>NC_067245.2:162992131-164242131 GCF_019359855.2 Lolium perenne | reverse complement strand
AGGAAGGTATGATGCGCACAGCAGCAAGTTTTCCCTCAGAAAGAAACCAAGGTTTATCGAACCAGGAGGAGCCAAGAAGCACGTTGAAGGTTGATGGCGGCGGGATGTAGTGCGGCGCAACACCAGGGATTCCGGCGCCAACGTGGAACCTGCACAACACAACCAAAGTACTTTGCCCCAACGAAACAGTGAGGTTGTCAATCTCACCGGCTTGCTGTAACAAAGGATTAACCGTATTGTGTGGAAGATGATTGTTTGCAGAAAACAGTAGAACAGTATTGCAGTAGATTGTATTTCAGTAAAGAGAATTGGACCGGGGTCCACAGTTCACTAGAGGTGTCTCTCCCATAAGACAAACAGCATGTTGGGTGAACAAATTACAGTTGGGCAATTGACAAATAAAGAGAGCATGACCATGCACATACATATCATGATGAGTATAGTGAGATTTAATTGGGCATTACGACAAAGTACATAGACCGTCATCCAACTGCATCTATGCCTAAAAAGTCCACCTTCAGGTTATCATCCGAACCCCCTCCAGTATTAAGTTGCTAACAACAGACAATTGCATTAAGTATGGCGCGTAATGTAACTAGTGACTACATCCTTGAAGATAGCACTAATGTTTTATCCCTAGTGGCAACAGCACAACACAACCTTAGAACTTTCTATCACTGTCCCAGGTGTCAATGCAGGCATGAACCCACTATCGAGCATAAGTACTCCCTCTTGGAGTTACAAGTATCTACTTGGCCAGAGCATCTACTAGTAACGGAGAGCATGCAAGATCATAAACAACACGTAGATATAACTTTGATAATCAACATAACAAGTATTCTCTATTCATCGGATCCCAACAAACGCAACATATAGAATTACAGATAGATGATCTTGATCATGTTAGGCAGCTCACAAGATCCGACAATGATAGCACAATGGGGAGAAGACAACCATCTAGCTACTGCTATGGACCCATAGTCCAGGGGTAGACTACTCACTCATCACACCGGAGGCGACCATGGCGGCGTAGAGTCCTCCGGGAGATGATTCCCCTCTCCGGCAGGGTGCCGGAGGCGATCTCTGGATCCCCGAGATGGGATCGGCGGCGGCGGCGTCTCCGGAAGGTTTTCCGTATCGTGGCTCTCGATGCGGGGGTTTCGTCACGGAGGCTATTTGTAGGCGGAAGGGCAGGTCAAGAGGCGGCACGGGGGCCCCACACCACAGGGCCGCGCGGCCAAGGGGGGGGGCCGCTCCGCCCTAGGGTGTGGCCCCTCCGTGGCCCCTCTTCGTCTCTCCTTCGGACTTCTGGAAGCTTCGTGAGAAAATAGGCCCCTGGGCTTTGATTTCGTCCAATTCCGAGAATATTTCGTTACTAGGATTTCTGAAACCAAAAACAGCGTAAAACAAAGAATCGGCACTTCGGCATCTTGTTAATAGGTTAGTTCCAGAAAATGCACGAATATGACATAAAGTGTGCATAAAACATGTAGATAACATCAATAATGTGGCATGGAACATAAGAAATTATCGATACGTCGGAGACGTATCAGCATCCCCAAGCTTAGTTCTGCTCGTCCCGAGCAGGTAAAACGATAACACAGATAATTTCTGGAGTGACATGCCATCATAATCTTGATCATACTATTTGTAAAGCATATGTAGTGAATGCAGTGATCAAAACAATGTATATGACATGAGTAAACAAGTGAATCATAAAGCAAAGACTTTTCATGAATAGCACTTCAAGACAAGCATCAATAAGTCTTGCATAAGAGTTAACTCATAAAGCAATAATTCAAAGTAAAGGCATTGAAACAATCACAAAAGAAGATTAAGTTTCAGCGGTTGCTTTCAACTTGTAACATGTATATCTCATGGATATTGTCAACATAGAGTAATATAATAAGTGCAATAAGCAAGTATGTAGGAATCAATGCATAGTTCACACAAGTGTTTGCTTCTTGAGGTGGAGAGAAATAGGTGAACTGACTCAACATTGAAAGTAAAAGAATGGTCCTCATAGAGGAAAAGCATCGATTGCTATATTTGTGCTAGAGCTTTGATTTTGAAAACATGAAACAATTTTGTCAACGGTAGTAATAAAGCATATGCATCATGTAAATTATATCTTATAAGTTGCAAGCCTCATGCATAGTATACTAATAGTGCCCGCACCTTGTCCTAATTAGCTTGGACTACCGGATCATCACAATGCATTGTTTTCACCAAGTGTCACAAAGGGGTACCTCTATGTCGCCTGTACAAAGGTCTAAGGAGAAAGCTCGCATTGGATTTCTCGCTATTGATTATTCTTCAACTTAGACATCCATACCGGGACAACATAGACAACAGATAATGGACTCCTCTTTTATGCATAAGCATATAACAACAATTAATAATTTTCTCATTTGAGATTTGAGGATTGTTGTCCAAAACTGAAACTTCCACCATGGATCATGGCTTTAGTTAGCGGCCCAATGTTCTTCTCTAACATATGCATGCTTAACCATAAGGTGGTAGATCTCTCTTACTTCAGACAAGACGGACATGCATAGCAACTCACATGAAATTCAACAATGAATAATTGATGGCGTCCCCAGTGAACATGGTTATCGCGCAACAAGCAACTTAATAAGAGATAAAGTGCATAATTACATATTCAATACCACAATAGTTTTTAAGCTATTTGTCCCATGAGCTATATATTGCAAAGGTGAATGATGGAATTTTAAAGGTAGCACTCAAGCAATTTACTTTGGAATGGTGGGAAAATACCATGTAGTAGGTAGGTATGGTGGACACAAATGGCATAGTGGTTGGCTCAAGTATTTTGGATGCATGAGAAGTATTCTCTCTCGATACAAGGTTTAGGCTAGCAAGGCTTATTTGAAACAAACACAAGGATGAACCGGTGCAGCAAAACTCACATAAAAGACATATTGAAAACATTATAAGACTCTACACCGTCTTCCTTGTTGTTCAAACTCAATACTAGAAATTATCTAGACCTTAGAGAAACCAAATATGCAAACCAAATTTTAGCATGCTCTATGTATTTCTTCATTAATGGGTGCAAAGCATATGATGCAAGAGCTTAAACATGAGCACAACAATTGCCAAGTATCACATTACCCAAGACATTTATAGCAATTACTACATGTATCATTTTCCAATTCCAACCATATAACAATTTAACGAAGGAGAAACTTCGCCATGAATACTATGAGTAGAAACCAAGGACATACTTGTCCATATGCTACAGCGGAGCGTGTCTCTCTCCCATAAAGTGAATGCTAGGATCCATTTTATTCAAACAAAACAAAAAACAAAAACAAACCGACGCTCCAAGAAAAAGCACATAAGATGTGATGGAATAAAAATATAGTTTCAGGGGAGGAACCTGATAATGTTGTCGATGAAGAAGGGGATGCCTTGGGCATCCCCAAGCTTAGACGCTTGAGTCTTCTTAGAATATGCAGGGGTGAACCACCGGGGCATCCCCAAGCTTAGAGCTTTCACTCTCCTTGATCATGTTGCATCATACTCCTCTCTTGATCCTTGAAAACTTCCTCCACACCAAACTCGAAACAACTCATTAGAGGGTTAGTGCACAATATAAATTGACATATTCAGAGGTGACACAATCATTCTTAACACTTCTGGACATTGCATAATGCTACTGGACATTAGTGGATCAAAGAAATTCATCCAACATAGCGAAAGAGGCAATGCGAAATAAAAGGCAGAATCTGTCAAAACAGAACAGTTCGTATTGACGAATTTTAAAATGGCACCAGACTTGCTCAAATGAAAATGCTCAAATTGAATGAAAGTTGCGTACATATCTGAGGATCATGCACGTAAATTGGCATAATTTTCTGAGTTACCTACAGAGGGATTTTGCCCAGATTCGTGACAGCAAAGAAATCTGGAACTGCGCAGTAATCCAAATCTAGTACTTACTTTTCTATCAACGGCTTAACTTGGCACAACAAAACACAAAACTAAGATAAGGAGAGGTTGCTACAGTAGTAAACAACTTCCAAGACACAAAATAAAAACAAAGTACTGTAGGTAAAAACATGGGTTGTCTCCCATAAGCGCTTTTCTTTAACGCCTTTCAGCTAGGCGCAGAAAGTGTGTATCAAGTATTATCAAGAGATGAAGTGTCAACATCATAATTTGTTCTCATAATAGAATCAAAAGGTACCTTCATTCTCTTTCTAGGGAAGTGTTCCATACCTTTCTTGAGAGGAAATTGATATTTTATATTACCTTCCTTCATATCAATGATAGCACCAACAGTTCGAAGAAAAGGTCTTCCCAATATAATGGGACAAGATGCATTGCATTCAATATCCAAGACAACAAAATCAACGGGAACAAGGTTATTGTTAACGGTAATGCGAACATTATCAACTTTACCCAAAGGTTTCTTTGTGGAATGATCAGCAAGATTAACATCCAAATAACAATTTTTCAGTGGTGGCAAGTCAAGCATATTATAAATTTTCTTAGGCATAACAGAAATACTTGCACCAAGATCACATAAAGCATTACAATCAAAATCTTTAACCTTCATCTTAATGATGGGCTCCCAACCATCTTCTAGCTTTTTAGGAATAGAGGCTTCACGCTCTAGTTTCTCTTCTCTAGCTTTTATGAGAGCATTTGTAATATGATGCGTGAAAGCCAAATTTATAGCACTAGCATTAGGACTTTTAGCAAGTTTTTGCAAGAACTTTATAACTTCAGAGATGTGGCAATCATCAAAATTCAAACCATTATAATCTAAAGCAATGGGATCATCATCCCCAATGTTGGAAAAAATTTCAGCAGCTTTATCACAGTGCGCTTTCAGCAGTTTTAGCAGTTTCAGGCAGTTTTTCGCGCTTTGCATTAGAAGTGGAAACATTGCTAACACCAATTATTTTATTAGTATGAGTAGGAGGTGCAGCAACATGTGTAGCATTAGCATTACTAGTGGTGGTAATAGTCCAAACTTTAGCTATATTCTTCTCTTTAGCTAGTTTTTCATTTTCTTCTCTATCCCACCTAGCACGCAGTTCAGCCATTAATCTTATATTCTCATTAATTCTAACTTGAATGGCATTTGCTGTAGTAACAATTTTATTATGATGATTCTCATTAGGCAAAACTTTTGATTTCAAAAGATCAACATCAGCAGCAAGACTATCGACTTTAGAAGCAAGTATATCAATTTTCCCAAGCTTTTCTTCAACAGATTTGTTAAAAGCAGTTTGTGTACTAATAAATTCCTTAAGCATGGCTTCAAGTCCAGGGGGTGAATTCCTATTATTGTTGTAAGAATTCCCATAAGAATTACCATAGCCGTTGCCATTATTATAAGGATATGGCCTATAGTTGTTACTAGAATTGTTCCGGTAAGCATTGTTGTTGAAATTATTTTTTTTAATGAAGTTTACATCGACATGTTCTTCTTGTGCAACCAATGAAGCTAATGGAACATTATTAGGATCAATATTAGTCCTATCATTCACAAGCATAGACATAATAGCATCGATCTTATCACTCAAGGAAGAGGTTTCTTCATAATTTACCTTCTTACCTTGTGGAGCTCTTTCCGTGTGCCATTCAGAGTAGTTGATCATCATATTATCAAGAAGCTTTGTTGCTTCACCAAGAGTGATGGACATAAAGGTACCTCCAGCAGCTGAATCCAATAAATTCCGTGAAGAAAAATTTAGTCCTGCATAGAAGGTTTGGATGATCATCCAAGTAGTCGGTCCATGAGTTGGGCAATTTTTAACAAGAGATTTCATTCTTTCCCAAGCTTGAGCAACATGTTCAGTATCTAATTGTTTAAAATTCATTATGCTACTCCTCAAAGATATAATTTTAGCAGGGGGATAATATCTACCAATAAAAGCATCCTTGCATTTAGTCCATGAATCAATACTATTCTTAGGCAGAGATAGCAACCAATCTTTAGCTCTTCCTCTTAATGAGAAAGGGAACAATTTTAGTTTAATAATATCACCATCTACATCTTTATATTTTTGCATTTCACATAGTTCAACAAAATTATTAAGATGGGAAGCAGCATCATCAGAACTAACACCAGAAAATTGCTCTCGCATAACAAGATTCAGTAAAGCAGGTTTAATTTCAAAGAATTCTGCTGTAGTAGCAGGTGGAGCAATAGGTGTGCATAAGAAATCATTATTATTTGTGGTTGTGAAGTCACACAACTTAGTGTTTTCAGCGTTGGCCATTTTAGCAACAGTAAATAAAGCAAACTAGATAAAGTAAATGCAAGTAAACTAATTTTTTGTGTTTTTGATATAGCAAACAAGATAGCAAATAAAGTAAAACTAGCAACTAATTTTTTTGTATTTTGATTTAGTGCAGCAAACAAAGTAGTAAATAAAACTAAGCAAGACAAAAACAAAGTAAAGAGATTGAGAAGTGGAGACTCCCCTTGCAGCGTGTCTTGATCTCCCCGGCAACGGCGCCAGAAAAAGAGCTTGATGGCGTGTAACTCACACGTTCGTTGGGAACCCCAAGAGGAAGGTATGATGTGCACAGCAGCAAGTTTTCCCTCAGAAAGAAACCAAGGTTTATCGAACCAGGAGGAGCCAAGAAGCACGTTGAAGGTTGATGGCGGCGGGATGTAGTGCAGCGCAACACCAGGGATTCCGGCGCCAACGTGGAACCTGCACAACACAACCAAAGTACTTTGCCCCAACGAAACAGTGAGGTTGTCAATCTCACCGGCTTGCTGTAACAAAGGATTAACCGTATTGTGTGGAAGATGATTGTTTGCAGAAAACAGGAGAACAAGTATTGCAGGAGAAGGTATTTCAGGAAAGAGAATTGGACCGGGGTCCACAGTTCACTAGAGGTGTCTCTCCCATAAGACAAACAGCATGTTGGGTGAACAAATTACAGTTGGGCAATTGACAAATAAAGAGAGCATGACCATGCACATACATATCATGATGAGTATAGTGAGATTTAATTGGGCATTACGACAAAGTACATAGACCGTCATCCAACTGCATCTATGCCTAAAAAGTCCACCTTCAGGTTATCATCCGAACCCCCTCCAGTATTAAGTTGCTAACAACAGACAATTGCATTAAGTATGGCGCGTAATGTAACTAGTGACTACATCCTTGAACATAGCACTAATGTTTTATCCCTAGTGGCAACAGCACAACACAACCTTAGAACTTTCTGTCACTGTCCCAGGTGTCAATGCAGGCATGAACCCACTATCGAGCATAAGTACTCCCTCTTGGAGTTACAAGTATCTACTTGGCCAGAGCATCTACTAGTAACGGAGAGCATGCAAGATCATAAACAACACGTAGATATAACTTTGATAATCAACATAACAAGTATTCTCTATTCATCGGATCCCAACAAACGCAACATATAGAATTACAGATAGATGATCTTGATCATGTTAGGCAGCTCACAAGATCCGACAATGATAGCACAATGGGGAGAAGACAACCATCTAGCTACTGCTATGGACCCATAGTCCAGGGGTAGACTACTCACTCATCACACCGGAGGCGACCATGGCGGCGTAGAGTCCTCCGGGAGATGATTCCCCTCTCCGGCAGGGTGCCGGAGGCGATCTCCTGGATCCCCCGAGATGGGATCGGCGGCGGCGGCGTCTCTGGAAGGTTTTCCGTATCGTGGCTCTCGGTACTGGGGGTTTCGTCACGGAGGCTATTTGTAGGCGGAAGGGCAGGTCAAGAGGCGGCACGGGGGCCCCACACCACAGGGCCGCGCGGCCAAGGGGGCGGCCGTGCCGCCCTAGGGTGTGGCCCCTCCGTGGCCCCTCTTCGTCTCTCCTTCGGACTTCTGGAAGCTTCGTGAGAAAATAGGCCCCTGGGCTTTGATTTCGTCCAATTCCGAGAATATTTCGTTACTAGGATTTCTGAAACCAAAAACAGCAGAAAACAACAACTGGCACTTCGGCATCTTGTTAATAGGTTAGTTCCAGAAAATGCACGAATATGACATAAAGTGTGCATAAAACATGTAGATAACATCAATAATGTGGCATGGAACATAAGAAATTATCGATACGTCGGAGATGTATCACATCGATATACCAACGGGGGTTTAGGTTTCTGTCACTCCGGCAACCCCGCAATTGGCAAACGAGTACAAGATGCATTCCCCTAGGCCCATAAAGGTGAAGTGTCATGTAGTCGATGTTCACATGAAACCACTAGAAGAATAGCACCACAACTTAAATATCATAACATTGAATATTACTCAACCATAGTTCACTACTATCATTTAGACTTCACCCATGTCCTCAAGAACTAAATGAACTACTCACGAGACATCATATGGAACATGATCAGAGGTGATATGATGACAAATAACAATCTGAACATAAACCTTGGTTCAATGGTTTCACTCAATAGCATCAACAACAAGTAGAAATCGATACCGGGAGAGTTTCCCCTATCAAACAATCAAGATCAAACCCAAATTGCTACGGCGGTGACGATGTCCAGCGGTGGAGACGGCGGTGATGATGGTGGAGATGATGATGATGGTGATGGAGATGATGTCCAGCTCGATGACGGTGACGATGGCGTCGATTTCCCCCTCCGGGAGGGAATTTCCCCGGCGGATCTCAGCCGCCGGAGAGCTCTTTTCTCTCTGGTGTTCTCCGCCCCGCAGAGGCGGCTGTAACTCTTCGTGAGGTACCCTCTGTGGCTTAGGTCTTCGGGACGAAGGATTTCGCGAAGAAAAGGAGGCGAAAGGGGCTGTGGGGCCCCTCACCACCAGGTGGCGCGGCCAGGCCATGGGCCGCGCCGCCCTATGGTCTGGGCCCACCTTGGGTCCAGCTGGCTCCCCCTTCTGGCTTCCTTCGTCATCTGGAAAAATAGGATTTTTGGTATAATTTCCTTCCAAAGTTGATCTTCCGAAATATTGCGTTCTGACGGTGCTTTTTCCAGCAGAATCCTGGCTCCGGTGCTTGATCCTCCAATAATGATGAAACATGCAAAATAGATGAAATAACATAAGTATTGTGTCCAAATATGAAATATATCAATGAATAACAGCAAATTATGATATAAAATAGTGATGCAAATTGGACGTATAAAATTCTTATGGGAATTCTTACAACAATAATAGGAACACACCCCCTGGACTTGAAGCTATGCTTAAAGAATTCATTAGTACACAAACTGCTTTTAACAAATCTGTTGAAGAAAAGCTTGGGAAAATTGATATACTTGCTTCTAAAGTCGATAGTCTTGCTGCTGATGTTGATCTTTTGAAATCGAAAGTTATGCCTAATGAAAATCATAATAACAAAATTGTTACTACAGCAAATGCCATCCAAGTTAGAATTAATGAGAATATAAGATTGATGGCCGAATTGCGTGCTAGGTGGGAAAAAGAAGAAAATGAAAAAGAAGATAATATAGCTAAAGTTTGGACTATTACCACCACTAGTAATGCTAATGCTCCACATGTTGCTGCACCTCCTACTATTAATGGTAAAATAATTGGTGTTGGCAATGTTTCCACTTCTAATGCAAAGCGCGAAAAACTGCCTGACACTAAAACCGCTGAAATCGCTCGTGATAAAACTGCTGAAATTTTTTCCAACATTGGGGATAATGATCCCATTGCTTTAGATTATAATGGTTTGGATTTTGATGATTGCCACATCTCTGAAGTTATAAAGTTCTTACAAAAACTTGCTAAGAGTCCTAATGCTAGTGCTATAAATTTGGCTTTCACGAAACATATTACAAATGCTCTCATAAAAGCTAGAGAAGAGAAATTAAATCGTGAAACTTCTATTCCTAGGAAGTTAGAGGATGGTTGGGAGCCCATCATTAAGATGAAGGTCAATGACTTTGATTGTAATGCTTTATGTGATCTTGGTGCGAGTATTTCCGTTATGCCTAAGGAAATCTATAATATGCTTGACTTGCCACCATTGAAAAATTGTTATTTGGATGTTAATCTTGCCGATAATTTTACAAAGAAACCGTTGGGAAGAGTTGATAATGTTCACATTACCGTTAACAATAACATTGTCCCCATTGATTTTGTTGTCTTGGATATTGAATGCAATGCATCTTGTCCCATTATATTGGGAAGACCTTTTCTTCGAACTGTTGGTGCTATCATTGATATGAAGGAAGGTAATATTAAATATCAATTTCCTCTCAAGAAAGGTATGGAACACTTCCCTAGAAAGAGAATGAAGTTACCTTTTGATTCTATCATTAGAACAAATTATGATGTTGATGCTTCGTCTCTTGATAACACTTGATATACACTTTCTGCGCCTAGCTGAAAGGCGTTAAAGAAAAGCGCTTATGGGAGACAACCCATGTTTTTACTACAGTACTTTTTATTTTATATTTGAGTCTTGGAAGTTGTTACTACTGTAGCAACCTCTCCTTATCTTAGTTTTGTGCATTGTTGTGCCAAGTAAAGTCGTTGATAGTAAGGTTCATACTAGATTTGGATTACTGCGCAGAAACAGATTTCTTTGCTGTCACGAATCTGGGCCTAATTCTCTGTAGGAACTCCAAAAATTATTCCAATTTACGTGAGTGATCCTCAGATATGTACGCAACTTTCATTAAATTTGAGCATTTTCATTTGAGCAAGTCTGGTGCCTCAATAAAATTCGTATTTACGAACTGTTCTGTTTTGACAGATTCTGCCTTTTATTTCGCATTGCCTGTTTTGCTATGCTTGATGGATTTTTCTATTCCATTAACTTTCAGTAGCTTTGTGCAATGTCCAGAAGTGTTAAGAATGATTATGTCACCTCTGAACATGTAAATTTTAATTGTGCACTAACCCTCTAATGAGTTGTTTTGAGTTTGGTGTGGAGGAAGTTTTCAAGGATCAAGAGAGGGAGATGATACAATATGATCAAGGAGAGTGAAAGCTCTAAGCTTGGGGATGCCCCGGTGGTTCACCCCTGCATATTTCAAGAAGACTCAAGTGTCTAATCTTGGGGATGCCCAAGGCATCCCCTTCTTCATCGACAACATTATCAGGTTCCTCTAGTGAAACTATATTTTTATTCCATCACATCTTATGTACTTTGCTTGGAGCGTCGGTTTGTTTTTGTTTTTGTTTTTGTTTTTGTTTGAATAAAATGGATCCTAGCATTCATTGTGTGGGAGAGAGACACGCTCCGCTGTTGCATATGGACAAATATGTCCTTAGGCTTTACTCATAGTATTCATGGCGAAGGTTGAATCTTCTTCGTTAATTTGTTATATGGTTGGAAACGGAAAATGATACATGTAGTAATTGGTAAAATGTCTTGGATAATGTGATACTTGGCAATTGTTGTGCTCATGTTTAAGCTCTTGCATCATATACTTTGCACCTATTAATGAAGAAATACATAGAGCTTGCTAAAATTTGGTTTGCATAATTGGTCTCTCTAAGGTCTAGATAATTTCTAGTAAAGTGTTTTGAACAACAAGGAAGACGGTGTAGAGTCTTATAATGTTTACAATATGTCTTTTATGTGAGTTTTGCTGCACCGGTTCATCCTTGTGTTTGTTTCAAATAGCCTTGCTAGCCTAAAACCTTGTATCGAGAGGGAATACTTCTCATGCATCCAAAATCCTTGAGCCAACCACTATGCCATTTGTGTCCACCATACCTACCTACTACATGGTATTTCTCCGCCATTACAAAGTAAATTGCTTGAGTGCTACCTTTAAATTTCTATCCTTCACCTTTGCAATACATAGCTCATGGGACAAATAGCCAAAAAACTATTGTGGTATTGAATATGTACTTATGCACTTTATCTCTTATTAAGTTGCTTGTTGTGCGATAACCATGTTCCTAGGGACGCCATCAACTACTCTTTGTTGAATATCATGTGAGTTGCTATGCATGTCCGTCTTGTCTGAAGTAAGGGAGATTTACCGCTAGAATGGTTAGAGCATGCATAATGTTAGAGAAGAACATTGGGCCGCTAACTAAAGCCATGATCCATGGTGGAAGTTTCAGTTTTGGACAAATATCCTCAATCTCATATGAGAAAATTAACTGTTGTTGAATGCTTAAGCATTAAAGAGGAGTCCATTATCTGTTGTCTATGTTGTCCCGGTATGGATGTCTAAGTTGAGAATAATCAAAAGCGAGAAATCCAATGCGAGCTTTCTCCTTAGACCTTTGTACAGGCGGCATAGAGGTACCCCTTTGTGACACTTGGTTAAAACATATGTATTGCGGTGATAATCCAGGTAATCCGCGCTAATTAGGACAAGGTGCGGGCACTATTAGTATACTATGCATGAGGCTTTTAACTTGTAGGATATAATTTACATAACGCATATGCTTTATTACTACCGTTGACAAAATTGTTTCTTGTTTTCAAAACCAAAGCTCTAGCACAAATATAGCAATCAATGCTTCCCTCTGTGAAGGGCCCTTCTTTTACTTTTATGTTGAGTCAGTTCACCTATCTCTCTCCACCTCAAGAAGCAAACACTTGTGTGAACTGTGCATTGATTCCTACATACTTGCATATTGCACTTGTTATATTACTCTATGTTGACAATATCCATGAGATATACATGTTACAAGTTGAAAGCAACCGCTGAAACTTAATCTTCCTTTGTGTTGCTTCGATACCTTTACTTTGTTTTATTGCTTTATGAGTTAACTCTTATGCAAGACTCATTGATGCTTGTCTTGAAGTACTATTCATGAAAAGTCTTTGCTTTATGATTCAATTGTTTACTCATGTCATTTACCATTGTTTTGATCGCTGCATTCATTACATATGCTTACAATAGTATGATCAAGGTTATGATGGCATGTCACTCCAGAAATTATCTTTGTTATCGTTTACCTGCTCGGGACGAGCAGAAACTAAGCTTGGGGATGCTGATACATCTCCGACGTATCGATAATTTCTTATGTTCCATGCCACATTATTGATGATATCTACATGTTTTATGCATACTATTGTCATATTTATGCATTTTCCAGCACTAACCTATTAACGAGATGCCGAAGAGCCAGTTGCTGTTTTCTGCTGTTTTTGGTTTCAGAAATCCTAGTAAGGAAATATTCTCGAAATTGGACGAAATCAACGCCCAGGGGCCTATTTTTCCACGAAGCTTCCCGAAGACCGAAGATGATACGAAGTGGGGCCACGGGGCGCCGACACACTAAGGCGGCGCGGCCCAGCCCCTGGCCGCGCCGGCCTAGCGTGTGGGGCCCTCGTGTGGCCCCTTGACCTATCTCCTCCGCCTACTTAAAGCCTTCGTCGCGAAACCCCCAGTACCGAGAGCCACGATACGGAAAACCTTCCAGAGACGCCGCCGCCGCCAATCCCATCTCGGGGGATTCAGGAGATCGCCTCCGGCACCCTGCCGGAGAGGGGAATCATCTCCCGGAGGACTCTTCACCGCCATGGTCGCCTCCGGAGTGATGAGTGAGTAGTTCACCCCTGGACTATGGGTCCATAGCAGTAGCTAGATGGTCGTCTTCTCCTAATTGTGCTTCATTGTCGGATCTTGTGAGCTGCCTAACATGATCAAGATCATCTATCTGTAATGCTATATGTTGTGTTTTTTGGGATCCGATGGATAGAGAATACTATGCTATGTTGATTATCAATCTATTACCTATGTGTTGTTTATGATCTTGCATGCTCTCCGTTATTAGTAGAGGCTCTGGCCAAGTTGATACTTGTAACTCCAAGAGGGAGTATTTATGCTCGATAGTGGGTTCATGTCTCCATTAAATCGGGGGGAGTGACAGAAACCTCTAAGGTTGTGGATGTGCTGTTGCCACTAGGGATAAAACATTGATGCTATGTCCGAGGATGTAGTTATTGATTACATTACGCACCATACTTAATGCAATTGTCTGTTGTTTTCAACTTAATACTGGAAGGGGTTCGGATGATAACCTGAAGGTGGACTTTTTAGGCAAAGATGCATGCTTGATAGCGGTCTATGTACTTTGTCGTAATACCCAATTAAATCTCACAATATTCATCATAACATGTATGTGCATTGTCATTCCCTCTTTATTTGTCAATTGCCCAACTGTAATTTGTTCACCCAACATGCTATTTATTCTTATGGGAGAGACACCTCTAGTGAACTGTGGACTCCGGTCCATTCTTTTAATCAAATACAATCTACTGCAATACTTGTTCTACTGTTTTTTGCAAACAATCATCATCCACACTATACATCTAATCCTTTGTTACAGCAAGCCGGTGAGATTGACAACCTCACTGTTTCGTTGGGGCAAAGTACTTTGGTTGTGTTGTGCAGGTTCCACGTTGGCGCCGGAATCCCTGGTGTTGCGCCGCACTACACTCCGCCGCCATCAACCTTCAACGTGCTTCTTGGCTCCTACTGGTTCGATAAACCTTGGTCTCTTACTGAGGGAAAACTTGCCGCTGTACGCATCACACCTTCCTCTTGGGGTTCCCAACGGACGCGTGCTGTACTCGTATCAGCAGCCCAACAATTCAAATTCGAATTTTTTGTTAAACTAAAATTCAATACTGGTGTTTGATTCAAAATTTAATAGAATCAAATCTACTGAGCCAAATTTGATGAATTTTATGTTGTTGAAAGCTTATGAAATTATCTAACCAACCCCACTGGTTTCAAACCCTAGTTCATTGTAGATCACCTGCAATAAAAATAACAAGTCAGTACCTTTTTCGAATTCAAACTTTATTTAAAAATCAACCATAATTGATTTTGAGTTGATTCCAACTCTCATAAATCACATTTCACATACTCTACATGAATATGTTAAAAGATAACATAGTTGTTTGAATGATCATGGGCTAGAGCAAAATAATGGCTATGTGGCCATTTCTAGTCCATTTAAATTACCCAAAATTAAATGTTAAATGGTATGAGAGGTTTCCTCCCATTTAAATCTTTGTCTCAAGTGATTCAATATGAGGAAATGATCTTAGCTATAGCACCTCATACTTGATTACTTTGAGATATTAAATTGTTGCAATAGTAGTGTTTAAATTGCATGAGGTGTAGTACCTCATTTAAATCATTTTTCTCAAATGATAAATGTGAAGTATTGACCTTGGTCAACATGATCTCACACTTATTAATTTAGGAGACTAAATCTTAATAAGATTCAATGAGAGGAATTTATTTTCTCAAAAAGAAGTAAATACAAACCCTAATCCGTATTCAATGAGAGGAAATTATTTTCCTAACACTAAGTAGGAAAACCCTAGTTGTGGTTAAGTGATGATTGTGATGATGATAGATCATCTTGAGTGAGCCATTAGGGCTAACTAGTCTACTTAAGTATTGATTGTTGTTTGTTACCTCGTATCCCTTTATAGACGCTAGTACCGAAGACTACCAGGAGGAGGAGGTCTTCTACGAGGAAGAAGAAGAACACTTTGATCACTACACCAATCAAGGCAATCTAGACTAATGCAAGCTATATTATTGCAAGCTATTACCAAGCTACCCTAATGCAAAGCTCTACTAGAGCAAGGCACCATTACACTTTTATTTTGTGTTTAAGGATCCAATCCCAAGTTTTATTCTTACAAGCTTTACTTTGGTTTATCAAAGTTTATTTTGTTCATAGTTCACTTTGGTCTAGATATGATGTATTACAAGAGTATCAAAGTTAGCTTAGAGAACTACAAGTTAGTTAGCACCCCTCATGGCTAGTTGCTAGTGCTAAACTAAAATTGACTACTCTAGATGGGAAACATGTGAATCAAATGACTTTGAAAACCTTGGAATGCTGAGTCATTCTATTGAAAGATTTGGAAGGTGAATATGACTTGTGAATGACATGGTGAATTTTACAAAAACTGATGGTTGGGTTCGGATGCGATACCATTCCAATTTTTGAGTACCCCCACAATACCTGAATCAGGGTAAGGCTTAACTGGAAACTTATGTATCTTAGTATGGGTTCCCTCTGAACAAGCGTCATAGGGGTTATGCCGAGGCTGCCTCCATTGAAAGTGAAATGACGTGAAATGAGGTGAATGTCCTACCCAAGCCCTGTGCAGTTCCCAGGCTGACGGTTTGTCTTCACTGGGAGGCCAAGCTCATGGGGAGAGGTGCCTATACTAGGGTATGTAAATGAAAGGTTATGATTGGTAGTCCACGCACTGAGTGTGATAAATCAGGGCCAGTTACCCCTTACGGATTATTGCAATTGTTGTAGCACAAGTGTACAACCTCTGCAGAGTGTAAACCTATTCGAATAGCCGCGTCCGCGGTCTTGAACAGGTTGAAAGGTCATACTGTTCCGTCATCAGAACTTTTCCAAAAGGTGACTTGTGAATTGAACTTGAAAGGTGACTTTTACTTGAATCACAACAGAGTTGTGGGAATGACACTAATGTTCCCACTTGAGTTAAGTTAGGCAAATGAAGAGTCTTTGTTTACTAAATGCTTATGAAATAAAATTGGCTTTATGCAAATGAACCTAGAGCTTAGAACCCCATTGATTAAGTTGATAGTACTTACACTAGTATTAGTTTGCGAGTACTTTAAAGTACTCATGGCTTTTTCCCTGGCTATTCAAATGGCCAGACTATGAAGAGGAGCACTACTACCAGGAAGACGGACAGCAGGACGTCTACGATAACTAGGACTACTCCTGATGTCAAAAGTTGCCTGTGGAGCAGATGGACCGCTACTACAATACTTCTGCTGTGTGTGTTTTGTAATTGATTATTAGATCAACTATTATTGTAATACTGGATCATGTGATCCTTTGTTGTAAGACAATTATGAGTTGTAATGAATGATGTTCTGTGATATCAATCTATTATGTCTCGCAAAAACAATATTCCTGGGATTGCGATGTATGGCATAATAGGCATCTGGACTTAAAAATCCGGGTGTTGACAAGTTGGTATCAGAGCCATTGTTTGAACTCAGGAAGCCCTAGTTAGAATGGACGTCTGAAAAACTTAGTTTCAAAACAAATGAAGTGAATATTTATGAAAACTTATTCTCTCTCGTATCTTTGAAATCTTTTAAAATAAGAAATCCATGCTCTACTTTTCCTTGAAATTCTACATAAAATTTTGTACACTTGATCATCTTAGTAGAATTTACACCTACGCAGGAGAGCACTAGTGTGAGTTTGTATCTGTCCCCTTTGTATCGTAGAACGAGGAAATGGTTCTTAAAACCATTGGTGTGTTAGTGGTAATGTGTGTTGATTGGCATGAATGAAAAAAAAATGTTGTTGGTTTTTACCACCTCAACACTACTCAAGTTTTCAAGATTTGAACTTTTCAAATTCTTATCCAAACAAACCCTAGAAAAATTCCCTCTCATCTTGTGACTTCCTGTCAACACCCGGATTTTTAAGTCCGGATGCCTATTATGTCATTCATCGCAATCCCAGGAAATTGTTGTTGCGAGGCATAATAGTTAAGTATCACAGTCATCATTCATTACAAACCATAATGTCTTACAAATTGGAATCACATGATCCATATTTCATGAATAGTTGATCTAATGATCAACGAACAAACACAAGTTCATAGCGGAAGCGTAAGATACAAGGACTCTCTAGTCCACAGGCCAACGCTTGACGTCGGAAGACTCCTAGTTGTCGTAGGCGTCCTGCTGGTCATCTCCTTGTTCATCTTCATACTCTGGCCATTTGAATAGCCAGGGACAAAGCCGTGAGTACTTTAAGTACTCGCAAACTAATACTAATGTAAGTGCTAGACATTCTAGTAAGGTTTGCTAAGCTCTAGTTTATTTGCATAAAGCCAGTTTTAGTTCATAAGTTTTTGAGAAAAGCTTATTCAAATACTAACTAACTCAAGTGGGAACATTAGTGTCATTCCCACCATTCAAGTGGTGATTTCAATTCAATTCACCACAATTCATTTCATCATCCTCTTTCGACATCATTTTCAAAGATATGACATCGGAAACTGTATGGCCTTTCCAACCGCCCGTAACCGTGGACGCGGCTATTCGAATAGGTTTACACTCTGCAGAGGTTGCACACTTGTGCCACAACATTTGATTTCATCCGTCGGGATTACCCCGAATCATCATAACACAGTACGCGGATCATCAACTATAACCTTTCACTTACAAATCCTAGTATGAGCACCTCTCCCCATGAGCTTGGCCTCCCAGTGAAGACCAACTGTCAACCTGGGAACTGCACAGGGCTTGGCCGTACAATTCACCTCAATTTCACATCATTTCTCAACAACGGAGGCAGCCTCAAGCGTAACCCCTATGACGTGTGTTCAGAGGGAACCCATACTCAGATGCATAAACTTCCAGTTAAGCCCTACCCATAATCAGGTATTGTGGGGGTACTTAATAATTGGAAAGGTATCGCATTCAAACCAATATCATGTTTATCAAAAATCACCATCTTCTCTTGGTCATATTCACCTTCAAAAATCATTCAATGGAATGCTTCATCATTCCAAGGTTTCAAATTCATTTCAAGTCACATTGTTCCCATCTAGAGTAGTCAAGTTTTATTCATTAGCACTAGCTCTAAATCATGAAGGGTGCTACCTTGCTTTGCTTGATGGAGACTAACTTTACTACTCTAGTACTTCCTTACTTTGACCAAAGTTAACTATAAAAGTAACTCTTTGAGAAAACAAGTAAAAACTTGTAATGTATAAACATGGGATAGGCTTATGTAAGAAAAGGTAAGATTCATGGTGCCTTGCCCCAAGGGGCTTTGCACTTTGCAAGAATATTAGCTTGCCTTGGTAGTTCTCAAAATTCTCCTCCTCCTCCTCTTGGTAGCAACCTTCTTCTTCGGTGTACTCTCCGGTGCTAGCGTCTAAATTTGAATACGAGTATAATTACTCACCAATTCAATGGCTATTCCATGTATCACATACAAACACACAAACTATTCTATGCACACAAATAATCTAATTAGGGTGCATGGGTTGTGTTGCTTGAGGAGAATTTACTTCTTTTCATTTAATATGTAAATGATAGTTTCCATAGGGTTCTTGAGAAATAATTTCCTCTCATTGAAATCTTCTTAAGATTTAATTTCCCTAACAATTATATATGAACTTATATTGAACTAAGTCAAACATTCATCATTATCATTTGAGAAAATGATTTAAATGAGGTAGACCACCTCATACCATTTAATAGTGCTACATATGATTTAAATCTCTAAGTAATTCATATAGGTGAGTTTGGCCAGGGGTCCAAACATCACATGAATTCATGTGAGACAAAGTTTAAATGAAGTATAAGACTTCATATAATTTACTTAATAGTTTTGGACAATATCAACTACATAAACTAGCCATATTGTCCATTAATTAAACTAGGGCATGATCATGCAAAGTGACCACACCATTTTATTGCATAAACAATTAGTGTAAGTCAAATGTGAGCTATTAGAGTTGGAATTAACTTAATATCTATTTTGGTTGATTTTTAATAATTGTTTGAATAGGGAAAAGTCCCTGCCTTCTTCTTTTTATCAACTTAATTCTGCAACTAATCTGGTCATGGGACCAGTGGCATTCTGTAGATATTTTCATTAGCTTTCCAACAACATAAAATTCATTGAATTTGGTTAAGCCAATTTAAATCTATTGAATTTCAAAATTTGGGCAGTATTGAAATTCATTTGAAATTGTTTAAATATGATTTGAATTAAAAAGGCCGGCGGGAAAGCTAGGTGGGCTGAAAGATTTGAAAGCCAGGGGGCAGCCCAACTAGCGCTGCGGGCCAACTGACAGAGGGGCCCGCACATCAGCGACCGAGGCTTACCGAAACGGTACTGGTGATCGTGAGCCACAGGATTAGAACGAGATCGTGCGGCCGAGGCTCGTCGTCTCCGTCGGGGAGAAGGGCTTTATGCCACGGCGGGGGTAGGGTTAGATAGGACACTATTTCCAATAGTGTTGCATTGTTCCATAATTGAAATTTGAGGTAATTTACCAAATTTGGTTTGATTCAAAAGGTGGCAAGATTTGGAAATGTGGTATTTATTTAAGTTGTTTTTTACCAGAGAAAATGAGGTGTGGTGGTGGAAATTTCTAATTCACAATATTGCAAAAATTGCTGTGTGAGATTGTTGAATATGATAAAATGTTCCAACTTTGGATGAGCATAGCATTTGATCTAGGATGAATTTGACATGGTGATATTTACAAAAAGTGTTCACCTTGATGTTGTCTTGGATGAGGTGCAAAGAGTTAGCAAGGTTTAGTTTGAAAATTTTGAATTGCAGGGGCTCAAAGTAGTGATCAGACTATAATTGGCAGTTTTGACCATTATCACATGTGAGCACAATTTGAGTTTGAAAATCATTTAATTTGTGTTTCTTTGATTCCAAAAGTTGTAATAAGTGTTTAGTAACATTATTCAACTAATGTTGAAGACCAAAATGGTCTAGGGTCAAAATTTATAAAAATGGCATAAGCCATATGTGAGGGTTTTGTGAATTTCTAACTTTTATTCTTTTATTTTTCTTTGCTTCATTTTGACAAGAGTGAGGTTTATTTGGTGTTAGATTGAGTTAGGTGAAAGGTTCAAACCATTTTGAGGTAATGGAAGTGGCTAGGTCAAGATTTGATAATTTGGCTATGTGCCACTTATGCCTCTATGCATATGTAGGATTTTATTTTGTTTCTCACTTGAATTGATTGGTAGGTGCTTTGTTGAGTGGGTTGAGGTATTTCCATTCATCTACTCAAGGTAGACAAAGCAAAGCTCATCATTTTCAAGAAGTAGCCATAGGCTTGCATATGCCTTTTTCTTAAATAAGATCTTTTCTTTTTAGTTTATTTTTTTCAAAGATTGATGACAAGAGGGATGAGGTTTAGGGTTTAGTAAGTTTTGCAATGGTTCACCACCATTTAGCAAAGTAAGAAAGATAGAGTTCACAAGTTACACATTAGGGCTAGATGCCCACATAGGTCTTTTTCTTTATTCTGGGTTTTCTCAAAATAGATCCAAATGATTTTTGAGGAGGTTAGGGTTTAGGGTTTTTCTTATTTGATTTCTTTCTCTTTTAATTTTATTTGGTTTGTGATCTTCACTTGATCACTTTAGGGTTTTAGGGTTTATCACATAAGCATAATAGCACTCATCATGGCAAAAACACAAGTAATAGGTATGAGTACTAAGCATAGCACTCTATTTAAGAAAAGTTTTTGTTGGTTCTCATTTTTGGAAAAAAGGAAATTCATTTTCTCTTTGTTTTGAAAATTTGGGGTGTTACAAACCCTTCCCCCTTAAACAAATCTCGTCCCGAGATTTTAAGAAAATTTAGGTTCCTAAGAGAGATTGGGCGATATGATTTAACAGGAAGACATACTTGGCATGGCCTGAGGTGCTTCCTGGGCTTCGGCGGCAGTCATGTTGTAGTAGCGGCCGTTGTTGTTCTGGTTCTTTCTTGCAGCAAAGCGGCATTGGTTCTGAGCAGGTGCAGCGGTGTTGCCGGCAATCTTGGCGAGTCTCTTGGGGCACTCATTGGAGTAATGCCCAACCACTCCACACTCATAACAAGTGATGGTGGCCTTGTCCTTGTTGGCGACGGGGATGGCGTTGCTTCCAGTCCTAGGGCCAGTGTTGTTGTTGTGGTTGTTGTTGTTGTTGCTGTTGTTCCCGTTGTTGTTGTTGTTGGGGTTGTTGTTGCTGGTGTGATTGTTGTTGTTGTTGCCTCCGGGCTTCGGGGATCCTCCGTGGTTGTTGGGGTAGTTTGGGCGGTAGTTCTGGGCAGGGGGCTTGCTATATTTTGGAGTAAATCCTCCAGATGAGTTGTTGCGGTACTTTTGGGTATTGCTGGACCCATGCTGATTCATCATCCGGCGTTTGCGGTTCTCGTTGGCTTGGTGAAGCTTCCCTTCCATCTGGATGGCGGATTCCACCAGGGCTTCCAGGTCAGCAAAGGGAATGTTGACCAGTACGGTCTGCATCTCATCATGGAGTCCGTTCAGAAATCTCTCTTTCCTCCTCTCATTGGTGTCGGTCTCGTCCGGGGCGTACCTTGACAGAGTAAGGAATCTGTCGCGGTATTCTACCACGGACATTCTGCCTTGTTTGAGTTCGCGGAACTCGTCTCTCATCATCTTGATCAGTCCTTGGGGCACATGGTACTTGCTAAACTTGAGCTTGAACTCCTCCCAAGTCATGAACTGACCTCCGTTCATGGCACGGGTGCTTGTCCACCAAGCACGGGCTGGTCCGGCAAGATAGTGGGTTGCAAACAAGACCTTCTCATTGGCTTCCACTCCAGCTACTTCCAAGTTATTCTCCATCGTCTGGAGCCAGTCATCGGCATCGAGGGGCTCTTCGGTCTTGTTGAAGATAGGTGGGTTGGTGTTCTGAAAGTTCTTCAGTTTTGACCCAGGGTGGTCGTGGTTTCCATGGCCGTTGTTGTTCTGAGCAAGCTGTTGCAGTGCAGCAATGTTGGCTTGGCGTTCAGCTCTCTCGGCTTCTCGGTCGGCCATCATCATCTCTAGCATCTGCCGCATGGCGTCTTGGGTGCTGTTGCGGGTTGGTGGCGCCATCTGAACATCGGAGTGGATGATAAGATAAGAGGGAAATTTCTACGGTTTGTTTGAATTAAAGTTCACGAAGTTCAAAACTTGAAAATTTGAGTAGTGTTGAGGGGGTCAAACCAACAACACTTTTTCATTCATACCAAACATCACACATTACACATCTAACACACCGTTGGTTTGAAGAACCATTCATTCGCTCTACGATACAAGGGGATCCTGATACAACTCACACCTACTTAAGTGCTGGAGTGATACTACTCTTCGGGGTGGAGTCTTCGTCGTCACGGGTAATGTGCTGGGCGAGAGGCGAGGGCGTTGTCCAACTCCTTGCGGGTCTGGTACAGCATGAAGTCGAGGTGTGCTACATAGTGGTTCATCTCCGGGTGCGGGGGCATGGTCATCGGTCCTCCCATGGGGTCATGCCTTGGGTAGTAGATGAAGCGAGTGTTCTTGATCTTGATCTCATTTTGTCCACACAGACGGGAAATTGCTTCTTGCATCGCTCTGACCAGTCCTTCCTTCCAGGTGTTTCCCGTTACAGAAAACCATATGGTTTCCCATATTGGGGCTCCAAGCTTTCTTCATATATCCGCAGAAACTTCCCACCGAGGTGGTCCTCCGGAGTGATTATTGAGGGGTGTTCCGAAGAACTCGGGATACGGGCGTCCTAGGTAGTCCACGAGTTGCTTCAAGTCTTTCTCGAACATCAGGTTTCCTCCGTGACCAAGCTGATAGAACTCCCATTTGTACTCCATCTGTGAGCAATTAGGATGAGTATGTTAAAGAAGTGGTCATGTGTGTAAAGTTTTATGTAGTTCTTAAGGTAAAAAGGTAGAGCATGAAATTCTCATTTTGAAAAAGATCTCAAGGATAAGAGTGAGAATAAGTTTTCATAAATATTCACTTCATTGGTTTTGAAACTAAGTTTTGCAGACGTCCATTCTAACTAGGGTCTCCTAAGGTCAAACAATGGCTCTGATACCAACTTGTCAGCACCCGGATTTTTAAGTCCGGATGCCTATTATGTCATTCATCGCAATCCCAGGAAATTGTTGTTGCGAGGCATAATAGTTAAGTATCACAGTCATCATTCATTACAAACCATAATGTCTTACAAATTGGAATCACATGATCCATATTACACGAATAGTTGATCTAATGATCAACGAACAAACACAAGTTCATAGCGGAAGCGTAAGATACAAGGACTCTCTAGTCCACAGGCCAACGCTTGACGTTGGAAGACTCCTAGTTGTCGTAGGCATCCTGCTGGTCATCTCCTTGTTCATCTTCATACTCTAGCCATTTGAATAGCCAGGGACAAAGCCGTGAGTACTTTAAGTACTCGCAAACTAATACTAATGTAAGTGCTAGACATTCTAGTAAGGTTTGCTAAGCTCTAGTTTATTTGCATAAAGCCAGTTTTAGTTCATAAGTTTTTGAGAAAAGCTTATTCAAATACTAACTAACTCAAGTGGGAACATTAGTGTCATTCCGACCATTCAAGTGGTGATTTCAATTCAATTCACCACAATTCATTTCATCATCCTCTTTCGACATCATTTTCAAAGATATGACATCGGAAACTGTATGGCCTTTCCAACCGTCCGTAACCGTGGACGCGGCTATTCAAATAGGTTTACACTCTGGAGAGGTTGCACACTTGTGCCACAACATTTGATTTCATCCGTCGGGATTACCCCGAATCATCGTAACACAGTACGCGGATCATCAACCATAACCTTTCACTTACAAATCCTAGTATGAGCACCTCTCCCCATGAGCTTGGCCTCCCAGTGAAGACCAACTATCAACCTGGGAACTGCATAGGGCTTGGCCGTACAATTCACCTCAATTTCACATCATTTCTCAACAACGGAGGCAGCCTCAAGCGTAACCCCTATGACGTGTGTTCAGAGGGAACCCATACTCAGATGCATAAACTTCCAGTTAAGCCCTACCCATAATCAGGTATTGTGGGGGTACTTAATAATTGGAAAGGTATCGCATTCAAACCAATATCATGTTTATCAAAAATCACCATCTTCTCTTGGTCATATTCACCTTCAAAAATCATTCAATGGAATGCTTCATCATTCCAAGGTTTCAAATTCATTTCAAGTCACATTGTTCCCATCTAGTGTAGTCAAGTTTTATTCATTAGCACTAGCTCTAAATCATGAAGGGTGCTACCTTGCTTTGCTTGATGGAGACTAACTTTACTACTCTAGTACTTCCTTACTTTGACCAAAGTTAACTATAAAAGTAACTCTTTGAGAAAACAAGTAAAAACTTGTAATGTATAAACATGGGATAGGCTTATGTAAGAAAAGGTAAGATTCATGGTGCCTTGCCCCAAGGGGCTTTGCACTTTGCAAGAATATTAGCTTGCCTTGGTAGTTCTCAAAATTCTCCTCCTCCTCCTCTTGGTAGCAACCTTCTTCTTCGGTGTACTCTCCGGTGCTAGCGTCTAAATTTGAATATGAGTATAATTACTCACCAATTCAATGGCTATTCCATGTATCACATACAAACACACAAACTATTCTATGCACACAAATAATCTAATTAGGGTGCATTTGTTGTGTTGCTTGAGGAGAATTTACTTCTTTTCATTTAATATGTAAATGATAGTTTCCATAGGGTTCTTGAGAAATAATTTCCTCCCATTGAAATCTTCTTAAGATTTAATTTCCCAAACAATTATATATGAACTTATATTGACCTAAGTCAAACATTCATCATTATCATTTGAGAAAATGATTTAAATGAGGTAGACCACCTCATACCATTTAATAGTGCTACATATGATTTAAATCTCTAAGTAATTCATATAGGTGAGTTTGGCCAGGGGTCCAAACATCACATGAATTCATGTGAGACAAAGTTTAAATGAAGTATAAGACTTCATATAATTTACTTAATAGTTTTGGACAATATCAACTACATAAACTAGCCATATTGTCCATTAATTAAACTAGGGCATGATCATGCAAAGTGACCACACCATTTTATTGCATAAACAATTAGTGTAAGTCAAATGTGAGCTATTAGAGTTGGAATTAACTTAATATCTATTTTGGTTGATTTTTAATAATTGTTTGAATAGGGAAAAGTCCCTGCCTTCTTCTTTTTATCAACCTAATTCTACAACTAATCTGGTCATGGGACCAGTGGCATTCTGTAGATATTTTCATTAGCTTTCCAACAACATAAAATTCATTGAATTTGGTTAAGCCAATTTAAATCTATTGAATTTCAAAGTTTGGGCAGTATTGAAATTCATTTGAAATTGTTTAAATAGGATTTGAATTAAAAAGGCCGGCGGGAAAGCTAGGTGGGCTGAAAGATTTGAAAGCCAGGGGGCAGCCCAACTAGCGCTGCGGGCCAACTGACAGAGGGGCCCGCACGTCAGCGACCGAGGCTTACCGAAACGGTACTGGTGATCGTGAGCCGCAGGATTAGAACGAGATCGTGCGGCCGAGGCTCGTCGTCTCCGTCGGGGAGAAGGGCTTGCTGCCACGGTGGGGGTAGGGTTAGATAGGACACTATTTCCAATAGTGTTGCATTGTTCCATAATTGAAATTTGAGGTAATTTACCAAATTTGGTTTGATTCAAAAGGTGGCAAGATTTGGAAATGTGGTATTTATTTAAGTTGTTTTTGACTAGAGAAAATGAGGTGTGGTGGTGGAAATTTCTAATTCACAATATTGCAAAAATTGCTAAGTGTGAGATTGTTGAATATGATAAAATGTTCCAACTTTGGATGAGCATAGCATTTGATCTAGGATGAATTTGACATGGTGATCTTTACAAAAAGTGTTCACCTTGATGTTGTCTTGGATGAGGTGCAAAGAGTTAGCAAGGTTTAGTTTGAAAATTTTGAATTGCAGGGGCTCAAAGTAGTGATCAGACTATAATTGGCAGTTTTGACCATTATCACATGTGAGCACAATTTGAGTTTGAAAATCATTTAATTTGTGTTTCTTTGATTCCAAAAGTTGTAATAAGTGTTTAGTAACATTATTCAACTAATGTTGAAGACCAAAATGGTCTAGGGTCAAAATTTATAAAAATGGCATAAGCCATATGTGAGGGTTTTGTGAATTTCTAACTTTTATTCTTTTATTTTTCTTTGCTTCATTTTGACAAGAGTGAGGTTTATTTGGTGTTAGATTGAGTTAGGTGAAAGGTACAAACCATTTTGAGGTAATGGAAGTGGCTAGGTCAAGATTTGATAATTTGGCTATGTGCCACTTATGCCTCTATGCATATGTAGGATTTTATTTTGTTTCTCACTTGAATTGATTGGTAGGTGCTTTGTTGAGTGGGTTGAGGTATTTCCATTCATCTACTCAAGGTAGACAAAGCAAAGCTCATCATTTTCAAGAAGTAGCCATAGGCTTGCATATGCCTTTTTCTTAAATAAGATCTTTTCTTTTTAGTTTATTTTTTTCAAAGATTGATGACAAGAGGGATGAGGTTTAGGGTTTAGTAAGTTTTGCAATGGTTCACCACCATTTAGCAAAGTAAGAAAGATAGAGTTCACAAGTTACACATTAGGGCTAGATGCCCACATAGGTCTTTTTCTTTATTCTGGGTTTTCTCAAAATAGATCCAAATGATTTTTGAGGAGGTTAGGGTTTAGGGTTTTTCTTATTTGATTTCTTTCTCTTTTAATTTTATTTGGTTTGTGATCTTCACTTGATCACTTTAGGGTTTTAGGGTTTATCACATAAGCATAATATCACTCATCATGGCAAAAACACAAGTAATAGGTATGAGTACTAAGCATAGCACTCTATTTAAGAAAAGTTTTTGTTGGTTCTCATTTTTGGAAAAAGGAAATTCATTTTCTCTTTGTTTTGAAAATTTGGGGTGTTACAAACCCTTCCCCCTTAAACAAATCTCATCCCGAGATTTTAAGAAAATTTAGGTTCCTAAGAGAGATTGGGCGATATGATTTAACAGGAAGACATACTTGGCATGGCCTGAGGTGCTTCTTGGGCTTCGGCGGCAGTCATGTTGTAGTAGCGGCCGTTGTTGTTCTGGTTCTTTCTTGCAGCCAAGTGGCGTTGGTTCTGAGCAGGTGCAGCGGTGTTGCCGGCAATCTTGGCGAGTCTCTTGGGGCACTCATTGGAGTAATGCCGAACCACTCCACACTCATAACAAGTGATGGTGGCCTTGTCCTTGTTGGTGACGGGGATGGCGTTGCTTCCAGTCCTAGGGCCAGTGTTGTTGTTGTGGTTGTTGTTGTTGTTGCTGTTGTTCCCGTTGTTGTTGTTGTTGGGGTTGTTGTTGCTGGTGTGATTGTTGTTGTTGTTGCCTCCGGGCTTCGGGGATCCTCCGTGGTTGTTGGGGTAGTTTGGGCGGTAGTTCTGGGCAGGGGGCTTGTTATATTTTGGAGTAAATCCTCCAGATGAGTTGTTACGGTACTTTTGGGTATTGCTGGACCCATGCTGATTCATCATCCGGCGTTTGCGGTTCTCGTTGGCTTGGTGAAGCTTCCCTTCCATCTGGATGGCGGAGTCCACTAGGGCTTCCAGGTCAGCAAAGGGAATGTTGACCAGTACGGTCTGCATCTCGTCATGGAGTCCGTTCAGAAATCTCTCTTTCCTCTTCTCATTGGTGTCGGTCTCGTCCGGGGCGTACCTTGACAGAGTAAGGAATCTGTCGCGGTATTCTACCACGGACATTCTGCCTTGTTTGAGTTCGCGGAACTCGTCTCTCATCATCTTGATCAGTCCTTAGGGCACATGGTACTTGCTAAACTTGAGCTTGAACTCCTCCCAAGTCATGAACTGACCTCCGTTCATGGCACGGGTGCTTGTCCACTAAGCGCGGGCTGGTCCGGTGATGTCTACGTTCCCCCTCCTTTCCTGTAGACAGTGTTGGGCCTCCAAGAGCAGAGGTTTGTAGAACAGCAGCAAGTTTTCCCTTAAGTGGATCACCCAAGGTTTATCGAACTCAGGGAGGAAGAGGTCAAAGATATCCCTCTCATGCAACCCTGCAACCACAAAGCAAGAAGTCTCTTGTGTCCCCAACACCCCTAATAGGTGCACTAGTTCGGCGAAGAGATAGTGAAATACAGGTGGTATGAATAAGTATGAGCAGTAGCAACGGTGCCAGAAAATAGCTTGCTGGCGTGTAGTTGATGGTGGTAGTATTGCAGCAGTAGTAACACAGTGAAATAGTAAACAAGCAGTAGTAACGCAGCAGTATTTAGG
The DNA here is from genome assembly GCF_019359855.2 of Lolium perenne. Lineage (NCBI taxonomy): Eukaryota > Viridiplantae > Streptophyta > Magnoliopsida > Poales > Poaceae > Lolium > Lolium perenne. The sequence continues at coordinate 164,213,357 of NC_067245.2, read as the reverse complement.
AACAAGGCCTAGGGATTACACTTTCACTAGTGGACACTCTCAACATTGATCACATAACAGAATAGATAAATGCATACTCTACACTCTTGTTGGATGATGAACGCATTGCGTAGGATTACACGAACCCTCAATGCCGGAGTTAACAAGCTCCACAATTTGTTCATATTTTAGTAACCTTATAGTGTAAGATAGATCAAAAGACTAAACCAAGTACTAACATAGCATGCACACTGTCACCTTCATGCATATGTAGGAGGAATAGATCACATCAATATTATCATAGCAATAGTTAACTTCGCAATCTACTAGAGATCATGATCATAGCATAAACCAAGTACTAACACGGTGCACACACTGTCATCTTTACACACGTGCAGGAGGAATAGAACTACTTTAATAACTTTGCTAGAGTAGCACATAGATGAATAGTGATACAAAACTCATATGAATCTCAATCATGTAAAGCAGCTCATGAGATTATTGTATTGAGGTACATGGGAGAGATGAACCACATAGCTACCGGTACAGCCCCGAGCCTCGATGGAGAACTACTCCCTCCTCATGGGAGCAGCAGCGGTGATGAAGATGGCGGTGGAGATGGCAGCGGTGTCGATGGAGAAGCCTTCCGGGGGCACTTCCCCGCTCCGGCAGGGTGCCGGAACAGAGACTCCTGTCCCCCAGATCTTGGCCTCGCGATGGCGGCGGCTCTGGAAGGTTTCTGTGGTTTTCGTCGAACGTATCAGGGTTTTCGATCCAGGGGCTTTATATAGGCGAAGAGGCGGCGCAGGAGGGTCGAAGGGGCGACGACACCATAGGGCGGCGCGGCCAGGGCCTGGGCCGCGCCGGCCTATGGTCTGGGGGCCCAGTGCCCCCCCTCTGGTCCTTCCCGGGTGTTCTGGATGCTTCCGGTGAAAATAGGAACTTGGGCGTTGATTTCTTCCGATTCCGAGAATATTTCGTTACTAGGATTTCTGAAACCAAAAACAGCAGAAAACAGGAACTGGCACTTCGGCATCTTGTTAATAGGTTAGTTCCAGAAAATGCACGAATATGACATAAAGTGTGCATAAAACATGTAGATAACATCAATAATGTGGCATGGAACATAAGAAATTATCGATACGTCGGAGACGTATCAGCATCCCCAAGCTTAGTTCTGCTCGTCCCGAGCAGGTAAAACGATAACACAGATAATTTCTGGAGTGACATGCCATCATAACCTTGATCATACTATTTGTAAAGCATATGTAGTGAATGCAGCGATCAAAACAATGTATATGACATGAGTAAACAAGTGAATCATATAGCAAAGACTTTTCATAAATAGTACTTCAAGACAAGCATCTATAAGTCTTGCATAAGAGTTAACTCATAAAGCAATAATTCAAAGTAGAGGCATTGAAGCAACACAAAGGAAGATGAAGTTTCAGCGGTTGCTTTCAACTTATAACATGTATATCTCATGGATAGTTGTCAATGCAAAGCAATATAACAAATGCAATAAGCAAGTATGTAAGAATCAATGCACAGTTCACACAAGTGTTTGCTTCTTGAGGTGGAGAGAAATAGGTGAACTGACTCAACATAAAAGTAAAAGAATGGTCCTTCAAAGAGGAAAAGCATCGATTGCTATATTTGTGCTAGAGCTTCTATTTTGAAAACATAAAGAGAGCATAAAAATAAAATTTTGAGAGGTGCTTGTTGTTGTCAACGAATGGTAGCGGGTACTCTAACCCCCTTGCCAGACAAACCTTCAAAGAGCGGCTCCCATTTTATTTTATTTTGGGTGGCACTCCTTCCAACCTTTCTTTCACAAACCATGGCTAACCGAATCCTCGGGTGCCTGCCAACAATCTCATACCATGAAGGAGTGCCTTTTTATTTTAGTTTTATTATGATGACACTCCTCCCAACCTTTGCTTACACAAGCCATGGCTAACCGAATCCTTCGGGTGCCGTCCAATAATCACATACCATGGAGGAGTGTCTATTTTTGTTAATTAATTTGGGACTGGGAATCCCATTGCCAGCTCTTTTTGCAAAATTATTGGATAAGCGGATGAAGCCACTAGTCCATTGGTGAAAGTTGCCCAACAAGAATGAAAGATAAACACCACATACTTCCTCATGAGCTATAAAACATTGACACAAATCAGAGGTGATAAATTTTGAATTGTTTAAAGGTAGCACTCAAGCAATTTACTTTGGAATGGCAGGAAATACCATGTAGTAGGTAGGTATGGTGGACACAAATGGCATAGTGTTGTTTGGCTCAAGGATTTGGATGCATGAGAAGTATTCCCTCTCGATACAAGGTTTAGGCTAGCAAGGTTGTTTGAAGCAAACACAAGCACGAACTAGTACAGCAAAACTCACATAAAAGACATATTGAAAACATTATAAGACTCTACACCGTCTTCCTTGTTGTTCAAACTAATACTAGAAATTATCTAGACCTTAGAGAAACCAAATATGCAAACCAAATTTTAGCATGCTCTATGTATTTCTTCATTAATGGGTGCAAAGCATATGATGCAAGAGCTTAATCATGAGCACAACAATTGCCAAGTATCACATTACCCAAGACATTAATAGCAATTACTACATGTATCATTTTCCAATTCCAACCATATAACAATTTAACGAAGAAGAAATTTCGCCATGAATACTAAAAGCTAAGAACACATGTGTTCATATGCAACAGCGGAGCGTGTCTCTCTCCCACACAAGCATGATGTAATCCAATTTATTCAAACACAAACAAAAATAAAAGCATACAGACGCTCCAAGTAAAGCACATAAGATGTGACCGAATAAAAATATAGTTTCAAGAGAAGGAACCTGATAATTTGTCGATGAAGAAGGGGATGCCTTGGGCATCCCCAAGCTTAGATGCTTGAGTCTTCTTGAAATATGCAGGGATGAACCACCGGGGCATCCCCAAGCTTAGACTTTTCACTCTTCTTGATCATAGTATATCATCCTCCTCTCTTGACCCTTGAAAACTTCCTTCACACCAAACTCGAAACAAACTCATTAGAGGGTTAGTGCATAATCAAAAATTCACATGTTCAGAGGTGACACAATCATTCTTAACACTTCTGGACATTGCCCAAAGCTACTGGAAGGTAATGGAACAAAGAAATCCACCCAACACAGCGAAAGAAGCAATGCGAAATAAAAGGCAGAATCTGTCAAAACAGAACAGTCCGTAAAGACGAATTTTAAAATGGCACCAGACTTGCTCAGATGAAAATGCTCAAATTGAATGAAAGTTGCGTACATATCTGAGGATAACTCACGTAAATTGGCATAATTTTCTGAGCTACCTACAGAGAATTAGACCCAGATTCGTGACAGCAAGAAAACAGTTTCTGCGCAGTAATCCAAATCTAGTATTGACTTTACTATCAAAGACTTTACTTGGCACAACAAAACACAAAACTAAGATAAGGAGAGGTTGCTACAGTAGTAAACAACTTCCAAGACACAAATATAAAACAAAGTACTGTAGCAAAATAACACATGGGTTATCTCCCAAGAAGTTCTTTCTTTATAGCCATTAAGATGGGCTCAGTAGTTTTAATGATGCACTCATAAGAAATAGTAGTTGAAGCGAAAGAGAGCATCCAGAGGTAAATTCAAAACACATTTAAGTCTAACATGCTTCCTATGCATAGGAATCTTGTAAATAAACAAGTTCATGAAAAGCAAAGTAACAAGCATAGGAAGATAAAACAAGTATAGCTTCAAAAATTTCAGCACATAGAGAGGTGTTTTAGTAACATGAAAATTTCTACAACCATATTTTCCTCTCTCATAATAACTTTCAGTAGTGTCATGAGCAAACTCAACAATATAACTATCACATAAAGCATTCTTATCATGAGTCTCATGCATAAAATTATTACTCTCCACATAAGCATAGTTATTCTTATTAATTGTAGTAGGAGCAAATTCAACAAAGTAGCTATCATTATTATTCTCATCAAGTGTAGGAGGCGTAGTATTATCATCATAAAAATTACTCTCCATAGTAGGCGGCACTAAAAGACCAATATCATTATAATCATCATAAATAGGAGGCAAAGTATCATCAAAGAAAATTTTCTCCTCAATGCTTGGGGGACTAAAAATATCATGCTCATCAAAGCCAGCTTCCCCAAGCTTAGAATTTTCCATATCATTAGCAACAATGGTGTTCAAAGCGTTCATACTAATATCATTGCTACTAGCATGCGAATAAGATTCCATGGGTTTTTTAATTTTCGCATTAAACCATTCATGTCTTGACTCAGGAAATAGAATAAAAAGCTCACAGATGTTGTCCATTATGCCTTACTAGTGTAAACAAGAAACAAAAAGTTGCAATTGCAGGATCTAAAGGAAATAGCTTTGAGTACTTACGGCGCCGGAAAATAGCTTGGTAGCCGAGGTCCGGAGTGTGAGTACCTTTTACCTTTCCTCCCCGGCAACGGCGCCAGAAAATAGCTTGATGTCTACGTTCCCCCTCCTTTCCTGTAGACAGTGTTGGGCCTCCAAGAGCAGAGGTTTGTAGAACAGCAGCAAGTTTTCCCTTAAGTGGATCACCCAAGGTTTATCGAACTCAGGGAGGAAGAGGTCAAAGATATCCCTCTCATGCAACCCTGCAACCACAAAGCAAGAAGTCTCTTGTGTCCCCAACACACCTAATAGGTGCACTAGTTCGGCGAAGAGATAGTGAAATACAGGTGGTATGAATAAGTATGAGCAGTAGCAACGGTGCCGTAAAAATAGCTTGCTGGCGTGTAGTTGATGGTGGTAGTATTGCAGCAGTAGTAACACAGTGAAACAGTAAACAAGCAGTAGTAACGCAGCAGTATTTAGGAACAAGGCCTAGGGATTACACTTTCACTAGTGGACACTCTCAACATTGATCACATAACAGAATAGATAAATGCATACTCTACACTCTTGTTGGATGATGAACGCATTGCGTAGGATTACACGAACCCTCAATGCCGGAGTTAACAAGCTCCACAATTTGTTCATATTTTAGTAACCTTATAGTGTAAGATAGATCAAAAGACTAAACCAAGTACTAACATAGCATGCACACTGTCACCTTCATGCATATGTAGGAGGAATAGATCACATCAATATTATCATAGCAATAGTTAACTTCGCAATCTACTAGAGATCATGATCATAGCATAAACCAAGTACTAACACGGTGCACACACTGTCACCTTTACACACGTGCAGGAGGAATAGAACTACTTTAATAACTTTGCTAGAGTAGCACATAGATGAATAGTGATACAAAACTCATATGAATCTCAATCATGTAAAGCAGCTCATGAGATTATTGTATTGAGGTACATGGGAGAGATGAACCACATAGCTACCGGTACAGCCCCGAGCCTCGATGGAGAACTACTCCCTCCTCATGGGAGCAGCAGCGGTGATGAAGATGGCGGTGGAGATGGCAGCGGTGTCGATGGAGAAGCCTTCCGGGGGCACTTCCCCGCTCCGGCAGGGTGCCGGAACAGAGACTCCTGTCCCCCAGATCTTGGCCTCGCGATGGCGGCGGCTCTGGAAGGTTTCTGTGGTTTTCGTCGAACGTATCAGGGTTTTCGATCCAGGGGCTTTATATAGGCGAAGAGGCGGCGCAGGAGGGTCGAAGGGGCGACGACACCATAGGGTGGCGCGGCCAGGGCCTGGGCCGCGCCGGCCTATGGTCTGGGGGCCCAGTGCCCCCCCTCTGGTCCTTCCCGGGTGTTCTGGATGCTTCCGGTGAAAATAGGAACTTGGGCGTTGATTTCGTCCGATTCCGAGAATATTTCGTTACTAGGATTTCTGAAACCAAAAACAGCAGAAAACAGGAACTGGCACTTCGGCATCTTGTTAATAGGTTAGTTCCAGAAAATGCACGAATATGACATAAAGTGTGCATAAAACATGTAGATAACATCAATAATGTGGCATGGAACATAAGAAATTATCGATACGTCGGAGACGTATCATCCGGCAAGATAGTGGGTTGCAAACAAGACCTTCTCATTGGCTTCCACTCCAGCTACTTCCAAGTTATTCTCCATCGTCTGGAGCCAGTCATCGGCATCGAGGGGCTCTTCGGTCTTGTTGAAGATAGGTGGGTTGGTGTTCTGAAAGTTCTTCAGTTTTGACCCAGGGTGGTCGTGGTTTCCATGGCCGTTGTTGTTTTGAGCAAGCTGTTGCAGTGCAGCAATGTTGGCTTGGCGTTCAGCTCTCTCGGCTTCTCGGTCGGCCATCATCATCTCTAGCATCTGCCGCATGGCGTCTTGGGTGGTGTTGCGGGTTGGTGGCGCCATCTGAACATCGGAGTGGATGATAAGATAAGAGGGAAATTTCTACGGTTTGTTTGAATTAAAGTTCACGAAGTTCAAAACTTGAAAATTTGAGTAGTGTTGAGGGGGTCAAACCAACAACACTTTTTCATTCATACCAAACATCACACATTACACATCTAACACACCATTGGTTTGAAGAACCATTCATTCGCTCTACGATACAAGGGGATCCTGATACTACTCACACCTACTTAAGTGCTGGAGTGATACTACTCTTCAGGGTGGAGTCTTCGTCCTCACGGGTAATGTGCTGGGCGAGAGGCGAGGGCGTTGTCCAACTCCTTGCGGGTCTTGTACAGCATGAAGTCGAGGTGTGCTACATAGTGGTTCATCTCCGGGTGCGGGGGCATGGTCATCGGTCCTCCCATGGGGTCATGCCTTGGGTAGTAGATGAAGCGAGTGTTCTTGATCTTGTTCTCATTTTGTCCACACAGACGGGAAATTGCTTCTTGCATCGCTCTGAACAGTCCTTCCTTCCAGGTGTTTCCCGTTACAGAAAACCATATGGTTTCCCATATTGGGGCTCCAAGCTTTCTTCGTATATCCGCAGAAACTTCCCACCGAGGTGGTTCTCCGGAGTGATTGTTGAGGGGTGTTCTGAAGAACTCAGGATACGGGCGTCCTAGGTAGTCCACGAGTTGCTTCAAGTCTTTCTCGAACATCAGGTTTCCTCCGTGACCAAGCTGATAGAACTCCCATTTGTACTCCATCTGTGAGCAATTAGGATGAGTAAGTTAAAGAAGTGGTCATGTGTGTAAAGTTTTATGTAGTTCTTAAGGTAAAAAGGTAGAGCATGAAATTCTCATTTTGAAAAAGATCTCAAGGATAAGAGTGAGAATAAGTTTTCATAAATATTCACTTCATTGGTTTTGAAACTAAGTTTTGCAGACGTCCATTCTAACTAGGGTCTCCTAAGGTCAAACAATGGCTCTGATACCAACTTGTCAACACCCGGATTTTTAAGTCCTGATGCCTATTATGTCATTCATCGCAATCCCAGGAAATTGTTGTTGCGAGGCATAATAGTTAAGTATCACAGTCATCATTCATTACAAACCATAATGTCTTACAAATTGGAATCACATGATCCATATTACACGAATAGTTGATCTAATGATCAACGAACAAACACAAGTTCATAGCGGAAGCGTAAGATACAAGGACTCTCTAGTCCACAGGCCAACGCTTGACGTCGGAAGACTCCTAGTTGTCGTAGGCGTCCTGCTGGTCATCTCCTTGTTCATCTTCATACTCTGGCCATTTGAATAGCCAGGGACAAAGCCGTGAGTACTTTAAGTACTCGCAAACTAATACTAATGTAAGTGCTAGACATTCTAGTAAGGTTTGCTAAGCTCTAGTTTATTTGCATAAAGCCAGTTTTAGTTCATAAGTTTTTGAGAAAAGCTTATTCAAATACTAACTAACTCAAGTGGGAACATTACTGTCATTCCCACCATTCAAGTGGTGATTTCAATTCAATTCACCACAATTCATTTCATCATCCTCTTTCGACATCATTTTCAAAGATATGACATCTGAAACTGTATGGCCTTTCCAACCGTCTGTAACCGTGGACGCGGCTATTCGAATAGGTTTACACTCTGCAGAGGTTGCACACTTGTGCCACAACATTTGATTTCATCCGTAGGGATTACCCCGAATCATCCTAACACAGTACGCGGATCATCAACCATAACCTTTCACTTACAAATCCTAGTATGAGCACCTCTCCCTATGAGCTTGGCCTCCCAGTGAAGACCAACTGTCAACCTGGGAACTGCACAGGGCTTGGCCGTACAATTCACCTCAATTTCACATCATTTCTCAACAACGGAGGCAGCCTCAAGCGTAACCCCTATGACGTGTGTTCAGAGGGAACCCATACTCAGATGCATAAACTTCCAGTTAAGCCCTACCCATAATCAGGTATTGTGGGGGTACTTAATAATTGGAAAGGTATCGCATTCAAACCAATATCATGTTTATCAAAAATCACCATCTTCTCTTGGTCATATTCACCTTCAAAAATCATTCAATGGAATGCTTCATCATTCCAAGGTTTCAAATTCATTTCAAGTCACATTGTTCCCATCTAGAGTAGTCAAGTTTTATTCATTAGCACTAGCTCTAAATCATGAAGGGTGCTACCTTGCTTTGCTTGATGGAGACTAACTTTACTACTCTAGTACTTCCTTACTTTGACCAAAGTTAACTATAAAAGTAACTCTTTGAGAAAACAAGTAAAAATTTGTAATGTATAAACATGAGATAGGCTTATGTAAGAAAAGGTAAGATTCATGGTGCCTTGCCCCAAGGGGCTTTGCACTTTGCAAGAATATTAGCTTGCCTTGGTAGTTCTCAAAATTATCCTCCTCCTCCTCTTGGTAGCAACCTTCTTCTTCGGTGTACTCTCCGGTGCTAGCGTCTAAATTTGAATACGAGTATAATTACTCACCAATTCAATGGCTATTCCATGTATCACATACAAACACACAAACTATTCTATGCACACAAATAATCTAATTCGGGTGCATGGGTTGTGTTGCTTGAGGAGAATTTACTTCTTTTCATTTAATATGTAAATGATAGTTTCCATAGGGTTCTTGAGAAATAATTTCCTCTCATTGAAATCTTCTTAAGATTTAATTTCCCAAACAGTTATATATGAACTTATATTGACCTAAGTCAAACATTCATCATTATCATTTGAGAAAATGATTTAAATGAGGTAGACCACCTCATACCATTTAATAGTGCTACATATGATTTAAATCTCTAAGTAATTCATATAGGTGAGTTTGGCCAGGGGTCCAAACATCACATGAATTCATGTGAGACAAAGTTTAAATGAAGTATAAGACTTCATATAATTTACTTAATAGTTTTGGACAATATCAACTACATAAACTAGCCATATTGTCCATTAATTAAACTAGGGCATGATCATGCAAAGTGACCACACCATTTTATTGCATAAACAATTAGTGTAAGTCAAATGTGAGCTATTAGAGTTGGAATTAACTTAATATCTATTTTGGTTGATTTTTAATAATTGTTTGAATAGGGAAAATTCCCTGCCTTCTTCTTTTTATCAACTTAATTCTACAACTAATCTGGTCATGGGACCAGTGGCATTCTGTAGATATTTTCATTAGCTTTCCAACAACATAAAATTCATTGAATTTGGTTATGTCAATTTAAATCTATTGAATTTCAAAGTTTGGGCAGTATTGAAATTCATTTGAAATTGTTTAAATAGGATTTGAATTAAAAAGGCCGGCGGGAAAGCTAGGTGGGCTGAAAGATTTGAAAGCCAGGGGGCAGCCCAACTAGCGCTGCGGGCCAACTGACAGAGGGGCCCGCACGTCAGTGACCGAGGCTTACCGAAACGGTACTGGTGATCGTGAGCCGCAGGATTGGAACGAGATCGTGCGGCCGAGGCTCGTCGTCTCCGTCGGGGAGAAGGGCTTGCTACCACGGCGGGGGTAGGGTTAGATAGGACACTATTTCCAATAGTGTTGCATTGTTCCATAATTGAAATTTGAGGTAATTTACCAAATTTGGTTTGATTCAAAAGGTGGCAAGATTTGGAAATGTGGTATTTATTTAAGTTGTTTTTTACTAGAGAAAATGAGGTGTGGTGGTGGAAATTTCTAATTCACAATATTGCAAAAATTGCTAAGTGTGAGATTGTTGAATATGATAAAATGTTCCAACTTTGGATGAGCATAGCATTTGATCTAGGATGAATTTGACATGGTGATCTTTACAAAAAGTGTTCACCTTGATGTTGTCTTGGATGAGGTGCATAAGAGTTAGCAAGGTTTAGTTTGAAAATTTTGAATTGCAGGGGCTCAAAGTAGTGATCAGACTATAATTGGCAGTTTTGACCATTATCACATGTGAGCACAATTTGAGTTTGAAAATCATTTAATTTGTGTTTATTTGATTCCAAAATTTGTAATAAGTGTTTAGTAACATTATTCAACTAATGTTGAAGACCAAAATGGTCTAGGGTCAAAATTTATAAAAATGGCATAAGCCATATGTGAGGGTTTTGTGAATTTCTAACTTTTATTCTTTTATTTTTTTTTGCTTCATTTTGACAAGAGTGAGGTTTATTTGGTGTTAGATTGAGTTAGGTGAAAGGTTCAAACCATTTTGAGGTAATGGAAGTGGCTAGGTCAAGATTTGATAATTTGGCTATGTGCCACTTATGCCTCTATGCATATGTAGGATTTTATTTTGTTTCTCACTTGAATTGATTGGTAGGTGCTTTGTTGAGTGGGTTGAGGTATTTCCATTCATCTACTCAAGGTAGACAAAGCAAAGCTCATCATTTTCAAGAAGTAGCCATAGGCTTGCATATGCCTTTTTCTTAAATAAGATCTTTTCTTTTTAGTTTATTTTTTTCAAAGATTGATGACAAGAGGGATGAGGTTTAGGGTTTAGTAAGTTTTGCAATGGTTCACCACCATTTAGCAAAGTAAGAAAGATAGAGTTCACAAGTTACACATTAGGGCTAGATGCCCACATAGGTCTTTTTCTTTATTCTGGGTTTTCTCAAAATAGATCCAAATGATTTTTGAGGAGGTTAGGGTTTAGGGTTTTTCTTATTTGATTTATTTCTCTTTTAATTTTATTTAGTTTGTGATCTTCACTTGATCACTTTAGGGTTTTAGGGTTTATCACATAAGCATAATAGCACTCATCATGGCAAAAACACAAGTAATAGGTATGAGTACTAAGCATAGCACTCTATTTAAGAAAAGTTTTTGTTGGTTCTGATTTTTGGAAAAAGGAAATTCATTTTCTCTTTGTTTTGAAAATTTGGGGTGTTACACTTCCTATGAGTGCCCCAAGAAGCTTGCCAAGACTGCCCCCAATACCGCTGCACCTGCTTAGCAGCAACGCCGTGTCTCCACTTGAAGGAACCCGAACAACCGCAACGGTCGTTTCTACCGTATGAATGCCACAGAAGCTCAGGAAGCACCCCATGCGATGCAGAGTATGTTTCCCTGTTAACCTATTTTCCCAATCTCTCTTAGGTTCCTAACTTTTCTTAAATCTCGGGACGAGATTTTGTTTAAGGGGGAAGGTTTGTAACACCCCAAAATTTTGAAACAATTAAGAACCATAATTTCAATTATCCAATTTTTAGGGTTAACAAAAACTTCCCTATTTCCGAAATCTTTTCTATTATGTGAATGAATGGAATGTTTGCTAATACCATGAATGTGTGTTTGAAGAATTTTAAATAGATCCTAAGCCACAACCATGCATTTAGGATCAAATGGAAACAAATAAAAAAGAAAATAAAATAGAAGTAGAGGCACATATGAGCCTATGGCCCTATTTGTGAATATAGGCCTATGTCATGATCTACCTTGTGTAGATGGTTTGAAAACCTTAACAAACCCAACCTAGTACTCACCAAGCCAAATCCAAAGTGAAACAAAATAGAAAGAAAATAAAAATCAAATAGGAGAGAGACATATGTGAGTGTATGGCCAATTTGCAAATTTGAGAAAATGCCCCACTTTCTTAGTTTTAATTGCTTAAACACAACACTATACCATTTGAACACAAAACAATACAATTTGGGTCAAAGAAAAAGCAAAACAAATCAAAGGAAAAATGAAAATCTAAGTTACATATGCTAATGGTCAAATCTGCCACTTTTAACATGTTACCTAATTTGAGCCCCTTTGGTTATTTTTTTTAAAACTAAACTTTCTAATCTTTTTGCCCAGATCTATTGTACTCATAAAACTAAACAACTTGGTCAAAGTCAACCTTGCTGATTCAAAGTCAAACTCTTAATATAAGCATGCAAAGTGGCAACTTTGAAACAGATTCTAGATTGCCCCAAATTTTGGATTTTTCACAAACCAACTTCAAATTGCAAACCAAGATCACCAATTGATGCCAAACATTATTTATATCACAGATATAAAGTGTTTTGGCCAAATTCAAAGTCAAATGAGATCATTGCATCTCACATATGGTGATCACATAGTTGAATAAAAAGTACAACCACTATTCTACCCACTATTGCCCACCTCACTCCCCTTTTTCTTGTGCTCATCTATAGTGCACCTTGTACTCCAACAACTCCCAATGACATCATATTGCCTAGCCATGCTCACCATGACACAAACTCTCTCCCTATGTCATGGCATATGTCACACATGTTGGCCATGATCTTTTGTGCATGCTCTAGCTCTCTCTAGCCTTGCCAACCATGTCACATACCTTGGCGTCACCTCACCTAAGCTTGCATTGCACTCATAGACCAAGAAAAATTCATAGACGATCCATGCCCATGGCCATGCCATCCCCTTGGTCACCACCACCATGCTCACCATGTCACCCTCCTCCCCTCTCTCTCTCACCTTGCCAACCTCCTCAACCCTATAAAAGGAGGCTTCCCCCACTCCAATTCTTCACACCACTTCACTCCTCTCCTCTCCCTGATCCTCCTCAAGCAATCCCTCGTCCCAATTTCATCCAAAGAGCCCCAATCGATCGCCGGAGCGCCGCCAGTACTGCTGCAAGTTCGCCGGAGCTAGGAGCCGCCCTAGGAGACGCCGCCGGTACAAGGAGCCTCGCCATCCTCGACAACGCCGCCCTGCATCAACGCCGACGACCGCCGGACCTCCGGTGAGCCGCCGACCCCCTAGGCTCGCCGCCAATGAGCCCGTGCTCATCGTCGACGACGACGCACGTGGACCGTCGGATCCTGCTCTAATCCTGCGGCTCACATAGATCATACCGTTTCGCTGTTTAAGTACCGCCGACAGTAGGTCCCGCTGTCAGGCGGCCTGCTCGTGCGAGACACACAGTGGGCCAGCCCGTTTTCTTTTTCTCCCCTGGCCCAATTCATTTTCCCGCGTAGCCCAACAATTCAAATTCGAATTTTTTTCGTTTAACTGAAATTCAATACTGGTGCTTGATTCAAAATTTATTAGAATCAAATCTACTGAGCCACATTTTATGAATTTTATATTGTTGGAAAGCTTATGAAATTATCTAACCAACCCCACTGGTTTCAAACCCTAGTTCATTGTAGATCACCTGCAATAAAAATAACAAGTCAGTACCTTTTTCAAATTCAAACTTTATTTAAAAATCAACCATAAGTGATTTTGAGTTGATTCCAACTCTCATAAATCACATTTCGCATACTCTACATGAATATGTTAAAAGATAACATAGTTGTTTGCATGATCATGGGCTAGAGCAAAATAATGGCTATGTGGCCATTTCTAGTCCATTTAAATTACCCAAAATTAAATGTTAAATGGTATGAGAGGTTTCCTCCCATTTAAATATTTCTCTCAAGTGATTCAATATGAGGAAATGATCTTAGCTATAGCACCTCATACTTGATTACTTTGAGATATTAAATTGTTGCAATAGTAGTGTTTAAATTGCATGAGGTGTAGTACCTCATTTAAATCATTTTTCTCAAATGATAAATGTGAAGTATTGACCTTGGTCAACATGATCTCACACTTATTAATTGAGGAGACTAAATCTTAATATGATTCAATGAGAGGAATTTATTTTCTCAAAAAGAAGTAAATAGAAACCCTAATCCATATTCAATGAGAGGAAATTATTTTCCTAACACTAAGTAGGAAAACCCTAGTTGTGGTTAAGTGATGATTGTGATGATGATAGATCATCTTGAGTGAGCCATTAGGGCTAACTAGTCTACTTAAGTATTGATTGGTGTTTGTTACCTCGTATCCCTTTATAGACGCTAGTACCGAAGACTACCAGGAGAAGGAGGTCTTCTACGAGGAAGAAGAACACTTTGATCACTACACCAATCAAGGCAAGCTATACTAATGCAAGCTATATTATTACAAGCTATTACCAAGCTACCCTAATGCAAAGCTCTACTAGAGCAAGGCACCATTACACTTTTATTTTGTGTTTAAGGATCCAATCCCAAGTTTAATTCTTACAAGCTTTACGTTGGTTTATCAAAGTTTATTTTGTTCATAGTTCACTTTGGTCTAGATATGAAGTATTACAAGAGTATCAAAGTTAGCTTAGAGAACTACAAGTTAGTTAGCACCCCTCATGGCTAGTTGCTAGTGCTAAACTAAAATTGACTACTCTAGATGGGAAACATGTGAATCAAATGACTTTGAAAACCTTGGAATGATGAGTCATTCTATTGAAAGATTTTGAAGCTGAATATGACTTGTGAATGACATGGTGAATTTTAGAAAAACTGATGGTTGGGTTCGGATGCGTTACCATTCCAATTTTTGAGTACCCCCACAATACCTGAATCAGGGTAAGGCTTAACTGGAAACTTATGTATCTTAGTATGGGTTCCCTCTGAACAAGCGTCATAGGGGTTATGCCGAGGCTGCCTCCGTTGAAAGTGAAATGACGTGAAATGAGGTGAATATCCTACCCAAGCCCTGTGCAGTTCCCAGGCTGATGGTTTGTCTTCACTGGGAGGCCAAGCTCATGGGGAGAGGTGCCTATACTAGGGTATGTAAATGAAAGGTTATGATTGGTAGTCCGCGCACTGAGTGTGATAAATCAGGGCCAGTTACCCCTGACGGATGATTGCAATTGTTGTGGCACAAGTGTACAACCTCTGCAGAGTTTAAACCTATTCGAATAGCCACGTTCGCGTTCATGAACAGTTGGAAAGGTCATATTGTTCCGTCATCAGAACTTTTCCAAAAGGTGACTTGTGAATTGAAGTTGAAAGGTGACTTTGACTTGAATCACAACAGAGTTGTGGGAATGACACTAATGTTCCCACTTGAGTTAAGTTAGTCAAATGAAGAGTCTTTGTTTACTAAATGCTTATAAAATAAAACTGGCTTTATGCGCAAATGAACCTAGAGCTTAGAAGCCCATTGATACGTCTCCAACGTATCTATAATTTCTTATGTTCCATGCTACTTTATTGATGATACTCACATGTTTTATACATACTTTATGTCATATTTATGCATTTTCTGGCACTAACCTATTAACAAGATGCCGAAGAGCCAGTTGTTGTTTTCTGCTGTTTTTGGTTTCAGAAATCCTAGTAAGGAAATATTCTCGGAATTGGACGAAATCAACGCCCAGGGTCTTATTTTTTCACGAAGCTTCCAGAAGACCGAAAGGATTACGAAGTGGGGCGACGAGGCGCCAACACGCCAGGGCCGCGCGGCCAGGCTAGGGCCCGCGCCGCCCTAGCGTGTGGGGCCCACATCAGCCCTCCGACTCCGCCCTTCCGCCTACTTAAATCCTTCATCGCGAATACCCCAGTACCGAGAGCCACGATACGGAAAACCTTCCAGAGACGCCGCCGCCGCCAATCCCATCTCGGGGGATTCAGGAGATCGCCTCCGGCACCCTGCCGGAGAGGGGAATCATCTCCCGGAGGACTCTTCATCGCCATGATCGCCTCTGGATTGATGTGTGAGTAGTTCACCCCTGGACTATGGGTCCATAGCAGTAGCTAGATGGTTGTCTTCTCCTCATTGTGCTATCATGTTAGATCTTGTGAGCTGCCTATCATGATCAAGATCGTCTATTTGTAATGCTACATGTTGCGTTTATTGGGATCCGGTGAATATGGAATACTATGTTATGTTGATTATCAATTACATATGTGTTGTTTAAGATCTTGCATGCTCTCCGTTGCTAGTAGAGGCTCTGGCCAAGTCGTTACTTGTAACTCCAAGAGGGAGTATTTATGCTCGATAGTGGGTTCATGCCTCCATTAAATCTGGGACAGTGACAGAAAGTTCTAAGGTTGTGGATGTGCCGTTGCCACTAGGGATAAAACATCAATGCTTTGTCTAAGGATATTTGTGTTGATTACATTACGCACCATACTTAATGCAATTGTCTGTTGTTTGCAACTTAATACTGGAAGGGGTGCGGATGCTAACCTGAAGGTGGACTTTTTAGGCATAGATGCATGCTGGATAGCGGTCTATGTACTTTTTCGTAATGCCCAATTAAATCTCACACTACTCATCATAATATGTATGTGCATTGTCATGCCGTCTTTATTTGTCAACTAGGACAAAACCCGTGCGTTGCACCGAAAATAGAACAATGAACTTTTCGTCAAAAAAGGTCAGTACTATCCAAAATAATTGTCCAAGTATAATTCTACACTCTCCGATCCAACCTAATTTACTCTGCTTTGTCTAGATACAAATGTATGTAGATGTGTTCTATCTCTAGATAGATGCATATCTAGATAAAATTGGGCCAAAAAAAATTATCGGAGGAAGTACTTAAGTGGCCCAATTAGTAGACACCAAATTAATCTAAGCACAGGAAGAACATGCAGCAGTTTAAGCACACCAGGTTTACGGCAAGACTATACATACAAATTACGAAAGAAGCTAGAACTACAAATTACGAAGTAAGCTGTATGTGCGTCAATATGTGAGGTTGTGTATAATGCGTTCGGCCGTACTACGGCATCCGGATGCTACGATTTGCAGCAGCGATTGCAAGTTGGGGTGGCCCTTTGCAGCAGCGCTAGGCGCGAGATGCCAGGAAGCGGTGGCGACGAGCACGCGTTTGAGGGAGAAGCTCATGTGCTGAGAACTGCAGTCCACCGCGAGGGAGACCAAAGCCGCGGCGTTGGTGGCTGCCTCTCCAGGCAAGGGATCTAGTTGCTGCCCATGTCGCAGCTGCTCTCGGACTCCGACCAGGGGACTCCGCCAGAAGGGGATATTGGGGATGTGGAGCGGATGAGCTTGAGGACTGGTTCTTTTTTGGGGTTGTCTGCACTCGCTGCATCACCGAGTCGAAGGGGAACCGCAGACAATGTTGCAGGTAAGGATGGGGGGATGTGGCTCCGGAAATCAGCGGCGTGACGGTGGACGACTGAAAGCGGAGTCGAAGCCGGCAGATCCGAGCACCTGACCCAGCTCCTGCACAACCTCCCGTCGATGGGGTCTCGCTGTCGCTCTCGCTGCGATTCGAAATTCCTTGACGCGGATGCCGGCCGGGAGCTCGCCGGAGGTTGGCTGGAGGGGGACGAAGTCACATGTGCCCCACCGACCACCGTGTCCAATCTTCCTTCAGAGGACTTGTGGTTTCAGACGCCGTCTTGGCCAATTCCGTCTAGCGGCGGCGGACAGGCCGGCTCCCGTCCAGCGCACGGGCGAACTGCGCCAGACAGGTGGGAGTACATCGATAGGGTCTGCTGGGGGCGCAGCCTCTATAGTCTATACTGTTCATGTGACGGCGAGCTCGCCCCGCAGGTGCGAACTCGAGACGCTCCAGGTTTCGTCGCCTACAAGCTCGTCGACCCAGGAATAGATGTGCGCCGCGCCGTTATGTTGCCCTTCTCGATTGCTTCTTCACCTTGAGCTTTCTTCCTTAGGATCTGCGCTTTTAGTTTCTAGCCTTCTACTATTCTACTGGTTGCCTATGATGACGATCTTCGCCGGAGATTTCTCGGGTCGGAAGAGTTTTGGGTAGATGGTATCTTTAGCGATTGACTTGGATTTGGGCGTGAGGGTTGGGATTTTATGGCAGACTACGGTGGCTTTGGTTGGTTGTATCGTGTTCGATTCGTTTTGGAGTTGGATTATATCTAATCGGAGGTAAGATTCGATCGGGGTTGCCTAAAAAAGCTACCGAGTCGAGCGAGGGTCGTTTTCACGGAACAAGCGAGGAGGGCAGACTGCGACGGATATCAAAACGAATCGTTTTCTTGACTTGGCGGTGGCATTGGGCTGTAATTTCTGCCAACTTCAGGGGTAGTAAAGAAACGGACCAACAAGAAACCTTATTTTCTTTATTATTAGGTATAGATTAGGAAAATTGCCCGTGCGATGCTACGGGAGATACGTTTCCATATGGTGTAGTATGTAGGAAAAAAAGTATATGATCATATGTAATCCTTTCCTCCAAAAGATGAAACAACTCATATAGTGGCGGCCCACCTGTATTATGATATTCCGTCACCCGTCCACCATCCAATATAGACCCAATCGACTATCGGCATTCATGCTCCATGCTCAACCAACTCCTCCGACGACACCTCGGCCCAGTTGAGATTCCGCCGCAACGCTGCCGGCTTGCCAAGCAACCGTGGTTTCCAAGTCACCACCAGATGCATTGTACAAATTATTTTTTATCAAATACTCTTAGAACATAACTACGATGTTTTTTCTGAAATATATATATACCTCCACATGTATGTGTGTTTGATGAAAATTAATTAATTTACCAAACTAAATTCTTCAATTCATGACATGCTTGTACACCAAAAAGAGTTTATAAAATAAGGATCCAACAATATAAGCGGCGGGACATGTCATAAGAAGATCTAGCTAGCTAGCCTCTGCATGAATACAATTGAATCATACCAAGCTATACAATATACACCGTGGGTAAAAAAAATAGTGCATTGCATACCTAAGATCAGCGAAGCTTTATTTCCATCGATATCTAGCAAGCGTGGCCTGCTGCCCCGCACGGATGGGGTGAGTTCATGGGCATTGTCGGCCGTCCTCGGTTAGGTCGAGGGGCAGGCGCATGCCGTAGTGCCAGAGCTGAGCTGTGCACAGCATCGTCCCGTCGTCGAGATTCAGTCCGACTTGGCGCCGCGGATGGACGCCATAGTACAGGTAGACGCGATCGAACGATAGATGAATCGATTTCTCTCTTGGCCTCTAGCTCTCCATGTCCCTGTGAAAGTTCTTGTTGACGCCCCCATAGTAAAATTTCTCACGTTTGTTTTTTTGTTTTGAGACGCCCATAGTAAAAAATGTTGGTAGCAATGAGGTGGTCGCTCCAAATTCAATATCTCATCTTGCTTTTGCTCACTGCCGTTGATCGATTGGGAAGTTCGCCATCTGCACTCACTAAGTCACTATAGAGACGTAATCTGCCGAGCCTCCACCGGCAAAAAGCCCACATCCCTGCCTAATCTGCCGTTGTGTCACCCTTGCATATGACTTTGCTGGCCATAGCCAACATGTGGAAGGACCGGACGGGCTCTGCGGCGACCTGCGATGCAAGTGACTCGAGGATGGTTCGACGCGAACTCGCATCGTCTTGGGGAGCGCAGTCGCAGCACTTGTGCGTGCCTTCGTCCTTGTCCCCATCAGGTGGCTCCTCCCCGTGTGCATGCGCTGCTGCTGCTTGGTCAGCCATGGAGGGAGACAACAGCGTGGACAGGGCACTTGAGTGCCACGGAGGTCCACCAGGACGCCGGCAAATCGATCATGGTGGTAGGTCTGCGACCAGTGGCTCCGGCGCGGGTGGTTGCGTCTGGAAGACGTGGGCCGCGACCTGAAGCGGCTGGGACTCTGGGAGATGGCCGATCGTTCTTGCCATGATATTGATACGTGCGTCTTTTCTCCCTCCTTGACCCGGATGAGCGCGTCGTGCACATGAACCTCCACGTTCTTCAGCTTCTGCAGGTCCCACGACTACGTCAACTACGCCGGCCTCCAGCTCCGCCGCCGTGATGACGCACCCACGGAACTGCCAGCTTCCCACACGTTGTTACGCACGATCTCCTAGTATCCGAGGAAGAGCTCCTTGTCCAGCCGCCTCTAACTCGCCTTCGGTGGCGTGCAGCCACGTCAAACAGTATCCAACACCTCGAAGAGCTAGCTGGTCGAAGTCGAGGCGACGACGGGCGGCGGTCGACGGCCAGCGTTACACGGAGATAAAGATTCGATCTAGCCTGGTTTTCGCTGGTTATATAAGCGGGAGGAAGGAAGGAGGCAGGCAGGCAGCTGTTGCGCTGCTCTGGTGAGTTCGTTTTGATCTCCTCGCGTGGCTTCCGCTATTTGAAACTGAAACTAACAACGAACTCTCCCAAGAAATAGATCGATCGAGAAAAACCAACCAAAAGGAAGAGCGCACGTGGCGGAATCGGACATGGGCAGGAGGACAGTCGCCTGACCAAGAAGGAAATCGTTCTCTCGAGATCGACCAGGACTCTGTACCGAGATCGAGCGGCACTCCCTCTTTGGCGCGGTCCAGGAGCGAACAAAGCTAACGACGCGACATCTCAAGCAAACGGACGACCAAACCAAAGGGAGGACCAAACCAAACGGACCGAACGACGGAAACACTTCTCCCTTTATTATTAGGTATAGATATAGATTGCCCAACTGTAATTTGTTCACCCAACATGCTATTTCTTATTGGAGAGACACCACTAGTGAACTGTGGACCCCGGTCCATTCTTTACATCGAATACAATCTACTGCAAACATTGTTCTTACTGTTCTCTGCAAACATCATCATCCACACTATACATCTAATCCTTTGTTACAGCAAGCCGGTGAGATTGACAACCTCACTGTCACGTTGGGGCAAAGTATTTTGGTTGTGTTGTGCAGGTTCCACGTTGGCTCCGGAATCCCTGGTGTTGCGCCGCACTACATTCCGCCACCATCAACCTTCAACGTGCTTCTTGGCTCCTACTGGTTCGATAAACCTTGGTTTCTTACTGAGGGAAAACTTGCTGTTGTACGCATCACACCTTCCTCTTGGGGTTCCCAACGGACGCGTGCTGTACGCGTATCAAGCTCTTTTTCTGGCGCTGTTGCCGGGGAGATCAAGACACGCTGCGAGGGGAGTCTCCACTTCCAATATCTTTACTTTGTTTATTGTCTTGCTTTATTTTATTTACTACTTTGTTTGCTGCATTATATCAAAATACAAAAAAATTAGTTACTTGCATTTACTTTATCTAGTTTGCTTTATTTACTATTGCTAAAATGGGTACTCCTGAAAATACTAAGTTGTGTGACTTCACTAGCACAAATAATAATGATTTCTTATGCACACCTATTGCTCCACCTGCTACTACAGCAGAATTCTTTGACATTAAACCTGCTTTACTGAATCTTGTTATGAGAGAGCAATTTTCTGGTGTTAGTTCTGATGATGCTGCTGCCCATCTTAATAATTTTGTTGAACTATGTGAAATGCAAAAGTATAAGGATGTAGATGGTGACATTATAAAATTAAAATTGTTTCCTTTCTGATTAAGAGGAAGAGCTAAAGATTGGTTGCTATCTTTGCCTAAGAATAGTATTGATTCATGGACTAAATGTAAGGATGCTTTCATTGGTAGATATTATCCTCCGGCTAAAATTATATCTTTGAGAAGTAGCATAATTAATTTTAAGCAATTGGATAATGAGCATGTTGCCCAAGCATGGGAAATAATGAAATCTTTGGTTAAAAATTGCCCTACCCATGGACTGACTACTTGGATGATCATCCAAACCTTTTATGCAGGATTGAATTTTTCTTCGTGGAACCTATTGGATTCAGCTGCTGGAGGTACTTTTATGTCCATCACTCTAGGCACCACAACAAAGCTTCTTGATGATATGATGATTAATTACTCTGAATGGCACACGGAAAGAGCTCCACAAGGTAAGAAGGTAAATTCTGTCGAAGAAACCTCCTCCTTGAGTGATAAGATTGATGCTATTATGTCTATGCTTGTGAATGGTAGGACTAATGTTGATTCTAATAATGTTCCTTTAGCTTCATTGGTTTCCCAAGAAGAACATGTTGATGTGAACTTCATTAAAAATAACAATTTCAATAACAATGCTTATAGGAATAATGTTGGTAGCAACTATAGGCCATATCCTTCTAATAATAGTAATGGTTATGGTAATTCTTATGGGAATTCTTACAACAATAATAGAAATGTGCCCCCTGGTCTTGAAGCCATGCTTAAAGAATTTATTAGTACACAAACCGCTTTTAACAAATCCGTTGAAGAAAAGCTTGGTAAAATTGATATTCTTGCTTCTAAAGTTGATAGTCTTGCTGCTGATGTTGATCTTTTAAAATTGAAAGTTATGCCTAATGAAAATAAAGATATTAAGTCATTTTCTACAGCAAACGCCATTCAAGTTCGAATTAATGAGAATATTAGATTGATGGCCGAATTGCGTGCTAGGTGGGAAAAAGAAGAAAATGCTAAAGAGAATAATGTAGCTAAAGTTTGGACTATTACCACCACTAGTAATGCTAATGCTTCACATGTTTCTACACCTCCTACTATCAATGGTAAAATAATTGGTGTTAGCAATGTTTCTACTCCTGATGCAAAGCGTGAAAAACTGCCTGAAACTGCTAGAACTGCTAAAACTGCTTGTGATAAAACTGCTAAAATTTTTCAAAACATTGGGGACAATGATCCCATTGCTTTAGATCATAATGGTTTAGATTTTGATGATTGTCAAATCTCTGAATTTATAAAGTTCTTACAAAAACTTGCTAGAAGTCCCAATGCTAGTGCTATAAATTTGGCCTTTACGAAACATATTACAAATGCTCTCATTAAAGCTAGAGAAGAGAAATTAAATCGTGAAACTTCTATTCCTAGGAAGCTAGAATATGGTTGGGAGCCCATCATTAAGATGAAGGCCAATGATTTTGATTGTAATTCTTTATGTGGTCTTGGTGCAAGTATTTCTGTTATGCCTAAGAAAATCTATAATATGCTTGACTTGCCACCATTGAAAAATTGTTATTTGGATGTTAATCTTGCTGATAATTCTACAAAGAAACCTTTGGGGAGGATTGATAATGTTCGCATTACGGTTAACAATAACCTTGTCCCCGTTGATTTTGTTGTGTTGGATATTGAATGCAATGCATCTTGTCCCATTATATTGGGATGACCTTTTCTTCGAACTGTTGGTGCTATTATTGATATGAAGGAAGGTAATATTAAATATCAGTTTCCTCTCAAGAAAGGTATGGAACACTTCCCTAGAAAGAGAATGAAGTTACCTTTTTATTCTATCATTAGAACAAATTATGATGTCGATGCTTCATCTCTTGATAATACTAGATACACACTTTCTGCGCCTAGCTGATAGGCGTTAAAGAAAAGCGCTTATGGGAGACAACCCATGATTTTACTTCTGCACTTGTGTTTTATATTTGAGTCTTGGAAGTTGTTACTACTGTAGCAACCTCTCCTTATCTTTATTTTATTGCATTGTTGTGCCAAGTAAAGTCTTTGATAGTAAGGTTCATACTAGATTTGGATTACTGCGCAGAAACAGATTTCTTGCTGTCACGAATTTGAGTAGTATTCTTTGTAGGTAACTCAGAAAAATCTGCCAATTTACGTGAGTATTCCTCAGATATGTACGCAACTTTCATTCAATTTGAGCATTTTCATTTGAGCAAGTATAGTGCCCCTGAAAAATTCGCCTTTACGGATTGTTCTGTTTTGACAGATTCTGCCTTTTATTTCACATTGCCTGTGCAATGTCCAGAAGTGTTAAGAATGATTATGTCACCTCTGAACATGTGAATTTTTGATTATGCACTAACCCTCTAATGAGTTTGTTTTGAGTTTGGTGTGGAGGAAGTTTTCAAGGATCAAGAGAGGAGGATGATACAATATGATCAAGGAGAGTGAAAGCTCTAAGCTTGGGGATGCCCCCGTGGTTCATCCCTGCATATTTCAAGAAGACTCAAGCATCTAAGCTTGGGGATGCCCAAGGCATACCCTTCTTCATCGACAACATTATCAGGTTCCTCTAGTGAAACTATATTTTTATTCCGTCACATCTTATGTGCTTTACTTGGAGCGTCTGTATGTTCTTGTTTTTGTTTGTTTGAATAAAATTGGATCCTAGCATTCATTATGTGGGAGAGAGACACGCTCCGCTGTTGCATATGAACACATATGTTCTTAGCATTATTCTTAATGTTCATGGCGAATGTTGAAACTGGTTCGTTAATTGTTATATGGTTGGAAACAGAAAATGCTACATGTGGTAATTGGTATAATGTCTTGAATAATTTGATACTTGGCAATTGTTGTGCTCATATAGATCATGTTTAAGCTCTTGCATCATATACTTTGCACCTATTAGTGAAGAAATACATAGAGCTTGCTAAAATTTGGTTTGCATGATTGGTCTCTCTAAAGTCTAGATATTTTCTAGTAAGGGTTTGAGCAACAAGGAGGACAGTGTAGAGTCTTATAATGCTTGCAATATGTTCTTATGTGAGTTTTGCTATACCGGTTCATACTTGTGTTTGCTTCAAACAACCTTGCTAGCCTAAGCCTTGTACTGAGAGGGAATACTAGGGCCCGCGCCGCCCTAGCTTGTGGGGCCCACGTCAGCCCTCCGACTCTGCCCTTCCGCCTACTTAAAGCCTTCGTCGCGAATACCCCAGTACCGAGAGCCACGATACGGAAAACCTTCCAGAGACGCCGCCGCCAATCCCATCTCGGGGGATCCAGGAGATCGCCTCCGGCACCCTGTCGGAGAGGGGAATCATCTCCCGGAGGACTCTTCATCGCCATGATCGCCTCCGGATTGATGTGCGAGTAGTTCACCCCTGGACTATGGGTCCATAGCAGTAGCTAGATGGTTGTCTTCTCCTCATTGTGCTATCATGTTAGATCTTGTGAGCTGCCTATCATGATCAAGATCGTCTATTTGTAATGCTAGATGTTGCGTTTGTTGGGATCTGATGAATATGGAATACTATGTTATGTTGATTATCAATTATATATGTGTTGTTTAAGATCTTGCATGCTCTCTGTTGCTAGTAGAGGCTCTGGCCAAGTCGTTACTTGTAACTCCAAGAGGGAGTATTTATGCTCGATAGTGGGTTCATGCCTCCATTAAATCTGGGACAGTGACAGAAAGTTCTAAGGTTGTGGATGTGCTGTTTCCACTAGGGATAAAACATCAATGCTTTGTCTAAGGATATTTGTGTTGATTACATTACGCACCATACTTAATGCAATTGTCTGTTGTTTGCAACTTAATGCGGAAGGGTGCGGATGCTAACCTGAAGGTGGACTTTTTAGGCATAG
Organism: Lolium perenne; assembly: GCF_019359855.2. Classification (NCBI taxonomy): domain Eukaryota; kingdom Viridiplantae; phylum Streptophyta; class Magnoliopsida; order Poales; family Poaceae; genus Lolium; species Lolium perenne. Next base: position 164,188,142 of record NC_067245.2, on the reverse strand, counting down.
ATGCATGCTGGATAGCGGTCTATGTACTTTGTCGTAATGCCCAATTAAATCTCACACTACTCATCATAATATGTATGTGCATTGTCATGCCATCTTTATTTGTCAATTGCCCAACTGTAATTTGTTCACCCAACATCTTATTGGAGAGACACCACTAGTGAACTGTGGACCCCGGTCCATTCTTTACATCGAATACAATCTACTGCAAACATTGTTCTTACTGTTCTCTGCAAACATCATCATCCACACTATACATCTAATCCTTTGTTACAGCAAGCCGATGAGATTGACAACCTCACTGTCACGTTGGGGCAAAGTATTTTGGTTGTGTTGTGCAGGTTCCACGTTGGCGCCAGAATCCCTGGTGTTGCACCGCACTACACTTCGCCACCATCAACCTTCAACGTGCTTCTTGGCTCCTACTGGTTCGATAAACCTTGGTTTCTTATTGAGGGAGAACTTGCTGCTGTACGCATCACACCTTCCCCTTGGGGTTCCCAACGGACGCGTGCTGTACGCGTGATATAGTTGATAATACTTACACTAGTATTAGTTTGCGAGTACTTTAAAGTACCCATGGCTTTGTCCCTGGCTATTCAAATGGCCAGACTATGAAGAGGAGCACTAGTACCAGGAAGACGGACAGGAGGATGTCTACGATAACTAGGACTACTCCTGACGTCAAAAGTTGCATGTGGAGCAGATGGACCGCTACTACGCTACTTCCGCTGTGTGTTTTTTGTAATTGATCATTAGATCAACTATTATTGTAAGAATGGATCATGTGATCCTTTGTTGTAAGACAATTATGAGTTGTAATGAATGATGTTCTGTGATATCAATCTATTATGTCTCGCAAAAACAATATTCCTGGGATTGCAATGTATGGCATAATAGGCATCTGTACTTAAAAATTCGGGTGTTGACAAAAAGCGGTAGTCTCTAAAGCATAATCCACAAAATATAATGGCATTATTTTATTTTATCTCATCATTAATCCAAAAAAGTTTGGATACGTCTTTCGAATACTTCATCATAACTATGGTGTTCCAAGAAACGTGAGTTGTGGAACAATTTAGTAACTCTCTTAGATGTTCGCTAAAACTCGTAATTCAAATATTTCCACCATGATCCAATCATAGATATTTGACTTTTCTATTACGATGATTTCCACTTCATGCTGAAATTTATTTGAATCTATTCAAATGTTTCAAACTTCTTCCTCATCAAATAAATATATCCATATATATGCACTCAATTCATTGTTGGAAGTTTTCATGAAGTAGAAGAATCTTTCGCACACAACTATGTCTAATGAACCACATACATCATCATGTATGTTTCCACTAAGTTAGTTGCCCGTTCAACTCTTGGCCTATGAATGGTATTTCAGTCATTTTCTTTAGAAAAGATTTGCATGTTCCAAACGATTAAAAATTAAATGACTCCAAAAATCCATTTGCATGGAGTTTATTCATGCGTTCTTTTCTAACATGACCTAAATGGCGGTTCCACAAATAAGTGGAATTCAAATCATTTGCCTTATGGCATTTTAGCATCAGTGTTATGCATGTGTGTTTCACCATAAAGATTTATAATAACTTATCCATCGTACATGGAGTACGATCATAACTTTGAACAACTCATTATTTTTATTTGACCAGAGCAAAATAACAATTATCAAGTTATTTATTATATATCTGAAGGGCTAGGTAGAATGCCAACGGCGAACATAATAACACTTTATTTTGTTCCAGACGTGCATTATTACCACATTCCTTATCAGTCACTTAGGTCATTGTATTCTTGTATTGCGTTGTGTTGTATGACATCTCATACCAATACATAAGGTATAAATAACCAAGAACTTCATTGTGTGACCAATCAAAGAATACATTCATAACATGTATATCATCTATATACACCTGAGCTAGACTTTCTAGTTTTTTCTTTCTTTCTACTAAAATCTTTTTGTAGTTTCTCTTTTGACTTTCCTCATATTTTACAAAATACTTCAACATCAATAACTTCTAGGCTTGTTGGTCAAATACCAATAACCTTGAGGTTCGCACTTTGAAGTTGATCATCACATGACAAGTGTTCTGGATTTCACTATTAGTAACTTTTTAATGCGACGACCAATTTCACTCATAATTTTATCCATCAAATCATGACAACTTCATGATGAAGCTACTATGGCTTACATGGATATGCGAATAACGTTAGTGCCCAACTAGTTAGAGGATCAAGACGACTAGCATCTTAAACTTTCGTACATTCCCATAAAACTTATGAGTTTATGTAGTCTCACTAAATTATATTCTATTATCTTGTAATAAGAATATAGATATCACATATATCTCACACCTTGTTTATTTCTGAAAACAAAATTTTCAGCTCCTTACTTTTCAAACAGATTTGAACATCAAATTTCACGGAGACAAGATAATTTAAGATACTAATTGAAACCATTGCTTTTCGAATCAGCAATTTGAGGATTACCAAAAGTTTGCAATAGGACTTAATCATTTCGTGATTCTTTAACGATACGGTACCAGTCCATAAAGTAACTTGTCAGATTTAACAATGTTTGTATCTCAATTACAAGCCTAGCATAAAGTAGGTAAGGGATGCCAATTCTACAAAATTTAATTCAAATACAATTTAGATTATGTTCAGGATAAATTGAGTTTACTATTAATTCTTAAATTAACTAGGTGAACTCCCACTTAAAGTAATATCCCTCGCATTGTATTAGTGATTACACGAACCAAATCTACTACACCAAGTCCGATCATCACGTGAGATGATGTAGTTTCAATGGAGAACATCAACATGTTTATCATATCATCTATATGATTCATGCTTAACCTTTCGATCTACCATGTTCCGAGGCCATGTCTGTACATGCTAGGCTCGTCAAGTCAAACCCTAGTTTCTGCATGTGCAAATCTGGCTTGCACCCGTTGTATGCACACATTGAGTCTATCACACCCGATCATCACGTGATGCTTCAAAACAACGAGTCTTAACAACGGTGCTAACTAAGGACGAACACTTTATTATCTTGTTTTTTAGTGAGTGGGATCATCTTATAATGCTACCGTCGCGATCTAAGCAATATAAGATGCATAAAAAGATTAACATCACATGCAATTCATAATGTGATATGATATGACCCTTTTGTCTTTGCGCCTCTCCAAATCACGAACATGATCTCTATCATCAACGGGCATGATCTCCATCATCGTCGGCGTAGTGTCAAGGTCAATGGTGCCGGCTTCATGGTTGTCCACCACGTAAATCTGGAACTGGATTTGTGAAATCCATAGGCTTTGGACCTAAAATAACGTGGACCCACCTGGACTGGGCTTCGTTGGACTGTGGATGTGAACTGGACGTCAGGTCCAATAACACTAGATACGTATGGACACACGAGTTTGACCATCCAGTATCCATTGGACCTCGACATAACGAGCACACGACGCGTATGCGTGCAAAGACACATGAACCCTATCCCTGCCCTCAAATCCCCAAGGCTCCTCCGTCGCCGGCAACTGCCCCCTCCGCCGCCGCCCTTCATCCCTGCCCGCCGGAGACCGCGATGGCGACCCAGACCTTCTTTCCCCGACTATGCTGCCCTCCCCTATCCCGAGTAGCCAACAGCGCCTGAAGAGGAGCCTAGCAGCCACCGCCGCCTCCTCCTCCTCAGGACGTCTTCGACTCCGATGAGCCTCTCCGCCACCGCCTGCACACCCCGAAGCATCTGTTCCTGGCCACCAATACCAGCACCGTGATGCCCACTGCTTCCCGTAGCTCAAGGTGAGATTCCCTTTCCCCTACCTCTCTCTCTATGAAGGTGTCCTCTTTCTTGTTCTTGATTTGGTAGTACGGTCAGAGCTAGTGTTTACAGATGCCTCAATTGAACTATGGATTTCCGGCCGTTCTTGTTAATTTGGAATATGTTCTCAGTTTAATTGCTTGACTAGAACATGGGAACTGATGGTCAATCCGTAGTGCCAATGCAAATGTGTGTGCCAAGTTCTGTCCAAACATGAGTACAACTAAGCTATTTGTCCAACTCAGATTGCTTATGTATGATACAGTATGAGCTTACCTTCTCGATGAATATATATCATGGACTTTAGCCCTACAGCTAGCACACACCGGATTGCTTATGTATGATACAACTAGCTTCACCTGTTGAAATGCATCTTCTATTGCTGGCGTTCCTGCTAGCCGTGTGCTGAATATTTCTGCCTACTACTATCTGACAATTTTGAGTAATGTAGAATGATGTTGTTTGCTAAATTTTAGTAAGGTCGAACGTTTGGGTAGCTTTCACTAGAAATGATATATTTATGATGAGCAAATGGATACCGGATATATCTTGTTTCCCCGGTAAACTGTACATTACTTTTGCTCGGTAAAAGATATGCACAGTTCCATTAAGGTTTGGGCTCTGTGACTCTGTGAGGCTTTATTTTGTTCATATGTATTTATATCATTTATATAGTTTAGTGTTTGATCAGCTAAGATTTTTTATATACCTTTTCCTTACATATATTGGTATTTATAACACCTGATGATTTGCGAGCATAACATATCTTTCAGATTATTATTTTTACATGCCCTGTAATCTCCAATATTGTTAGTGACTATCATTTGCTCATATTTGCTGCAGTTGCGCTGTCTCACTTGGAGCATCTTAAGTTGTTGATACTCGTTATTAATACTCCAATTGTCAGAATGTCAAACAGTCAAACTGCAGAGCAATCACAGTTACGTGACAGAGCGGATGAAGTGACTCAGCTCCCCAACGTAGAAGCAAGAAACGATCAAGAGTTTGGGATTTTTTCAAAGAGCTGCCTGATGAAGGAAAGGCTATTTGCGTTTATTGTCAAACCAAATTATCGTATCATCAAGGGATTGGCGTGTCACACTTCAAGCGTCATATCTTGTCTGGATGCCAAGAATTCCCACAGGATCTTGACCGTAATGCAATATTTCCCGTGAGTGACCCTGCTGCAGATGGATGTGGTTTTGTACTAGATCCAGCTGTTACAAGGGATTTCATGACCAAGTTTTGGATCAGTGCTAATCTTGCTTTCAGAAAGATTGAAAATGGGGTTTTCAAGAAAATGATGAAGTCAGCACACCCAAGTTTGAATGTTCATGGTTGAAAAACTCTCAAAAAGGATTGCATTGGTGTGTATGGCTAATTCTGGCTCTAGTGTTAGTTTCACAACTGACATGTGGACATCAGTCCAAGAACTTGGCTACATTTGCCTGACTGCTCACTATATAGATGAAGACTTCAATCTGCACATGCATACAATCAGCTTTAAAAGTGTTCCATATCCTCATAATATATGCTGCTGCAATCCATAGTACAATTTTGGATTGTCTCCATGATTGGGACTTGTCCAACAAAGCTTTTGCTATTACTCTGGATAACGCAACGTCAAATACTGTTGCAGTGAATAAGTTAAAGGCCAAACTTTGGATGGACAAGCCATTTGGTGGCGAAGATCTGCATGTGAGATGCGCATCACATATTTTGAATTTGGTTGTCCAAGTTGGTATGGATATTATCAAGGGAGCAATTGAGCCTGTCAGGGATGTTGTTAAACATGTAAACTCATCCGGACCTCGCCTACAAAGTTTTAATTTACTTCCAGAAATGTCTGGCCATAAACCTAAGAAAGGATTGCTTCTAGATGTTCCCACAAGATGGAACTCAACTTATACAATGCTTGAAGAAGCTCTGAAGCATAAGGCAGCCCACACAAGCTATGCTGATGTTCAAAACATTCAAGGACCTACAGTTGAGGATTGGAATCTGGCTAAGAGGGTTTGCAACTTCCTCAAGAATTTGCCGATGCAACAAAGGTGTTTTCCATGCACAAATTCCCAACATCACACAGATATTTAGAAGAGGTTTGGGGAATTCGAGGACTTCTTGTTGATGAAAAATATACAAAAGATGATTTCTTGAAGGATTTGTGCAAATATATGAAAGACAAGTTTGATAAGTACTGGGATCAACCTAACAAAGTTCTTCTGGTTGCCTCCTTGTTGGATCCACGGTACAAACTAGTTCTACTGAGATTCTGTTTCACCGAAGCATTTGGAGAAGAGGTATCTGATGAGAGAGTAGCTGACGTGGGCATTACCCTTCGGGTAACCAATATTGCCCTATCCTGTGCGGTCCAACTGGAGGCCCATGAAGATACTCGACGGCAAGGTGGGCCACTAGGACGGTGCGGGAGAAGATCCCTTGAAGAACAAGGCAAAAGCCGAACAAGGAAAGTTTGGAGCTAGACCTTTTGTAAAACTAGTCGTACCCGGACAGACTTCTTGAGACCTGGCCACCTATATAAAGGCCAGGAGAGGGGCTGCCGAGGGGGACAATCAATCTTAGCAACTTTAGCCACCAGAAGTCTAGAGCTAGGTCACCGTAGCACTTAGCCTCTCGACGAGATTACAGCCGAAACCTTTGGCACCCCATTGTAACCCAATATTCTCATAATCAAGATCAGACAGGCAGGACGTAAGGGTTTTACCTCATCGAGGGCCCCGAACCTGGGTAAATCGCTCTCCCCGCTTGTATGTTCACTGATGTCTCGTGTCAGCCTACAGGATTCCATCAACCCTAAGCCCCAATCGGAGGGCATTGCCGAGGAGTACCCTCGACAATTGGCGCCGTCTGTGGGAAGTCTGTCGGCACAAGACCCGACATTGGCACCTCCAGTCATGTCGTCGACAGCTTCGTCGACACCATCATCACCATCATCGCCAAGACAAGGAAGCCCGATTCGATTCGGCTCCTACGAATTCACCCCGCACAGCGACTCCTCTTGCTCAACCTTCTCAGATCTACAAGGAAACATGGAGATGACGTTCAACAGCATCCACTACAACGTCAATGCGGAAGGAGTCCTTCGGCTGCTGGGTCCTCACACCGCTAGGTCGTCGAGGAAATCACCACCACCGACCGCAGGGCCAAGCCTATCGTCATCAGTCGACCTCTCGGCTGGCCTGACCAACTCGACGAACTCATCCTCGCCATCAACCCCTCGGTCGACGTCTTCAATGTCAGTCGGATCCGATAACCTCGTGTCTTCAGAGAAGACCTCATACTACTGTTTAAACTGCGACACTAGGCACGGGTTGGGATCGAGCGATACACCGTTCATTTGCAGCGCCCAGTATTCGTCGGGAGAGGACAACATCGACAGCGTCGACAAGAAGGCCACCTAGAAAGCAGTGCGCCATCAAGTTTATGCTGCCAATAACACAAGAAACAGGGGAGACAGAGATCACACTCACCGATCCAGCAGACGGATAAGTTTTGAAAATAGCGCCAGTAACAACAACAGCGATTACACCATCGCAGAGGAAGAGTGGGCAGCAGCCAGGGCGGCCGTGCTTAACAACACATCGCTCCCCGCAGGAACCTCGGTTGGAACCGTCAACGCCTATCGCTCTATATTGGAAAAGAACCGGGAACGCTTATCAAAAGAGCAAGCCACCCTCGAGAGACGCCTATCCGCTGCGGAACAATCTAGCGTGCGACGGAGAGGCTCGCGAGGAAGCGCCTCACGAAGCAGTCAAGGTGTAGGCAAGCATCAATCAAGGCTATCCAGGCTTTCGGAAGATGACGCTAGAGAAATCACGTCGAATCTGACCAAGTCCTTCATGACCACGGACACCGCAGGCATGCCACGGCCAAAAGCCATCGAGGGAGCAACTGCCAACCTCGCAGCATACCTCATCAATCAGGGACCCGAAGGTTCTATGGCTCAGGCTCACCGGGGCGCCTTAGAAAGTCTCGCAATATTAGGAGACAACCTGGTCCCACGGAAGGAAAAGACCACGTTACAAGCCAGTGGCTCAAAGCATCGCTCGAGGGATGCTCGAGACGAAATCACCCAGAGCAGAATCGATAAAGCAAGACGACGATGCACCGCTAGAGAGGAATACGACAGTGACACCTCAGATGAAAGCCAGGAGAACGACGGCGAGCTAAGGGGGGCCGATTGTTTAAGCTACAAGATCCGTGAGACGATGCCATCCAAAAAGTTCAAGCCCACCCCCACCGACGCTGCCAAATACGACGGACAGTAGGAGCCGAGGTCTTGGATAGAAGATTACCTACAGACTGTAATCTTACACAAGGGAAATCAGATAGCAGCAATGCAGTGCTTGCAGCTTTACCTGAAGGACTCGGCACGAGCTTGGCTGAGAGGCCTGCGGAAAGGTTCCATCAAATCATGAGACGATCTAGTGGATGCTTTCGTTGCCAATTTCCAAGCAACATACAAAAGACCCGTCGGGATCAAGGAATTACGACATTGCCAACAGAAGCAGAAGGAGTCGATGCGCGCCTACATCGGGAGATTCACCAAGCTCCTAAACGCTGCCGAAGATGTCTCTGTCGACAGAGCAATCGATGCTTTCAGCGACGGCATCCGAGGTGAAACCTACATAGAGGAGCTTGGGCGCAAGAAGCCAAAAACTATAATCAAGTTAATGGAAATCGCCAACAGATGGGCTGATGGCGAGGACAACGTACGAAAGCCTTGACAGCGCAGTGATGACGAAGACGACGATCAGCCGAAGCAAGACTCGGGTGGACGAAGGGATCGCCGTAAGAAAAGAAAAGACCGCAGTTATGATGACAGTAACCTGGTAGCTGCGGGATACTCCGATCGGCGGGACGATCGATACGACGATAGACGAGACGATCGACAGGACGGCAATAGAAGCAACTCTGGAAATCGCGGCAGTTACAAACCACGGTCACAGAGGACTCCTGAGCTACCCTTTGCCGAACAGATAAACGCTCCCTGCTACTTGCACTCGTACATCGATTCCAAAGACAACAAGACGAAGTCAAGTCATCTGCTCAGGGATTGTCAACAGTTCATCGAAATGCAGAAGCTCATCCAGCAGCAACAACAGCCAACACCACCACCACCACTCCCACCTCAGCACCAAGTCCAGCAGGCTCAGCCTCACAACCCCAACAAGTCGTTTCCACCACCATGTGGGCAGATGAGCATGATCCATAGGACAGGTGTTTCGAGAAGGGAAATGAAGAAGCTCACCCGAGAAATTAATTTGGCAGAAAGCATCATGGCCAACATCCCCGAGTATGTCGAGTGGTCATCTCAGAGCATTACGTTCAGCAGAGCAGATCACCCGATGACAATTCCGAAACCAGGACACGCTGCCTTAGTAGTTGAGGCACAAATTGGAGGGTTCAAGATGAGCAAAGTCTTCATGGATGGCAGAAGTGGATTAAACCTGATATTCGTCGACACAATCAGAAGTATGGGGATCACTATGAGGATGCTAGAAGAGACAGACACCTGTTTTCATGGGATTCTCCCCACTTCACCGGCGTACTCCCTTGGCAAAGTTTACTTGAATGTCGTCTTTGGCAAACCCGACAACTTCAGGAAGGAAAAAATCGAGTTTGAAGTCGTAAACTGGGAATCATAGTACCACGCTATACTCGGAAGACCAGCTTATGCCAAGTTCATGGATGTGCCGCATTACGCATACCTCAAACTGAAAATCCCTGGGAGCAACGGGACAAACATCACAGTCTATGGAAGTTTCTCACGCTCAGACAATTGTGATCACAACTTTCAGAAGATCGCTGCGAAGTTCGGACTAAAATAGGAAATCATCGATCTCCCTTCCAAGTCATCGGCACACGATAACAAGGGAGACGAACGCGTCAGGGAGACGAAGAAGAAGCCAACCGATCTTGCCCTAGAAGTTTCGACAGTGAAAGCTTCGGCAGTTGATGGCACAGCAGTCGTAGAATAAAGCAAGACACTGGCAATCACCGCCGAGACTCCTGGTGAAATCAACGATGCTCCCAAAATCGGTGACGCGGTGGGAAAGCCAGAAGATAAGAAGAACCCATTCCTCGCTTAAGCGGATGGATAGTATTTAGTTTTTTCCTTTCTTTTCAACATGCCCCCTTTATTTTTTCTCGCCCCTTAGTTCCGTGCTTACTTTATTAATGAGAACTTAAGTTTTGATTCCTTGAAAAGCATTGTAGTAATTCGGAGCACCAGAACCACATCATCATAAACCTTGCTTGCGCCCCTCGGCGAACGTTGGTGCGACGAAGTACGCGGCTGATACGTCTCCAACGTATCCATAATTTCTGACGTTCCATGCTTGTTTTATGACAATACTTACATGTTTTGCTTGCACTTTATGATGATTTCATGCGTTTTCCGGAACTAACCTATTAACAAGATGCCACAGTGCCAGTTCCTGTTTTCTGCTGTTTTTGGTTCCAGAAAGGCTGTTCGGGCAATATTCTCGAAATTGGACGAAATCAACGCCAAACATCTTATTTTTCCCGGAACCTTCCTGAAAGTCAGAGGGGGACCAGAGGGGTGCCCTGGGGGCCCCACACGTGTGGCCGGCGTGGCCCAGGAAGGGGGCGCACCGCCCTAGTGTGAGGAGGCCCCGTGGCCCCTCCGACTCCGACTCTTCGCCTATTTAAGTCGTCCCGACCTAAAACATCGATACCAATTGACGAAACTCCAGAAAGAGTCCAGGGGCGCCGCCGCCATCGCGAAACTCCACTTCGGGGGACAGAAGTCTCTGTTCCGGCACCCTGCCGGGACGGGGAAGTGCCCCCGGAAGCCATCTCCATCAACGCCATCGCCTCCATCATGCTCCGTGAGTAGTTCCCCCATGGACTACGGGTTCTAGCAGTAGCTAGTTGGTACTCTCTATCCCATGTACTTCAATACAATGATCTCATGAGCTACCTTACATGATTGAGATTCATCTGATGTAATCGGTGTTGTGTTTGTTGGGATCCGATAGATGATACGTTATGATTAGTCTATCTATAAAGTTTGTGAAGTTATTGTTGCTGCAATCTTGTTATGCTTAATGCTTGTCACTAGGGCCCGAGTGGCATGATCCTAGATTTAAGCTCTATACTTATTGCTTAGATTGTATCTACAAGTTGTATGCACATGTCACTGTCCGGAACCAAAGGCCCCGAAGTGACAGACATCGGGACAACCGGAGGGGATGGCGGTGATGTGAGGATCACATGTTTTCACGGAGTGTTAATGCTTTGCTCCGGTACTCTATTAAAAGGAGTACCTTAATATCCAGTAGATTCCCTAGAGGCCATTTGCCACCTGCTGGTAGGACAAAAGATGTTGTGCAAGTTTCTCATTGCGAGCACGTACGACTATATATGGAAAACATGCCTACATAATTAATAATCTTGATGTTCTGTCTTAATGCTTTGAATCCTATCAATTGCCCAACTGTAATTTGTTCACCCAACACTTGTCACTTATTATTGGAGAGTTACCACTAGTGTAGATCGCTGGGAACCCCGGTCCATCTCTCATCATCATATACTCGTTCTATATGTCATTGGAAGTAGTATCAACTATTTTCCGGTGCCATCGCCTCTGTGTTATTGCTATTGCTGCTGTGTTACTGTTACTACTGCTCTCATATTACTGCTACTTTCACATCATCCCTGTTACTAGTGCTTTTCAGTGGTGAATTGACAACTCAGTTGTTAAGGCTTATAAGTATTCTTTACCTCCCCTTGTGTCGAATCAATAAATTTGGGTTTTACTTCCCTCGAAGACTGCTGCGATCCCCTATACTTGCGGGTTATCAAGACTGTTTTATGGCGCCGTTGCCGGGGAGGCATAACTCTACTCATAAGTTCACCTGGGGAGTACACTCTACCTCTCTCTCTATTTTTATTTCATTTTGTTTTGTTTTGTTTAGTTTACTTTTGTCTAGTTTCTTTGTGCTTAGTTTATTTCTGTCTAGTATTATTTTGCTTAGTTTACTTTTGTCTAGTTTGTTTTTGTCTTGTTTTATTTTTCTCATATACCCAAAAATCCATAAAAATTTGAAAAATCGAAAAATTAAAAACTGCTGTTATGGGAGAACCCACAACCTACTTGGAGCTTATAGAATATTATAATAATTATAGAAAATCAAGAGCGGGTGAAGTGATGAGTGCTGTGATAGAAAAATTGAATACAATTGCTAAAATCTTGCTTAAACGCCATGATATAAACTGTTGCTCTCAACAGGATACTAAACATCTTAAATTTCAATGTGGCTTTAGTGAAGAAGTTTTAATTAAGAACTATAATTGGAATAACTATATTCATCTTGGGTTCGAAGAAGTAGAACAATTTGTCATATTTATGGGAGCCTCTGAGATAGAATCCTTCATGGCTAAAAATTATGAAACTTGTGTTGTTTGTAAGGACCTTAAAGATTATGTCTCTTCTATCCTTAATTTTTTCAATGAAAGTTACACTGATAATCCTTATATCATTGATTATAAAGAGAGACTCATTAATGCACAAGAATGCACTCACAATTTGCAGGAACCTGTGGAAGAAGAAATTGATGAACCTGAAAGCTCATTGGATGAAAAAGAGGAGGAAATTGATGAACCTGAAAGCTCATTGGATGAAAAAGAAGAGGAGAGTGATGAACAAAAGGAGGAAGAATGGATTAGCTACCCATGCCAACCTTCTAATGAGAGTAACTCTTTATCTCTTACATTATTTGATTGTCCTCCATGCTTACCGAAAGAGGTTGAATGTTATGTTCCTGTTGATTCTCTTGAAATATTTCCTATGAGTAATACTTGTGAGAATAATTATGCTACTGTTATTTATGATAATCCATGCTACTTTGATAAATCTTATGATAATGCTTTGTTTGTGCCTGATGTCGAAATGCATGTTACTAAAGAATTTTGCGTAGCAAATGTTTATGATAAAGCTCTTGATGATGGTCCTATGTTACTTGATAATATTAATTGTACTACTAATGAAAATGGGGTTGGAGAATTCTTGACTTTATCTATGAGTCCCATATCTCTTGAGATTGATCAATCATCTTGTTATATTATTGATAAAAGTGAGTTTGAAAGTTTTGATCCCACTATTTTTGAGCTTGATAAAAATTATGTGTTTGTGGATCATGAAAAGTATGCTGCATGTGATAGTTATATTGTTGAGTTTGTTCATGAAGCTACTGAAAATTATTATGAGAGAGGAAAATATGGTAGTAGAAATTTTCATGGTACTAATACACCTCTCTATATGCTGAAATTGCTGAAGTTACTCTTGTTTTATCTTCTTATGCTTGTCACTGTGCTCTTCATAAATTTATTTGTGTACAAGATTCCTATGCATAGGAAGTGGGTGAGACTTAAATGTGTTTTGAATTTGCTTTTTGATGCTCTCTTTTGCTTCAACTCTTATTTCTTGCGAGTGCATCATTAAATTTGCTGAGCCCATCTTAATGGCTATAAAGAAAGCACTTCTTGGAGATAACCCATGTGTTTATTTTGCTACTGTTTTGTTGTGTTTTGGAAGTTGTTACTACTGTAGCAACCTCTCCTTATCTTTATTTTATTGCAATGTTGTGCCAAGTGAAGCCTCTAATCGAAGGTTGATACTAGATTTGGATTTCTGCGCAGAAACAGATTTCTATCTGTCACGAATCTGGGCTGTTTTCTCTGTAGGTAACTCATAAAACTCTGCCAATTTACGTGCGTGTTCCTCAGATATGTACGCAACTTTCATTAGTTTTGAGTTTTCTGATTTGAGCAACGGAAGTACCTCTTTAAAATTCGTCTTTACTGGCTGTTCTATTTTAGCAGATTCTGTCTCTGTTTTTTGCATTGTCTCTTGTGGACTTTAAGCGAGGCTTTCTAGACGTGGAGAGCTGTAGCTAATGTTTTATTGAGTTCTTGCAATGTGTCACTACAGGACCAAGGTGGATTCAAATTTTTTGAGTACTAACCCCTCTAATGAAGTTTATGAGAAGTTTGGTGTGAAGGAAGTTTTCAAGGGTCAAGAGAGGAGGATGATATATGATCAAGAAGAGTGAAAAGTCTAAGCTTGGGGATGCCCCCGTGGTTCATCCCTGCATGTTTCAAGAAGACTCAAGCGTCTAAGCTTGGGGATGCCCAAGGCATCCCCTTCTTCATCAACTTATCAGGTCACTTCTATTGAAACTATATTTTTATTCGGTCACATCTTATGTGCTTTACTTGGAGCGTCTGTGTGCTTTTATTTTGTTTGTGTTTGAATAAATTCGGATCCTAGCAATCCTTGTTTGGGAGAGAGACACGCTCCGCTTTTTCATATGAACACTTGTTCTTCGTTTTACTTTTAATGTTCAATGATAAAAGTTGGAAGCTACAACACTTATGGTTATTTGGTTGGAAACAGAAAATGCCTCATATTGTCTTGGATAATTTGACACTTGGAAATTGTTTTGAGCTCTCAAGTAGATCATGATTAAGTTCTTGCATCATGTAGTTTAAACCTATTAGTGGAGAACTACCGTAGAGCTTGTTGAAATTGGTTTGCATGATTGGTCTCTCTTAAGGTCTAGATATTTTCTGGTAAATGTGTTTGAGCAACAAGGAAGACAGTGTAGAGTATTATAATGCTTGTAATATGTTCTTATGTAAGTTTTGCTGTACCGGTTCGTACTTGTGTTTGCTTCAAACAACCTTGCTAGCCTAAGCCTTGTACTGAGAGGGAATACTTCTCATGCATCCAAAATCCTTGAGCCAACCACTATGTCATTTGTATCCACCATACCTACCTACTACATGGTATTTCTCCGCCATTCCAAAGTAAATTGCTTGAGTGCTACCTTTAAACAATTCAAAATTTATTACCTCTGATTTGTGTCAATGTTTTATAGCTCATGAGGAAGTATGTGGTGTTTATCTTTCAATCTTGTTGGGCAACTTTCACCAATGGACTAGTGGCTTCATCCGCTTATCCAATAATTTTGCAAAAAGAGCTGGCAATGGGATTCCCAGTCCCAAATTAATTAACCAAAATAGACACTCCTCCATGGTATGTGATTGTTGGACGGCACCCGAAGGATTCGGTTAGCCATGGCTTGAGAAAGCAAAGGTGGGGAGGAGTGTCATCATAATAAAACTAAAATAAAAGGGCACTCCTTCATGGTATGAGATTGTTGACAGGCACCCGAGGATTCGGTTAGCCATGGTTTGTGAAAGAAAGGTTGGAAGGAGTGCCACCCAAAAATAAAATAAAATGGGAGCCGCTCTTTGAAGGTTTGTCTGGCAAGGGGGTTAGAGTGCCCACTACCATTCGTTGACAACAACAAACACCTCTCAAAACTTTACTTTTATGCTCTCTTTATGTTTTCAAAACCAAAGCTCTAGCACAAATATAGCAATCAATGCTTCCCTCTGTGAAGGGCCTTTCTTTTACTTTTATGTTGAGTCAGTTCACCTATTTCTCTCCATCTCAAGAAGCAAACACTTGTGTGAACTGTGCATTGATTCCTACATACTTGCTTATTTGCATTCATCATATTACTTTATGTTGACAATTATCCATGAGATATGCATGTTGAAAGTTGAAAGCAACTGCTGAAACTTATATCTTCCTTTGTGTTGCTTCGATGCCTTTACTTTGAATTTATTGCTTTATGAGTTAAGTTTTGTGCAAGACTTTTTGATGCTTGTCTTGAAAGTACTATCCATGAAAAGTTTTGCTATATGTTATCTATTTGTTAGCAACTATAGATCATTGCCTTGAGTCACTTCATTCATTTCATATGCTTTGTAATAGTATGATCAAGGTTATGTAAGCAGCATGTCACTACAGAAATTATTTTTTTATCGTTTACCTACTCGAGGACGAGTAGGAACTAAGCTTGGGGATGCTGATACGTCTCCAACGTATCCATAATTTCTGACGTTCCATGCTTGTTTTATGACAATACTTACATGTTTTGCTTGCACTTTATGATGATTTCATGCGTTTTCCGGAACTAAGCTATTAACAAGATGCCATAGTGACAGTTCCTGTTTTCTGCTGTTTTTGGTTCCAGAAAGGCTGTTCGGGCAATATTCTCGGAATTGGACGAAATCAACGCCAAACATCTTATTTTTCCCGGAACGTTCCTGAAAGTCAGAGGGGGGCCAGAGGGGTGCCCTGGGGGCCCCACACGTGTGGCCGGCACGGCCCAGGAAGGGGGCGCGCCGCCCTAGTGTGAGGAGGCCCCGTGGCCGCTCCGACTCCGACTCTTCGCCTATTTAAGTCGTCCCGACCTAAAACATCGATACCAATTGATGAAACTCCAGAAAGACTCCAGGGGCGCCGCCGCCATCGCGAAACTCCAATTCGGGGGACAGAAGTCTCTGTTCCGGCACCCTGCCGGGACGGGGAAGTGCCCCCGGAAGCCATCTCCATCAACGCCATCGCCTCCATCATGCTCCGTGAGTAGTTCCCCCATGGACTACAGGTTCTAGCAGCAGCTAGTTGGTACTCTCTATCCCATGTACTTCAATACAATGATCTCATGAGCTGCCTTACATGATTGAGATTCATCTGATGTAATCGGTGTTGTGTTTGTTGGGATCCGATGGATGATACGTTATGATTAGTCTATCTATAAAGTTTGTGAAGTTATTGTTGCTGCAATCTTGTTATGCTTAATGCTTGTCACTAGGGCCCGATTGGCATGATCTTAGATTTAAGCTCTATACTTATTGCTTAGATTGTATCTACAAGTTGTATGCACATGTCACTGTCCGGAACCAAAGGCCCCGAAGTGACAGAAATCGGGACAACCGGAGGGGATGGCGGTGATGTGAGGATCACATGTTTTCACGGAGTGTTAATGCTTTGCTCCGGTACTCTATTAAAAGGAGTACCTTAATATCCAGTAGATTCCCTAGAGGCCCGGCTGCCACCGGCTGGTAGGACAAAAGATGTTGTGCAAGTTTCTCATTGCGAGCACGTACGACTATATATGGAAAACATGCCTACATAATTAATAATCTTGATGTTCTGTCTTAATGCTTTGAATCCTATCAATTGCCCAACTGTAATTTGTTCACCCAACACTTGTCACTTATTATTGGAGAGTTACCACTAGTGTAGATCGCTGGGAACCCCGGTCCATCTCTCATCATCATATACTCATTCTATATGTCATTGGAAGTAGTATCAACTATTTTCCGGTGCCATCGCCTCTGTGTTATTGCTACTGCTGCTGTGTTACTGTTACTACTGCTCTCATATTACTGCTACTTTCACATCATCCCTGTTACTAGTGATTTTCCAGGTGCAGCTGAATTGACAACTCAGTTGTTAAGGCTTATAAGTATTCTTTACCTCCCCTTGTGTCGAATCAATAAATTTGGGTTTTACTTCCGTCGAAGACTGCTGCGATCCCCTATACTTGTGGGTTATCAAGACTGTTTTCTGGCGCCGTTGCCGGGGAGGCATAGCTCTACTCATAAGTTCACCTGGGGAGTACACTCTACCTCTCTCTCTGTTTTTATTTCATTTTGTTTTGTTTAGTTTACTTTTGTCTAGTTTCTTTGTGCTTAGTTTATTTCTGTCTAGTATTATTTTGCTTAGTTTACTTTTGTCTAGTTTGTTTTTGTCTTGTTTTATTTTTCTCATATACCCAAAAATCCATAAAAATTTGAAAAATCGAAAAATTAAAAACTGCTGTTATGGGAGAACCCACAACCTACTTGGAGCTTATAGAATATTATAATAATTATAGAAAATCAAGAGCGGGTGAAGTGATGAGTGCTGTGATAGAAAAATTGAATACAATTGCTAAAATCTTGCTTAAACACCATGATATAAACTGTTGCTCTCAACAGGATACTAAACATCTTAAATTTCAATGTGGCTTTAGTGAAGAAGTTTTAATTAAGAACTATAATTGGAATAACTATATTCATCTTGGGTTCGAAGAAGTAGAACAATTTGTCATATTTATGGGAGCCTCTGAGATAGAATCCTTCATGGCTAAAAATTATGAAACTTGTGTTGTTTGTAAGGACCTTAAAGATTATGTCTCTTCTATCCTTAATTTTTGCAATGAAAGTTACACTGATAATCCTTATATCATTGATTATAAAGAGAGACTCATTAATGCACAAGAATGCACTCACAATTTGCAGGAACCTGTGGAAGAAGAAATTGATGAACCTGAAAGCTCATTGGATGAAAAAGAGGAGGAAATTGATGAACCTGAAAGCTCATTGGATGAAAAAGAAGAGGAGAGTGATGAACAAAAGGAGGAAGAATGGATTAGCTACCCATGCCAACCTTCTAATGAGAGTAACTCTTTATCTCTTACATTATTTGATTGTCCTCCATGCTTACCGAAAGAGGTTGAATGTTATGTTCCTGTTGATTCTCTTGAAATATTTCCTATGAGTAATACTTGTGAGAATAATTATGCTACTGTTATTTATGATAATCCATGCTACTTTGATAAATCTTATGATAATGCTTTGTTTGTGCCTGATGTCGAAATGCATGGTACTAAAGAATTTTGCGTAGCAAATGTTTATGATAAAGCTCTTGATGATGGTCCTATGTTACTTGATAATATTAATTGTACTACTAATGAAAATGGGATTGGAGAATTCTTGACTTTATCTATGAGTCCCATATCTCTTGAGATTGATCAATCATCTTGTTATATTATTGATAAAAGTGAGTTTGAAAGTTTTGATCCCACTATTTTTGAGCTTGATAAAAATTATGTGTTTGTGGATCATGAAAAGTATGCTGCATGTGATAGTTATATTGTTGAGTTTGTTCATGAAGCTACTGAAAATTATTATGAGAGAGTAAAATATGGTAGTAGAAATTTTCATGGTACTAATACACCTCTCTATATGCTGAAATTGCTGAAGTTACTCTTGTTTTATCTTCTTATGCTTGTCACTGTGTTCTTCATGAATTTATTTGTGTACAAGATTCCTATGCATAGGAAGTGGGTGAGACTTAAATGTGTTTTGAATTTGCTTTTTGATGCTCTCTTTTGCTTCAACTCTTATTTCTTGCGAGTGCATCATTAAATTTGCTGAGCCCATCTTAATGGCTATAAAGAAAGCACTTCTTGGGAGATAACCCATGTGTTTATTTTGCTACTGTTTTGTTGTGTTTTGGAAGTTGTTACTACTGTAGCAACCTCTCCTTATCTTTATTTTATTGCAATGTTGTGCCAAGTGAAGCCTCTAATCGAAGGTTGATACTAGATTTGGATTTCTGCGCAGAAACAGATTTCTATCTGTCACGAATCTGGGCTGTTTTCTCTGTAGGTAACTCAGAAAAATCTGCCAATTTACGTGCGTGTTCCTCGGATATGTACGCAACTTTCATTAGTTTTGAGTTTTCTGATTTGAGCAACGGAAGTACCTCTTTAAAATTCGTCTTTACTGGCTGTTCTGTTTTGGCAGATTCTGTCTCTGTTTTTTGCATTGTCTCTTGTGGACTTTAAGCAAGGCTTTCTAGACGTGGAGAGCTGTAGCTAATGTTTTATTGATTTCTTGCAATGTGTCACTACAGGACCAAGGTGGATTCAAATTTTTTGAGTACTAACCCCTCTAATGAAGTTTATGAGAAGTTTGGTGTGAAGGAAGTTTTCGAGGGTCAAGAGAGGAGGATGATATATGATCAAGAAGAGTGAAAAGTCTAAGCTTGGGGATGCCCCCGTGGTTCATCCCTGCATGTTTCAAGAAGACTCAAGCGTCTAAGCTTGGGGATGCCCAAGGCATCCCCTTCTTCATCAACTTATAAGGTCACTTCTATTGAAACTATATTTTTATTCGGTCACATCTTATGTGCTTTACTTGGAGCGTCTATGTGCTTTTATTTTGTTTGTGTTTGAATAAATTCGGATCCTAGCAATCCTTGTTTGGGAGAGAGAAATGCTCCGTTTTTTCATATGAACACTTGTTCTTCGTTTTACTTTTAATGTTCAATGATAAAAGTTGGAAGCTACAACACTTATGGTTATTTGGTTGGAAACAGAAAATGCCTCATATTGTCTTGGATAATTTGACACTTGGCAATTGTTTTGAGCTCTCAAGTAGATCATGATTAAGTTCTTGCATCATGTTGTTTAAACCTATTAGTGTAGAACTACCGTAGAGCTTGTTGAAATTGGTTTGCATGATTGGTCTCTCTTAAGGTCTAGATATTTTCTGGTAAATGTGTTTGAGCAACAAGGAAGACAGTGTAGAGTATTATAATGCTTGCAATATGTTCTTATGTAAGTTTTGCTGTACCGGTTCATACTTGTGTTTGCTTCAAACAACCTTGCTAGCCTAAGCCTTGTACTGAGAGGGAATACTTCTCATGCATCCAAAATCCTTGAGCCAACCACTATGCCATTTGTGTCCACCATACCTACCTACTACATGGTATTTCTCCGCCATTCCAAAGTAAATTGCTTGAGTGCTACCTTTAAACAATTCAAAATTTATTACCTCTGATTTGTGTCAATGTTTTATAGCTCATGAGGAAGTATGTGGTGTTTATCTTTCAATCTTGTTGGGCAACTTTCACCAATGGACTAGTGGCTTCATCCGCTTATCCAATAATTTTGCGAAAAGAGCTGGCAATGGGATTCCCAGTCCCAAATTTATTAACCAAAATAGACACTCCTCCATGGTATGTGATTGTTGGACGGCACCCGAAGGATTCGGTTAGCCATGGCTTGAGAAAGCAAAGGTGGGGAGGAGTGTCATCATAATAAAACTAAAATAAAAGGGCACTCCTTCATGGTATGAGATTGTTGGCAGGCACCCGAAGATTCGGTTAGCCATGGTTTGTGAAAGAAAGGTTGGAAGGAGTGCCACCCAAAAATAAAATAAAATGGGAGCCGCTCTTTGAAGGTTTGTCTGGCATGGGGGTTAGAGTGCCCACTACCATTCGTTGACAACAACAAACACCTCTCAAAACTTTACTTTTATGCTCTCTTTATGTTTTCAAAACCAAAGCTCTAGCACAAATATAGCAATCAATGCTTCCCTCTGTGAAGGGCCTTTCTTTTACTTTTATGTTGAGTCAGTTCACCTATTTCTCTCCATCTCAAGAAGCAAACACTTGTGTGAACTGTGCATTGATTCCTACATACTTGCTTATTTGCATTCATCATATTACTTTATGTTGACAATTATCCATGAGATATGCATGTTGAAAGTTGAAAGCAACTGCTGAAACTTATATCTTCCTTTGTGTTGCTTCGATGCCTTTACTTTGAATTTATTGCTTTATGAGTTAAGTTTTGTGCAAGACTTTTTGATGCTTGTCTTGAAAGTACTATCCATGAAAAGTTTTGCTATATGTTATCTATTTGTTAGCAACTATAGATCATTGCCTTGAGTCACTTCATTCATTTCATATGCTTTGTAATAGTATGATCAAGGTTATGTAAGTAGCATGTCACTACAGAAATTATTTTTTTATCGTTTACCTACTCGAGGACGAGTAGGAACTAAGCTTGGGGATGCTGATACGTCTCCAACGTATCCATAATTTCTGACGTTCCATGCTTGTTTTATGACAATACTTACATGTTTTGCTTGCACTTTATTAACAATACTTACATGTTTTGCTTGCACGTTTCATGCGTTTTCCGGAACTAACCTATTAACAAGATGCCACAGTGCCAGTTCCTGTTTTCTGCTGTTTTTGGTTCCAGAAAGGCTGTTTGGGCAATATTCTCGGAATTGGACGAAATCAACGCCAAACATCTTATTTTTCCCGGAACCTTCCAGAAAGTCAGAGAGGTGCCCTGGGGGCCCCACACGTGTGGCCGGCGCGGCCCAGGAAGGGGGCGCGCCGCCCTAGTGTGCGGAGGCCCCGTGGCCCCTCCGACCCCGACTCTTCGCCTATTTAAGTCGTTCCGACCTAAAACATGGATACCAATTGACGAAACTCCAGAAAGACTCCAGGGGCGCCGCCGCCATCGCGAAACTCCAATTCGGGGGACAGAAGTCTCTGTTCCGGCACCCTGCCGGGACGGGGAAGTGCCCCCGAAAGCCATCTCCATCAACGCCATCGCCTCCATCATGCTCCGTGAGTAGTTCCCCCATGGACTACGGGTTCTAGCAGTAGCTAGTTGGTACTCTCTATCCCATGTACTTCAATACAATGATCTCATGAGCTGCCTTACATGATTGAGATTCATCTGATGTAATCGGTGTTGTGTTTGTTGGGATCCGATGGATGATACGTTATGATTAGTCTATCTATAAAGTTTGTGAAGTTATTGTTGTTGCAATCTTGTTATGCTTAATGCTTGTCACTAGGGCCCAAGTGGCATGATCTTAGATTTAAGCTCTATACTTATTGCTTAGATTGTATCTACAAGTTGTATGCACATGTCACTGTCCGGAACCAAAGGCCCCAAAGTGACAGAAATCGGGACAACCGGAGGGGATGGCGGTGATGTGAGGATCACATGTTTTCACGGAGTGTTAATGCTTTGCTCCGGTACTCTATTAAAAGGAGTACCTTAATATCCAGTAGATTCCCTAGAGGCCCGGCTGCCACCGGCTGGTAGGACAAAAGATGTTGTGCAAGTTTCTCATTGCGAGCACGTACGACTATATATGGAAAACATGCCTAAATAATTAATAATCTTGATGTTCTGTCTTAATGCTTTGAATCCTATCAATTGTCCAACTGTAATTTGTTCACCCAACACTTGTCACTTATTATTGGAGAGTTACCACTAGTGTAGATCGCTGGGAACCCCGGTCCATCTCTCATCATCATATACTCGTTCTATATGTCATTGGAAGTAGTATCAACTATTTTCTGGTGCCATCGCCTCTGTGTTATTGCTACTGCTGCTGTGTTACTGTTACTACTGCTCTCATATTACTGCTACTTTCACATCATCCCTGTTACTAGTGCTTTTCCAGGTGCAGCTGAATTGACAACTCAGTTGTTAAGGCTTATAAGTATTCTTTACCTCCCCTTGTGTCGAATCAATAAATTTTGGTTTTACTTCCCTCGAAGACTGCTGCGATCCCCTATACTTGTGGGTTATCAGCGGCAAAAGATTGTGCTCCAAAAAACCCTCTGAAACTACGAGTGCTCAAGGATGCAAAACCAACAAGGACACTGCCCTTTCCCTCTGCTATAGATGCCTCTAAGAGTGCCGTAAAATAGCAAGAGTCTGGAAATACGTATATCAAACGACCCAGGTTCGATACTTCACCTATGGAAGTATCAAGGAACGACGGAGTCATCGGTAGAGCTAGTGCTACCGATATATTCGGGAGTTGTTGTCAGGACATGCATCGGTTGAAAGCAAAGTTGCACATACAACGGGTTTAGCAAGACCCGCAACACGAGCTGATCACTCAAATAATTTGCTGACCAACGAATACACATATGCTTAAACGAGTAATTAAGATTTGCTCCTCCCAAAATTTGCCAACGGCATTAACATGGTAAAAGGTGCATATATATATATGCACCTACCGAAAAAATAGTTTAAACTTCACAATCCAAAACCTTGGATGTAATAGCCAAATTATCTATTTACAATAAGAGTGTGATCCTGAATTACTCTTGCAGAGTTTCCTTTTCTTCAGGTGTCTTCGAATCCTCCTCAAGCCTGTCGACAATTATATTGGCGGGCAATACTACCTTCGGGTACAACGGCTCCAAAATACCAACCGCATTAGCAATGCCCAGTAGGCTTGCCAAAGGATAACGCGCAAGGACGAGGGCAAGTGTAAATCTGGCTCCTGCAAAAACTTGAGCTCGCACCAAGTCTCGAATCTTCTTGGTTTGCTAACACTAGTAGGAAAAGTCTCATCAGTGGCGCACGAAAATGAGATTCTGTGGCGCATGGGCGGTGCGCCACAGAAACGTCGCCACAAAAATAAGGTTTCTGTGGCGCACCTGACCGTGCGCCACAGAATTAAGGTTTCTGTGGCGCACTAGGTGTGGTGCGCCACAGAAAATAAGTGGTTCTGTGGCGCATGTGATATAGCTGCGCCACAGAAACAGGTGCGCCACAGAATTATGTTTTGGTGCGCCACAGAACAATCTACATGTATACTCGATTTTGTGCTCCCTGGTGTATTATACAGGTTTTATACTGGTTTTATACACCGTATACAGGTTATATACTGATATAATATAGACAAATATAATATGGACATATATAATCATCACATCATCATCACATTACTTAGAGCCCGATCGAGTTATACATATAGCTCCGTACAACTCATAATCCATGCAAATTAATTAAGTTCATCATCTCTAGATACAAATGAAGTGACACCGGCCGCCGCCTACACTAGGATGAAATAGAGTACCGCCGCGACGATGGTGAGCAAGAGCGAGAGCACAAGGAAGGTCTTCATCTTGCTCTTGTTCGCTTGGTGCTTCCTCCACTTGGCAACCGCCTCGTGTCTAGTCGGGTACCCTTTGTAGCAGTTGCCGCTGAACTTGTGCACATGTTTCTTGCACTCCCCCCACTCCTCGTACACTCCCGGAACCCTCCCCTCGAACACGACGTAGTAAGTCATCTCTATGGACACAAGGCATATTAGTATATAACGCAATGGAAAGAGTTAGAGGGTTCACATGCATACATATTCACAAGAATTAAAGCAAGGAAATAATAATAAACCTAAAACACATATAGCACCGGTATCACATAAGTAATATGGTTCAACGATAACGACTACAATAGTAATTGAAGTCCAACAACGACGACCACCGTTTCGAGCAAATTAAGCAAGTTTAGTTTACAACACGGTACAGATTTTCCATCGATTCAAAGTAATGCTAGGCACACCGGCCTCGGTCAACGAGACGTCTTCTTGAGCGGCTCCGGGAACGGCTTGTACATGTTCTTCGTCGTCCACGTCCTTCCATCACCCTGCCTACATAGGCGTTCTTCGATATCCCTCTTAGACAACCCTCTGAGTAGGTGTAAGAGCCCCGATGCGTTGGATACATCTTGTAAGATAATTTCCGAGAGCTTTACTTGGATGCGATGGAAGTCTTCTCTAAGATCATCATCATTGATTTGCCTCGACATTTTAATAGGGTCTCGCTTACTAGGTGGCAGAGACATCATCTCTGCATCCTCGACAAACCCTTTAAGGTGATGGAGGACATAGAAGGCCTCCTTAATACTGCCAGCTGGCTGCTTGATACAAGGGAAGTCGATCACGTGCTTGAACCCGAGCTTTTTAGTGTCCAGCCTGATATATTGCCCATTCTTGTCGACGGTGCCTCCATTTTTGGAGTAGCCAAGGATAGCCTCATCGAGAACACCCCTTATTCTCTTGTAGTCTTTCTTCGTCGTCGTACTCGACGAGTCGAAATACTGGGCTAGTGACCACTTCGGATCTAGGATCATGAGTGTGCAGTATTTGTCCCTGCTCAACACATGCAATTGAAATGGAATGTTGGAAATGATCGACAATGGAAGAAATATATAAGAAAGCATAAGTTACGACGGCCGTGAGCGGATGTGTACTTACTCGGGAAAGACAGGCAGAAGAATGGTGTTGCTCTCTTTGTACATGAGCATGAAGTTCTGGAGGTACCGCACCGCCTTGGTCCGTGTCCTTGAGCCGTCCTGGAGCTGGCTATCGTGCATGTAGTAGGGATCCGCTACCGCGATGTGGCGGGGTCACTGTCTGTTGATCTTCATCTGAAGATTGATCGCGTATAGGCGGACCAAGTTATAGTCGAGCCGTTTCAAGTGAAATAGATTGAAGACGTCCTCAAACGCTATGAAGAAGATATCCGCGGGGTCTTCATGGACGAAGTTCTGGTCGGATGGCACCTTGACCGAGAACACCGGGTAATTTGGATCCTTTTCTTTAAGAAGGACGCTCTCTAGATAATTAATAGAGTGCTGCAAAGGGAGCATTGGTCCACTTGCGAGGTGTTCCATGTCCAGAGGCAGTATCGGTTTACCAGCTTCATGACACCGGGGCAAGCCATCCGGTGTAGGTGGTACCATGTCGTCGGCCCGGATCCTCTTAGGAGCAGGCTGGCTCGAAGATGCGCCCTTCTTGGCTCCTCTCTTCCTTGCCTTCTTCACCTGACCTACTGGGGGTGCTGGTGGTGGTGATGGTGGTGCTTCGGGTGCTGCTAGGGTCGGTGCTGGTGGTGCTTCTGAGGTTGCTGGGGTTGATTTGGGTGGCTCCCCGATGATCATCTTACGCAGCGTGTTAGGGCTGAAAACGGTAGCAAGCTTGACTTGAGCTGGATTGCCAGCCTCCGGAGGAGTGTCTTGAGAAAAAACCGGTGAAGACCAGGCGCTGCTTCGTGACTGTAGTGGGACGACCAAGATGATCGCCGTGAGTGCGAAAGGCTTGTTCATCCATAGGAGGCATGTACATATCTTGGCTGCATGCGCCAGTGTTGATGTAGGCATCGATGTCATCATCATCATCTACATCGTTGCCATCAAGTGGCGCCATGTCCTGGACCTTAGGTGGTGGCGGTTGTGATGCCACCGCTTGGCGTACGTTGCGTCTGGTCGACGGTCGTTGCGGTAGCGCTCCCAACAACTGTTTGTGGCGTGTGGTGGTGGCGGCGACCGTCGGTTCCTTCCGGGTGGCGGGGCGACCGCCGGTTCCATCAGGGTAGTGGGGGCGGTGACTGCCGTTTCCTTAAGGGTGTCGTCGGCGCTGGCGATCTTGGGCCGGATGATAGGGGAGGTGGCGCCGGTGCTTTTCTTAGCACTCGGAAGACCCCCCCAGATGAATCTGGTTCTTCGGCCATTTCATAAGCCATGAGGTGCAATCCCCAAGGGACAAAACGTCGCCCTCGTCTGTGCCCGGAGGTTGAAAGGGGGGATGGCGTAGCGGTACTCCGGCACTACCATTACCAACTTGACCTTCACCACGTTTTCCGCCAATACATTGCCGTGCATAACGCGGGAAGCCATGACGATGCCGCTAGCAACTTCCACCAACTTGCCGTCGAGCTCCACCGTTTGTAGAAGTATGCACTGTTCATCCGGAGTCAGGGGCGCCATGTTGGGCATCATGAGATCGCAGTCACGAAAGGCATATATAGTTAAAGAAGATGACGCGAAGGAGTAACTAATGAGTTTACCTTCTGGATGGCGTCGATCTCGGCTACTATCGATACAAGGGCGGCGGTTGGGGGCGTCGATGCGACCAGTTGGAGCTGTGGCGGCGATTGAAGGCGGCGTCAGGTGGAGCGGCAACATCGGCGACACGTGGAAGCTTGAGTTGCTGCCGCTGATGCTGGGCACATGTATCGGCCCCACTTGACCTCCCGCATTCCAAGCAGCTAACCCCTCCATCAACCCAGGGGGGATGATCTACCGGATCTTCTCGTCCAATAACTTGTTCATCATCTCCGTGTTCTCCACAGGCTTTTCGGCCACCAGCTTCTCTAGTGACTCCACCTTCTTCTTCAGCTCCTGAACCTCGGATTTATCCTTAGCCGACGACCTGCTCTCCAGCTTTCTCGTCTTGGCATCTGATCCGTAGTACTCGGATAGCTTCATACTTGTGCCAAAGCCGGACACACGGCCACCTGACGTCGGTGGCTTGTCCAGCTCCCTCTCCTTGTATTTGTTCGTCGCCCTATTGAAAGGCGTGTCCCACGGTTCCGTCGACCCCTGGGACGACGGGCTAGCCGTACAACTAGCCTTCAACTCATCATCCTTCAGACAAAGGAACTTAAGGTTAGCCCATTTGGCTTCATTGCCTAATAAGATGAGCAAAATAATATAGACTATCCTTACCAGGTACTTCTCGAAATTCTTCACGTCTGTGTGATCTGTAATAAATTCCCCCGTCTTCCAGTCTAAGTAGTAGCGGGACCGGACAAAGTTCCTAGCCTGTACATCCTCGATTTTGTGCCAGGGGTTTTCTTTCCCCAGACTACCATCTCAGCATCCTCCTTGTCCCAAGTGGGTTGTTTTCCTCGGTAACCGCCGCTTCCGCAATGGTGGGTCCCTAAGTTCAAATCCCGCGTTTTCTTCCCCCAGGCGGTCCATTATTTAACAGTGTCAGTCTCTAAGTAAGACTTGAATGCATTAAAGTCTTCTAAGGAGAGCGACGGGTCTTTGCTACTTATCCTCTCCCAGCTTTCACCGGCCTCGATCTTGTTCTTCAGCCGGTTCTTCCAGCTGCTCAAGGCGGTGCTCATCTTCATGAGAGCTAAAGAGTCCACCTTCTTATTGAACGGCTCCGGGAACGTGTATCGTTGGTGAAGCTTCTGGAGGAAGGATTGGGCGATAGCCGCGTTCTCCTTGCTTCTGAGGTCCTGAGTTATTATCGGCACGGATTCACGGACGATGCACCCTAGTTGCATGCCGTACCCTTTGGCAACCCACGAAGGCTCGATCGGTAGGCCACTTTCGGAGACTACCGTGACAACATCGGTGATGTTGGCGAGCACTTGCGGCCTCCGATCCCTCCTTGGCCTCCTCGTCGTCCTCTTCTTCTTACCCTCCTGAGGGTTGCCGCCGCTATCACCTTCCGTGCGGTTGGCCGCGTTCTCTTCACCGGTCTCGGCGGCGTCGTCCCTGGTATCGTCCTTGTCGCCGGTGTCGGCGGCGGCCCCCCGGCCCTCTCCCTCGGAGGCTGCGTCCCGGCCCTCTTACTCATCGCCGGTCGACTCGGCGGCGGCCTTCCCGGGCCGGTCGTAGCCCACCCAGAAGTCCTTGTTGGCCTCTCTCGCTTCTTCATTCTGCTCCTGTGCTTAGAAGTGCTGCTCGACATGTTTATTTGCACTTCATTAAAAAGAGGCAAAAAGTTAGTACAAAAGTCAACCAAAAAATTTGGCATGACCTTTGCTAATTTTTCTACGTAGGAGTGCCCATTTCTCAACCGAAATGGAAGTTAATCAACGCTTCGGGAGAAATGGGCAACTCAATAAAATCCCTGCAAAAATATCCACCATATACACCATATATCCAACATATCCACCATATATCCACCATACAAAGTTGCCCATCTACAATACATCAAAAGCCAACGTAAACCTGGAGCATCTATTTCAGCATATTTTTTTAACCTGGAGCAGTACAACAACAATGACCTTCTTAACCTGGAGCATCTATACAAAAGCATATACAAGATAATGAGCATGAGCATGAGCATGATCATTTCATAAATGAATTCAAACAGTAGCATTTCATGTACTAGTAGCATTATATGCTTCTTCATAACCAGCAGCCATGCAACTTGGTTATAGAGCATAAACAAGCATACAAGCTTATAGAGCAAGCCAACCAGTAGCTACTGCCAACATGTGACCATGAGCATCATTTATTTCCTAGCATCTGCATAGAAGCATTACAAAAACCCTTTTATTCATCATTGCATGGAAGCATTACATCAACCCTTACATTACATATTTAGACAAACTAGGACACACTAAAACTAGAGGGCTGAAACTACAACAAACTAGGATACCAAATCTTTGATTTTTTTCATGCCCTTCCTCAGCCAGCACAAGATAACTCCAGCTTTAACCTTTTCTTCATGATTTGGTTCTACATAGTAGGGCAGCACCCCTGTGGGTCCTCCTTCCCTCAACTGATGCTTATACTTTTTCATTTTGGGAATGGGCTTAGGTCTGGATTTTGGAACTGGGAGAACTTGTGTAGTGTATGTGAACACACCTAGCTGGTTCAAGCCAGCTGCTGCTTCTTCTTCCCTGAACCTGGTAGCAGCAACTTCCCTCTCTTGCACACTTCTCCTATGATACACTAGCAACTCCTTGTCCGCCCTACCCATAGAAAAAGTCTTGGAAAGAGAGGCATCCCTAGAGCCAGAGGCACCACTGGAGCCAGTGCTCCTTCTCTTTGCACTCTAGGACAGGTTGTCCATGTTTGGTGTGGTTTTCTGGTCCACTACACTAGGCATTTATATAGGATGGAGGGCACAGAGGGTATGAGAACACAAGTTGAACAGTTGTGTTACATAGGACAATGCCATCCGTTTCTTTTTTTGAATTGTGATGTCAATCCAAAAGAGGGAGAATATTCTCCAAAATGGGTCAGAGACAAGCCATTGGGAATATTCCCCAAAATGGGTCAGGAGAGACTGTCCATTTTTGGTTCAGGAATATTCTTCAAAATCTGTCATATTTGGTCAGGATCAGAGACAATGTACTGATGGTTCTTGCTAGGCAGAGGCATTTTTGGTTCAGGAATATTCTACAAATTCTGTCATATTGATAGGCAGAGGAATATTCTTGCTAGGGTAGAGGTGGCCAGAGGTGAACTAAAACCATCTATGCATTCTCATCTTGCAACCAGGGAGCATGATCATTTCATAAATGAATTCAAACAGTAGCATTTCATGTACTAGTAGCATTATTATCTTGAAACCAATAGCTAATCATTTTCATTTTTATATATCAAACTACCAATATAATGGACAAGCATACTGCAATAAAGCATCTGCCAATTCAAACCATCTACTAGCAATTTTTATATATGAACCATCAGCAACCAATTTTTGTGAACTACTTCATGGGTATTGCATTTTAATTACCTGAGTAGGCAGTAGCTTGTTCAATAAAATAGTAGGCAGTAGCTTTTATCTCTACTTTACACTAGTTCATTTGCTACTGCCAACTTAGTAACATTTTCTAAATTGTGCTCCATTTTCTATTGAACACTAGGCAGTAGCATGTCAACTAGGCAGTAACTGTAACATCCCAAGTTTCAACAACAATCAACAAGAAAGATAATTTCCCAAACTCAAAATTTTGCAATTAATAAAAACTTTTTCTATGCATATAGTGCCACATATAGATCCATGCATTTGAGTGAATTTCTTTTGTGCAATTGCCATGATGAGTGTTAGTATGATTATCAATTGCTATTTAAACCCTAACAAAGATGCTCAAACCCTAGTTTGAGAAGAAATGAAGAAAATGGGAAAAACCCATATTTCACTTACATACACTTTATGCCAAATTGTAAATCCTCACCCTAGGCCATAATTGCTTGCCCTCTTGCTTGTAAAATACTTTAATATAATAAACTAACACAATTGCATCCTTGGATCAAGAATCAAACACAAGGAAATCAAAATTTCTTCATACATATGATAATGGTCATTTGGCCCAAAAATAGTTTCTTCACTACTTTACCCCTCTGGTTCTCTCAACTCTTGAACTAAACTTGGTCAACCAAAGCCATGTCATCCAAGACCATGTCAAGGTGAGTAACTTTGATGTTGACCACCATGGCTAGAGTTGACTAGGTTGACCAGTAGCAAGGTGACAAGTAGTGATGCTGAAATAAAGAGAAGATCATGTCACTTTTGCCATTTTGCAAAACAACTCCAAATTGGACCAAACCACCACCAATCCAACACACTAATTATATAAATGAGATCCACCAAAAAGATTTCCAAAATTCAAACAAAAGTTTCTTGTGGCCATTTCATCAAACACTTGGCAGGCTATGTTTCACTTTTGTGTTACACTCTATTATCCAGTGGTTTCTTGCCTAAACCAGCTCTACCTTGTGATCATCAGCCCTCTCTATGATCCCTGCCTCTAGCCCAGTACTTGCCATGGCTGGTTAAAGTGAGAAAGTAAGAGGAGATGCTCCATGCCATGCACACCCGGCCACCTTTGGCATCTCCACCTCTGGCCACCATTTCAACCTATCCTCTTGTCCTGGAGCATCTACAACACTCAAGGACGACGATGGTACACGCCCCAGCAATGCCAACGCACGTCATTGGCCGGAACGCGCTCGCCCAAAACTCGCCAGGACGTGCCAGTACGCGCGGTGACCGCGCTCTGGCATCGCCAGGACGCCACGCGCTCGAGCACCTCCGTCCTCCTCTGGCCAAGCTATGCCTGCGTCGAGCATCGCCACCCCGCCCTCTACACGCTAGACACACGCCCAGGCCTGCCCCTGCTCCGTCGCCGTCGTCCTCCTCACTTTTCTGCCGCGCGCCCCTTGATAGACTTTGGATGCGCTCGAGCCATCGCTTCACGCCTTGGCCTCGCCAGCTACGGGTTGAGCATCGCCAGGACACCAGCTAGCCGTAGCCGTCCTCGCCTTGCCCTTTCGCTCGCCACAGGAGGCGCACCATGGCCGTCCCTTCTCAGCACCCCGCGGCAACCCCTCGACCCTATAAATAGAGGCCATCGGCTCCTCTCTTCTGCACACCATCCACTCCCCTCTCTTCACTGAGCCTCCTCCACCACTCAATTTCACCAGTCGCCGCCGGAGCTGCTCGAATTGCGAGCTCAAGTGCGCCGGAGCTCGCGGAAGCTCTGCTTCGCCTGGAGCCTCCCCGAGCGCCGCCGCTGCACCAAGCTGTTCCTCGTCGACAACCACTTCTCCACGCATACTGCCAGACACCTGCAACGGCCTGGTAGGCTCTCCGACCCCCTAGGCTCGCCGCCAGGGAGCTCGCCTCTCGCCGGAGACGACGACGCTCACACGCCGTCGATCTCATTTCTAATCCTACAGCTTAGATGATGCGTACCGTTTCGCTGGTTAAAACGTCGCCGACAGGTGGACCCCACCTCGTCAGTGCGGCCCAAGCGCGCCAGATGCGTGTTGGGTTGCGCAGTGAAATTAATTCCTGTTTCGGCCCGTTATGGTTTCCCGCCTAAGCCCACGATTCAAAAATAGATTTAATCTTAATTCAAATGTGCTGCAGATGGTTTAGTAGATTTTGAATAATTTGAAATCTGCCCAACCCAATTTAGCAAACTTTATACCGTTGGAAAGCCCATGAAATTATCTAACCAATGCCACTGGTCCCACCTCTAAATTCATAGTAGATTTAAATTGATAAAAAAGACAAGACAGGGACTTTTGTACATTCAAACTTTATTTAAAATTTAACCAGAATAGATTTTGAATTGATTCCAATTCTAATAAATCAAAAATGATGTCCTCTAATTGATTATGCAATAACAAAGACAAGTTGTTTGTATGATCATGGACTGGATCAAATTAAATGGCTATGTAGTCAATTCTAGAGCAATTAAACTTGAAATTTAAATTTAACAAATAGTATGAGAGCTACTTTCTCATTTAAATCTTGATCCTAAGTGATATAACCAGGGGGAAAGACTTAGGCTAATGAACCCTTGATAAGTATTACTTAGAGATTTTAATTCATTTAAATGTTAGTATTAAACTATGTGAAGTGTAGCACTTCAATTAAATGATACTCACATATAATAGATATGAAATGTTGACCTTGGTCAACCTATATTTCATACCTGAGTATTATATGATGAGATTAAATCTTAATAAGATGTAATGAGAAGAAATTAAATTCTCTAAGGATCTAAATACAAATTTAAGAAATAGAAATAATGAGAGGAAATTATTCTTCTCCTAAATAAAGACTAATCAAATAATCCACCATGCCATCTTTGATTGAGGATAGGATTAGTGGTGAACCCTTTGAAGTGTTTCTAGTTTAGTATGTGAGCTTGGTTTAGTATTTATACCTCGTATTCGTATATAGACGCTAGTAACGAGGAATATCAAGAGGAGGAGGCCTACTCTCAGGAAGAAGAAGAGAACTTCGATAACTACTCAGCTCAAGGCAAGCTAACCCTTGCTAAACACAAGTGCTTAGCTCTACAAGAGCAAAGGCACCCTCACACTTTACTTTCATGTATTACCTATCCCATGTTTTTACTTACTTTTACTTTTGCTTATTTATTTCAAAGTACATTTGATTTATGATTCACTTGGTCTAGAGTAGAACAACACTTGAAGATAGATTAGCACAACTCAAAGCTAGATAGCACCCCTCATATAGTTGCTAGTGCTAATCAATTAAAATTGACTACTCTAGATGGGAACATGGTGAAGTGAAATGACTTTGAAAGAAAGTAAAGTGGAGGTGGAATTGAACAAGAGAAGATGGTGATTTTTGATAAAAATTGATGATTGGGTTTGAATGCGATACCCTTCCAATTATACAAGTACCCCCACAATACCTGATTATGGGTAGGGCTTAACTAGAAACTTGTGTATTTTAGTATGGGTTCCTTCTGAACAAGCATCATAGGGGTTACGCCGAGG
Source organism: Lolium perenne (assembly GCF_019359855.2). Lineage (NCBI taxonomy): Eukaryota > Viridiplantae > Streptophyta > Magnoliopsida > Poales > Poaceae > Lolium > Lolium perenne. The sequence continues at coordinate 164,154,209 of NC_067245.2, read as the reverse complement.
CTGCCTCCGTTAAGTGTGTTACGATGATAAAATGAGGTGAATGTACGGCCCAAGCCCTGTGCAGTTCCCGGGTTAACTGCGGTTTCCACCGGGAGGCCAAGCTCATGGGGAGAGGTGCTCATACTAGCATATATAAGTGAAAGGTTACGGTTGATGATCCGCGTACTGTGTTACGATGATTCGGGGTTATCCTCGACGGATGTGATCAAAAGTTGTGGCACAAGAGTACAACCTCTGCAGAGTGTTAAACCTATTCGAATAGCCGTGTCCACGGTTACGGACGATTGGAAAGGCCATACTATCTCAGTTATCATAATGTTTGAGTTAAAAAAAGGAATGATGAATTGAAAAGTGATATTGAGGTGAATCAATATGAGTTGTGGGAATGACACTAATGTTCCCACTTGAGTTAGTCTAGCACATGATAAGGCTTTATTAAATGTTTATCAAATTAAAACTTGGCTTTAAGCAAATAAACCTAGAGCTTAGCACCCCCTTACTACACTTAATAATAAGTAATTACTCTAGTGTTAGTTTGCGAGTACTTTAAAAGTACTCATGGCTTTGCCCTGGCTATTCAAATGCCAGACTATGAAGGAGAGCACCAGTATCAGGATGACGGACAACAGGACGTCTACGATAACTAGGATCGTCTTCTAACGTCAAGCGTTGCCTGTGGAATAGATAGTCCACTACTACTTCGCTTCCGCTACTATTTGTGATGTTGAACAATATATTCGTGTAATATTGGATCATGTGATCTATGGTTGTAAGACAATATGTGTTGTAATAAATGATGACTCTATGCTACTTACTATTATGTCTCGCAAAAACATTATTCCTGGGATTGCGATGTACGGCATAATAGGCATCTGGACTTAAAAATCCGGGTGTTGACAAGTTGGTATCAGAGCCATTATTTGACCTTAGGAGACCCTAGTTAGAATGGACGCTCAAAAACCTAGTTTCAAATTCCATGAATTGACTAGTTATGAAAACTTTATTCCCCTTCTTACCTTGAAGAGTCTTTGGCAAACTTTAAATTCATGCTCTTTCTTATGAGTAAATTAAAATTTGAAACACTTGCACTTCTCTAACTTAATCATCTAATCCCTCTACAGATGGATCATGTCGTTGATACGCAGCCCTTTCTCCAGACTGAGTTCTATCAGTTGGGGAACGGTGGAGAGATCATCTTCGAGAGGGACCTCTTCTCCCTCTCAGAGTTCCTCGGGCGCCCACCACCGGAAGTCTTTGGTGGAATGATCAATGACCAGCCCGGTGGTCAACTCCAGTGGGTGATCATGGTGGACCTCCGTGGAAGGTTCACCCTCCCGATGAGCCAGAGGATCCAGTTCTCCTTCCGGGAGAACAACTGGGCGGATGGTCTTGCACGGGGACTTCAGGAAGGGCTCGCACGTCTGTGCGGGCAAAACTTCATGGACTTCGAGGATAGCCGCTTTGTGCACTATGCAAGGCACAACTCCCTCGGGGTGCCAATGAACCTGCCGTCGCACCCGCAACTTCACCACCATGTGGATCATCTCGACTTCATGTTGAATGAGACCCGCATCGACCTCGACAACTCCCGCGAATACGCCAACCACACTCACATTCAGTTGGCGCAGCAAGCGGAGACCATCAAGGTCATCGCCGGGGAACGCAGGGCACTCCGCCGCGCCAACCAGAACAAGGACTACGCCATCAACCGCCTCAAGGCCAGGATCGCCACTCTGAAGGCGACCATGGCCACCCAAGCTGAACAGATCCTGGAGCTGGAGGGCGAAGGTGAAGGGGAGAACATCCAGGGGGACGGCTACTCCTACGTCAGCAACGACGACGACTACGAGGAGGAGGAAGACGACGACCTGGAGTTCCACCCTTACGAGGATGGCCACGAGCACCTTGCTGCCGGGGTAGACAACGTCTACCCTATCAACGTCGATGGCGAGTAGTCCCGTCTGAGCACTTGCGTCCCGTGTTATGTATCGGTCCTTTGTACCCGCCCCATGTATCGTAGTTTGTTGAAAGGGTTCTTCAAACCCTCCTGAACATTTGGCTTGTAATATTTGCTACCTCCATGACTATGTTTGTGTGTGTGTAATATTATTATTTTATGAATCAAGTTTTAAGTTGTGTGAAATTTTATCCCAAAATGAGCCATAGAAATTTCCCTCTCATCTCATGATCCCTATCACTGTTCAGATGGCACCCCCAACTCGCAACGAAGCCGCAATGCTCCAAATGCTGCAACAGATGATGGCAGAGAGAGAAGCTGAGAGAGCTGACCGTCAAGCCAACCTAGCTGCACTTCAACAGCTTGCTCAGGGCAATCAAGGTCACGGAAACCACGACCACCCAGGGTCAAAGCTGAAGAACTTCCAAAACACCAACCCACCGGTGTTCAGCAAGACAGAGGAACCCCTCGATGCTGATGATTGGCTCCAAACCATGGAGAACAATCTCGAGGTAGCCGGAGTGGAGGACAACGAGAAGGTGTTGTTCGCCACCCACTATCTGGCTGGACCTGCACGTGCCTGGTGGACAAGTGCTCGCGCATTGAATGCGGGGCAAATGATGACTTGGGAGGACTTCAAACTCAAGTTTAGCAAGTATCATGTGCCCCCGGGCCTGATCAAGAAGATGAGGGATGAGTTCAGGGAACTGAAACAAGGCAGAATGACCGTAGTGGAATACCGCGACAAGTTCCTCACTTTGTCAAGGTACGCCCCGGATGAGACGGATACCGTCGAGAAGAGGAAGGAGAGGTTTCTGAATGGACTGCACGATGAGATGCAAACGGTGCTGATCAATATCCCCTTTGCTGACCTGGAAGCCCTCGTTGACTCCGCCATTCAAATGGAGGGGAAGATACACCAAGCCAACGAGAACCGCAAGCGTCGCATGATGAGCCAGAGTGGGCCCAGCAATAACCACAAGTATCGCCCCAACCCAAGTGGAGGGTTCGCCCCAAGAAACAAAAAGCCCCCAATGCAGAATCCACGTCCGAGTTATCAGAACCGGAGTGGAGGAAACCCCAGGTCAGGAGGACACAACAACCACAATAACTACAACAACAACAACAACTTCAACCGCGCTCCACCTCGCGCCCCCAACAACAACTCCAACACCGCTCCAAGGACTGGGAGCAATGCTGTCCCCATCACCCCCAATGACAAGTCCACCTACAACTGCTACGAGTGCGGGGTGGCGGGGCACTTCTCCTATGAGTGCCCCAAGAAGCTCGCCAAGACTGTCGCCAACACCTCAGGCCCTGCTCAGCAGCAGCGTCGTGTCACCACCAACAAGAAGTTCGCCCCCAACAACCCGAACAACCGCAATGGCCGCCTCTACCACATGAATGCAGAAGAAGCTCAGGAAGCCCCAGACGTTGTGCTGGGTATGTTCTCTGTTAACTCAATACCTGCAAGAGTGCTGTTTGATTCTGGAGCATCGCATTCATTTATTACCGAAGATTTTGCATGCACTTGTAAGATTCAACCCATCAGTTTGAAGCATGTCATGATAGTTCAAATCCCTGGATCAACAACTAAAGCTAGAAAAATTTGCAAAGATGTACCTATCAGAATTCATGAAATAGAATTTTATGCAAATTTGATTGTTTTGGGAGCCAAAGGTTTGGAAGTAGTCCTGGGAATGGACTGGATGGCGAAACATCATGGATTGATTGATTGTGCCAAGAAGGCCATCACCATGACTAGTAGCACCGGAATAATAGTCGAACACATATCTGAAAAGATGCCCAGAAAATTTACCTGCAACCAAAGCCTAGCCACACCCACCTTGGATCAGATCAGGGTCGTTTGTCGATATCCTGATGTGTTTCCGGATGATCTACCCGGTATGCCCCCAGATCGGGATATCGAGTTTATCATCGAGTTAATCCCCGGAACCGGACCGATAGCCCAGAGAGCCTACAGCATGAACCCGGCAGAGTTAGTGGAACTGAAGAAGCAACTGGATGATATGCTATTCAAAGGACTGATTCGACCAAGTGCGTCGCCTTGGAGATCGCCAGTTTTGTTTGTGGATAAGAAGGACGGTGCCACTCGTTTGGTTACGGACTATCGTAAGCTCAACGATGTCACCATTAAGAACAAGTATCCGTTGCCCAAGATAGAAGATCAGTTTGACCAACTGACCGGAGCCCAAGTGTTCTCGAAGATCGACCTGCGGACAGGATACCATCAGCTGAAGATTCGTGCCACCGATATCCCCAAAACTGCCTTCACCACCAGATATGGATTGTACGAGTACAATGTCATGTCATTTGGATTGACCAATGCCCCCGCTCACTTCATGAATCTCATGAATAAGATCTTTATGAACTTCCTGGACAAGTTTGTCGTTGTCTTCATCGACGACATCCTCATCTACTCCAAGTCCGAAGAAGAACATGAGCAACATTTGGAAGTGGTCCTAGATACCCTTCGGGAGCATCAGTTGTATGCCAAGTTCAGCAAGTGTGAGTTCTGGTTGAAAGAAGTAGGATTCTTGGGTCATATCTTATCAGCCGGAGGAATTGCCGTTGACCCCGCAAAAATCAAGACTGTTGAAGAATGGAAAGCCCCAACCACTCAGACCAAAGTCCGTGCATTTCTCGGATTGGCGGGATATTACCGCCGATTCGTTGAAGGATTCTCGAGCATAGCAAGACCGATGACTCAATTGTTGAAGAAGGACCGGAAGTTCGAATGGACCGACAAGTGTGAAGAGAGCTTTCAACAGCTCAAGCTAAGATTGACAACAGCCCCAATACTGGTTATGCCGGACATTACCAAGCCATTTGATGTGTACTGTGATGCCTCCAAGATTGGTCTTGGATGTGTGCTGATGCAAGAAGGCAAGGTGATATCTTACCTGTCAAGACAGCTGAAGCAGCATGAACAGAACTATCCAACCCATGACTTAGAGCTAGCAGCCGTGGTTTTAGCACTTAAAGTACGGCGTCATTACCTCATGGGTAATCGATGCGAAGTTTACTCGGATCACAAGAGCTTGAAGTATATCTTCACGCAGAAGGAGCTGAATATGAGACAGCGCAGATGGATAGAGTTAATCAAGGATTACGACATGGAAATCCACTATCACCCCGGCAAGGCCAACGTGGTAGCAGATGCTCTGAGTAGACTGCCGTGTCAGTTAAACTCCATGTTAGCGATTGAGCAACCCAGCCTGTTTGAAGAGTTTGAACAGTTTAGACTTGAACTGGTTAGTGAGGGCTATCTAGCCAGCATTGAACTCCAACCCACCCTGATTAGTCAGATCAAGGAAGCTCAGAAAGGAAATGCTAGCATTGATGGGATAAAGAGCCAAATAGCTGCGGGAAAAGCACCGGGATTCACCGTAGATGAAGAAGGAGTACTATGGTATAACAAGCGCCTTTGCGTGCCGTCAGACTCAGAGTTGAAGCAAGTTATTCTGAAAGAAGCTCACGACACTCTATACTCCATTCACCCCGGAGGAACCAAGATGTACCAGGATTTGAAGGAACAATTCTGGTGGCATGGAATGAAGAGAGAAATTGGAAGCTACATCGCCAAGTGTGACATCTGTCAAAGGGTCAAAGCAGAACATCAACGCCCCGCAGGACTGTTGCAACCCCTGCAGATTCCCGAATGGAAGTGGGATTCCGTAGGAATGGATTTCATCACCGGACTGCCCAAATCTAGCAAAGGAAATGATTCCATCTGGGTAGTGGTCGACAGACTAACCAAAGTCGCCCACTTCATCCCCGTCAAGACCACCTATCAAGGACCGAGACTCGCAGAGCTATATATCTCAAGGATAGTCAGCCTGCACGGAACCCCGAAGTCGATAGTTGTAACACCCCAAATTTCAATAAAAAGAAAGTTAGAAAATTTCAGAAAGCAAAATTTCAAACCAACAAAAAACTTTTCTTTTTGCATATAGTACCATGCATAGGACTTGTGCATTTGAGTGATATGCCATGATGATTGTTATTGCTTGTATTTGATATGCTCTAAAACCCTAGTGTGATCATATGAAGATCACCAACCAAATAAATCAAAAAGAGAAAGAAATCAAATAATTGAAAAACCCTAAAACCCTCACATATGCCCTATGGCATTTTTATAAATTTTGACCCTAGACCTATTTGGTCTTCACCATTAGTTGAGTAATGTTATTAAACACTTACTACAACTTTTGGAATCAAAGATTCACAATTCAAATGGATTTCAAACCCAAATCCCACTCACATATGATAATGGTCAATTTTGACAATTCTAGTCTGATCACCACTTTGAGCCCTTGCCATTCATTTTTCCCAAACCAACCCTTGCTAACTATTGGCACCATTTCAAAGTCAACATCAAGGTGAACAACTTTGGTGAAGATCATCATGCCAAATTCATCTTTGATCATGATCAAGGCTCATCCAAAGTTCCAACTTTCTCACATATGCAACATTCCCCACTTAGCCAATTTTGCAAATATTTGAATTCTAATTTTTCCACCACCACCTCAAAACCTCTCTGGTCATTTACAACTTATATCAACACTCACATTTCAAAAACTTTCACCATTTGAATTATTTCAAATTTGGACAATTTTGTAAATTCCAAAATCGGGCACTATTTGCAACTATTGCAAATAGTGATCTACCTCACCTAATCTAACCCAAAGCTGTCCTACATTGTCCCCTGGTCCCTTCTAACCCTAAGTGCTGCATAGAAACCCTAGGGAGAGAGAGAGAACAAGCAAAGACATGGCCATGCCGGCCCATGCCGGCCATGTTCTTCTCCCGCTCTCATCCTTGCACCCCTGCCCTGGCCACCTCGCCACCGTGTGCCACCGCATCCCCTACGCCACCTAGCACCGGCCATTGTCGAGGTAGACGCCGTAGCTCGCCGGAGATCGCGCGCCCAAATTCGCCCGGCATGCCGCTCGCGTCGCGACCATGCGCGCCATGGACGCGCACTGGCCACGCGCCGCGTAGCCACCTCGCCCACGCCCTGGACCCCCTGCGAGCACCTTGAGCATCGCCGTGACACCGCAACAACGTTGGACAACAGCTCGACCACGACCCGCGCCCGCCGTCGCCGGAGAAGCCAACCCTGGTCCGCCGCGGACGCGACGGACATGGAAGAAACGCGACACCACCAGGCCCTCCCCGACCAAGCTGTCGCCACCCAGAGGACCGTGGCGACGCCACGAACACACCTGCGCCCTCGCCTAGCTCGATAGCTCGCCGGAGCAGCCGCGCCCATGTCGCCCACCTCACTGCCCCGCAACCCTCTCTCGATTCTATAAATAGGAGGTTCCCTGGACCAAACCAACGACACCAGCTCACTCCCCACCTCTCACTGCTTCGCCACCACCCCTCCACTCACTCGATCGTCGCCGGAGCCACCCCAATTTGAAGCTCGGAGCCGCCAGTACCTGGTGGACGCCGCCGTCGATTGGAGCCACCCCAGGACGAGCCGCCGGTACCAGTCGACTCGCCGTCGTCCACACCTTCATCGCGCACCTTGCCAACCCTAGCTGGAGCCACGGTGAGCTCTCCGACCCCCTACCATCGCCGCCAGCACGTCGGGTTCTCGTCGGCGACGACGATGAACCACGGCCGTTGATCTGGATTCTAATCCGATGCTCCCCTTTAAAACGTACCGCTTCGGGCGTTATGAGCCACTGACGCCTGGCCCCCACCCTGTCAGGCAGCCCGCGCGTCTGTGGACCGTGGTGGGCTGGACTGGGCCATTTTTATTCGAATCGGGCCCAGTTTCGTTTCCCGCCGGCCTTTTAATTCAAACTAGATTTAATTAATTCAAATAAATTTGAATACTGCCTCCACTTTGAAAATAAATAGTTTCAAATTGGCTAAACCAAATTTAGTGAATTTTATGTTGTTGGAAAGCTACTGAAATTCTCTACAACATGCCACTGGCCCCATGGTCAGATTCTTTGTAGAATAAATGTGATAAAAATAACAAGACAGGGACTTTTCCCTATTCAAATAATTCTTAAAAATCAACCAAAATAGATATTAAGTTAATTCCAACTCTAATAGCTCACATTTGACTTACACTAATTGTTTATGCAATAAAATGGTGTGGTCACTTTGCATGATCATGCCCTAGTTTAATTAATGGATGATATGGCTAGTTTAACTAGTTGATATTGTCCAAAACTATTAAAGTTAAATTATGTGGAGTATTACACTTCATTTAAACTTGTCTCACATGGATTCATGGGATGTTTCGACCCCTGGTCCCAAACTCTCTTATATGAATTACTTGAGATTTAAATCAAATGTAGGGTTATTTAAATAGTATGAGGTGATCTACCTCATTTAAATCCTTTTCACAAATGATGATGATGAACATTTGACTTAAGTCAATATGAGTTCATACATGATTGTTTGAGAAATTAAATCTTAAGAAGATTTCAATGAGAGGAAATTATTTCTCAAGAACCCTATGGAAACTATCATTTACATATGAAATGCAAAGAAGTGAATTCTATTTAACCCCCACAACCCATGCACCTAAGTAGATTATTTTGTGTGCATAGAATAGTTTGTGTGTTATATGTGATGTATGGAATAGCCATTGAATTAGTGAGTAATTATACTCGTATTCAAATTTAGACGGTAGCACCGGAGAGTACGCCGAAGAAGAAGGTTGCTACCAGGAGGAGGAGGAGGAACAGTTTGAGAACTACCAAGGCAAGCTAATATTCTTGCAAAGTGCAAAGCCCCTTGGGGCAAGGCACCATGTTTCTTATCTTTTCTTATATGAACCCATCCCAAGTTTTTACTCTACAAGTTTTACTTGTTTTCTAAATGAGTTCCTTTTATAGTTAACTTTGGTCAAAGTACAAGTTGGTTACCAGAGTAATGAGTTAGTCTTTTCCAAGCAAAGCAAGATAGCACCCCTCATGATTTAGAGCTAGTGCTAAGGAAATAAAACTTGACTACGCTAGATGGGAACAATGTGATTTTGAAATGGATTTGAAACCTTGGAATGAAGATGCATTCCATTGAATGATTTATGAAGGTGAATGTGAACAAGAGAAGATGGTGATTTTTGATAAACAATGATGTTGGTTTGAATGCGATACCTTTCCAATTATTAAGTACCCCCACAATACCTGATTATGGGTAGGGCTTAACTGGAAGTTTATGCGTCTTAGTATGGGTTCCCTCTAAACAAGCGTCATCGGGGTTATGCCGAAAGCTGCCTCTACCACAAAAGAAATGATATGATATGATGCGAAATGAGGTGAATGTCCGGCCCAAGCCCTGTGCAGTTCCCAGGTTGACAGTTGGTCTTCACTGGGAGGCCAAGCTCATGGGGAGAGGTGCTCATACTAGGATTCGTAAGTGAAAGGTTATGGTTGATGATCCGCGTACTGTGTTACGATGATTCGGGGTAATCCCGATGGATGAAATCAAATGTTGTGGCACAAGTGTGCAACCTCTGCAGAGTGTAAACCTATTCGAATAGCCGCGTCCACGGTTACGGACGGTTGGAAAGGCCATACAGTTTCCGATGTCATATCTTTGAAAATGATGTTGAAAAGGGTGATGGTGAAATGACTTGTGGTGAATTGAATTGAAATCACCACTTGAATGGTGGGAATGACACTAATGTTCCCACTTGAGTTAGTTAGCACTTGAATAAGCTTTTCTCAAACTTTGTGAACTAAAACCAGCTTTATGCAAATAAACTAGAGCTTAGCAAACCATACTAGAATGTCTAGCACTTACATTAGTATTAGTTTGCGAGTACTTAAAGTACTCATGGCTTTGTCCCTGGCTATTCAAATGGCCAGAGTATGAAGATGACCAAGGAGATGACCAGCAGGACGCCTACGACAACTAAGCGCCTTCCGACGTCAAGCGTTGGCCTGTGGACTAGAGAGTCCTTGTATCTTACGCTTCCGCCATGTTGAACTATGAACTTGTGTGTGTTCGTTGATCAATAGATCAACTATTCATGTAATATGGATCATGTGATTCCAATTTGTAAGACTTATGGTTTGTAATGAATGATGACTGTGATACTTAACTATTATGCCTCGCAACAACAATATTCCTGGGATTGCGATGTATGACATAATAGGCATCCGGACTTAAAAATCCGGGTGTTGACAAGTTGGTATCAGAGCCATTGTTTGACCTTAGAAGACCTTAGTTAGAATGGGCGTTCTGAAAACCTTAGCTTTGAAATCCAATGAAAGAAACTATTTGTGAAAATTTACTACACTCTTGTCTTTGAGACTTTGCCAAAATTTGATGAATCATGTCTATTTTATTTGAATCAACTTAAAACTTTGCCACACTTTGCACTCTCTAACTTACTCATCCAATTCTCTTTCAGATGGCGCTGAATGAACCTATCAACACCAAGTTTTACCAGCTTGGGAACGGAGGAAGCTTGATCTTCGAGCACGACCTCAACGCCCTCTCTGACTTCCTTGGGCGCCCACACCCCGAGTTTCACGGGGTTCAGCTGGACGACACGCCCGGAGGAGAGTTGCAGTGGGTGATCACTGCCGACTTGAGGGGCAAGATGGAGCCTCCCACCTTGGAGAGGATCCTCTTCTCCTTCCGCGAGAGCAACTGGCTCGACAGACTCGCACGTGGCCTACAGGAGGCACTTGCGCGCCTCTATGGACAGAACGTGGTGCGCATCCTCGCCTCTCGCTATGCCCACCTTGTGAGGCCTGATGCCGCGGGAGTGCCCATGGAGCTGCAGCCGCACCCGGAGTTGAGGCACCATGCTGAGCACCTGGACTTCATGCTCTACCAGACTCAGAGGGACCTCGACGCCACTCGCGCTTACGCGAACCAGACCCATGCTCACATCACCGAGCAGGGTGAGGCGATCAAGCTACTCAACAACGATCGCAAGAGCCTTCGCCAGCAGCGTGCCAAGAAGGACGCTACGATTCGTTGCCTTCGCGCCCGGATCGCGTCACTTGAGGCCACTGTCAAGGCCCAGGAGGATCAGATTCGTCAGCTGGAGGATGACGACGGAGGCATCGACATTCAGGGAGGAGACGCCTTCCTGAGCGACGACAACGACTTTGAGGAGGACGAGAACACCGAGGAGGAGGACTACGAGTTCCTGGAGGCAGGACCCGACGACTACGTCCCGATCGATGTCGATGATGAGGAGTAGTTGCACTAGTTCACTTATAGTAGGTGTGAGTTGTATCCCGTCCCTGGTATCGTAGCATGAGAATGGTTCTTAAAACCATTGGAGTATGTGTGTAGTTTGTACTATGTGTTGCATGAATGAATGAATGTTATGTTTGCCATGAAAAGATTACAAGTTTCAAATTGTTTTCAAACTTAAACCAAAAATGAACCATAGAATGTTCCCTCTTATCTCATAATCTTCTACATCTTCAGATGGCCCCTCCAAATCGCACCAACGACGCGATGCTGCAACTACTGCAAACCATGCTTGCAGACCGGGAAATCGAAAGAGCCGAACGCCAAGCCAACCTCATTGCCTTGCAGAACATCGCCAACCAAGGCCATGGAAATCATGACCACCCCGGATCCAAGCTCAAGAACTTCCAAAACACCAACCCTCCCATGTTTAGCAAGACCGAGGAGCCCCTCGACGCCGACGATTGGCTCCAGACTATGGAGAACAATCTTGAGGTAGCCGGAGTAGAAGCCAACGAGAAAGTTCTGTTCGCCACTCACTATCTCGCTGGACCAGCCCGCGCTTGGTGGACAAGCACCCGTGCCATGAACGGAGGTCAATTCATGACTTGGGAGGATTTCAAACTCAAGTTCAGCAAGTACCATGTACCCCCGGGTCTTATCAAGAAGATGAGGGATTAATTCCGTGAGCTGAAACAAGGTCGCATGACGGTGGTTGAATACCGCGACAAGTTTCTCACCTTGTCAAGGTATGCCCCTGATGAGACCGACACCGTTGAAAAGAGGAAGGAGAGATTCCTGAACGGACTGCATGATGAGATGCAGACTGTCCTCGTCAACATCCCCTTCGCCGACCTCGAAGCCCTTGTTGACTCCGCCATCCAGATGGAGGGCAAGTTGAACCAAGCCAATGAGAATCGCAAGCGCCGCATGGCGAATCAGAGTGGATCAAGCCACCCCCAGAAGTTTCGCCCTAGCTCAAGCGGAGGTTTCACTCCGAGAAACAACAAACCCCAGATGCAGAACTCTCGCCCCGGTTATCAGAACCGGAGTGGAGGAAACTCCAAGCCAGGAGGCTACAACCACAACTACAACAACAACAACTACAACCGCGCTCCACCCCGAGCCCCTAACAACAACAACACCAACACCAACACCGCTCCCAGAACCGGAAGCAATGCCGTTCCCGTTGCGAACAAGCAGGACAAGACCACTATCACTTGTTATGAGTGTGGTGTAGTGGGGCACTACTCTAACGAGTGTCCCAAGCGTCTTGCCAAGCTCGCCGGCAACACCGCTGCACCTGCTCAGCAACAACGCCGTGTCTCCACCGGCAAGAAGTTCGCCCCCAACAACCCCAACAATCGCAACGGCCGCCTCTACCACATGAACGCTGAAGAAGCCCAGGAAGCACCAGATGTGGTACTGGGTATGTTTTCTGTCAACCACATCCCTGCCAGAGTGTTGTTTGATTCCGGAGCATCTCATTCATTTGTCACCGAAGACTTTGCATCAACAAGTAAAATTCAACCTCTCAGTTTGAAACATGTTATGATAGTTCAAATCCCCGGATCAACCACCAAAGCCAGAAAATTTTGCAAAAATGTGCCAATCAAAATCCATGATGTAGATTTCTTTGCAAATCTAATCATACTTGGAACCAAGGGTTTGGAAGTTGTCCTAGGAATGGACTGGATGTCAAAACACAATGGATTGATAGACTGCGCCAAGAAAGCCATAACCATGACTAGCAGCACCGGTATCGTAGTTGAGCACGTCTCTGAAAAACTACCCAGAAAATTTACCTGCAACCAAAGTGTATCCAAGCCAACTCTGGATCAAATCAGGGTCGTTTGTCGCTACCCTGATGTGTTTCCGGATGATCTACCTGGTATGCCCCCGGATCGGGATATCGAGTTTATTATAGAGTTAATCCCCGGAACTGGACCCATCGCCCAGAGAGCTTACAACATGAACGCAACCGAGCTTGTGGAGCTGAAGAAGCAAATAGATGACATGTTAGCCAAAGGTTTGATTAGACCAAGTGCATCCCCCTGGAGATCCCCCGTCTTGTTTGTCGACAAGAAAGATGGTGCAAATCATTTATGCACGGACTATCATAAGCTTAACGATGTCACCATCAAAAACAAATACCCCTTACCCAAGATCGAAGACTTGTTTGACCAACTCACCGGATCCCGAGTTTTCTCCAATCTTAGAACTGGATACCACCAACTGAAGATCCGAGCCACCGACATTCCAAAAACTGCCTTTACCACCAGATATGGGTTGTATGAGTACAATGTCATGTCATTTGGACTGACCAATGCCCCCGCTTATTTCATGAATCTCATGAATAAGATCTTCATGAACTTTTTGGACAAGTTTGTCGTTGTTTTCATCGACGACATCCTCGTCTACTCCAAGTCCGAAGAGGAACATGAACAGCATTTGGAGATTGTCCTAGAAACCCTTAGACAGCACAAGTTATATGCCAAGTTTAGCAAGTGTGAGTTTTGGCTGGAAGAAGTTGGATTCCTCGGACACATCTTGTCTGCAGGAGGAATTGCCGTAGATCCCGCCAAAATCAAAACTGTTATGAAATGGCAAGCCCCAACCACACAAACTGAGGTCCGCGCTTTTCTTGGATTAGCCGGATACTACCGCAGATTTGTAGAAGGTTTTTCGAGCATCGCTCGACCAATGACCCAACTGCTGAAAAAGGACAGAAAGTTTGAGTGGACCGACAAATGCGAAGAGAGCTTTCAACAGCTCAAGAGTAGGTTGACAACAGCCCCAATCCTGATCATGCCAGATATCGCAAAGCCCTTTGACGTATATTGCGACGCCTCCAAGACTGGACTTGGATGCGTGCTTATGCAAGAAGGCAAGGTTGTATCCTACCTTTCAAGACAACTCAAGCAACATGAATAGAACTACCCAACCCACGACCTCGAGCTTGCCGCCGTGGTCTTAGCCTTGAAAGTTTGGCGTCATTACCTCATGGGTAATCGATGCGAGATCTACTCCGACCACAAAAGCCTCAAATACATATTCACCCAGAAAGAGTTAAACATGAGACAACGCCGATGGATCGAATTGATCAAGGATTACGACATGGAGATTCACTACCACCCCGGCAAGGCCAATGTGGTAGCGGATGCTTTGAGTCGACTGCCGTGCCAGTTGAACTCCATGCTCGCAACCGAACAGCCCAGCTTGCATCAAGAGTTTGAACAGTTCAGACTTGAACTTGTTAGTGAAGGATTCCTAGCCAGCATAGAACTGCAACCCGCCTTGGTTGGTCAGATCAAGGAAGCCCAGAAAGACAACGCTAGCATTGACGGAATCAAGAAACAGATAGCCGCAGGAAAAGCCCCCGGATTCACCGTAGATGAAGCCGGAGTGCTTTGGTACAAAGAACGTCTCTGCGTACCATCGGACTCTGACTTGAAGCAAGTCATTCTGCAAGAAGCCCATGACACCCTTTACTCAATCCACCCCGGAGGTACCAAGATGTACCAGGACCTGAAAGAACAATTTTGGTGGCACGGGATGAAGAGAGAGATCGGTAGCTATATCGCTAAGTGTGACATCTGTCAGAGAGTCAAGGCAGAACATCAACGACCCGCCGGACTGTTACAACCCCTCCCGATTCCGGAATGGAAATGGGACTCCGTAGGAATGGACTTTATCACCGGACTGCCCAAATCCAGCAAAGGCAATGATTCAATATGGGTAGTGGTCGATAGATTGACCAAAGTAGCCCATTTCATCGCCGTCAAAACCACCTATCAAGGCCCAAAGTTAGCTGAACTTTACATCTCCAGAATAGTCGCTCTGCACGGAACCCCCAAATCGATAGTGTCAGATAGAGGATCACAGTTCACCTCAAGGTTCTGGCAGAAAGTGCATGAAGGACTAGGCACTCGCCTAAATTTCAGCACTGCCTATCACCCTCAGACCGACGGACATACTGAGAGAGTAAACCAGATACTGGAAGACATGCTTAGAGCATGCATACTGGAATACGGATCCAAGTGGGAAGACTGCCTACCTTACGCAGAATTCTCTTACAACAATAGTTACCAAGCCAGCCTACAGATGGCCCCCTTTGAAGCCTTGTACGGAAGGAAGTGCCGTACCCCCCTGAACTGGTCAGAAGTCAGAGAGAGCCAAGTTTTCGGCCCCGATGTTCTTCGTGAAGCCGAAGAGAAAGTTCACAAGATCCGAGAGTACCTCAAAACGGCGCAATCCAGACAGAAGAGCTACGCCGACAAGAGGTGTCGGGAGATGACCTTTGAGATCGGAGATTTTGTCTATCTCAAGGTCTCCCCCTTGAAAGGAATGCAAAGATTCCAACTGAAAGGAAAGCTTGCACCCCGCTATGTAGGACCTTTCCAAGTCCTCAGCCGCCGCGGTGAAGTATCTTATCAACTGGAGTTGCCTGAAGAAATGTCGGCAGTGCACGACGTGTTTCACATCTCACTTCTCCGGAAATGCCTTGAAGTCCCGGAGAAGACCGAAGTGTTCAAGAACATCGATCACCGATCGGTGGATATCAACAAGGATCTGACTTACCGCGAAGTGCCGATTCGCATTCTGGAAGAAGCTTACCGAACCACCCGCACCCGAAGCATCAAGTTTTTGAAGATCCAATGGAGCAATCATACCAAGGATGAAGCCACGTGGGAACGCGAAGACTTCATGAAGAAGGAGTACCCAGATCTCTTTAGTACCTAACTTTCTTTTCGATCTCGGGACGAGATCTTTTGTAAGGGGGAAGGGTTTGTAACACCCCAAATTTCAATAAAAAGAAAGTTAGAAAATTTCAGAAAGCAAAATTTCAAACCAACAAAAAACTTTTCTTTTTGCATATAGTACCATGCATAGGACTTGTGCATTTGAGTGATATGCCATGATGATTGTTATTGCTTGTATTTGATATGCTCTAAAACCCTAGTGTGATCATATGAAGATCACCAACCAAATAAATCAAAAAGAGAAAGAAATCAAATAATTGAAAAACCCTAAAACCCTCACATATGCCCTATGGCATTTTTATAAATTTTGACCCTAGACCTATTTGGTCTTCACCATTAGTTGAGTAATGTTATTAAACACTTACTACAACTTTTGGAATCAAAGATTCACAATTCAAATGGATTTCAAACCCAAATCCCACTCACATATGATAATGGTCAATTTTGACAATTCTAGTCTGATCACCACTTTGAGCCCTTGCCATTCATTTTTCCCAAACCAACCCTTGCTAACTATTGGCACCATTTCAAAGTCAACATCAAGGTGAACAACTTTGGTGAAGATCATCATGCCAAATTCATCTTTGATCATGATCAAGGCTCATCCAAAGTTCCAACTTTCTCACATATGCAACATTCCCCACTTAGCCAATTTTGCAAATATTTGAATTCTAATTTTTACACCACCACCTCAAAACCTCTCTGGTCATTTACAACTTATATCAACACTCACATTTCAAAAACTTTCACCATTTGAATTATTTCAAATTTGGACAATTTTGTAAATTCCAAAATCGGGCACTATTTGCAACTATTGCAAATAGTGATCTACCTCACCTAATCTAACCCAAAGCTATCCTACATTGTCCCCTGGTCCCCTCTAACCCTAAGTGCTGCATAGAAACCCTAGGGAGAGAGAGAGAACAGGCAAAGACATGGCCATGCCGGCCCATGCCGGCCATGTTCTTCTCCCCCTCTCATCCTTGCACCCCTGCCCTGGCCACCTCGCCACCGTGTGCCACCGCATCCCCTACGCCACCTAGCACCGGCCATTGTCGAGGTAGATGCCGTAGCTCGCCGGATATCGCGCGCCCAAATTCGCCCGGCATGCCGCTCGCGTCGCGACCATGCGCGCCATGGACGCGCACTGGCCACGCGCCGCGTAGCCACCTCGCCCACGCCCTGGACCCCCTGCGAGCACCTTGAGCATCGCCGTGACACCGCAACAACGTTGGACAACAGCTCGACCAGGACCCGCGCCCGCCGTCGCCGGAGAAGCCAACCCTGGTCCGCCGCGGACGCGACGGACATGGAAGAAACGCGACACCGCCAGGCCCTCCCCGACCAAGCTGTCGCCACCCAGAGGACCGTGGCGACGCCACGAACACACCTGCGCCCTCGCCTAGCTCGATAGCTCGCCGGAGCAGCCGCGCCCATGTCGCCCACCTCACTGCCCCGCAACCCTCTCTCGATTCTATAAATAGGAGGTTCCCTGGACCAAACCAACGACACCAGCTCACTCCCCACCTCTCACTGCTTCGCCACCACCCCTCCACTCACTCGACCGTCGCCAGAGCCACCCCAATTTGAAGCTCGGAGCCGCCAGTACCTGGTGGACGCCGCCGTCGATTGGAGCCACCCCAGGACGAGCCGCCGGTACCAGTCGACTCGCCGTCGTCCACACCTTCATCGCGCACCTTGCCAACCCTAGCTGGAGCCACGGTGAGCTCTCCGACCCCCTACCATCACCGCCAGCACGTCGAGTTCTCGTCGGCGACGACGATGAACCACGGCCGTTGATCTGGATTCTAATCCGACGCTCCCCTTTAAAACGTACCGCTTCGGGCGTTATGAGCCACTGACGCCTGGCCCCCACCCTGTCAGGCAGCCCGCGCGTCTGTGGACCGTGGTGGGCTGGACTGGGCCGTTTTTATTCGAATCGGGCCCAGTTTCGTTTCCCGCCGGCCTTTTAATTCAAACTAGATTTAATTAATTCAAATAAATTTGAATACTGCCTCCAGTTTGAAAATCAATAGTTTCAAATTGGCTAAACCAAATTTAGTGAATTTTATGTTGTTGGAAAGCTACTGAAATTCTCTACAACATGCCACTGGCCCCATGGTCAGATTCTTTGTAGAATAAATGTGATAAAAATAACAAGACAGGGACTTTTCCCTATTCAAATAATTCTTAAAAATCAACCAAAATAGATATTAAGTTAATTCCAACTCTAATAGCTCACATTTGACTTACACTAATTGTTTATGCAATAAAATGGTGTGGTCACTTTGCATGATCATGCCCTAGTTTAATTAATGGATGATATGGCTAGTTTAACTAGTTGATATTGTCCAAAACTATTAAAGTTAAATTATGTGGAGTATTACACTTCATTTAAACTTGTCTCACATGGATTCATGGGATGTTTCGACCCCTGGTCCCAAACTCTCTTATATGAATTACTTGAGATTTAAATCAAATGTAGGGTTATTTAAATAGTATGAGGTGATCTACCTCATTTAAATCCTTTTCACAAATGATGATGATGAACATTTGACTTAAGTCAATATGAGTTCATACATGATTGTTTGAGAAATTAAATCTTAAGAAGATTTCAATGAGAGGAAATTATTTCTCAAGAACCCTACGGAAACTATCATTTACATATGAAATGCAAAGAAGTGAATTCTATTTAACCCCCACAACCCATGCACCTAAGTAGATTATTTTGTGTGCATAGAATAGTTTGTGTGTTATATGTGATGTATGGAATAGCCATTGAATTAGTGAGTAATTATACTCGTATTCAAATTTAGACGGTAGCACCGGAGAGTACGCCGAAGAAGAAGGTTGCTACCAGGAGGAGGAGGAGGAACAGTTTGAGAACTACCAAGGCAAGCTAATATTCTTGCAAAGTGCAAAGCCCCTTGGGGCAAGGCACCATGTTTCTTATCTTTTCTTATATGAACCCATCCCAAGTTTTTACTCTACAAGTTTTACTTGTTTTCTAAATGAGTTCCTTTTATAGTTAACTTTGGTCAAAGTACAAGTTGGTTACTAGAGTAATGAGTTAGTCTTTTCCAAGCAAAGCAAGATAGCACCCCTCATGATTTAGAGCTAGTGCTAAGGAAATAAAACTTGACTACGCTGGATGGGAACAATGTGATTTTGAAATGGATTTGAAACCTTGGAATGAAGATGCATTCCATTGAATGATTTATGAAGGTGAATGTGAACAAGAGAAGATGGTGATTTTTGATAAACAATGATGTTGGTTTGAATGCGATACCTTTCCAATTATTAAGTACCCCCACAATACCTGATTATGGGTAGGGCTTAACTGGAAGTTTATGCGTCTTAGTATGGGTTCCCTCTAAACAAGCGTCATAGGGGTTATGCCGAAAGCTGCCTCTACCACAAAAGAAATGATATGATATGATGCGAAATGAGGTGAATGTCCGGCCCAAGCCCTGTGCAGTTCCCAGGTTGACAGTTGGTCTTCACTGGGAGGCCAAGCTCATGGGGAGAGGTGCTCATACTAGGATTCGTAAGTGAAAGGTTATGGTTGATGATCCGCGTACTGTGTTACGATGATTCGGGGTAATCCCGACGGATGAAATCAAATGTTGTGGCACAAGTGTGCAACCTCTGCAGAGTGTAAACCTATTCGAATAGCCGCGTCCACGGTTACAGACGGTTGGAAAGGCCATACAGTTTCCGATGTCATATCTTTGAAAATGATGTTGAAAAGGGTGATGGTGAAATGACTTGTGGTGAATTGAATTGAAATCACCACTTGAATGGTGGGAATGACACTAATGTTCCCACTTGAGTTAGTTAGCACTTGAATAAGCTTTTCTCAAACTTTGTGAACTAAAACCAGCTTTATGCAAATAAACTAGAGCTTAGCAAACCATACTAGAATGTCTAGCACTTACATTAGTATTAGTTTGCGAGTACTTAAAGTACTCATGGCTTTGTCCCTGGCTATTCAAATGGCCAGAGTATGAAGATGACCAAGGAGATGACCAGCAGGACGCCTACGATAACTAAGCGCCTTCTGACGTCAAGCGTTGGCCTGTGGACTAGAGAGTCCTTGTATCTTACGCTTCCGCTATGTTGAACTATGAACTTGTGTGTGTTCGTTGATCAATAGATCAACTATTCGTGTAATATGGATCATGTGATTCCAATTTGTAAGACTTATGGTTTGTAATGAATGATGACTGTGATACTTAACTATTATGCCTCGCAACAACAATATTCCTGGGATTGCGATGTATGACATAATAGGCATCCGGACTTAAAAATCCGGGTGTTGACAATAGTATCCGACAGAGGATCCCAATTCACCTCCAGATTCTGGCAGAAAGTACATGAAGGACTAGGAACTCGCCTAAATTTCAGCACAGCTTACCACCCGCAGACAGATGGACAGACTGAACGAGTCAACCAGATACTAGAAGATATGTTGAGAGCATGTGTGCTAGAGTATGGATCTAAGTGGGAAGACTGCTTGCCGTACGCAGAATTCTCATACAACAACAGCTACCAAGCCAGCTTGCAGATGGCCCCCTTCGAAGCACTGTACGGAAGGAAGTGCCGTACCCCTCTGAATTGGTCGGAAGTAGGAGAGATTCAAGTCTTTGGACCAGATATTCTCCGAGAAGCTGAAGAGAAGGTTCACAAGATCCGCGAGTACCTCAAGACAGCCCAATCAAGACAGAAGAGCTACGCTGACAAGAGACGCCGAGAGATGACCTTCGAGATCGGAGATTTCGTATATCTCAAAGTGTCCCCTCTTAAAGGAATGCAGAGATTCCAGCTTAGAGGAAAGCTCGCACCCCGATATGTCGGACCTTTCAAAGTCCTGAGTCCCCGAGGAGAAGTATCCTATCAACTGGAGTTACCGGAAGAAATGTCAGCGGTGCACAATGTGTTTCACATCTCGCTACTCCGGAAGTGCTTAGAAGTGCCCGAGAAGACAGAGGTTTTCAAGAACATCGACCATCGAGCTGTGGATATCAACTCAGATCTGACATACCGCGAAGTACCTATTCGCATCTTGGAAGAAGCCTTCAGAACCACCCGTACCCGGAGTATCAAGTTTCTGAAGATCCAATGGAGTAACCACACCGAAGAAGAAGCCACTTGGGAGAGGGAAGACTTTATGAGGACTGAGTACCCAGATCTCTTTAGTACCTAGTTTTCTCAGATCTCGGGATGAGATCTTTTGTAAGGGGGAAGGGTTTGTAACATCCCAAGTTTCAACAACAATCAACAAGAAAGATAATTTCCCAAACTCAAAATTTTGCAATTAATAAAAACTTTTTCTATGCATATAGTGCCACATATAGATCCATGCATTTGAGTGAATTTCTTTTGTGCAATTGCCATGATGAGTGTTAGTATGATTATCAATTGCTATTTGAACCCTAACAAAGATGCTCAAACCCTAGTTTGAGAAGAAATGAAGAAAATGGGAAAAACCCATATTTCACTTACATACACTTTATGCCAAATTGTAAATCCTCACCCTAAGCCATAATTTCTTGCCCTCTTGCTTGTAAAATACTTTAATATAATAAACTAACACAATTGCATCCTTGGATCAAGAATCAAACACAAGGAAATCAAAATTTCTTCATACATATGATAATGGTCATTTGGCCCAAAAATATTTTCTTCACTACTTTACCCCTCTGGTTCTCTCAACTCTTGAACTAAACTTGGTCAACCAAAGCCATGTCATCCAAGACCATGTCAAGGTGAGTAACTTTGATGTTGACCACCATGGCTAGAGTTGACTAGGTTGACCAGTAGCAAGGTGACAAGTAGTGATGCTGAAATAAAGAGAAGATCATGTCACTTTTGCCATTTTGCAAAACAACTCCAAATTGGACCAAACCACCACCAATCCAACACACTAATTATATAAATGAGATCCACCAAAAAAATTTCCAAAATTCAAACAAAAGTTTCTTGCGGCCATTTCATCAAACACTTGGCAGGCTATGTTTCACTTTTGTGTTACACTCTATTATCCAGTGGTTTCTTGCCTAAACCAGCTCTACCTTGTGATCATCAGCCCTCTCTATGATCCCTGCCTCTAGCCCAGTACTTGCCATGGCTGGTTAAAGTGATAAAGTAAGAGGAGATGCTCCATGCCATGCACACCCGGCCACCTTTGGCATCTCCACCTCTGGCCACCATTTCAACCTATCCTCTTGTCCTGGAGCATCTACAACACTCAAGGACGACGATGGTACACGCCCCAGCAACGCCAACGCATGGCATTGGCCGGAACGCGCTCGCCCAAAACTCGCCAGGACGTGCCAGTACGCGCGGTGACCGAGCTCTGGCATCGCCAGGATGCCACGCGCTCGAGCACCTCCGTCCTCCTCTGGCCAAGCTACGCCTGCGTCGAGCATCGCCACCCCGCCCTCTACACGCTAGACACACGCCCAGGCCTGCCCCTGCTCCGTCGCCGTCGTCCTCCTCACTTTTCTGCCGCGTGCCCCGTGACAGACTTTGGATGCGCTCGAGCCATCGCTTCACGCCTTGGCCTCGCCAGCTACGGGTTGAGCATCGCCAGGACACCAGCTAGCCGTAGCCGTCCTCGCCTTGCCCTTTCGCTCGCCACAGGAGCCGCGCCATGGCCGTCCCTTCTCAGCACCCCGCAGCAACCCCTCGACCCTATAAATAGAGGCGATCAGCTCCTCTCTTCTGCACACCATCCACTCCCCTCTCCTCACTGAGCCTCCTCCACCACTCAATTTCACCAGTCGTTGCCGGAGCTGCTCGAATTGCGAGCTCAAGTCCGCCGGAGCTCGCGGAAGCTCTGCTTCGCCTGGAGCCTCCCCGAGCGCCGCTGCTGCACCAAGCTGTTCCTCGTCGACAACCACATCTCCGCGCATACTACCAGACACCTGCAACGGCCTGGTAGGCTCTCCGACCCCCTAGGCTCACCGCCAGGGAGCTCGCCTCTCGCCGGAGACGACGACGCTCACACGCCGTCGATCTCATTTCTAATCCTACGGCTTAGATGCTGCGTACCGTTTCGCTGGTTAAAACGTCGCCGACAGGTGGACCCCACCTCGTCAGTGCGGCCCAAGCGCGCCAGATGCGTGTTGGGCTGCGCAGTGAAATTAATTCCTGTTTCGGCCCGTTATGGTTTCCCGCCTAAGCCCACGATTCAAAAATAGATTTAATCTTAATTCAAATGTGCTGCAGATGGTTTAGTAGATTTTGAATAATTTTAAATCTGCCAAACCAAATTTAGCAAACATTATACCGTTGGAAAGCCCATGAAATTATCTAACCAATGCCACTAGTCCCACCTCCAAATTCATAGTAGATTTAAATTGATAAAAAAGACAAGACAGGGACTTTTCTACATTCAAACTTTATTTAAAATTTAACCAGAATAGATTTTGAATTGATTCCAATTCTAATAAATCACAAATGATGTCCTCTAACTGATTATGCAATAACATAGACAAGTTGTTTGTATGATCATGGACTGGATCAAATTAAATGGCTATGTAGTCAATTCTAGAGCAATTAAACTTGAAATTTAAATTTAACAAATAGTATGAGAGCTACTCTCTCATTTAAATCTTGATCCTAAGTGATATAACCAGGGGGAAAGACTTAGGCTAATGAACCCTTGATAAGTATTACTTAGAGATTTTAATTCATTTAAATGTTAGTATTAAACTATGTGAAGTGTAGCACTTCAATTAAATGATACTCACATATAATAGATATGAAATGTTGACCTTGGTCAACCTATATTTCATACCTGAGTATTATATGATGAGATTAAATCTTAATAAGATGTAATGAGAAGAAATTAAATTCTCTAAGGATCTAAATACAAATTTAAGAAATAGAAATAATGAGAGGAAATTATTCTTCTCCTAAATAAAGACTAATCAAATAATCCACCATGCCATGTTTGATTGAGGATAGGATTAGTGGTGAACCCTTTGAAGTGTTTCTAGTTTAGTATGTGAGCTTGGTTTAGTATTTATACCTCGTATTCGTATATAGATGCTAGTAACGAGGAATACCAAGAGGAGGAGGCCTACTCTCAGGAAGAAGAAGAGAACTTCGATAACTACTCAGCTCAAGGCAAGCTAACCCTTGCTAAACACAAGTGCTTAGCTCTACAAGAGCAAAGGCACCCTCACACTTTACTTTCATGTATTACCTATCCCATTTTTTTACTTACTTTTACTTTTGCTTATTTATTTCAAAGTACATTTGATTTATGATTCACTTGGTCTAGAGTAGAACAACACTTGAAGATAGATTAGCACAACTCAAAGCTAGATAGCACCCCTCATATAGTTGCTAGTGCTAATCAATTAAAATTGACTACTCTAGATGGGAACATGGTGAAGTGAAATGACTTTGAAAGAAAGTAAAGTGGAGGTGGAATTGAACAAGAGAAGATGGTGATTTTTGATAAAAATTGATGATTGGGTTTGAATGCGATACCCTTCCAATTATACAAGTACCCCCACAATGCCCGATTATGGGTAGGGCTTAACTAGAAACTTGTGTATTTTAGTATGGGTTCCCTCTGAACAAGCATCATAGGGGTTACGCCGAGGCTGCCTCCGTTAAGTGTGTTACGATGATAAAATGAGGTGAATGTACGGCCCAAGCCCTGTGCAGTTCCCGGGTTAACTGCGGTTTCCACCGGGAGGCCAAGCTCATGGGGAGAGGTGCTCATACTAGCATATATAAGTGAAAGGTTACGGTTGATGATCCGCGTACTGTGTTACGATGATTCGGGGTTATCCTCGACGGATGTGATCAAAAGTTGTGGCACAAGAGTACAACCTCTGCAGAGTGTTAAACCTATTCGAATAGCCGTGTCCACGGTTACGGACGATTGGAAAGGCCATACTATCTCAGTTAACATAATGTTTGAGTTAAAAAAAGGAATGATGAATTGAAAAGTGATATTGAGGTGAATCAATATGAGTTGTGGGAATGACACTAATGTTCCCACTTGAGTTAGTCTAGCACATGATAAGGCTTTATTAAATGTTTATCAAATTAAAACTTGGCTTTAAGCAAATAAACCTAGAGCTTAGCACCCCCTTACTACACTTAATAATAAGTAATTACTCTAGTGTTAGTTTGCGAGTACTTTAAAAGTACTCATGGCTTTGCCCTGGCTATTCAAATGCCAGACTATGAAGGAGAGCACCAGTATCAGGATGACGGACAACAGGACGTCTACGATAACTAGGATCATCTTCTAACGTCAAGCGTTGCCTGTGGAATAGATAGTCCACTACTACTTCGCTTCCGCTACTATTTGTGATGTTGAACAATATATTCGTGTAATATTGGATCATGTGATCTATGGTTGTAAGACAATATGTGTTGTAATAAATGATGACTCTATGCTACTTACTATTATGTCTCGCAAAAACATTATTCCTGGGATTGCGATGTACGGCATAATAGGCATCTGGACTTAAAAATCCGGGTGTTGACAGTAACATTGCATTGGACTAAATTAGCTAGGCAGTGGCATTGCATTGGACTAAATTACCTAGGCAGTGGCATTGCATTGGACTCATTGGACGAAATCTCACACTACTTTAAGATTATCCAAACATGGCACTGATGATGATCAAATGGATCATACACCATTTTTATTATATCAATGATAAAATTAGCCACTGCATAAATTAGCCACTTAACTAAATTAGCCACTGCATAAGTTAGCCACTTTATTCATGAAAGCATCATCCACTGCATTATTTTGGTGAAGAACCAGAGAAGAAGAAACACTGAACAAACACTGAATTGGCAAAATTGTACTGCTATAGGCATTCATTGGCAAGCAAAATTGGGCTGCTATAGGATCATAGGCATTCATAGGTTTTGGAAGTGGCCCCTAGCATCACCAAGCTATTAAACCACAACCAAAGCATCAATCATCATAATCTTCTAAGATTCAGATTATAATGGATATTTACCAACAATTACTTGGCATCCATTCATTCTATGCAAACAAATTGAATCATTATGAATACACAGTTCATCAATAAATAGTTCCAGTAATGATCCTTACACCTGCAAGCAAGGGAGCACAGCGAATTGGGGACGGGCCGGGCACATGACAGTGTGGGGAGGGGGACAAGGGAGTGGGGAGGGGGAGAGGGGCTCTCACCGAACGGCGGCGGTGGCAGGGCTACAGTGGTGATGGCGTTGTCCTCCTCCTCCTCTGCGGTGGTGGCTCGGGCTCGCGCATCCTCCTCCTCGATCTGCGGGGCGGCTCGGGCTTGGGTGTCCTGCTCGGCGGTGGCGTGGCGGTCCTCCTCCTCCTCCTCTGCAGCGGCGGCTCGGGCTCGCGCGTCCTGCTCCTCGATCTGCGGCGGCGGCTTGGGCTTGGGCGTCCTGCTCGGCGGTGGCGTGGCGGTCCTCGTCCTCCTCCTCGGCGGCAGCGACGCTAGGTGGCGACGCTTGGCGCTAGTGGTGGTTGCGAGAGCAGTGGCGCTAGGGTTGTCGGGGAAGAAACTGCTGTTGTGAGTGGGGAAGAAAGGGTCGATCGAGTTATTTCACCAAGTGTCTAAATTCTGTGGCGCACGTAAAGTGGGGAAGAAAGGGTCGATCGAGTTATTTCACCAAGTGTCTAAATTCTGTGGCGCACCCCTCTACGTGCGCCACAGAATTAAGCATTCTGTGGTGCATCAGCTCTGACATGCGCCACAAAATTCCTTAATTCTGTGGCGCACCTAAAGGGGCGTGCGCCACAGAATTTAGACACTTAGAAAAACAAAAAGGTTTACTGCTGTGTCCTGACAGATACTTAGCACTAGCCTAGTGGTTAAGGCCAATGTTAGCCCATTAGTAGCCAGGTTCGAACCCTGGCTGCCACACGATTTTTCTTCCTTTTTTTCATATTTTAGTTACATTTCAATAAATAACACAACATTATTTAGTAATGTCAACACCCGGATTTTTAAGTCCGAATGCCTATTATGTCATACATCGCAATCCCAGGAATATTGTTGTTGCGAGGCATAATAGTTAAGTATCACAGTCATCATTCATTACAAACCATAAGTCTTACAAATTGGAATCACATGATCCATATTACACGAATAGTTGATCTATTGATCAACGAACAAACACAAGTTCATAGTTCAACATAGCGGAAGCGTAAGATACAAGGACTCTCTAGTCCACAGGCCAACGCTTGACGTCGGAAGGCGCTTAGTTGTCGTAGGCGTCCTGCTGGTCGTCTCCTTGTTCATCTTCATACTCTGGCCATTTGAATAGCCAGGGACAAAGCCGTGAGTACGTTGAGTACTCGCAAACTAATACTAATGTAAGTGCTAGACATTCTGGTATGGTTTGCTAAGCTCTAGTTTATTTGCATAAAGCTAGTTTTAGTTCACAGAGTTTGAGAAAAACTTATTCAAGTGCTAACTAACTCAAGTGGGAACATTAGTGTCATTCCCACCATTCAAGTGGTGATTTCAATTCAATCCACCACAAGTCATTTCCCATCATCCTTTTCAACATCATTTTCAAAGATATGACATCGGAAACTGTATGGCCTTTCCAACCGTCCGTAACCGTGGACGCGGCTATTCGAATAGGTTTACACTCTGCAGAGGTTGCACACTTGTGCCACAACATTTGATTTCATCCGTCGGGATTTCCCCGAATCATCGTAACACAGTACGCGGATCATCAACCATAACCTTTCACTTACAAATCCTAGTATGAGCACCTCTCCCCATGAGCTTGGCCTCCCAGTGAAGGCAGAGGCAGTCGGCACTGAGGCCCCCTGCAGGGCTTGGGCCGGACATTCACCTCATTTCGCATCGTATCATATTGTTTCTTTTGTGGTAGAGGAAGCTTTCGGCATAACCCCGATGACGCTTGTTTAGAGGGAACCCATACTAAGACGCATAAACTTCCAGTTAAGCCCTACCCATAATCAGGTATTGTGGGGGTACTTAATAATTGGAAAGGTATCGCATTCAAACCAACATCATTGTTTTATCAAAAATCACCATCTTCTCTTGGTCATATTCACCTTCAAAAATCATTCAATGGAATGCATCTTCATTCCAAGGTTTCAAAAATCCTTCAAATTCACATTGTTCCCATCTATAGTAGTCAAGTTTTAATTCATTAGCACTAGCTCTAATTCATGAGGGGTGCTAACTTGCTTTGCTTGGAGAAGACTAACTCACTACTCTAGTAACCAACTTGTACTTTGACCAAAGTTAACTATACAAGTAACTTATTTAGAAAACAAGTAAAGACTTGTAAAGTAAAAACTTGGGATAGGCTTATGTAAGATAAGATAAGAAACAGGGTGCCTTGCCCCAAGGGCTTTGCACTTTGCAAGAATAATAGCTTGCCTTGGTAGTTCTCAAACTGTTCCTCCTCCTCCTCTTGGTAGCAACCTTCTTCTTCGACGTACTCTCCGGTGCTACCGTCTAAATTTGAATACGAGTATAATTACTCACTAATTCAATGGCTATTCCATACATCACATAGAACACACAAACTACTCTATGCACACAAGTAAATAAACTAGGGTGCATGGGTTGTGGGGTTTAAATAGAATTCACTTCTTTGCATTTCCTATGTAAATGATAGTTTCCATAGGATTCTTGAGAAATAATTTCCTCTCATTGAAATCTTCTTAAGATTTAATTTCTCCAACAATCATGCATGAACTCATATTGGCCTAAGTCCAATGTTCATCATCATCATTTGGGAAAATGATTTAAATGAGGTGGATCACCTCTTACAATTTAAATAACACTACCTTTGATTTAAATCTCAAGTAATTCATATAAGAGAGTTTGGGACCAGGGGTCCAAACATCCCATGAATCCATGTGAGACAAGTTTAAATGAAGTGTAAGACTTCACACAATTTAACTTTAATAGTTTTGGACAATATCAACTAGTTAAACTAGTCAAAATATCCATTCATTAAACCATGGCATGATCATGCAAAGTGACCACACCATTTTATTGCATAAACAATTAGTGTAAGTCAAATGTGAGCTATTAGAGTTGGAATTAACTTAATATCTATTTTAGTTGATTTTTAAGAATTATTTGAATAGGGAAACATCCCTGTCTTGTTATTTTTGTCACATTAATTCTACAAGGAAATTGACCATGAGGCCAGTGGCATGTTGTAGAGAATTTCAGTGGCTTTCTAACAACATAAGATTTACTAAATTTGGTTTAGCCAATTTGAAATGGTTGAATTTCAAAGTGGAGGCAGTATTGAAATTCATTTGAATTAAATAAACTCAGTTTAAACTAAAAAGGCTGGCGGGAAACTAACTGGGCCCAAATGGTTTGAAAAAGGGAGAAACGGCCCAGCAACGCATCCAGTGCGCGCGGGCCTGCTGACAGGGTGGGGGCCACCCGTCAGTCTCTCTTAAAACCCGAAACGGTAAGTTTTAACGTGGGGCGTAGGATTAGATCGGGATCGGACGGTGCTGGTGCGTCGTCTTCTCCGGCGAGAGGCAGAGAGGTTGGCGGCGAGGGTAGGGGGTCGGAGAGCTCACCGCGGCTCCAGCGGGGGATGGCAGTGTGCTCGGGGAAGGTGTAGACGACGGCGAAGCAGCTGGTAGCAGTGGCGGAGCTCGAGGTGGCCTGGATCAATGGCGATTTCTCCAGGGCTTCCGCAGCTCCGAGCTTGCGATTGGCCTTGCTCCGGCGACGATCGAGGTGGCTAACGGTGCGAGGCTAAGTGGTGAAGGGTGGGGAGTGAGGTGGTGTGCTCAGTTGCTTCCAGGGAACGCTCTATTTATAGGATTGAGCAAGGGGTGCGGGGCAGTGGCAAGGTCGACCATGGCGCAGCTTCTCCGGCGGCTGGTCGAGCTAGGCGTGGTCATGGCGATGCTCTACTTGTCCAGGCGATGCGTTTGGCGGTGACAGCGCGGTCGGGGGAGGCTCGGTTGGGTCGCATTGTTTCCACGACGGCCGCGGCGCGTACGGGAACATGCTGTCGTCTCCGGCGCCGGCGGTCACGTTTTGGGGCTGGGCGCGTGTCTGGCGCGGCTGAGGTGTCACGGCGGTGTGCTTGGTGAAGAAAGGGGGTCCAGGGCGTGAGCGGAGTGGCTGCGCGGCGCGTAGCCAGTGCGCGTCCATGGCGCGCATGGTCGCGACGCGAGTGGCATCCAGGGGCGACTAGGGCACGCGATCTCCGGCGAGTCTACGTCGGCTACGGCGAGCTGGTGGGTGCTAGGCGAGGTAGATGCGTACGGTGGCGACGTTGGACACCAGGGCCAGTGCTGAGAGTGAAGGGAGAAGAGAGGGGCTCGACATGGCCGGCATGTGGCCGGCATGGCTATGCCATGCTTGCTATGCCTCTCCTCCTAGGGTTTCTATGTTGGTGTTAGTGAGAGAGGGAACCAGGGGACCAATTGGTGTAAGTTGGGGTAGGTTAGTTAGGGTAGAATCACTATTTGCAATAGTGTCCAATAGTGTTCAAATTTGGAATTTACAAAATTGTCCAAATTTGAAATAATTCAAAAGGTGAAAGTTTTTGAAATGTGAGTGTTGAGATAAGTTGTAATTGACCAGAGGTGAATTGAGGTGGTGGTGGAATTGTTAGAATTCAAAAATTGGCAAAATGGGCTAAGTGGGGAATGTTGAATATGTTAAAAAGTTAAGACTTTGGATGAGCATTGCTCATGATCAAAGATGAATTTGGCAGGGTGATCTTCATCAAAGTTGTTCACCTTGATGTTGACTTTGAAATGGTGCAAAGAGTTAGCAAGAATTGGTTTGGGAAAATTTAGTTGCAGGGGCTCAAAGTGGTGATCATACTAAATTTGGCAGATTTGACCACTATCACTTGTGAGTGGGAATTGTGTTTGAATTTCATTTGAAAAGTGAAACCTTGATTCCAAAAGTTGTAATAAGTGTTTAATAACATTATTCAACTAATGGTGAAGACCAAATAGGTCTAGGGTCAAAATTTATAAAAATGCCATAGAGCATATGTGAGGGTTTTTAGGGTTTTGCAATTTATGGATTTTCTTCCTTTTTGATTTGTTTGGTTGGTGATCTTCATAAGATCACACTAGGGTTTTAGAGCATATCAAATACAAGTAAAAGCAATCATCATGGCATATCACTCAAATGCACAAGTCCTATGCATGGTACTATATGCAAAAGAAAAGTTTTTGTTGGTTTGAAATTTTTGCTCTCTGGAATTCTCTAACTTTCTTTTTATTGAAATTTGGGGTGTTACAAACCCTTCCCCCTTACAAAAGATCTCGTCCCGAGATCGAAAAGAAAGTTAGGTACTAAAGAGATCTGGGTATTCCTTCTACATGAAGTCTTCGCGTTCCCATGTGGCTTCATCCTCGGTATGATTGCTCCATTGGATCTTCAGAAACTTGATGCTTCGGGTGCGGGTGGTTCGGTAGGCTTCTTCCAGTATGCGAATCGGCACTTCGCGGTAAGTCAGATCCTTGTTGATATCTACCGATCTGTGATCGATGTTCTTGAACACTTCGGTCTTCTCAGGGACTTCAAGGCACTTCTGGAGAAGTGAGATGTGAAACACGTCGTGCACAGCCGACATTTCTTCAGGCAACTCCAGTTGATAAGATACTTCACCTCGGTGGCTAAGGACTTGGAAAGGTCCGACATAGCGGGGTGCAAGCTTTCCTTTCAGTTGGAACCTTTGCATTCCTTTCAAGGGGGATACCTTGAGATAGACAAAATCGCCGATCTCAAAAGTCATCTCCCGACGTCTTTTGTCGGCGTAGCTCTTCTGTCTGGATTGCGCAGTTTTGAGGTACTCGCGGATCTTGTGGACTTTTTCTTCGGCTTCACGAAGAACGTCAGGGCCGAAAACTTGGCTCTCTCCGACTTCTGACCAGTTCAGGGGGGTACGGCACTTCCTTCCGTACAAGGCTTCAAAGGGGGCCATCTGTAGGCTGGCTTGATAACTATTGTTGTAAGAGAATTCTGCGTAGGGTAGGCAGTCTTCCCACTTGGATCCGTATTCCAGTACGCATGCTCTAAGCATGTCTTCCAGTATCTGGTTTACTCTCTCAGTCTGTCCGTCGGTCTGAGGGTGATAGGCAGTGCTGAAATTTAGGCGAGTGCCTAGTCCTTCATGCACTTTCTGCCAGAACCTTGAGGTGAACTGTGATCCTCTATCTGATACTATCGATTTGGGGGTTCCATGCAGCGCGACTATTCTGGAGATGTAGAGTTCAGCTAACTTGGGGCCTTGATAGGTGGTTTTGACGGCGATGAAATGGGCGACCTTGGTCAATCTATCGACCACTACCCATATGGAGTCATTGCCTTTGCTGGATTTGGGCAGTCCGGTGATAAAGTCCATTCCTACGGAGTCCCATTTCCATTCCGGAATCTGGAGGGGTTGTAACAATCCGGCGGGTCGTTGATGTTCTGCCTTAACTCTCTGACAGATGTCACACTTAGCGATATAGCTACCGATCTCTCTCTTCATTCCGTGCCACCAAAACTGTTCTTTTAGGTCCTGGTACATCTTAGTACCTCCGGGGTGGATTGAATAAAGGGTGTCATGGGCTTCTTGCAGGATGACTTGTTTTAAGTTAGAGTCTAATGGTACGCAGAGACGTTCTTTGTACCAAAGAACTCCGGCTTCGTCTACGGTGAATCCGGGGGCTTTTCCTGCGGCTATCTGTTTCTTGATTCCGTCAATGCTAGCGTTGTCTTTCTGGGCTTCCTTGATCTGACCAACCAAGGTGGGTTGCAGTTCTATGCTGGCTAGGAATCCTTCACTAACAAGTTCAAGTCTGAACTGTTCAAACTCTTGATGCAAGCTAGGCTGTTCAGTTGCGAGCATGGAGTTCAACTGACACGGCAGTCGACTCAAAGCATCCGCTACCACATTGGCCTTGCCGGGGTGGTAGTGAATCTCCATGTCGTAATCCTTGATCAATTCGATCCATCGGCGTTGTCTCATGTTCAGCTCCTTCTGGGTGAATATGTATTTGAGGCTTTTGTGGTCGGAGTAGATCTCGCATCGATTACCCATGAGGTAATGACGCCAAACTTTCAGGGCTAAGACCACGGCTGCAAGTTCGAGGTCGTGGGTTGGGTAGTTCTGTTCATGTTGCTTGAGTTGTCTTGAAAGGTAGGATACAACCTTGCCTTCTTGCATAAGCACGCATCCAAGTCCAGTCTTGGAGGCGTCGCAATATACGTCAAAGGGCTTTGCGATATCTGGCATGATCAGGATTGGGGCTGTTGTCAACCTACTCTTGAGCTGTTGAAAGCTCTCTTCGCATTTGTCGGTCCACTCAAACTTTCTGTCCTTTTTCAGCAGTTGGGTCATTGGTCGAGCGATGCTCGAAAAACCTTCTACAAATCTGCGGTAGTATCCGGCTAATCCAAGAAAAGCGCGGACCTCAGTTTGGGTGGTTGGGGCTTGCCATTCCATAACGGTTTTGATCTTGGCGGGATCTACGGCAATTCCTCCTGCAGACAAGATGTGTCCGAGGAATCCAACTTCTTCCAGCCAAAACTCACACTTGCTAAACTTGGCATACAACTTGTGCTGTCTAAGGGTTTCTAGGACAATCTCCAAATGTTGTTCATGTTCCTCTTCGGACTTGGAGTAGACGAGGATGTCGTCGATGAAAACAACGACAAACTTGTCCAAAAAGTTCATGAAGATCTTATTCATGAGATTCATGAAATAAGCGGGGGCATTGGTCAGTCCAAATGACATGACGTTGTACTCATACAACCCATATCTGGTGGTAAAAGCGGTTTTTGGAATGTCGGTGGCTCGGATCTTCAGTTGGTGGTATCCAGTTCTAAGATCAATCTTGGAGAAAACTCGGGATCCGGTGAGTTGGTCGAACAAGTCTTCTATCTTGGGTAAGGGGTATTTGTTTTTGATGGTGACATCGTTAAGCTTACGATAGTCCGTGCATAAACGATTTGCACCATCTTTCTTGTCGACAAACAAGACGGGGGATCTCCAGGGGGATGCACTTGGTCTAATCAAACCTTTGGCTAACATGTCATCTATTTGCTTCTTCAGCTCCACAAGCTCGGTTGCGTTCATGCTGTAGGCTCTCTGGGCTATGGGTCCAGTTCCGGGGATTAACTCGATGATAAACTCGATGTCCCGATCTGGGGGCATACCGGGTAGATCATCCGGAAACACATCAGGGTAGCGACAGACGACCCTGATTTGATCCAGAGTTGGCTTGGATACACTTTGGTTGCAGGTGAATTTTCTGGGTAGTTTTTCAGAGACGTGCTCAACAACGATACCGGTGCTGCTAGTCATGGTTATGGCTTTCTTGGCGCAGTCTATCAATCCATTGTGCTTGGACATCCAGTCCATTCCTAGGACAACTTCCAAACCCTTGGTTCCAAGTATGATTAGATTTGCAAAGAAATCTACATCATGGATTTTGATGGGTACATTTTTGCAAAATTTTCTGGCTTTGGTGGTTGATCCGGGAATTTGGACTATCATAACATGTTTCAAACTGAGAGGTTGAATTTTACTTGTTGATGCAAAGTCTTCGGTGACAAAAGAATGAGATGCTCCGGAATCAAACAACACTCTAGCAGGGATGTGGTTGACAGAAAACATACCCAGCACAACATCTGGTGCTTCCTGGGCTTCTTCAGCGTTCATGTGGTAGAGGCGGCCGTTGCAGTTGTTGGGGTTGTTGGGGACGAACTTCTTGCCGGTGGAGACACGGCGTTGCTGCTGAGCAGGTGCAGCGGTGTTGCCGGCGAGCTTGGCCAGACGCTTGGGACACTCGTTGGAGTAGTGCCCCACTACACCACACTCATAACAAGTGATAGTGCTCTTGTCCTGCTTGTTCGCAACGGGAACGGCATTGCTTCCGGTTCTGGGAGTGGTGTTGGTGTTGGTGTTGTTGTTGTTAGGGGCTCGGGGTGGAGCGCGGTTGTAGTTGTTGTTGTTGTAGTTGTTGTTGTAGCCTCCTGGCTTGGAGTTTCCTCCACTCCGGTTCTGATAACCGGGGCGAGAGTTCTGCATCTGGGGTTTGTTGTTTCTAGGAGTGAAACCTCCGCTTGAGCTTGGGCGAAACTTTTGGGGGTGGCTTGATCCACTTTGATTCGCCATGCGGCGCTTGCGGTTCTCATTGGCTTGGTTTAACTTGCCCTCCATCTGGATGGCGGAGTCAACAAGGGCTTCGAGGTCGGCGAAGGGGATGTTGACGAGGACAGTCTGCATCTCATCATGCAGTCCGTTCAGGAATCTCTCCTTCCTCTTCTCAACGGTGTCGGTCTCATCAGGGGCATACCTTGACAAAGTGAGAAACTTGTCGCGGTATTCAACCACCGTCATGCGACCTTGTTTCAGCTCACGGAATTCATCCCTCATCTTCTTGATAAGACCCGGGGGTACATGGTACTTGCTGAACTTGAGTTTGAAATCCTCCCAAGTCATGAATTGACCTCCGTTCATGGCACGGGTGCTTGTCCACCAAGCGCGGGCTGGTCCAGCGAGATAATGAGTGGCAAACAAGACCTTCTCGTTGGCTTCCAGTCCGGCTACCTCCAGATTGTTCTCCATAGTCTGGAGCCAATCGTCGGCGTCGAGGGGCTCCTCGGTCTTGCTAAACACCAGAGGGTTGGTGTTCTGGAAGTTCTTGAGCTTTGATCCGGGGTGGTCATGATTTCCATGGCCTTGGTTGGCGATGTTCTGCAAGGCGATGAGGTTGGCTTGGCGCTCGGCTCTTTCGGTTTCCCGGTCTGCAAGCATGGTTTGCAGAAGTTGCAGCATCGCGTCGTTGGTGCGATTCAGAGGGGCCATCTGAAGATGTAGAAGATTATGAGATAAGAGGGAACATTCTATGGTTCATTTTGGTTAAGTTTGAAAAACATTTGAAAACTTGTAATCTTTTCATGACAACATAACATTCATTCATTCATGCAACACATAGTACAAACTACACACCTACTCCAATGGTTTTAAGAACCATTCTCATGCTACGATACAAAGGACGGGATACAACTCACACCTACTATAAGTGAACTAGTGCAACTACTCCTCATCATCGACATCGATCGGGACGTAGTCGTCGGGTCCTGCCTCCAGGAACTCGTAGTCCTCCTCCTCGGTGTTCTCGTCCTCCTCGAAGTCGTTGTCGTCGCTCAGGAAGGCGTCTCCTCCCTGAATGTCGATGCCTCCATCGTCATCCTCCAGCTGACGAATCTGATCCTCCTGGGCCTTGACAGTGGCCTCAAGTGACGCGATCCGGGCGCGAAGGCGACGAATCGTAGCGTCCTTCTTGGCACGCTGCTGGCGAAGGCTCTTGCGGTCGTTGTTGAGTAGCTTGATCGCCTCACCCTGCTCGGTGATGTGAGCATGGGTCTGGTTCGCGTAAGTGCGAGTGGCGTCGAGGTCCCTCTGAGTCTGGTAGAGCATGAAGTCCAGGTGCTCAGCATGGTGCCTCAACTCCGGGTGCAGCTGCAGCTCCATGGGCACTCCCGCAGCATCACGCCTCACAAGGTGGGCGTAGCGAGAGGCGAGGATGCGCACCACGTTCTGTCCACAGAGGCGCGCAAGTGCCTCCTGTAGGCCACGTGCGAGTCCGTCGAGCCAGTTGCTCTCGCGGAAGGAGAAGAGGATCCTCTCCGAAGTGGGAGGCTCCATCTTGCCCCTCAAGTTGGCAGTGATTACCCACTGCAACTCTCCTCCGGGCGTGTCGTCCAGCTGAACCCCGTGAAACTCGGGGTGTGGGCGCCCAAGGAAGTCAGAGACGGCGTTGAGGTCGTGCTCGAAGATCAAGCTTCCTCCGTTCCCAAGCTGATAAAACTTGGTGTTGATGGGTTCATTCAGCTCCATCTGAAAGAGAATTGGATGAGTAAGTTAGAGAGTGCAAAGTGTGGCAAAATTTTAAGTTGATTTAAATAAGATCGAACATGATTCATCAAATTTTGACAAAGTCTCAAGGACAAGAGTGTAGGAACTTTTCACAAATATTTTCTTTCATTTGATTTCAAAGTTAAGTTTTTCAGAACGCCCATTCTAACTAAGGTCTTCTAAGGTCAAACAATGGCTCTGATACCAACTTGTCAACACCCGGATTTTTAAGTCCGAATGCCTATTATGTCATACATCGCAATCCCAGGAATATTGTTGTTGCGAGGCATAATAGTTAAGTATCACAGTCATCATTCATTACAAACCATAAGTCTTACAAATTGGAATCACATGATCCATATTACACAAATAGTTGATCTATTGATCAACGAACAAACACAAGTTCATAGTTCAACATAGCGGAAGCGTAAGATACAAGGACTCTCTAGTCCACAGGCCAACGCTTGACGTCGGAAGGCGCTTAGTTGTCGTAGGCGTCCTGCTGGTCGTCTCCTTGTTCATCTTCATACTCTGGCCATTTGAATAGCCAGGGACAAAGCCGTGAGTACGTTGAGTACTCGCAAACTAATACTAATGTAAGTGCTAGACATTCTGGTATGGTTTGCTAAGCTCTAGTTTATTTGCATAAAGCTAGTTTTAGTTCACAGAGTTTGAGAAAAACTTATTCAAGTGCTAACTAACTCAAGTGGTAACATTAGTGTCATTCCCACCATTCAAGTGGTGATTTCAATTCAATCCACCACAAGTCATTTCCCATCATCCTTTTCAACATCATTTTCAAAGATATGACATCGGAAATTGTATGGCCTTTCCAACCGTCCGTAACCGTGGACGCGGCTATTCGAATAGGTTTACACTCTGCAGAGGTTGCACACTTGTGCCACAACATTTGATTTCATCCGTCGGGATTTCCCCGAATCATCGTAACACAGTGTCAACACCCGGATTTTTAAGTCCAGATGCCTGTTATGCCATACATCGCAATCCCAGGAATATTGTGGTTGCGAGACATAACAGTTGAATATCATACGTCATCATTCATTACATACCATAGTCGTCTTACAAATAGAGATCACCTGATCCATCTTACACAAATAGCTGATCTATCGATCAACATACACACAGATCATAGTTTCATAGCGGAAGCGTAACGTAGAAGGGACTCTTGAGTCCACAGGCCAACGTCTGACGTCAGAAGGCTCCCTAGTTGTCGTGGGCGTCCTGCGGGTCGTCTTCTTCATCCTGTTGTTCGGCTTCATAATCTGGCCATTTGAATAGCCAGGGACACAGCCGTGAGTACTTTAAGTACTCGCAAACTAATATTATGGTAAGTGCCAATAGTTCTAGTAAGGGGGTACTAAGCTCTAGTTTATTTTGCATAAAGCTAATTTTGTTTCACAAACATTTTTGTAAACAACTCTTCAGGTACTAACTAACCCAAGTGGGACATTAGTGTCATTCCCACAACTCTGTTGTAATTCCAAGTCAAGGTCTCCGTTCAAGTTCAAAAATCATAAGTCACCCTTCACCATTCATAGTTTTCGAAAAGTTCTGATGACGGAACAGTATGGCCTTTCCAACTGTCCATAACCGAGGACGTGGCTATTCGAATAGGTTTGACTCTGCAGAGGTTGTACACTTGTGCCACAACAATTGCAATAGTTCGTCAGGGGTAACTGGCCCTGATTTATCGTACGCAGTACGCGAACTACCAATCATAACCTTTCATTTACATACCCTAGTATAGGCACCTCTCCCCATGAGCTTGGCCTCCCAGTGAAGACAGACAGTCAGCACAGGAGCGCACGAGGCTTGGGCCGGACATTCACCTCATTTCGCATCATATCGTATCGTTTCTTTTGTGGTAGAGGCAGCTTTCGGCATAACCCCGATGATGCTTGTTTAGAGGGAACCCATACTAAGACACACAAACTTCTAGTTAAGCCCTACCCAGATTCAGGTATTGTGGGGGTACGGTAAAATTGGAATGGTATCGCATCCGAACCCAACCATCAGTGTTTTTGTAAAATTCACCAAGTCATTCACCGGTCATATTCACCTTCAAAAATCATTCAATGGAAATCATCTTCATTCCAAGGTTTCAAAACTCCTTCAAAATCTTTCAATAGCAAGACTCGTCATTCCAAGGTTTTCGAAATCCTGTCGGTTCCCAGTTTCTCAAATGGAGTAGTCACTTTCAAAACCGCACTAGCATCTATGTATGAGGGTGCTAAGTACTTTGTTTTGCTTCTAGGCTAAGTTTGATACTCTTGTACTAGTCCAATACTAGCCAAGTGAATCATGAATCAAAAAGTACTTTGATAAGACCAAAGTAAAAGGCTTGTAAAGCAAATACTGGAAAGCAGGAGCATAATTATAAAGTCGAGAAAGTAGTGCCTTGCTTATGGTGAGCTTTGCAAGTGGCAAGATTAGCATCTTGCATTGGGGTCAACTTGCAAGGGTCTAGTTTGGATTGGTAAAAGCTGGCTAACTTTACTACTCTAGTAACCCAACTTGTACTCTGACCAAAGTTAACTATAAAAGTAACTGGTTTAGGAAACAAGTAAGAATCTGTAAAGTCAAAACTTGGGATGGGTTCACATAAGAGAAGATAAGCAACATGGTGTCTTGCCCCAAAGGGGCTTTGCACTTTATCAGCATATTACTTACAAACTAAGTAGTTTAGCTTGCAAACAATATTATTGATAAACGCTTGCAAGGGTAAAAACTTGCACGGGTATTGGCTTGCAGAAATATCAGCTTGCATAGTATTTTAGCTTGCCTTGGTATGAAGTGAGGGTCTAAGTTCTCTTCTCCGTCTTTGTCGTAGAAGTCCTCCTCTTCCTGATGGTCTCCGGTACTAGCGTCTAAAATACGAATACGGGGTACACAATCATCATACCAAACTTACATACTAACTAAGCACACACAAGCTTTACAACTTAACTAGCATCACACTTTCTATTAAGTGGGTGGAGGTGTTCCTCTTATTCACGAGAAATAATTTCCTCTCATGATCTTATTAAGATTTAATTTCTCTTATGAACACAATATGACCTAGGTTGACTAAGGTCAACCTCTTCATACTCCTCATTTGAGAAAATGATTTAAATGAGGTTTCATACCTCATACAATTTCATACTAAAAAGGTAATGATTTAAGGTCACCAAATACTCACATAAGATTATATAGACCATGGTCCATAACTCATGTTGAAATACTTGAGACCAAGATTTAAATGAGAGGACAACCTCTCATTAGATTTAACACATAGTTGTAACTAGGTTAACAACTACCATTGAGGTGATTTCACATCCTCAACAATTCATTGGTTATTCTAACATCAAGTGTAATTACACCAATTTATTCTATTCACACAAATACTACAAAGAGGGTGCATTGGTTGTGTTGCTTGAGGAAAAGTAATTTCCTCTCCTTACATGGAAATGATAATTTCCATCTAGGGTTGGAGAAACACTTCTCTCTTGTTGAAATCTTCTTAAGATTTAATTTCTCAAACAATCATACATGAAATCATGTTGACCCAAGTCAACCATTCATCATCATCCTTTGAGAAGTAGATTTAGATGGGGTAAAATACCTCATACCATTTAATAACACTACATATGATTTAAATCTCTAAGTAATTCATATAAGTGAGTTTGGCCAGGGGTCCAAACATCACATGAATTCATTGGAGACAAGATTTAAATGAAGCATAAGACTTCATAAGGTTTACTTAATAGTTTTGGACAATATCCACTAGTTAACTAGCCATATTGCACACTACTCAAACTAGGGCATGATCATGCAAAGTGACCATACCATTTTCTTGCATAAACAATTAGTGCAAGTCAAATGTGAGCTAAAGGAGTTGGAATTGACTTAATAGCTATTTTGGTTGATTTTTAAGAATTATTCTAAGGCAGAAAAGTCCCTGACTTGTTATTTTTGTCAGATTAATTCTACAAAGAGATTGACCATGAGGCCAGTGGCATTGGATAGATATTTTCCTAAGCTTTCCAACGGTATAAAATTCACTAAATTTGGTTTAGCCAAACTGAAATGGTTAAATTTCAAAGTGGAGGCAGTATTACAATTAAATGGAAAAGTTTAAAAAGGGGGTTTGACTTAACAGGGCCGGCGGGAAAATAAACGGCCCAAAGATTTAAAAATGCTCGGGGCAGAGTTGGGCCGGCCCAGCTAACGTCCAGCGCGCAGCGGGCCAGCTGACAGGGGGAGGTCCACCTGTCAGCGACGGTGACTTACCGAAACGGTACGCGCGAGCGGTGGCCGTGCGATCAGATCAAGATCCAACGGCGGGGGATCGTCGTCGTCGTCGATGCGAGGACGGCGCTGGCACGACGAGGCACGGGGGTCGGCGGCGAGCTGGGACGTCGGCGAGCGGCGGCGTTGATGCAGGTCGATGTTGTAGACGACGGCGAGTGCGCTGGTACAGATGGCGTCGCCGATGGTGCTTGGATTCGTCGGCGGCGATCTCAGGTCCTCCGCGGCTCCGGCGATGAAATTGGAGGACTCCGGCGAGCAATCGAGGAGGAGGAGTGGATGAGGAGATCGAGGAGAGGGAGGCGACGATGATGGTGTGAAGAAATCGGTGTGAGGGGGCTTCCTTTTATAGCGACGCGAGGTGGCCAGAGGTCTGCGGCGGGGTCGACATGGCCGCGGCGTTTCTGGCGAGCAATGGGGATGGGTGAGGGCGGCGCTAGGTAGGTGACATCCAGGCGAGGCTAACGCGCGTGATGGCGAGGTGGGGGACGGTCTGGCGACGACGCATTGCGTCCTGGTCTGCGGCGGCGTCCACGGGAAAATGTCGACGGTGTCGACGGCGGCAGGCGGAGCGAGGACACGGGACCGTGTCCGGTGGGTTGGCGCGGCGACGGCGAAGCTCAACGTGCAGAGAGAGGGTCCAGGGGAGGCGTGCTACGGCGAGGCGACGCGTGGCCTGTGCTGCCCGTGGTGCGCGCGGGTGCGACGCCCACGGCATGCACATGTCACCCTGGGCGCGACGCGTTTCCGGCGGGGGCGTGTCGATCTCCGGCAGGGGTTGGTCTAGGATGCAATAGGGAGTCGAGGTGGAGCTTCTGGACATGGTGGGCACGGCTGGGGGTGAAGGAGAGGAGAGGGAGCACGGCATGGCCGGCATGCCATTGGCATGGCCATGGCTAGGCCATGTCTTGCCCTTCCCTAGGGTTTCTGTGGTGTGTGAGGCAGAGAGGGGGCAAGGAAACATGTAGGGTTGGTTTGGGTAGGTTAGAGTTAGGATAGAACACTATTTCAAATAGTGGGTGTTGTTCCCTATTTATGTTTCATCAAATTTTGCCCAAAATTGATTTAGCTCAAATGGTGGACAAATTTGAAAAGGGTGTGTTTGATTTGGTTCTAAAAGACCAGAGGCAAAGAGAAGTGGTGGTGGAATGGTTGAATGCAAAGAATTGCAAAAAAAAATGGGCAAGGTGAGATTGTTGATCATGATATAAAGTTCCCATTTTGGATGAACCTAGCTATTGATCAAAGATGATTTTGGCCAGGGGGTCTTTACCAAAGTTGCTCACCTTGATGTGCTCTTGGATGACATGCAAAGAGTTGGGAAAGTTTAGATTGAAAAACTTGAAATAGAGAGGCTCCAAGTAGTGACCAGAATAATAATGGCAGATTTGACCATTATTGTATGTGAGCCAAAATGGAGTTTGTAAAAGATTTGAATTGGGTTTCTTTGATTCCAAAAGTTGTAATAAATGTTTAGTAACATTATACAACTAAGGATGAAGGTCAAAATGGTCTAAGGTCCACATTTAGAAAAATGGCATAAGCCATATGTGAGGGTTTTGTGATTTTCTCACTTTTATTCTTTTATTTCTCTTTGCTTCATTTTGACAAGAGTGAGATTTGTTTGGTGTTAGACTGAGTTAGGTGAAAGGTTCCAACCCATTTGAGACAAGGTTGGTGCCTAGGTCAAGATTTGATAAATTGGCCCTAAGTGTATGTGAGGGAAAAAAATGGGATTATCCCACTATTGGATTTCTCTTCATTTGAGTTGAGTTGACTTGACTCTGATGTCATTCTTATTAGTTTAGGCACAATTTCAAACCATTGAAACCATTCCAAAAGGTCTAGCTCAAAGATTTGTAAAATTGGCCAAAACACATGAGAGGTGACAAGTCCAGCTTTCATATTCTTGCAAGATGCTCCCCTTGCTTTACTTGAGCAAGGTGGAGGGTCAAGTTAGGGTTAGATTGGGTCCAGAGATGGTTTCACACCATTTGGTAAAAGTAGAAGTGCATAGGACAAGAATTGATGAAAATGGCTAGGGGTCACCTATGCCTCTATGGCATATGTGGTATTTGATTTTTACTTTGACTTGGCTTGACCCAATTGATGTTGTTGAAAGTTGAGAAGGTATATAGGAGTGATCCAACCATTCAACTTCAAGTCTAGGGTCAAGATCCTCAATCTCACAAATTTGATATTTTGCTCTCAGATGCCTCTATGGCATTATTACTCTCTTTTTGAAAACCTTGTGTTCCACTTTGGATTGTGTTGGAAAAGTACTAGATAAGGCTTGTAAGGGTTTTCCAAACTCCTCAACAAAGTAGAAAGGCCTAGGGTAAAGTTTTACAAACAAATAACCATAGGCATATATGCCTCTTTCTTAAATAAAATGTTTTCCTTTTTATTTTATTTCCCAAAGATAGATGGCAAGAGGAATGAGGTTTAGGGTTTAATAAGTTTTGCAATGGTTCACCACCACTTAGCAAAATAAGGAAAGGTAGGGTTCCAGATCTACATATTAGGGCTATAGGCCCACCTATGGTTTTTCCTTTATTTTAGGGTTTCTCAAAATATATCCAAAGGATTTTGGAGAAGGTTTAGGGTTTAGGTTTTTCTTATTTGAGTTCTTTCTCTCTTTGTTTTGATTTGGTTTGTGATCTTCACTTGATCACTCTAGGGTTTGAGGGGGTATCACACAAGTATTCTACACTCATCAAGGCAAGAAACACAAGTAATAGGTAGGGGCACTAAGCATAATACCTTATATCAGAAAAGTTTTTGTTGGCTCTCATTTTTGGAAAAAGGAAATTCATTTTTGCTTTGTTTTGAAATTTGGGGTGTTACAAACCCTTCCCCCTTAAACAAATCTCGTCCCGAGATTTTAAGAAGAGTTAGGTTCCTAAGAGAGATTGGGTGATATGATTTAGCAGGAAACATACTTGGCATATTCTGAGGTGCTTCTTGTGCTTCAGTGGCCGTCATGTTGTAGTAGCGACCGTTGCGGTTGTTCGGGTAGTTTGGAGCAAAATTTCTTCTAGTTGCGATACGGCGCTGCTGCTGTGCAGGTGCAGCGGGGTTGGCGGCGATCTTGGCAAGCTTCTTGCGGCATTCATTGGAGTAATGACCCACAGTTCCACATTCATAGCAGGTTACCGTTGACCTGTCGTTTTGTGTAATGGGTACAGCGTTGCTTCCAGTCCTTGGGGCTTTGTTGGCGGCTTTCACCGGACACTTGTTAGAGTAGTGACCAGTAACACCACATGCGTAGCAAGTCACATTGGACTTGGCTCTGGGGGCATGGTGGGGTATCGGGATGAGCCGTTCTAAGGATGCTATCTTCACGCGGAGGCGGGCAATGAGGTAGTCCTTCTTGGCGTGTTGATGGCGAAGTGCCTTGCGCTCCATGGCAAGGATGTTGATGGCATCAGTCATCTTGGCGTGCTCAGTGTGTATCTGATTGGCTGGGGCCCGGGAGTTGTTGCGGGTCGGAGGGGCCATCTGAACATCGAAGTAGATAATAAGGTAAGAGGGAAACTTCTATGGTTTGTTTGAGTAAAAAAAAAAATTCAAGAATTTGAAAACTTGAAGACTTGAGGAGTGTTGAGGGGGTAAAAACCAGCAACACTTTTTCATTCATACCAACATCACACATTACAAATCTAACACACCGTTGGTTTGAAGAACCATTCATTCGTTCTACGATACAAGGGATCCTGATACAACTCACACCTAATTAAGTGCTGGAGTGATACTACTCTTCCGGGTGGACTCTTCTTCTTCACGGTCGAGGTGCTTGGCGAGAGGCGAGGGCGTTGTCCAAATCCCGGCGGGTT
Organism: Lolium perenne; assembly: GCF_019359855.2. NCBI lineage: Eukaryota > Viridiplantae > Streptophyta > Magnoliopsida > Poales > Poaceae > Lolium > Lolium perenne. The sequence continues at coordinate 164,109,246 of NC_067245.2, read as the reverse complement.
TTGTACTGCCGGAAGTCCTGAGGTGCTTCAGAGGGGTTCATCTTTGGTTGTGGTGGGGGCATGGTCATTGGTCTTCCCCAGGGGTCATGTCTTGGGTAGTAGATGAAGCGAGTGTTCTTGATCTTGTTCTCATTTTGTCCACACAGACGAAAAATTGCTTCTTGCATCGCTTCGGCTAGTCCTTCCTTCCAAGTGTTTCCCGTTACAGAAATCCAAATGGTTTCCCATACCGGGGCATCAAGCTTCCTTCGTAGATCAGTAGAAACGTCCCACTGAGGTGGTTCTCCTGCCTTAGCCTTGAGTGGTATTCCGAAGAACTTGGGGTACGGGTGTCCTAGATAATCCACTAGCTGCTTCAACTCTTTTTCGAACTTGAGGTCGCCTTCGGGACCAAGCTGATAGGACTCCCATTGGTACGTCATCTGTGAGCAAAGAGGAGTAAATTAGAGAAGTAGTCAAGTGTGCAAATTTTTAGGTAAGTTTGCAGATAAGGTAGAGATTGCTCATCTTTTTGAAAAAGGATTTCAAGGATAAGAGTAAGAACAAGTTTTCACAAATATTCACTTCATTGGTTTTTGAAACTAAGTTTTTCAGACGTCCATTCTAACTAGGGTCTCCTAAGGTCAAACAATGGCTCTGATACCAACTTGTCAACACCCGGATTTTTAAGTCCAGATGCCTGTTATGCCATACATCGCAATCCCAGGAATATTGTGGTTGCGAGACATAACAGTTGAATATCATACGTCATCATTCATTACATACCATAGTCGTCTTACAAATAGAGATCACCTGATCCATCTTACACAAATAGCTGATCTATCGATCAACATACACACAAATCATAGTTTCATAGCGGAAGCGTAACGTAGAAGGGACTCTTGAGTCCACAGGCCAACGTCTGACGTCAGAAGGCTCCCTAGTTGTCGTGGGCGTCCTGCGGGTCGTCTTCTTCATCCTGTTGTTCGGCTTCATAATCTGGCCATTTGAATAGCCAGGGACACAGCCGTGAGTACTTTAAGTACTCGCAAACTAATATTACGGTAAGTGCCAATAGTTCTAGTAAGGGGGTACTAAGCTCTAGTTTATTTTGCATAAAGCTAATTTTGTTTCACAAACATTTTTGTAAACAACTCTTCAGGTACTAACTAACCCAAGTGGGACATTAGTGTCATTCCCACAACTCTGTTGTAATTCCAAGTCAAGGTCTCCGTTCAAGTTCAAAAATCATAAGTCACCCTTCACCATTCATAGTTTTCGAAAAGTTCTGATGACGGAACAGTATGGCCTTTCCAACTGTCCATAACCGAGGACGCGGCTATTCGAATAGGTTTGACTCTGCAGAGGTTGTACACTTGTGCCACAACAATTGCAATAGCTCGTCAGGGGTAACTGGCCCTGATTTATCGTACGCAGTACGCGAACTACCAATCATAACCTTTCATTTACATACCCTAGTATAGGCACCTCTCCCCATGAGCTTGGCCTCCCAGTGAAGACAGACAGTCAGCCTGGGAACTGCACAGGGCTTGGGCCGGACATTCACCTCATTTCGCATCATATCGTATCGTTTCTTTTGTGGTAGAGGCAGCTTTCGGCATAACCCCGATGATGCTTGTTTAGAGGGAACCCATACTAAGACACACAAACTTCTAGTTAAGCCCTACCCAGATTCAGGTATTGTGGGGGTACGGTAAAATTGGAATGGTATCGCATCCGAACCCAACCATCAGTGTTTTTGTAAAATTCACCAAGTCATTCACCGGTCATATTCACCTTCAAAAATCATTCAATGGAAATCATCTTCATTCCAAGGTTTCAAAACTCCTTCAAAATCTTTCAATAGCAAGACTCGTCATTCCAAGGTTTTCGAAATCCTGTCGGTTCCCAGTTTCTCAAATGGAGTAGTCACTTTCAAAACCGCACTAGCATCTATGTATGAGGGTGCTAAGTACTTTGTTTTGCTTCTAGGCTAAGTTTGATACTCTTGTACTAGTCCAATACTAGCCAAGTGAATCATGAATCAAAAAGTACTTTGATAAGACCAAAGTAAAAGGCTTGTAAAGCAAATACTGGAAAGCAGGAGCATAATTATAAAGTCGAGAAAGTAGTGCCTTGCTTATGGTGAGCTTTGCAAGTGGCAAGATTAGCATCTTGCATTGGGGTCAACTTGCAAGGGTCTAGTTTGGATTGGTAAAAGCTGGCTAACTTTACTACTCTAGTAACCCAACTTGTACTCTGACCAAAGTTAACTATAAAAGTAACTGGTTTAGGAAACAAGTAAGAATCTGTAAAGTCAAAACTTGGGATGGGTTCACATAAGAGAAGATAAGCAACATGGTGTCTTGCCCCAAAGGGGCTTTGCACTTTATCAGCATATTACTTACAAACTAAGTAGTTTAGCTTGCAAACAATATTATTGATAAACGCTTGCAAGGGTAAAAACTTGCACGGGTATTGGCTTGCAGAAATATCAGCTTGCATAGTATTTTAGCTTGCCTTGGTATGAAGTGAGGGTCTAAGTTCTCTTCTCCGTCTTTGTCGTAGAAGTCCTCCTCTTCCTGATGGTCTCCGGTACTAGCGTCTAAAATACGAATACGGGGTACACAATCATCATACCAAACTTACATACTAACTAAGCACACACAAGCTTTACAACTTAACTAGCATCACACTTTCTATTAAGTGGGTGGAGGTGTTCCTCTTATTCACGAGAAATAATTTCCTCTCATGATCTTATTAAGATTTAATTTCTCTTATGAACACAATATGACCTAGGTTGACTAAGGTCAACCTCTTCATACTCCTCATTTGAGAAAATGATTTAAATGAGGTTTCATACCTCATACAATTTCATACTAAAAAGGTAATGATTTAAGGTCACCAAATACTCACATAAGATTATATAGACCATGGTCCATAACTCATGTTGAAATACTTGAGACCAAGATTTAAATGAGAGGACAACCTCTCATTAGATTTAACACATAGTTGTAACTAGGTTAACAACTACCATTGAGGTGATTTCACATCCTCAACAATTCATTGGTTATTCTAACATCAAGTGTAATTACACCAATTTATTCTATTCACACAAATACTACAAAGAGGGTGCATTGGTTGTGTTGCTTGAGGAAAAGTAATTTCCTCTCCTTACATGGAAATGATAATTTCCATCTAGGGTTGGAGAAACACTTCTCTCTTGTTGAAATCTTCTTAAGATTTAATTTCTCAAACAATCATACATGAAATCATGTTGACCCAAGTCAACCATTCATCATCATCCTTTGAGAAGTAGATTTAGATGGGGTAAAATACCTCATACCATTTAATAACACTACATATGATTTAAATCTCTAAGTAATTCATATAAGTGAGTTTGGCCAGGGGTCCAAACATCACATGAATTCATTGGAGACAAGATTTAAATGAAGCATAAGACTTCATAAGGTTTACTTAATAGTTTTGGACAATATCCACTAGTTAACTAGCCATATTGCACACTACTCAAACTAGGGCATGATCATGCAAAGTGACCATACCATTTTCTTGCATAAACAATTAGTGCAAGTCAAATGTGAGCTAAAGGAGTTGGAATTGACTTAATAGCTATTTTGGTTGATTTTTAAGAATTATTCTAAGGCAGAAAAGTCCCTGACTTGTTATTTTTGTCAGATTAATTCTACAAAGAGATTGACCATGAGGCCAGTGGCATTGGATAGATATTTTCCTAAGCTTTCCAACGGTATAAAATTCACTAAATTTGGTTTAGCCAAACTGAAATGGTTAAATTTCAAAGTGGAGGCAGTATTACAATTAAATGGAAAAGTTTAAAAAGGGGGTTTGACTTAACAGGGCCGGCGGGAAAATAAACGGCCCAAAGATTTAAAAATGCTCGGGGCAGAGTTGGGCCGGCCCAGCTAACGTCCAGCGCGCAGCGGGCCAGCTGACAGGGGGAGGTCCACCTGTCAGCGACGGTGACTTACCGAAACGGTACGCGCGAGCGGTGGCCGTGCGATCAGATCAAGATCCAACGGCGGGGGATCGTCGTCGTCGTCGATGCGAGGACGGCGCTGGCACGACGAGGCACGGGGGTCGGCGGCGAGCTGGGACGTCGGCGAGCGGCGGCGTTGATGCAGGTCGATGTTGTAGACGACGGCGAGTGCGCTGGTACAGATGGCGTCGCCGATGGTGCTTGGATTCGTCGGCGGCGATCTCAGGTCCTCCGCGGCTCCGGCGATGAAATTGGAGGACTCCGGCGAGCAATCGAGGAGGAGGAGTGGATGAGGAGATCGAGGAGAGGGAGGCGACGATGATGGTGTGAAGAAATCGGTGTGAGGGGGCTTCCTTTTATAGCGACGCGAGGTGGCCAGAGGTCTGCGGCGGGGTCGACATGGCCGCGGCGTTTCTGGCGAGCAATGGGGATGGGTGAGGGCGGCGCTAGGTAGGTGACATCCAGGCGAGGCTAACGCGCGTGATGGCGAGGTGGGGGACGGTCTGGCGACGACGCATTGCGTCCTGGTCTGCGGCGGCGTCCACGGGAAAATGTCGACGGTGTCGACGGCGGCAGGCGGAGCGAGGACACGGGACCGTGTCCGGTGGGTTGGCGCGGCGACGGCGAAGCTCAACGTGCAGAGAGAGGGTCCAGGGGAGGCGTGCTACGGCGAGGCGACGCGTGGCCTGTGCTGCCCGTGGTGCGCGCGGGTGCGACGCCCACGGCATGCACATGTCACCCTGGGCGCGACGCGTTTCCGGCGGGGGCGTGTCGATCTCCGGCAGGGGTTGGTCTAGGATGCAATAGGGAGTCGAGGTGGAGCTTCTGGACATGGTGGGCACGGCTGGGGGTGAAGGAGAGGAGAGGGAGCACGGCATGGCCGGCATGCCATTGGCATGGCCATGGCTAGGCCATGTCTTGCCCTTCCCTAGGGTTTCTGTGGTGTGTGAGGCAGAGAGGGGGCAAGGAAACATGTAGGGTTGGTTTGGGTAGGTTAGAGTTAGGATAGAACACTATTTCAAATAGTGGGTGTTGTTCCCTATTTATGTTTCATCAAATTTTGCCCAAAATTGATTTAGCTCAAATGGTGGACAAATTTGAAAAGGGTGTGTTTGATTTGGTTCTAAAAGACCAGAGGCAAAGAGAAGTGGTGGTGGAATGGTTGAATGCAAAGAATTGCAAAAAAAAAATGGGCAAGGTGAGATTGTTGATCATGATATAAAGTTCCCATTTTGGATGAACCTAGCTATTGATCAAAGATGATTTTGGCCAGGGGGTCTTTACCAAAGTTGCTCACCTTGATGTGCTCTTGGATGACATGCAAAGAGTTGGGAAAGTTTAGATTGAAAAACTTGAAATAGAGAGGCTCCAAGTAGTGACCAGAATAATAATGGCAGATTTGACCATTATTGTATGTGAGCCAAAATGGAGTTTGTAAAAGATTTGAATTGGGTTTCTTTGATTCCAAAAGTTGTAATAAATGTTTAGTAACATTATACAACTAAGGATGAAGGTCAAAATGGTCTAAGGTCCACATTTAGAAAAATGGCATAAGCCATATGTGAGGGTTTTGTGATTTTCTCACTTTTATTCTTTTATTTCTCTTTGCTTCATTTTGACAAGAGTGAGATTTGTTTGGTGTTAGACTGAGTTAGGTGAAAGGTTCCAACCCATTTGAGACAAGGTTGGTGCCTAGGTCAAGATTTGATAAATTGGCCCTAAGTGTATGTGAGGGAAAAAAATGGGATTATCCCACTATTGGATTTCTCTTCATTTGAGTTGAGTTGACTTGACTCTGATGTCATTCTTATTAGTTTAGGCACAATTTCAAACCATTGAAACCATTCCAAAAGGTCTAGCTCAAAGATTTGTAAAATTGGCCAAAACACATGAGAGGTGACAAGTCCAGCTTTCATATTCTTGCAAGATGCTCCCCTTGCTTTACTTGAGCAAGGTGGAGGGTCAAGTTAGGGTTAGATTGGGTCCAGAGATGGTTTCACACCATTTGGTAAAAGTAGAAGTGCATAGGACAAGAATTGATGAAAATGGCTAGGGGTCACCTATGCCTCTATGGCATATGTGGTATTTGATTTTTACTTTGACTTGGCTTGACCCAATTGATGTTGTTGAAAGTTGAGAAGGTATATAGGAGTGATCCAACCATTCAACTTCAAGTCTAGGGTCAAGATCCTCAATCTCACAAATTTGATATTTTGCTCTCAGATGCCTCTATGGCATTATTACTCTCTTTTTGAAAACCTTGTGTTCCACTTTGGATTGTGTTGGAAAAGTACTAGATAAGGCTTGTAAGGGTTTTCCAAACTCCTCAACAAAGTAGAAAGGCCTAGGGTAAAGTTTTACAAACAAATAACCATAGGCATATATGCCTCTTTCTTAAATAAAATGTTTTCCTTTTTATTTTATTTCCCAAAGATAGATGGCAAGAGGAATGAGGTTTAGGGTTTAATAAGTTTTGCAATGGTTCACCACCACTTAGCAAAATAAGGAAAGGTAGGGTTCCAGATCTACATATTAGGGCTATAGGCCCACCTATGGTTTTTCCTTTATTTTAGGGTTTCTCAAAATATATCCAAAGGATTTTGGAGAAGGTTTAGGGTTTAGGTTTTTCTTATTTGAGTTCTTTCTCTCTTTGTTTTGATTTGGTTTGTGATCTTCACTTGATCACTCTAGGGTTTGAGGGGGTATCACACAAGTATTCTACACTCATCAAGGCAAGAAACACAAGTAATAGGTAGGGGCACTAAGCATAATACCTTATATCAGAAAAGTTTTTGTTGGCTCTCATTTTTGGAAAAAGGAAATTCATTTTTGCTTTGTTTTGAAATTTGGGGTGTTACAAACCCTTCCCCCTTAAACAAATCTCGTCCCGAGATTTTAAGAAGAGTTAGGTTCCTAAGAGAGATTGGGTGATATGATTTAGCAGGAAACATACTTGGCATATTCTGAGGTGCTTCTTGTGCTTCAGTGGCCGTCATGTTGTAGTAGCGACCGTTGCGGTTGTTCGGGTAGTTTGGAGCAAAATTTCTTCTAGTTGCGATACGGCGCTGCTGCTGTGCAGGTGCAGCGGGGTTGGCGGCGATCTTGGCAAGCTTCTTGCGGCATTCATTGGAGTAATGACCCACAGTTCCACATTCATAGCAGGTTACCGTTGACCTGTCGTTTTGTGTAATGGGTACAGCGTTGCTTCCAGTCCTTGGGGCTTTGTTGGCGGCTTTCACCGGACACTTGTTAGAGTAGTGACCAGTAACACCACATGCGTAGCAAGTCACATTGGACTTGGCTCTGGGGGCATGGTGGGGTATCGGGATGAGCCGTTCTAAGGATGCTATCTTCACGCGGAGGCGGGCAATGAGGTAGTCCTTCTTGGCGTGTTGATGGCGAAGTGCCTTGCGCTCCATGGCAAGGATGTTGATGGCATCAGTCATCTTGGCGTGCTCAGTGTGTATCTGATTGGCTGGGGCCCGGGAGTTGTTGCGGGTCGGAGGGGCCATCTGAACATCGAAGTAGATAATAAGGTAAGAGGGAAACTTCTATGGTTTGTTTGAGTAAAAAAAAAATTCAAGAATTTGAAAACTTGAAGACTTGAGGAGTGTTGAGGGGGTAAAAACCAGCAACACTTTTTCATTCATACCAACATCACACATTACAAATCTAACACACCGTTGGTTTGAAGAACCATTCATTCGTTCTACGATACAAGGGATCCTGATACAACTCACACCTAATTAAGTGCTGGAGTGATACTACTCTTCCGGGTGGACTCTTCTTCTTCACGGTCGAGGTGCTTGGCGAGAGGCGAGGGCGTTGTCCAAATCCCGGCGGGTTTTGTACTGCCGGAAGTCCTGAGGTGCTTTAGAGGGGTTCATCTTTGGTTGTGGTGGGGGCATGGTCATTGGTCTTCCCCAGGGGTCATGTCTTGGGTAGTAGATGAAGCGAGTGTTCTTGATCTTGTTCTCATTTTGTCCACACAGACGAAAAATTGCTTCTTGCATCGCTTCGGCTAGTCCTTCCTTCCAAGTGTTTCCCGTTACAGAAATCCAAATGGTTTCCCATACCGGGGCATCAAGCTTCCTTCGTAGATCAGTAGAAACGTCCCACTGAGGTGGTTCTCCTGCCTTAGCCTTGAGTGGTATTCCGAAGAACTTGGGGTACGGGTGTCCTAGATAATCCACTAGCTGCTTCAACTCTTTTTCGAACTTGAGGTCGCCTTCGGGACCAAGCTGATAGGACTCCCATTGGTACGTCATCTGTGAGCAAAGAGGAGTAAATTAGAGAAGTAGTCAAGTGTGCAAATTTTTAGGTAAGTTTGCAGATAAGGTAGAGATTGCTCATCTTTTTGAAAAAGGATTTCAAGGATAAGAGTAAGAACAAGTTTTCACAAATATTCACTTCATTGGTTTTTGAAACTAAGTTTTTCAGACGTCCATTCTAACTAGGGTCTCCTAAGGTCAAACAATGGCTCTGATACCAACTTGTCAACACCGGATTTTTAAGTCCAGATGCCTGTTATGCCATACATCGCAATCCCAGGAATATTGTGGTTGCGAGACATAACAGTTGAATATCATACGTCATCATTCATTACATACCATAGTCGTCTTACAAATAGAGATCACCTGATCCATCTTACACAAATAGCTGATCTATCGATCAACATACACACAGATCATAGTTTCATAGCGGAAGCGTAACGTAGAAGGGACTCTTGAGTCCACAGGCCAACGTCTGACGTCAGAAGGCTCCCTAGTTGTCGTGGGCGTCCTGCGGTCGTCTTCTTCATCCTGTTGTTCGGCTTCATAATCTGGCCATTTGAATAGCCAGGGACACAGCCGTGAGTACTTTAAGTACTCGCAAACTAATATTACGGTAAGTGCCAATAGTTCTAGTAAGGGGGTACTAAGCTCTAGTTTATTTTGCATAAAGCTAATTTTGTTTCACAAACATTTTTGTAAACAACTCTTCAGGTACTAACTAACCCAAGTGGGACATTAGTGTCATTCCCACAACTCTGTTGTAATTCCAAGTCAAGGTCTCCGTTCAAGTTCAAAAATCATAAGTCACCCTTCACCATTCATAGTTTTCGAAAAGTTCTGATGACGGAACAGTATGGCCTTTCCAACTGTCCATAACCGAGGACGCGGCTATTCGAATAGGTTTGACTCTGCAGAGGTTGTACACTTGTGCCACAACAATTGCAATAGCTCGTCAGGGGTAACTGGCCCTGATTTATCGTACGCGATGCGCGAACTACCAATCATAACCTTTCATTTACATACCCTAGTATAGGCACCTCTCCCCATGAGCTTGGCCTCCCGGTGAAGACAGACAGTCGGCACAGGAGCGCACGAGGCTTGGGCCGGACATTCACCTCATTTCGCATCATATCGTATCGTTTCTTTTGTGGTAGAGGCAGCTTTCGGCATAACCCCGATGATGCTTGTTTAGAGGGAACCCATACTAAGACACACAAACTTCTAGTTAAGCCCTACCCAGATTCAGGTATTGTGGGGGTACGGTAAAATTGGAATGGTATCGCATCCGAACCCAACCATCAGTGTTTTTGTAAAATTCACCAAGTCATTCACCGGTCATATTCACCTTCAAAAATCATTCAATGGAAATCATCTTCATTCCAAGGTTTCAAAACTCCTTCAAAATCTTTCAATAGCAAGACTCGTCATTCCAAGGTTTTCGAAATCCTGTCGGTTCCCAGTTTCTCAAATGGAGTAGTCACTTTCAAAACCGCACTAGCATCTATGTATGAGGGTGCTAAGTACTTTGTTTTGCTTCTAGGCTAAGTTTGATACTCTTGTACTAGTCCAATACTAGCCAAGTGAATCATGAATCAAAAAGTACTTTGATAAGACCAAAGTAAAATGCTTGTAAAGCAAATACTGGAAAGCAGGAGCATAATTATAAAGTCGAGAAAGTAGTGCCTTGCTTATGGTGAGCTTTGCAAGTGGCAAGATTAGCATCTTGCATTGGGGTCAACTTGCAAGGGTCTAGTTTGGATTGGTAAAAGCTGGCTAACTTTACTACTCTAGTAACCCAACTTGTACTCTGACCAAAGTTAACTATAAAAGTAACTGGTTTAGGAAACAAGTAAGAATCAGTAAAGTCAAAACTTGGGATGGGTTCACATAAGAGAAGATAAGCAACATGGTGTCTTGCCCCAAAGGGGCTTTGCACTTTATCAGCATATTACTTACAAACTAAGTAGTTTAGCTTGCAAACAATATTATTGATAAACGCTTGCAAGGGTAAAAACTTGCACGGGTATTGGCTTGCAGAAATATCAGCTTGCATAGTATTTTAGCTTGCCTTGGTATGAAGTGAGGGTCTAAGTTCTCTTCTCCGTCTTTGTCGTAGAAGTCCTCCTCTTCCTGATGGTCTCCGGTACTAGCGTCTAAAATACGAATACGGGGTACACAATCATCATACCAAACTTACATACTAACTAAGCACACACAAGCTTTACAACTTAACTAGCATCACACTTTCTATTAAGTGGGTGGAGGTGTTCCTCTTATTCACGAGAAATAATTTCCTCTCATGATCTTATTAAGATTTAATTTCTCTTATGAACACAATATGACCTAGGTTGACTAAGGTCAACCTCTTCATACTCCTCATTTGAGAAAATGATTTAAATGAGGTTTCATACCTCATACAATTTCATACTAAAAAGGTAATGATTTAAGGTCACCAAATACTCACATAAGATTATATAGACCATGGTCCATAACTCATGTTGAAATACTTGAGACCAAGATTTAAATGAGAGGACAACCTCTCATTAGATTTAACACATAGTTGTAACTAGGTTAACAACTACCATTGAGGTGATTTCACATCCTCAACAATTCATTGGTTATTCTAACATCAAGTGTAATTACACCAATTTATTCTATTCACACAAATACTACAAAGAGGGTGCATTGGTTGTGTTGCTTGAGGAAAAGTAATTTCCTCTCCTTACATGGAAATGATAATTTCCATCTAGGGTTGGAGAAACACTTCTCTCTTGTTGAAATCTTCTTAAGATTTAATTTCTCAAACAATCATACATGAAATCATGTTGACCCAAGTCAACCATTCATCATCATCCTTTGAGAAGTAGATTTAGATGGGGTAAAATACCTCATACCATTTAATAACACTACATATGATTTAAATCTCTAAGTAATTCATATAAGTGAGTTTGGCCAGGGGTCCAAACATCACATGAATTCATTGGAGACAAGATTTAAATGAAGCATAAGACTTCATAAGGTTTACTTAATAGTTTTGGACAATATCCACTAGTTAACTAGCCATATTGCACACTACTCAAACTAGGGCATGATCATGCAAAGTGACCATACCATTTTCTTGCATAAACAATTAGTGCAAGTCAAATGTGAGCTAAAGGAGTTGGAATTGACTTAATAGCTATTTTGGTTGATTTTTAAGAATTATTCTAAGGCAGAAAAGTCCCTGACTTGTTATTTTTGTCAGATTAATTCTACAAAGAGATTGACCATGAGGTCAGTGGCATTGGATAGATATTTTCCTAAGCTTTCCAACGGTATAAAATTCACTAAATTTGGTTTAGCCAAACTGAAATGGTTAAATTTCAAAGTGGAGGCAGTATTACAATTAAATGGAAAAGTTTAAAAAGGGGGTTTGACTTAACAGGGCCGGCGGGAAAATAAACGGCCCAAAGATTTAAAAATGCTCGGGGCAGAGTTGGGCCGGCCCAGCTAACGTCCAGCGCGCAGCGGGCCAGCTGACAGGGGGAGGTCCACCTGTCAGCGACGGTGACTTACCGAAACGGTACGCGCGAGCGGTGGCCGTGCGATCAGATCAAGATCCAACGGCGGGGGATCGTCGTCGTCGTCGATGCGAGGACGGCAATGGCACGGCGAGGCACGGGGGTCGGCGGCGAGCTGGGACGTCGGCGAGCGGCGGCGTTGATGCAGGTCGATGTTGTAGACGACGGCGAGTGCGCTGGTACAGATGGCGTCGCCGATGGTGCTTGGATTCGTCGGCGGCGATCTCAGGTCCTCCGCGGCTCCGGCGACGAAATTGGAGGGCTCCGGCGAGCAATCGAGGAGGAGGAGTGGATGAGGAGATCGAGGAGAGGGAGGCGACGATGATGGTGTGAAGAAATCGGTGTGAGGGGGCTTCCTTTTATAGCGACGCGAGGTGGCCAGAGGTCTGCGGCGGGGTCGACATGGCCGCGGCGTTTCTGGCGAGCAATGGGGATGGGTGAGGGCGGCGCTAGGTAGGTGACATCCAGGCGAGGCTAACGCGCGTGATGGCGAGGTGGGGGACGGTCTGGCGACGACGCATTGCGTCCTGGTCTGCGGCGGCGTCCACGGGAAAATGTCGACGGTGTCGACGGCGGCAGGCGGAGCGAGGACACGGGACCGTGTCCGGTGGGTTGGCGCGGCGACGGCGAAGCTCAACGTGCAGAGAGAGGGTCCAGGGGAGGCGTGCTGCGGCGAGGCGACGCGTGGCCTGTGCTGCCCGTGGTGCGCGCGGGTGCGACGCCCACGGCATGCACATGTCACCCTGGGCGCGACGCGTTTCCGGCGGGGGCGTGTCGATCTCCGGCAGGGGTTGGTCTAGGATGCAATAGGGAGTCGAGGTGGAGCTTCTGGACATGGTGGGCACGGCTGGGGGTGAAGGAGAGGAGAGGGAGCACGGCATGGCCGGCATGCCATTGGCATGGCCATGGCTAGGCCATGTCTTGCCCTTCCCTAGGGTTTCTGTGGTGTGTGAGGCAGAGAGGGGGCAAGGAAACATGTAGGGTTGGTTTGGGTAGGTTAGAGTTAGGATAGAACACTATTTCAAATAGTGGGTGTTGTTCCCTATTTATGTTTCATCAAATTTTGCCCAAAATTGATTTAGCTCAAATGGTGGACAAATTTGAAAAGGGTGTGTTTGATTTGGTTCTAAAAGACCAGAGGAAAAGAGAAGTGGTGGTGGAATGGTTGAATGCAAAGAATTGCAAAAAAAATGGGCAAGGTGAGATTGTTGATCATGATATAAAGTTCCCATTTTGGATGAACCTAGCTATTGATCAAAGATGATTTTGGCCAGGGGGTCTTTACCAAAGTTGCTCACCTTGATGTGCTCTTGGATGACATGCAAAGAGTTGGGAAAGTTTAGATTGAAAAACTTGAAATAGAGAGGCTCCAAGTAGTGACCAGAATAATAATGGCAGATTTGACCATTATTGTATGTGAGCCAAAATGGAGTTTGTAAAAGATTTTAATTGGGTTTCTTTGATTCCAAAAGTTGTAATAAATGTTTAGTAACATTATACAACTAAGGATGAAGGTCAAAATGGTCTAAGGTCCACATTTAGAAAAATGGCATAAGCCATATGTGAGGGTTTTGTGATTTTCTCACTTTTATTCTTTTATTTCTCTTTGCTTCATTTTGACAAGAGTGAGATTTGTTTGGTGTTAGACTGAGTTAGGTGAAAGGTTCCAACCCATTTGAGACAAGGTTGGTGCCTAGGTCAAGATTTGATAAATTGGCCCTAAGTGTATGTGAGGGAAAAAATGGGATTATCCCACTATTGGATTTCTCTTCATTTGAGTTGAGTTGACTTGACTCTGATGTCATTCTTATTAGTTTAGGCACAATTTCAAACCATTGAAACCATTCCAAAAGGTCTAGCTCAAAGATTTGTAAAATTGGCCAAAACACATGAGAGGTGACAAGTCCAGCTTTCATATTCTTGCAAGATGCTCCCCTTGCTTTACTTGAGCAAGGTGGAGGGTCAAGTTAGGGTTAGATTGGGTCCAGAGATGGTTTCACACCATTTGGTAAAAGTAGAAGTGCATAGGACAAGAATTGATGAAAATGGCTAGGGGTCACCTATGCCTCTATGGCATATGTGGTATTTGATTTTTACTTTGACTTGGCTTGACCCAATTGATGTTGTTGAAAGTTGAGAAGGTATATAGGAGTGATCCAACCATTCAACTTCAAGTCTAGGGTCAAGATCCTCAATCTCACAAATTTGATATTTTGCTCTCAGATGCCTCTATGGCATTATTACTCTCTTTTTGAAAACCTTGTGTTCCACTTTGGATTGTGTTGGAAAAGTACTAGATAAGGCTTGTAAGGGTTTTCCAAACTCCTCAACAAAGTAGAAAGGCCTAGGGTAAAGTTTTACAAACAAATAACCATAGGCATATATGCCTCTTTCTTAAATAAAATGTTTTCCTTTTTATTTTATTTCTCAAAGATAGATGGCAAGAGGAATGAGGTTTAGGGTTTAATAAGTTTTGCAATGGTTCACCACCACTTAGCAAAATAAGGAAAGGTAGGGTTCCAGATCTACATATTAGGGCTATAGGCCCACCTATGGTTTTTCCTTTATTTTAGGGTTTCTCAAAATATATCCAAAGGATTTTGGAGAAGGTTTAGGGTTTAGGTTTTTCTTATTTGAGTTCTTTCTCTCTTTGTTTTGATTTGGTTTGTGATCTTCACTTGATCACTCTAGGGTTTGAGGGGGTATCACACAAGTATTCTACACTCATCAAGGCAAGAAACACAAGTAATAGGTAGGGGCACTAAGCATAATACCTTATATCAGAAAAGTTTTTGTTGGCTCTCATTTTTGGAAAAAGGAAATTCATTTTTGCTTTGTTTTGAAATTTGGGGTGTTACACACAGTACGCGGATCATCAACCATAACCTTTCACTTACAAATCCTAGTATGAGCACCTCTCCCCATGAGCTTGGCCTCCCAGTGAAGACAGACAGTCGGCACAGGAAGCGCACGAGGCTTGGGCCGGACATTCACCTCATTTCGCATCATATCATATTGTTTCTTTTGTGGTAGAGGCAGCTTTCGGCATAACCCCGATGACGCTTGTTTAGAGGGAACCCATACTAAGACGCATAAACTTCTAGTTAAGCCCTACCCATAATCAGGTATTGTGGGGGTACTTAATAATTGGAAAGGTATCGCATTCAAACCAACATCATTGTTTTATCAAAAATCACCATCTTCTCTTGGTCATATTCACCTTCAAAAATCATTCAATGGAATGCATCTTCATTCCAAGGTTTCAAAAATCCTTCAAATTCACATTGTTCCCATCTATAGTAGTCAAGTTTTAATTCATTAGCACTAGCTCTAATTCATGAGGGGTGCTAACTTGCTTTGCTTGGAGAAGACTAACTCACTACTCTAGTAACCAACTTGTACTTTGACCAAAGTTAACTATACAAGTAACTTATTTAGAAAACAAGTAAAGACTTGTAAAGTAAAAACTTGGGATAGGCTTATGTAAGATAAGATAAGAAACAGGGTGCCTTGCCCCAAGGGCTTTGCACTTTGCAAGAATAATAGCTTGCCTTGGTAGTTCTCAAACTGTTCCTCCTCCTCCTCTTGGTAGCAACCTTCTTCTTCGACGTACTCTCCGGTGCTACCGTCTAAATTTGAATACGAGTATAATTACTCACTAATTCAATGGCTATTCCATACATCACATAGAACACACAAACTACTCTATGCACACAAGTAAATAAACTAGGGTGCATGGGTTGTGGGGTTTAAATAGAATTCACTTCTTTGCATTTCCTATGTAAATGATAGTTTCCATAGGATTCTTGAGAAATAATTTCCTCTCATTGAAATCTTCTTAAGATTTAATTTCTCCAACAATCATGAATGAACTCATATTGGCCTAAGTCCAATGTTCATCATCATCATTTGGGAAAATGATTTAAATGAGGTGGATCACCTCTTACAATTTAAATAACACTACCTTTGATTTAAATCTCAAGTAATTCATATAAGAGAGTTTGGGACCAGGGGTCCAAACATCCCATGAATCCATGTGAGACAAGTTTAAATGAAGTGTAAGACTTCACACAATTTAACTTTAATAGTTTTGGACAATATCAACTAGTTAAACTAGTCAAAATATCCATTCATTAAACCATGGCATGATCATGCAAAGTGACCACACCATTTTATTGCATAAACAATTAGTGTAAGTCAAATGTGAGCTATTAGAGTTGGAATTAACTTAATATCTATTTTAGTTGATTTTTAAGAATTATTTGAATAGGGAAACGTCCCTGTCTTGTTATTTTTGTCACATTAATTCTACAAGGAAATTGACCATGAGGCCAGTGGCATGTTGTAGAGAATTTCAGTGGCTTTCTAACAACATAAGATTTACTAAATTTGGTTTAGCCAATTTGAAATGGTTGAATTTCAAAGTGGAGGCAGTATTGAAATTCATTTGAATTAAATAAACTCAGTTTAAACTAAAAAGGCCGGCGGGAAACTAGCTGGGCCCAAATGGTTTGAAAAAGGGAGAAACGGCCCAGCAACGCATCCAGTGCGCGCGGGCCTGCTGACAGGGTGGGGGCCACCCGTCAGTCTCTCTTAAAACCCGAAACGGTAAGTTTTAACGTGGGGCGTAGGATTAGATCGGGATCGGACGGTGCTGGTGCGTCGTCTTCTCCAGCGAGAGGCAGAGAGGTTGTCGGCGAGGGTAGGGGGTCGGAGAGCTCACCGCGGCTCCAGCGGGGGATGGCAGTGTGCTCGGGGAAGGTGTAGACGACGGCGAAGCAGCTGGTAGCAGTGGCGGAGCTCGAGGTGGCCTGGATCAATGGCGATTTCTCCAGGGCTTCCGCGGCTCCGAGCTTGCGATTGGCCTTGCTCCGGCGATGATCGAGGTGGCTAACGGTGCGAGGCGAAGTGGTGAAGCGTGGGGAGTGAGGTGGTGTGCTCAGTTGCTTCCAGGGAACGCTCTATTTATAGGATTGAGCAAGGGGTGCGGGGCAGTGGCAAGGTCGACCATGGCGCGGCTTCTCCGGCGGCTGGTCGAGCTAGGCGTGGTCATGGCGATGCTCTACGTGTCCAGGCGATGCGTTTGGCGGCGACAGCGCGGTCGGGGGAGGCTCGGTTGGGTCGCATTGCTTCCACGACGGCCGCGGCGCGTACGGGAACATGCTGTCGTCTCCGGCGCCGGCGGTCACGGTTTGGGGCTGGGCGCGTGTCTGGCGCGGCTGAGGTGTCACGGCGGTGTGCTTGGTGAAGAAAGGGGGTCCAGGGCGTGAGCGGAGTGGCTGCACGGTGCGTAGCCAGTGCGCGTCCATGGCGCGCATGGTCGCGACGCGAGCGGCATCCAGGGGCGACCAGGGCACGCGATCTCCGGCGAGTCTACATCGGCTACGGCGAGCTGGTGGGTGCTAGGCGAGGTAGATGCGTACGGTGGCGACGTTGGACACCAGGGCCAGTGCTGAGAGTGAAGGGAGAAGAGAGGGGCTCGACATGGCCGGCATGTGGCCGGCATGGCTATGCCATGCTTGCTATGCCTCTCCTCCTAGGGTTTCTATGTTGGTGTTAGTGAGAGAGGGAACCAGGGGACCAATTGGTGTAAGTTGGGGTAGGTTAGTTAGGGTAGAATCACTATTTGCAATAGTGTCCAATAGTGTTCAAATTTGGAATTTACAAAATTGTCCAAATTTGAAATAATTCAAAAGGTGAAAGTTTTTGAAATGTGAGTGTTGAGATAAGTTGTAATTGACCAGAGGTGAATTGAGGTGGTGGTGGAATTGTTAGAATTCAAAAATTGGCAAAATGGGCTAAGTGGGGAATGTTGAATATGTTAAAAAGTTAAGACTTTGGATGAGCATTGCTCATGATCAAAGATGAATTTGGCAGGGTGATCTTCATCAAAGTTGTTCACCTTGATGTTGACTTTGAAATGGTGCAAAGAGTTAGCAAGAATTGGTTTGGGAAAATTTAGTTGCAGGGGCTCAAAGTGGTGATCATACTAAATTTGGCAGATTTGACCACTATCACATGTGAGTGGGAATTGTGTTTGAATTTCATTTGAAAAGTGAAACCTTGATTCCAAAAGTTGTAATAAGTGTTTAATAACATTATTCAACTAATGGTGAAGACCAAATAGGTCTAGGGTCAAAATTTATAAAAATGCCATAGAGCATATGTGAGGGTTTTTAGGGTTTTGCAATTTATGGATTTTCTTCCTTTTTGATTTGTTTGGTTGGTGATCTTCATAAGATCACACTAGGGTTTTAGAGCATATCAAATACAAGTAAAAGCAATCATCATGGCATATCACTCAAATGCACAAGTCCTATGCATGGTACTATATGCAAAAGAAAAGTTTTTGTTGGTTTGAAATTTTTGCTCTCTGGAATTCTCTAACTTTCTTTTTATTGAAATTTGGGGTGTTACAAGTAATTAGTAGGGAATTATAAATTACTTGTCTCATACAAACATATTCTTGTTTCTCTCTCACACACATTCATGTACTTGTCTAACACACACACTCACGCACATGTGATAGACCAAAAAAAGATCTTCTTCGTCCCGGCTTCGAGCTCTAGCGTCTCTTCGCAATCTTTCTTGCCCTTTCAGTTGTTGGCGGTTGAATACTTTATGCCGGCCACCTTGAGATTTCTTCGCGTGAACGGACAACCTTTAGAGGGTAGGGAGGTCTTCCTTCTTACTTTACTAGTAGTAGGCATGTCGAAGTGCTTGTCGAATTTCTCCTCGATCTTTGGGTCACCGTTCTTGTCCAAGTCTTCCTCGTTGGCGTCTCCTTGCGTTCCTATGATGCTCCTCTTGCCCCTCCTCACGACAACACGGCTAGGCCTAGACGGATCGGTGATGAAGAAGCATTGGTCAACTTGGCTACCGAGTACCCATGGCTCATTTTTCGTAGATGCGTTCTTCGATTTTGCATCGGGTATAACCATGGTTGTAAAATATCGACCTTCTTTTTCGACCTTCTTGGCCCATCTCACACAAAACATTGGCACCGTCTCTCCACAGTAATTTAGCTCCCATATCTCCTCGATCCTTCCAAAAAATCTTTCCTTGACATTAGTCTCATCATCGGCGTATGACATCATAGTTACTCCTGAGTTTTGATTTTCACTATTTCTGTCCTTTTCCTTTGTGTAGAATCTGTAACCGTTGATGTCGTACCCCTGATAGGTCCTTACGTTATGCCCGGGGCCCTGTGATAAGGTGTATATGAGTTTTTCATCTTCGGTAGAAGGCCTTTTTCTCAGTGCTTCAACCAGTTGAGTTTGCTTGAACAAAAGCGTGAAGCTGGAGTTTTGCTCTTTGGTTACGTCTCCCATCTTCCTCGGCCGGCCCATATCGATGTAATTCTGCTCGATCATGCTTTTGTGCTCTTGCACGAAAGGTTCGATCAGTTTTAAGTGTTGTAGTGCGACCCAGTGAGCCCTGTCAAAGTCATTGCGTCGATTGGCAATGCCGACATGGACTGAGCGGTAGCCCTCGCGGTGACCGACTCCAGCGAGCCTGCCGAGGTGCGTCCTGGGGCGTAGACCAACATGATCCTCATCGTCCTCGGTGCTTAGATAATTCTGGCAGAAGGAGATGCACTCGTAGGTTAGAAACCCCTTGGCCATGCTTGCATCTGGACGGGCCCTATTGCGAACGTATCCTTTCATGACACCGTTCTGCCTTTCGAAAGGCATCATGTTGTGGAGGAACATTGGGCCGAGCTGCTTGATGTCTTCGACGACATGGAGATGGACGCATATATCACAGAATGCGGGCGGGAAGTAAATCTCGAGCTCACATAGTATCACCACGATCTCATCCTGTAGCATCTTGAGCTACCTCATGCCGATCGACTTCCTGGTGATAACGTCAAAAAAGTTGCAAAGGCCAAACAGCGTATCACGGACGTGCTCGTCCATTATGCCTCGGATCGCAACGGGAAGTATCTGCGTCATGAGCACGTGGCAATCGTGAGACTTCATCCCGGTGAACCTCTTCTTCGCTACGTCAAAATATCTGCTTATATTCCCCAAGTAACCGTGAGGAACTTTCACTCCTAGGAGGCACCTGAAAAACTGCTCGAGCTCCTCCGGACTCGTCGTGAAGCAGGCAGCGGGAAGCAGCACCGCGTTCTTCTTAGCCCTTTTGCGGAGACGTTGAGTCCCTTCCGTCTGATCATCATCATCATCATCATCATCGTCGTTGTCAGTATCGGGGGCTTGAAGATCTTTCCTGATGCCGAAATGTTTCAGATTGTATCTTGCTTTCGGTCCATCCTTGGACTTTTCTGAGTTGCAAAGAGTGCCAAGCAGACTCTCAGTAACGTTCTTCGTAATGTGCATGACATCGAGGCTGTGGGGCGTGTGGAGGACCTTCTAGTACTCCAAGTCGTGGAAAACAGACCTCGCTTTCCATACACCGAGCAGCGGCTCTGGCTTCGGTCGCTTCTTTCCCGGCGCTGGGCACTCCTTCCAATTTTTCAGAAGATCATCGATTTCTGCACCGCTCCTCGGGCGCAGGGGTCCATCGGGCTCATCTTTACCATTGAACAGATCACCACGTTTTCTCCACGGGTGATCCAAGCGAAGCCACCTTCGAGCACCTGGGTACACGGTTTTCGAGGACCCGAGATCCCTTGGTAGCTGTAGATGCGGGGTCTCGTCCATGCACTTCATACAACCGTTGAATCCGTGGCCGACCTGGGCAGATACATATGCGTAACCAGGCTAGTCCGTGACCGTCGTGATCAACGCGGCTCTCATATCGAAATAAGTTCTAGTGTAGGCGTCCAACTGATGACCCACAAGTATAGGGGGTGTATCGTAGTACTTTCGATAAATAAGAGTGTCGAACCCAACGAGGAGCAGAAGGTGTTGACAAGCAGTTTCGATGAAGGATTCACTGTAAATGCTCACAGACAAGTTTTCAGGGGGTTTTGATATAGCAGATAAATAAAGTACAAGTAAGTAAAATGCGGGAATAATAATTGCAGCAAGTGGCCCAATCCTTTTTAGCACAAAGGACAAGCCGGTTTGTTTACTTATGATGACCAAACGTTCTTGAGGACACACGGGAATTTAGTCTAGTGCTTTCGCTTCATATAGTTGATTAATCTTCATTGTTTTTATAAGTGTTGTGTGGGTGACATAGGCATCCCCAATGGGCCTGCCAAACATGGTACCCGGGGTTTACTGAAGGCCCACGAGTCGAAGAATATGAAGCCTGGAAGCCCAGTTAGTACTAAGCAAAGTTAGAGTTGTATTAGGAAATATAGAATTATAATCATTACGGGACGGGTGAGTGATACATCCATTTTGCATCACTATTTTATATCACAATTTACTGTTATTCATTGATATATTTCATATTTATAGATGATACTTATGTTATTTCACCTATTTTGCATGTTTCATGATTATTGGAGAATTACTCACCGGAATCAGGATTCTGCTGGAAAAAGCACCGTCAGGATACGTTATTTCTGAAGATCAACAATTGACGGAAAATACACCGAAAGTCTTATTTCTCTAGAAGAAGGAGCCAACCAAAAGGAGGGACCGAGGAGGGCCGCCATGGCCCACCCATAGGCCGGTGCGGGCTCCACCCTGGCCGCGTCGCCTTGTGGGGAGGGGGCCCACAGCCCCGCTCGGCCGTCTCTCTTTCGCGTACTTTATCTACCCGAAAATCTAAGGTACTGGGGGATCATCGCGAATAGACACAGCCGACTCTGCTGGGCGGAAAACACTAGAGAGAAAAGAGCTCTCCGGCAGGCTGAAATCCGCCGGGGAAATTCCCTCTCGGAGGGGGAAATCGTCGCCATCGTCACCGCCATCGAGATGGACTTAATTGGGACCATCATCACCATCATCTCCACCACCGACACCGTCATCTCCACCGCTGCACCTCGTCTCCACTGTAACATCTAGGGTTGAATCTTGATTATTTCATAGGGGAAACTCTCCCGGTGTTGATTACTTCTTGTTATTGATGCTATTGAGTGAAACCATTGAACCAAGGTTTATGTTCAGATTGTTATTCATCATCATATCACCTCTGATCATGTTCCATATGATGTCTCGTGAGTAGTTTGTTTAGTTCTTGAGGACATGGGTGAAGTCTAAATGTTAGTAGCGAACAATGTTGACTAATATTTAATGGTTTGATATTTAAGTTGTGGTGTTATTCTTCTAGAATGTTGACTACATGATACTTCACCTTTATGGGCCTAGGGGAATGCATCTTGTATTCGTTTGCTAATTGTGGGGTTGCCGGAGTGACAGCAACCTGAACCCCCGTTGGTATATCGATGCAGGAGGGATAGGAGGATCTCAGAGTTTAAGGCTGTGGTTAGATTTATCTTAATTACTTTCTTGTATTTGCGGATGCTTGCAAGGGGTTTAATCACAAGTATGCATTAGTCCTAGGAAGGGCGGTACATTAGCATAGGTTCACCCACACAACACTTATCAAAACAATGAAGATTAATCAACTATATGAAGCGAAAGCACTAGACTAAATTCCCGTGTGTCCTCAAGAATGTTTGGTCATCATAAGTAAACAAACCGGCTTGTCCTTTGTGCTAAAAAGGATTGGGCCACTCGCTGCAATTATTACTCTCGCATTTTACTTACTTGTATTTTATTTATCTGCTATATCAAAACCCCCTGAATACTTGTCTGTGAGCATTTACAGTGAATCCTTCATCGAAACTTCTTGTCAACACCTTCTGCTCCTCGTTGGGTTCGACACTCTTATTTATCGAAAGTACTACGATACACCCCCTATACTATTTTCTGGCGCCGTTGCCGGGGAGTGAAGCGCTATTGGTAAGTGGAATTGGTTAGGGAAACTTTTACTGTACGTGCTGATTTTATTTCTGCCTGCTGCTATAATTCATTATGGAGAAATCTTCTCTTGAATTCCTATTTGGAAAATCTACTACTACTGCAAAGGTAGTGGATGAGGCACCAGGTGAGAAAGAGGTTCCATATAAAATACCTATGAAAATTATTGAACGTGTTGTGGATAACCGCTATGAAGGGGATGGAACTGTCCATCCTGGAGATCATTTACTGTTTTTACATGAATTATGCGGGTTATTCAAGTGTGCAAGTATTGCTATGGATGAAGTTAGGAAGAAACTATTCTCTATATCGTTGTCTGGTAAAGCGGCGCATTGGTACAAATTGCTGAAGAATGGGGATTCTCTTGGTTGGAAGGATATTGTGCCTCTATTTTATTCTAAATTCTATCCTCCAAGTGAAATTCACAAAGACCGAAACCGCATATATACTTTCTGGCCTCATGATGGAGAGAGTATTGCCCAAGCATGGGGGAGATTGAAGTCTTTAATGCTCAAATGCCCCATTCATGAGCTTCCTGGTAATATCATCATTGATAATTTCTATGCAAGACTTTATTTTCAAGATAAAACCTTGCTGGATACTTCTTGTTCTGGATCATTCACACGCAACAAAATAAGTTTAAATGGGACCTTCTTGATCGGATTCAGGAGAATACTGAAGGATGGGAGAACGACAAAGATAGAGAGTCAGGTATAAATTATGATTATGAATGCATTGAAACTTTTATGGATACTGATAAATTCCGTAATATGAGTGCTACTTATGGTCTTGACTCTCAAGTTGTTGCAACTTTTTATAAAGCTTTTGCCTCTCATTTTGAATTGCCTAGGAAGAATTTTAATAAGTATCATGAACCTTATAAAGATAAAACCGATTCACCTATAGGTAAATGTGTTGAGATTAAAACTGTTGATCATATTCTTCCTGAAGCTTATAATGAAAAAACTCCTTTCCCTGCTAAAATGAAGGAGTATTCTGTTATAACAAGTGTGGTTAATAAACGTGCGAAAAAACCTATAGAACCTGAAGAGCAAATAAAGGTTGAACCTGTTATTGCAATAGTTAAAGATCTTGTGACTGAAAATGTAGAAGATGGTCATATCATTTTCTGTGAAGATGCTTCTAATATTGTTTCACATCCTAATAAGTCTAGGATAGCTAGTGTTCCTATGATCTCTGTTAGAATTGGTGATCATTACTATTATGGTTTATGCGATATTGGTGCAAGTATTAGTGCCATTCCTTATGAGCTTTACACGGAAATCATGCATGAAATTGGTTCTTGTGAACTTGAGGATATTGATGTGGTTATTTGGCTAGCTAATAGAGAAACTATCTCTCCTATTGGTATTGTTCGAGATGTGGAACTTCTATGTGGTAAGATTAAATATCCTGCTGACTTTTTGGTACTTGGTTCTACTGCTAGTAAGTCTTGTCCTATCATTTTTGGTAGACCTTTTCTAAATACTTGTGGAGCTGTTATAGATTGCAAGAAGGAGAAAATTTTAACTAAATTTGCTGGTGAATCTTATGAGTTTAATTTCTCTAAATTTGCCAAAGTTCCTTATAAAGCCGAATTGCCTAATAATGATTTTAGAATTGAACAATGTGCATTTATTGCTCTTGCTCCTAATAATCCTTTGCAGCAACATTTGGAGGATAGTGAGAGTGAAGTCTTTAGGGAAGAAAGGAATGAGCTTGATGAAATTTTCCTTTGTCAACCTATTCTTAAACATGACTTGCCGGTTGAAGATCTAGGTACAATACCGCCACCAAAGGAAGATCCTGTTTTTGATTTAAAACCGTTGCCTAATAATCTTAAGTATGCTCATATTGATGATAAGAAAATATATCCTGTTATTATTAGTTCTAAGCTTTTAGATTTTGTGGAAGAAAGGTTATTGGAAATATTGTAGAAACGCCGAGGAGCTATTGGCTACACTCTTGATGACTTGAAGGGGATTTCTCCCTCTATTTGCCAACATGCCATTAACATGGAAGATGATGCAAAGCCTGTTGTTGAGCATCAGCGTCATCTAATTCCTAAGATGAAGGATGTGGTAAGGAATGAGGTATTAAAACTTCTTGAAGCTGGTATTATATATCATATTGCTGATAGTAGATGGGTTAGTCCTGTGCATTGTGTTCCTAAGAAAGGAGGAATAACTGTTGTACCTAATGATAATGATGAGCTCATCCCTCAAAGAGTAGTTGTAGGGTATAGAATGTGCATTGATTATCGAAAAGTTAATAAAGTTACTAAGAAAGATCATTACCCTTTACCTTTTATTGATCAAATGTTAGAAAGGTTATCTAAAAATACTCATTTTTGCTTTCTTGATGGTTATTCTGGGTTTTCACAAATTGGTGTTAAAACTAAAGATCAAGAGAAAACCACCTTCACTTGTCCCTATGGAACTTATGCTTATAGGCGTATGCCTTTTGGTTTATGTAATGCTCCTGCTACTTTTCAAAGATGCATGTCTGCTATTTTTCATGGCTTTTGTGAAAAGATTGTAGAGGTATTCATGGATGATTTTTCTGTCTATGGGAATTCTTTCGATAATTGCTTGCAAAACCTTGATAAAGTTTTGCAGAGATGTGAAGAAACTAACCTTGTTCTTAATTGGGAGAAATGCCACTTTATGGTTAATGAAGGAATTGTATTGGGACAGAAAATTTCTGAGAGAGGTATTGAAGTTGATAGAGCTAAAGTTGAAGCAATTGAGAAGATGCCCTATCCGAGGGATGTTAAAGGTATTCGTAGTGTTCTTGGTCATGCTGGTTTTTATAGGAGATTTATTAAAGATTTCTCTAAAATTTCAAAGCCTCTTACTAATCTTCTTCAAAAAGATGTACCTTTTGTTTTTGATGATGATTGCAAGGAAGCTTTTGAAACTCTAAAGAAAGCCTTAACAACTGCCCCTGTAGTTGAACCTCCTGATTGGAATTTACCTTTTGAAATTATGTGTGATGCTAGTGATTTTGCTGTAGGTGCTGTTCTTGGACAGCGAGTAGATAAAAAATTGAATGTTATTCATTATGCTAGTAAAACTCTTGATGCTGCTCAAAGAAATTATGCTACAACTGAAAAAGAATTATTAGCTGTAGTTTTTGTTGAGACAAGTTTAGACCTTATATTGTTGATTCAAAAGTCACAATTCATACTGATCATGCTGCAATTAGGTACCTTATGGAAAACAAAGATGCTAAGCCAAGGCTTATTAGATGGGTGCTTCTTTTGCAAGAATTTGATCTACATATTATAGATAGGAAAGGTGCTGATAATCCTGTTGCTGATAATTTATCTAGATTGGAAAATATTGCTTATGATCCTGTTCCTGTTAATGATAGTTTTCCAAATGAAGAATTGGCTGTAATAAAGGTGAGCTCGCGAGATAGTCCTTGGTATGCTGATTATGCTAACTTTATTGTTTCGAAGTACTTGCCTCCAACCTTTTCAGCTTAGCAAAGGAGGAAATTCTTTTATGACTTGGCATTAGTTTTGGGATGACCCACACTTATATAAAGAAGGAGTGGATGGTATTATGCGAAGATGTGTTCCTGAATATGAACAACAAGAGATATTGAGTAAGTGTCATGGTAGTGTTTATGGAGGACATCACGCCGGAGATAGAACCGCACAAAAGGTTCTACAATCAGATTTTTATTGGCCAACTCTCTTTAAGGATGCAAGAAAGTTTATTTTATCTTGTGATGAATGTCAAAGGGTTGGTAATATCTCCAGACGCAATGAAATACCTATGAATTATACTCTTGTTATTGAACCATTCAATTGTTGGGGGTTTGACTTCATGGGTCCTTTCCCTTCTTCAGAAGGTAACACTCATAACTTGTCGCTGTTGATTATGTTACTAAATGGGTAGAAGCCATACCCACAAAAAGTGCTGATGGTGAGACCTCTTTAAGAATGCTTTTAGATATTATTTTTCCTAGATTTGGAGTTCCTAGATATCTTATGACTGATGGAGGTTCTCATTTTATTCATGGTGGTTTTAGGAAAACTCTTGCTAAATATGGTATTCATCATAGGATTGCTACCGCTTATCATCCTCAAACTAGTGGGCAAGTAGAATTGTCAAATAGAGAAATTAAATCTATCTTGCAAAAGACTGTTAATAAATCTAGAAAGAACTGGGCTAGTAAGTTGAAGGAAGCACTATGGGCTTATAGAACTGCTTATAAAAATCCTATGGGGATGTCACCTTATAAAATGGTTTATGGAAAAGCTTGTCATTTACCTTTTGAACTAGAGCACAAAGCTTATTGGGCTGTAAGAGAACTTAATAAAGATCCTAAACTTGCCGGTAAGAAAAGATTGCTACAATTGAGTTCTCTAGATGAATGGAGAAGTGAAGCTTATGAAAATGCTAAACTTTTTAAGGAGAAAGTTAAGAAATGGTACGATAGAAGAATTGTCAAAAGAGAATTTAATGTTGGAGATAAAATCCTATTCTATCGGTCTCGTCTCAGATTTTTTGCAGGGAAATTGCTCTCAAAATGGGAAGGACCATATGTCATTGTGGAGGTGTATCGTTCGGGGGCAATAAAAATTGGTTCTTTGAAAGGTGATGCCACACAAGTGGTGAATGGACAAAGACTCAAGCATTATATTTCTGGAGATTCTTATAATGAAGATGTTGATGTTATTCGAGTGGTGACTCCGGAAGCTTTCATCAAAAATCAAATTGATAGTTCTGCAGAGTTCGACTTCGAATAGGTAACAATTCTGGTAATAAAAAGTCTGCGTTTAACTTTCCGAACAATGTTTTTGTTATTTTTGGAAAATATGAAAAATCACGAGATCTAAACGGAGAGGAGGAGACGCACGAGGGCATGCCCCCATAGGCCGGCGTGGGCCTCACCCTGGCCGCGCCGCCCTATGAGGACGGCCCCTCGTAGTCCCTCTCCAACTCTGGTTCGACCTGGTACTTTCCTTCTGTCGTGAATTTTTTTGCTATATAATCTCCCGGACCCCTGGAGGTCCGTATATCGCTTTCTCGTCGTGTTTTGTTTCGAGCTATTTTCTGCCACGATCTGTTTTTGATCTAGAAGCACCATGGTCTCTAGCAACAAGGACAAGGAGCTTTCGGAGGAAGATATTCAAGACCCCGAGTTCAAAGAAGAAGTCGAGAGCGAAGATGAAGGAGAAGTGGAGGAAGACCCGCGTGCATACCCGCGTGCCACCGTCGCAAGCATCGGGGTGGTGGAAAATCCTTTCAACCCCAACAAGAGCGCACGAATTAGCACCGGGGGAAAAGTTCCACGTCGCTTCCTAGCTCCAAGGACATCTCCTCCAGGCATCGACAACCCCTTCCACACTCTAATTCATAATAGTCAAATTGAAAGGGTTCCCAAGGCAGTATTGCCTAGCAGTTGGGATATGGATCGTTCTAACACTGCAGGAAGGATGAAACCTGAAGCTGAAGAGTGGGGAAACAACTCTAAGAGTTGGGACTTGCCATCGGACATACTTCTTAACCGCGTCGAGCACAACTCGGAGATGATCCGCAACCTCATATACGAGATTGATGAGCTAAAGGAGCTTGTTAGGAAGCTTATCAAGAATTCATCATCACCACCGCCGAAGGAGTAATTCATCATTGGTATTGGCACCCCCTTGGTTTGTTCCAAGCTTGGGGGGGTGCCGCGGTATCACATCATCACTATCTTTTACCTTTTTACTATCAAGTAGTGTCATATCATGAGTAGGGAAGTTATCATATAAGATGGTTGCAGTGTGGAAGTATCTCTCTTTTAGTTGGTTATCTATGTATCCCTTGGTGTGAGTTATCGTTATGGAATATTAATGAGAAGTTTTATCATTTACATATTGCACACCTTATTTTAGTTTGCAATCTCTGTTGTGTGATTGATCTTGTTGTTAGTATTGGTGTCACTTTGGGAGCATTGAGTAAATCTATTTGGTTTTGGCAAACTTAGCATTGGTCAATAGCAACAACACTTTGAGGTTTAAGTAGAAAGAGTAAATACATGTAGATATGTTATTTCATTATCTTTCTTTCTTGTTAGCTAATGAGCTTAGTATTCTGAAGTTAAAATTATTTGTGCTTACAAGAAAGATGCATGATTGTTTCTATCACATGTATATTTTTTTCTTTCCCTCAACTCTTATGCTTGCTAACCAACCTTGCTGGCCAAAGACCTGTACTGAGAGGGAATGCTTCTCGTGCATCCAAACCCTTAAACCAAACCTATGCCATTAGTGTCCACCATAACTACCTACTATGTGGTATTTCCCTTCCATTCCAAGTAAATACTTCATGTGCTACCTTTAAACAATTCAAAAGTTAGTATCCCTTATTTGTGTTAATGTTTTATAGCTCATGAGGAAGTATGTGGAGTTTTATCTTTCAATCTTGTTGGGAAGACTTTCACCAATGGACTAGTGGCTTCATCCGCTTATCCAATAATTTTGCAAAAAGAGCTTGCAACGGGGTTCCCAGCCCCAATTAATTAACTTTCATTAATAATTATCTTCACATGTTTTGCCCTGATTCATCAGTAAGCAACTTAATTTTGCAATAGACACTCCTCCATGGTATGAGAAATGTTGGAAGGCACCCGAGGATTCGGTTAGCCATGGCTTGTGAAAGCAAAGGTTGGGAGGAGTGTCATCCTTAAATAAACTAAAGTACATGTGTAAACAAAAGAAAAGAGGGATGATCTACCTTGCTGGTAGAGATAACGTCCTTCATGGGAGCCGCTCTTTGGAAGTCTGTTTGGCAAGGGAGTTAGAGTACCCACTACCATTCGTTGACAACAACAAACACCTCTCAAACTTTACTTTTATGCTCTCTATATGATTTCAAACTTAAAAAGCTCTAGCACATGATTTAATCCCTGCTTCCCTCTGCGAAGGGCCTATCTTTTACTTAATGTTGAGCCAGTAAACCCATTTCCCTCTATCTTAAGCAAGCAATTGAGTTGTTGTGATCCATCCATTTATATTGTGATCTGTTTAATCATGCCTTATTCTTCCTTGTTTAGTACAAGTTTTATCCGAATGAATATGGCTTTGAAGGTTATTAATGATTATGAGGAGATTATTCTGATTGAGTATGTAAGTTTTGCCATATAAGCTTTAATATAAGAGCTCTGCTCGAAAGACAAGTACAATCTGTTAATTGTTCTTTGACCAAGAACGAAGTTTTCCATCACCAATTATGATTTCCTATGCACCTTTATTTGTGATTTCCCTCTACTTGTTTCAAGTTGAAGTATATGAGGAAGTTGTTCACTAGAATGTCTTGTGTGAATTAATGTGATGCTTCTTGTCCGTATTTTATTTATCGACTCTTCACTCCATAAACATGTGGTCTTGTTTACTGAGTTCAGTTTCGCTTGGGGACAAGCGAGGTCTAAGCTTGGGGGGAGTTGATACATCCATTTTGCATCACAATTTTATATCATAATTTACTGTTATTCATTGATATATTTCATATTTAGAGATGATACTTATGTTATTTCACCTATTTTGCATGTTTCATGATTATTGGAGAATTACTCACCGGAATCAGGATTCTGCTGGAAAAAGCACCGTCAGGATACGATATTTCTGAAGATCAACAATTGAAGGAAAATACACCGAAAGTCTTATTTCTCTAGAAGAAGGAGCCAGCCAAAAGGAGGGACCGAGGAGGGCCACCATGGGCCCCCCATAGGCCAGCGCGGGCTCCACCCTGGCCGCGCCGCCTTGTGGGGAGGGGGCCCACAGCCCCCCTCGGCCGTCTCTCTTTCGCGTACTTCATCTACCTGAAAACCTAAGGTACTGGGGGATCATCGCGAATAGACACAGCCGCCTCTGCGGGGCGGAAAACACCAGAGAGAAAAGAGCTCTCCGGCAGGCTGAAATCCGCCGGGGAAATTCCCTCCCGGAGGGGGAAATCATCACCATCGTCACCGCCATCGAGCTGGACTTCATTGGGATCATCATCACCATCATCTCCACCACCGACACCGTCATCTCCACCGCTGCACCTCGTCTCCACTGTAACATCTAGGGTTGAATCTTGATTATTTCATAGGGGAAACTCTCCCGGTGTTGATTACTTCTTGTTATTGATGCTATTGAGTGAAACCATTGAACCAAGGTTTATTTTCAGATTGTTATTCATCATCATATCACCTCTGATCATGTTCCATATGATGTCTCGTGAGTAGTTCGTTTAGTTCTAGAGGACATGGGTGAAGTCTAAATGTTAGTAGTGAACTATGTTGAGTAATATTTAATGGTTTGATATTTAAGTTGTGGTGTTATTCTTCTAGTGGTGTCATGTGAACGTCGACTACATGATACTTCACCTTTATGGGCCTAGGGGAATGCATCTTGTATTCGTTTGCTAATTGTGGGGTTGCCGGAGTGACAGCAACCTGAAGCCCCGTTGGTATATCGATGCAGGAGGGATAGGAGGATCTCAGAGTTTAAGGCTGTGGTTGGATTTATCTTAATTACTTTCTTGTATTTGCGGATGCTTGAAAGGGGTTTAATCACAAGTATGTATTAGTCGTAGGAAGGGCGGTACATTAGCATAGGTTCACCCACACAACACTTATCAAAACAATGAAGATTAATCAACTATATGAAGCGAAAGCACTAGATTAAATTCCCGTGTGTCCTCAAGAACGTTTGGTCATCATAAGTAAACAAACCGGCTTGTCCTTTGTGCTAAAAAGGATTGGGCCACTCGCTGCAATTATTACTCTCGCATTTTACTTACTTGTATTTTATTTATCTGCTATATCAAAACCCCTGAATACTTGTCTGTGAGCATTTACAGTGAATCCTTCATCGAAACTGCTTGTCAACACCTTCTGCTCCTCGTTGGGTTCGACACTCTTATTTATCGAAAGTACTACGATACACCCCCTATACTTGTGGTTCATCAGTGAGAAACCCTCCCGGACTCTGTAACTTGTGTATTACGAATCCCTCGGCTCCGCCTCCTGTATAAGGGGGAGTCGAGGGGCAAAGAAAGGATCGACTCATTGTTTCACGCAACCCTAGTTTCATAATCGTCGAGCTCTTTTTGGCTAAAACCTTCGAGATCTACTTGCCCTCTACTTCCAACTAAACCCTAGCCTATAACTTGTAGGCATTGATAAGTTAATCCCTTGTCAATTGGCGCCGTTTGTGGGAATTAGAGGCGACAAGGAGCTGATCTCGATGGCACGTTCAAGATCGTCGACTTCTTCGGTAGCAAGCAACGCGATGGACAGAGGTAAACAGATCGAAACTGATTTAGTCGATTTTGTTCCTCACCCGCCCTCCCGTTTGGATGCATATGCGTATCTGGAGGAGCCCATGGAGATGACGTTCGGAAAGTTCCACTTCCGCGTCGAAAAGGAAGGATCGTATCGTCTCGAAATTCCGATCTCGTCGGGATTATCAGCGGTCGATCCCGATTTTTTGGGTTCAACATCGTCAATCGAGTCAGGCGACAAGGAGATTTCGCCGCCGCGCTTCATCAACACTATGGCAAGTGAAAAACTCGCCAAGATCTTCAACGACATGTCCTTCGAGTCATCTGCGGACTCCGATATAAGCGATGACTCGAGCAACATCGACAGCTTCAACTTCATCGGCAGATCTACTATTGTTGGAGAGGTCTTCACCAATCTATATGATGGTGTCACCAAACCCGACAAAGTTCAAAATTCAAAATATCATCAAATCTATGCAATTGGAGACACAAGTCGTCCGCAGGAGGAGACATCAGAGAACTTTGACGATGCAGGAAACCCGTACGTCGATCCCGCAGATCTCACGCGAGGTTTTGGGACCAAATATATCGGGCCTGGAACACGAGAGATGGTGCAATTTCCGCAGGCAGTATGGGATCGAGTCGCAAGAGCTATTAATGGTACAGAGCCAATGACCATAACATCGACACCTGAAGAGTTACAAGCATATCAATATAGGCTTGCACGTACCAGGCGGGAGCTCGAGAAACAAAAAATCGAGCTGGACAGGAGGCAAGAAGCGGCTTCCGCGTCAAGCAGGCGAAGGGCGGATTTGAGTCAACAATCTGGCACATCGGAAGATAGTCACAGAGCAGCTCGAAATAGAGCGAGATCTCAGCTGCAAAATATACCTGAGGCTGATAGGGAGAATTTGGTTGAAAACCTCGACATGTCTTTTATGTCAATAGACACGAGGGGGAACATTATTCCTAAAACACCGGAAGTTGGGTACATGGCGACGCAAGCTTTTATCCTCGCATCCAGGCCACCTCCCGGAGATCCAAGAGAAGCATTGTATAACATGGCCATGGCAGGAGTTGGAGCCATGGGAACAACATTCATAACTACACCTCCCGAAGGATCTGCAAGGCAAAATAGTCCACGACCTACTGCAGCAGTTCGAGATCCCCCAAGAGCGAGTGGGGCAAGAGATGCAGCGACTAAGGCAAGGGTGGATAGAGTGCGACAGGGCAGAAGGGAACGTCGACATTCACCAGAAGTCGATGAAGAAGATATGTGTGGACTTCCGTGCTTTACGAGACGAGTCCGAAAAACTCGGGTCCCATCAGGATTTAAGCTACCCGATAGTTTCAAAAAATTCAATGGTTTACAAGATCCTGAGGATTGGCTAGTTGATTAACTCGAGACGGTGAAGCTGATAGGTGGAACCAGAGCAACAGCCATGCAGAGCATTCAAGTACACCTGAGTGGAGCCGCACGATCCTGGATAAAGAAGCTGCCTCCAGGTTTCATCGACAGCTGGGACAGTTTTGAGGATGTATTCGTCAAGAATTTCCGATCCACCTGCAAAAAACCCGCATCACTAGAGGAGTTGAGGTCGTGTAGACAAAAGCATGATGAATCAATGAGAAAGTATTGTAGGATAACGTTGCATAGAAAACAAAAATTTTCCTACGGCGAACACGCAATCCAAGCCAAGATGCAATCTAGAAGACGGTAGCAACGAGGGGGTATCGAGTCTCACCCTTGAAGAGATTCCAAAGCCTACAAGATGAGGCTCTTGTTGCTGCGGTAGACGATCACTTGCCGCTTGCAAAAGCGCGTAGAAGATCTTGATCACGATCGGTTCCGGCGCCACGAACGGGCAGCACCTCCGTACTCGGTCACACGTTCGGTTGTTGATGAAGACGACGTCCACCTCCCCGTTCCAGCGGGCAGCGGAAGTAGTAGCTCCTCTTGAATCCGACAGCACGACGGCGTGGTGTCGGTGGCGGTGTAGAAGTCCGGCGGAGCTTCGCTAAGCTACGCGGGCAATATGAAGTGGAGGAGCAAAGCTAGGGTTTGGGAGGGGGTGGCCGGCCACTCAAGGGGGGCGGCCAAGCTATGGTCTTGGGGGTGGCCGGCCCCCTCCCTTGGCCCCTCATTATATAGGTGGATCCCAAGTGTTGGTGTCCAAGTCTTCGAATAAGACCCGAAACCAAAACCTTCCATAGGAGGGGGAAACCTAGCCCAACTAGGACTCCCACCCAAAGGTGGGATTCCCACCTCCCATGTGGGGGGTGGCCGGCCCCCTATGGTGGAGTCCACTTGGGACTCCACCCCATCTAGGGCTGGCCGGCCATGGAGGTGGAGTCCCTTGTGGACTCCACCTTCCTTGGTGGTTTCTTCCGGACTTTTCTAGAACCTTCTAGAACCTTCCATAGAACCTTCCGCGACATTTTATTTCACATAAAATGACATCCTATATATGAATCTTATTCTCCGGACCATTCCGGAACTCCTCGTGATGTCCGGGATCTCATCCGGGACTCCGAACAAATATTCGAACTCCATTCCATAATTCAAGTGCTACCATTTCAACATCCAACTTTAAGTGTGTCACCCTACGGTTCGAGAACTATGCGGACATGGTTGAGTACTCACTCCGACCAATAACCAACAGCGGGATCTGGAGATCCATAATGGCTCCCACATATTCAACGATGACTTTAGTGATCGAATGAACCATACACATATATTACCAATTCCCTTTGTCTCGCGATATTTTACTTGTCCGAGGTTTGATCTTCGGTATCACTCTATACCTTGTTCAACCTCGTCTCTGACAAGTACTCTTTACTCGTACCGTGGTATGTGGTCTCTTATGAACTCATTCATATGCTTGCAAGACATTAGACGACATTCCACCGAGAGGGCCCGGAGTATATCTATCCGTCATCGGGATGGACAAATCCCACTGTTGATCCATATGCCTCAACTCATACTTTCCGGATACTTAATCCCACCTTTATAGCCACCCATTTACGCAGTGGTGTTTGGTGTAATCAAAGTACCTTTCCGGTATAAGTGATTTACATGATCTCATGGTCATAAGGACTAGGTAACTATGTATCGAAAGCTTATAGCAAATAACTTAATGACGAGATCTTATGCTACGCTTAATTGGGTGTGTCCATTATATCATTCACACAATGACATAACCTTGTTATTAATAACATCCAATGTTCATGATTATGAAACTAATCATCCATTAATCAACAAGCTAGTTTAAGAGGCATACTAGGGACTTCTTGTTTGTCTATATATCACACATGTACTAATGTTTCGGTTAATACAATTCTAGCATGATATATAAACATTTATCATAAACATAAAGATATAAATAATAACCACTTTATTATTGCCTCTAGGGCATATCTCCTTGATCTCCCACTTGCACTAGAGTCAATAATCTAGATTACATTGTAATATACCTAACACCCATGGCATTCTGGTGTTGGTCATGCTTTGCCCTAGGGAGAGCTTTAGTCAACGGATCTGCTAC
The DNA here is from genome assembly GCF_019359855.2 of Lolium perenne. NCBI lineage: Eukaryota > Viridiplantae > Streptophyta > Magnoliopsida > Poales > Poaceae > Lolium > Lolium perenne. Next base: position 164,073,763 of record NC_067245.2, on the reverse strand, counting down.
ATTCAGATCAGTGTGTACTTTGCAAATCTTTACTTCTCCATCTTCGATGTACTCGCGAATCGAGTGGTAACGCAGCTTGATATGCTTCAGCCTCTTGTGTGACCTTGGCTCTTGTGCATTGGCGATGGCACCCATGTTATCACAGTAAATGATTAATGGGTCCAATGCACTAGGAACCACACCGAGCTCTACAATGAACCTCTTCATCCATACCGCTTCGATGAAGCCTACGAAGCCGCTATGTACTCTGATTCTGTTGAAGACTTCGCCACCGTGCACTGCTTCGAGCTTGCCCAGCTTACTGCAGCACCATTCAATATAAACACGTACCCAGATTGTGACTTAGAGTCATCAGGATCAGTGTTCCAACTTGCATCGGTGTAACCGTTTACAACGAGCTCTTGGTCACCTCCATAACAAAGAAACATATCCTTAGTTCTTTTCAAGTACTTCAGGATATTCTTGACCGCTGTCCAGTGTTCCATTCCTGGATCACTTTGATATCTGCTAGTCAAACTAACAGCATGTGCTATATCCGGTCTAGTACATAGCATGGCATACATGATAGATCCTACTGCCGAGGCATAGGGGATGTTACACATCCTTTCTCTTTCTTCTGCCGTAGCCGGTCCTTGAGTTTTACTCAATACCTTGCATGGTAACATTGGTAAGAACCCTTTCTTACTTTCGTCCATTCTAAACTTCTTTAGAATCTTGTCCAGATATGTACTCTGTGATAGCCCTATTAGGCGTCTTGATCTATCTCTATAAATCTTGATGCCTAATATATATGATGCTTCACCAAGGTCTTTCATTGAAAAACTATTATTCAAATAACCCTTAACACTGCTTAATAGTTCTATATCATTCCCGATCAATAATATGTCATCTACATATAATATCAGGAATGCTACAGAGCTCCCACTCACTTTCTTGTAAATACAGGCCTCTCCATGACACTGTATAAACCCGAAGTCTTTGATCACCTTATCAAAGCGTCGGTTCCAACTTCTTGATGCTTGCTTCAGTCCATAGATTGAACGCTGAAGTTTGCATACTTTGTCAGCATTTTTAGGATCGACAAAACCTTTGGGTTGTACCATATACAACTCTTCCTCAATGTCTCCATTAAGGAACGCCGTTTTGACATCCATCTGCCAAATCTCATAATCGAAAAATGCAGCTATTGCTAACAAAATCCTCACAGATTTTAGCTTCGCTACAGGTGAGAAAGTCTCATCGTAGTCAACTCCTTGAATTTGTCGGAAACCCTTTGCGACAAGTCGAGCTTTATAGACAGTAATATTACCATCAGCATCTGTTTTTCTCTTGAAGATCCATTTATTCTCGACAGCCTTTCGGCTATCAGGTAAGTCTACCAAAGTCCATACTTTGTTATCATACATGGATCCCATTTCGGATTTCATGGCTTCTTGCCATTTGTTGGAATCTGGGCTCATCATCGCTTCTTCATACGTCGCAGGGTCCTCATCATTGTTATCTACAATCATGACATTTAGACAAGGATCATACCAATCAGGAGTGGCACGTTCCCTTGTCGATCTGCGAGGTTCAGTAGTTTCCTCGTTCGAAGTTTCATGATCATTATCATTAGCTTCCTCTGTTGCCGGTGTAGGCGGTACAGGTACAACTTCCGGTACTGCGCTACTCTGATCAACGAGTATAGATTCATCAATCTCATCGAGTTCTACTTTTCTTCCAGTCACTTCTTTAGTGAGAAATTCTTTCTCAAGAAAGGTTCCGTTCTTAGCAACAAAGATTTTGCCTTCGGATTTGTGATAGAAAGTGTACCCTATAGTTTCCTTAGGGTATCCTATGAAGACGCATTTCTCCGCTTTGGGTTCTAGCTTGTCCGGTTGTAACTTCTTTACATAGGCTTCGCAACCCCAAACTTTCAGGAACGACCAACTTAGGTTTCTTATTAAACCATAATTCATACGGTGTCGTTTCTACGGATTTTGATGGTGCTCTATTTAAAGTGAATGCGGCTGTCTCTAATGCATAACTCCAAAATGATAACGGCAAATCAGTAAGAGACATCATACTACGAACCATATCTAAGAGAGTTCGATTACGACGTTCGGACACACCGTTTCGTTGAGGTGTTCCCGGCGGTGTCAATTGTGAAAGTATTCCGCATTTCTTTAAATGCATGCCAAACTCATAACTCAGATATTCACCTCCACGATCAGATCGTAGAAATTTGATCTTCTTGTTACGTTGATTTTCTACTTCACTTTGAAATTCCTTAAACTTCTCGAAAGTTTCGGATTTATGTTTCATGAAATAGATATACCCATATCTACTCAGATCATCTGTGAAGGTTAGAACATAACGATAACCACCGCGCGATGCTACGCTCATTGGTCCACATACATCGGTATGTATGATTTCCAATAAGTCAATAGCTCGCTCCATCATACCAGAAAATGGAGTCTTTGTCATTTTACCCATTAGACATGCTTCGCATCTATCAAGTGACTCAAAGTCAAGTGATTCAAGTAATCCATCAGTATGGAGTTTCTTCATGCGTTTCACTCCAATATGACCAAGACGTCAGTGCCACATATAAGTAGAATTATCATTAAGTTTAATTCGCTTAGCATCAATGTTATGTATATGCGTATCACTACTATCGAGATCTAATAGAAATAAGCCATTCTTTTGTGGTGCTCGACCATAAAAGATATTATTCATAAAAATAGAACAACCATTATTCTCAGACTTGAATGAATAACCGTCTTGCATTAAACAAGATCCAGATATAATGTTCATGCTCAACGCAGGTACATAATAGCAATTATTTAGGCTTAAAACTAATCCCGAAGGTAGATGTAGAGGAAGTGTGCCGACTGCGATCACATTGACCTTGGATCCGTTTCCAACGCGCATCGTCACTTCATCTTTCAGCAGTTGTCGTTTATTCTTTAGTTCCTGTTTCGAGTTACAAATATGAGCAACCGAACCAGTATCAAATACCCAGGTACTAGAACGAGAACCAGTGAAATGAACATCTATAACATGTATATCAAATATACCTTCTTTCTTCTTCTTGACAAGGCCGCTCTTCAGATCAGCCAGATACTTGGAGCAATTACGCTTCCAGTGTCCCTTCTCCTTGCAGTAATAGCACTCAGCATCAGGCTTAGGGCCGTTCTTAGGTTTCATAGGAGGCGTGGCAGCTTTCTTGCCACCCTTCTTGAATTTTCCCTTAGACTTGCCCTGTTTCTTGAAACTGGTGGTCTTGTTGACCATCAACACTTGGTGCTCTTTCTTGATCTCAATCTCAGCAGCTTTTAGCATGCCAAAAAGTTCAGGTAACTCCTTGTTCATGTTCTGCATATTGTAGTTCATCACAAAGTTCTTGTAACTTGGTGGCGGTGATTGAAGGACACGATTAATCCCGATCTGTTAGGAATCACTATTCCCAAGTCACTGAGTTTCTTCGCATGCCCGGTCATGGCGAGCATGTGCTCACTAACGGAACTGCCTTCTTCCATCATACAGCTGAAGAAATGTTTCGATGCTTCATAGCATTCAACTGCCGCATGAGTCTCGAATATAGCTTTCAGCTCATTCATCAACTCATGAGGATCATGGTGCTCAAAACGTTTTTGAAGATCGGATTCCAGACTGCACAGGATGGCACACTGAACTTGAGAGTACCGAGTTTTCCGAGTCGCGTAAACAGCTTTTACTTCATCGGATTCAGTTTCTGCAGGAGGGTCACCTAGCGGTGCATCAAGCACAAATTGCAGATTTCCGCGAGAGGAAGATCCTCACATGACGGAACCAGTCGGTGAAGTTGCTACCGTTGCTCTTAAGTTTCTCTTTCTCTAGGAACTGATTAAAATTGATTGGGGACGCCATCTCTACAACATATATTTGCAATAGTTTAGACTAAGTTTATGACAAATTGAGTTCAAATTTTAATTCAACATAATTAAAAACCTAAGTGAACTCCCACTCAAAACAATATCCCTCGCATTGTCTTAGTGATCACACGAACCAAATCCACCGCACCTAAACCCGATCATCACGAGAAAAGGTGTGATTTCAATGGCGAACACTCAAAGTGTTCATCATATCAACCATATGATTCATGCTCTACCTTTCGGTATCACGTGTTCCGAGACCATGTCTGTACATGCTAGGCTCGTCAAGGCCACCTTAGTATCCGCATGTGCAAAACTGTCTTGCACCCGTTATATGTACTTATTGAATCTATCACACCCGATCATCACGAGGTGCTTGAAACGACAAGACTTGGCAACGGTGCTACTAAGGATGAACACTTTATTATCTTGATATTTTAGTGAGGGATCATCTTATAATGCTACCGTCGCGATCTAAGCAAAATAAGATGCATAAAAGGATTAACATCACATGCGGTTCATATGTGATATGATATGGCCCTTTTGTTCTTGCGCCTTTGATCTTCATCTCCAAAGCACGGATATGATCTCCATCATCTTCGGGCATGATCTCCATCATCGTCGGCGTAGCGTCAAGGTCAATGGCGCCGTCTTCATGATTGTCCTCCATGTAGCAACTATTACAACTACTTTGAAATACTACTCAACATGAAATTTAAAGACAACCATAAGGCTCCTGCCGGTTGCCACAATACAATAATGATCATCTCATACATATTCATCATCACATTATGGCCATATCACATCACCAAACCCTGCAAAAACAAGTTAGACGTCTCTAATTTGGTTTGCATATTTTACGTGGTTTAGGGTTTTCGAGAGAGATCTAATCTACCTACGAACATGAACCACAACGTTGATACTAATGTTTTCAATAGAAGAGTAAATTGAATCTTTACTATAGTAGGAGAGACAGACACCCGCAAAGCCTCTTATGCAATACAAGTTGCATGTCGAACGAGGAACAAGTCTCATGAACGCGGTCATGTAAAGTTAGTCCGAGCCGCTTCATCCCACTATGCCATAAAGATGCAAAGTACTCAAACTAAAGATAACAAGAGCATCAACGCCCACAAACCATTGTGTTCTACTCGTGCAACCATCTATGCATAGACACGGCTGCGATACCACTTTGTAGGATAACGTTGCATAGAAAACAAAAATTTTCCTACGGCGAACACGCAATCCAAGCCAAGATGCAATCTAGAAGACGGTAGCAACGAGGGGGTATCGAGTCTCACCCTTGAAGAGATTCCAAAGCCTACAAGATGAGGCTCTTGTTGCTGCGGTAGACGATCACTTGCCGCTTGCAAAAGCGCGTAGAAGATCTTGATCACGATCGGTTCCGGCGCCACGAACGGGCAGCACCTCCGTACTCGGTCACACGTTCGGTTGTTGATGAAGACGACGTCCACCTCCCCGTTCCAGCGGGCAGCGGAAGTAGTAGCTCCTCTTGAATCCGACAGCACGACGGCGTGGTGTCGGTGGCGGTGTAGAAGTCCGGCGGAGCTTCGCTAAGCTACGCGGGCAATATGAAGTGGAGGAGCAAAGCTAGGGTTTGGGAGGGGTGGCCGGCCACTCAAGGGGGGCGGCCAAGCTATGGTCTTGGGGGTGGCCGGCCCCCTCCCTTGGCCCCTCATTATATAGGTGGATCCCAAGTGTTGGTGTCCAAGTCTTCGAATAAGACCCGAAACCAAAACCTTCCATAGGAGGGGGAAACCTAGCCCAACTAGGACTCCCACCCAAAGGTGGGATTCCCACCTCCCATGTGGGGGTGGCCGGCCCCCTATGGTGGAGTCCACTTGGGACTCCACCCCATCTAGGGCTGGCCGGCCATGGAGGTGGAGTCCCTTGTGGACTCCACCTTCCTTGGTGGTTTCTTCCGGACTTTTCTAGAACCTTCTAGAACCTTCCATAGAACCTTCCGCGACATTTTATTTCACATAAAATGACATCCTATATATGAATCTTATTCTCCGGACCATTCCGGAACTCCTCGTGATGTCCGGGATCTCATCCGGGACTCCGAACAAATATTCGAACTCCATTCCATAATTCAAGTGCTACCATTTCAACATCCAACTTTAAGTGTGTCACCCTACGGTTCGAGAACTATGCGGACATGGTTGAGTACTCACTCCGACCAATAACCAACAGCGGGATCTGGAGATCCATAATGGCTCCCACATATTCAACGATGACTTTAGTGATCGAATGAACCATACACATATATTACCAATTCCCTTTGTCTCGCGATATTTTACTTGTCCGAGGTTTGATCTTCGGTATCACTCTATACCTTGTTCAACCTCGTCTCCTGACAAGTACTCTTTACTCGTACCGTGGTATGTGGTCTCTTATGAACTCATTCATATGCTTGCAAGACATTAGACGACATTCCACCGAGAGGGCCCAGAGTATATCTATCCGTCATCGGGATGGACAAATCCCACTGTTGATCCATATGCCTCAACTCATACTTTCCGGATACTTAATCCCACCTTTATAGCCACCCATTTACGCAGTGGTGTTTGGTGTAATCAAAGTACCTTTCCGGTATAAGTGATTTACATGATCTCATGGTCATAAGGACTAGGTAACTATGTATCGAAAGCTTATAGCAAATAACTTAATGACGAGATCTTATGCTACGCTTAATTGGGTGTGTCCATTATATCATTCACACAATGACATAACCTTGTTATTAATAACATCCAATGTTCATGATTATGAAACTAATCATCCATTAATCAACAAGCTAGTTTAAGAGGCATACTAGGGACTTCTTGTTTGTCTATATATCACACATGTACTAATGTTTCGGTTAATACAATTCTAGCATGATATATAAACATTTATCATAAACATAAAGATATAAATAATAACCACTTTATTATTGCCTCTAGGGCATATCTCCTTCAAGTATATCCAGAGGTGGAACATCATTAAAAACTCGGCAGAGAACATATCTGACGAGAGAGCAATAGATGCGTTTGTGGCTGGAATTCGACGAGGAGATTTTGTCGAAGATTTGGGGAGAACCAACCCAAGGACAATATCAGCATTAATGGAAATAGAAAATAGGTGGATAGATGGAGAAGATGTTGTTCACAACAAGCGACATAGGTCACCAGAGGAGGACCGCAGTCGAAATTTTCAAAATAGACGACGATTTCCTCGGCAGTTCTCGAGTTATGATGCTCCTGGCCAAATATCGACTGGTTTTCGAGGAAACACTGGAGGAAACAATATAGACGAATATCAAAGGAGTAGCGAGCAGCGAGGTGACAATAGAGATGACTCCCGTAACAACAGACAAAATAGTGGACCAAGGTTCCAAAGACCATATATATCTCCCGAGGATATGATGAACGGACCATGTCAGATGCATTTCTACCTCGACAATAATGGGAAGAGGCAGTCAGGACATCTGCAGAAGGACTATCGAAATTTTCAAGCAATGTTGAGGTTTGCAGGGCAAGCCAATGCTCAAGCAACAAATAGAAATCCCCAGGGGCCCAGGAGTGAGATCCACCTTCTACCCCCTCCCGCAATTACGGACGAAAATCGGCACCAGCTCAGAATAGCGGCATCACCACACCCACCTCCATATATCGACACCAACGCCAACGGCGAGGTCTCGATGATTCAGAAAGCTAGGCCATCTAACAGGGCCCAGAAAGTAATCTCGCGTCAAGTGTTCATGGCAGAAAAGATGCCTCCACCAACGATTGAGTACCTGAATTGGTCGGGACAGGACATTGGCTTCACAATAGCGGATCACCAGCAGCAAGTTCCTCGACCAGGGCAATCATCACTTATCTTACCAGCGGTGATCGCAGGGTTCGACGTTTCTCGAGTATTCATAGATGGAGGCAGCAGTCTAAACCTTATGTATGCAGATACACTAAGGAAGATGAACATATCCCTGGCAAACCTAAAACCAACTGACACACGTTTCCATGGTATCACGCCAGACAAGCCAAGTTATCCGCTGGGGAAGATCAATCTCAACGTTCAGTTTGGAACCCGAGAAAACTACAGGATAGAAAGGCTAGAGTTCGAAGTTGTCGATTTTCCGTCGCAATATCACGCTTTGTTGGGACGACTAGAGTATGCCAGGTTTATGGCGGTACCGCACTACACATACTTATTGTGGAGGCTACCTAGACCCAAGGGACCAATTACAGTCAAAGGCAGTTTCGCGTTAGCTGATAAATGCGACAAGGATTTTCATCGACTGTCAGAAACCTTCGGGATGCAAGCAGAATATATGGCATCAAGGCTAACAACTGACTATGACGTGTTGCCAGATGTAGGAAAGCCACAGATGGAGCCAACCTTTAACACTACCAAGGATTCTAAGGAAGTACAGATTCACCCGACAGATCCCAAGAAAACGACATCCATTGCAACAAACATGGACCTCGCATAGGAAAGCGCGCTCGTCGAGTTCCTCCGTGAGCACTTGAAAATCTTCACATGGTGTCCCGCTAACATGCCAGGAGTACCCAAGGAACTTGCCAAGCACCACCTAAACTTGGATCCAATAGCAAGACCAATTAAACAACCTTTGCGGAGTTTTTTGGAACCAAACCGCAAAGCCATGCTGTCAGAGATTGATCGACTCAGAGAAGCTGGTTTTATCAACGAGTTACATACAGAGGCCACATGGGTAGCTAACCCAGTGCTGGTCCCGAAGAAAAACACGAAAGTCCTTCGCATGTGTGTCGACTTTACGTGTCTCAATAAACATTGTCCAAAGGATCACTTTCCCCTCCCAAGGATCGATCAAATTATCGACTCCACGGCAGGATGTGAACGTCTTTCCTTTTTTGATGCATATTCTGGTTATAACCAGATCAGACTAAAAGAAGATGATGAGGTCAAAACAGCGTTCATAACACCTTATGACGTGTTCTGCTACAAAACAATGCCTTTTGGTCTGAAAAACGCGGGAGCAACATATCAGCGGATGATGCAGAAGTGTCTTGCAACACAGATTTGCAAAAACGTACAAGTGTACATTGACGATGTCGTCATAACAACAAAGAAGGGGTCAACATTGATCGAGGATTTAAAGGAAACTTTCGACAACCTTAACAAGTTCCGCCTCAAGCTGAACCCGACAAAGTGCTCTTTTGGCGTCCCTGCGGGAGAACTTCTCGGGTTCTTAGTTTCAGCAAGAGGAATCAAAGCTAATCCAGAGAAAATTCAAGCTATCGTAACAATGAGGAAGCCAACAAAGTTGAAAGAAATACAACAGTTGACTGGGCGAGTCGCAGCTTTAAGCAGATTCATCGCCAGACTAGGAGAAAAGGCGTTGCCGTTCTACGCTTTGATCAAGCATGGAGAGAAGTTTCAATGGAATGAAGAGGCAGAGAGACCTTTCGAAGATCTCAAGCGCACAATTTCGACACCACCAATCTTGGTGGTGCCTAAGGAGAAGGAACCTCTCTTACTATACATCGCAGCCACGCCTCAGGTGGTCAGCACAGCACTCGTAGTCGAAAGAGAGGAAGAAGGAAAACTCCATGGAGTGCAGAGGCCAGTATATTTCATCAGTGAAGTTTTATCGCCCTCAAAACAGCGGTATCCGCAGTACCAGAAGCTAGCATATGGAGTGTTTACAGCCGCAAGAAAACTACGGCACTATTTTTGGCGCATCCGATAATAGTGGTCAATGAGGTGCCTTTATCCAATATATTAAACAATCCAGAGGCTACGGGTCATGTCTCGCTGTGGGGAATAGAGCATTCCCCTCGGGGCATCACATACGAAAAAAGAAAAGCAATAAAGTCGTAGATCTTACCAGACTTCATCGTAGAGTGGATGGAGCTAAAAAATACGGGACCTCCGGATTTATCGAGAACCTGGACTATGAACTTCGACGGGTCCAAGAGATTAGAGGGAGCTGGAGCAGGCGTAATACTAGTATCACCTCAAGGCGACAAATTGAAGTATGTCTTACGGATGACGTTTCCAAACGCGTCTAACAATGAGGCAGAATATGAAGCTCTTATACACGGGATGAAGATGGCGAAGGCTTGTGGCGCAACTCGATTAAAAATCTTCGGCGATTCACAATTGGTGGCTCAGCAAGTCATGAATCAATGTGATGTAGTCAATGATAGTATGATAGCATACAAAGAAGTGTATAATGAGCTAGAGAAGCTGTTTGACGGGTGCGAGGTAAATCACATCAGCAGGCTAAGCAATGATGAAGCCGATGTTCTTGCAAACATTGGGTCGCAATGCCTCGCAATACCACCTGGAGTGTTCTAGGAAGAGATAGCCGAAATATCAACCAAGGCGAAGAAACAGCAGAAGAAGGAAAAGGATGAGAAATCCTCGGGGGCTAAAGAAGTACCATCGAGAGAAGAAGAACCTAAGGTAATAATGATGATACAGATTACGTGGATGCAGGCATACATAGCATATATTTCGAGACAGGAATTACCCGACGATCCGGTTGAATCAAGGCGAGTTATTAGACGTTCCAAGGCCTTTACTGTGGTCAAAGGAGAGCTATACAAAAGAAGTATTTTGGGAGTATTACAAAGATGTGTCACACCTGAGGAGGGAAGGCTAATTTTGAAGGATGTACACGAAGGAGTATGTGGTCATCACGCAAGCAGCCGAGCTATAGCAGCCAAGGTTTTCACAGCAGGATTTTATTGGTTGATAGCAATCGAGGATGCAAAAGACATAGTTCGTACTTGCGACACGTGCCAGAGATTTGCCGCAAAACCTCATTCTCCGGCAGCAGAGTTGATGCCAATACCGTTGTCTTGGCCCTTTGCTCAGTGGGGTCTCGATATGGTGGGAAAATTACACAAAGCCTCGCTAGGAGGATACGAGTACATGCTCGTCGCTGTCGACAAATTCACAAAGTGGATAGAAGCAAAGCCGATAAATTCACCAGATGGAGCGTCTGCAATCAAGTTCGTGAAAAGTATCGTTTTTCGGTCTGGAGTACTTCATAGCATCGTCACGGACAATGGTAGTAATTTCACATCCAAGGAATTCAAGGCATATTGTTTAGAGGTAGGCATCAAACTACACTTTGCATCAGTTGCGCACCCGCAGACCAATGGTCAAGTCGAGAAAGCCAATGGTATCATCTGCAATGGTATCAAGAAGTGCCTGCTAGCACCATTGGAAAAAGCTCGACATACCTGGCCAGAGGAGTTGCCCAGTGTATTATGGAGTATTCAAACAACACCAAATACAGCGACACAGGAAACTCCGTTTTTCCTGGTCCATGGAGCTGAGGCAGTGCTGCCGATAGAAATAGAACATAATTCTCCGAGAGTAACAGAATATGATAAAGAAGCTTCAAGAAAAACATTGGAGGATGATGTTGATGCACTCGATGAAGCTCGGGACGAAGTGTTATCACGAGTCACTAAGTACCAGCAAGACCTGAAAAACTACCACAGTCGACGTTTGCGTCTACGATCCTTACAGGTAGGCGACTTAGTTCTTCGGCTCACACAAAAAAGCCATGAAAAACTCGAGTCGCCGTGGCTTGGTCCTTACATCGTCACAGAAGTAATCGAAGGAGGAGCATACAGGATAAAGGACAAGAAGATAGGGGTTGCTGAGCCAAATCCTTGGAATGTGGCACAACTCAGGCGTTTTTACGCCTAGAGTCGAAATATAGTCGTCCTTGTAAACATACAATGTACTGAAACGCCCGCGAGTTTTCAGACGCACTCTTTTCATTTCAGGGCACTGAGTGGGGCTGAAAGGTTTTTAATGAGGCGGGCTCGCGGTGTTGCAATATAGTAAAAGATATTGGTGACATACATCTTTTTTGTCGACAGGCTCGGGGGCTCATAACCCGTGGCAACAACATATATATGAATTTCCGCAAAATAGTAATTCACCATGGCGTAAAAACAACTCGAGCACCGGCCAACAAAAGGCTCGGGGGCTTTGCAATATAGATTATATTTAAAATACAAGTAACCTCATCGTCAAGAAAAAATTCGACAAGGAAAAATAAACTTTCAGTTGCTACCTAGTATATCATCTATGTTTACATTTTTGTTGTTTGCAGCGCCAGTTCTATGTTCAGCATAGCTACCTCACACGAAGAATTCGACATCTACCCGAAGCAGTTCATCCATCATCTCTTCTGCTATAGGAGTTACAGCATCATTGATCTTGTCGATGTTTCTCCTCCTCTTCATCAATCTGGCTTGGCACTTGGAGACAATTCGAGTCATGTCTAATTTCGGGTAGCAAACTTGAAGCATAATCATGGCAAATCTTGCTCCAGCAGATAGTTGGGCTCGCACAAATTCATGGATTCGAGGGGCATCCCGAAACTTATCCATCAGAGCAGGAAGAGTTTCTGGCGTTTTGTTGCGCAGAAACATGGTGTTATAAATTAAAGACAATGTCCTAGTGCAAAAGTCGAGAAAATCATGGACTTGACTCGCGCGATCTTGAAATATGACGATTTGGCGGGTACGTTCAGGTGTAACCCAGAAATTAGAACCATGCTCCAGAGCAAGTTTGAGAAGCACATTGGATCGGGCTTCAACACGCTGATCTTCGGCATCAGTATCCAAAAAAGAACCTATTTTCAACAGAATCATTAGAGAGGAAGAATAGATGGTAATAACATAATATGACCAAGTCCAAAGAAGTTTACCCGTCATATCCAAGCTGGAGTCGTTCATCAGTTGTAGCATATAATTTTCTCGGGAAGCAGCTTCAGCAGCCTCAGCAACTGCAGTCTCCTTCAACGCTATGGCTTCTCGAGCTTGTTGAACAACAAGTTTTTCCTTTTCAGACGATCTTCGAGATTGTTCCATGATCACAAGAGCTTGCTTTTTCATCGACTGCAGTTGTTGTCGGAGATCATCAAAGTCTTCATTATGTGCAACACTCGAAGAACCTCCAATAAAATCGACAGCGGAGGACATTTTCGAGCAAGAAGCAGTGGGTACAACATCCAAGGAATGAGGCACCACAGTATATTTGTCAAAATCAACTGGAGAGAAATATTTCAATATCAATAATTTGGCAACATAGCTTTTCATTGATAAGATCAAGATATTTACATGGCTATTACAAAGGAGGGTTCCTAGTGAACTAATGGGGCAGTTGTCGCTAAAACTATTACGGCTATTTACATGGCTATTACAAAGGAGGGTTCCTAGTGAAATAATGGGGCAGTTGTCGCTAAAACTATTACGGCGATAGCATCAAAAGAGAAACAAAAAGTAGAGACAAGATGGTCTACTTGACCTCCGGCTTCGAGGAACTAGGGGCAGGAGTCGGTTTGCATCCGAGGAAGGAGAGGATCTTCTTCGAGTTCGGCTTGGCAGCCTTGATCAAAGACTGCCACCTTTTCGTCTCCATCTTCTTCACATCACCAACCTTTGCCCAGTCAACTTCTTGTTGGCTATCAGCAACCAATGCGATGGTGCCTTCAACAGCAATCTTCAAGCCTTCCTGCCGAAGACCCAGCCCAAGATCTTCTTGGGAGTTGAAGCACTTGGCAAGGGCAGCAAAAGTCTCGGGTTCCTCTTTCTTCGCGAAGAAGTAGGGAAAAAGCCGTGACAGACCTGATCTAGCGTCAGCAAGGCCCTGACATGCCTCGTATCCATGAATTTCAAGGAGGGAGAGCGCGTCGAGAAGGCGATCACCTTCAGGATTCTCGAGATCAAAATCTTGATGCGTCTTCCCTAATGAAGCAAAATAAAGCTTGTCAAAAAGCGCGCCAGGAAAAACATGGTGACCCGAAGAAATAAAAACGGTCAGAGTACTTACTAACAAAACGTCGATTCTGTGACTCCAAGCGAGTGATAATTTCTTTGTCACGAGCAGACTGCTGAGCTAAGTTTTCGCTTAAAGAACTTTCCGCGTCATGAAGTCTTTTTCGAAGATCTTCGACAGCGGCGGCAACTGACTCAGCTTTCTTGCGAGCTTTTTCGCTTTGCTCTAACTTAAGAGCAAGAGCATCAACACGTTTGTTAGCTTCCGCAAGAGTGTCTAGCAAAACAAAGGATAGCGAGTGTCATGACAAAATAATGAAGGAGAATCTATTCAATGGAAAGCGGCAAGAAAAGAATACCTTCAAGCTTCTTAGCATGGTCACGGTACCCGACGAATTGGGTACCGAGACGGATAAATTCCTTCATCAAAGGCTGAAAGGGAAAATAGAGAAAGGGAAATCAACATCGGAAGCACAAGTTCGACAGCAAAAACAAAAATAAGGGGAGAGTCGAAAAATGCTGAAAAGCTTGTAATATAAATGAAAGGACTTACATCATCCATTGAAGGAGTCGTAGAACTACCAACTAACAGGGTAGGCTCCTTGACTGGCTCGACCCTAGCTCTCTTTGGTGAAGAGGCACGGGGGCTTGCAACTGGAATCGGATGCTCTATATTTTGCTGAGGAGGCGAGGTTTCATCCGCATCCGGTTGAGCTTCAGAAATAACTAAAGTACGAGATGTACTCGTTCGAGCAGTCATGTCAATAGGAGGATCTTCGTCCTCGTCGCCACTATAATAAATAAGCGACAGTATAAGAAACAACACAGGCAAAAAATATCGGATGCAACAAACAAAAAAGCGACAGAAACTCACGAGCTGACAAGGGCATCTTCATAAGGATTGAAAGTTGTCCCTTCTTCATTAGGAACAACTTCTTCGGCAGGAGGTGCGCCAGCTTTGGAGGTGCCAGAATCGGCGACTTCGTCCCTTTTCCTTTTGTTCCTTGGAGAAATATCTAAGGGGAGGGAGTGTGTCGACTCGGTAGCCTCAGAATCAACTTCCCTTTCAGAGGAAGCGGCGGATTTTTGAGAACCCGCAGCTTTGCTCCCAGGGCAAGAAGTACCCTGGTTGTCGTCGGTGACAACCGCCCGTTCTTCGATTTCTCCGCCTTCAGGGCAGAGAGAGGACAGTGCTCGCGTATTCCCAATAAAGTGGTCGTGGCTATCGTCAGTAATGATGTCACCTTGCCAAGTGAAAATCTCGGCTGTGAAGATTAATGAAATTGGCGACAGTAAAAGACTATTGACTATCTCGAGAGCCTTCGATCAAATACAAGTTTTTGATCAAATGCTCGGGGGCTACTTTTGAAAAGAAGGATTTCGGATATAGAAAAATAGAAATGGCGAGAGCCTATGATCAAATGCAAGCATTTGTCCATAGCCTCGGGGGCTACTCCCATCGGGAGCGCTGGTCGCGCACCCGGTAAAGGTAAAAGAACTCGGCAACATGACAATATAGCGACAAAAGATATTGAAGTGATGAGCCTACAACCAAGTACAAGTCCTTGGCTGTAGCCTCGGGGGCTACTCCCATCGGGAATGCTATTCGCGTGCCCGATAATATTATGAAAAATATAATGAGCGTATTTCGAGTTATACAAATAACTCTCCATATACTCCCATAAGCGCTTTTCTTTAACGCCTTTCAGCTAGGCGCAGAAAGTGTGTATCAAGTATTATCAAGAGACGAAGTGTCAACATCATAATTTGTTCTAATAATAGAATCAAAAGGTAACTTCATTCTCTTTCTAGGGAAGTGTTTCATACCTTTCTTGAGAGGAAATTGATATTTAATATTACCTTCCTTCATATCAATGATAGCACCAACAGTTCGAAGAAAAGGTCTTCCCAATATGATGGGACAAGATGCATTGCATTCAATATCCAAGACAACAAAATCAACGGGGACAAGGTTATTGTTAATGGTAATGCGAACATTATCAACCTTCCCCAAAGGTTTCTTTGTAGAATGATCAGCAAGATTAACATCCAAATAACAATTTTTCAGCGGTGGCAAGTCAAGCGTATTATAAATTTTCTTAGGCATAACGGAAATATTTGCACCAAGATCACATAAGGCATTACAATCAAAATCTTTAACCTTCATCTTAATGATGGGCTCCCAACCATCCTCTAGCTTTCTAGGAATAGAGGCTTCGCGCTCTAGTTTCTCTTCTCTAGCTTTTATGAGAGCATTTGTAATATGTTGCGTGAAAGCCAAATTTATAGCACTAGCATTAGGACTTTTAGCAAGTTTTTGCAAGAACTTTATAACTTCAGAGATGTGGCAATCATCAAAATTCAAACCATTATAATCTAAAGCAATGGGATCATCATCCCCAATGTTGGAAAAAATTTCAGCAGTTTTATCACAGGCAGTTTCAGCAGTTTTAGCAGTTTCAGGCAGTTTCTCGCGCTTTGCATTAGAAGTGGAAACATTGCTAACACCAATTCTTTTATTAGTATTAGTAGGAGGTGCAGCAACATGTGTAGCATTAGCATTACTTGTGGTGGTAATAGTCCAAACTTTAGCTACATTTTTCTCTTTAGCTAGTTTTTCATTTTCTTCTCTATCCCACCTAGCACGCAATTCAGCCATTAATCTTATATTCTCATTAATTCTAACTTGGATGGCATTTGCTGTAGTAATTTTATTTTCAATATCCCTATTAGGCATAACTTTCGATTTCAAAAGATCAACATCAGCAGCAAGACTATCGACTTTAGAAGCAAGTATATCAATTTTCCCAAGCTTTTCTTCAACAGATTTGTTAAAAGCAGTTTGTGTACTAATAAATTCTTTAAGCATGGCTTCAAGTCCAGGGGGTGTGTTCCTATTATTATTGTAAGAATTCCCATAAGAATTAGCATAACCGTTACCATTATTATAAGGATATGGCCTATAGTTATTACTAGAATTGTTCCGATAATCATTATTGTTAAAATTATTATTTTTAATGAAGTTGACATCAACATGTTCTTCTTGTGCAACCAATGAAGCTAACAGAACATTATTAGGATCGACATTTGTCCTATCATTCACAAGCATAGACATAATAGCATCAATCTTATTACTCAAGGAAGAGGTTTCTTCGACAGAATTTACCTTCTTACCTTGTGGAGCTCTTTCCGTGTGCCATTCAGAGTAGTTGATCATCATATTATCAAGAAGCTTTGTAGCCGCCCCCAAAGTGATGGACATAAAGGTACCTCCAGCAGCTGAATCCAATAAATTCCGCGAAGAAAAATTTAGTCCTGCATAGAAGGTTTGGATGATCATCCAAGTAGTCAGTCCATGGGTTGGGCAATTTTTAACCAAAGATTTCATTCTTTCCCATGCTTGTGCAACATGCTCAGTATCTAATTGTTTAAAATTCATTATGCTACTCCTCAAAGATATAATTTTAGCAGGGGGATAATATCTACCCATAAAAGCATCCTTGCATTTAGTCCAGGAATCAATACTATTCTTAGGCAGAGATAGCAACCAATCTTTAGCTCTTCCTCTTAATGAGAAAGGGAACAATTTTAATTTTATAATGTCACCATCTACATCTTTATATTTTTGCATTTCACATAGTTCAACAAAATTATTAAGATGGGCAGCAGCATCATCAGAACTAACACCAGAAAATTGCTCTCGCATAACAAGATTCAGTAAAGCAGGTTTAATTTCAAAGAATTCTGCTGTAGTAGCAGGTGGAGCAATAGGTGTGCATAAGAAATCATTATTATTTGTGGTTGTGAAGTCACACAACTTAGTATTTTGAGGGGTGGCCATTTTAGCAGTAGTAAATAAAGCAAACTAGATAAAGTAAATGCAAGTAACTAATTTTTTTTTGTTTTTGATATAGCAAACGAGATAGCAAATAAAGTAAAACTAGCAACTAATTTTTTTGTATTTTGATTTAGTGCAGCAAACAAAGTAGTAAATAAAACTAAGCAAGACAAAAACAAAGTAAAGAGATTGGGAAGTGGAGACTCCCCTTGCAGCGTGTCTTGATCTCCCCGGCAACGGCGCCAGAAATTTGCTTCTGGCGCAAAGTTGACGTGGGAGTTAGAAGTCTTCTTTTCTTCAGTTCCCCGGCAACGGCGCCAGAAATTTGCTTGATGCGTGTGGTTGACACGTCCGTTGGGAACCCCAAGAGGAAGGTGTGATGCGCACAGCGGCAAGTTTCCCTCAGTAAGAAACCAAGGTTTAATCGAACCAGTAGGAGTCAAGAAGCACGTTGAAGGTTGATGGCGGCGGGATGTAGTGCGGCGCAACACCAGGGATTCCGGCGCCAACGTGGAACCTGCACAACACAACCAAAGTACTTTGCCCCAACGAAACAGTGAGGTTGTCAATCTCACCGGCTTGCTGTAACAAAGGATTAACCGTATTGTGTGGAAGATGATTGTTTGCAGAAAACAGTAGAACAAGTATTGCAGTAGATTGTATTTCAGTATAGAGAATTGGACCGGGGTCCACAGTTCACTAGAGGTGTCTCTCCCATAAGATAAACAGCATGTTGGGTGAACAAATTACAGTTAGGCAATTGACAAATAAAGAGGGCATGACCATGCACATACATATTATGATGAGTATAGTGAGATTTAATTGGGCATTACGACAAAGTACATAGACCGCTATCCAGCATGCATCTATGCCTAAAAAGTCCACCTTCAGGTTATCATCCGAACCCCCTCCAGTATTAAGTTGCTAACAACAGACAATTGCATTAAGTATTGCGCGTAATGTAATCAGTGACTACATCCTTGAACATAGCACCAATGTTTTATCCCTAGTGGCAACAGCACATCCATAATCTTAGAGGTTTCTGTCACTCCCCCAGATTCACGGAGACATGAACCCACTATCGAGCATAAATACTCCCTCTTGGAGTTACAAGCATCTACTTGGCCAGAGCATCTACTAGTAACGGAGAGCATGCAAGATCATAAACAACACATAGACATAACTTTGATAATCAACATAACAAGTATTCTCTATTCATCGGATCCCAACAAACGCAACATATAGAATTACAGATAGATGATCTTGATCATGTTAGGCAGCTCACAAGATCCGACAATTAAGCACAATGGGGAGAAGACAACCATCTAGCTACTGCTATGGACCCATAGTCCAGGGGTAGACTACTCACACATCACTCCGGAGGCGACCATGGCGGCGTAGAGTCCTCCGGGAGATGATTCCCCTCTCCGGCAGGGTGCCGGAGCGATCTCTGAATCCCCGAGATAGGATTGGCGGCGGCGGCGTCTGCGGAAGGTTTTCCGTATCGTGGCTCTCGGTACTGGGGGTTTCGCAACGGAGGCTTTAAGTAGGCGGAAGGGCAGGTCGGGGGCCACACGAGGGCCCGGATGACAGGGCCGCGCGGCCAAGACCTAGGCCGCGCCGCCCTGTAGTCTGGCCGCCTCGTGGCCCCACTTCGTCTCCTCTTCGGTCTTCTGGAAGCTTCGTGGCAAAATAGGACCCTGGGCGTTGATTTCGTCCAATTCCTAGAATATTTCGTTACTAGGATTTCTGAAACCAAAAACAGCAGAAAACAGCAACTGGCACTTCGGCATCTTGTTAATAGGTTAGTTCCAGAAAATGCACGAATATGACATAAAGTGTGCATAAAACATGTAGATAACATCAATAATGTGGCATGGAACACAAGAAATTATCGATACGTCGGAGACGTATCACGGGACGGGTGAGAAACCCTCCCGGACTCTGTAACTTGTGTATTATGAATCCCTCGGCTCCGCCTCCTGTATAAGGGGGAGTCGAGGGACAAAGAAAGGATCGACTCATTGTGTCACGCAACCCTAGTTTCATAATCGTCGAGCACTTTTAGGCTGAAACCTTCGAGATCTACTTGCCCTCTACTTCCAACTAAACCCTAGCCTATAACTTGTAGGCATTGATAAGTTAATCCATTGTCAGTGGGTGAACCTATGCTAATGCACCGCCCTTCCTAGGACTAATACATACTTATGATTAAACCCCTTGCAAGCATCCGCAAATACAAGAAAGTAATTAAGATAAATCTAACGACAACCTTAAACTCTGAGATCCTGCTATCCCTCATGCATCGATATACCAACGGGGGTTCAGGTTGCTGTCACTCCGGCAACCCCACAATTAGCAAATGAATACAAGATGCATTCCCCTAGGCCCATAAAGGTGAAGTATCATGTAGTCGACGTTCACATAACACCACTAGAAGAATAACACCACAACTTAAATATCAAACCATTAAATATTACTCAACATAGTTCACTACTAACATTTAGACTTCACCCATGTCCTCAAGAACTAAACGAACTACTCACAAGACATCATATGGAACATGATCAGAGGTGATATGATGATGAATAACTGATACATCTCTGACGTATCGATAATTTCTTATGTTCCATGCCACATTATTGATGATATCTACATGTTTTATGCACACTATATGTCATATTTGTGCATTTTCTGGAACTAACCTATTGACGAGATGCCGAAGGGCCAGTTCCTGTTTTCTGCTGTTTTTGGTTTCAGAAATCCTAGTAAGGAAATATTCTCGGAATCGGACGAAATCAACGCCCAGCATCTTAGAAATACACGAAGCTTCCAGAACACCCGGGAAGGACCAGAGGTGGGCCACAGGGGCCCCAGGAGGGTGGCTGGCGTGGCCCAAGCCCTGGCCGCGCCGCCATACCCCCTCACCGCCTCGTCACCCCTCCGACTCCGCCTCTTCGCCTATATAAAGGTTCTCGACCTAAAACATCGATACGGAAAAGCCACGGTACGAGAAACCTTCCAGAGCCGCCGCCATCGCGAAGCCAAGATCTGGGGGACAGGAGTCTCTGTTCCGGCACGCCGCCGGGACGGGGAAGTGCCCCCGGAAGGACCCTCCATCGACACCACCGCCATCTCCATCAACGCTGCTGTCTCCCATGAGGAGGGAGTAGTTCTCCATCGAGGCTCGGGGCTGTACCGGTAGCTATGTGGTTAATCTCTCTCCTATGTACTTCAATACAATGATCTCATGAGCTGCTTTACATGATTGAGATTCATATGAGTTTTGTATCACTATTCATCTATGTGATACTCTAGTGATGTTATTAAAGTACTCTATTCCTCCTGCATGATGTAATGTGGACAGTGTGTGCATCATGTAGTACTTGGCGTAGTTTATGATTGTGATCTCTTGTAGATTGTGAAGTTAACTATTACTATGATGGTATTGATGTGATCTATTTGGTTATGTTGATCTATCTTGCACTCTAAGGTTATTTAAATATGAACATTGAATATTGTGGAGCTTGTTAACTCCGGCATTGAGGGTTCGTGTAATCCTACGCAATGGTGTTCATCATCCAACAAGAGGGTGTAGAGTCTAGCATTTATCTATTCTATTATGTGATCAATGTTGAGAGTGTCCACTAGTGAAAGTATGATCCCTAGGCCTTGTTCCTAAATACTGCTATCGCTGCTTGTTCACTGTTCTACTGTATTTGTACTGTCTGCAATATTACCACCATCAACCACACGCCAGTCCTGGACAGCAACGCACTTTTCTGGCGCTGTTGCTACTGCTCATACTTATTCATACCACCTGTATTTCACTATCTCTTCGCCGAACTAGTGCACCTATTAGGTGTGTTGGGGACACAAGAGACTTCTTGTTTTGTGGTTGCAGGGTTGCTTGAGAGGGATATCTTTGACCTCTTCCTCCCTGAGATCGATAAACCTTGGGTGATCCACTTAAGGGAAACTTGCTACTGTTCTACAAACCTCTGCTCTTGGAGGCCCAACACTGTCTACAAGAATAGAAGCTCCCGTAGACATCAAGCACTTTTCTGGCGCCGTTGCCGGGGAGGAAAGGTAAAAGGCACTCATACTCCGGTTCCAGGTAACAGTACTTTTCTGGCGCCGTTGTGTTTGTGCTCGAAGCTATTTCCTTTAGATCCTGCAATTGCATCTTTTTGTTTCTTGTTTACACTAGTTAGGCATAATGGAAAACAACAAAAATATGAGAGATCTTTATGAACTTTATCTTGAATTAGGACATGATGTGTTTGAAGAGAGAATTAAAAAACCCATGGAACTTTATATGCATGCTAATGGGAATGTTATTAATATGAATGCTTTGAACACTATTGTTGCTAATGCCATGGAAAATTCTAAGCTTGGGGAAGCTGGTTTTGATGAGCATGATCTTTTTAGTCCCCCGGGCATGGAGGAGAAAATTTACTTTGATGATACTTTGCCTCCTATTTATGATGATTATAATAATAGTAGTCTTTTGCTGCCACCTGTTATGGAGGATGAATTTGATTATGATTACAATATGCCTCCTATATTTGATGATGAGAATAATAATGATAGCTACTTTGTTGAATTTGCTCCCACTACAACTAATAAAATTGACTATGCCTATGTGGAGAGTAATAATTTTATGCATGAGACTCATGATAAGAATGCTTTATGTGATAGTTATATTGTTGAGTTTGCTCATGATACTACTGAACGTTATTATGAGAGAGGAAAATATGGTTGTAGAAATTTTCATGTTACTAAAACACCTCTCTATGTGCTGAAATTTTTGAAGCTACACTTGTTCTATCTTCCTATGCTTGTTACTTTGCTCTTCATGAACTTGTTTATTTACAAGATTCCTATGCATAGGAAGCATGTTAGGCTTAAATGTGTTTTGAATTTGCTTCTTGATGCTCTCTTTTTTGCTTCAAATACTATTTCTTGTGAGTGCATCATTAAAACTGCTGAGCCCATCTTAATGGCTATAAAGAAAGAACTTCTTGGGAGATAACCCATGTATTATTTTGCTACAGTACTTTGTTTTATATTTGTGTCTTGGAAGTTGTTTACTACTGTAGCAACCTCTCCTTATCTTAGTTTTGTGTTTTTTTTGTGTCAAGTAAAGTCTTTGATAGCAAGGTTGATACTAGATTTGGATTACTGCGCAGAAACAGATTTCTGTCTGTCACGAATCTGGGCAAAATTCTCTGTAGGTAACTCAGAAAATTATGCCAATTTACGTGAGTGATCCTCAGATATGTACGCAACTTTCATTCAATTCGAGCATTTTCATTTGAGCAAGTCTGGTGCCTCAATAAAATTCGTCTTTACGGACTGTTCTGTTTTGACAGATTCTGCCTTTTATTTCGCATTGTTTCTTTTGCTATGTGGGATGGATTTCTTTGTTCCATTGACTTCCAGTAGCTTTGAGCAATGTCCAGAAGTGTTAAGAATGATTGTGTCACCTCTGAACATGTGAGTTTTTGATTATGCACTAACCCTCTAATGAGTTTGTTTCGAGTTTGGTGTGAAGGAAGTTTTCAAGGGTCAAGAGAGGAGGATGATATACTATGATCAAGGAGAGTGAAAGCTCTAAGCTTGGGGATGCCCCGGTGGTTCACCCCTGCATATTTCAAGAAGACTCAAGCGTCTAAGCTTGGGGATGCCCAAGGCATCCCCTTCTTCATCGACAAATTATCAGGTTCCTTCTCTTGAAACTATATTTTTATTCGGTCACATCTTATGTACTTTACTTGGAGCGTCTGTTTGTATGTTTCTTGTTTTTGTTTTTGTTTGAATAAATGCTTGTGTGGGAGAGAGACACGCTCCGCTGGTTCATAGGAACACATGTGTTCTTAGCCTTTAATTTTCATGGCGAAGGTTGAAACTGCTTCGTTAATTGTTATATGGTTGGAAACGGAAAATGCTACATGTTGTAATTGGTATGATGTCTTGAATAACTTGATACTTGGCAATTGTTGTGCTCATGTTTAAGCTCTTGCATCATATACTTTGCACTTATTAATGAAGAAATACATAGAGCTTGCTAAAATTTGGTTTGCATATTTGGTCTCTCTAAGGTCTAGATAATTTCTAGTATTGAGTTTGAACAACAAGGAAGACGGTGTAGAGTCTTATAATGTTTACAATATGTCTTTTATGTGAGTTTTGCTGCACCGGTTCATCCTTGTGTTTGTTTCAAATAACCTTGCTAGCCTAAACCTTGTATTGAGAGGGAATACTTCTCATGCATCCAAATCCTTGAGCCAAACACTGTGCCATTTGTGTCCACCATACCTACCTACTACATGGTATTTCTTCGACATTCCAAAGTAAATTGCTTGAGTGCTACCTTTAAACAATTCAAAATTTATCACCTCTGATTTGTGTCAATGTTTTATAGCTCATGAGGAAGTATGTGGTGTTTATCTTTCATTCTTGTTGGGCAACTTTCACCAATGGACTAGTGGCTTCATCCGCTTATCCAATAATTTTGCAAAAAGAGCTGGCAATGGGATTCCCAGTCCCAAATTAATGAAACTAAATAGACACTCCTCCATGGTATGTGATTGTTGGACGGCACCCGAAGGATTCGGTTAGCCATGGCTTGAGAAAGCAAAGGTGGGGAGGAGTGTCATCATAATAAAACTAAAATAAAAAGGCACTCCTTCATGGTATGAGATTGTTGGCAGGCACCCGAAGGATTCGGTTAGCCATGGTTTGTGAAAGAAAGGTTGGAAGGAGTGCCACACAAAAATAAAATAAAATGGGAGCCGCTCTTTGAAGGTTTGTCTG
Organism: Lolium perenne; assembly: GCF_019359855.2. Classification (NCBI taxonomy): domain Eukaryota; kingdom Viridiplantae; phylum Streptophyta; class Magnoliopsida; order Poales; family Poaceae; genus Lolium; species Lolium perenne. Next base: position 164,049,416 of record NC_067245.2, on the reverse strand, counting down.
GCAAGGGGGTTAGAGTGCCCACTACCATTCGTTGACAACAACAAACACCTCTCAAAATTTTACTTTTATTGCTCTCTATATGTTTTCAAAATCAAAGCTCTAGCACAAATATAGCAATCGATGCTTTCCTCTTTGAAGGACCATTCTTTTACTTTTATTGTTGAGTCAGTTCACCTATCTCTCTCCACCTCAAGAAGCAAACACTTGTGTGAACTGTGCATTGATTCCTACATACTTACATATTGCACTTGTTATATTACTCTATGTTGACAATATCCATGAGATATACATGTTATAAGTTGAAAGCAACCGCTGAAACTTAATCTTCATTTGTGTTGCTTCAATACCTTTACTTTGAATTATTGCTTTATGAGTTAACTCTTATGCAAGACTTATTGATGTTTGTCTTGAAAGTACTATTCATGAAAAGTCTTTGCTATATGATTCAGTTGTTTACTCATGTCATGTACATTGTTTTGATCGCTGCATTCATTACATATGCTTACAATAGTATGATCAAGGTTATGATGGCATGTCACTCCAGAAATTATCTTTGTTTATCGTTTACCTGCTCGGGACGAGCAGAAACTAAGCTTGGGGATGCTGATACATCTCCAACGTATCGATAATTTCTTATGTTCCATGCCACATTATTGATGATATCTACATGTTTTATGCACACTATATGTCATATTTGTGCATTTTCTGGAACTAACCTATTGACGAGATGCTGAAGGGCCAGTTCCTATTTTTTGCTGTTTTTGGTTTCAGAAATCCTAGTAAGGAAATATTCTCGGAATCGGACGAAATCAACGCCCAGCATCTTAGAAATACACGAAGCTTCCAGAACACCCGGGAAGGACCAGAGGTGGGCCACAGGGGCCCCAGGAGGGTGGCTGGCACGGCCCAAGCACTGGCCGCGCCGCCATACCCCCTCACCGCCTCGTCGCCCCTCCGACTCCGCCTCTTCGCCTATATAAAGGTCCTCGACCTAAAACATTGATACGGAAAAGCCACGGTACGAGAAACCTTCCAGAGCCGCCGCCATCGCGAAGCCAAGATCTGGGGGACAGGAGTCTCTGTTCCGGCACGCCGCCGGGACGGGGAAGTGCCCCCGGAAGGCTCCTCCATCGACACCACCACCATCTCCATCAACGCTGCTGTCTCCCATGAGGAGGGAGTAGTTCTCCATCGAGGCTCGGGGCTGTACTGGTAGCTATGTGGTTAATCTCTCTCCTATGTACTTCAATACAATGATCTCATGAGCTGCTTTACATGATTGAGATTCATATGAGTTTTGTATCACTATTCATCTATGTGATACTCTAGTGATGTTATTAAAGTACTCTATTCCTCCTGCATGATGTAATGTGGACAGTGTGTGCATCATGTAGTACTTGGCGTAGTTTATGAATGTGATCTCTTGTAGATTGTGAAGTTAACTATTACTATGATGGTATTGATGTGATCTATTTGGTTATGTTGATCTATCTTGCACTCTAAGGTTATTTAAATATGAACATTGAATATTGTGGAGCTTGTTAACTCCGGCATTGAGGGTTCGTGTAATCCTACGCAATGGTGTTCATCATCCAACAAGAGGGTGTAGAGTCTAGCATTTATCTATTCTGTTATGTGATCAATGTTGAGAGTGTCCACTAGTGAAAGTATGATCCCTAGGCCTTGTTCCTAAATACTGCTATCACTGCTTGTTTACTGTTCTACTGTATTTGTACTGTCTGCAATATTACCACCATCAACCACACGCCAGTCCTGGACAGCAAAGCACTTTTAAAGTTTGTTGCTCTGCTCATACTTATTCATACCACCTGTATTTCACTATCTCTTCGCCAAACTAGTGCACCTATTAGGTCTGTTGGGGACACAAGAGACTTCTTGTTTTGTGGTTGCAGGGTTGCTTGAGAGGGATATCTTTGACCTCTTCCTGCCTGAGATCGATAAACCTTGGGTGATCCACTTAAGGGAAACTTGCTGCTGTTCTACAAACCTCTGCTCTTGGAGGCCCAACACTGTCTACAAGAATAGAAGCTCCCGTAGACATCAATAACAATCTGAACATAAACCTTGATTCAATGGTTTCACTCAATAGCATCAATAACAAGGAGTAATCAACCCCGAGAGAGTTTCCCCTATGAAATAATCAAGATTCAACCCTAGATGTTACAGCGGAGACGAGGTGCAGCGGTGGAGATGACGGTGTCGGTGGTGGAGATGATGATGATGATCCCAATGAAGTCTAGCTCGATGACGGTGATGATGGCGATGATTTCCACCTCCGGGAGGGAATTTCCCTGGCAGATTTCAGCCTGCCAGAGAGCTCTTTTCTCTCTGGTGTTTTTCCGCCCCGCAGAGGCAGCTGCGACTATCCTCGATGTTCCCCTGCACCTTAGGGTTTCTGGGAGATGAAGTATGTGAAAGAGCGATGGCCGTGGGGGGTCGTGGGCCCCCTCCCCACATGGCGGTGCGCTAGGCCTGGTGACCGCGCCGGCCTATGGGGAGGGCCCATGGCGGCCCTCCTCGGCCCTCCCTTTTGGCTGGCTCCGTCATTTGGAAAAATAGGAGCTTCGGTATATTTTCCGTCAATTGTTGATCTTCAAAAATATTGTATCCTGACGGTGCTTTTTCCAGCAGAATTCTGACTCCGGTGAGTAATTCTCCAATAATCATGAAACATGCAAAATAGGTGAAATAACATAAGTATCATCTCTAAATATGAAATATATCAGTGAATAACAGTAAATTATGATATAAAATAGTGATGCAAAATGGACGTATCAACTCCCCCCAAGCTTAGACCTCGCTTGTCCCCAAGCGAAACTGAACTCAGTAAACAAGACCACATGTTTATGGAGTGCAGAGTCGATAAATAAAATACGGACAAGAAGCATCACATTTATTGATTCACACAAGACATTCTAGTAAACAACTTGCTCATATAACTCAACTTGAAACAAGTAAAGGGAAATCACAAATAAAGGTGCATAGGAAATCATAATTGATGATGGCAAACTTTGTTCTTGGTCAAAGAACAATTAACAGATTGTACTTATCTTTCGAGTAGAGCCCTTATATTAAAGCTTATATGGCAGATCTTAGATGCTCAATCATAACAATCTCCTCATAATCATTGATAACCTTCAAAGTCATATTCATTCAGATAAAATTTGTACTAAACAAGGAAGAAATAGACATGATTAATAGATCACAATATAAATGGTTGGATTACAACAACTCAATTGCTTGCTTGAGATCGAGGGAAATAGGTTTACTGACTCAACATAAAAGTAAAAGATAGGCCCTTCGCAGAGGGAAGCAGGGATTAAATCATGTGCTATAGATTTTTAAGTTTTGAAATCATATAGAGGGCATAAAAAATAAAGTTTTGAGAGGTGTTTGTTGTTGTCAACGAATGGTAGCGGGTACTCTAACCCCCTTGCCAAACAGACTTTCAAAGAGCGGCTCCCATGAAGGACGTTACCCCTACCAGCAAGGTAGATCATCCCACTTCTCTTTTGTTTACACATGTACTTTAGTTTTATTTATGGATGACACTCCTCCCAACCTTTGCTTTCACAAGCCATGGCTAACCGAATCCTCGGGTGCCTTCCAACATTTCACATACCATGGAGGAGTGTCTATTTGCAAAATTAAGTTGCTTACTGATGAATCAGGGCAAAACATGTGAAGAGATTATCAATGAAAGTTAATTAATTGGGGATGGGAACCCCATTGCCAGCTCTTTTTGCAAAATTATTGGATAGGCAGATGTGCCACTAGTCCATTGGTGAAAGTCTGCCCAACAAGATTGAAAGATAAAACACCACATACTTCCTCATGATCTATAAAACATTGACACAAATAAGAGATAATAATTTTTTGAATTGTTTAAAGGTAGCACATGAAGTATTTACTTGGAATGGCAGAGAAATACCACATATTAGGTAGTTATGGTGGACACAAATGGCATGGGTTTAGTTTAAGGTTTTGGATGCACGAGAAGCATTCCCTCTCAGTACAGGTCTTTGACTAGCAAGGTTGGTTAGCAAGCATAAGGGTTGAGGGAAAACAAACAAATATACATGTGATAGAGACAATCATGCATCTTCCTTGTAAGCACAAACAATTTTAACTTCAGAATACTAAACTCATTAGCTAACAAGAAAGAAAGATAAAGAAATGATATATCTACATGTATTTCCCTCTTTTCTACTTAAGCCTCAAAGTATTGTTGCTGTTGACCAATGCTAAGTTTGCCAAAACCAAATAGATTTACTTGATGCTCCCAAAGTGATACCAATACTAACAACAAGATCAATCACATAACAGAAATTGCAAACTAAAATAAGGTGTGCAAAACGTAAATGATAAAACTTCTCATTAATATTCCATAACGATAACTCACACCAAGGGATACATAGATAACCAACTAAAAGAGAGATACTTCCACACTGCAAACCATCTTATATGATAACTTCCCTACTCATGATATGACACTACTTGACAGTAAAAAGGTAAAAGATAGTGATGATGTGATACCGCGGCACTCCCCCAAGCTTGGAACAAACCAAGGGGGCGCCAATACCAATGATGAATTACTCCTTCGGCGGGGATGGTGAATTATTCCCGTCATCAGACTTGCAAGGAAGAGGCTCTCCATCAACAAACGACATCTTGGTCTCAGGAATCCTGAAACTGGCAGCATAGCTTATGTGCTTAAACCTGTTTTCATACTCACAGTTTTGATTCTGAACATCATAAAGTTGCGCTTGGAGTTTGTTGGTAGTGTTGTGAAGCGAGAGGATATCGTCCCACAGCTTTGAAGTCTCCTTCTTGTGTTCATCAATAAGTTCAGACACAATTTTTTGGAAGATGTCCACTTCATGTTCAGCCATTTTCTTGTAGGTGAAGACCTCTTGTTCTAGTTTCTCCATCCTGTCCTCCAAACTTCCTTCTCCTTTAGGACCCCGGACATCTTCAATCTGCAACTCTCCATCTACGAGCAGCAATTCCTTGGGATGCATCTTCAGCTCGTTCATGTACGGGTTGATGACGTTCTCAAAGAAGCTGTCCTTCGGAGTTCCCGACGAAGACATGGTGGCTCTAGATCTGAAAACAGTATATGGCAGAAAACAGCTCGAAACAAAACACGACGAGAAGGCGATATACAGACCTCGGGGGATCCGGGGGATTATATAGAAAAAAATTTCACGACAGAAGGAAACTACCAGGTCGAACCAGAGTGGGAGAGGGACTCCGAGGAGCCGTCCCCATATGGCGGCGCGACCAGGGTGGGGCCCACACCACCACGTGGGGACACGCCCTCATGCGTCTCCTCCGCTCCGATTCGATCTCGTAATTTTTCATATTTTCTAAAAATAGCAAAACATTGTTCGGAAAGTTAAACGCGGACTTTTTATTACCAAAACTGTTACCTATTCGAAGTCAAACTCTGCAGAACTATCAATTTAATCTTTGATGAAAGTTTCTAGAGTCACCACTCGAATAACATCAACATCTTCATTATAAGAATCTCCAGAGATATAATGCTTGAGTCTTTGTCCATTCACCACTTGTGTGGCATCACCTTTCAGAGAACCAATTTTTATTGCCCCTGAACGATACACCTCCACAATGACATATGGTCCTTCCCATTTTGAGAGTAATTTCCCTGCGAAAAATCTGAGATGAGACCGATACAATAGGACTTTATCTCCAACATTAAATTCTCTTTTAATAATTCTTCTATCATGCCATTTCTTAACTTTCTCCTTAAAAAGTTTAGCATTTTCATAAGCTTCACTTCTCCACTCATCTAAAGAACTCAATTGTAGCAACCTTTTCTTACCGGCAAGTTTAAAATCTTTATTAAGTTCTCTTACAGCCCAATAAGCTTTGTGCTCTAGTTCTAAAGGTAAATGACAAGTTTTTTCATAAACCATTTTATAAGGAGACATACCCATAGGATTTTTATAAGCAGTTCTATAGGCCCACAATGCTTCCTTCAACTTACTAGCCCAATTTTTCCTAGATTTATTACCAGTCTTTTGCAAGATAGATTTAATTTCTCTATTTGATAATTCTACTTGCCCACTAGTTTGAGGTTGATAAGATGAAGCAATTCTATGATTAATACCATATTTAGCAAGAGTTTTTCTAAAACCACCATGAATAAAATGAGAACCTCCATCAGTCATAAGATATCTAGGTACTCCAAACCTAGGAAAAATAACATCTAAAAGCATTTTTAAAGAGGTCTCACCATCAGCACTTTTTGTGGGTATGGCTTCCACCCATTTAGTAACATAATCAACATCGACAAGTATATGAGTGTTACCTTCTAAAGAAGGGAAAGGACCCATGAAGTCAAATCCCCAACAAACAAATGGTTCAATAAAAAGAGTATAATTCATAGGCATTTCATTGCGTCTAGAGATATTACCAACTCTTTGACATTCATCACAAGATAAAATAAACTTTCTTGCATCTTTAAAGAGATTTGGCCAATAAAAACCTGACTGTAGAACCTTTTGTGCGGTTCTATCTCTGGCGTGATGTCCTCCATAAACACTACCATGACACTTACTCAATATCTCTTGTTGTTCATATTCGGGGACACATCTTCGCATAATACCATCCACTCCTTCTTTATATAAGTGTGGTTCATCCCAAAAATAATGCCTCAAGTCATAAAAGAATTTCCTCCTTTGCTGAGCTGAAAAGGTTGGAGGCAAGTACTTGGAAACAATAAAGTTAGCATAATCAGCATACCAAGGACTATCTCGCGAGCTCACCTTTATTACAGGCAACTGTTCATTTGGAAAACTATCATTAACAGGAATAGGATCATAAACAATAATTTCCAATCTAGACAAATTATCAGCAACAGGATTATCAACACCTTTCCTATCTACAATATGTAAATCAAATTCTTGCAAAAGAAGCACCCATCTAATAAGCCTTGGCTTAGCATCTTTCTTTTCCATAAGGTACCTAATTGCAGCATGATCAGTATGAATTGTGACTTTTGAATCAACAATATAAGGTCTAAACTTGTCACAAGCAAAAACTACAACTAATAATTCTTTTTCAGTTGTAGCATAATTTCTTTGAGCAGCGTCAAGAGTTTTACTAGCATAATGAATAACATTCAATTTTTATCTACTCGCTGTCCAAGAACAGCACCTACAGCAAAATCACTAGCATCACACATAATTTCAAAAGGTAAATTCCAATCAGGAGGTTCAACTACATGAGCAGTTGTTAAGGCTTTCTTTAGAGTTTCAAAAGCTTCCTTACATTCATCATCAAAAACAAAAGGTACATCTTTTTGAAGAAGATTAGTAAGAGGCTTTGAAATTTTAGAGAAATCTTTAATAAATCTCCTATAAAAACCAGCATGACCAAGAACACTACGAATACCTTTAACATCCCTAGGATAGGGCATCTTCTCAATTGCTTCAAATTTATCTCTATCAACTTCAATACCTCTCTCAGAAATTTTATGTCCCAATACAATTCCTTCATTAACCATAAAGTGACATTTCTCCCAATTAAGAACAAGGTTAGTTTCTTCACATCTCTGCAAAACTTTATCAAGGTTTCACAAACAATTATCAAAAGAGTCCCCATAGACAGAAAAATCATCCATGAATACCTCTACAATCTTTTCACAAAAGCCATGAAAAATAGCAGACATGCATCTTTGAAAAGTAGCAGGAGCATTACATAAACCAAAAGGCATATGCCTATAAGCATAAGTTCCATAGGGACAAGTGAAAGTGGTTTTCCCTTGATGTTTAGTTCTAACATCAATTTGTGAAAACCCAGAATAACCATCAAGAAAGCAGAAATGAGTATTTTTGGACAATCTTTCTAGCATTTGATCAATAAAGGGTAAATGGTAATGATCTTACTTAGTAACTTTATTAACCTTTCGAAAATCAATGCACATTCTATACCCTACAACTACTCTTTGAGGGATGAGCTCATCATTATCATTAGGTGCAACAGTTATTACTCCTTTCTTAGGAACACAATGCACAAGACTAACCCATCTACTATCAGCAATATGATATATAATACTTGCTTCAAGAAGTTTTAATACCTCATTCCTTACCACATCCGTCATCTTAGGAATTAGACGACGCTGATGTTCAACAACAGGCTTTGCATTATCTTCCATGTTGATGGCATGTTGGCAAATAGAGGGAGAAATCCCCTTCAAGTCATCAAGAGTGTAGCCAATAGATCCTCGGTGCTTCTTCAATATTTCCAATAATCTTTCTTCCTCAAAATCTGAAAGCTTAGCACTAATAATAACAGGATATGTTTTCTTATCATCAATATAAGCATACTTAAGATTATCACGCAACGGTTTCAAATCAAAAACAAGATCTTCCTTTGGCGGTGGTGTTGTACCTAGATCTTCAACCGGTAAGTCATGTTTAAGAATAGGTTGACGAAGGAAAATTTCATCAAGCTCATTCCTTTCTTCCCTAAAGACTTCACTCTCATGATCCTCCAAATGTTGCTGCAAAGGATTATTAGGAGCAAGAGCAATAGATGCAAGCTGTTCAACTCTAAAATCATCATTAGGCAATTCAACTTCATAAGGAACTTTGGCAAATTTAGAGAAATTAAACTCATAAGATTCACCAGTTGATACGTCTCCAACGTATCTATAATTTCTTATGTTCCATGCTAGTTTTATGACAATACCTACATGATTTGCTCACACTTTATAATGATTTTATGCATTTTTCGGAACTAACCTATTAACAAGATGCTGAAGTGCCAGTTCCTGTTTTCTGCTGTTTTTGGTTCCAGAAAGGCTGTTCGGGCAATATTCTCGGAATTCGACGAAACAAAAGCCAAACATCTTATTTCACTGAGACGGACCAGAACACCGAAGGGCAGCCAGAGAGGAGGCCCAGGGCCTCCAAACCATAGGCTCACACGGCCAAGAGGGGGGGGGCCGCCCTATGGGGTGGGCCCCCCAGGCACCCCTCGCGCCGCCTCTTCGCCTATATTATCCCTCGGGACGTGAAAACCCTACACCAATCGACAAAACTCCAGAAAGACTCCAGGGACGCCGCCGCCATCGCGAAACTCCGTTTCGGGGGACAGGAGTCTCTGTTCCGGCACGCCGCCGAGATGGGGAATTGCCCCCGGAGTCATCTCCATCGACACCACCGCCATCTTCATCATCGTTGCTGTCTCCTATAATGAGGAGGGAGTAGTTCTCCCCCGAGGCTGAGGGCTCTACCGGTAGCTATGTGGTTCATCTCTCTCTACCATGTGATCTTTATGTGATCATGAGCTTTGTATCACTATTAATCTATGTGCTACTCTAGTGATGTTATTAAAGTAGTCTATTCCTCCTCCATGATGTAATGTTGATAGTGTGTGCATCATGTAGTACTTGGTGTAGGTTATGATTGTAATCTCTTGTAGATTATGAAGTTAACTATTACTATGATAGTATTGATGCGACCTATTCCCCCTTTCATAGCTATTGTTGACAGTGTGCATGCTATGTTAGTACTCGGTCTAAATTGCAACGGTCTATTATGCACTCTAGATGTTACTTAAATATGAACTCTGGATGTTGTGGAGCTTGTTTACTCCGGCTTGAGGTGTGCTTTCGTAGCCCTACACAATGAATGGTGTTTGTTATCCAACAAGAGAGTGTAGAAAATAGCATTTATTTATTCAGTTATGTGATCATTGTTGAGAGTGTCCACTAGTGAAAGTATGATCCCTAGGCCTTATTTCTAAGCATTGAAACACCGTTTCCAGCAAGTTCTGCTACATGTTTGCTTGTTGCCATCTTTATTACAGATTGCAATTACTACTTACAATCATCCATATCACTTGCATTTTACTATCTCTTCGCCGAACTAGTGCACCTATACATCTGACAAGTGTATTAGGTGTGTTGGGGACACAAGAGACTTCTTGTATCGTAATTGTAGGGTTGCTTGAGAGGGATAACATTGACCTCTACCTTCCTGAGTTCGATAAACCTTGGGTGAATCACTTAAGGGAAACTTGCTGCTGTTCTACAAACCTCTGCTCTTGGAGGCCCAACACTGTCTACAGGAATAGAAGCGTGCGTAGACATCAAGCTATTTTCTAGCGCCGTTGCTGGGTGATACGTCTCCGACGTATCGATAATTTCTTATGTTCCATGCCACATTATTGATGATATCTACATGTTTTATGCATACTTTACATCATATTTATGCATTTTCTGGAACTAACCTATTAACAAGATGCCGAAGAGCCAGTTGCTGTTTTCTGCTGTTTATGGTTTCAGAAATCCTAGTAAGGAAATATTCTCGGAATTGGACGAAATCAACGCCCAAGGGCCTATTTTCACACGAAGCTTCCAGAAGACCAAAGAGTCAACGAAGTGGGGCCACGAGGTGGCCAGGAGGTAGGGCGGCGCGGCCTAGGTCTTGGCCGCGCCGGCCTGTCCCCTGGGCCCCTCGTGTGGCCCCCTGACCTGCCCTTCTGCCTACAAATAGCCTTCGTCGCAAAACCCCCAGTACCAAGAGCCACGATGCGGAAAACCTTCCAGAGACGCCGCCGCCAATCCCATCTCGGGGGATTCAGGAGATCGCCTCCGGCACCCTGCCGGAGAGGGGAATCATCTCACGGAGGACTCTACGCCGCCATGGTCGCCTCCGGAGTGATGTGTGAGTAGTTCACCCCTGGACTATGGGTCCATAGCAGTAGCTAGATGGTTGTCTTCTCCTCATTATGCTTCATTGTCGGATCTTGTGAGCTACCTAACATGATCAAGATCATCTATCTGTAATGCTATATGTTGTGTTTGTTGGGATCCGATGAATAGAGAATACTATGTTATGTTGATTATCAATTTATGTCTATGTGTTGTTTATGATCTTGCATGCTCTCCGTTATTAGTAGAGGCTCTGGCCAAGTTTTTGCTAGTAACTCCAAGAGGGGGTATTTATGCTCGATAGTGGGTTCATGTCTCCGTGAATGCAGGGAGTAATGAGAAACCTCTAAGGTTATGGATGTGCTGTTGCCACTAGGGATAAAACATTGATGCTATGTCCGAGGATGTAGTTATTGATTACATTACGCACAATACTTAATGCAATTGTCTGTTGTTAGCAACTTAATACTGGAGGGGGTTCGGATGATAACCTGAAGGTGGACTTTTTAGGCATAGATGCATGCTGGATAGCGGTCTATGTACTTTGTCGTAATGCCCAATTAAATCTCACAATACTCATCATAATATGTATGTGCATGGTCATGCCCTCTCTATTTGTCAATTGCCCAACTGTAATTTGTTCACCCAACATCCTATTTATCTTATGGGAGAGACACCTCTAGTGAAATGTGGACCCCGGTCCAATTCTCTATACTGAAATACAATCTACTGCAATTGTTCTACTGTTTTCTGCAAACAATCATCTTCCACACTATACATCTAATCCTTTGTTACAGCAAGCCGGTGAGATTGACAACCTCGCTGTTTCGTTGGGGCAAAGTACTTGGTTTGTGTTGTGCAGGTTCCACGTTGGCGCCGGAATCCCTGGTGTTGCGCCGCACTACATCTCGCCGCCATCAACCTTCACGTGCTTCTTGACTCCTACTGGTCCGATAAACCTTGGTTTCTTACTGAGGGAAACTTGCCGCTGTGCGCATCACACCTTCCTCTTGGGGTTCCCAACGGACGCGTGTCGAACGGAAAGACAATACGTCAACCACGCGCACCAAGCAAAATTTCTGGCGCCGTTGCCGGGGAGATCAAGACACGCTGCAAGGGGAGTCTCCACATCCCAATCTCTTTACTTTGTTTTTGTCTTGCATTATTTTATTTACTACTTTGTTTGCTGCACTATATCAAAACACAAAAAAATTAGTTGCTAGTTTTACTTTATTTGCTATCTTGTTCGCTATATCAAAAACACAAAAAAATTAGTTACTTGCATTTACTTTATCTAGTTTGCTTTATTTACTACTGCTAAAATGGGTACTCCTGAAAATACTAAGTTGTGTGACTTCACAACCACAAATAATAATGATTTCTTATGCACACCTATTGCTCCACCTGCTACTACAGCAGAATTCTTTGAAATTAAACCTGCTTTACTGAATCTTGTTATGCGAGAGCAATTTTCTGGTGTTAGTTCTGATGATGCTGCTGCCCATCTCAATAATTTTGTTGAACTTTGTGAAATGCAAAAGTATAAAGATGTAGATGGTGACATTATAAAATTAAAATTGTTCCCTTTCTCATTAAGAGGAAGAGCTAAAGATTGGTTGCTATCTCTGCCTAAGAATAGTATTGATTCATGGACTAAATGCAAGGATGCTTTTATTGGTAGATATTATCCCCCTGCTAAAATTATATCTTTGAGGAGTAGAATAATGAATTTTAAACAATTGGATACTGAGCATGTTGCACAAGCATGGGAAAGAATGAAATCTTTGGTTAAAAATTGCCCAACCCATGGACTGACTACTTGGATGATCATCCAAACCTTTTATGCAGGACTGAATTTTTCTTCGCGGAACCTATTGGATTCAGCTGCTGGAGGTACCTTTATGTCCATCACTCTTGGTGAAGCAACAAAGCTTCTTGATAATATGATGATTAATTACTCTGAATGGCACACGGAAAGAGCTCCACAAGGTAAGAAGGTAAATTCTGTCGAAGAAACCTCTTCCTTGAGTGATAAGATTGATGCTATTATGTCTATGCTTGTGAATGATAGGACTAATATTGATCCTAATAATGTTCCGTTAGCTTCATTGGTTGCCCAAGAAGAACATGTTGATGTAAACTTCATTAAAAATAATAATTTCAACAACAATGCTTACCGGAACAATTCTAGTAACAACTATAGGCCATATCCTTATAATAATGGCAACGGCTATGGTAATTCTTATGGGAATTCTTACAACAATAATAGGAACACACCCCCTGGACTTGAAGCTATGCTTAAAGAATTTATTAGTACACAAACTGCTTTTAACAAATCTGTTGAAGAAAAGCTTGGGAAAATTGATATACTTGCTTCTAAAGTCGATAGTCTTGCTGCTGATGTTGATCTTTTGAAATCGAAAGTTATGCCTCATGAAAATCTTAATAATAAAATTGTTACTACAGCAAATGCCATCCAAGTTAGAATTAATGAGAATATAAGATTGATGGCCGAATTGCGTGCTAGGTGGGAAAGAGAAGATAATGAAAAAGAAGATAATATAGCTAAAGTTTGGACTATTACCACCACTAGTAATGCTAATGCTACACATTTTGCTGCACCTCCTACTAATAATGGTAAAATAATTGGTGTTAGCAATGTTTCCACTTCAAATGCAAAGCGCGAGAAACTGCCTGAAACTGCTAAAACTGCTGAAACTGCCTGTGATAAAACTGCTGAAATTTTTTCCAACATTGGGGATGATGATCCCATTGCTTTAGATTATAATGGTTTGAATTTTGATGATTGCCACATCTCTGAAGTTATAAAGTTCTTACAAAAACTTGCTAAAGGTCCTAATGCTAGTGCTATAAATTTGGCTTTCACGAAACATATTACAAATGCTCTCATAAAAGCTAGAGAAGAGAAACTAGAACGCGAAGCTTCTATTCCTAGGAAGCTAGAGGATGGTTGGGAGCCCATCATTAAGATGAAGGTCAATGAATTTGATTGTAATGCTTTATGTGATCTTGGTGCAAGTATTTCCTTTATGCCTACGAAAATTTATAATATACTTGACTTGCCACCATTGAAAAATTGTTATTTGGATGTTAATCTTGCTGATCATTCTACAAAGAAACCTTTGGGGAGAGTTGATAATGTTCGCATTACCGTTAACAATAAACTTGTCCCCGTTGATTTTGTTGTCTTGGATATTGAATGCAACGCATCTTGCCCCATCATATTGGGAAGACCTTTTCTTCGAACTGTTGGTGCCATCACTGATATGAAGGAAGGTAATATTAAATATCAATTTCCTCTCAAGAAAGGTATGGAACACTTCCCTAGAAAGAGAATGAAGTTACCTTATGATTCTATTATTAGAAAAAATTATGATGTTGACACTTCGTCTCTTGATAACACTTGATACACACTTTCTGCGCCTAGCTGAAAGGCGTTAAAGAAAAGCGCTTATGGGAGACAACCCATGTTTTTTACTACAGTAATTTTGTTTTATATTTGAGTCTTGGAATTTGTTTACTACTGTAGCAACCTCTCCTTATCTTAGTTTTGTGCTTTGTTGTGCCAAGTAAAGTCGTTGATAGTAAGGTTCATACTAGATTTGGATTACTGCACAGAAACAGATTTCTTTGCTGTCACGACTCTGGGCAAAATTCTCTGTAGGTAACTCAGAAAATTATGCCAATTTACGTGAGTGATCCTCAGATATGTACGCAACTTTCATTCAATTTGAGCATTTTCATTTGAGCAAGTCTGGTGCCTCAATAAAATTCTTCTTTACGAACTGTTCTGTTTTGACAGATTCTGCCTTTTATTTCGCATTGCCTGTTTTGATGTGTTCGATGGATATTTCGATTTCATTGACTTTCAGTAGCTTTGTGCAATATCCAGAAGTGTTAAGAATGATTATGTCACCTCTGAACATGTATATTTTGATTGTGCACTAACTCTCTAATGAAGTTGTTTTGAGTTTGGTGTGGAGGAAGTTTTCAAGGATCAAGAGAGGGAGATGATACAACATGATCAAGGAGAGTGAAAGCTCTAAGCTTGGGGATGCCCCGGTGGTTCATCCCTGCATATATCAAGAAGACTCAAGCGTCTAAGCTTGGGGATGCCCAAGGCATCCCCTTCTTCATCGACAACATTATCAGGTTCCTCCCCTGAAACTATATTTTTATTCCATCACATCTTATGTGCTTTGCTTGGAGCGTCGGTTTGTTTTTGTTTTTTTTGTTTTTTTGAATAAAATGGATCCTAGCATTCCTTGTGTGGGAGAGAGACACGCTCCGCTGTAGCATATGTACAAGAATGTCCTTAGGCTTTACTCATAATATTCATGGCGAAGTTTCTTCTTCGTTAAATTGTTGTATGGTTGGAAACGGGAAATGTTGCATGTGGTAGTGTATAATAAAATACTTGTAGAACATTGAGCTTTGATAACTTGATTCTTTGCAAATGTTTTGAGGTATTTAGATGGTAAGGCTTGCTGGATAAATAAGTTAAAATTAGTAGTGGATTGTTGTCTTAAAGCTTGTGCCGTACTACAAACTCTATTTAAATAGTTGAAGGCGTAGTTGGACTTGATAGCTTTCCATGTCTGAGAGTTCATCGTAATAACTAAGTTGTGCTGAAGGTCGAGGGAGCTAGCGGGGTACTTGTGCCACCGTGAACGGCCCTCCTTGGAGTAAATTTTAATCATGCTCTTAATGATGAACCTGCTAGTTGTTTGCAATAAGCTTGTGAGTTCTTTTTGACTAATGTTAAGCTACGGTTTTTGGCACTTCCACCATCCAAATTTGCTAGCCTCTTCGGTACCGTGAATTGCCTTTTGCTCACATTGAGAATTGTGCATACTTCGCCGGTACATCCAAACCCGTGGGAGAACTTTCTCTTGTTCTCCTACACATAAGCCCATACATCTCCTCAAAACAGCCACCATACCTACCTACCACAGCATTTCCATAGCTGTTCCGAGATATATTGCCATGCAACATCCATTTTTACATTACATGCCATGTTGTCATTTATTATTTATATATTGCTTTGCATGATCATATACAGCTGATGTGTGGTTTACCCATGTTACGCTAGATCATTGCACATCCTGCTACACTGGCAGAGGCATACAGTTTCATACATCATGTTTCATTATGAGTTATTTGTACCAAAAAGTGTGTTGTCATATTAGGATGTTGCCCCTAAAAATGAAAAGAGCCGTGGAGGCCATCAAAAAGAGAAAAAAAAAGAAGAAAGAAAAAAAAAATGAAAAGAAAGAAAAAAAAGGAAAAAGGAAAAAGAGAATAAAGAAAAAGGGGGCAGCATTACTATCTTTTATCCACACTTGTGCTCATGTTTTAGCACCCGCATTATTCATAGTCATCATTTGTGCTCATGTTTAGCACCTACATTCATAAGAGTTTTCATGTTTTACTAGTATAACTATGTGGGGAATTTACACTATAGAACTTGGGTTGTATATTCCAATGATGAGCCTCCTCAAAAGTGCTCTAGGTCTTCGTGAGCAACCAAGTTGGATGCACCCCCACTAGTTCCATTGGAGAGCTTTCATACACATATAGCTCTATGTGCATCCGTTGCATGGCAATCACTACTCCTTGCATAGCATCGATCATAAGGCTTCCTCTTGTCTAATGGTCATTTACAGCTTTGCAAGCCTTTCTTCCATTTGGCCTTCCAAACCCCCATTAACGTTCTTTATGCCATAACATCCTGGTGCTAATACCAAATGCTTGCGCTCACCGGTTGAGTAGACTTTGAAACAGTTGATTCATGACGTTCATCTTTATGTTTACTTGACTGAATCCTTCTTATGTTGTGAAAATTTACTTGATGCTTGGAATGAAGGATAGAACTTCTATGCTGAATGCTTAATACATCTTTAATGAACTTTGTACGGTTGCATGTCTTTAAAGCAATAGTTCATGAAAACTTCTAGCTTGTCTAACTCTTGCATTATCATCTCTTATATCAATATAGATACTTGCTTTGAATGATTTGATCTCAGCTCATATGCTTTACAATAGTATGATCAAGGTTATGATGGCATGTCACTCCAGAAATTATCTTTTTTATCGTTTACCTGCTCGGGACGAGCAGGAACTAAGCTTGGGGATGCTGATACGTCTCCGACGTATCGATAATTTCTTATGTTCCATGCCACATTATTGATGATATCTACATGTTTTATGCATACTCTACATCATATTTATGCATTTTCTGGAACTAACCTATTAACAAGATGCTGAAGAGCCAGTTGTTGTTTTCTGCTATTTTTGGTTTCAGAAATCCTAGTAAGGAAATATTCTCGGAATTGGACGAAAATCAACGCCCAGGGGCCTATTTTCACATGAAGCTTCCAGAAGACCGAAGAGTCAACGAAGTGGGGCCACGAGGTGGCCAGGAGGTAGGGCGGTGCGGCCCAGGTCTTGGCCGCGCCGGCCTGTCCCCTGGGCCCCTCGTGTGGCCCCCTGACCTGCCCTTCCGCCTACAAATAGCCTTCATCGCGAAACCCCCAGTACCAAGAGCCACGATGCGGAAAACCTTCCAGAGACGCCGCCGCCAATCCCATCTCGGGGGATTCAGGAGATCGCCTCCGGCACCCTGCCGGAGAGGGGAATCATCTCACGGAGGACTCTACGCCGCCATGGTCGCCTCCGGAGTGATGTGTGAGTAGTTCACCCCTGGACTATGGGTCCATAGCAGTAGCTAGATGGTTGTCTTCTCCTCATTATGCTTCATTGTCGGATCTTGTGAGCTGCCTAACATGATCAAGATCATCTATCTGTAATGCTATATGTTGTGTTTGTTGGGATCCGATGAATAGAGAATACTATGTTATGTTGATTATCAATTTATGTCTATGTGTTGTTTATGATCTTGCATGCTCTCCGTTATTAGTAGAGGCTCTGGCCAAGTTTTTGCTAGTAACTCCAAGAGGGGGTATTTATGATCGATAGTGGGTTCATGTCTCCGTGAATGCGGGGAGTGAGAAACCTCTAAGGTTATGGATGTCTTGTTGCCACTAGGGATAAAACATTGATGCTATGTCCGAGGATGTAGTTATTGATTACATTACGCGCAATACTTAATGCAATTGTGCATTGTTAGCAACTTAATACGGAGGGTTCGGATGATAACCTGAAGGTGGACTTTTTAGGCATAGATGCATGCTGGATAGCGGTCTATGTACTTTGTCGTAATGCCCAATTAAATCTCACAATACTCATCATAATATGTATGTGCATGGTCATGCCCTCTCTATTTGTCAATTGCCCAACTGTAATTTGTTCACCCAACATGCTATTTATCTTATGGGAGAGACACCTCTAGTGAACTGTGGACCCCGGTCCAATTCTCTATACTGAAATACAATCTACTGCAATTGTTCTACTGTTTTCTGCAAACAATCATCTTCCACACTATACATCTAATCCTTTGTTACAGCAAGCCGGTGAGATTGACAACCTCGCTGTTTGGTTGGGGCAAAGTACTTGGTTTGTGTTGTGCAGGTTCCACGTTGGCGCCGGAATCCCTGGTGTTGCGCCGCACTACATCTCACCGCCATCAACCTTCACGTGCTTCTTGACTCCTACTGGTTCGATAAACCTTGGTTTCTTACTGAGGGAAACTTGCTGCTGTGCGCATCACACCTTCCTCTTGGGGTTCCCAACGGACGCGTGTCGAACGGAAAGACAATACGTCAACCACGCGCACCACTGGGGACGTGAAGGAAAATTACACCACAGAGATTTCTAACTCCCACGTCAACTGCACGCCAGCAAGCTATTTTCTGGCGCCGTTGCCGGGGAGGTAAGGTAAAAGGTATTCACATTCTCCGACTAATAAGCTATTTCCTAGCACTGTTGCCAGTGTGTGAGTGCTCGAAGTTATTTCCTTTAGATTCTGCAATTGCATCTTTTTGTTTCTTGTTTTTATTTTCACTAGCTAGGCTTAATGGAAAACAACAAAAATATTAGAGATCTTTATAGTATTTATCTTGAGTTAGGACATGATGTGTTTGAAGAGAGAATTAAAAAACCCATGGAACTTTGTTTGCAAAATAGTTGTAGCAATGTTATTAGTATGAACTCTTTGAACACTATTATTGCTAATGCTATGGAAGAATTTAAGCTCGGGGAAGCTGGTTTTGATGAGCACGATATTTTTAGTCCCCCAAGCATGGAGGAGAAAATTTACTTTGATGATACTTTGCCTCCCATTTATGATGATTATAATGATAGTGGTATTTTGGTACCACCTACTATGGAGGATAAATTTTATTATGATTATAATATGCCTCCTACATTTGATGATTATGGTGATGAGAATAATAATGATAGCTACTTTGTTGAATTTGCTCCCACTACAATTAATAAGAATGACTACGCTTATGTTGGGAGTAGTAATTATTTTATGCATGAGACTCATGATAAGAATGCTTTATGTGATAGTTATATTGTTGAGTTTGTTCATGATGCTACTGAAAGTTATTATGAGAGAGAAAAATATGGTTGTAGAAATTTTCATGTTACTAAAACACCTCTCTACATGCTGAAAATATTGAAGTTACTCGTGTTTTATCTTCCTATGCTTGTCACTTTGTTCTTCATGAATTTATTTGTGTACAAGATTCCTTTTCATAGGAAGCGGGTTAGGCTTAAAATTGTTTTGAATTTTCTTTTTGATGCTCTCTTTTGCTTCAACTCTTATTTCTTGCGAGTGCATCATTAAAATTGTTGAGCCCATCTTAATGGCTATAAAGAAAGCACTTCTTGGGAGATAACCCATGTTTTTATTTTTTTGCTACTGTTTTGTTGTGTCTTGGAAGTTGTTACTACTGTAGCAACCTCTCCTTATCTTTATTTTATTGCATTGTTGTGCCAAGTAAAGTCTTTGATAGTAAGGTTGATACTAGATTTGGATTACTGCGCAGAAACAGATTTCTTGCTGTCACTAATTTGAGTAGGACTCTCTGTAGGTAACTCAGAAAAATCTGCCAATTTACGTGAGTGATCATCAGATATGTACGCAACTTTCATTCAATTTGAGCATTTTCATCTGAGCAAGTGCCTCTAAAAAATTCGTCTTTACAGACTGTTCTGTTTTGACAGATTCTGCCTTTTATTTCGCATTGCCTCTTTTGCTATGTTGGATGGATTTCTTTGTTTCATTA
This sequence comes from Lolium perenne, assembly GCF_019359855.2. Classification (NCBI taxonomy): domain Eukaryota; kingdom Viridiplantae; phylum Streptophyta; class Magnoliopsida; order Poales; family Poaceae; genus Lolium; species Lolium perenne. Next base: position 164,029,493 of record NC_067245.2, on the reverse strand, counting down.
ACTTTCAGTAGCTTTGGGCAATGTACAGAAGTGTTAAGAATGATTATGTCACCTCTGAATATGTGAATTTTTGATTATGCACTAACCCTCTATTGAGTTTGTTTTGAGTTTGGCGTGGAGGAAGTTTTCAAGGATCAAGAGAGGAGGATGATACAATATGATCAAGAAGAGTGAAAAGTCTAAGCTTGGGGATGCCCCCGTGGTTCATCCCTGCATATTTCAAGAAGACTCAAGCATCTAAGCTTGGGGATGCCCAAGGCATCCCCTTCTTCATCAACAACTTATCAGGTCACCTCTAGTGAAACTATATTTTTATTTGGTTACATCTTATGTGCTTTACTTGGAGCGTCTGTGTGTTTTTATTTTCGTTTTGTTATCTTAGTTCTCTGAATAAAATCGGACCCTAGCATTCTTTGTTTGGGAGAAAGACACGCTCCGCTGTTTCATATGAACACTGGTGTTCTTAGCTTTACTTTTAATGTTCATGGCAAAGGTTGAAACTGCTTCATTCTTTGTTATTTGGTTGGAAACAGAAAATGCTTCATGTGGTAATTGGTATATTGTCTTGAATAACTTGATACTTGGCAATTGTTTTGCTCAAATAGATCATGTTTAAGCTCTTGCATCATGTAGATTGAACCTATTAATGAAGAACTACCATAGAGCTTGTTGAAATTTGGTTTGCATGATTGGTCTCTCTAAAAGTCTAGATATTTTCTGGTGAAGTGTTTGAACAACAAGGAAGACAGTGTAGAGTCTTATAATGCTTGAAATATTTTCTTATGTAAGTTTTGCCGTATCGGTTCATACTTGTGTTTGCTTCAAACAACCTTGCTAGCCAAAGCCTTGTACCGAGAGGGAATTCTTCGCGTGCATCCAAAACCATGAGCCAAAACCTATGCCATTTGTGTCCACCATACCTACCTACTATGTGGTATTTCTCTGCCATTCCAAGTAAATACTTCATGTGCTACCTTTAAACAATTCAAAAGTTATTATCTCTTATTTGTGTCAATGTTTTATAGCTCATGAGGAAGTATGTGGTGTTTTATCTTTCAATCTTGTTGGGCAGACTTTCACCAATGACCTAGTGGCTTCATCCGCTTATCCAATAATTTTGCAAAAGAGCTGGCAACGGGGTTCCCAGCCCCAACTAATTAACTTTCATTAATAATTCTCTTCACATCTTTTGCCCCGATTCATCAGTAAGCAACTTAATTTTGCAAATAGACACTCCTTCATGGTATGTGAATGTTGGAAGGCACCCGAGGATTCGGTTAGCCATGGCTTGCGTAAGCAAAAGGTTGGGAGGAGTGTCATCCATAAATAAAACTAAAATACATGTGTAAACAAAAGAGAAGAGGGATGATCTACCTTGCTGGTAGAGATAACGTCCTTCATGGGAGCCGCTCTTTGAAAGACTGTTTGATGAGGGGGTTAGAGTGCCCACTACCATTCATTGACAACAACAAACACCTCTCAAAACTTAAATTTTATGCTCTCTATATGATTTCAAAACTCGAAAAGCTCTAGCACATGATTTAATCCCTGCTTCCCTCTGCGAAGGGCCTTTCTTTTACTTTATGTTGAGTCAGTTTACCTACTTCTTTCTATCTTAGAAGCAAACACTTGAGTCAACCGTGTTCACTGATTCCTACATACTTGCTTATTTGCATTCATCATATTACTTTGTGTTGACAATTATCCTTGAGATATACATGTTGAAATTGAAAGCAACTGCTGAAACTTATATCTTCCTTTGTGTTGCTTCAAAACTTTCTACTAAGAATTTATTGCTTTATGAGTTAACTCCTATGCAAGTCTTATTGATGCTTGTCTTGAAAGTACTATTCATGAAAAGTCTTTCCTATATGATTCAGTTGTTTAGTCATTATCTTTACCATTGCTTCGAATCACTTCATTCATCTCATATGCTTTACAATAGTATTGATCAAGATTATGATAGTAGCATGTCACTTCAGAAATTATCCTTGTTATCGTTTACCTACTCGAGGGCGAGTAGGAACTAAGCTTGGGGATGCTTGATACGTCTCCAACGTATCTATAATTTCTTATGTTCCATGCTAGTTTTATGACAATACCTACATGTTTTGCTCACACTTTATAATGATTTTATGCATTTTCCGGAACTAACCTATTAACAAGATGCCGAAGTGCCAGTTCCTGTTTTCTGCTGTTTTTGGTTCCAGAAAGGCTGTTCGGGCAATATTCTCGGAATTCGACGAAACAAAAGCCAAACATCTTACTTCACCAAGACGGACCAGAACACCGAAGGGGAGCCGGAGAGGAGGCCCAGGGCCTCCAAACCATAGGCTCGCGCGGCCAAGAGGGGGGCGCCGCCCTATGGGGTGGGCCCCCAGGCACCCCCTCGCGCCGCCTCTTCGCCTATATTATCCCTCGGGACGTGAAAACCCTACACCAGTCGACGAAACTCCAGAAAGACTCCAGGGACGCCGCCGCCATCGCGAAACTCCGTTTCGGGGGACAGAAGTCTCTGTTCCGACACACCGCCGGGACGGGAAATTGCCCCCGGAGTCATCTCCATCGACACCACCGCCATCTTCATCGCCGTTGCTGTCTCCTATGATGAGGAGGGAGTATTTCTCCCCCGAGGCTGAGGGCTCTACCGGTAGCTATGTGGTTCATCTCTCTCTCCCATGTGATCTTTATGTGATCATGAGCTTTGTATCACTATTAATCTATGTGCTACTCTAGTGATGTTATTAAAGTAGCCTATTCCTCCTCCATGATGTAATGTTGACAGTGTGTGCATCATGTAGTACTTGGTGTAGGTTATGATTGTAATCTTTTGTAGATTATGAAGTTAACTATTACTATGATAGTATTGATGCGATCTATTCCCCCTTTCATAGCTATTGTTGACAGTGTGTATGCTATGTTAGTACTCGGTCTAAATTGCAACGGTCTATTATGCACTCTAGAGGTTACTTAAATATGAACTCCGGATGTTGTGGAGCTTGTTTACTCCTGCCTGAGGTGTGCTTTTGTAGCCCTAAACAATGAATGGTGTTTGTTATCCAACAAGAGAGTGTAGAAAGTAGCATTTATTTGTTCAGTTATGTGATCATTGTTGAGAGTGTCCACTAGTGAAAGTATGATCCCTAGGCCTTATTTCTAAGCATTGAAACACTGTTTCCAACAATTTCTGCTACATGTTTGCTTGCTGCCATCTTTATTTCAGATTGCAATTGCTACTTACAATCATCCATATCACTTGCATTTTACTATCTCTTCGCCGAACTAGTGCACCTATACATCTGACAAGTGTATTAGGTGTTGTAACACCCCAAATTTCAATAAAAAGAAAGTTAGAGGATTCCAGAAATACAAAATTGCAAACCAACAAAAACTTTTCTTTTGCATATAGTACCATGCATAGGACTTGTGCATTTGAGTGATATGCCATGATGATTGTTATTACTGGTATTTGATTGGCTCTAAAACCCTAGGGTGATCATATGAAGATCACCAACTAAATAAATCAAAAAGGAAGAAATTCCCATAATTGAAAAACCCTAAAAACCCTCACATATGCCCTATGGCATTTTTATAAATTTTGACCCTAGACCTATTGAGTCTTCACCATTAGTTGAATAATGTTACTAAACACTTATTACAACTTTTGGAAGCAAGGGTTCACAATTCAAATGAATTTCAAACACTTTTCCCACTCACATGTGATGATGACCAAATCTGCCAATTTTAGCCTGATCACCACTTTGAGCCCCTGCAATTCAATTTTCTCAAACCAATTCTTGATAACTCTTTGCACCATTTCAAAGTCAACATCAAGGTGAACAACTTTGATGAAGACCACCCTGCCAAATTCATCTTTGATCATTAGCTATGCTCATCCAAAGTTGCAACTTTATAACAAGTTCAACAATCTTCACTTAGCCATTTTGGCCAAATTTTGAAATCTAATTTTTCCACCACCACCTCAATTCATCTCTGGTCATTTACAACTTATCTCCACCTTCACATATCACAAACTTTTCCCTTTTGAATTATTTCCAATTTGGATAATTTTGTATTTTCCAAATTTGAACACTATTCACACACTATAGCAAATAGTGATCTACTCAAACTAACCTACCCCAAATTGCACCAAATGGTTCCCCTGCCCCCTCTAACCCTAAAGGAAACATAGTGGAGCTAAGGAGGAGGAGCTAGATTGCATGGCATGGCCATGCCGGCCATGGCATCACCATGCCGAGCCTCCCCCTCTCTCCCTTGCTTGCCAACCCTGGCCCCCTCGCCACAGCACGCCACCACACTGCCTAGCCTCGCCTAGCACAGCCCTGGTCGAGGATGAGCTCGACCGTCGCCAGAACACACGCGCCCAGTGGTGGCCGCGCCATGCCGAGGATGTCGCGAGCGAGCGCCGCGGACGCGCCCTGGACACGCGCTGCCTGGCCACCTCGAGCACGCCCTGGACCACCTAGCCGCGAGTTGAGCATCGCCGCGTCGCCACGCAGCCACCAGACACGCCCAAGACCACGACCCGTGCCCGCCGTCGCCGTAGACGACGACGCGATCCCGCGACCAGCACGGCAGACACGGAAGCAATGCGTCGCCTACAGACGCCGCCCGACCGCGCCATTGCCACCTACAGATTCGCCTGGACGAGGAGAACGTCGTAGCACCCTTGCCTAGCCCAACATCTCGCCGGAACCGCCGCACCTCGGTCGACTTCTTCACGGCCACGCAGCACCCTTGGCCATCTATAAATACGGCGTTCCCTGGACGAAGTTGAGCACACCGTCTCGTTCACCATCCTCCACTGCTTCTCCTCCACCCAACCACTCGCTCGATTGTCGCCGGAGCTGCCCCAATTTGAGGATCGGAGCCCGCCAGTACCGCACCTCGCCGCCGTCGATTGGAGCCGCCCCAGGACGAGCCGCCGGTGCCAGGAGCTTCGCCGTCGTCCACATCTACATCACGCACACTGCCAGCCACCGCGGGAGCCCTGGTTAGCACTCCCACCCCCTACCCGAGCCGCCGGCGAACCTCTCTCTCGCCGGCGAGACGATGCACCTCAGCCGTTAGATCCCTCTCTAATCCTACGCTCCACGTCGCCTCGTACCGTTTCGGGTTTTAAAGGAGGCTGACAGGCGGACCCCACCCTGTCAGCAGGCCCGCGCGCACTGGATGCGCTGCTGGGCCGTTTTCCTCTGTTTAAACCGTTTCGGCCCACGTTGGTTTCCCGCCGGCCTGTTTAATTCAAATTCGATTTAAACTTTTCCAAACATTTTCCAATACTGCACAAACTTTGAAGTTCAACCATTTCAAATTGGCTAAACCAAATTTAGTGAATTTTATATTGTTAGAAAGCCACTGAAATTCTCTATCCAATGCCACTGGCCTCATGGTCAAATTCCTTGTAGAATTAATGTGACAAAAATAACAAGGCAGGGACTTTTCCCTATTCAACTAGTTATTAAAAATCAACCAAAATAGATATTAAGTTAATTCCAACTCTAATAGCTCACTTTTGACTTACACTAATTAGTTATGCAATAAAATGGTGTGGTCACTTTGCATGATCATGCCATGGTTTAATGAATGGATATTTTGACTAGTTTAACTAGTTGATATTATCCAAAACTATTAGAATTAAATTGTGTGGAGTATTACACTTCATTTAAACTTGTCTCACATGAATTCATGGGATGTTTGGACCCCTGGTCCCAAACTCTCTTATATGAATTACTTGAGAATTAAATCAAAGGTAGAGTTATTTAAATGGTATGAGGTGATCCACCTCATTTAAATCATTCTCCCAAATGATGATGATGATGAACATTTGACTTAGGTCAAGATGATTTCATCCATGATTGTTGGAGAAATTAACTCTTAAGAAGATTTCAATGAGAGGAAATTATTTCTCAAGAACCCTATGGAAACTATCATTTACATATGGAATACACATTCTATTTAAATCCCACAACCCATGCACCCTAGTTTATTTATGTGTGTGCATAGAGTAGTTTGTGTGTTTATTTGTGATGTGTGGAATAGCCATTGAATTAGTGAGTAATTATACTCGTATTCAAATTTAGACGGTAGCACCGGAGAGTACGCCGAAGAAGAAGGTTGCTACCAGGAGGAGGAAGAGGAACAGTTTGAGAACTACCAAGGCAAGCTAAATTACTATGCAAGCTAACATTCTTGCAAAGTGCAAAGCCTTTGGGCAAGGCACCATGTTCTTACCTTTTCTTATGTGAACCCATCCCAAGTTTTACTTTACAAGTTTTACTTGTTTTCTAAAAGAGTTACTTTTATAGTTAACTTTGGTCAAAGTACAAGTTGGTTAGTAGAGTAGTGAGTTAGTCTTTTCCAAGCAAAGCAAGGTAGCACCCCTCATGAATTAGAGCTAGTGCTAATGAACTAAACTTGACTACTCTAGATGGGAACAACATGTTTTTGAAAGGATTTTGAAACCTTGGAATGAAGATGCATTCCATTGAATGATTTTTGAAGGTGAATATGACCAAGAGAAGATGGTGATTTTTGATAAAACATGATGTTGGTTTGAATGCGATACCTTTCCAATTAGTAAGTACCCCCACAATACCTGATTATGGGTAGGGCTTAACTAGAAGTTTATGCGTCTTAGTATGGGTTCCCTCTAAACAAGCGTCATCGGGGTTATGCCGAAAGCTGCCTCTACCACAAAAGAAACGATACGATATGATGCGAAACGAGGTGAATGTCCGGCCCAAGCCCTGTGCAGTTCCCAGGCTGACTGACTGTCTTCACTGGGAGGCCAAGCTCATGGGGAGAGGTGCTCATACTAGGGTTCGTAAGTGAAAGGTTATGGTTGATGATCCGCGTACTGTGTTACGATTATTCGGGGAAATCCCGACGGATGAAATCAAATGTTGTGGCACAAGTGTGCAACCTCTGCAGAGTGTAAACCTATTCGAATAGCCGCGTCCACGGTTACGGACGGTTGGAAAGGCCATACAGTTTCCGATGTCATATCTTTGAAAAGGATGTTGAAAAGGTTGATGGTGAAATGACTTGTGGTGAATTGAATTGAAATCACCACTTGAATGGTGGGAATGACACTAATGTTCCCCCTTGAGTTAGTTAGTTCTTGGGTAAGCTTTTTTTCTCAAAACTTTGTGAACTAAAACTAGCTTTATGCAAAGAAACTAGAGCTTAGCAAACCATACTAGAATGTCTAGCACTTACATTAGTATTAGTTTGCGAGTACTCAACGTACTCACGGCTTTGTCCCTGGCTATTCAAATGGCCAGAGTATGAAGATGACCAAGGAGATGACCAGCAGGACGCCTACGACAACTAAGCGCCTTCCGACGTCAAGCGTTGGCCTGTGGACTAGAGAGTCCTTGTATCTTACGCTTCCGCTATGTTGAACTATGAACTTGTGTTGTTCGTTGATCGATAGATCAACTATTCGTGTAAAATGGATCATGTGATTCCAATTTGTAAGACTTATGGTTTGTAATGAATGATGACTGTGATACTTAACTATTATGCCTCGCAACAACAATATTCCTGGGATTGCGATGTATGACATAATAGGCATTCAGACTTAAAAATCCGGGTGTTGACAAGTTGGTATCAGAGCCATTGTTTGACCTTAGAAGACCTTAGTTAGAATGGGCGTTCTGAAAAAAATTAACTTTGAAATCAAATGGAAGAAATTATTTGTGGAAATTTACTACATTCTTGCCTTTGAGACTTTGCCAAAATTTGAGGAATCATGTTCGATCTTATTTGAATCAACTTAAAACTTTGCCACACTTTGCACTCTCTAACTTACTCCTCCAATTCTCTTTCAGATGGAGCCGAATGAACCCCTCAACACCAAGTTTTATCAGCTTGGAAACGGAGGAAGCTTGATCTTCGAGCATGACCTCGACTCCCTGTCGGATCACCTTGGCCGCCCACACCCCGAGTTTCATGGGATTCAGGTGGACGACCAGCCGGGAGGGGAACTGCAGTGGATTATCACTGCCGACTTGAGGGGCAAGCTGGAGCCTCCCACCTCGGAGAGGATCCTTTTCTCTTTCAGGGAAAGCAACTGGCTCGACGGGCTTGCACGTGCTCTTCAGGAAGCACTTGCTCGTCTGTGCGGACAGAATGCGGAAGCACTTCGTGAGGAACGCTTTGCGCATCTCGCGAGGCGCAACTCTGACGGAAGACCCATGGATGTGCCACTGCACCCCCAGTTGAGGCACCATGTGGATCACTTGGACTTCATGCTCTACCAGACTCAGAGGGACCTCGACGCCTCTCGCGCTTACGCGAACCAGACCTATGCTCACATCATCGAGCAGGGCGAGGCGATCAAGCTACTCAACCACGACCGCCGAAGCCTTCGCCAGCAGCGTGCCAAGAAGGACGCTACGATTCGCCGCCTTCGCGACCGGATCGCGTCACTTGAGGCCACTGTCAAGGCCCAGGAGGATCAGATTCTTCAGCTGGAGGATGACGATGGAGGCATCGATATTCAGGGAGGAGACGCCTTTCTGAGCGATGACGACGACTTTGAGGAGGACGAGAACACCGAGGAGGAGGACTACGAGTTCCTGGAGGCAGGAACTGATGACTACGTCCCGATCGATATAGATGATGAGGAGTAGTTGCACTAGTTTCACTTATAGTAGGTGTGAGTTGTATCCCGTCCTTTGTATCGTAGCATGAGAATGGTTCTTAAAACCATTGGAGTATGTGTGTAGTGTGTACTATGTGTTGCATAAAGGAATGAATGTTATGTTTGTCATGAAAAGTTTGCAAGTTTTCAAGCGTTTTTCAAACTTAACCCAAAATGAACCATAGAATGTTCCCTCTTATCTCATGATCTTCTATATCTTCAGATGGCCCCTCCGAATCGCACCAACGACGCGATGATGCAACTTCTGCAAACCCTGCTTGCAGACCGGGAAACCGAGAGAGCCGAGCGCCAAGCCAACATCATCGCCTTGCAGAACATCGCCAACCAAGGCCATGGAAATCATGACCACCCCGGATCCAAGCTCAAGAACTTCCAGAACACCAACCCTCCGGTGTTTAGCAAGACCGAGGAGCCCCTCGACGCCGATGATTGGCTCCAGACTATGGAGAACAATCTGGAAGTAGCTGGAGTGGAAGCCTACGAGAAGGTGTTGTTCGCCACTCACTATCTCGCTGGACCAGCTCGCGCTTGGTGGACAAGTACCCGTGCCATGAACGGAGGTCAATTCATGACTTGGGAGGATTTCAAACTCAAGTTCAGCAAGTACCATGTACCCCCGGGTCTTATCAAGAAGATGAGGGATGAATTCCGTGAACTGAAACAAGGTCGCATGACGGTGGTTGAGTACCGCGACAAGTTTCTCACCTTGTCAAGGTATGCACCTGATGAGACTGACACCGTTGAGAAGAGGAAGGAGAGATTCCTGAACGGACTGCATGATGAGATGCAGACTGTCCTCGTCAACATCCCCTTCGCCGACCTCGAAGCCCTTGTTGACTCCGCCATCCAGATGGAGGGCAAGTTGAACCAAGCCAATGAGAACCGCAAGCGCCGCATGGCGAATCAGAGTGGATCAAGCCACCCCCAAAAGTTTCGCCCTAGCTCAAGCGGAGGATTCACTCCGAGACACAACAAACCCCCGATGCAGAACTCTCGCCCCGGTTATCAAAACCGGAGTGGAGGAAACCCCAAGCCAGGAGGCTACAACACCAACTACAACAACAACAACAACAATTACAACCGCGCTCCACCCCGAGCCCCTAACACCAACAACACCAACCCCAACACCAACCCCAGAACCGGGAGCAATGCCATTCCCGTTGCGAACAAGCAGGACAAGAGCACTATCACTTGTTATGAGTGTGGTGTAGTGGGGCACTACTCCAACGAGTGTCCCAAGCGTCTTGCCAAGCTCGCCGGCAACACCGCTGCCCCTGCTCAGCAGCAACGCCGTGTCTCCACCGGCAAGAAGTTCGTCCCCAACAACCCCAACAACCGCAACGGCCGCCTCTACCACATGAACGCCGAAGAAGCCCAGGAAGCACCAGATGTTGTGCTGGGTATGTTTTCTGTCAACCACACCCCTGCTAGAGTGTTGTTTGATTCCGGAGCATCGCATTCCTTTGTCACCGAAGATTTTGCATCAACAAGTAAAATTCAACCCCTCAGTTTGAAGCATGTTATGATAGTTCAAATCCCCGGATCAACCACCAAAGCCAGAAAATTTTGCAAAAATGTGCCAATCAAAATCCATGATGTAGATTTCTTTGCAAATCTAATCATACTTGGAACCAAAGGTTTGGAAGTTGTCCTAGGAATGGACTGGATGTCCAAGCACAATGGATTAATAGACTGCGCCAAGAAAGCCATAACCATGACTAGCAGCACCGGTATCGTAGTTGAGCACGTCTCTGAAAAACTACCCAGAAAATTTACCTGCAACCAAAGTGTATCCAAGCCAACTCTGGATCAAATCAGGGTCGTTTGTCGCTACCCTGATGTGTTTCCGGATGATCTACCCGGTATGCCCCCGGACCGGGATATCGAGTTTATCATCGAGTTAATCCCCGGAACTGGACCCATCGCCCAGAGAGCCTACAGCATGAACGCAGCCGAACTTGTGGAGCTGAAGAAGCAAATAGATGACATGTTAGCCAAAGGTTTGATTAGACCAAGTGCATCCCCCTGGAGATCCCCAGTCCTGTTTGTCGACAAGAAGGATGGTGCAAATCGTTTATGCACGGACTATCGTAAGCTTAACGATGTCACCATCAAAAACAAATACCCCTTACCCAAGATCGAAGACTTGTTTGACCAACTCACCGGAGCCAGAGTTTTCTCCAAGATAGACCTTAGAACTGGATACCATCAACTGAAGATCCGAGCCACCGACATTCCAAAAACTGCCTTCACCACCAGATATGGGTTGTATGAGTACAACGTCATGTCGTTTGGATTGACCAATGCCCCTGCTTATTTCATGAATCTCATGAATAAGATCTTCATGAACTTCTTGGACAAATTTGTCATTGTTTTCATCGACGACATTCTGGTCTACTCCAAGTCCGAAGAGGAACATGAACAGCATTTGGAGTTTGTCCTCGAAACCCTTAGACAGCACCAGTTGTACGCCAAGTTTAGCAAGTGTGAGTTTTGGCTGGAAGAAGTTGGATTCCTCGGACACATCTTGTCTGCAGGAGGAATTGCCGTAGATCCCGCCAAGATCAAAACTGTTATGGAATGGAAAGCCCCAACCCCACAAACTGAGGTCCGCGCTTTTCTTGGATTAGCCGGATATTACCGCAGATTTGTAGAAGGTTTCTCGAGTATCGCTCAACCAATGACCCAACTGCTGAAAAAGGACAGAAAGTTTGAGTGGACCGACAAGTGCGAAGAGAGTTTTCAACAGCTCAAGAGTAGACTGACAACAGCCCCAATCCTGATCATGCCAGATATCGCAAAGCCCTTTGACGTATATTGCGACGCCTCCAAGACTGGACTTGGATGCGTGCTTATGCAAGAAGGCAAGGTTGTGTCCTATCTTTCAAGACAACTCAAGCAACATGAACAGAATTACCCAACCCACGACCTCGAGCTTGCAGCCGTGGTCTTAGCCCTGAAAGTCTGGCGTCATTACCTCATGGGTAATCGATGCGAGATCTACTCCGACCACAAAAGCCTCAAATATATTTTCACCCAGAAGGAGTTGAACATGAGACAACGCCGATGGATCGAATTGATCAAGGATTACGACATGGAGATTCACTACCACCCCGGCAAGGCCAATGTGGTAGCGGATGCTTTAAGTCGACTGCCGTGCCAGTTGAACTCCATGCTCGCAACCGAACAGCCCAGTTTGCACCAAGAGTTTGAACAGTTCAGACTTGAACTCGTGAGTGAAGGATTCCTAGCCAGCATAGAACTCCAACCCACCTTGGTTGGTCAGATCAAGGAAGCCCAGAAGGACAACGCTAGCATTGACGGAATCAAGAAACAGATAGCCGCAGGAAAAGCCCCCGGATTCACCATAGACGAAGCCGGAGTGCTTTGGTACAAGGAACGTCTCTGCGTACCATCGGACTCTGACTTGAAACAAGTCATTCTGCAAGAAGCCCATGACACCCTTTACTCAATCCACCCCGGAGGTACCAAGATGTACCAGGACCTGAAAGAACAATTTTGGTGGCACGGAATGAAGAGAGAGATCGGTAGCTATATCGCTAAGTGTGACATCTGTCAGAGAGTCAAGGCAGAGCACCAAAGACCCGCCGGACTGTTGCAACCCCTTCAGATTCCGGAATGGAAATGGGACTCCGTAGGAATGGACTTTATCACCGGACTGCCCAAATCCAGCAAAGGCAATGATTCCATATGGGTAGTGGTCGATAGATTGACCAAAGTCGCCCATTTCATCGCCGTCAAAACCACCTATCAAGGCCCCAAGTTAGCTGAACTCTACATCTCCAGAATAGTCGCTTTGCACGGAACCCCCAAATCGATAGTGTCAGACAGAGGATCACAGTTCACCTCAAGGTTCTGGCAGAAGGTGCATGAAGGACTAGGCACTCGCTTAAATTTCAGCACCGCCTATCACCCTCAGACCGACGGACAGACTGAGAGAGTAAACCAGATACTGGAAGACATGCTTAGGGCATGCGTACTGGAATACGGATCCAAGTGGGAAGACTGCCTACCTTACGCCGAATTCTCGTACAACAATAGTTATCAAGCCAGCCTACAGATGGCCCCCTTTGAAGCCTTGTACGGAAGGAAGTGCCGTACCCCCCTGAACTGGTCAGAAGTCGGAGAGAGTCAAGTTTTCGGCCCAGACGTTCTTCGTGAAGCCGAAGAGAAGGTTCACAAGATCCGCGAGTACCTCAAGACTGCGCAATCCAGACAGAAGAGCTACGCCGACAAGAGACGTCGGGAGATGACCTTTGAGATCGGAGATTACGTCTATCTCAAAGTATCCCCCTTGAAAGGGATGCAAAGGTTTCAGCTGAAAGGAAAGCTTGCACCGCGCTATGTGGGACCTTTCCAAGTCCTCGGCCGCCGAGGTGAAGTATCTTATCAACTGGAGTTGCCTGAAGAAATGTCGGCTGTGCACGACATTTTTCACATCTCACTTCTCCGGAAATGCCTTGAAGTCCCTGAGAAGACCGAAGTGTTCAAGAACATCGATCACCGATCGGTGGATATCGACAAGGATCTGACTTACCGCGAAGTGCCGATTCGCATCCTAGAAGAAGCTTACAGAACCACCCGCACCCGAAGCATCCAATTTTTGAAGGTCCAATGGAGCAATCATACCGAGGATGAAGCCACCTGGGAACGCGAAGACTTCATGAAGAAGGAGTACCCAGATCTCTTTAGTACCTAACTTTCGTTTCGATCTCGGGACGAGATCTTTTGTAAGGGGGAAGGGTTTGTAACACCCCAAATTTCAATAAAAAGAAAGTTAGAGGATTCCAGAAATACAAAATTGCAAACCAACAAAAACTTTTCTTTTGCATATAGTACCATGCATAGGACTTGTGCATTTGAGTGATATGCCATGATGATTGTTATTACTGGTATTTGATTGGCTCTAAAACCCTAGGGTGATCATATGAAGATCACCAACTAAATAAATCAAAAAGGAAGAAATTCCCATAATTGAAAAACCCTAAAAACCCTCACATATGCCCTATGGCATTTTTATAAATTTTGACCCTAGACCTATTGAGTCTTCACCATTAGTTGAATAATGTTACTAAACACTTATTACAACTTTTGGAAGCAAGGGTTCACAATTCAAATGAATTTCAAACACTTTTCCCACTCACATGTGATGATGACCAAATCTGCCAATTTTAGCCTGATCACCACTTTGAGCCCCTGCAATTCAATTTTCTCAAACCAATTCTTGCTAACTCTTTGCACCATTTCAAAGTCAACATCAAGGTGAACAACTTTGATGAAGACCACCCTGCCAAATTCATCTTTGATCATTAGCTATGCTCATCCAAAGTTGCAACTTTATAACAAGTTCAACAATCTTCACTTAGCCATTTTGGCCAAATTTTGAAATCTAATTTTTCCACCACCACCTCAATTCATCTCTGGTCATTTACAACTTATCTCCACCTTCACATATCACAAACTTTTCCCTTTTGAATTATTTCCAATTTGGATAATTTTGTATTTTCCAAATTTGAACACTATTCACACACTATAGCAAATAGTGATCTACTCAAACTAACCTACCCCAAATTGCACCAAATGGTTCCCCTGCCCCCTCTAACCCTAAAGGAAACATAGTGGAGCTAAGGAGGAGGAGCTAGATTGCATGGCATGGCCATGCCGGCCATGGCATCACCATGCCGAGCCTCCCCCTCTCTCCCTTGCTTGCCAACCCTGGCCCCCTCGCCACAGCACGCCACCACACTGCCTAGCCTCGCCTAGCACAGCCCTGGTCGAGGATGAGCTCGACCGTCGCCGGAACACACGCGCCCAGTGGTGGCCGCGCCATGCCGAGGACGTCGCGACGGCGCCGCGGACGCGCCCTGGACACGCGCTGCCTGGCCACCTCGAGCACGCCCTGGACCACCTAGCCGCGAGTTGAGCATCGCCGCGTCGCCACGCAGCCACCAGACACGCCCAAGACCACGACCCGTGCCCGCCGTCGCCGTAGACGACGACGCGATCCCGCGACCAGCCCGGCAGACACGGAAGCAATGCGTCGCCTACAGACGCCGCCCGACCGCGCCATTGCCACCTACAGATTCGCCTGGACGAGGAGAACATCGTAGCACCCTTGCCTAGCCCAACACCTCGCCGGAACCGCCGCACCTCGGTCGACTTCTTCACGGCCACGCAGCACCCTTGGCCATCTATAAATACGGCGTTCCCTGGACGAAGTTGAGCACACCGTCTCGTTCACCATCCTCCACTGCTTCTCCTCCACCCAACCACTCGCTCGATTGTCGCCGGAGCTGCCCCAATTTGAAGATCGGAGCCCGCCAGTACCGCACCTCGCCGCCGTCGATTGGAGCCGCCCCAGGACGAGCCGCCGGTGCCAGGAGCTTCACCGTCGTCCACATCTACATCACGCACACTGCCAGCCACCGCGGGAGCCCTGGTTAGCACTCCCACCCCCTACCCGAGCCGCCGGCGAACCTCTCTCTCGCCGGCGAGACGATGCACCTCAGCCGTTAGATCCCTCTCTAATCCTACGCTCCACGTCGCCTCGTACCGTTTCGGGTTTTAAAGGAGGCTGACAGGCGGACCCCACCCTGTCAGCAGGCCCGCGCGCACTGGATGCGCTGCTGGGCAGTTTTCCTCTGTTTAAACCGTTTCGGCCCACGTTGGTTTCCCGCCGGCCTGTTTAATTCAAATTCGATTTAAACTTTTCCAAACATTTTCCAATACTGCACAAACTTTGAAGTTCAACCATTTCAAATTGGCTAAACCAAATTTAGTGAATTTTATATTGTTAGAAAGCCACTGAAATTCTCTATCCAATGCCACTGGCCTCATGGTCAAATTCCTTGTAGAATTAATGTGACAAAAATAACAAGGCAGGGACTTTTCCCTATTCAACTAGTTATTAAAAATCAACCAAAATAGATATTAAGTTAATTCCAACTCTAATAGCTCACTTTTGACTTACACTAATTAGTTATGCAATAAAATGGTGTGGTCACTTTGCATGATCATGCCATGGTTTAATGAATGGATATTTTGACTAGTTTAACTAGTTGATATTATCCAAAACTATTAGAATTAAATTGTGTGGAGTATTACACTTCATTTAAACTTGTCTCACATGAATTCATGGGATGTTTGGACCCCTGGTCCCAAACTCTCTTATATGAATTACTTGAGAATTAAATCAAAGGTAGAGTTATTTAAATGGTATGAGGTGATCCACCTCATTTAAATCATTCTCCCAAATGATGATGATGATGAACATTTGACTTAGGTCAAGATGAGTTCATCCATGATTGTTGGAGAAATTAACTCTTAAGAAGATTTCAATGAGAGGAAATTATTTCTCAAGAACCCTATGGAAACTATCATTTACATATGGAATACACATTCTATTTAAATCCCACAACCCATGCACCCTAGTTTATTTATGTGTGTGCATAGAGTAGTTTGTGTGTTTATTTGTGATGTGTGGAATAGCCATTGAATTAGTGAGTAATTATACTCGTATTCAAATTTAGACGGTAGCACCGGAGAGTACGCCGAAGAAGAAGGTTGCTACCGGGAGGAGGAAGAGGAACAGTTTGAGAACTACCAAGGCAAGCTAAATTACTATGCAAGCTAACATTCTTGCAAAGTGCAAAGCCTTTGGGCAAGGCACCATGTTCTTACCTTTTCTTATGTGAACCCATCCCAAGTTTTACTTTACAAGTTTTACTTGTTTTCTAAAAGAGTTACTTTTATAGTTAACTTTGGTCAAAGTACAAGTTGGTTAGTAGAGTAGTGAGTTAGTCTTTTCCAAGCAAAGCAAGGTAGCACCCCTCATGAATTAGAGCTAGTGCTAATGAACTAAACTTGACTACTCTAGATGGGAACAACATGTTTTTGAAAGGATTTTGAAACCTTGGAATGAAGATGCATTCCATTGAATGATGTTTGAAGGTGAATATGACCAAGAGAAGATGGTGATTTTTGATAAAACATGATGTTGGTTTGAATGCGATACCTTTCCAATTAGTAAGTACCCCCACAATACCTGATTATGGGTAGGGCTTAACTGGAAGTTTATGCGTCTTAGTATGGGTTCCCTCTAAACAAGCGTCATCGGGGTTATGCCGAAAGCTGCCTCTACCACAAAAGAAACGATACGATATGATGCGAAACGAGGTGAATGTCCGGCCCAAGCCTGTCAGGTTCCCAGTGGCTGACTGTCTTCTTTGGGAGGCCAAGCTCATGGGGAGAGGTGCTCATACTAGGGTTCGTAAGTGAAAGGTTATGGTTGATGATCCGCGTACTGTGTTACGATTATTCGGGGAAATCCCGACGGATGAAATCAAATGTTGTGGCACAAGTGTGCAACCTCTGCAGAGTGTAAACCTATTCGAATAGCCGCGTCCACGGTTACGGACGGTTGGAAAGGCCATACAGTTTCCGATGTCATATCTTTGAAAAGGATGTTGAAAAGGTTGATGGTGAAATGACTTGTGGTGAATTGAATTGAAATCACCACTTGAATGGTGGGAATGACACTAATGTTCCCCCTTGAGTTAGTTAGTTCTTGGGTAAGCTTTTTTTCTCAAAACTTTGTGAACTAAAACTAGCTTTATGCAAAGAAACTAGAGCTTAGCAAACCATACTAGAATGTCTAGCACTTACATTAGTATTAGTTTGCGAGTACTCAACGTACTCACGGCTTTGTCCCTGGCTATTCAAATGGCCAGAGTATGAAGATGACCAAGGAGATGACCAGCAGGACGCCTACGACAACTAAGCGCCTTCCGACGTCAAGCGTTGGCCTGTGGACTAGAGAGTCCTTGTATCTTACGCTTCCGCTATGTTGAACTATGAACTTGTGTTGTTCGTTGATCGATAGATCAACTATTCGTGTAAAATGGATCATGTGATTCCAATTTGTAAGACTTATGGTTTGTAATGAATGATGACTGTGATACTTAACTATTATGCCTCGCAACAACAATATTCCTGGGATTGCGATGTATGACATAATAGGCATTCGGACTTAAAAATCCGGGTGTTGACAGGTGTGTTGGGGACACAAGAGACTTCTTGTATCATAATTGCAGGGTTGCTTGAGAGGGATATCTTTGACCTCTACCTCCCTGAGTTCGATAAACTTTGGGTGAATCACTTAAGGGGAACTTGCTGCTGTTCTACAAACCTCTGCTCTTGGAGGCCCAACACTGTCTACAGGAATAGAAGCGTGCATAGACATCACCAGCAAATTTAGTAACAATTTTCTCTTTTTTGCAATCTATAATAGCTCCACAAGTATTTAGAAAAGGCGTATCAAAAATGATAGGACAAGTCTTACTAGCAGCAGAACCAAGTACCAAAAAGTCAGCAGGATATTTAATCTTACCACATAGAACTTCCACATCTCGAACAATACCAACAGGAGAGATAGTTTCTCTATTAGCTAGCCGAATAACCACATCAATATCTTCAAGTTCACAAGAACCAATTTCATGCATGATTTTCCTGTAAAGCTCATAAGGAATGGCACTAGTACTTGCAGCAATATCGCATAAACCATAATAACAATGATCACCAATTCTAACAGAGAGCATAGGAACATTGACTTTCCTAGACTTACTAGGATGTGAAACAATATTAGAAGCATCTTCACAGAAAATAATGTGACCATCTTCTACATTTTCAGTCACAAGGTCTTTAACTATTGCAATAGCAGGTTCAACATTTATTTGTTCCTCAGGTTCTATAGGTTTCTTTGCACTTTTATTAACCACACTAGTTATAACCGAATACTCCTTCATTTTAGCAGGAAAAGGAATTTTTTCAATATAAGCTTCAGGAAGAATGTGATCAACAGTTTTAACTTCAATACATTTACATATAGGTGAATCAGTTTTATCTTTGTAGGGTTCATGATACTTATTAAAACTCTTCCTAGGCAATTCAAAATGAGAGGCAAAAGCTTTATAAAAATTTGCAACAACTTGAGAGTCAAGACCATAAGTAGCACTCATATTTCGAAATTTATCAGTATCCATAAAAGTTTCAATGCATTCATAATCATAATTTATACCTGACTCTCTACCTTTGTCGTTCTCCCATCCTTCAGTATTCTCCTAAATCCGATCAAGAAGGTCCCATTTAAACTCTTTGTTGCGTGTGTATGATCCAGAACAATTAGTATCCAGCAAGGTTTTATCTTGAAAAGAAAGTCTTGCATAGAAATTATCAATGATGATATTACCAGGGAGCTCATGAATGGGGCATTTGAGCATTAAAGACTTCAATCTCCCCCATACTTGGGCATTACTCTCTCCATCATGAGGCCAGAAATTATATATGCGGTTTCGGTCTTTGTGAATTTCACTTGGAGGATAGAATTTAGAATAAAATAGAGGCACAATATCCTTCCAATCAAGAGAATTCCCATTCTTCAGCAATTTATACCAATGCGCTACTTTACCAGACAGCGACATAGAGAATAGTTTCTTCCTAACTTCATCCATAGAAATACCTGCACACTTGAATAACCCGCATAATTCATGTAAAAACAGTAAATGATCTCCAGGATGGACAGTTCCATCCCCTTCATAGAGGTTATCCACAACGCGTTCAATAATTTTCATAGGTATTTTATATGGAATCTCTTTCTCACCTGGTACCTCATCCACTACCTTTGCAGTAGTAGTAGATTTTCCAAATAGGAATTCAAAAGAAGATCTCTCCATAATGAATTATAGCAGCAGGCAGAAATAAAAACAACACGTACAGTAAAAGTTTTCCTTACCAATTCCACTTACCAATAGCGCTTCACTCCCCGGAAACGGCGCCAGAAAATAGTCTTGATGACCCACAAGTATAGGGGGTGTATCGTAGTACTTTCGATAAATAAGAGTGTCGAACCCAACGAGGAGCAGAAGGTGTTGACAAGCAGTTTCGATGAAGGATTCACTGTAAATGCTCACAGACAAGTTTTCAGGGGGTTTTGATATAGCAGATAAATAAAGTACAAGTAAGTAAAATGCGAGAATAATAATTGCAGCAAGTGGCCCAATCCTTTTTAGCACAAAGGACAAGCCGGTTTGTTTACTTATGATGACCAAACGTTCTTGAGGACACACGGGAATTTAGTCTAGTGCTTTCGCTTCATATAGTTGTTTAATCTTCATTGTTTTGATAAGTGTTGTGTGGGTGAACCTATGCTAATGCACCGCCCTTCCTAGAACTAATACATACTTGTGATTAAACCCCTTGCAAGCATCCGCAAATACAAGAAAGTAATTAAGATAAATCTAACCACAGCCTTAAACTCTGAGATCCTGCTATCCCTCATGCATCGATATACCAACGGGGCTTCAGGTTGCTGTCACTCCGGCAACCCCACAATTAGCAAACGAATACAAGATGCATTCCCCTAGGCCTATAAAGGTGAAGTATCATGTAGTCGACGTTCACATGACACAACTAGAAGAATAACACCAAAACTTAAATATCAAACCATTAAATATTACTCAACATAGTTCACTACTAACATTTAGACTTCACCCATGTCCTCAAGAACTAAACGAACTACTCACAAGACATCATATGGAACATGATCAGAGGTGATATGATGATGAATAGCAATCTGAACATAAACCTTGATTCAATGGTTTCACTCAATAGCATCAATAACAAGGAGTAATCAACCCGGAGAGAGTTTCCCCTATGAAATAATCAAGATTCAACCCTAGATGTTACAGCGGAGACGAGGTGCAGCGGTGGAGATGACGGTGTCGGTGGTGGAAATGATGATGATGGTCCCAATGAAGTCCAGCTCGATGACGGTGATGATGGCGACGATTTCCCCCTCCGGGAGGGAATTTCCCCGGCAGATTTCAACCTGCCGGAGAGCTCTTTTCTCTCTGGTGTTTTTCCGCCCCGCAGAGGCGGCTGCGACTATCCTCGATGTTCCCCTACACCTTAGGGTTTCTGGGAGATGAAGTACGCGAAAGAGCGATGGCCGAGGGGGGTCATGGGCCCCCTCCCCAAATGGCGACGCGCCAGGCCTGGTGGCCGCGCCGGCTGATACGTCTCCAATGTATCGATAATTTCTTATGTTCCATGCCACTTTATTGATGATACCTACATGTTTTATGCATACTTTCTGTCATATTTATGCATTTTCCGGCACTAACCTATTAACAAGATGCCGAAGAGCCAGTTGTTGTTTTCTGCTATTTTTGGTTTCAGAAATCCTAGTAAGGAAATATTCTGCCGGAGAGGGGAATCATCTCCCTGAGGACTCTTCACCGCCATGGTCGCCTCCGGAGTGATGAGTGAGTAGTTCACCCCTGGACTATGGGTCCATAGCAGTAGCTAGATGGTCGTCTTCTCCTAATTGTGCTTCATTGTTGGATCTTGTGAGCTGCCTAACATGATCAAGATCATCTATCTGTAATGCTATATGTTGTATTTGTTGGGATCCGATGAATAGAGAATACTATGCTATGTTGATTATCAATCTATTATCTATGTGTTGTTTATGATCTTGCATGCTCTCCGTTATTAGTAGAGGCTCTGGCCAAGTTTTTACTCTTAACTCCAAGAGGGAGTATTTATGCTCGATAGTGGGTTCATGCCTCCATTAAATCTGGGACAGTGACAGAAAGTTCTAAGGTTGTGGATGTGCTGTTGCCACTAGGGATAAAACATCGATGCTATGTCTAAGGATGTAGTTGTTGATTACATTACGCACCATACTTAATGCAATTGTCTGTTGTTTGCAACTTAATACTGGAAGGGGTTCGGATGATAACCTGAAGGTGGACTTTTTAGGCATAGATGCATGCTGGATAGCGGTCTATGTACTTTGTCGTAATGCCCAATTAAATCTCACTATACTCATCATAACATGTATGTGCATGGTCATGCCCTCTTTATTTGTCAATTGCCCAACTGTAATTTGTTCACCCAACATGCTATTTATCTTATGGGAGAGACGCCTCTAGTGAACTGTGGACCCCGGTCCATTCTTTTAATCGAATACAATCTACTGCAATACTTGTTCTACTGTTTTCTGCAAACAATCATCATCCACACTATACATCTAATCCTTTGTTACAGCAAGCCAGTGAGATTGACAACCTCATTGTCACGTTGGGGCAAAGTAATTTGGTTGTGTTGTGCAGGTTCCACGTTGGCGCCGGAATCCCTGGTGTTGCGCCACACTACATTTCGCCGCCATCAACCTTCAACGTGCTTCTTGGCTCCTATTGGTTCGATAAACCTTGGTTTCTTACTGAGGGACGCATCACACCTTCCTCTTGGGGTTCCCAACGGACGCGTGCTGTACGCGTATCAAGCTCTTTTTCTGGCGCCGTTGCCGGGGAGATCAAGACACACTGCAAGGGGAGTCTCCACCTCCAATCTCTTTACTTTGTTTTTGTCTTGCTTTATTTTATTTACTACTTTGTTTGCTGCACTAAATCAAAATACAAAAAAAATTAGTTGCTAGTTTTACTTTACTTGTTGTTTTGTTTGCTATACTAAAAACACAAAAAAATTAGTTACTTGCATTTACTTTATCTAGTTTGCTTTATTTACTGTTGCTAAAATGGGTACTCCTGAAAATACTAAGTTGTGTGACTTCACAACCACAAATAATAATGATTTCTTATGCACACCTATTGCTCCACCTGCTACTACAGCAGAATTCTTTGAAATTAAACCTGCTTTATTAAATCTTGTTATGAGAGAGCAATTTTCTGGTGTTAGTTCTGATGATGCTGCTGCCCATCTCAATAATTTTGTTGAATTATATGAAATGCAAAAGTATAAGGATGTAGATGGTGACATTATAAAATTAAAATTGTTTCCTTTCTCATTAAGAGGAAGAGCTAAAGATTGGTTGCTATCTCTGCCTAAGAATAGTATTGATTCATGGACTAAATGCAAGAATGCTTTTATTGGTAGATATTATCCTCCTGCTAAAATTATATCTTTGAGAAGTAGCATAATGAATTTTAAACAATTGGATAATGAGTACGATGCACAAGCATGGGAAAGAATGAAATCTTTGGTTAAAAATTGCCCAACCCATGGACTGACTACTTGGATGATCATCCAAACCTTTTATGCAGGACTGAATTTTTCTTCACGGAACCTATTGGATTCAGCTGCTGGAGGTACCTTTATGTCCATCACTCTAGGCGACGCAACAAAGCTTCTTGATAATATGATGATTAATTACTCTGAATGGCACACGGAAAGAGCTCCACAAGGTAAGAAGGTAAATTCTGTCGAAGAAACCTCTTCCTTGAGTGATAAGATTGATGCTATTATGTCTATGCTTGTGAATGATAGGACTAATGTTGATCCTAATAATGTTCCGTTAGCTTCATTGGTTGCTCAAGAATAACATGTTGATGTGAACTTCATTAAAAATAATAATTTCAACAACAATGCTTACCGGAACAATTCTAGTAACAACTATAGGCCATATCCTTATAATAATGGCAACGGCTATGGTAATTCTTATGGGAATTCTTACAAAAATAATAGGAACACACCCCCTGGACTTGAAGCCATGCTTAAAGAATTTATTAGTACACAAACTGCTTTTAACAAATCTGTTGAAGAAAAGCTTGGGAAAATCGATATACTTGCTTCTAAAGTCGATAGTCTTGCTGCTGATGTTGATATTTTGAAATCGAAAGTTATGCCTAATGAAAATAATAATAATAAGATTGTTACTACAGAAAATGCCATCCAAGTTAGAATTAATGAGAATATAAGATTGATGGCCGAATTGCGTGCTAGGTGGGAAAGAGAAGAAAATGCTAAAGAAGATAATATAGCTAAAGTTTGGACTATTACCACCACTAGTAATGCTAATGCTTCACATGTTGCTGCACCTCCTACTATTAATGGTAAAATAATTGGTGTTGTTAATGTTTCCACTTCTAATGCAAAGCGTGAAAAACTGCCTGAAACTGCTGAAACTGCCTGTGATAAAACTGCTGAAATTTTTTCCAACCTTGGGGACAATGATCCCATTGATTTAGATTATAATGGTTTGGATTTTGATGATTGTCTCATCTTTGAAGTTATAAAGTTCTTACAAAAACTTGCTAAGAGTCCTAATGCTAGTGCTATAAATTTGGCTTTCACGAAACATATTACAAATGCTCTCATAAAAGCTAGAGAAGAGAAATTAAATCGCGAAACTTCTATTCCTAGGAAGTTAGATGATGGTTGGGAGCCCATCATTAAGATGAAGGTCAATGAATTTGATTGTAATGCTTTATGTGATCTTGGTGCAAGTATTTCCATTATGCCTAGAAAGATCTATAATATGCTTGACTTGCCACCATTGCAAAATTGTTATTTGGATGTTAATCTTGCTGATAATTCTACAAAGAAACCTTTGGGGAGAGTTGATAATGTTCGCATTACCGTTAACAATAACCTTGTCCTCGTTGATTTTGTTGTCTTGGATATTGAATGCAATGCATCTTGTCCCATTATATTGGGAAGACCTTTTCTTCGAACTGTTTGTGCTATCGTTGATATGAAGGAAGGCAATATTAAATATCAATTTCCTCTCAAGAAAGGTATGGAACACTTCCCTAGAAAGAGAATGAAGTTACCTTTTGATTCTATCATTAGAACAAATTATGATGTTGATGTTTCGTCTCTTGATAATACTTGATACACACTTTCTGCGCCTAGCTGAAAGGCGTTAAAGAAAAGCGCTTGTGGGAGACAACCCATGATTTTACTACAGCACTTTTATTTTATATTTGAGTCCTGGAAGTTGTTACTACTGTAGCAACCTCTCCTTATCTTAGTTTTGTTGCATTGTTGTGCCAAGTAAAGTCTTTGATAGTAAGGTTCATACTAGATTTGGATTACTGCGCAGAAACAGATTTCTTTGCTGTCACGAATCTGGGCCTAATTCTCTGTAGGTAACTCAGAAAATTATGCAAATTTACGTGAGTGATCCTCAGATATGTACGCAACTTTCATTCAATTTGAGCATTTTCATTTGAGCAAGTCTGGTGCCTCAATAAAATTCGTCTTTACGGACTGTTCTGTTTTGATAGATTCTGCCTTTTATTTCGCATTGCCTGTTTTGCCATGCTTGATGGATTTATCGATTCCATTAACTTTCAGTAGCTTTGTGCAATGTCCAGAAGTGTTAAGAATGATTATGTCACCTATGAACATGTGAATTTTGATTGTGCACTAACCCTCTAATGAGTTGTTTTGAGTTTGGTGTGGAGGAAGTTTTCAAGGATCAAGAGAGGGAGATGATACAATATGATCAAGGAGAGTGAAAGCTCTAAGCTTGGGGATGCCCCGGTGGTTCACCCCTGCATATTTCAAGAAGACTCAAGCGTCTAAGCTTGGGGATGCCCAAGGCATCCCCTTCTTCATCGACAACGTTATCAGGTTCCTCTAGTGAAACTATATTTTTATTCCATCACATCTTATGTACTTTGCTTGGAGCGTCGGTTTGTTTTTGTTTTTGTTTTGTTTGAATAAAATGGATCCTAGCATTCATTGTGTGGGAGAGAGATACGCTCCGCTGTTGCATATGGACAAATATGTCCTTAGGCTTACTCATAATATTCATGGCGAAGGTTGAATCTTCTTCGTTAAATTGTTATATGGTTGGAAACGGGAAATGCTACATGTAGTAATTGGTAAAATATCTTGGATAATTTGATACTTGGAAATTGTTGTGCTCATGTTTAAGCTCTTGCATCATATACTTTGTACCTATTAATGAAGAAATACATAGAGCTTGCTAAAATTTGGTTTGCATAATTGGTCTCTCTAAGGTCTAGATAATTTCTAGTAAGAGTTTGAACAACAAGGAAGACGGTGTAGAGTCTTATAATGTTTACAATATGTCTTTTATGTGAGTTTTGCTGCACCGCTTCATACTTGTGTTTGTTTCAAATAGCCTTGCTAGCCTAAGCCTTGTATCGAGAGGGAATACTTCTCATGCATCCAAAATCCTTGAGCCAACCACTATGCCATTTGTGTCCACCATACCTACCTACTACATGGTATTTCTCTGCCATTCCAAAGTAAATTGCTTGAGTGCTATCTTTAAATTTCCATTCTTCATCTTTACAATATATAGCTCATGGGACAAATAGCCTAAAAACTATTGTGGTATTGAATATGTACTTATGCACTTTATCTCTTATTAAGTTGCTTGTTGTGCGATAACCATGTTCCTGGGGACGCCATCAACTACTCTTTGTTGAATATCATGTGAGTTGCTATGCATGTCCGTCTTGTCTGAAGTAAGGGCGATTTACCATGAGTTGGATGGTTTGAGCATGCATACTGTTAGAGAAGAACATTGGGCCGCTAACTAAAGCCATGATCCATGGTGGAAGTTTCAGTTTTGGACAAATATCCTCAATCTCATATGAGAAAATTAATAATTGTTGAATGCTTAAGCATTAAAGAGGAGTCCATTATCTGTTGTCTATGTTTTCCCGGTATGGATGTCTAAGTTGAGAATAATCAAAAGCGAGAAATCCAATGCGAGCTTTCTCCTTAGACCTTTGTACAGGCGGCATAGAGGTACCCCTTTGTGACACTTGGTTAAAACATATGCATTGCGGTGATAATCCAGGTAATCCGAGCTAATTAGGACAAGGTGCGGGCACTATTAGTATACTATGCATGAGGCTTGCAACTTGTAGGATATAATTTACATAACACATATGCTTTATTACTACCGTTGACAAAATTGTTTCTTGTTTTCAAAACCAAAGCTCTAGCACAAATATAGCAATCGATGCTTCCCTCTGCGAAGGGCCTTTCTTTTACTTTTATGTTGAGTCAGTTCACCTATTTCTCTCCATCTCAAGAAGCAAACACTTGTGTGAACTGTGCATTGATTCCTACATACTTGCATATTGCACTTATTATATTACTTTGCATTGACAACTATCCATGAGATATACATGTTACAAGTTGAAAGCAACCGCTGAAACTTAATCTTCCTTTGTGTTGCTTCAATGCCTTTACTTTGAATTATTGCTTTATGAGTTAACTTTTATGCAAGACTTATTGATGCTTGTCTTGAAAGTACTATTCATGAAAAGTCTTTGCTATATGATTCATTTGTTTACTCATGTCATTTACATTGCTTGGATCGCTGCATTCATTACATGTGCTTACAATAGTATGATCAAGGTTATGATGGCATGTCACTCCAGAAATTATCTTTGTTATCGTTTACCTACTCTGGACGAGCAGGAACTAAGCTTGGGGATGTTGATACGTCTCCAACGTATTGATAATTTCTTATGTTCCATGCCACTTTATTGATGATACCTACATGTTTTATGCATACTTTATGTCATATTTATGCATTTTCCGGCACTAACCTATTAACAAGATGCCGAAGAGCCGATTCTTTGTTTCTGCTATTTTTGGTTTCAGAAATCCTAGTAAGGAAATATTCTCGGAATTGGACGAAATCAACGCCCAGGGGCCTATTTTCACACGAAGCTTCCAGAAGACCGAAGGAGTCACGAAGTGGGGCCACGGGGCGCCGCCACAGTAGGGCGGCGCGGCCTACAGGGGGCCCGCGCGGCCCTGCTGTGTGGGGCCCCCGTGACGCCTCTCGACCTGCCCTTCCGCCTACTTAAAGCCTTCGTCGCGAAACCCCCAGTACCGAGAGCCACGATACGGAAAACCTTCCAGAGACGCCGCCGCCGCCAATCCCATCTCGGGGGATTCAGGAGATCGCCTCCGGCACCCTGCCGGAGAGGGGAATCATCTCCCGGAGGACTCTTCACCGCCATGGTCGCCTCCGGAGTGATGAGTGAGTAGTTCACCCCTGGACTATGGGTCCATAGCAGTAGCTAGATGGTCATCTTCTCCTAATTGTGCTTCATTGTTGGATCTTGTGAGCTGCCTAACATGATTAAGATCATCTATCTGTAATGCTATATGTTGTGTTTGTTGGGATCCGATGAATAGAGAATACTATGCTATGTTGATTATCAATCTATTATCTATGTGTTGTTTATGATCTTGCATGCTCTCCGTTATTAGTAGAGGCTCTGGCCAAGTTTTTACTCTTAACTCCAAGAGGGAGTATTTATGCTCGATAGTGGGTTCATGCCTCCATTAAATCTAGGACAGTGACAGAAAGTTCTAAGGTTGTGGATGTGTTGTTGCCACTAGGGATAAAACATCGATGCTATGTCTAAGGATGTAGTTGTTGATTACATTACGCACCATACTTAATGCAATTATCTGTTGTTTGCAACTTAATACTGGAAGGGGTTCGGATGATAACCTGAAGGTGGACTTTTTAGGCATAGATGCATGCTGGATAGCGGTCTATGTACTTTGTCGTAATGCCCAATTAAATCTCACTATACTCATCATAACATGTATGTGCATGGTCATGCCCTCTTTATTTGTCAATTGCCCAACTGTAATTTGTTCACCCAACATGCTATTTATCTTATGGGAGAGACGCCTCTAGTGAACTGTGGACCCCGGTCCATTCTTTTAATCGAATGCAATCTACTGCAATACTTGTTCTACTGTTTTCTGCAAACAATCATCATCCACACCTTACATCTAATCCTTTGTTACAGCAAGCCGGTGAGATTGACAACCTCACTGTCACGTTGGGGCAAAGTAATTTGGTTGTGTTGTGCAGGTTCCACGTTGGCGCCGGAGTCCCTGGTGTTGCGCCGCACTACATTTCGCCGCCATCAACCTTCAACATGCTTCTTGGCTCCTACTGGTTCGATAAACCTTGGTTTCTTACTGAGGGAAAACTTGCCGCTGTACGCATCACACCTTCCTCTTGGGGTTCCCAACGGACGCGTGCTGTACGCGTATCACCGGCCTATGGGGAGGGCCCATGGCGGCCCTCCTCGGCCTCCCCTTTTGGCTGGCTCGGTCATCTGGAAAAATAGGGGCTTCGGTATATTTTCCGTGAATTGTTGATCTTCAGAAATATTGTATCCTGATGGTGCTTTTTCCAGCAGAATTCTGACTCCGGTGAGTAATTCTCCAATAATCATGAAACATGCAAAATAGGTGAAATAACATAAGTATCATCTCTAAATATGAAATATATCAGTGAATAATAGTAAATTATGATATAAAATAGTGATGCAAAATGGACGTATCACCCACGTACGGGGTGGCGTCTTCCACAATGTGTCTAACTCCTCTTTCAGCAGCCCGAGATACAAATGCATGTCGACACCTGGTTGTTTCGGCCCCTGAATGAGAATACTCAGGTGTATGTACCTTTGCTTGGTGCACAGCCAGGGGGGTAGGTTGTAAGGCCATACAAACACAGGCCAGGTGCTATGCGTGCTACTCTGGTTGCCGAACGGATTGAGTCCATCGGAGCTCATACCCAGCCTGATGTTCCTTGCGTCACCCCCGAACCTAGCAGGGAAGGCGATGTCCAATGCTTCCCACTGTCCAGCGTCTGAAGGGTGTGTCAGCATATATCCCATCTCCGCATCTTCTTCGGGCTTCTGCCTTTTCGCGTGCCATTGCATGAGCTTTGCTTCCTTAGGATCCACGAAATACAGCTGCAGACGGGGAGTGATAGGAAAGTACCATACCACTTTTCGAGGTACCTTCTTGTTCCCAACCTTGTACCGTCCGTGGCCGCACACCGGACATGTGGTTCTGTCCTTGTACTCGCACCTATAAATCACACAATCATTAATGCAGGCGTGGTATTTTTCGTGCGGTAGGTCAAGGGGGCACACGACTTTCTTGGCCTCCTCGATACTACTTGGCAACGTGTTCCCCTCCGGGAGACGATCGTGCCAGAATTTCAAGTTCTTGCTGAAGCTGGAATCGGTCCACTTGTTCTGCGTCTTCATCTGTAGGTAATCAAGTGTTACATGCAAGCGCGTATCCTGCGGACGGCACCCAGGAAAGATCGGAGTCATCCCGTCTTTCTCCATTTGCGACATCTTGGCTCTTTCTCTAGCTGCAACTCTATCGTTGCTCGTCTCCTGGAGGAGCAGATCTTGAACATGAGAGTCCCGCAAGGCCGAAATTAGCGGGGTCGCGCCGGAATCTTCTTCTTCATCATGATGATCTTCTCCGCCGGCATCTTCTTCTTCATGATGATCTTCTCCGCCGACTTCTTCTTCATGATGATAGTCCCCGTCGACATGATGATAGTCTTTTCATGATGATAGTCATCTCGCTCGACATGGTCTTCATGCGCACCATTTGATGGGGCCGGCCGCGCCTGGTTGTATTGCATGAAACCGCGCCTCAGCAGGTGCTCCTCTAGTTGTCCGGAATGAGGGTTGATCCATCGCTCGAGTTCGCATGATCGACACAGACATCTTATCTGGCGCCTATTGTTCTGAATCATGTCCTCCTTCGCATCTATCTTGTATCTAGAGATTCGAGCGGAACTCATCTAGAGGACCATGCTTTCCTGCAAATGGTATACATAGAACAGGAAATTAGAACCGCAACACATGCACACACATGCATGGGCCGTACCTCTCCTCAAGGTATTACATGGAGCGGAAAAATTCGGCATGACCTCTCCTCAAGGTAGGACATATGGGTAGTGCAAAAAATTTCTGAAACGGAAATGAATCAACATTTCGGCAAACATCCGTAAACCACACCGGCACACACACACAAGCGCTTCGATCACCTGCAACAAGCATCCATACACACGACGGCCACACAAGATCTACAAGCATATGCATGTCTCCTCCAAGCATATGTATGTCTCCTCCAACTACTCACCTTGTAGATTCGATACCGAGACGAGACCGCGATCGATGAGTTCGAGAGGAGGAGAGAGTATGGAGAGCCTTCTCCTCAACTCCAATTATGTATCAACCAAAGTAAGTGCAATAAATACCCAAGCAAGTGAAAAGTATAGCCAAAATAGTATGAGATAGAAGGGGGACGAGCTAGATGGAGGAAGAAGAATGGCTTGGGTAGTGTGGTAGGTGGGAGGTTGGCTCACTTTTGTATATCTGGTTCGCTAATTCTGTGGCGCACCGAGCACAGTGCGCCACAGAATACCTTATTTTTGTGGCGCACCGCCGAGCTGCGCCACAGAATAACGTATTTCTGTGGCGCGCTTGGGTCAGTGCGCCATAAAAAAAGTAAAACCAATGATTGGGGGTGACAGGGTGTGGGCCCCACCAAGTTTTTGTGGCGCATGGATCCCTGGTGTGCCACAATTAAGCTATTTCTGTGGCGCACCTTGTCTGGTGCGCCACAAAATAACTTTCTGTGGCGCATTTTTAATGGTGCGCCACAGAACTAAGCTCCACCTATAAGCATTTCCCTACTAGTGTAAACTCTGACATTAAAGTCAACAGCGTGGGAGGGACAGCGTTCAAAGGGAACATCGTCTTCCATATTACTCTTAGCCCTTTGTAGCACTTGTCGAAGAAGCGGTGGACTTGCTGGACACGATCTTGGAACTTCGCGACAGCCGAAGCTTTCGAGTACTCTCTCCAGAAAACCTCATCCGCTGCTGATAGCTGGGTCAATGCGTTCACACGCTCATGGAACCATTTGTTCTCTTCAGCACGGTTCAGAGCTATGACTAGCAAAGGAATCAAGCGAAGTTCAGATGATGCATTTTGAAGAAAAGTAATGGGCCAAAGGATCAGGAAGCTTACAGTTTAAACTTTCGGTGGCCTTATGCAGTTCAGTAAGAGCATAGCGCTCTACGTCAGCCGCAATCTCGCTCTTCTTTTTGATAATGGCGGCCAAGGCATAGGTGTTGCGCAAATCCTTCTCCATTTGCGCGATCCGATCCTTCATATGCTGGAGTCGATCATTTTCAGAAACAACACCCGAAGAATCGTCGACAAACGAAGGCACGGGGAAAACCTGCAAACAGCGTCAAAGGATATGATGGACCGTATCGCGTCAGCATTAGAACTTAGAAGCTACTCCCATTGGGAGAATGCAAGTAAAATGTCATAATAAGAGTACACTGGCAACATTGCCAGCATGAAATTTATTACAACCACAGGTCTTACGACAGGACACTGCTTCAAATCAAGCTAAAAAGAAGTCTGTTACAAGAATCAAGGGGCTTGGGTTTGGTTCGACAAACTTGGGCCAACTGATGATTTCTTTGCCGAAACCAGCTCAAGGAGTTGGCGTGCACACTTAAGAGCTGAGGTTTTAAAAACGCCTAGGTCGACAAACTGCCCATCTCGCTCTTTCGGCAGCTCCTTAGACATCTCTTCAATATCGGCCTTGAAGCCATGACCCATCATGAGTTGGAAGGCTAAGAGGGAACCATAGGTACGTGAAGTACGTTTGAATACCTCGATAACCTCCTTGGTGTTGATGGCGAAAGCATCGATTATCTGCCCCAAAGTCTTGTCTTGGCTAATCTTGGGGAAGATCATCGAGTGCATCCGTGTCATGGCTCCCTTGCCCTTCTAAGGAGGTCCTATGTAAGTTGATGTGAAGCAAGAGTCATCGACACACCGTTTGCTGGAGAATTGTTTGGAAGCTTATCCAAAGCATCGGCAGTGATATCGGCGGCCTCTGCGAAGAACGATATGGGAAAGAGTTTACTAAACAAAGGACTGGATTCACAAAGTAATAATCAATAGGGAAGCAGAAAGGGAATTACCGAGCAAATCCAAGGAAGACTGGCGAAGAAGATCATCTTTTTCGACCGCCCAAGCTTCAGCGGCCAGCCTAGACGCTTCTTCTTCCTTCAGCCTCTCCTTCAGCCCCTTGAGTTCCTCCTTCAGGGAGTCGATTTCTTGGCGGGCTTCGGCAACTATCTTTACTGCACCTTCCAATTTTGAGGAAGAATACTTAACTTCTTTTTGCAGCCGAGCCTTATCCGCTTCCAGGGAAGAGAATTGGGAGGCGAAGGACTCCAAAGAAGATATGACAATTCGTAGATCCTTGAGAAAAGGGAAAAATAGATATTTGTTGAAGGATTATTAATCAAAGCACATTCAGGAAAATTTACGTTGCGACCAAGGAAGACTTACAGGTTTTCCTGAAGGAGGAGTTGTGGCGGCAGCAGTCGAAGGAATATCTTCCCCCCTGGAAAGGGAGGAAGCAGTCGATACTTGATCCGCGGGGGCTGCAGTAGGGGCCGAAGCCTCGGAAGCTACAACATTCGGCAGAGCGGCGCCAGATTTAGCCTTCTTGGGCGGAGGCTTGATGAAACCTTCGTCACTACAAAAAAAAGGGAGAAAATTGATAAGGGTTAAGAAAGAAATACGAATGCTAGGAAAAGAAGTAAGCACCTACAGCTCGAAGAGATCATCTTCAACGGCAAAGCCGCCGGTTGACCGGTTCATAGGCGACGCTCTGGCCTCCTGCTCAGCTGCATTAACAAAGGCATCATGATCAGCTTCGTCGTCATGAACTGATCCCGCTGTGTCGCAAGTATCGTTGGCTGGGGGAGGAGGATTGGTAAAGGCGGCTCCAGAATCCATCGGATCATCGTGCTCGTCTTTTGGGCTTGTGTTTTCAACAATATGAAAATTTTCAAGGGTTGAGGAGTCTTCCCCTTCGGAAGTGTCATCCGGCAGGTTACGCAAGTTTCCAGAAGCTGTGAGGGTCTACCGAAGAAGAACATGTAAGAACAATGATAGTGGTGTTGATGAGGGAGAATAGAGTAATAAGAGTATGAGAAGAAAAATTTACCTCCATCGGCGGATGATCGGCATCAAAAGGTGGATGAGAGGATATCAGCGGAATAGAATCTTCTTGGCTGAAGAGAGTAAGGCATCGAACTTCGTCAAGCAGCTCCTTTTCCGATAGTTCAGCAACGTTTATTCTAGTTTCATCCATCGGACCCGAATATAACCACATCGGGGAAACCCTGGCCATGACTGGCTGAACTCGACATTTTAGGAACACGGCAGCCACCTCTGTGCCGATCATGGTCTGGCCATCGGCTTCCTTGATCCGAAGAAATTTGACAAATAACTCATCGACTGTTGTCCTTTCATCGGGAGAAAGGATGTTCTTCTAAGAGTGCTTGGGTTTGGCTTCGAGAACGTCGACGAAACGAGGAAGCTAGGATTCGGTTGTTGAAGAATCCTTAATATAGAACCATTTCGATCTCCATCCTTGCACAGATTCTCTCATTGGAAAGTTGAAATAATTGACTTCTGAGCGGACAACGAACCCCACTCCCCCAATGACAAAGGGTCCATTACAACTGTTGTATCTCTTAACAAAGAAGATTTTCTTCCACAACCCAAAGTGAGGCTCGATGCCCAAAAACGCTTCGCAAAGGGTGATGAACACATCAAGATGAAGGATTGAGTTGGGAGTAAGTTGCCACGGTTGGATTTCGTAGGACCGCAGAAGGTGATGAAGGAACTTGTGAGAAGGAAGCGAGAGACCTCGATACAAGAACGACAAGAACATCACGTTAAAACCAGCAGGAGGATTAGGCCGAGAGATCGCACCTGGGAGAATTACATTCCCCTCGTCGGAGGAAACTAGACCAAGGCTTCGGGCCCTCTTTTCATCACGCTTCGTGATGGAGGACGCCAGCCAATCTCCCGGATTAGTCCCAGCCGCGGAGCTTGACGGTGTTAGCGGCGCCGGAGCTAGGGGAGGAGCATCTGGAGCGCTTCTCTTCGGAAGAATGGAAGAGGCCTTGGCAGCGGCGTCGCTGCTCGCGGAGCTCGCGGCGGCGATGATGTTCTTCTTCTTCACCATCGATTGGATCTGGAGAAGATCTAAAATCGGCGGTGGCGGCGCAGCGGTTATGAGAGAAGAAGGAAAGAAGGACGCTACGATGGTGTTAGAGAATACTGAGGATTTCTGCTCTGAGAGATCTTAAGTATGGGGGGAACTTGAGAATTGCGTGGGCACGTGTCGTTGCTTCCAGATTATTAAAAAGACCCTCTCTTCATCGTGGATCGTGGATATCAAGGAGGCGCCTTGGTAACCGTACGAGAAAGGCGGATATTACTTAAAAACAAAGTCATGCAGAAGCAGGGTGGGCCCAATGGGTCGTGTCTTGTCAGTCAAAATCAAAGTATTAGTAACGTCATCAGTGACGTCGTGAAGACCGTTGGAAGCATTCGAAGAAATAGAAAAGGTATCGGATGATGAACTTGAGTCTACGCACGGATTGCAAGCCTCCGTACCTAGACTCGGGGGCTACTCCCATCGGGAGCGCTGGACGCGCACCCGATAAAACGTGAACTCGAAGATATTCCTGTGAAGAAATTTTTGAAGAAAAGGAGGGAATGTTCAGCTCTAGTCTGCACACGGCCGCAAGCACCCGTGCCCAGACTCGGGGGCTACTCCCATCGGGGGCGCTGAGCGCGCACCCGATAAAACTTTTTTTGCACTCCAGGATCATGCCCAGGGACTTGATTCTGTGTAGGGTAACGTTGTTTTGCCATCGGTAGTTAACCAGCAAAGCTTGGCGCGTTACTCATTATCCCTTACGTGTTGAAACCTTATTGAAGAATACGAGCCCTGGCGCAAACTTATCGGATGACCCATGAAGACTTGCAGAAAGACTTCGGCAGAAGAAGATGTTCGAGTGGCACAACTTGAGTCTACGCACGGATTGCAAGCATCCGTACCTAGACTCGGGGGCTACTCCCATCGGGAGCGCTGGACGCGCACCCGATAGAAGAAGATGATGTTGTTACAAGATGGACAAGAACAACCAAGGAGAAGATCATTAGGTGGAGGCATGCTTTAGTCTCTACCCGAAAAATCTTCGGCTAGACACTCGGGGACTACTGACGTGGGCATTACCCTTCGGGTAACCGATATTGCCCTATCCTGTGCGGCCCAACTGGAGGCCCATGAAGATAC
This sequence comes from Lolium perenne, assembly GCF_019359855.2. Lineage (NCBI taxonomy): Eukaryota > Viridiplantae > Streptophyta > Magnoliopsida > Poales > Poaceae > Lolium > Lolium perenne. Next base: position 163,993,945 of record NC_067245.2, on the reverse strand, counting down.
TCGATGGCAAGGTGGGCCACTAGGACGGTGCGGGAGAAAATCCCTTGAAGAACAAGGCAAAAGCTGAACAAGGAAAGTTTGGAGCTAGACCTTTTGTAAAACTAGTCGTACCCGGACAGACTTCTTGAGACCTGGCCTCCTATATAAAGGCCAGGGGAGGGTCTGCCGAGGGGGATAATCAATCTTAGCAACTTTAGCCACCAAAAGTCTAGAGCTAGGTCGACGTAGCACTTAGCCTCTCGATGAGATTACAGCCGAAACCTTCGGCACCCCATTGTAACCCAATATTCTCATAATCAAGATCAGACAGGCAAGGCGTAAGGGTTTTACCTCATCGAGGGCCCCCCGAACCTGGGTAAATCGCTCTCCCCGCTTGTCTGTTCACCGATGTCTCGTGTCAGCCTACAGGATTCCATCAACCCTAAGCCCCAATCGGAGGGAATTGCCGAGGAGTACCCTCGACAGTAGCTAGCCAATGTTCGTTACTGGTCTACAGAATACTATGAGCATTACGAACGCATGGCGGAAAGTTCTTCACGCAGAACCAACATTAACTCATCACCTGAGGTGGGAGGCTCAACAGATATGCTCCCAAGGCTAATGGGAAAGCGCAGATTAGAGCTGGGATTTGCTTTGTTCAAACAACAATATCGCCCTAATCGCCGTAGAAGATCATAGGTTGATATGTATCGAGAAGATGCATTGGTTCCACTTAGGGAAGATGAATCCTTTGACATCCTGAAGTGGTGGAAAAAAATGTAGAGAATTATCCTGTACTAGCCAGGATGGCTCGGGACTTTCTGGCTATTCCTCTATCATCTGTGGCTTCCGAATCGACATTCAGTACCGCAGGCATGATAATTAATAAACATCGTAGTTCTCTAAACCCTGAAACAGCTGAAGAACTGATATGCTCCAAAGATTGGTTGAAAGAATACTTGTATGAGGACGACGACGATGAAAATGATGGTAAAACACAAAAACTGATACTTTCTTGAATTATTGTAGTCATGCTGGTGTTAATGTTTTCTTTTTCTCAATTTATAATTGACTTGATGAGCTTCGCCAAGAGATTTTTTGCCGAAACAGAAGTGTCTGGTATGTTACTTATAGCATATCGTTAAGCTATAGCTAGCCTTTGTTGTGTAGTAGCTGCAATATCTCTGCTTTCTTGATTTTTACAGTATCACCATCGTAGATTTAACTACAGATAATGTTTGGCATGCCATCTACATCTGCAAGTTCTAGAGCCCTATGCATATTGTGTCATTGTGATGCTGCATCCCACATTCCCACTCACCATAGGACAACTGCAAGCGACAACTTTTTTTTTCTTACAGAAACAACAACCTTATTACAGTCAAAGGTTTTTACTACTAGAACCTAAATCAGACTTTTACATTCTTCATAAACACCTTGTTCCTCACAAAGTATATAGAAGCTGTATCAAAATATATACGGCTAAAGTCTTCGCAAAGGAAGAAATCCATCTAGGCTAATGATCTAAGCTGCTACATACTACCCAGGGATACTATTAGGTAGATGGGTCATCTTGAATCTTAATGGAGGACACAACGCTGAGCTTTGGTCCCGTGTGGCGTATGGCGACATGCCGCTCCTCTCCCTCTCCTTAACCTAGCCAGAGAAACCCATCAAATCTTCTTCAATCCATCTCCTCTCCGCTCCATGATCCAGCACCCAAGATCTACATCTCCACCTCCATCTCCTAAAACCCCAGATCTCTACGAACCACCAACCCCAACACCTCATCAGTTTGTTGCTATGCAGTTTGCAGGAGCCAACAACCAAGGCCTTTCGAAGAGAGCAAATTAGCCGGATGGATCAGTAGAAAGGCAACCAACCTCGCCCATCAGGCCAGAAGGAAGCCCTGCAGCTCCTCATAATCCTTTGATGTTGCAGGTCCCAGAAGTTCCTCATCTGGAGTTACATTTGCAAGCGATGACTATCTCAGATCAGCAGCAGATGCACGAGCAGCAGGCTTTGGATCAACAGTATGCAATATATATGAAGCTGGCAGCTAGCAGATCAACGCCAAGAAACATCTTTTTAACAACTTTGCAGGCTCAGATGAAAAGAGCTTGGAGAGTTCATTATGGTGACATTGTTCAGGTTCACGAATTTGTTTTTAAAGCCTCATTCAATTCCTTCCTCTCAATGATGTGGGTATATGAGAAGCAACCATGGAGAATTGGGCCAGATGTCATTCTTCTTGAGCTAGCTGACCCAGAAGGAGAAGGATATCAGATAGAGCAAGCAAAGTCGGTGGAGAATGGAGGTCCACCAAAATACTCCTTCAGGTTTGTCTATGTCTCTGTTCGAGCTTATGGAATTCCAAAGCAAAGAAGGTTTTTGAAGCTGCTATCTGAAGTGATGAGTATGATAGGAGAGCCATATGATCTGCATCAGCCTAGAACAGCCATGATCAACACTCATCCTGATTACATTTGGGGAGTTGTTAGGCACACCATCTGCAATCCCATTCTTGACAGAATCAAGCTAGTTCTTGGTCCTCAAGAGCCCAGTATTGCTTACTTGCACTACGAGAAAATAGGAAGAATTTGCCTATTTTGTGGTGTGATGTTTCACACGATTGATCAGTGTTATTTAAGGAAGAGTATAGTGTCCGAGAGAATCAGACACCATCACAACCCAATGCAGGTCCCGTTTCAGAGATATGGAACATGGATAATTGATGAATCTCAAATTCCAATGGATAAGGCAGTTGCAAGTACTCCAATTTTCAGCACTTTTCAGAACCCTGAGCTCAGTTCTTTCAACAATATTTTTTCTACGCCAGAAGGAAGAAGAGGAAGGTTATCGGAGAATGCAGCATCGCAAATTATGAGCAGAATGGAGAAGGCAAGAGCTCGAGCTACACCACCCATGGTGTCTCAGCACAACGAAGATGAAGCCACCGTTGTTGTGACACCTAGCCCTACGGAAGCGGTGGAAGGCCACAATGCAGCCATGCAAGGTACACACGTGGAGAGGCAAAACCCTTCGGGTGGGAATACAGATAAAGGTCAACACGCCAACGATAGAAGTCGTCTGCAGCTCCAAGCATGAGAAGAGGAACAGGGTACGCAGGCAGGCGTAGAAGAAATGGACTTCGAATACGTACAGAGCCAGCAGCAACAACAGTCTCCGTTTTAGATGATGCAGCGGTTAGAGAGAGAAGGGGTTTTACCATATACCCCCAGTGAAGAAGCAAATATTATCCAGGAGAATTTTGGCCCAGATAAAGGAAAAATCCCAGTACCTGTTGGGCCTGGTCAAGCCTCAACCAGCATTAAGGCCCTAACCACTTGTCCTGACCCCACAGCCCCTTTAGCTTCCAAACACCTGGCGGGTACAGATGTCTTCCACCCACAGCGCATCCAGTTCGAACAATCGCCTGCAGGCAAACTCCTCTTCAGAGACACTGCCTCTCCTATCATAACTGCAGCTCTGCCACCCCAAGTTGGAGAGCACATCGCCGACGATGTCTCCGAGAACAACAGGCACTCGTCTCGCCGTCCCCACCTATCTAAACCCAAACATCAATCTCTCCACCCACCACATTATCCAACCAGTTCGTCCACCAAGAGGCCGGCGTCGCCGGCGCAGCCACATCTCCTTCCGCCTCGGAAGAAAGCAGCGCTGCCCATCGAGGATGATGAAGCCCCACAAGCACGAGATGCGATCTGCATCTCTGCCGGTCAGATTCGCCGGTAGATCGTGTGCACCCGGGGAGGAGCAGGGAGGAGGGAAGGCGATGTGCAGGAGGGATTTAGCGTCGACCTTGCCCCGAGCGGGCCACCGAGGGGAGGAGATCAGCAGCGCCGTGGACAGCGAAATCAAGAAGAAGAGCAGGCAGAACAGGGAGGAATTCTCGGGCGAGGACCACGCAGCGTCTTCTGTGCACCACCTAATTGGTGCGAATTTGCACAAGACCACACTCCGCCGTCGAGCAATGCAGTGGCCGGCCGTCCCTCCAGTGCAGCGTCTGGGAATCGCAGCCAAAAGTCTCGCTAGGATGCGCCAACGCCGTTTCAACGTCGAGGTATCAACCGATCTCCTGCTGGATACACTCTCAATTTCCCTGGTGCTGCCGTTTGGCGCCGTGCTAGCAATGCCGGCCAAATGGATGGGAATCTTCCTGTGTGCGATGTTCGTAGGGACCATCTAGGAGCTGCTATGCACGCCGCGGCTTAGGTCCAAGGTGCAGACAATGCGCAATTATCCGCAGATCCTACCAATTACGACCTTCACTCGCCGTCCCTGGACACACAAGGCACTGAAGATTCTCGCATTGGCCACTTCTCACCTCCTAGAATGGCTCGTGGGATCTACATGGCTCCTCATTTTGCTGCTCGTAATACTACAGCCATCAGCATTTCACATGATGCAACCCAAAATCAATATGCAAGTAGTAATATTCCTAGCCAGGCTGATCTGCAGGAAGTTTAGAGCAGTGATCAGGACTCTGTGGCTCAACAGGAAGCGGCGCTAGCCTCCAAGGCGCCACGGGCCCCATGAGAGCCCTCGGCTGGAACTGCCAAGGCATGGGCAAGAGCCTAGGCAGTCCTAAGATGCTCCATCTTGCCAGAATGGTTGCAGCAACAAAACCCCAGGTAACTTTCATTTCTGAAATAAAATCAACAAAATTCTCTGCTGTAGACATTGCTTCTCTCTTTAATATGCATGACAGTATTGTAGTACCATCAAGGAGAAGATCAGGAGGACTCTGGCTTTTGTGGACTGACGAGTTGGATATCTCTATTCAGATGGACTCCTTTCATCTCATCCTAGCCATAGCAAAGGATAAATCCACTAATATTTCCTTTGGCTTAGTTTGTGTGTATGGCGACCCTTACCATCACTATACCAGTACTATTTGGAATCAGGTTGCAGATTTTGCAAATGTCCATAGCAACCTTCCTATCGTTTGCCTAGGAGACATGAATGACATTATGTATGAAACTAAGAAAAGTAATGATAATGTAAATTATTTGCGTATGGCTATGTTTAAGGACCTTATCAAGCAAGCTGGTTTATTTGATCTTGGTTATAATGGCCCTGCTTATACTTGGACAAATAGACGTTTCGCTTCCAATCCTTTATTTCAACGTCTTGACAGATGCTTAGCCAATAATCAATGGTGTGTGAACTATCCTATAACCAAAGTTTACAACATGCCTTTAATATACAATTTCAATGATCATGCACCTATTTTGCTTTCTACAAATGGCAAAGCCAACAAAACTAGATCTCATTTCAAATTTGAAAATTGGTTGCTTAAAGAAGAAGACTTTCAAACCTATGCTAAAAAGTCTTGGCAGAACTCTGTAGGGAGATCCTACCACCATAGAACTAATCATCTTGCTAACTCTCTCAAAGTTTGGTGCAAAAAGAAAAAAACCTCTGCAGGAGGAGCTCAAAGACTTAGAAAAAGAAATTTTAATTCTGCAATCTGCCCCTTCAAATCAACAAGATCATACAAAGGAACAGCAGCTGGTCACAATGTATGAGCAGACTACTACTAAATTAAATGATTTCTATGTGCAGAGAGCTAAGAAAAGCTGGGCTAAAGATGGTGATAGAAACACAACATTTTTCCACAGAGCAGTAGCAAGAAGGAGGAGAAGAAACTCCATTGTCTCTATTCAAGATGAACAAAATATAACCCACTTTATGCCTGACCAAATTGCAAACACTTTTGTACTCTATTTCAGATCAATTTTTGCAACACAAGCTACTCAGCAGGCTGCTCCAAGACTTCCCACATCTCCTCCTCAAAGCAATGATTTCACTGATTCAATTCCAACAAAAGAAGAAATTTGGGAAACTCTTAAAGGTATGAAAAGAAATGCCTCTCCTGGTCCGGATGGTTTTAATGTTGAATTTTATCTGGCCACCTGGGATTGGATAGGAGATGATGTGCATAGTATTGTTAAAAACTTCTTTTGCACTGGGAATTTACCCCCCAGTCAAATAAAACACACATTGCTCTTATTCCAAAAAAACTCATATCCCAAGTTCCTGCTGATTACAGACCTATTAGCCTCTGTAATGTTGTCTACAAAATCATTACAAAATGCTTGGCAAACAGACTTAAGGAACATCTTCCTGACCATATCCACCCTTCCCAACAAGCTTTTATTGAAGGAAGAAGAAATCAGTGATAACATTATTATTGCTCAGGAAATTACCCACTCTTTTCAGCTCTCTTCTTGGAAACAAAAAGCTTTTATGTTGAAAATTGATCTAGCCAAGGCTTTTGACAGGTTCGAATGGGATTTTATTCTTTTAGCCCTTGCTCGTAAAGGGCTGCATGCTCATTTCATTAATCTCATTCATGCTTGCATTTCGACCCCATCTTTCTCTGTCATTATCAATGGTCAATCTTATGCAAATTTTACTAGCTCTAGAGGAGTAAGACAAGGTTGCCCTATTTCACCTTATCTACTTGTGCTTGCTATAAATGAATTATCCATTCAGTTACAACAAGGTCTTTCTCAGGCAACCTTAACTTGTATAACCCTTCGACCTAATTGCCCCCCAATCCACTCCCTCCTGTTTGCTGATGACTTACTCATTTCTGGGACTGCAACTCAACAGGAAAGCTATGCTATAAAAGATATTCTTCAAAAATATTGTCAGCACTCAGGCCAAGTTCCAAATTGGGGCAAATCATGAATTATTTTTAGCAAATCTGCGAACATCAATACTCAAACCCAGATTAAAACATTTTCCCAGTTCCTGATATTAATGAAACCTTCATCCATCTTGGTCACCCTTTGATCTTGCCAGCAAAAAACAGATCTGAAGCTTACAACTTTGTTCTAGCAAAATTTAAATCAAAGCTTTCAACTTACAAAGCAAAAAGTCTCTCCCATGCTACCAGGTTAGAACTTATTAAATCAGTTTTCTCTTCCATTCATGTCTACTACATGTCTAACATCATCTTCTCCAAGAAATTTCATGCAAAAATCACTGCTATTATTAGGAATTTCTGGTGGACAGGTAATAACAGTGACCCTGATCATAAGCCTTTATGCCTAGCTGCTTGGAAGAATATTTGTGCCCCAACAAATCAGGGAGGCTTAGGCATTAGGAACCTCTCTGCAGTCAATCATGCTCTTATTCTAACATCCATTTGGAGAATAGCTGAAAACTCTCAAAGTCAAATTCATCTTATCCTAAAATCAAAGTATTTCAACGACACTGCTATTTGGAGAGCTAAATCAAATCTACCAAAATCTGCCTACTGGACCTCTGTTATGAAAACGCTCCATATATTACAGCAGAATTCTTTCTACCAAATTTCATAAGGAAACATATCTATCTGGAGCACTCCTTGGTATGACTCTTGGGAAACAATTTATGATAACCTAATAATCCAGCAGCCTCATTTTACTTTCCTGCCATGGTCAAGGATCTTTGGATACGTCACACTAAGCAATGGAATGTTGGACTAATAGATACTCTTTTTCAAAGAAACACTGCTGAAGCTATCAAAGCAGTGAAGGTCATACCCTTTGATGAACCTGATATTCTCTGTTGGAAACTAACTACAAATGGCAAATGCAACACTAAATCTGCTTATAAAGCATGTCTGCAGGCACTTTTTGATGCAGGTTCTCCTAAGCCAACTCCACCTGAGGATGCAACCCTAAGACTACTAAACAGAATTTGGGATAACAAGGAGCTGCTGCCAAGAATCAAAACTTTTGCCTGGCGAATTATAAGACGAGCCATCCCAACAGCAGCAAGAGCATCAAGGTATTCCAGACATATTTCTAACGTTTGCTGCAGGTGTGGACTACAGGAAAATGACTCACATATGTTTTTTACATGCACTTTTGCTAGAGCTGCTTGGTTCAATGCTCCCTGGTACTTCAGAATGGATTTAATTGCTCAAAATGCTCAAAATGTTCATACTACTGTGCTTCAACTCCTAGCTCTTGATCATCCTGACATAAATATTCCAAACATTTTCACTTTCCTTTGGTGTCTTTGGAAGATGAGAAATGAGAAGTTATTCAACAATCTGAATGAACAACATAATCAAGTAATTATAAGAACTAATGCCTTGCTCAACAGCTTGCAGATTCAAAAAATCCTGCATTACATGTCACATCTTCCACCACCCCTATTGAGCTATCATATTCTGGACCAATTTTTTTTGTTGATGCAGCTTGGAAAAAAAAGAGCAAATGGGCAGTCTTCAAAAGCAGGAATTGGCATATTTCTCACTTGGCAGAATGGACAACAAACAAATGATGTTTTCATTTCAGCAAAGACTTCTCCAGTCAGCACTCCCACACAAGCAGAGGCAGAAGGGTTGTTAGTTGCAGCAAATATTGTTTCTTCTCTTATGGTGCAGGAGCCTTACTTCTTTACAGACAATCTCAACTTGGCAAAAGCAGTGCAGGCGAATGGAGGTACTAATCCAGCCGTCCTCTGGGAGATCAGGAGACAAGCAGTTCAGTTCCAGGACAAAATGCAGCCTCTCCACCCAAAGATTATGCACATCAACAGATTGCTAAACATCATAGCGCACAACTGTGCACAACAGGCTAAGACTCTGTCTAGAGTCTCACCTCTTTGTTCTTGCAATAATCCTGCTCATAGGGCCTTTACTTGTCCTGTATCTGTGGCAATCAACAGATTACCGCCACCGGGAACAATGTTTATATCTGTACAATGTCTATGAGTAATGAAATTAGGGTGCTGAGCACCCTACCCTTGTTCAAAAAAAAGAATCTTAATGGAGTAGCAATGGCATTGATGGATCACTTCTTTCAGGTACTCACCAGGGGAGTGTTGGATATCTAGGCATATATCACAATGGAGAAGGTCTCTGCTTGTCAAAACCTGACGCGATGCTCTCACCTTCAAAAGTCAAAAATGTGATGCTAGTGCATGAACTCTGTAGATTGAAAGACGGTGCTATTATTTTCTACTACAGATTGTAGCCTATTACCACGCATCAATCTTGGATGTTTTATTGTCAGTGGGCTTGATTTAGAACTTCAGATGATTTCAAATATTTTGCTATATGTAGTACTGATTTCTTCATTTACTGTACCGAGAATTTTAGATGATGTTTTTGTTTGTTCCATTTATAAAATTATACTGGTTGATACTTGAGAGCCAGAATTAGGCTTTTAGACCGTGCATGGTAGCATCGAATGGAATGCAGAGTAAACTAAGCCAACCGGTTCACACCTGTTCACACCAAAGTGTTCACACTAGTTCACACCGCGTGGCGTATCCATTCACAGCAAATCCATGGACACTGGATATCCAATGATATATTAACTAGGATTTGGATGGACATGGATTCTTTGACGGGAAGCATGGACTGCACATGGGTGGGCCAGCTTTAGAGTGGATACTAGTTGGGCCTACGTGTCTTGGGCATGGACTGTGATCCAGTTCTAGATTTACCACCACGTGTAGCAACGTTTACAACTAATTTGAAATAATACTACTACATGAAATATAAAGACAACCATAAGGCTCCTGCCGGTTGCCACAATACAATAATGATCATCTCATACATATTCATCATCACATCATGGCCATATCACATCACCAAACCCTGCAAAAATAAGTTAGACGCCTCTAATTTGGTTTGCATATTTTACGTGGTTTAGGGTTTTTGAGTAAGATCCAATCTATGTACGAACATGGACCACAACGCTGATACAAGTGTTGTCAATTGAAAATTGTAAATTGAATCTTAACTATGGTGAGAGAAACTGACACCTGCAAAGCCACTTATGCAATAGAAGTTGCATGTCAAGCGTGGATCAGGTCTCATGAACACGGTCATGTAAAGTTAGCCTGGGCCGCTTCATCCCACCATCCCGCAAGATGCAAAGTACACATAAACAAGAGACAACAAAAGCATCAACACCCACAAAATCATTGTGTTCTACTCGTGCAAACAATCTATGCATAGACACGGCTCTGATACCACTGTAGGGATTCGTAGCACAGAAAACAAAAAATTCCTACCGCAAGAACGAATAACAAGACAAGATCTAATCTAATAGATGGTAGAAACGAGGTGATGATCAACATAGATTCGAAGATCGCTAAGCGTTAACGAGATAAATCTCGTGGTGGATTTAGTCAATCACTTGCCGCTTTCAAAAGCGCGTACAAGATCTTGACGGTGCCACAGTCGGGCAGCACCTCCGCACTCGGTCACACGTACGGTGTCGATGAAGACGTCCTTCTCCCTGTTCCAGCGGGCAGCGGATGTAGTAGATCTCCGTGGAATCCCAGCAACATGACAACGTGGTGGTTGTGGAGGAGAAATTTCTGCAGTGCTTCGTCAAGCCGGCGCAAATTGAGGAGGAACGAGAGGGGCGACTAGGGTTTGGGCGCAGGGTGGTGCTGCGACTCGGGGAGCGGGGGCTGAGACTTGAGGTTCCCCTTGGTCCCTTTAAATAGGTGGCCAAGCCCCTTGGGTCGTCCATAAACCTGCCCCCAGGTTTGACTGAGTTCCAACAGGTTTCCGATTCCGAAAACTAACTCCTACTCGAACTCTTTTGCCAATTCCGAAATTGCATTAAGGAAAGACTCCTTTTCCCTTAAGGCAATGTGGTTGCAACTATTATGGAACCCTCCGGACTTCCTTAGACAGTCTGGGTCGTCCCGGACACTTCCGGAACCTTCCATAATATTCCGGACTATTCCGGTCCTTTCAAAACCTTCTATAAGCTCCGGTCAAAACACCGGACTTTTTCCGAACCCCGGAAAATGATTTTCCATATATGAATCTTATTCCCCGGACCATTACGAACCCCCTCGTGATGTCCCATCCGAGGCTCCGAACAACATTCGAGCTCCATTCCATATTCCATATCTATTTAAAATAACATCGAACATTAAGTGTGTCACCCTACGGTTCGTGAACTATGCAGACATGATCGAGACACTTCTCCGATCAATAACCAATAGCGGGACCTGGAGATCCATAATGGCTTCCACATATTCAACGATGACTTCATAATCGAATGAACCATTTACATACGATACCGATTCCCTTTGTCGCGAGATATTTTACTTATCCGAAGTTTGATCGTCGGTATCTCTATACCTAGTTCAACCTCGTTACTGATAAGTACTCTTTACTCGTACCGTGATATGCCATCCCTTGTGAGCCAGTAACATGCTTGCAAGCTAATTGGATGATATTCCACCGAGAGGGCCGAGAGTATATCTATCCGTTATTTGGATGGACAAATCCCACTATTGATCCACGTGCTTCAATCTATACTTTCCGAACACTTAATGCCACCTTTATAACTACCCATTTACGAAGTAGTGTTTGATATCATCAAAGCATCCATCCGATGTAGGTGATTAACATGATCTCATGGTCGAAGGATTAGGTTACTATGTATCTTAAAGCTTGAAGCACAACGAACTTAATGACTTGATCATATGCTATGCTTACTATGGGTGTATGTCCATCACATCATTCACCGTGAATGATATGATCTTTTTATTAATAACATCCAATGTTCATGATCAGAAAACCATGATCATCTATTAATCAACAAGCTAGTTTAACAAGAGGCTTACTAGAGACTCTTTTATATTTACAAAACACACAAGTATTAATGTTTCCGGTTAATACAATTATAGAATGGGATGTAAAATTTTATCATGAACACTAAGATATAACAATAAACATTTTTATTATTGCCTCTTGGGCATATCTCCAACACGTACCGCCTGTTACGGGCTGGTTGTTGCGTAGGAGGAATCGGTGCCAGTGTCGTCGCTTGTGGACCGACCAACTGCGTCGGCTGTGGGAGTGGAGGTAGCAAGCAGGTGCGCCCAGTGTTCCGCTGAGGCAAAGAGTCCCAGCGGCGGCGGTGGCCGGACGAGGTCTCTGCTTCGCGGTCGTTGGAGGAGTTCTTCATCTGGTTGGGCAGCTTCATCTCCGTCGATGCGAGATCTCAGAGGAGTGGCAATGGCGCGGGCCGTGCGCATCAGAGATTAAGTACCCCTGGCCATCAATGCCCACGCAATGCTCAGCAATGACCTTGATGACCAACGATGTTGCTGATCAGCCTTCTGTCGTTGGGTCGCTTCCAAACGGACACGCGCTGTTCGCGCAGCATCCGCACCAATGCATCAGTTCCCCAAATTTGATGGGCCGATTTGTCGAGACGAACAGATCGGTCCATTTAAATCGTCCTGCTAAGCATGTGCGGCCGATCTATTTGTTCACACGGACCGGTTTCGAATGCGCGAGAACCAAATGGATTGGCCTGCTGGAAGATGCCTGACGAAAAGAGGAACACAAACGGGCTGGTTCGGCCCACCCAGCTAGATTAGGGGTTAGCTTGGTTCGCCGGATGGCGGCCCAAGCCTCGCAAGCTCATCACAGCAAAAAAAATTCTTTGTTTATTTTCATATCCAAATACGAGCAGTGGCCCAGCTCCCTAAAACCTACTCTCAAAAATATTACTGGTCGCAGAGTCCCTAAAGAGATCCCATTCCTGGATCTGGATCTTGATGGCGAGCGGCGGGGAGGATATGGTGAAAGATAAGGCCTCGACGGCGGAGGAGAAGGAGACGGCGTCGAAGAATAAGAAATCCTTGCAGATCGAGGAAGGGGCGCCCTGGTTGTGGAAGTGGGAGGAAGGGGACCGCTTGTCGACGGATGGTGATACCGATGACGATGACGATGATGATCATGTGAAGGCGGTGATTCCAGAGGAGCCGTCCGCTGCCATTTTGGGGAATTGTGGGGTGATAGCGGTGCTATTTGAGACACCCTCTGGCTTTGCGATTTTCGGTTATTATGGGATCAGGCTCCTTGACCTAGATGCCTGGCAGCATATCTGGGTAGACTTCGTCAATACGCCAGACCATACTGTTTGGCTGAAGGAATTTCAAGCTTTTGAGGACAAGCTCAGCGCCATTAACAAAGATGCTATCAGTCCAGCATTGGGTAAGATGATCCGGAAACATGTTGCTGATGGACAAACACTAGCTGTTGGGAAGGAGGATTATGCAGTTGTCATCCAAAAGTGCTTGGGAATAAAATGCCTGTGCAGCCCTTCTGTCCAGGAGTTGATGTGGGGCTTGGAGATTCGGATCCTGTATTTCGTGCCCGAAGAAAACCCAGAGCTGGCTAATGAGGATCGCTTCCGGATGAGTAAAGGAATGGAGGCATTTCTCCTGAATCACCATAACTTTAATGTCAAACCAGGTGTGATGGTCACCAAACGTATTATTGAGACGGCGGCCCTCGTTTATGAGTGTGATCGTTCTGTGGACAAACATGCCATCTCCTTGCGCCATGCAGCTACGCACCTTGAGAGAATATCTCACATTGATGCTCAAGATTGGGATTTGCTTAAACTCGCTACCGCCCTCAAGCTGATATGTTACCCTGAAGAAAAAATCCGAGCTCCCCGACGGCTATTCACAAAACCACAGGTGATGAGGTTGAAGAAGGATGCACCTAAATATGAAGATGTAATCTTGAAGGCTCCTTGCCTGGAAATCTATAATGAAATGTACACTGCTCGTAAAATTAGGTGTGAGGCGGCTCGAGCCTTGATCTGTTTGCTCGAGCGGGCCAAAAGGGCATATGAAGCTGAACTACCAGATCATGAAATTGATCCTGACAGCAGGAAGATTCGTCATTGTATCGACCCTGTTATGATTGATGAACTTAGAGAGTGGCATACCAGGCTTTCCACCAAACCTAAGAAAAGACAGGTTCCACCAACTCTGGCACCAGTTGATGCACTCCAGAGATATACTCTGATCTCCAGCCATCCACTTAACAAGCCGAACGAACCAGGCATCTTATCTCTGGACATCCATCCTTCCCAGGACATTATTTTAACTGGGGGTATAGATACAGATGCAATACTCTTTGATCGGTCGTCCGGTGAAATTTTGTGCAGGCTTACTGGTCACTCAAAGAAGATAACCAGTTTAAAGTTTGTTAATGAAAATGGACTCTTCATAACCGGATCAGCAGATAAGACTGTTCGCATTTGGCAAGGGAGCGAGGATGGAGACTATAGCTGTATCCATACATTGAAAGATCATACTGCGGAGGTTGAAGCTGTTACAGTCCATGCGTCTCAGAAGTACTTTGTGACTACTTCCAGGGATAACTCATGGTGCTTCTATGATATTTCAACCGGTTCTTGCGTAGCACAGGTTGGTGAGGCTTCTGGACAAGAGGGCTATACATCTGCAGCATCCCATCCAGAGGGTCTTATCCTTGGAACAGGAACTACTGATGGTGTTGTCAAAATTTGGAATGTGAAGACTCAGTCAAAGGTTGCAAACTTTGATGGGCATGTCGGACCAGTGGCTGCTATGTCATTCTCTGAAAATGGTTACTTCCTAGCGACTGCTGCTCTAGATGGTGTCAAGCTTTGGGATCTTCGGAGCTCTAGTAAATATTTCATGACCTTCCCTCCCTGTAATTCAGACGCAACAACCAACGCTGTGGAATTTGACTTTAGTGGAAGATATCTTGCAATTGGTGGTTCAGATATAAAGATTTACCAGGTAGCCAATCCTAAGGTTAAATGGAATGTTATCAAGACACTACCAGATCTATCAGGAACAGGGAAAATAACTTCAATGAAGTTTGGGGTCGACGCGAAGTACATCGCTGTAGGTTCGATGGACCAAAATCTACGGATGTTTGGGCTCCAAAGCTACTAGCCATCTACCAAGGAAGAAATCGTGTTATGTTAGTATATTTTTTTATCATGGCGACTCGCTAGTGATTATACCGAGACGGGTTGAGCGGTGTATGGGAAGGCATGAGATCGATCGCCCGTCTCCACCGCCATTTTCCCACCGATGTTTGAATTATTCAGAACTATGCCATATGTTGTGTTTGAACATTGCTGTATGAAATATGTCGTTTGAAATTTGTTGTTCCATTTGAAAGGATGTCGGTTTTCAGCAAGAGATAGATAGACATTAGCACAAGAAAATTTAGGGAGCCATTTTTAAAGAATATTGTGGAGATGAACACACTTCAATACGTGTTTTTCTTTTCTTTTCCTCTCCTAAAAACGAGTCAATGCGCTTAACCTATACCTAGCCAAATTTCGCTGCGCCTGCCTCGCAACGCCGCCGCATTTGAACCCGGCCTCTCCAACTCTGGCCGTCTCCTCACCGCGCCTCCAAGATCAGCAGATTAGATCGATACCCTGCTGCCCTGCCGCTGGCCGGTGTCCGAGTAGCTTGAGGCATTGTTCTGAAGGCGATCGACAGCCTGCGTTGCCCTGCCATCGCGCGTGATTCGCATCTTTGACTGCACAGCAGGGTTTGTGATTGTGCAAATTAACAATTAATTCGCGATCCGACGGCCCTAAATCGGAAGTTAGGAATCGGAGGCTCTTCCTCAGAGAATTGGATTTTGCTGCGTCGGGTATGAACTTTCCGATTGCTTCTTGTTCTCTACAGTATTCCCGATATTATTCAGTGTCGACGGTTAATTCTGCTTTGTTCTGTATCCCTCTGAGACTCAGGATATCGGAATAATTGTTGGTCACGATGAAACAGCGGTTTCTGAACATGGTGGTGCACGAGCATGGCAGTAGCCTAGATTCGTTGTGCCGCCTCTACCTCTCCAATCACATCTTCTTTTAAATATGAGGCCGTAGCCTGTCTTAAATTAATAAGGCCGTAGCCCTGTCTTAAATTAATAAGGCCGTTGCCGGCAAGATGATACAAGATGCTGAAAATCAGCTAACAGGAACCGAAAACTACAAGCAAAACAAGAAAAAAGAGTGAAACACGGCTTGAGCTCCGAGACCATTGTCTAGTCTTGTGATCCAACTAGAGAGGCATCGAAGCTGGTGAAGAAGGCCGCCATAGAGGGACTCGCACCATCGTCAACCTCCAGAGGCCAAGCAAAGCCCAGGCACCATCCGTTCCCACCTCCAAAGAAAGCTCCCTGCTTTCTTGCCCCTGATCGGAGGGCACCGTATCTGTCGGAGGTAGATCGCTCTCTCTGAGCACGCATGGATAATGGAAGTTACCGCCATGGAGAAAGACTCCGAGCACTCGCCTTGCCGCGCCGCCACCCACGAACATCATAGCCACCCGCAGCACAAACCACCAAACCGGACCAAGCTGCCAGGAGTAAGCGAAGACGATGCATACCAACCTCCGCCGAGCTCATCCGCCCAAACCCACTATCTCAAAACGGCGCCTCCAACGAGGGAACAGCGCCACCCGGGCGCCGCCACCGTCCAAACCAAAGCTTTGGGTTTTCACCCGAGATAGATATGGCAGGGAGGGAGGGGATATCACCTCGATGTCGCCTTCAGGAAGGAGAACAGCGCCATCAGCGTCGTCGACGTCACGGCCGCCACCGTCGGCCAAGGGCTTCCCCCGGTCTAGAGCCCACATCCGACCACACCCCGCAGCCACCGGAGGAAGTCCGGGGCCGGGGAGGTGCGACGAGCACCGCTGGGAGGAGGAGCCTCCGTCTTCAGATCTGGTCACAGAGGCCCATCGGGGCGACCTCCACACCATGCCCACACCCGCCGCCCCCTTCACCGCCTGCGCGGCCGAAGAGAGCCGACCACAGCATCGGCACCAGCCGCCCGCCGCCAGGCCGGCGGTGCCTCACCCTGTGCCCAAGGCCGCCGCCCTGGAGTCCTGGTCCCAGCCCGGTCGACGGAGGGCACCAAGCCCCCGGCCACCACTTCCCAGCGCCGGCGAGGCCACAACGGAGAGGGGACGGGGGGAATCGGGCCGACCTCGCCCAGCGGCGGAGGCCACCCCCGCGCACGGGGGGCCGGAGGAGAGATCCCCGCCACCCCCATCACCGGCATCGCGCGGCCTTGCCGGCGGCGGCCTCGGGGGGCGACGAGGGGAGGGGAGAGGGAGGGGGAGGCGGCGGCGGTGGGATTAGGGTCCCCGCCCACCCCGGTCGCCTGGAGGGGCGACGCGAGGGAGAGGACGGGTCCGTTAAGCTTGGGGCTGATGAGGACGCGAACGCAGCTTTGCCCCCAATCACATCTTCTACGCGACAGCGAAGGAACAACATTAGCCAATGAAGCTGCAAATGCAAAGAAGAAGAAGAAGCGAGAGGGATGGCCCTCGACGATCTCGAGCCGTAAGCGGCTGCCAACAGCGGCGATCAACTTCTCCGCGCCACCCAGGTCTGCTGCCACCAGCAACATGCACTTCTTCTCCCTCCTGCGGGAGCAGGGAGAAAACTGCGTCATGTTCGCTGACCCTTTTTGCAATACCTCAGTCTACGATGCCAGCACTAAGTCTGTCTGTCTCACGCATCGATCCTACTTCTGCAAGCCGTACGGCTCCATCGCCTTGTCCATCAGGAGCCGATACGGCGGCGGCAATCCCTGGGGCCGCGAAGACGACCACGGCCTCTACGTCCTCAGCAGCATAGATGGCAGCTTCGAGTTCTTCAACTACTGCAGGATTGCTTCATCTGCATTTGCTCCGTCGCTGTACAATAGGTGGTATTGGAGCCCTCTGCCGTCCCCGCCGCCATGTCTAGGCTACCACCGAGCTACACTCGACAGTCGTCCTCTCATCGCTGCAGCGGTGGTCGACAACTCCACCATATGCGCGTCGTTCAAAGACGGCGGCACCTACACCTTCGACACCTCGACGGAGGTATGGAGCCACGCCGGCCGCTGGGTGCTGCCCTTATACCGTGCAGCAGAGTACGTCCCCGAGCTTGGCCTCTGGTTCGGCATCCAGGCCCCTGCCACCCCTCGGCACCTCCTATGCGCGTTCGACCTTTCGGCCTCTGCCATGGTGGACTCCGCTGCTCCTTCGTCCCTGCATGCCTGGGACTACCTAGACGGCCTGACGAGTTGTTGCCGGTTGAGCGTGCCCTAGTGAATATGGGCTCAGGCAGGTTTTGCATCGCCACCTACTTCATGAGGAAGTTCTCACACGAGGAGGAGGGGGTTAGGAATCAGGCCGGTGCAAACTGTCTTGACCGGCGTGGAGGTGGTTCGCGGCGGTGACGGCCGGCTCCAGATGATCAAGCACAAGTCTGAACGTTACAGTATTAAAAACACTATAATCCAGTGCGTGCTCTGATATGGAACTCATTTTGCACGAGGTGACAATCGACTTCTTCAGAATTCAGATCAGGGTGAATCCTCACAAACCCGACTTGTTTCAGTTAGATTGACCTTGTCGATGCATCACTGGATAATCGATCTCTGGTTATGGTTGACTTTAATTCCGGGACAAAGTAATAATATTTCTGGCATAGTCAACTTTTTTATTAGATGGCAGGTGGACTGTAAACTTGTTTTCCTATATTGTTTCTTAGATTGTTGATTGTTGATTGTTGATGAATTGCCAAAATATGTTATGCGTGGAAACTAAAACGAATTAATCTTTATTTACTATGTTCGCTTATACAGTATTTAAATGTTTATTTGGACATAATAAACATCACTAGGAATAGGACCACAAAAGAGAGGCGGGCATTGTAAAACCAATCTAGAGTCGTCACCGCTTCTCCTCCTCACCGACAATGCCATCGGTCTGCTCTGTCTCTGGTTGGGTTGGAGGCGTTGGTGACCACGACTCCTCATCTGTGGGAGGGCTCTCGTTCTTTGTTTGCCTTTATCTTTGTCTGTTTTAGGACGGTGAGGCGGCAGCTACATCTTCAACCTCTAGTTCTTCTTCTACCTCTGGCCAAATGCTAAGGGAAACACCCAATAGCTCCTTGTTGAGAACGTATAGTAGAAGCATGCAGGAGTAGGAGCTTTACCTCCTCACGAGGGCCCTGAACCTGAGTACATCGTCCTCTTTGTGTGTGTTTAAGTGAGTCTCGTCTCCATCCTCCTCTTCTCCTTTTCTCTCGGTACACATCGGTCCCAACTTAAACCACCCCATAGCATCTGTTGATTCACCACGACGATAATATGTATTATATTATTAAAGCTGCTAATATGAAGTCACGTGATGGCAGTTCATGGGTGTTCACACTTGACAATCACAGAGATAAGTTAAGAATCTTTCCCTCGGGTTGAAGTTACACCAGCATTTCAAAATAGAGAAAAACACCACGAAACAGCTAAAAAACAGACACATAATTGATGTAAGATATGCCACTTAGGGTGGCCAGTATGATGCACGCATCAAGCCCATCAAGGTTCACAGGAGTCAAAATAAGGGGTGTGATAGAGGCGTTAGGGTCGATCTAGGTTTTTGCATGTAGTCTTTTTCCTTTTTTCGAGAATACATTCTGGAAGGTGTATCAATCATATAGAAGAGTGCCAAGATGGCAAAGTTGCGCTACCACAAGGGGGCAGCTCCCCAAACACACGCCTACTCTCCGTCCTGCCACGGTACAATGGTCGGATCAAGAAAAACAAAGAAAGTGCCACGGAAAAGCTTGGCTAGGCGCCACCGCTCGAACTCCTCCCGTACTTTGTCCCTAATGGCGCCGTGCGAAGCCACTGCTCCGTTGAAGACCACGTCGTTCCTATGCCTCCAAATGCACCAGAAGACAAGTATGATGGCAGTCCACATGTCCCGTCTGTGAGCTGTCGGACAAGCCCGAGACGTCCACCACTCCAGCAGATCGGTGTCTGGGTCCGGGAGCCACTCCTCCCTACCCCAACACCTAAGAGCCCATGCCCAGGTCTCCCGCGCCACCACGCAATCCAGCAGCAAGTGCTGCAAGCTCTCCGGCTCCTGATCGCAAAGCGGGCAGGCCGACGGACACGGCAAGCCCCGACGTCGAAGCCTATCTGCCGTCCAACAACGTTTTTTCGAGGCCAACCATGCGAAGAACTTGCAACTGTACGGCGCCCTAGACCGCCAGATCTCCTCTGAGTTGGGGGCCCTCACCTGTCCCGCAAAGAAAGCTCTGTACGCCGACTGGGCGGAGTAGATGCCATCCGTCGACCACCTCCACATGAACACGTCCTCCCGCTCCGGGATCAGCTGGATGTTCGCCAGCCTCTGCCACAACATGAAGAACTCCGGGAGGGCTGCCTCATCCATGTCCGGCCCACAGTCCCTCAGCCATTGGCCGGCCAGGCCCTCTCTCACCGAGCAAGCGGCGATCCTCCTACGCGAGACCATCTTGGCCACATTTGGTGCAATCTCTGCAACACTCGAACCGTCCAGCCACCGATTGGACCAGAACCGAGCTCGCTCGCCATTGCCCAGAACATAACAGGTGGCCGCATCAAAGATAGCGGTGCAGAGGCTGGGGGGCTGAATGTTAAACTCCGCCCCAGGCCTTAGAGGGGTCCACCTTCTATAGCCAGGCCCACCGGCAGCGGAGAGCAAGATTAAGCAAGCGGAGGTTCGAAATACCTAGCCCGCCGAGGTCCTTCGGAGAGGTCACCTTGTCCCAAGCGACCAAGCAGTGACCGCCCTTGACCTCCTGCCGCCCTTTCCAAAGGAAGGCCCGGCATATCTTGCGCAGCGCCTTAACAACCTTCGGCGGGATGTCGAGCGACATCATGGTATGCACAGGGATCGCCGAAAGCGTGCTCTGGACAAGAATGGTCCTACCCCCACGGTTGAGGAGTTTGGCGCACCACGGTGGAAGCCTGCTGGCTGTGCTATCCACGATCGGCTGCAACTGGGTTGCCGTCACCTTTCTAAGCCCAAGAGGGAGGCCCAAGTACTTGAACGGGAGATAGAACTAGCCAGGGCCACCTGCTTCTGCGAGCACCGAATGGGATGGAGCGAGCACTTGGCCAGATTGGTGCGGAGCCCCGACGCCACCCCAAAGTCCTCCACAATCTGCGTGCAGGTGCGCAGGTCTACCTCGGTGGGTCTGATGAAGGTAACCACATCATCGGCATACATCGACGTGCGATGCCGGAAGCCACTAGCCGAGAGCTCAGTGAGCAGGCCCACATTTGCCGCCCTCTCAAACATGAGGTGGAGAACATCCATGACCGTGTCAAAGAGCAAAGGGGAGAGAGGGTCACCCTGTCGCAGACCCCGACGGTTGTAGATGAGCTCTCCAGAAGCGCCATTCATCAGCACGCGGGTCGAGGCGGAGCTGAGCAGCCCCCGACCATCGAGATCCACTTCCGGCCAAAGCCCAACTTGGCCAAAACCTCGAGGAGGAAGGCCTAGTCCACGGTGTCGAAGGCTTTCATGATATCCAACTTGAGGAGGATAGCATCCCGCTTGAGCGCGTGGAGCTTCCGAGCCGTATAGTGTACCAGCTGAAAGTTGTCATGGAGACAACGTCCACGGATGAAGGCACTCTGTTGTGGGCCAACCAGCTCAGGCATCCTCGGCGCCAGGCGAGAGGAGAGGACCTTGGCCATGAGTTTCGCCACGTTATGAATCAAGCTGATAGGGCGAAAATCTTTGACCTCCACGGCGTGGGCCCGCTTGGGGAGCAAGGATACCAGGGCCTGGTTGGCCACGTGTAACCCCCTGAAGTCGCCCTCCCAGAAGAACCGGAAGGCCTCCATCACATCTTGCTTTATGATGGGCCAACACGCCACGTAGAATCTCCCGGAGAAGCCATCCGGCCCCGGGGCTTTGTCCAACTCCTGTGAGCAAACCACCGCCCAAACCTCCTCCTCTGAGAACGGTCGATCCAGTTCCGAGAGATCATGGGACTGAACCCCCAGAAAGTCAAGGTCAAGGGAGAACTCATGTTCCGGCGCCGTACCGAGCAAGTTGAAGTAGAAGGCATCCACTGCATCGGCCTTCTTCTCTTGCTCGGCCTCCAGGACACCATCCACTTTGATGTGAGCAATAAAGTTCTTCCGCCTACGGTGATTGGCGTGGAGATGGAAGAATTTGGTGCAGGCATCCCCCTCTGCAAGCCACGTGATCCTCGATCTCTGCCGCGCAATAGTGCGCTCGAGCGACGCTAGCCCCAGCAACTTGCGTTTGAGAAGCCGGCGAAACCCCCTCTCTTCCACAGAGAGCGCCCTAGACTCCATAGCCACGTCGAGACGGAGGACGAGCTCATTCGCCAACAGGATTTGCTTCTTGTTGTTGCCAATGAAGCGATCATTCCAACTGGAAAGAGCTTTAGCAGTCGCCGCCAACTTCCCCGCCAAACGCTTGAACGGGTTTGCCACTACCGGTCCGGTCGACCAAGCATTCTCCACCGTCTCTGATACGTCTCCAACGTATCGATAATTTCTTATGTTCCATGCTACTTTATTGATGATACCTACATGTTTTATACATACTTTATGTCATATTTATGCATTTTCCGGCACTAACCTATTAACAAGATGCCGAAGAGCCAGTTGCTGTTTTCTGCTGTCTTTGGTTTCAGAAATCCTAGTAAGGAAATATTCTCGGAATTGGACGAAATCAACGCCCAGGATCTTATTTTTCCACGAAGCTTCCAGAACACCGGGGGAGATACGAAGTGGGGCGACGAGGCAGCCACACACCAGGGCGGCGCGGCCCAGGCCCTGGCCGCGCCGGCCTGTGGTGTGGGCCCCTCGCGTCGCCCCTAGACCTACCTCTTCCGCCTACTTAAGCCTTCGTCGAGAATAACTCCAGTACCGAGAGACACGATACGGAAAACCTTTCAGAGACGCCGCCGCCGCCAATCCCTTCTCGGGGGATTCAGGAGATCGCCTCCGGCACCCTGCCGGAGAGGGGAATCATCTCCCGGAGGACTCTTCACCGCCATGGTCGCCTCCGGAGTGATGTGTGAGTAGTTCACCCCTGGACTATGTGTCCATAGCAGTAGCTAGATGGTCGTCTTCTCCTAATTGTGCTATCATTGTTGGATCTTGTGAGCTGCCTAACATGATCAAGATCATCTATCTGTAATGCTACATGTTGTGTTTGTTGGGATCTGATGAATATGGAATACTATGCTATGTTGATTATCAATCTATCTATGTGTTGTTTATGATCTTGCATGCTCTCCGTTGCTAGTAGAGGCTCTGGCCAAGTTTTTGCTTGTAACTCCAAGAGGGAGTATTCATGCTCGATAGTGGGTTCATGTCTCCATTAAATCTGGGGGAGTGACAGAAAACTCTAAGGTTGTGGATGTGCTGTTGCCACTAGGGATAAAACATCAATGCTATGTCTAAGGATATATTTGTTGATTACATTACGCACCATACTTAATGCAATTGTCTGTTGTTTGCAACTTAATACTGGAGGGGGTTCGGATGATAACCTGAAGGTGGATTTTTTAGGCATAGATGCATGCTGGATAGCGGTCTATGTACTTTGTCGTAATGCCCAATTAAATCTCACAATACTCATCATAACATGTATGTGCATGGTCATGCCCTCTTTATTTGTCAATTGCCCAAATGTAATTTGTTCACCCAACATGCTTATTCTTATGGGAGAGACACCTCTAGTGAACTGTGGACCCTGGTCCATTCTTTTACATCGAATACAATCAACTGCAATACTCGTTCTACTGTTTTATGCAAACATCATCATCCACACTATACATCTAATCCTTTGTTACAACAAGCCGGTGAGATTGACAACCTCACTGTTACGTTGGGACAAAGTATCTTGGTTGTGTTGTGCAGGTTCCACGTTGGTGCCGGAATCCCTGGTGTTGCGCCGCACTACACTCCGCCGCCATCAACCTTCAACGTGCTTCTTGGCTCCTACTGGTTCGATAAACCTTGGTTTCTTACTGAGGGAAAACTTGCTGCTGTACGCATCACACCTTCCTCTTGGGGTTCCCAACGGACGCGTGCTGTGCGCGTATCAGTCTCCAGGAAGCCATCAACCTTAGGCCAAAAGGCCTCAAACCGGAAGCGGCGACAGGCCCTTGCCTCTGTCGCGAGACTCAGAAGTAAGGGGCAATGGTCGGAGGTGGAGGAGCCCATCGCCGAAAGGAAAGAGGAGGGGAAAAGCACCTCCCAATCCACTGTGGAGAAGACCCTATCGAGGCGCTCGAGGGTGGCCCGCTCCCGCTCATTCGACCACGTGAACCTGCGACCATTGAGGTAGAGCTCCATCAACTCTAGATCAGTCAAGACCCTCCTGAACTTGCCCATCATGCGCCTATTGAGGTTGTGTTGTTCTTGTCGGCCGCATCCACGATAAGATTGAAGTCCCCCGCAATCGCCCACGGTCCCGGGTGGAGGTCCCGGATATCCTTGATCTCCTGAAGGAATAGGCACTTATCCGCATCCAACTGTGGCCCGTAAACTCCGGTGAGCCACCAACCCGCATCGCCCCGCGCCCCCACTCTAGCGGTAATGGCATTGTTGGAGTAATGCGGGTTGGAAAGAGATACCACAACTGATTTCCAAGCAAGGAGAATGCCCCCACGTGTACCATCAGCGGGGAGGAAAAAGAAGCAGTCGAAATCCCTCCCAAGGCATCTATCCACGGTAGCCCGCGAAACCACTTGTAGTTTGGTCTCGAGGAAGCAAACCACAGTCGCTCCGGAGAGGAGAACCACTTGAAAAATCGAGTCGCAATGGGCCATCGAATTGAGACCATGCACATTCCAAACCAACAAAGAGAAACACATATCCATCATGTTAAGAGGCGAGAGGTTCATAGATTAGAACACAACCATCCACTTAGACCACAAGGTCATCATCAGCCACTGGGAGGACATCCGGGTGCCAGCCAAACAAGGCGAGGCAAGCTGCGAGGTGATCTGACGTCATGGGCTGCTCGTCGAAGTAGCGGAGGTAGTGTGCCCCAGCTGCCGGCGCACCACCTGCGCGGGTGTCCGGTGGCCGACGGCGATCGTCCGGAGGAGGGCCGCGCCCGCCGCCAAAGCCTCGGCCCCCGCTGTCGCCACCTGGGTCGGTATCATGGCCACCGCCTGCCGATGGTCGGCCAGCCTCTCCACTTGTGTCCTCCACGCGTACGATATGTACCGTGGCGTCGTAGTCGAGCAATGCGACTTCCTCCGGAATCATGGCCTCCACAGGAAGCAGCAGATCATCACCGTCATCGTCAAAGACGAGGGGCTCCGCAAGCCAGAGCTGCTTGGAGCGAGGGAGCCCGACGAGGTTGTCCATCCACGCCGTGATGCAGAACGTCCCCAGGTCGGCGCGGTTCGCCGTCTCCGAGCCCAGGCACTCCACCCAACCGGAGGAGCCCAGGATGAACCTGGCCGTGTCGAGGTTCCACGCGATCGGCGGGACACCCACCACTTCCAGGTGAACGCGGAAGCGGCGGCGCGTCGCCTGAAGCTGGCGGTTCCACACGCCAAAGCGGAGGGTGAAGTCCCTTCCGTCGAACGGATTGGCGGAGGCGGTGAGCAGGACGTCGCGGTTGGCCCTGGAGTCGAAGACCAGCAGGAGGTCTGCTGGCCAGAACCGGTGCACGGAGAAGCGCCCTTCGAGCTCGGGGAAGCGCTCGACAAAGGCCGCCGACGCCGCCGCACAGCTGACCGTCCGCCTCGTGCCGGAGACGAACGCCACCAGACCCCACCGGAGGGCTCTCTCCGCAGACTCCACCTCCGGCGTCCGGTAAATGATGCCACGCTCACATGCCGGCGGCGCCGCCTCCACATCCACAGCCACCTCCGGCGCCAGGCCCTGCTCGGAGGCAGAGGTCCCGGCCGCCGCATGGAGTGCGGCGTCGCGCAACTCCTGCTCCCTTCGACGCTCCCTGTCGAGAAAGGAGACGCCTTGCGCTCTCTCCTCTGGCAGCAGCGGAGGCGCCTCCCTAATCGCCCGCTCGAGCCGAAGGCCGCGCTCATATGGGGTCTCGTCCACCAACGGCGCAGCACCACGATCACCAAGACGACTTTGAAGGGCAGGGCGCGAGGGAGGCAGGGGCGAGTGATACGTCCAATTTGCATCACTATTTTATATCATAATTTGCTATTATTCATTGATATATTTCATATTTGGAGACAATACTTATGTTATTTCATCCATTTTGCATGTTTCATGATTATTGGAGGATCGCGCACCGGAGTCAGGATTCTGCTGGAAAAAGCGCCGTCAGAATGCAATATTTTGGAAGATCAACAGTTGACGGAAATTATATGAAAAATCCTATTTTTCCAGAAGACGAAGGGAGCCAGAAGGGGGAGACGAGGGGACCCGAGGTGGGCCCACCTCATAGGCCGGCGCGGCCCAAGGCCTGGCAGCGCCGCCCTGTGAGGAGGGGGCCCACAGCCCCCTCTCGCCTCCTTTTCTTCGCGTACGCCTTCGTCCCGAAAACCTAAGCTCCAGAGGTACGTCACGAAGAGTCACAGACGCCTCTGCGGGGCGGAGAACACCAGAGAGAAAAGAGCTCTCCGGCACGCTGAGATCCGCCGGGGAAATTCCCTCCCGGAGGGGGAAATCGATGCCATCGTCACCGTCATCGAGTTGGACATCATCTCCACCACCATCATCATCATCTTCATCAACATCACCGCCGTCTCCACCGCTGCACATCGCCACCGCTGTAGCAATTTGGGTTTGATCTTGATTGTTTGATAGGGGAAACTCTCCCGGTGTTGATTTCTACTTGTTATTGATGCTATTGAGTGAAACCGTTGAACCAAGGTTTATGTTCAGAAAGTTATTCATTATCATATCACCTCTGATCATGTTCCATATGATGTCTCGTGAGTAGTTCGTTTAGTTCTTGAGGACATGGGTGAAGTCTAAATGTTAGTAGTGAAGTATGGTTGAGTAATATTCAATGTTATGATATTTAAGTTGTGGTGTTATTCTTCTAGTGGTGTCGTGTGAACGTCGACTACACGACACTTCACCTTTATGGGCCTAGGGGAATGCATCTTGTACTCGTTTGCCAATTGCGGGGTTGCCGGAGTGACAGAAACCTGAGCCCCCGTTGGTATATCGATGCAGGAGGGATAGCAGGATCTCAGAGTTTAAGGCTGTGGTTAGATTTATCTTAATTACTTTCTTGTAGTTGCAGATGCTTGCAAGGGGTATAATCACAAGTATGTATTAGTCCTAGGAAGGGCGGTACATTAGCATAGGTTCACCCACACAACACTTATCAAAACAATGAAGATTAATTAGCCGTATGTAGCGAAAGCACTAGACTAAAATCCCGTGTGTCCTCGAGAACGTTTGGTCATTATAAGTAAACAAACCGTATTGTCCTTTGTGCTAAAAAGGATTGGGCCACTCGCTGCAATTATTACTCTCGCACTTTACTTACTCGTACTTTATTCATTTGTTACATCAAAAACCCCTGAATACTTGTCTGTGAGCATTGACAGTGAATCCTTCATCGAAACTGCTTGTCAACACCTTCTGCTCCTCGTTGGGATCGACATTCTTACTTATCGAAGATACTACGATACACCCCCTATACTTGTGGGTCATCAAGACTATTTTCTGGCGCCGTTGCCGGGGAGTGAAGCGCTATTGGTAAGTGGAATTGGTAAGGGAAATTTCTACTGTTTGTGCTGATTTTATTTCTGCCTGCTGCTATAATTCATTATGGAGAGATCTTCTCTTGAGTTTTTATTTGGGAAATCTACTACTACTGCAAAGGTAGTGGATGAAGCGCCAGGTGAGGAAGAAATACCATACAAAATACCTATGAAAATTATTGAACGTGTAGTGGGTAACCGTTATACAGGGGATGGAACTGTCCACCCTGGAGATCATTTACTGTTCTTACATGAATTATGCGGTTTATTCAAGTGTGCAGGTATTGCTATGGATGAAGTGAGGAAGAAACTATTCTCTATATCGCTGTCTGGTAAAGCGGCGCATTGGTATAAATTACTGGATAATGGGGATTCTCTTGAATGGAATGATATTGTGCCCCAGTTTTATTCTAAGTTCTATCCTCCAAGTGAGATTCACAAAGATCGGAACCGCATATATAATTTTTGGCCTCATGATGGAGAGAGTATTGCCCAAGCGTGGGGGAGATTGAAGTCTTTAATGCTCAAATGCCCCATTCATGAGCTTCCCGGTAATGTTATTATTGATAACTTCTATGCAAGACTTTCTTTTGAAGACAAGACCTTGCTGGATACTTCTTGTTCTGGATCATTCACACGCAACAAGGAAGAGTTTAAAAGGGACCTTCTTAATCGGATCCAGGAGAATACCGAAGGATGGGAGAACGACAAAGATAGAGAATCAGGTATAAATTATGATTATAAATGCATTGAAGCTTTTATGGATACTGATAAATTTCGTAATATGAGTGCTACTTATGGTCTTGATTCTCAAGTTGCTGCAAATCTTTATAAAGCTTTTGCCTCTCATTATGAATTGCCTAAGAAGAATTTCGATAAGTATCATGAACCGTATAAAGATAAAATTGATTCATCTATAAATAAATGTGTTGTACTTGAAACTGTTGATCATGTTATTCCTGAGGTTTATATTGAAAAAACTCCTTTCCCTGCTAAAATAAAGGAGTACTCTGTTATAAATAGTGCGGTTCATAAAAGTGAAAAGAAACCTATAGAACCTGAAGAACAAATAAAAGTTGAACCTGCTGTTGCGATAGTTAAAGATCTTGTGACTGAAAATGTGGAGGATGGTCATATTATTTTCTGTGAAGATGCCTCTAATATTGTTTCACATCCTAATAAGTCCAAGCAAGCTAGTGTTCCTATGCTATCTGTTAGAATTGGTGATCATTGTTATTATGGTTTATGTGATATTGGTGCAAGTATTAGTGCTATTCCTTATGAGCTTTACACGGAGATTATGCACGAAATTGGTTCTTGTGAACTTGAAGATATTGATGTGGTAATTCGGCTGGCTAATAGAGAAACTATTTCTCCAATTGGTATTGTTCGAGATGTGGAAGTTCTATGTGGTAAGATTAAATATCCTGCTGACTTTTTGGTACTTGCTTCTGCTGCAAGTAAATATTGTCCTATCATTTTTGGTAGACCTTTTCTAAATACTTGTTAAAGGTATTCGTAGTGTTCTTGGTCATGCTGGGTTTTATAGGAGGTTTATTAAAGACTTCTCCAAGATTTCAAAGCCTCTTACTAATCTTCTTCAAAAAGATGTACCTTTTGTTTTTGATGATGATTGTAAGGAAGCTTTTGAAACTCAAAAGAAAGCCTTAACAACTGCTCCTATAGTTGAACCTCCTGACTGGAACTTACCATTTGAAATTATGTGTGATGCTAGTGATTTTGCTGTAGGCGCTGTTTTTGGACAGCGAGTAGATAAAAAACTGAATGTTATTCATTATGCTAGTAAAACTCTTGATGCTGCTCAAAGAAATTATGCTACTACTGAAAAAGAATTGTTAGCTGTAGTCTTTGCTTGTGATAAGTTTAGATCTTATATTGTTGATTCAAAAGTTACTATACATACTGATCATGCTGCAATTAGATACCTTATGCAAAAGAAAGATGCTAAGCCAAGGCTTATTAGATGGGTACTTCTGTTGCAAGAGTTTGATTTACATATTGTAGATAGGAAAGGTGCTGATAATCCTGTTGCTGATAATTTGTCTAGATTGGAAAATATTGCTTATGATCCTGTTCCTGTTAATGATAGTTTTCCAAATGAACAATTGGCTGTAATAAAGATGAGCTCGCGAGACAGTCCTTGGTATGCTGATTATGCTAACTTTATTGTTTCCAAGTATTTGCCTCCAACCTTTTCAGCTCAGCAAAGGAGGAAATTCTTTTATGACTTGAGGCATTATTTTTGGGATGACCCACACTTATATAAAGAAGGAGTGGATGGTATTCTGCGAAGATGTGTTCCTGAATATGAACAACAAGAGATATTAAGTAAATGTCATGGTAGTGCTTATGGAGGACATCACGCCGGAGATAGAACCGCGCAAAAGGTTCTACAATCGGGTTTTTATTGGCCGACTCTCTTCAAAGATGCAAGGAAGTTTATTTTATCTTGTGATGAATGTCAAAGGGTTGGTAATATCTCCAGACGCAATGAAATGCCTATGAATTATACTCTTGTTATTGAACCGTTCGATTGTTGGGGATTTGACTTCATGGGACCTTTTCCCTCTTCGGAAGGTAACACTCATATACTTGTTGCTGTTGATTATGTTACTAAATGGGTGGAAGCCATACCTACAAAAAGTGCTGATGGTGAGACCTCTTTAAGAATGCTTTTAGATATTATTTTTCCTCGATTTGGAGTTCCTAGATATATTATGACTGATGGAGGTTCGCATTTTATTCATGGTGGTTTTAGAAAAACTCTTGCTAAATATGGTATTAATCATAGAATTGCTTCCGCTTATCATCCTCAAACTAGTGGGCAAGTAGAACTATCAAATAGAGAAATTAAATCTATCTTGCAAAAGACTGTTAATAAAACTAGAAAGAATTGGGCTAGTAAATTGAAGGAAGCACTATGGGCTTATAGAACTGCTTATAAAAATCCCATGGGTATGTCACCTTATAAAATGGTCTATGGAAAAGCTTGTCATTTACCTTTAGAACTAGAGCACAAGGCTTATTGGGCGATTAGAGAATTAAATAAAGATCCTAAACTTGCCGGTAATAAGAGGTTGCTGCAATTGAGTTCTCTAGATGAATGGAGAAGTGAAGCTTATGAAAATGCTAAACTCTTTAAAGAGAAAGTTAAAAAATGGCATGATAGAAGGATTATCAAAAGAGAGTTCAATATTGGGGATAAAGTCCTATTGTATCGGTCTCGTCTCAGATTCTTTGCAGGGAAACTACTCTCGAAATGGGAAGGACCATATGTTGTTGAGGAGGTGTATCGTTGAGGAGCAATTAAAATTAGCTCTCTCCAAGGCAATGCCACGCAAGTGGTGAATGGACAAAGACTCAAGCATTATATCTCAGGTGATTCCTATAATGTAGATGTTGATATTATTCGAGTGGAAACACCGGAAGCTTTCATCAAAGGTCAAATTGACAGTCCACCAGAACTCGACTTTGAATAGGTAACAGTACAGGTAATGAAAAGTTCGCGATTTACTTTCCGAACAATATTTTTGCTGTTTTTGGAAAATATGAAAAATTACGAGATCGAAACGGATGGAGGAGACGCACGAGGGCGTGCCCCCATAGGCCGGCGCGGCCAGGCCTTGGCCCGCGCCGCCCTATGAGCTGGCCTCCTCGTCGCCTCTTTCCGAATCTGGTTCAACCTGGTACTTTCCTTGTGACATACAAATTCCTGCTATATAATCCCCCGGACCCCTGGAGGTCCGTATATCGTTTTCTCGACGTGTTTTGTTTCGAGTTGTTTCTGCCAGGATTTGCTTCAGATCTAGAGGTATCATGTCTTCATCGGAAGCTCCGAAGGACAGCTCCTGCAAGGACGTTGACAACTTGTACATGAACGAGCTGAGGATGCACCCCAAGGAGTTGCTGCTCGTTGATGGGGAGCTGCAGATCAAAGATGTCCAGGGTCCTAAGGGAGAAGGAAGCTTGGAAGACAGGATGGAGAAGCTAGAACAAGAGGTCTTCAACTACAAGAAGATGGCTGAGCGTGAGGTGGATATCTTCCACAAGATTGTGTCTGAACTCATTGCTGAACACGAGAAGGAAACTGCAAAGCTATGGGGAGACATCCTCTCACTTCACGACACCACCAACAAACTCCAAGCTCAACTCTATGACGTTCAGAATCAGAACTGTGAGTATGAAAACAGGTTTAAACACATAAGCCATGCTGCTAGTTTCAGGATTCCCGAGACCAAGATGTCATTTGTTGATGGAGAGCCTCTTCCTTGGAAGTCTGATGATGGGAATTCATCACCACCATCGCTGAAGGAGTAATTCATCATCGGTATTGGCATCCCCTTGGTTTGTTCCAAGCTTGGGGGAGTGCCGCGGTATCACATCATCACTACCTTTTTACTTTTTACTATCAAGTAGTGTCATATCATGAGTAGGGAAGTTATCATATAAGATGGGTTGCAGTGTGGAAGTATCTCTCCTTTAGTTGGTTGTCTATGTATCCCTTGGTGTGAGTTATCGTTATGGAATATTAATGAGAAGTCTTATCATTTACATATTGCACATCTTATTTTAGTTTGCAACCTCTATTATATGATTGATCTTGTTATTAGTATTGGTATCACTTTGGGAGCATTGAGTTAATCTATTTGGCTTTGGCAAACTTAGCATTGGTCAATAGCAACAACACCTTGAGGTTTAAGTAGAAAAGAGAAATACATATAGTTGTTCCATTGTCTTCCTTCCTTGTTAGCTCATAGCTTATTATTCTGAAGTTAAAATTGTTTGTGCTTACAAGAAAGATGCATGATTGTTTCTATAACATGTATATTTGTTTGTTTCCTTCAACTCTTGTGCTTGCTAATTAACCTTGCTAGCCAAAGACCTGTACTGAGAGGGAATGTTTCTCGTGCATCCAAACCTCAACCCAAACCTATGCCATTTGGATCCACCATATCTACCTACTACATGGTATTTCCTGCCATTCCAAGTAAATACTTCGTGTGCTACCTTTAAACAATTCAAAATTTATTATCTCTTATTTGTGTCAATGTTTTATAGCTCATGAGGAAGTATGTGGTGTTTTATCTTTCAATCTTGTTGGGCAACTTTCACCAATGGACTAGTGGCTTCATCCGCTTATCCAATAATTTTGCAAAAAGAGCTGGCAATGGGATTCCCAGAACCAAATTAATTAACCTAAATAGACACTCCTCCATGGTATGTGATTGTTGGACGACACCCGAAGGATTCGGTTAGCCATGGCTTGAGAAAGCAAAGGAGGGGAGGAGTGTCATCATAATAAAACTAAAATAAAAGGGCACTCCTTCATGGTATGAGATTGTTGGCAGGCACCCGAGGATTCGGTTAGCCATGGTTTGTGAAAGCAAGGTTGGAAGGAGTGCCAACCCAAAATAAAACTTTATGGGAGCCTCTCTTCGAGAGTTTGTCTGGCAAGGGGGTTAGAGTACCCGCTACCAGTCGTTGACAACAACAAACACCTCTCAAAATGTTACTTTTATCCTCTTTATATGATTTCAAATCTGAAAAAGCTCTAGCACATGATTTAATCCCTGCTTCCCTCTGCGAAGGGCCTGTCTTTTACTTTATGTTGAGTCAGTAAACCTATTTCCCTCCATCTTAAGCAAGCATTTGAGTTGTTGTGATCAAACCATTATATTGTGATTTACTTCATCATGTCTTTTATTCTTCCTTGTTTAGTACAAGTTTTATCTGAATGAATATAGCTTTGAAAGTTATCAATGATTATTATGATTAAGTATGCAAGTTGTGCCATATAAACTTTAACATGAGAGCGCTACTCTATAGATAAGAATAACCTGTTAATTGTCCTCTGACCAAGAACGAAGTTTGCCATTACCAACTATGATTTCTTATGCACCTTTATTTGTGATTACCATATACTTGTTTCAAGTTGAATTATATGAGGAAGATGTTTACTAGAATGTCTTGTGTGAATGAATATGATGCTTCTTGTCCGTATTTGATTTATCGACTCTTCACTCCATAAACATGTGGTCCCGTTTACCGAGTTCAGTTTCGCTTGGGGACAAGCGAAGTCTAAGCTTGGGGGGAGTTGATACGTCCAATTTGTATCACTATTTTATATCATAATTTGCTGTTATTCATTGATATATTTCATATTTGGAGACAATACTTATGTTATTTCATCTATTTAGCATGTTTCATGATTATTGGAGGATCGCGCACCGGAGTCAGGATTCTGCTGGAAAAAGCGCCGTCAGAATGCAATATTTTGGAAGATCAACAGTTGACGGAAATTATATGAAAAATCCTATTTTTCCAGAAGACGAAGGGGGCCAGAAGGGGGAGCCGAGGGGACCCGAGGTGGGCCCACCTCATAGGCCGGCGCGGCCCAAGGCCTGGCCGCGCCGCCCTATGAGGAGGGGGCCCACAGCCCCCTCTCGCCTCCTTTTCTTCGCGTACGCCTTCGTCCCGAAAACCTAAGCTCCAGAGGTACGTCGCGAAGAGTCACAGCCGCCTCTGCGGGGCGGAGAACACCAGAGAGAAAAGAGCTCTCCGGCAGGCTGAGATCCGCCGGGGAAATTCCCTCCCGGAGGGGGAAATCGACGCCATCGTCACCGTCATCGAGTTGGACATCATCTCCACCACCATCATCATCATCTTCATCAACATCACCGCCGTCTCCACCACTGCACATCGCCACCGCTGTAGCAATTTGGGTTTGATCTTGATTGTTCGATAGGGGAAACTCTCCCGGTGTTGATTTCTACTTGTTATTGATGCTATTGAGTGAAACCGTTGAACCAAGGTTTATGTTCAGATTGTTATTCATTATCATATCACCTCTGATCATGTTCCATATGATGTCTCGTGAGTAGTTCGTTTAGTTCTTGAGGACATGGGTGAAGTCTAAATGTTAGTAGTGAAGTATGGTTGAGTAATATTCAATGTTATGATATTTAAGTTGTGGTGTTATTCTTCTAGTGGTGTCGTGTGAACGTCGACTACACGACACTTCACCTTTATGGGCCTAGGGGAATGCATCTTGTACTCGTTTGCCAATTGCGGGGTTGCCGGAGTGACAGAAACCTGAGCCCCCGTTGGTATATCGATGCAGGAGGGATAGCAGGATCTCAGAGTTCAAGGCTGTGGTTAGATTTATCTTAATTACTTTTTGTAGTTGCGGATGCTTGCAAGGGGTATAATCACAAGTATGTATTAGTCCTAGGAAGGGCGGTACATTAGCATAGGTTCACCCACACAACACTTATCAAAACAATGAAGATTAGTTAGCTGTATGTAGCGAAAGCACTATACTAAAATCCTGTGTGTCCTCGAGAACGTTTGGTCATTATAAGTAAACAAACCGGCTTGTCCTTTGTGCTAAAAAGGATTGGGCCACTCCCTGCAATTATTACTCTCGCACTTTACTTACTCGTACTTTATTCATCTGTTACATCAAAACCCCCTGAATACTTGTCTGTGAGCATTGACAGTGAATCCTTCATCGAAACTGCTTGTCAACACCTTCTGCTCCTCGTTGGGATCGACATTCTTACTTATCGAAGATACTACGATACACCCCCTATACTTGTGGGTCATCAGCGAGCCATCTCTGGGGCCCAAGCGCTGGCGAGCCGGGACGCGGTAGAGCTCACCACTCGCGCCTTGCACATCAGGTGCCGGGCCAGGAGCAGCCGCCGGAGCCGCCGGGGGAGGAGGGCCGCCACGGGGCGGCGGCGGAGCCCCCACTGCCACCTCTCCAGCCACCGGAACCACCGCCTCGGGGCACTTGCGAGCCACGTGATGCTCACTCTTGCAGATGAGGCAGCGGCGCGGGTCAGTGCACATGCCGGCGACGTGCCCTGGCTCGGCGCAGTTAAAGCAAAGTCCTGCGAAGCCGGCCGGCACCCCCAGCGGCACCACGAGCAACGGGAGGGGACCCCGATAGCGCTGCCGCTTGGGCTGCGGTCCACGTCGTGCACCACCACGACCACGCCGGTCCTCTCCACCGGCCGCCCTTGCAGAATCTGGGCGCAGCACCACTGAGGCAAGGTGTCGAGCAGGTTGTGGGCGGGAGCTGGAAGCCCCATCCGCGCGGGGGATCTCCGGCGACTCAGCCCGCACCGGGCTTGGGGAGCCGTCGCGCACCACGTCGGAGTAGGAGCGGCGCGGGGAGGCCTCCGAAACC
The DNA here is from genome assembly GCF_019359855.2 of Lolium perenne. Classification (NCBI taxonomy): domain Eukaryota; kingdom Viridiplantae; phylum Streptophyta; class Magnoliopsida; order Poales; family Poaceae; genus Lolium; species Lolium perenne. The sequence continues at coordinate 163,958,402 of NC_067245.2, read as the reverse complement.
GCCCACTCCTCCTCTTCGTCGACCATGTCCGACCACCTCCTGGACCTCGGGGCCCTCTCTTCAGACATGGCGGGGGCAGGGGAAGCAGGGGCGGTGGAGGGGGAAGGGAGGGAGGCGCCGCGGCCGGGGGCCACGACGAGGGGGTGGACCATCGCCGCCGGAGAGGCAGGCGGCGGGTGCGAAGGGCGGCGCTCGGGGCCACGCGCTACGCTCCTAACCTAACCTGATGTAGTCTTTTTCCTGGCTGTCTGCTATTCCGCGCTCTTCTTCAGCGACAAGCCCAACGCTCTCAATTTAACCCGCTTGCTCGAACCATTGGCTCAGCTCCATTATACATCTTCATCAACCACGGTCAAATGTACGTTGTTACCATACCGGTGATTATTTAGATGGATATGTTGGTGGAAACCTAGCATATGAGTCCGTTTTGCCACAAAAAAATAAACCCAAGAAAATCGACTTTACCTCCCTACCGTCACCATTGTCCTCCTCAGTGAAGGCCGGTCCCTGCTTTGAATAATTGATCTGCACCGGGACCGGGTCATAGGATGGTGCCTTTGAAAATTAGCTAAACTAGCAAAAGTGCCAGTGCGTTGCACCGGGATAAAAAAAAGTACAATGTATCGATGTGGTGCAAAGACTTAAAAAATACTTGATTTTATCCATGTCTTATTACTCTAGTTGTTTTCGAATATTTCCGTTGATGGAGTACTTTTATCACGAAAATTAAATTTAATATTTAATATTTCAATTGGCAAAAGATATCTGATTATTTATATGCACTTCTTCATGAAAGCGAGCTTCGGGTACCCGATCAATCGACTAATGAAACACCAGTACATGTCATACAAAAACTCCACTCATCTCTCCCACATCCCAACCTAAGAGCATCTCCAGCAGTGGATCTAAAATTTGGCGCTGTAAAAGTTGTTTGTAGCGTGCTCGATCCAGATACATCGCGAGCTTCACCAGAGTTTCTATTTTATAGCGCAACCAAGAAGCCAAAAATAGCCCTTCAACATAGGCTATAAAATAGAGCTCTACAAATAAGTTTCTTCACATACATACAAACAAGATCAAACAGCCACAAATAAATCTGAAAAAATCAACTAAATTTCACAACTTTACGGCGGCTAATAGAGAAAGCAAGCTAGTCTCTTTGTTTTAGCAAATCCATCTAGCTAGCAATCGATTCAGAAACCATTGCTAGCTGGATGCGTGGGTGGCCAACGGCGAAGCAGGAGGCGGAGCTCGAGCTGGCCGCGGCAAATGCCCAGGGCAGACGCGCAAGGAGGTCCGCGACGGGCGAAGCTCCGGGATGTGGGGCCAGGCTGGGCCGGCGGAGCTCGACGGAGGTTCAGGCGGAGCTCGACGGAGGTTCATGTGGAGCTCCGCGGAGGGCCTAATGGGTCTAGGCGAGGTCAAGCGCGGCCACTGGACCTCATCGTCGTCGCAGCACGGAGAGGCAGGCCGCAGGTGAGGCCAAAACATTTTAGAGCCATTTTTCTTCGCGTGGTGGGAGGATCGCGGTGCCACCTTACAACGCGAGCTAGCCGGCGCACCTGATATATCGCTTTGGGTATCGTAAACTGCCTCGCGCGCTAAAATATTTATAGGGTAACCTACTCTGCTGAAGGGCGCAAAAAGGAGTTCGGCGATGTATATTGACTGTCTTTTTAGCGCAACGCTAGTTTCCAGCCACTGCGGGAGATGCTCTAAGTTTCTATCGAACTGAACTATTCTTCAATTCAATCGAAACAATATTTCCGAAGCTTCTCAACCTTCAAACCATGGCCTGCCAAATAAATTAACCATGGAACACACAAAAAACTGAGACAGGAACACCAAGAATTCTATTAAGCAGCTTCCATGGCTTATTTAATTTGGTCTTTTGTTCTTGATACACTTTCATCAGACTGGATTCAGATTTTGAATAAAACCTGTAACACTTGGGTGCTCCTGTTGGATCTGCCCGGCCAGCACGTAGTATTAATTTTCAATACGTTGAGACCACTTGTGGGCAGAAACCTGCTCCTGTTTGAGCTGCTCAGCCAATGCATGCCAATGGAAAAAAGACGGACTTCGGCTGGACGGAAGCTCCCTCCGTGATTCCACATCGTGAAGCTTATGCCCACTGAGTCTGGGCCGCATGTGGAAGACGAACCAACCGTGAGCCCGTGACCATTGTGCGCGCGACCGGTGGCTGACCAACGATCAGATTGGAAGCAAGGAGTTACCTTGGGATGCATCTTTGACCGGTGGCGGAGCGGCGCAGATCAGGGCAGGGATGCGATTAAGCGTGCTTGGAGAAGTTTCCCATGCGGATTCAGGGATTTGTTGCGCCCTGAGGAGTTGGTGGCGGCCGGCGGACGGGAGGGCCACGGATTTAGAAGGGGCAAATATATGCAGGAACACTTTTTTAAAACTGGCGAAGGCGTAGCGGTGGATTGCGAGGAGGCAGACCGGCGGCAGACGGAAGGGGCCGATGCCGATGGGATGGACCTGGACCGAGGGAGAGGTTCCGAGCTTTCACGCCCGCTCGCTGTTTAGACGCAAGAGGTGGTAGGGTGAAGTCGATTGACACACGGTTTCCTGGACAGCTCCGTGTCAGATATAGGAGGAACAAAAGAGACCAAATTTACAACCGATCGAGGCGGACGAAAGTTTCAGCCAGAGACGAACGGACGAACGGACCAAACCACGGAAACGCTTCTCCCTTTATTATTAGGTATAGATTTCGATGCGAGGATCCTCGTTATTGCTATTGTTGTATTGGAACTTCAGTACTGTGATGCTCACGTTTCTATTAGGTCGGAGATCTAAATTATTTGCCCGTTTCTGGTGTTTTCAAATTAATTAAAGAAAAAAGCTACTCCTTATGTACTTCTGATGAGAAAAACGCTCCTTCTTAACCGATTACATCTTATGATTCCAGTTCTGTCTCGCTTTTGCATCTGCGCCGGGCGCCTGGGGTCATATAGTAACAAGAGCAGCCCCTCAGTCTCCGTTGCATGCGTTGGTTTCTAGCGATGGATTGGGCAATTCCATTGTATGCTTGGTACAAGCAAAGGGCCCGCTATGGTGGACGTGCGCGTTTGGATGTTGCTTTGCCTTCCTGCAATTATTGCCCTGATTATGTGAGATTAAGCACAATTTTAACTAAAAATGCAAGGATTTTTTTAGCGTATCAGGCTACTTATAGTGAAGAGTAACTCAGTGTTACTAGTCTAAGTTATTACTTCCATAGTGGGTAGTAATTTAAATGTGGTTTCATGAAATGTGTCATTAATTATGTTATAGACTCATATTGCTTTGGGTTGTGATATTATGGTAACATAGCTAGTTACCACCTCACTCTCTTTTTCATTTATTGTCATGTTATGTCACCAAAATGCCTTGAGATGTGTAATGTTACCATCTATGTGATGAGGACATCCCTACCGAACCACTACCTCAGTCAATACAAGATGAAGACGATGCTGCTGTGAAGCACAAGTCCAAGTTATGATTGGACCTATGACAAGAGCTCGTGCGAAGCTATTAAAACAACAGGTGAACTTGTTCCTAAATAGTACTTTGATTGATGAGAACTATATACTGCCTAAGTCTTGTTACTTATGTATGATCATGTACGAAGATGGAGCAAACATCGCACGAGGAGAAGATGAGCAGCTGAACGTGAAGCTGGACATGGACCTGGACATGAAACTGGACAAGAAGACATCCCATGGAAGCGTGAGGGAGGAGAGGGAGACATACGCAAGGGAGAAAGAAGATGTCCAGGCCGGTGCCAGACCCGGTTCGACCGGCCGCCATGCCAGCCGGCCCGGCCCCTGGCCCGGTCCAACCGGCCCCCACACCGGGTGAGCCCGGCGCCCGCCGGCTCCTGTGCCGGTGCCAACCGGGTGGGTGTACTTTAAGTCACCCCGGTGGCCCGGTCCCAGTCGACCCCAGGCCCGGTCCAAACCGGACCGGCCGGTCCCTGGCCCGGTCGACCGCCCCCAGGCCGGCCGTGTCCGAGTTAGTCTCGACTAGATTTGGGTCAGTTATTATTGTATTTTCTCGACTTCTGGTCGTCCTGAACCCCTATATAAGTGCCCAGGACGCCCCTAAATTAGGTTTAGACCACGTTTAAGATAAACCCTAGTTCATAGTTGATTTCTTTGCAACTCTATTGAATCTATACACCAATTCGCATCAATCTGGCGTTTTGCTACTGAAAGTATTGTGTGATCTGTTGTTGCATTGGGAATTAGACGGTCGCAACTTACCGCTTCGTGGTCGGCGGCTACGTGCGCAAGTGTGTGGAGTTGCGAATATCTTGAAGGGTTGAGAGCTGTTGCATTGGCGACAGGGATCGATCGAGAGACTCGTCAGCGTCATACAAGTTATCATCCACTTCATCATTGTGTATCTCCACTGTGTTCATCGCGTGTTCATCACCACCCTCGTCGCTTACTGAGAAGATCGGGCAACTCCTTATCACCTTGGTATCAGATTTCAGCGTTTCCTCGGTAAGCCATCCACCATGCACCCCATAGATGAGTTGTGAGTGTTTTCCTATCCAGAAAAAGCCAAAAAAGTTAGGGTTAGAGTTTGCCATAGCGTTAGATTGCATCAATTTCGAGTTTTAGTTGCTTTTCGTAGTTGTTTTTGCGTATCTTTTTCTTCCATCTAGTAGATTGTCTAGGGTTTGTGTTTTCTATACCATCTAGTTTTCAGGTTTTGTTGCTCTGAGTCCACATAGTGTACAGTGTGCTTGTCCCCAACCATATACACAGCCTTTCGATATACGTGACCAGGGGCAGAGCTAGACATGATTTTTTTCGTGATGCATCCCTCAAGTATAGCATAGTTTCTCTTAGATTTATCGCATTGTAGGATAGAATTATGGCCACCCTGATGCACTATTCTAAGCTTAACCTGGTGCACTAGCGTTATTTATCTCATGCTAGTAGTAAAACATTTCTTTGACCCTGATGCCTGTGCATCAGGGACAACTCATGTAGCTCCGCCCTGTACGTGACTAGGAACTTTCCCACAAGAGACTAGTTTTACCGCTCGACAGGCTGCTCGTTAGGGTTTTGGTGCTTTGCAATTTCTGTTGGCCGTGTTACAAAGATTTGAGTCATAAAATCAAAAAAAAAGAAAATAGAAAAGAAGCAAAAAGAGCTACATAGCTGTGTGTGTGATAAAAATAAAAATCAAAAAAAGTGAAGTGCTAGTAAGATCAAGTGAAGGCCTAGTTTACTTTTCTGCTCCTGTAGTTGAGCAATCTTGTGCTTGTTTCGTTGAGCTTTGCTATTGTCTCTTGAGTGCATTGCAAACTTTTCATCCATATAATTATATTGCCACATTTATTGCCTTGTGTGAGTATCATTGGTTGTTGTACGGTCAACGCTAGAGCTTGTTATTGGTGCAAATAGGTAGCCTACCTACAGCCCCACATATATCCTGCTTTATCATGTGATTGTTCTTATACCCTTGATATTTGTTTTGCTACATCCGTGCACTAGTTGTCACTACAAGCGGTAAGTAATACTAATTCACTTTGGAGCGGTAAGATTTACGTTTTCTTATCAGTTTTGAGTGAGTTGTGAGAGTACCACCACTAATTTTTTTAGTGCACTAACCTACTAACCATGTCTTCTAGTGATGCTAAAATTGTTAATCAGAAACAGAAGGATGCAGCTGATGTTATGACTTGGAGGGAGTATGAAGCCCTTCGTAATGAGATGCGACGTGAATTTGGCGAATATGACCAAAAACTTAATGATGACATTGAGAACGTCACCAAGACGCTTGATACCACTAATGAGACCGTCAATACAGTTCAAGTACAAGTGACGGATATTCAGCGTTCTATTCAAGCGGTGCAGTTAGCTGTTGAGAATCTGACCCAACAACAACAACAACATGAAGAAGGGGACAGTGTTCATGGTGATTTTGAAGAACAACCTGCTGCTGCTGCTGGTCGTGGTGTTGGACGTGGTAACCGTGGTCGTGGCTTTGTTGAACTAGGAGCTCGCTGTGTCCCTCCACAACTGCAAGATGATGGTTTGGGTAAGCCAAAGTTCTCAATACCCAAATTTGAAGGAGGTCCTGATGTTAAAGAATACCTCACATGGGAGCTGAAAATTGAGAAGTTGTGGCACCTACATAACTATACTAAAGATAGGAAGATTAAGCTTGCTTCCTCAGAATTTGATGGCTATGCATTGCGTTGGTGGGATGGAATTACACGTGCTCATCAGAAAGATGGAGAAGTGCCAGTTCTTACTTGGCGCGAGATGAAGGCAATCATGCAAGCTCGTTTCGTTGCCACTAATTATTTGCGATCTATATATGATAAGTTGACCCTCTTGAGGCAAGGTGTTCTGACGGTTGATGCTTATTTCATGGAGATGGAGATGCTGATGCAGCGTGGCCGTGTCCGTGAGTCACTTGAGATGATAATGCAGCGTTTTCTTCATGGATTGAAGTATAATAATCAAGGGCATTGTTCGACATCACCGTTACACTACTATGAATGAGCTACTACATCATGCAAGAGAAGCTGAAGCACAGTTAGAGGAAGAAGCGCAAATCAAAGGTCGTGCTATGGGAGCTGGGCGCTGCACGCCTAGGGCGCCCCCATCTACGGCGCCGACGCCATCTTCACACCCCGCACCTTTTCCCACTTCGTCTAGCAAATCGGTCTCCAATGTGTCCAACACAAAGAAGGTCGAACCTGCTGCAAGTGGAACTGGTTCTAGCATATCTACAGTGCACAACCGCGATATGAGTTGTCATACATGTGGTGGCAAGGGTCACTTCAAGAGAGATTGTCCTAACCGTAAAGTGATGATCATTAATGACAACGATGAGTATGAGACTGGAGATGATGCTGATCCGGATGCTCCAAAAGATGATGATTATGACAGTGATGGTGTAGATGCTTTTCCGTCCGAAGCTCACACTATTGTTATGTCACATCGTGCTCTTAATGTGTAGCCAAGTGCATCTACTCAGCGCTGCAATTTTTTCCAAACAAAGGCACTAGTTGGTCCTGATAAAGCTTGCAAGGTCATTATTGATGGCGGGAGTTTTCGCAATCTAGCAAGCAAGGAGTTATGTGCTAAGCTGAAACTGAAGTATCTACCGCACCCGCATCCATACTATATTCAGTGGTTAAGTGACAATGGTGAGATGAAGGTAAATCACATGGTGCGTGTTGATTTTGAGATTGGACCGTATAAGGATTCCATTGATTTTGATGTGGTTCCTATGACGGTGTGTCATCTATTATTGGGTCGGCCATGGCTCTATGACCATTCTGTGCAACACAATGGTCACGCCAATACATATCACTTGGAGTTCAAGGGCAAGAAAATTAACTTGCAGCCTATGTCACCACATCAAATTGTCAATGAATCTCGTCAAAAAACTGAAGTACACTTGGAGGATGCACCCATAGATTTGCAAGAGAATTGTAATGCCGTGAGTGATATAACGAAAAGTGAGAGAGTGAATTCCTTAGTTATACTAGCCACCAAAGAAGATATGAGAGAATTTAGTGAGGATCCTATAGCTATGCCTCTTGTGCTCATGCACAAGGGTGAGGTTTTTGTTTCTAACGACATGACCCCTATTTCTCTTGGTGTTTCTAATGTTTTGCAGGAATTCAGCGACGTGTTTCCGGAGGAGGTGCCCGCAGGATTGCCACCACTACGTGGTATTGAGCATCAAATCGACTTGATCCCCGACGCCTTGCTGCCCAGCAGGGCGCCCTATAGGATGAACCCCGACGAGACGAAGGAAATTCAGAAACAAGTACAAGCACTACTCGACAAAGGTTATATCCGCATAGGCCTTAATCCTTGTGCTATTCCTGTTATTTTAGTTCCTAAGAAAGATGGTACTTGGCGCATGTGTGTAGATTGTAGAGCGATCAACAACATTACTATTCGGTATCGTCATCCTATTCCCCGCTTAGAGGATATGCTATATGAATTGAGTGGTGCTGCAGTTTTCTCTAAAATTGATTTGCGTAGTAGTTATCATCAAATTAGGATGAAAGAGGGGGATGAATGGAAAACAGTCTTTAAAACAAAATTTGGTTTATATGAGTGGTTAGTAATGTCTTTTGGATTAACTAATGCACCTAGTACTTTCATGAGATTAATGAACCATGTTTTGCGTGATTTTATTGGCAAGTTTGTGGTTGTGTACTTTGATGATATATTAATTTACAGCCACAATGATATGATCATACTATGCATATTCGACATGTTTTGCAAGTGTTGCGTGATAATAAACTCTATGGTAATCTTGAGAAGTGCACATTTTGCAAAGATAAAGTCATATTTCTGGGTTATGTTGTCTCTAAGCATGGAGTAGAAGTAGATGTGTCTAAAATTTAAGCAATTTAGAATTGGCCTACTCCCATGAATGTGAGTCAAGTAAGGAGTGTTCATGGTCTAGCTGGGTTTTATAGACGTTTTGTGCCTAATTTTAGTACTATTGCTGCACCTTTGAGTGAATTGACTAAAAAGGGTGTTGCATTTGAGTGGGGCGTCGCCCAAGATCATGCTTTTGATGACTGAAAAGATTGTTAACTTCTGCACCGTTGCTTGCACTTCCTGATTTCAATAAGCAATTTGAGATTGAATGTGATGCTAGTGGTATTGGAATTGGTGGTGTGTTGATGCAAGAGGGTCTCCCAATTGCATATTTTTCGGAGAAACTTTCTGGTGCTAAGATGAACTATCCTATATATGATAAAGAATTGTATGCTTTAATTAGAGTTCTTGAGGTTTGGCAACATTATTTATGGCCAAAAGAATTTATCATACATTCTGATCATGAAGCTTTGGCGTCTTGCTAAGGGGATTGAGTTTATTGAGTCTTTTCCATACATTATTAAGCATAAGAAGGGAAAATATAATATTGTTGCTGATGCTCTATCTAGGAAAAATGTGCTATTAACTCAACTTGATATTATAATTCCTAGATTAGAAGTACTATGTGATTTATATGCCACTGATCATGATTTTGCTGAACCATATTGCTTGTTTGCTATTGGTAAGGCATGGGAGAAATATCACATACATGATGGGTTCTTGTTTAGAGTTAACAAACTATGTGTTCCAGATTCGTCTGTGCGTTTGCTCTTATTGCAGGAATCACATGCTGGAGGTTTGATGGGTCACTTTGGGCGTGAGAAGACGCTACTCATGCTCGGTGATCATTTTTATTGGACAAAGATGAGGCGGGATGTGGACTGGGAGATTGTACGTCTACATGGAGTCCCGAAGACTATTGTTTCTGATCATGACGTGAAGTTTATGAGCTACTTTTGGAAGACACTTTGGGGAAAGCTGGGGACGAAGCTACTTTTCAGCACTACTTTTTTTTTGAAATACTCCATATATTAAGCATACAAGCCCGCCTCATTAAAAACCTTCCAGCCCCCTTCGGTACCCTAGAAGGAAAAGAGTGTGTATGGAAACTTGCAGCTAACGAGAAGACAAAGTCAAGTTAATCAAGGGTGATCAGCTCCTCCACACAGGGAGGATTTGCGTCACGGAGTAAGCCAGTAAAACCCGACTTGCATAACTGAGCTAACACATGAGCTACACCATTACAGACTCGGTCTATCTTTATAATAGAGATGTTCCTGAACACACGGAGAATATCACGAGCCTCCTGGTAGAGAGCCCAACCTCCAGAGGACTCCCGTCCAGTGCCCGATATAGTTTGGACCGCCCTGAGGCAATCCAACTCAACATTGCCGGGTCCGCTGCCAAGAGCCAGCAAGTGTTTGATCCCTGATAAAAGGGCCACCATCTCAGCTTCCTCCGCACTTGCACAGGACGTAAAAAATTTCCATTCAATAAGGAGTACATCGCCGCTATGATCACATATAACAATACCAAGCCCAGCCTTCTTAGATAGATCATCCCAACCAACATCAACATTAGCCTTCAAAGATCCTTCCACAGGAGCTGTCCACGAGGGAGGACCAAGTGAACCCACAGTTCAATTTGGAGTTGGGGAATTAGGATGTCTAATAGCCATGTAGAAATTATGATAGCTGTGAATAACGGACACCGATGCCACTATTGAAGCTTTCCCATCGCCAAACACAACATTATTACGGTGGTGCCAGACACTGATACGTCCAAAACGTATATACTTTCCCGAACACTTTTGCTATTGTTTTGCCTCTAATTTGTGTATTTTGGATACAACTAACATGTGGGGACCCCGGAACTAACTGTCCGAAATACCCTGTTATGTATATAGTTCACGATCCCATGATCAGTGCGCCGTGAACACATAACCGAACTGATATCAAATTACACCATCCATTACAAAGCGGAATAAGAAAATTACAATAATGTCACATGACCATTACTTACATAATAGCCTCGAAGGGCCTAACTAAACATCAGAGTAGCATCATCACTTCAACAGCGCGGAGCCCAAGTCATTCGCCTTAAACCCTACAGGCAACTGACTGGGAAGACGTTCCTAGCTCGCATAGACGTCGCCAACTCCTTCTTCATCTGTCGAACTCCTTCAAGTCTGGCCAAGTAAATAGCCAGGGACAAAGCCGTGAGTACATTTGAATTGTACTCGCAAACCATCAAGAAGGTGATAACAATTCTAACTAAAGAAGACAAGAGAGGAAGAGTAGTTTCTCTTGTGGATATAGCATGTGGAAGAGAAGAGATGTTTTTGGTGGAGATAGCATCCCAACTTCTCGATTGAAGGGGGACACTTCAAGAATTTATCTAAGACATCTCTATATCTCTATTTAAGAATATACTTCAAAAGAGTTCTACAACATAAAACACTAGGGAGGGGGTAACCCAATTTTGTTTCCTTTCCGACCATCTCCATATGGTCAATCGAACCATTCCCATACCCTTCCGGTACTCCGAAAACAAGTTCCTTTCTTTCATTTTCCAAACAATATTTGTAAACCAAAAACTCATCAGGCTAAGCAACAGCCATTCCAACCGTCCATGACCGCGGACGCGGCTATTCGAATAGATTTAACTCTGCAGAGTTTGCACACTTTCCCCACCTCTATCCGGATACCTATCGTGTGGGCATCATCCCCGCATAACAACATATGCCACGACGGATACCCGAACATAGCCTTTCGCCCATTCGACTTAGCAAGAGGTCCTACCCTATGGAGTATGTACCTCCCCGGCACCGTGGCAGCTCACCTCCCTTTGAGCGTGGCTCCACCGCCAAGCCAGGAGACCCATAGTGTCTTCCGGACGGGTCAGCCCCGAAGGCCTCCCGTTATACTATTGTCCCAACCATGACAACCCGGACTCGGGGGTAACCGTACCCTTGTATAGTTGTGCGGTGCCTCATGCTAAGAAGAACAAACGTCAAGCTAAGCTCCGTGCCCACTTTGGAGTAGCTGTGGTTGCGCGGGTTAATTGTCACGGGTGAATACTTAGGCGCCAAAGTTTTCGAAAACAAGACTTTCTTTCCAACCATCTTTGCCAAGATCCTTTCCTTTCGTAAACACACGCTTGGGTAAGTCCAACTCACCCAAGGTTTTCAAAAATTCTTTTCAACAAGGTATTTTTCCAAGGGGGTTCCCAACCTATAGTTTTATGGATGAACTAAGATACATCAAGGCATGATGCTAGCCATCATACCACTAAGGATATGATAATTGAGGTGTCAAGGGGATCATACATACTTAGGATAAGCATGCATAGGGACATCATAACTAAGATGATTCAACAAGGGTCATGATGTTAATCATTATACCACTAAGAAGGTGACAATATAAGTGGTCAAGGGGGCATACATGCTTAGGGTAAGCATGCCCTAACATCAACAAGGGGTTCAACATACTTGGGAATAAGTATGCATAGAGTAGAGGACCAAACATCACACATGATACAAGGAACCAAGTATATAATGGAACAATGAACACAACAAGAAGGATAAATAGCAAGAGATCAAAAGATGGCTTGCCTTGGCTTATTTGTCCCTGTACTTCTTCAACTCCATCAATATAACAATCCCAACAATATAAATAAAATCTTCTCATCCGATTCCACTTGTTCTTCTTCTCCGGAATTGTTCGCATCTATCGCCGGAAAATATAAAAGAACACAATCAATCACATTGCACCAACAAACAAACATACAACAATCAACAACTAACCATGCAGCCAAGGTATAACATACAAAGGACTTATAGATACCACAAACAACTTAAAGAGAAACCATTTTATTTACCTAGTAAAGGTATGAGAGTATCACAACTTAGCAATTGCCTCTCTCGGTATCACCATGGCACAAGCTAAGTACCCCTGGTAGATAACATCATAAAGAGGACAAGAGCATTAGTTTGACATCAAATACTTTCACAAAACATTTTCAAACACTTTTGGAAAAGTAGAAAACAGTTTTCCTAATTTAATTTGCTCACTTAATCACTATACAAAAATAGGAAGCAAACCATATACCACATCATTTGAAAATTTAAACAAAACAAAAGAGATAAAGTTAGGTTGCAGAGGTTTTGTTTTGCAAGCATAAAACAAAGGTTGCCCATCTCTACTAAAAGAGTTGGTCAAGGGTTTTAAATAAACCGAAAAGTTTTGCTTCAACAATGCATGTCACACATAAACATTACTAACAGCAACAAATATGTATGAACAGAGACTAATAATATTTTTCCTAGATAGCTAGTACTAATACAAGACTAACCCAATTGGAATCACCTAAAAATATTAAACCTACAATTTTAGGAATTTCCTTGAATCTGACTGTACAAAAAACAAGATCTGTAAGCCATAAATCGTAGAAAAATCCTAAAAATATGGGGCTACTTGCATTTGAAAGGTAATTAAACAGAGATGCAAACACAATTGGATTTGGGTTCAAATTATTTCTGAAACTCTCACAAATGAATTTACAAGTTCACCGCATGTTTTTACCATTTGCTTTAACTATGGAGTTGCAGAACAGATAAAGGTTTGAAACTCGTTTGAGATGATTAAGAAAACATTCAGCAATCCTACAGAAGTGGAATCACTCAATTAGGTTCAAAAATGGATTTTTGATGAATTAAAAGCTAACAGCCATGTCTGCAGAACATACAGAACAAGTTTAATTCGTCAAAAATCATACACAAATCATAAAAATATGAGGTCTGCTGCATCTGAAAGGTATTGAATAGGTGGTTCTTACCCAGTTGGTTTCATTCAAAAATTCGTCACCAAACTCCTGGTTTAATTCGACAAAGTCAGATCTGACCAGATTTTGATCTGTGAACCATTTCAATTCCATTAGGTCATTTGAAGTGAACCCAACGCCAAAATGAAGGTAAGGGAGAGGGCTTTCACCCAAAATTGAGTTTGCTCAAAAAGGTTTTGTAAAACGGAAGAAATCTAACAAACAATGATTCTGCATGTTTGCAGAACTTTATTTATCATGCAAAATCCGTAAAGAATTTGAGGATGAGACCAACGCCAAGTTGTAGATATTTTCAATACCTATCTGCAGAACTTTGAACCACTCGATTTGGATCTGCACACGAGATTTGGCGGATTTTCCAAAATCGTACCAGAATCTGAAACAGCAAGAAACAGAAATTACTGCAAGGTTTTTGGACGAACTTTGCTCAAGAACTTCAGATCTGAGGATAGCTCAACCTTCTCCATGCTTGGACTAACATGCACCTGCATCAAGATCCAATCTTAGCAATGGAGGGAGAAGAAGAGGAGATTAAACCATCTAAGGTTGGGGAGAAGATGGAGGGGGAGGCTCTCATGGTGAGGATGAGCTTGAGGGAGGAAGGGAGCTTCATCTTGGTGGCTTTCCATGGCCATGGCCGGCCATGGGACCAAGGGGAGCACCATTTTCGTGGGGAAGTGGAGGAGGAGAGTGTGAGGGAGTGGAGGAAATAGTAGGGAGTGAAAAGAAATGAGGCAAAGGAGAGGAGTGGAGAGGAGTGGAGAGTGGGAAATGAGAGCAAGTGAGGAGGGAGTGGGCTGCCAAGCCCCTTTATATAGAGGGAGAGGGGGTGGGTTGGCTGCCTCCTCATTGATTGAGTTGGTTGGGAGGTAGCCTCTTCATTGATTGGGTTAGTTGGGAGGCTGGTTTGGGGAAGAGATATTTGACCCAAGCTGAATTTATTTGTGGCATTGCGAAGGGACAAAGGAGGAGAGGCATCCCAAGGTGGAGTAATTATGTGAGAGAGAGGGAAATGGAGAGGCATGATGCATGTGTGCCATGGCATGGCCGGCCACATATTTTTGGCCATGCACAAGTGATCAACAAGAGATAATTGCTACACATGCATGACACCCAAGGTTGAGTGCCTCACAAATTACTAAAATGGTGGCCTAAAAAGATATACAATTTTAGGCAAAGTGATACTAATGCACAAGGGTGCTAAAGTAGATGGTGGTGACATTCTGACCTAATAAAAGATGTGTCCAAGAGATGATGGTGGTGATGGTGATTTAGACAATGGTAGAGCAAGGCTAGGAGAGATGGTGAGTGAAGTAACCATATACTCACAAGGATGAATATATTGACATACATCATCAATTCATGAGGTCAAGGTGATGATGGAAAATAATAGAGGAGTGAGATAGGCATAATGAAATATAAGTTGCTCTTCAAATAAGAGGTCAATTGGGAGTGATTTGAAAGTATCAAATGATTATCCATTTGATCAAGAATTGGAGGATGGAGGGGATACAATGTGGTAGATCAGAGATGTGCATAAGATGTGCAAGTTTTGCCATTTGAGAAAGGATTCATTTGAAAAGTATATGGAACACCTCAATTGTCTAGACACAATTGGGAATGAACTCAAGTGGAATGGAATTTTGAAGATGTTGAGAGAAAACTAGTTGGAACATAGGGGTTCAACATATTCTACTTTCTCAAGTAAAGTAGAGTTTTTCTCAAATTTAAAGTAAACAAGAAATGGTATGGGTACCATAAACAAGCCTTTTGTTAAAAACAAAGCAACATAGAGAGTAATGTTTTAGAAATCAGTGCTTGGTAGAAATGGGATGAGAAAACAAAACCCATTTCAGTTCCTCGTTCTCTTTGAAGAATTATCTTGAAAATATTTAATAAAACTAGAAGTAGTTTTGTGATCAAAACTAGAGAAGGAAAATTAATAGGATTTTTGAGAGAGAAAACTAACTTAGGGAGAAGTGTTCTCAAGGGTAGATGATGGCTACAAAATGTACCCACCATTCCCACTCTTGGTTTTGTGAAGATTAAACTTGAATAAAGACAAGAGGTAAAATTGAAGGAAGTGATCTAGAGTTGAATCATTGAATAGGATACAAGATCAAGTTGAATATATGAGCTGCAAGGATTGACTGAGACATGCAAGACGTGGAGGTTGAAGAGGATGTTGCATAGATGAGATCCATGCATTGAGGTCAACAATAACAGTGGTGGTTGCTTAGATATCAACTGCCAAAGTCTGGAACTTATAAGCTTGCCAAAACAGATTGTTGACTTGGCTTCAGAATCAACCTATGATGAGTGGGTATAAGAGAAGGATGTGATGAGGGTAGATGATCCCAAATTTTGGATTCAAGGATGGTTTGAGCTGGACTAACACAAATAGGAATATCAAGATGGCACACTCATGTTGCCATCAGGAGAAGAGTTTGATGTAGTAAAAAGGAAAACAATTTTACCTAAGTCACACATGTGTTTTATTAGGTGAGTTGTATGTCTGACCACTAGAGGTGTTGTTCTTTGAGGTACTCAACACAGAACTCAACAAGAAATCAAGACAATATATCTAGCGGCAGATCAAAGCAATTCATCACAACAAACAAATCAAGGCAACTCATCTAAATTAGTCTATAGAAAAAGTTTTTGTTCCCCCTAATTTTTGAAATATGGACAATTAATCAAGGTTGCAAAGGTTGGGGTGTTACAGATCTTCCACCCTTAAAATAATCTCGTCCCGAGATTACTGAGCGTAGAACTGGAGGGGTTGTAAAGTTTAACGAAAATTAGACTCCATTTTTATGTAGACATGCCTTTGTGTGGAGAGGGTCGCAACTTCAGCTTGTGAGAGACATGATGGATTTCTGACGATGGCGAGCTTCATGAAGAGGCTGACGACTCCGTGCAGATGTTGGATCTATACCTTCTTAATGATCCTAGCGGGGTTCATGATTGTGGGAGAGTTAGTGCACCCAATGGTGCTTGAGCAGGGTTGAAAACTTTTTAGAGTTAGCTTAAATTTAGTGGAAGACGAAGTCTTCCACCCTTAAAATTGTTCATCGGGGAGGGGGCGTTAAAAACTGTAAGCTTCGGCCACGGGTCTTGTCGGGCGCTTTTTGGAGAAGCCATTGATCTTTGGAGTTGAACATCTTCAGCGGGCGTTGAGTAGTCCACGGCTTCAAGAGGGGTTAGTGCATCCCACATTTCCAACGGTGTGTTAGAAAGGTTTAAAATGTTAGGGTTAGCTCCAACTTTTAGTGGAAGACTTCCACCCGTAAGATTTTTCATCGGGCTTTCGGAAAATCTTAGAGCTTCTGCCTTGCGGTCCTGTCGGGGGCTTCTGAAGGAGTCATCGATCTTCCGTACTCAGTTGAAGAATCTTCAGGGGCGACGTGCAGACCGCAACTTCAAGAGGCACTCACGGTGTTAACTAAACCATAGGGGACGCGCCGTGAGTTAATAAGTTGATGAAACGCCTGGTTGGTACCCATATGAAGCAGCAACAGGGGTCGTCGAAGACAATCTTCAGCTTGAGGGTCGGTGCTGACTTCAGTAGCAACTAAGAAGTTAGCGGGTAAACTACGCCTAAAGTCTTGAGTCTTGAGGTATCTTCAGGAGCCTTCACTTGATGAGGACCAGACGAACCATGTGATGTAGCTTGGCTTTGACGCTATTGTTCTCTAAGCTTGTTAGACGGTGTGTCAGAGGATAGTTTTAAGAAGACATCCTCGAGGTTAGCGCGATTATGCTCCAAGGTTAGTCCAAGTTAGTATGTCTCCTCGCAGAGGTGCAGTCATTCTTGAAGGTAGGGCTTCTTCTTTCTTGGCGTAGTCGAGATGCTCCAGCTGATATTGAAGGAAGTTAGCGTAGATGGGGGTTTGGGTTAGTTTTCCTGATGTTTGAAAAACAACTGCTAACGGGGGGGTAGAGTTAGAGCTTTTCGTTAACTTATCCAACTAACTAGCAGTTAGCAAAACATCGGCGAGGTAGGTGAGGGTGAAAACATCTTTGGGAGGCTTTCTAAGCTAGTTTATCACACTAAGGGTGTTTTTCAGACCGAAAAGCCAAGACAATTATACACACAACAAACAAACAAAAGACACTCAAGGCAGCACACAAGGGAACTACAAGCAATCATCAAACCAGGCATGGTAACCTAAGTACCCATGGAATGCCTAATGCGTGGGGGTAGCTCAATCAAAGCGATTGAGTTTGTCCTATCCATCCTATTCGCTTGGGGGCTGGTCACATATGTTGCCGTCTTCATTTTGCTCTTATGGACTCCAACATGGATTTTCGGGGCAGTTGGTTGCGAAGCAGGCCTGGTGTTCGGTCTTCTATGTTGAGGCGGAGGAGAAAACTGCGTAGTCTTCTTGCTCAACATCCCGGGGACGTGAGGTCTTCGAAGAGGTAGTTGTTGAGGTACTCCCGAAATCGTCAACTTCTTGTAGCTGGCCTAAAAATTACTAGTCAAGAACTGAGGACTTGATCCCAGATGACTGCAAAAAGTGCAAGTCCACGGAGGAAGAAGGTCAGCTCCTTGACAGACTTTGGTGACAACCAAAGGCATGATGTTATCATCCCAACAAGCACACGGCTACGTCGGCATCCAATCTTCAATAGCTGCAGTTGGAGATATATGAGACTTCCTGAGGGATTGAGCCATCTTCGAGTTCGAGTCTCCAGTCTGAGTTGGGGACATCGTCCAATATGTAGGTTTGAATTGGCTGAGACAATAGAGTAAGAATTTTCAAACCTTTTTATAAAGCGGAGAGGTAAGAATTTTAGAAGCTTTGAATAAATAAGAGGAGTAGAAGCTATACTTCCGACTAAAGAAACAATTTGTTTTGTAAATAGTTTTGTCCAAGTACTTGTTTCCTAACTAACGTCCATGCTAACTAAAGTCTCCTACAGTCAGGATGGCTCTGATACCAGCTCTGTGGGGACCCCGGAACTAACTGTCCGAAATACCCTGTTATGTATATAGTTCACGATCCCATGATCAGTGCGCCGTGAACACATAACCGAACTGATATCAAATTACACCATCCATTACAAAGCGGAATAAGAAAATTACAATAATGTCACATGACCATTACTTACATAATAGCCTCGAAGGGCCTAACTAAACATCAGAGTAGCATCATCACTTCAACAGCGCGGAGCCCAAGTCATTCGCCTTAAACCCTACAGGCAACTGACTGGGAAGACGTTCCTAGCTCGCATAGACGTCGCCAACTCCTTCTTCATCTGTCGAACTCCTTCAAGTCTGGCCAAGTAAATAGCCAGGGACAAAGCCGTGAGTACATTTGAATTGTACTCGCAAACCATCAAGAAGGTGATAACAATTCTAACTAAAGAAGACAAGAGAGGAAGAGTAGTTTCTCTTGTGGATATAGCATGTGGAAGAGAAGAGATGTTTTTGGTGGAGATAGCATCCCAACTTCTCGATTGAAGGGGGACACTTCAAGAATTTATCTAAGACATCTCTATATCTCTATTTAAGAATATACTTCAAAAGAGTTCTACAACATAAAACACTAGGGAGGGGGTAACCCAATTTTGTTTCCTTTCCGACCATCTCCATATGGTCAATCGAACCATTCCCGTACCCTTCCGGTACTCCGAAAACAAGTTCCTTTCTTTCATTTTCCAAACAATATTTGTAAACCAAAAACTCATCAGGCTAAGCAACAGCCATTCCAACCGTCCATGACCGCGGACGCGGCTATTCGAATAGATTTAACTCTGCAGAGTTTGCACACTTTCCCCACCTCTATCCGGATACCTATCGTGTGGGCATCATCCCCGCATAACAACATATGCCACGACGGATACCCGAACATAGCCTTTCGCCCATTCGACTTAGCAAGAGGTCCTACCCTATGGAGTATGTACCTCCCCGGCACCGTGGCAGCTCACCTCCCTTTGAGCGTGGCTCCACCGCCAAGCCAGGAGACCCATAGTGTCTTCCGGACGGGTCAGCCCCGAAGGCCTCCCGTTATACTATTGTCCCAACCATGACAACCCGAACTCGGGGGTAACCGTACCCTTGTATAGTTGTGCGGTGCCTCATGCTAAGAAGAACAAACGTCAAGCTAAGCTCCGTGCCCACTTTGGAGTAGCTGTGGTTGCGCGGGTTAATTGTCACGGGTGAATACTTAGGCGCCAAAGTTTTCGAAAACAAGACTTTCTTTCCAACCATCTTTGCCAAGATCCTTTCCTTTCGTAAACACACGCTTGGGTAAGTCCAACTCACCCAAGGTTTTCAAAAATTCTTTTCAACAAGGTATTTTTCCAAGGGGGTTCCCAACCTATAGTTTTATGGATGAACTAAGATACATCAAGGCATGATGCTAGCCATCATACCACTAAGGATATGATAATTGAGGTGTCAAGGGGATCATACATACTTAGGATAAGCATGCATAGGGACATCATAACTAAGATGATTCAACAAGGGTCATGATGTTAATCATTATACCACTAAGAAGGTGACAATATAAGTGGTCAAGGGGGCATACATGCTTAGGGTAAGCATGCCCTAACATCAACAAGGGGTTCAACATACTTGGGAATAAGTATGCATAGAGTAGAGGACCAAACATCACACATGATACAAGGAACCAAGTATATAATGGAACAATGAACACAACAAGAAGGATAAATAGCAAGAGATCAAAAGATGGCTTGCCTTGGCTTATTTGTCCCTGTACTTCTTCAACTCCATCAATATAACAATCCCAACAATATAAATAAAATCTTCTCATCCGATTCCACTTGTTCTTCTTCTCCGGAATTGTTCGCATCTATCGCCGGAAAATATAAAAGAACACAATCAATCACATTGCACCAACAAACAAACATACAACAATCAACAACTAACCATGCATCCAAGGTATAACATACAAAGGACTTATAGATACCACAAACAACTTAAAGAGAAACCATTTTATTTACCTAGTAAAGGTATGAGAGTATCACAACTTAGCAATTGCCTCTCTCGGTATCACCATGGCACAAGCTAAGTACCCCTGGTAGATAACATCATAAAGAGGACAAGAGCATTAGTTTGACATCAAATACTTTCACAAAACATTTTCAAACACTTTTGGAAAAGTAGAAAACAGTTTTCCTAATTTAATTTGCTCACTTAATCACTATACAAAAATAGGAAGCAAACCATATACCACATCATTTGAAAATTTAAACAAAACAAAAGAGATAAAGTTAGGTTGCAGAGGTTTTGTTTTGCAAGCATAAAACAAAGGTTGCCCATCTCTACTAAAAGAGTTGGTCAAGGGTTTTAAATAAACCGAAAAGTTTTGCTTCAACAATGCATGTCACACATAAACATTACTAACAGCAACAAATATGTATGAACAGAGACTAATAATATTTTTCCTAGATAGCTAGTACTAATACAAGACTAACCCAATTGGAATCACCTAAAAATATTAAACCTACAATTTTAGGAATTTCCTTGAATCTGACTGTACAAAAAACAAGATCTGTAAGCCATAAATCGTAGAAAAATCCTAAAAATATGGGGCTACTTGCATTTGAAAGGTAATTAAACAGAGATGCAAACACAATTGGATTTGGGTTCAAATTATTTCTGAAACTCTCACAAATGGATTTACAAGTTCACTGCATGTTTTTACCATTTGCTTTAACTATGGAGTTGCAGAACAGATAAAGGTTTGAAACTCGTTTGAGATGATTAAGAAAACATTCAGCAATCCTACAGAAGTGGAATCACTCAATTAGGTTCAAAAATGGATTTTTGATGAATTAAAAGCTAACAGCCATGTCTGCAGAACATACAAAACAAGTTTAATTCGTCAAAAATCATACACAAATCATAAAAATATGAGGTCTGCTGCATCTGAAAGGTATTGAATAGGTGGTTCTTACCCAGTTGGTTTCATTCAAAAATTCGTCTCCAAGCTCCTGGTTTAATTCGACAAAGTCAGATCTGACCAGATTTTGATCTGTGAACCATTTCAATTCCATTAGGTCATTTGAAGTGAACCCAACGCCAAAATGAAGGTACGGGAGAGGGCTTTCACCCAAAATTGAGTTTGCTCAAAAAGGTTTTGTAAAACGGAAGAAATCTAACAAACAATGATTCTGCATGTTTGCAGAACTTTATTTATCATGCAAAATCCGTAAAGAATTTGAGGATGAGACCAACGCCAAGTTGTAGATATTTTCAATACCTATCTGCAGAACTTTGAACCACTCGATTTGGATCTGCACACGAGATTTGGCGGATTTTCCAAGATCGTACCAGAATCTGAAACAGCAAGAAACAGAAATTACTGCAAGGTTTTTGGACGAACTTTGCTCAAGAACTTCAGATCTGAGGATAGCTCAACCTTCTCCATGCTTGGACCAACATGCACCTGCATCAAGATCCAATCTTAGCAATGGAGGGAGAAGAAGAGGAGATTAAACCATCTAAGGTTGGGGAGAAGATGGAGGGGGAGGCTCTCATGGTGAGGATGAGCTTGAGGGAGGAAGGGAGCTTCATCTTGGTGGCTTTCCATGGCCATGGCCGGCCATGGGACCAAGGGGAGCACCATTTTCGTGGGGAAGTGGAGGAGGAGAGTGTGAGGGAGTGGAGGAAATAGTAGGGAGTGAAAAGAAATGAGGCAAAGGAGAGGAGTGGAGAGGAGTGGAGAGTGGGAAATGAGAGCAAGTGAGGAGGGAGTGGGCTGCCAAGCCCCTTTATATAGAGGGAGAGGGGGTGGGTTGGCTGCCTCCTCATTGATTGAGTTGGTTGGGAGGTAGCCTCTTCATTGATTGGGTTAGTTGGGAGGCTGGTTTGGGGAAGAGATATTTGACCCAAGCTGAATTTATTTGTGGCATTGGGAAGGGACAAAGGAGGAGAGGCATCCCAAGGTGGAGTAATTATGTGAGAGAGAGGGAAATGGAGAGGCATGATGCATGTGTGCCATGGCATGGCCGGCCACATATTTTTGGCCATGCACAAGTGATCAACAAGGGATAATTGCTACACATGCATGACACCCAAGGTTGAGTGCCTCACAAATTACTAAAATGGTGGCCTAAAAAGATATACAATTTTAGGCAAAGTGATACTAATGCACAAGGGTGCTAAAGTAGATGGTGGTGACATTCTGACCTGATAAAAGATGTGTCCAAGAGATGATGGTGGTGATGGTGATTTAGACAATGGTAGAGCAAGGCTAGGAGAGATGGTGAGTGAAGTAACCATATACTCACAAGGATGAATATATTGACATACATCATCAATTCATGAGGTCAAGGTGATGATGGAAAATAATAGAGGAGTGAGATAGGCATAATGAAATATAAGTTGCTCTTCAAATAAGAGGTCAATTGGGAGTGATTTGAAAGTATCAAATGATTATCCATTTGATCAAGAATTGGAGGATGGAGGGGATACAATGTGGTAGATCAGAGATGTGCATAAGATGTGCAAGTTTTGCCATTTGAGAAAGGATTCATTTGAAAAGTATATGGAACACCTCAATTGTCTAGACACAATTGGGAATGAACTCAAGTGGAATGGAATTTTGAAGATGTTGAGAGAAAACTAGTTGGAACATAGGGGTTCAACATATTCTACTTTCTCAAGTAAAGTAGAGTTTTTCTCAAATTTAAAGTAAACAAGAAATGGTATGGGTACCATAAACAAGCCTTTTGTTAAAAACAAAGCAACATAGAGAGTAATGTTTTAGAAATCAGTGCTTGGTAGAAATGGGATGAGAAAACAAAACCCATTTCAGTTCCTCGTTCTCTTTGAAGAATTATCTTGAAAATATTTAATAAAACTAGAAGTAGTTTTGTGATCAAAACTAGAGAAGGAAAATTAATAGGATTTTTGAGAGAGAAAACTAACTTAGGGAGAAGTGTTCTCAAGGGTAGATGATGGCTACAAAATGTACCCACCATTCCCACTCTTGGTTTTGTGAAGATTAAACTTGAATAAAGACAAGAGGTAAAATTGAAGGAAGTGATCTAGAGTTGAATCATTGAATAGGATACAAGATCAAGTTGAATATATGAGCTGCAAGGATTGACTGAGACATGCAAGACGTGGAGGTTGAAGAGGATGTTGCATAGATGAGATCCATGCATTGAGGTCAACAATAACAGTGGTGGTTGCTTAGATATCAACTGCCAAAGTCTGGAACTTATAAGCTTGCCAAAACAGATTGTTGACTTGGCTTCAGAATCAACCTATGATGAGTGGGTATAAGAGAAGGATGTGATGAGGGTAGATGATCCCAAATTTTGGATTCAAGGATGGTTTGAGCTGGACTAACACAAATAGGAATATCAAGATGGCACACTCATGTTGCCATCAGGAGAAGAGTTTGATGTAGTAAAAAGGAAAACAATTTTACCTAAGTCACACATGTGTTTTATTAGGTGAGTTGTATGTCTGACCACTAGAGGTGTTGTTCTTTGAGGTACTCAACACAGAACTCAACAAGAAATCAAGACAATATATCTAGCGGCAGATCAAAGCAATTCATCACAACAAACAAATCAAGGCAACTCATCTAAATTAGTCTATAGAAAAAGTTTTTGTTCCCCCTAATTTTTGAAATATGGACAATTAATCAAGGTTGCAAAGGTTGGGGTGTTACATAACACGGACTAACGCTATTTTCAGCAGAATTGCCCTGGTGTCTCGTTTTTGTGCAGAAATTCAACTTTTAGGAAAATCCCCGGAATTTATGTCGAAGGGCTTATTTTTCCAGAAGATTCACGGAGCCAGAAGGGCAGGCCTGGGGGAGGCCCAGGGCCCCCACACACTAGGCCGGCGCGGCCTGGAGGGGGGGCGTGCCGCCCTACTGTGAGGCCGCCTCGGCCAGCCTCTGACGCCCCCCTCTGGACTATTTAAGGGTTTCGATCTAAAAACGCGAGAGGAGAAGTCGAAATCGCCAGAAACCATCCAGTACGCCGCCACCATCGCGAAACTCCGTCTCGGGACCAGAAACTCCGTTCTGGCACTCCGCCGGGACGGGGAATTGGAGGAGATCATCGCCATCATCACCACCGACGCCTCTCCATCGACCAGCAATGTTTCCCCCATCCATGTGTGAGTAATTCCCCCGCTGTAGGCTGAAGGGGATGGTAGGGATTGGATGAGATTGGTCATGTAATAACATAAGATTGTTAGGGCATAGTGCCTAGTGTCCGTAATTGGTACTTTGATGATATTGTTGCAACTTGTTATGCTTAATGCTTGTCACTAGGGCCCGCGTGCCATGATCTCAGATCTGAACATGTTATTGTTTCATGATGATATTCATTGTTTTATGATCTTACCTGCAAGTTGTATACACATGTCGCTGTCCGGAACCCGAGGCCCCAAAGTGACAGAAATTGGGACAACCGGAGGGGAAGGCAGTGATGTGAGGATCACATGTGTTCACGGAGTGTTAATGCTTTGCTCCGGTGCTCTATTAAAAGGAGTACCTTAATTTCCAGTAGATTCCCTAGAGGCCCGGCTGCCACCGGCTGGTAGGACAAAAGATGTTGTGCAAGTTTCTCATTGCGAGCACGTACGACTAAATATGGAACACATGCCTATGGATTGTTTAGTACTTGGACACAGTTTTATTACTATCTGCAAATGCCCTACTTTGATTGTTACATGAGTTTCTCTCATCCAATGCAACGCCCGTTCATCCATCCCTGTGCCTACAGTATTTTAATCCTGTTGTTTACTATAATCACTACTGCTGTTTTTGTTACACTGTTGCTAATATTTCACTACTGCTACTGCTATAAAACTGTTACTACTGATAAACTCTTGCCAGCAAGTCTGTTTCCAGGTGCAGCTGAATTGACAACTCCGATGTTAAGGCTTTCAAGTATTCTTTGGCTCCCCTTGTGTCGAATCAATAAATTCGGTTTTACTTCCCGCGAAGAATGTTGCGATCCCCTATACTTGTGGGTCATCAAGACTATTTTCTGGCGCCGTTGCCAGGGAGCATAGCTTTATTTGGAAGTTCACTTGGATTGATATTGTTCGCTGCAAATTCTCCATCATGGGTATATCTTGCGATCCTAAAGTCGCCATACCATCCACTACAAGAAAAGGTACAACTCTGAGTACCTCTGCTGCTCTTGATTCACCATCTGTGATAAGTCAACGTGTTTCACCACCACAAGCTTCACTTGCTGGTACTTCTGCTCAATCTGAAAATTCTTATAATTTTGATGATGCTTCTGCTGTGCTTGATGATAGTGGTTCATTGGGATCTTTTCTAGATGCTACAATTGCTAGGTCTAGACAAATTGAAAATACTAAAACTCCTAATGAAAATGCTGCTACACCTGTTAATTCACCTGAGTCTGTTGAATACTCTAGTGATGATCCTGATGAGGATTATGTGGAACTTGATGATGATTTTATTGATAAATGCAATGCTACTACTGATGCAAGTAAAATTAAAAAGTTTCTTGCACAACATACTGTTAGATATAAGCTGTCTCCTGATCCTAAATTTGCCACATCTCCTATAAACATTAAGGATAAGGATTATGATTTTTCTCTTGATCTATCTCATATGGCTATTGTTGAGAAAACACCCTTTTGTGGTACTAAAAAAGAAAGTGCTGTAGAAAACATGAATGAACTTTCTACTTTGAGTAGCTTGTTTTCTGATGATGTCAAGATGCGTACTTATTTTGTTGCTAAAATTTCCCCTTCTCATTAAAGGATGATGCTAAAACTTGGTATAATAGTTTGCCTCCTGGTTCTATTGATAGTCCAAGTTGTTTGCTTGATGTTTTCTTTCGGAAATACTTTCCTGCTAGTGCTCAACATGCTGCTTTGCAGAAAATTTATAGCTTTGACCAGGAAGATGGAGAGAAATTGCCTGAAGCATGGGCAAGATTTTGTTCTCTTATCAGAGCTCGACCTGGACATGATCTGGAAAAGCATGATTTACTTGATATATTTTATAGTGGACTAACCATTGAATCTAGAGCATATTTGGATAGTTGTGCTGGTTGTGTTTTCAGGAAAAGAACTCCGGACGAAGCTCAAGAATTATTGGCTAAAATAGGCCAGAATCATGATGATTGGACTACACCTGAACCAGTCCCGACGCCAATATTGAAGAAGAGGGGATTGATTGAATTAAATGATGAAGATATGAGGGAAGCCAAGAAATCTCTTAAGGAGAAAGGTATTAAATCTGAAGATGTGAAGAATTTACCTCCAATAGAAGATTTATGCAAGATTACTCCCCCTTCATCCATGATTGAGGTAAACTCTTGATGACGCGTAAAGCACACGCTCGTTGGGAACCCCAAGTGGAAGGTGTGATGCGTACAGCAGCAAGTTTCCCTCAGTAAGAAACCAAGGTTTATCGAACCAGTAGGAGTCAAGAAGCACGTTGAAGGTTGATGGCGGTGGGATGTAGTGCGGCGCAACACCAGGGATTCCGGCGCCAACGTGGAACCTGCACAACACAACCAAAGTACTTTGCCCCAACGAAACAGTGAGGTTGTCAATCTCACCGGCTTGCTGTAACAAAGGATTAACCGTATTGTGTGGAAGATGATTGTTTGCAGAAAACAGTAGAACAAGTATTGCAGTAGATTGTATTTCAGTAAAGAGAATTGGACCGGGGTCCACAGTTCACTAGAGGTGTCTCTCCCATAAGACAAACAGCATGTTGGGTGAACAAATTACAGTTGGGCAATTGACAAATAAAGAGAGCATGACCATGCACATACATATTATGATGAGTATAGTGAGATTTAATTGGGCATTACGACAAAGTACATAGACCGCCATCCAACTGCATCTATGCCTAAAAAGTCCACCTTCAGGTTATCATCCGAACCCCCTCCAGTATTAAGTTGCAAAGCAACAGACAATTGCATTAAGTATGGTGCGTAATGTAATCAACAACTACATCCTTAGACATAGCATCAATGTTTTATCCCTAGTGGCAAGAGCACAACACAACCTTAGAACTTTCATCCTTTGTCCTGTGTCAATGCGAGGCATGAACCCACTATCGAGCATAAGTACTCCCTCTTGGAGTTACAAGCATCTACTTGGCCAGAGCATCTACTAGTAACGGAAAGCATGCAAGATCATAAACAACACGTAGATATAACTTTGATAATCAACATAACAAGTATTCTCTATTCATCGGATCCCAACAAACGCAACATATAGAATTACAGATAGATGATCTTGATCATGTTAGGCAGCTCACAAGATCCGACAATGATAGCACAATGGGGAGAAGACAACCATCTAGCTACTACTATGGACCCATAGTCCAGGGGTAGACTACTCACACATCACACCGGAGGCGACCATGGCGGCGTAGAGTCCTCCGGGAGATGATTCCCCTCTCCGGCAGGGTGCCGGAGGCGATCTCTGGATCCCCGAGATGGGATCGGCGTTGGCGGCGTCTGCGGAAGGTTTTCCGTATCGTGGCTCTCGGTGCTGGGGTTTCCTCACGGAGGCTTTAAGTAGGCGGAAGGGCAAGTCGGGAGGGGGCACGGGGCCCCACCATAGGCCGGCGCGGCCGGGGGTGGGCCGCGCCGCCCTAGGGTTTGGGCACCCTGTGGCCCCACTTCGTTTCGTCTTCGGACTTGGAAGCTTCGTGGAAAAATAGGCCCTCGGGCGTTGATTTCGTCCAATTCCGAGAATATTTCCTTACTAGGATTTCTGAAACCAAAAACAGCAGAAAACAAAGAATCGGCACTTCGGCATCTTGTTAATAGGTTAGTTCCAGAAAATGCACGAATATGACATAAAGTGTGCATAAAACATGTAGATAACATCAATAATGTGGCATGGAACATAAGAAATTATCGATACGTCGGAGACGTATCAGCATCCCCAAGCTTAGTTATGCTCGTCCCGAGCAGGTAAAACGATAACAAAGATAATTTACGGAGTGACATGCCATCATAATCTTGATCATACTATTTGTAAAGCATATGTAGTGAATGCAGCGATCAAAACAATGTATATGACATGAGTAAACAAGTGAATCATAAAGCAAAGACTTTTCATGAATAGCACTTCAAGACAAGCATCAATTAAGTCTTGCATAAGAGTTAACTCATAAAGCAATAATTCAAAGTAAAGGCATTGAAGCAACACAAAAGAAGATTAAGTTTCAGCGGTTGCTTTCAACTTGTAACATGTATATCTCATGGATATTGTCAACATAGAGTAATATAATAAGTGCAATAAGCAAGTATGTAGGAATCAATGCACAGTTCACACAAGTGTTTGCTTCTTGAGGTGGAGAGAAATGGGTGAACTGACTCAACAATAAAAGTAAAAGAATGGTCCTCCATAGAGGAAAAGCATCGATTGCTATATTTGTGCTAGAGCTTTGATTTTGAAAACATGAAACAATTTTGTCAACGGTAGTAATAAAGCATATGCATCATGTAAATTATATCTTATAAGTTGCAAGCCTCATGCATAGTGTACTAATAGTGCCCGCACCTTGTCCTAATTAGCTTGGACTACCGGATCATCACAATGCACATGTTTTTACCAAGTGTCACAAAGGGGTACCTCTATGCCGCCTGTACAAAGGTCTAAGGAGAAAGCTCGCATTGGATTTCTCGCTATTGATTATTCTTCAACTTAGACATCCATACCGGGACAACATAGACAACAGATAATGGACTCCTCTTTTATGCATAAGCATGTAACAACAATTAATAATTTTCTCATTTGAGATTGAGGATATATGTCCAAAACTGAAACTTCCACCATGGATCATGGCTTTAGTTAGCGGCCCAATGTTCTTCTCTAACATTATGCATGCTTAACCATAAGGTGGTAGATCTCTCTTACTTCAGACAAGACGGACATGCATAGCAACTCACATGAAATTCAACAATGAATAGTTGATGGCGTCCCCTGTGAACATGGTTATCGCACAACAAGCAACTTAATAAGAGATAAAGTGCATAATTACATATTCAATACCACAATAGTTTTTAAGCTATTTGTCCCATGAGCTATATATTGCAAAGGTGAATGATGGAATTTTAAAGGTAGCACTCAAGCAATTTACTTTGGAATGGCGGAAAATACCATGTAGTAGGTAGGTATGGTGGACACAAATGGCATAGTGGTTGGCTCAAGTATTTTGGATGCATGAGAAGTACTCCCTCTCGATACAAGGTTTAGGCTAGCAAGGCTTATTTGAAACAAACACAAGGATGAACCGGTGCAGCAAAACTCACATAAAAGACATATTGAAAACATTATAAGACTCTACACCGTCTTCCTTATTGTTCAAACTCAATACTAGAAATTATCTAGACCTTAGAGAAACCAAATATGCAAACCAAATTTTAGCATGCTCTATGTATTTCTTCATTAATAGGTGCAAAGCATATAATGCAAGAGCGTAATCATGAGCACAACAATTGCCAAGTATCACATTACCCAAGACATTTATAGCAATTACTACATGTATCATTTTCCAATTCCAACCATATAACAATTTAACGAAGGAGAAACTTCGCCATGAATACTATGAGTAGAAACCAAGGACATACTTGTCCATATGCTACAGCGGAGCGTGTCTCTCTCCCATAAAGTGAATGCTAGGATCCATTTTATTCAAACAAAAAAAAAACAAAAAAAAAACCGACGCTCCAAGAAAAACACATAAGATGTGATGGAATAAAAATATAGTTTCAGGGGAGGAACCTGATAATGTTGTCGATGAAGAAGGGGATGCCTTGGGCATCCCCAAGCTTAGATGCTTGAGTCTTCTTGATATATGCAGGGGTGAACCACCGGGGCATCCCCAAGCTTAGAGCTTTCACTCTCCTTGATCATGTTGCATCATACTCCTCTCTTGATCCTTGAAAACTTCCTCCACACCAAACTCGAAACAACTCATTAGAGGGTTAGTGCACAATAAAAATTAACATATTCAGAGGTGACACAATCATTCTTAACACTTCTGTACATTGCATAATGCTACTGGACATTAGTGGATCAAAGAAATTCATCCAACATAGCAAAAGAGGCAATGCGAAATAAAAGGCAGAATCTGTCAAAACAGAACAGTTCGTATTGACGAATTTTAAAATGGCACCAGAACTGCTCAAATGAAAATGCTCAAATTGAATGAAAGTTGCGTACATATCTGAGGATCATGCACGTAAATTGGCTTAATTTTCTGAGCTACCTACAGGGAGGTGGACCCAGATTCGTGACAGAAAAGAAATCTGGAACTGCGCAGTAATCCAAATCTAGTACTTACTTTTCTATCAACGGCTTTACTTGGCACAACAAAACACAAAACTAAGATAAGGAGAGGTTGCTACAGTAGTAAACAACTTCCAAGACACAAAATAAAACAAAGTACTGTAGGTAAAAACATGGGTTGTCTCCCATAAGCGCTTTTCTTTAACGCCTTTCAGCTAGGCGCAGAAAGTGTGTATCAAGTATTATCAAGAGACGAAGTGTCAACATCATAATTTGTTCTCATAATAGAATCAAAAGGTACCTTCATTCTCTTTCTAGGGAAGTGTTCTATACCTTTCTTAAGAGGAAATTGATATTTTATATTACCTTCCTTCATATCAATAATAGCACCAACAGTTCGAAGAAAAGGTCTTCCCAATATAATGGGACAAGATGCATTGCATTCAATATCCAAGACAACAAAATCAATGGGAACAAGGTTATTGTTAACGGTAATGCGAACATTATCAACTTTCCCCAAAGGTTTCTTTGTAGAATGATCAGCGAGATTAACATCCAAATAACAATTTTTCAGCGGTGGCAAGTCAAGCATATTATAAATTTTCTTAGGCATAACAGAAATACTTGCACCAAGATCACATAAAGCATTACAATCAAAATCTTTAACCTTCATCTTAATGATGGGCTCCCAACCATCCTCTAGCGTTTTAGGAATAGAGGCTTCACGCTCTAGTTTCTCTTCTCTAGCTTTTATGAGAGCATTTGTAATATGATGTGTGAAAGCCAAATTTATAGCACTAGCATTAGGACTTTTAGCAAGTTTTTGCAAGAACTTTATAACTTCAGAGATGTGGCAATCATCAAAATTCAAACCATTATAATCTAAAGCAATGGGATCATCATCCCCAATGTTGGAAAAAATTTCAGCAGCTTTATCATAGGCAGTTTCAGCAGTTTTAGCAGTTTCAGGCAGTTTTTCGCGCTTTGCATTAGAAGTGGAAACATTGCTAACACCAATTATTTTATTAGTATTAGTAGGAGGTGCAGCAACATGTGTAGCATTAGCATTACTAGTGGTGGTAATAGTCCAAACTTTAGCTACATTCTTCTCTTTAGCTAGTTTTTCATTTTCTTCTCTATCCCACCTAGCACGCAGTTCAGCCATTAATCTTATGTTCTCATTAATTCTAACTTGAATGGCATTTGCTGTAGTAACAATTTTATTATGATGATTCTCATTAGGCAAAACTTTTGATTTCAAAAGATCAACATCAGCAGCAAGACTATCGACTTTAGAAGCAAGTATATCAATTTTCCCAATCTTTTCTTCAACAGATTTGTTAAAAGCAGTTTGTGTACTAATAAATTCTTTAAGCATGGCTTCAAGTCCAGGGGGTGAACTCCTATTATTGTTGTAAGAATTCCCATAAGAATTACCATAGCCGTTGCTATTATTATAAGGATATGGCCTATAGTTGTTACTAGAACTGTTCCGGTAAGCATTGTTGTTGAAATTATTATTTTTAATGAAGTTCACATCAACATGTTCTTCTTGTGCAACCAATGAAGCTAATGGAACATTATTAGGATCAATATTAGTCCTATCATTCACAAGCATAGACATAATAGCATCAATCTTATCACTCAAGGAAGAAGTTTCTTCGACAGAATTTACCTTCTTACCTTGTGGAGCTCTTTCCGTGTGCCATTCAGAGTAGTTGATCATCATATTATCAAGAAGCTTTGTTGCTTCACCAAGAGTGATGGACATAAAGGTACCTCCAGCAGCTGAATCCAATAAATTCCGTGAAGAAAAATTTAGTCCTGCATAGAAGGTTTGGATGATCATCCAAGTAGTCAGTCCATGGGTTGGGCAATTTTTAACCAAAGATTTCATTCTTTCCCAAGCTTGAGCAACATGTTCAGTATCTAATTGTTTAAAATTCATTATGCTACTCCTCAAAGATATAATTTTAGCAGGGGGATAATATCTACCAATAAAAGCATCCTTGCATTTAGTCCATGAATCAATACTATTCTTAGGCAGAGATAGCAACCAATCTTTAGCTCTTCCTCTTAATGAGAAAGGGAACAATTTTAGTTTAATAATATCACCATCTACATCTTTATATTTTTGCATTTCACATAGTTCAACAAAATTATTAAGATGGGCAGCAGCATCATCAGAACTAACACCAGAAAATTGCTCTCGCATAACAAGATTGATAAAGCAGGTTTAATTTCAAAGAATTCTGCTTTGTAGTAGCAGGTGGAGCAATAGGTGTGCATAAGAAATCATTATTATTTGTGGTTGTGAAGTCACACAACTTAGTATTTTCAGGATTGGCCATTTTAGCAACAGTAAATAAAACAAGCTAGATAAAGTAAATGCAAGTAACTAATTTTTTTGTGTTTTTGATATAGCAAACAAGATAGCAAGTAAAGTAAAACTAGCAACTAATTTTTTTGTATTTTGATTTAGTGCAGCAAACAAAGTAGTAAATAAAACTAAGCAAGAAAAAAACAAAGTAAAGAGATTGAGAAGTGGAGACTCCCCTTGCAGCGTGTCTTGATCTCCCCGGCAACGGCGCCAGAAATTTAGCTTGATGACGCGTAAAGCACATGCTCGTTGGGAACCCCAAGTGGAAGGTGTGATGCGTACAGCAGCAAGTTTCCCTCAGTAAGAAACCAAGGTTTATCGAACCAGTAGGAGTCAAGAAGCACGTTGAAGGTTGATGGCGGCGGGATGTAGTGCGGCGCAACACCAGGGATTCCGGCGCCAACGTGGAACCTGCACAACACAACCAAAGTACTTTGCCCCAACGAAACAGTGAGGTTGTCAATCTCACCGGCTTGCTGTAACAAAGGATTAACCGTATTGTGTGGAAGATGATTGTTTGCAGAAAACAGTAGAACAAGTATTGCAGTAGATTGTATTTCAGTAAAGAGAATTGGACCGGGGTCCACAGTTCACTAGAGGTGTCTCTCCCATAAGACAAACAACATGTTGGGTGAACAAATTACAGTTGGGCAATTGACAAATAAAGAGAGCATGACCATGCACATACATATTATGATGAGTATAGTGAGATTTAATTGGGCATTACGACAAAGTACATAGACCGCCATCCAACTGCATCTATGCCTAAAAAGTCCACCTTCGGGTTATCATCCGAACCCCCTCCAGTATTAAGTTGCAAAGCAACAGACAATTGCATTAAGTATGGTGCGTAATGTAATCAACAACTACATCCTTAGACATAGCATCAATGTTTTATCCCTAGTGGCAACAGCACAACACAACCTTAGAACTTTCTGTCACTGTCCCAGGTGTCAATGCAGGCATGAACCCACTATCGAGCATAAGTACTCCCTCTTGGAGTTACAAGCATCTACTTGGCCAGAGCATCTACTAGTAACGGAAAGCATGCAAGATCATAAACAACACGTAGATATAACTTTGATAATCAACATAACAAGTATTCTCTATTCATCGGATCCCAACAAACGCAACATATAGAATTACAGATAGATGATCTTGATCATGTTAGGCAGCTCACAAGATCCGACAATGATAGCACAATGGGGAGAAGACAACCATCTAGCTACTGCTATGGACCCATAGTCCAGGGGTAGACTACTCACACATCACACCGGAGGCGACCATGGCGGCGTAGAGTCCTCCGGGAGATGATTCCCCTCTCCGGCAGGGTGCCGGAGGCGATCTCCTGGATCCCCCGAGATGGGATCGGCGTTGGCGGCGTCTCACGGAAGGTTTTCCGTATCGTGGCTCTCGGTGCGGGGGTTTCGTCACGGAGGCTTTAAGTAGGCGGAAGGGCAAGTCAAGAGGGGGCACAGGGGCCCCACACCATAGGCCGGCGCGGCCAGGGGGTGGGCCGCGCCGCCCTAGGGTTTGGGCACCCTGTGGCCCCACTTCATTTCGTCTTCGGACTTCTGGAAGCTTCGTGGAAAAATAGGCCCCTGGGCGTTGATTTCGTCCAATTCCGAGAATATTTCCTTACTAGGATTTCTGAAACCAAAAACAGCAGAAAACAAAGAATCGGGCACTTCGGCATCTTGTTAATAGGTTAGTTCCAGAAAATGCACGAATATGACATAAAGTGTGCATAAAACATGTAGATAACATCAATAATGTGGCATGGAACATAAGAAATTATCGATACGTCGGAGACGTATCAACTCTCTTCAACGCTTTACTAGGGAAGATATTCTGTATTCGAAACCTCCCGCTCAATGCTTAGATGAGTTTGATAATTATATTATTAAGCAAGAAAATTTTAATATGAGAGTAGAGAATCATTTAATGGAAAATTCTCAAGCTATTAGTAATTTGCATGATATTATGGAGAGAACCTCCAATGATGTTAAGATGCTTGTTAAACATTTTCATATGGTTCAAACTCAAATTGATCAGCTCACTAAAGTGCAAAATGACTTGTTAAAAAATAGTTCTAAAGAGAAACATGCTTATGAAGTAACAACTAGGGGCGGTGTTTCTACCCAGGATCCTCTATATCCTGAGGGGCATCCCAAAAGAGTTGAACAAGATTCTCAACGAATTGAACCTACTGCTCCTTCTAAGAAAAAGAAAAAGAAACATAAGAATGTTGTAGAATCCTCTGAACCTGTTAATGATCCTAATAGTATTTCTATTTCTGATGTTGAAACTGAAAGTGGTAATGAACATGATAAAGATAATGATAAGAATGATGGTTCTGATAAATAAGAGGTTGAAGATGAATCTGAAAAGCATGCTAAAAATAAAAAGTACACTAAATAAGATTTTACTGCTAAGAAACATGGTAATGAAAGGGAACCTTGGGTTCAAAAGCAAATGCCTTTTCCTGCTAAGAAACTAAAATCAAAGGAAGAAGAACACTATAATAAATTTTGCGATTGGATGAAACCTTTATTCTTGCAAATCCCTTTGACTGATGCTATAAAATTGTCTCCTTATTCAAAGTATATGAAAGATAATGTCTCTAATAAAAGGAAAATTCCTAATGAGGAGATTTCCACTATGCTTGCTAATTACTCTTTCAATGGCAAAGTTCCAAAGAAGTTGGGCGACCCAGGTATACCGACTATTCCTTGTTCTATCAAGAATAATTATGTTAGAACTGCTCTATGTGATTTGGGAGCAGGTGTTAGTGTTATGCCTTTTTCTCTTTACAAGAGACTTTATTTAGATAAGTTGATACCAACTGATATATCTTTGCAAATGGCTGATAAATCTACTGCTATTCATGTTGGCATATGTGAGGATGTTCCTGTTCAAGTTACTAATAACTGCTTGATATTAACTGATTTTGTTGTGTTGGAAATGCCTGAAGATGATAATATGTCTATTATTCTTGGGAGACCTTTTCTTAACACCGCAGGGGCTATTATTGATTGCAATAAAGGAAAAGTTACTTTCAATGTTGATGACAAGGAGCATACTGTTTATTTTCCCAAGAGGATTGATAAAGTATGTGGAGTTAATACAATTTCTAATGTGAGAACTATCAAAGTGGGAGCTATTGATTGTCATATATATGAGCCTAAAGAAGGATATCAAAATATTATGATTGGATCCATATCAATACAATTCAAGGTAACATGATTGATTTGAGGTTTATTTCTTCTTATGTTATGTAAAATTTATTTGGTGGAAAGACTTGATCAACCTTGTTAACAAATTCATTTTATATGCATAGAGGAGCTAAACAACATTTCTTTCTTCCTCCACTTGTTCTACTTGCTGTAGCACTTTTTGTTTTGCAAAGTTCTTTAGTTAATTAGAGATTTCAAAAAAAAATCTGCCCAGTAATAATAAATTTAATACCCAGAAATGTGCATTTTTCAAAGTTTTCAAAAAATTCACAAAAATTATACAGTTGGTCTTATTTTTCGAAGAGGCACCTGGGAGCACCTGGGGATGACCAGTGAGGCACCCCAGGGTGGCACCCCACCAGCCGGCGCGGCCAAGGAGGGGGGCGCGCCACCCTATGGTGTGGGCCCCTCCTTGCCCCACTACTTCATCTCTTTCTCCCATCTCATTCTCTCTCCCGAAAAAACTCGAACCAGCTTTCTCTCACTCGCGTTTTTGCTCAAGAACTCGGGATTTCTCGATCTCTTTGCTCAGCCTAGATTTCTGTCTGAAATTTGGCACATTTGCTCTCCGGTATGTGACTCCTCCGATTATCCAAATAGAATTTTGTTTGGTTGAGCATATCTTGAATATTTTGCTGTTGTAGGTAACATGTTTAGTGAGCTTGCATGCTTGTTCTAAGTTGTAAGAATTAGTTTTGATGCATGTTTAGTACTCTAGCAAGTTCCTATAGTAGTTTCCCTCAATTATATGTCACCAAATCAAATTTTATAATGTTTGTTGAAAAATTTCAGAAAAGGGAGATGGATAACTATAACTTTGGAGAAGTGTTTGAAAGAGAGACGACAAGCACGGGGAGGCCCTCTAGGACCGCCACTCGGTTCAGGCGATCCTACAATGAGGACGTCATCGCACCGAGCTTCGAAGCCGAAGAGGACAATGGAGTCCCTAACGCTTCATCTTTTCCATGTTATATCTTTTTGAGTAATGCAGGGTTGCTGGATGATTTCTTGGTCCTCATCGGTAATGTGGGCTTAACCGCATATATGGAAGATGAGAGGGAGCAATACTACATGCTAACTAAAATCTTTGTTGAGAGCTTTCAGTTCAACAACAAGCACTATCAACCATCAGTTGCATTCAGGATTTATGGTAATCCTATTACTATGAAGTTGAAGGATTTTTGTACTGCATTGGATATTGCCCCTGTAGGTACAGCGAAGAAGATCGAGAATAATCCCAATGCTTTGCTGGAGCTCTATCGAGGAGTCACCAATGATGATTGCCGCACCATTCAGCGTGGCAAGATAAGAAACATTCAACTCCCCGCCATTAGATATCTTGCTTATTACCTTGCTACTAGCATTCTTGGTAGGGAGAACATGATACGTCTCCAACGTATCTATAATTTCTGATGTTCCATGCTTGTTTTATGACAATACCTACATGTTTTGTTCACACTTTATGATGATTTTATGCGTTTTCCGGAACTAACCTATTGACGAGATGCCGAAGTGCCAGTTCCTGTTTTCTGCTGTTTTTGGTTTCAGAAATCCTAGTAAGGAAATATTCTCGAAATTGGACGAAATCAACGCCCAAGATCTTAAAATCCCACGAAGCTTCCAGAACACCCGAGAGCCACCAGAGGGGAGCCCTGGGGGCCCCACACACCAGGCTGGCGCGGCCAGGGGGTGGGCTGCGCCCCCCTATGGTGTCACCGCCTCGTCAGCCCTCCGACTCCGCCTCTTCGCCTATTTAAAGGTCCCTGACCTAAATCTTCGATACGGAAAAGCCACGGTACGAGAAACCTTCCAGAGCCGCCGCCATCGCGAAGCCATGTAGAAATTATGATAGCTGTGAATAACGGACACCGATGCCACTATTGAAGCTTTCCCATCGCCAAACACAACATTATTACGGTGGTGCCAGACACTGATACGTCCAAAACGTATCTACTTTCCCGAACACTTTTGCTATTGTTTTGCCTCTAATTTGTGTATTTTGGATACAACTAACACGGACTAACGCTGTTTTCAGCAGAATTGCCCTGGTGTCTCGTTTTTGTGCAGAAATTCAACTTTCAGGAAAATCCCCGGAATTTATGTCGAAGGGCTTATTTTTCCAGAAGATTCACGGAGCCAGAAGGGCAGGCCTGGGGGAGGCCCAGGGCCCCCACACACTAGGCCGGCGCGGCCTGGAGGGGGTCGCGCCGCCCTACTGTGAGGCCGCCTCGGCCAGCCTCTGACGCCCCCCTCTGGACTATTTAAGGGTTTCGATCTAAAAACGCGAGAGGAGAAGTCGAAATCGCCAGAAACCATCCAGTACGCCGCCACCATCGCGAAACTCCGTCTCGGGACCAGAAACTCCGTTCTGGCACTCCGCCGGGACGGGGAATTGGAGGAGATCATCGCCATCATCACCACCGACACCTCTCCATCGACCAGCAATGTTTCCCCATCCATGTGTGAGTAATTCTCCCGCTGTAGGCTGAAGGGGATGGTAGGGATTGGATGAGATTGGTCATGTAATAGCATAAGATTGTTAGGGCATAGTGCCTAGTGTCCGTAATTGGTACTTTGATGATATTGTTGCAACTTGTTATGCTTAATGCTTGTCACTAGGGCCCGAGTGCCATGATCTCAGATCTGAACATGTTATTGTTTCATGATGATATTCATTGTTTTATGATCTTACCTGCAAGTTGTATACATATGTCGCTGTCCGGAACCCGAGGCCCCAAAGTGACAGAAATTGGGACAACCGGAGGGGAAGGCAGTGATGTGAGGATCACATGTGTTCACGGAGTGTTAATGCTTTGCTCCGGTGCCCTATTAAAAGGAGTACCTTAATTTCCAGTAGATTCCCTAGAGGCCCGGCTGCCACCGGCTGGTAGGACAAAAAATGTTATGCAAGTTTCTCATTGCGAGCACGTACGACTAAATATGGAACACATGCCTATGGATTGTTTAGTACTTGGACACCGTTTTATTACTATCTGCAAATGCCCTACTTTGATTGTTACATGAGTTTCTCTCATCCATGCAACGCCCGTTCATCCATCCCTGTGCCTACAGTATTTTAATCCTGTTGTTTACTATAATCACTACTGCTGTTTTTGTTACACTGCTGCTGATATTTCACTACTGCTACTGCTATAAAACTATTACTACTGATAAACTCTTGCGAGCAAGTCTGTTTCCAGGTGCAGCTGAATTGACAACTCCGCTGTTAAGGCTTTCAAGTATTCTTTGGCTCCCCTTGTGTCGAATCAATAAATTGGGTTTTACTTCCCGCGAAGACTGTTGCGGTCCCCTATACTTGTGGGTCATCAGACACGCCAAAGGAGGAATAGAAGTTTCGGTCGGGCCTCCTTTGCCGTGTTGGACATCAAGTAAAGGAGCCATTCTTTACCACTGACTTGGAACATCTCTTCCGGGGGGAGCTGCCAGAGTTTCCTTGATTCTTCACGCGGAGCACGAGCAAGAGTGCATCTCACGAGTGCATGGTGATCATCCTCACTCTCCCGTCCACATACAGTGCAAATAGGATCCGTCGAGGGTATGCGACGATGCAAACCAGTGCGCATAGCTAAGGTAGACTTAGCGGCTTTCCAAACTGATGGTCAAACTGAGGTGATGAATAGAACATTGTCACAACTGTTGAGATCCATGATCAAGAAGAACTTGAAGGAGTGGGAAGATTGTTTGCCGCATGTGGAGTTTGCTTGCAATAGGACGGTACATTCTACCACAGAGTTATGTCCGTTTGAGGTGGTGTATGGTTTCAAACCCATTACTCCACTTGACTTGTTGCCTCTACCCATACATGAGAGAGTCAATATGGAGGCATCAAAGAGGGCATATTTTTTATGAAAGATACATGTAAAGACTAAAGAGTTGATAGAAAAGAAAGGCAAGAACAATGCTGCAAGGGTGAACAAGAAGCGCAAGAGATGTTGTTCAAGCCTGGTGATATATGGTCTGGGTATATTTTCGCAAGGATATGTTCCCAAAGCTGCGGAAGTCCAAGTTGCTTCCTCGTGGTACTGGTCCTTACAAAGTGCTTGCCAAGATCAATGATAATGCATACTCTATGGATCTTCCAATTGATGAGTTTGGTGTCAGTAATTCTTTCAATGTGGCTGATTTGACACCATATGACGAAGAAGACCTTGGAGCGTCGAGGTCGATGATACGTCTCCGACGTATCGATAATTTCTTATGTTCCATGCCACATTATTGATGTTATCTACATGTTTTATGCACACTTTATGTCATATTCGTGCATTTTCTGGAACTAACCTATTAACAAGATGCCGAAGTGCCGCTTCTTTGTTTTCTGTTTTTGGTTTCAGAAATCCTAGTAAGGAAATATTCTCGGAATTGGACGAAATCAAAGCCCAGGGGCCTATTTTTCCACGAAGCTTCCAGAAGTCCGAAGACGAAACGAAGTGGGGCCACAGGGCGCCCAAACCCTAGGGCGGCGTGGCCCACCCCTTGGCCGCGCCGGCCTATGGTGTGGGGCCCCTGTGCCCCCTCCTGACTTGCCCTTCCGCCTACTTAAAGCCTCCGTGACGAAACCCCCAGTACCGAGAGCCACGATACGGAAAACCTTCCAGAGACGCCGCCAACGCCGATCCCATCTCGGGGGATCCAGGAGATCGCCTCCGGCACCCTGCCAGAGAGGGGAATCATCTCCCAGAGGACTCTACGCCGCCATGGTCGCCTCCGGTGTGATGTGTGAGTAGTCTACCCCTGGACTATGGGTCCATAGCAGTAGCTAGATGGTTGTCTTCTCCCCATGGTGCTATCATTGTCGGATCTTGTGAGCTGCCTAACATGATCAAGATCATCTATCTGTAATTCTATATGTTGCGTTTGTTGGGATCCGATGAATAGAGAATACTTGTTATGTTGATTATCAAAGTTATATCTACGTGTTGTTTATGATCTTGCATGCTTTCCGTTACTAGTAGATGCTCTGGCCAAGTAGATGCTTGTAACTCCAAGAGGGAGTACTTATGCTCGATAGTGGGTTCATGCTCGCATTGACACTGGACAGTGAGAAAGTTCTAAGGTTGTGTTGTGCTGTTGCCACTAGGGATAAAACATTGATGCTATGTCTAAGGATGTAGTTGTTGATTACATTACGCACCATACTTAATGCAATTGTCTGTTGCTTTGCAACTTAATACTGGAGGGGGTTCGGATGATAACCTGAAGGTGGACTTTTTAGGCATAGATGCAGTTGGATGGCGGTCTATGTACTTTGTCGTAATGCCCAATTAAATCTCACTATACTCTTCATGATATGTATGTGCATGGTCATGCCCTCTTTATTTGTCAATTGCCCAACTGTAATTTGTTCACCCAACATGCTGTTTATCTTATGGGAGAGACACCTCTAGTGAACTGTGGACCCCGGTCCAATTCTCTTTACTGAAATACAATCTACTGCAATACTTGTTCTACTGTTTTCTGCAAACAATCATCTTCCACACAATACGGTTAATCCTTTGTTACAGCAAGCCGGTGAGATTGACAACCTCACTGTTTCGTTGGGGCAAAGTA
This sequence comes from Lolium perenne, assembly GCF_019359855.2. Taxonomy (NCBI): domain Eukaryota; kingdom Viridiplantae; phylum Streptophyta; class Magnoliopsida; order Poales; family Poaceae; genus Lolium; species Lolium perenne. Next base: position 163,916,747 of record NC_067245.2, on the reverse strand, counting down.
CTTTGGTTGTGTTGTGCAGGTTCCACGTTGGCGCCGGAATCCCTGGTGTTGCGCCGCACTACATCCCGCCGCCATCAACCTTCAACGTGCTTCTTGGCTCCTCCTGGTTCGATAAACCTTGGTTTCTTTCTGAGGGAAAACTTGCTGCTGTGCGCATCATACCTTCCTCTTGGGGTTCCCAACGAACGTGTGAGTTACACGCCATCAAGCTCTTTTTCTGGCGCCGTTGCCGGGGAGATCAAGACACGCTGCAAGGGGAGTCTCCACTTCTCAATCTCTTTACTTTGTTTTTGTCTTGCTTAGTTTTATTTACTACTTTGTTTGCTGCACTAAATCAAAATACAAAAAAATTAGTTGCTAGTTTTACTTTATTTGCTATCTTGTTTGCTATATCAAAAACACAAAAAAATTAGTTTACTTGCATTTACTTTATCTAGTTTGCTTTATTTATTATCTTGCACTCTATATCAAAAACACAAAAAAAATTAGTTACTTTTGTTACTATGTCTAGCTCTGAACCTGTTACTTCTTCGCCTGAAGAATTAGTCTTCACTTTTAAACAAGGGGATGAGGAGAGTTTTAAGGATGCTCGGTCTAGAATTTTTACTTCTTATCGTAAAACTGAACCTCAAATGACTCTAAGTTTGCTCCTTAGTAATTTTTATTTTGGTCTTATGGTTCTCTATAGATATGCTTTGGATACTTTAGTGGGAGGAGATTTCCTTCATTGCAATGGGGATCAAGCTTTTAATGCCATAAAGAAGTTGGTTGCATCACATGATTCAGCTAATAACTTTGATTCAGCCCTTACTAGCATATATAGTAGATTAAATAGTCTCGAGATAAGTACATCTCGCTTGAATGATAATTATTGCCACGTTCGTAATCGTCTTGAACAAGTTTTAGTGAACTCTAAACTCTCATTGTGGGATCCTGCTGTTAAAATTGTTATCGGTGATCGAACTCTCCATGCCTACTGTGATATTATGTATGAATTTTGCCTTATGCCTGAAAGTATTTATAAATCTTTGAAACTTTGGGGAGTTGATGAAGGAGGAGAAGAAATAACTCTCATTGATAACTCTACTATAATTCCTAAAGGAATAGCCGCAGGTGTGCATACAACCATTCTTGGAAGGACAATATCCATTGATTATCTTGTTATTGAAACAGGAAAACTCACACTCGGAAGATCCCTGCTGAAACTATTGGGAGCAGTCATTGATGTTGGAGAAGGCACTCTGAAATTCACCTCTATACCGGGGGGAAATCATATATTTCCTAAACCCAAGGGAAAGAAAAACAATAAGAAAGGTAAGGGTAAAGCCCAAGGTAAGGTTGGCACACCGTCTCTTGATAATACTTGATACACACTTTCTGCGCCTAGCTGAAAGGCGTTAAAGAAAAGCGCTTATGGGAGACAACCCATGTTTTTACCTACAGTACTTTGTTTTTATTTTGTGTCTTGGAAGTTGTTTACTACTGTAGCAACCTCTCCTTATCTTAGTTTTGTGTTTTGTTGTGCCAAGTAAAGTCTTTGATAGTAAAGTAAGTACTAGATTTGGATTACTGCACAGTTCTAGATTTCTTTGCTGTCACGAATCTGGGTCTACCTCCCTGTAGGTAGCTCAGAAAATTAAGCCAATTTACGTGCATGATCCTCAGATATGTACCCAACTTTCATTCAATTTGAGCATTTTCATTTGAGCAAGTCTGGTGCCATTTTAAAATTCGTCAATACAAACTGTTCTGTTTTGACAGATTCTGCCTTTTATTTCGCATTGCCTCTTTTGCTATGTTGGATGAATTTCTTTGATCCACTAATGTCCAGTAGCATTATGCAATGTCCAGAAGTGTTAAGAATGATTGTGTCACCTCTGAATATGTTAATTTTTATTGTGCACTAACCCTCTAATGAGTTGTTTCGAGTTTGGTGTGGAGGAAGTTTTCAAGGATCAAGAGAGGAGTATGATGCAACATGATCAAGGAGAGTGAAAGCTCTAAGCTTGGGGATGCCCCGGTGGTTCACCCCTGCATATATTAAGAAGACTCAAGCATCTAAGCTTGGGGATGCCCAAGGCATCCCCTTCTTCATCGACAACATTATCAGGTTCCTCCCCTGAAACTATATTTTTATTCCATCACATCTTATGTGCTTTGCTTGGAGCGTCGGTTTGTTTTTGTTTTTTGTTTTGTTTGAATAAAATGGATCCTAGCATTCACTTTATGGGAGAGAGACACGCTCCGCTGTAGCATATGGACAAGTATGTCCTTGGTTTCTACTCATAGTATTCATGGCCAAGTTTCTCCTTCGTTAAATTGTTATATGGTTGGAATTGGAAAATGATACATGTAGTAATTGCTATTAATATCTTGGGTAATGTGATACTTGGCAATTGTTATGCTCATGTTTAAACTCTTGCATCATATGCTTTGCACTCATTAATGAAGAAATACATAGAGCATGCTAAAATTTGGTTTGCATATTTGGTTTCTCTAAGGTCTAGATAATTTCTAGTATTGAGTTTGAACAACAAGGAAGACGGTGTAGAGTCTTATAATGTTTTCAATATGTCTTTTATGTGAGTTTTGCTGCACCGGTTCATCCTTGTGTTTGTTTCAAATAAACCTTGCTAGCCTAAACCTTGTATCGAGAGGGAATACTTCTCGTGCATCCAAAATACTTGAGCCAACCACTATGCCATTTGTGTCCACCATACCTACCTACTACATGGTATTTCCCGCCATTCCAAAGTAAATTGCTTGAGTGCTACCTTTAAAATTCCATCATTCACCTTTGCAATATATAGCTCATGGGACAAATAGCTTAAAAACTATTGTGGTATTGAATATGTAATTATGCACTTTATCTCTTATTAAGTTGCTTGTTGTGCGATAACCATGTTCACTGGGGACGCCATCAACTATTCATTGTTGAATTTCATGTGAGTTGCTATGCATGTTCGTCTTGTCTGAAGTAAGAGCGATCTACCACCTTATGGTTAAGCATGCATATGTTAGAGAAGAACATTGGGCCGCTAACTAAAGCCATGATCCATGGTGGAAGTTTCAGTTTTGGACATATATCCTCAAATCTCAAATGAGAAAATTATTAATTGTTGTTACATGCTTATGCATAAAAGAGGAGTCCATTATCTGTTGTCTATGTTGTCCCGGTATGGATGTCTAAGTTGAAGAATAATCAATAGCGAGAAATCCAATGCGAGCTTTCTCCTTAGACCTTTGTACAGGCGGCATAGAGGTACCCCTTTGTGACACTTGGTAAAAACAGTGCATTGTGATGATCCGGTAGTCCAAGCTAATTAGGACAAGGTGCGGGCACTATTAGTACACTATGCATGAGGCTTGCAACTTATAAGATATAATTTACATGATGCATATGTTTTATTACTACCGTTGACAAAATTGTTTCATGTTTTCAAAATCAAAGCTCTAGCACAAATATAGCAATCGATGCTTTTCCTCTATGGAGGACCATTCTTTTACTTTCAATGTTGAGTCAGTTCACCTATTTCTCTCCACCTCAAGAAGCAAACACTTGTGTGAACTGTGCATTGATTCCTACATACTTGCTTATTGCACTTATTATATTACTCTATGTTGACAATATCCATGAGATATACATGTTACAAGTTGAAAGCAACCGCTGAAACTTAATCTTCTTTTGTGTTGCTTCAATGCCTTTACTTTGAATTATTGCTTTATGAGTTAACTCTTATGCAAGACTTATTAATGCTTGTCTTGAAGTGCTATTCATGAAAAGTCTTTGCTTTATGATTCACTTGTTTACTCATGTCATATACATTGTTTTGATCGCTGCATTCACTACATATGCTTTACAAATAGTATGATCAAGGTTATGATGGCATGTCACTCCAGAAATTATCTGTGTTATCGTTTTACCTGCTCGGGACGAGCAGAACTAAGCTTGGGGATGCTGATACGTCTCCGACGTATCGATAATTTCTTATGTTCCATGCCACATTATTGATGTTATCTACATGTTTTATGCACACTTTATGTCATACTCGTGCATTTTCTGGAACTAACCTATTAACAAGATGCCGAAGTGCCGATTCTTGTTTTCTGCTGTTTTTGGTTTCAGAAATCCTAGTAAGGAAATATTCTCGGAATTGGACGAAATCAAAGCCCAGGGGCCTATTTTTCCACGAAGCTTCCAGAAGTCCGAAGACGAAACGAAGTGGGGCCACAGGGCGCCCAAACCCTAGGGCGGCGCGGCCCACCCCTTGGCCGCGCCGGCCTATGGTGTGGGGCCCCTGTGCCCCCTCCTGACTTGCCCTTCCGCCTACTTAAAGCCTCCGTGACAAAACCCCCAGTACCGAGAGCGCCACGATACGGAAAACCTTCCAGAGACGCCGCCAACGCCGATCCCATCTCGGGGGATCCAGGAGATCGCCTCCGGCACCCTGCCGGAGAGGGGAATCATCTCCCGGAGGACTCTACGCCACCATGGTCGCCTCCGGTGTGATGTGTGAGTAGTCTACCCCTGGACTATGGGTCCATAGCAGTAGCTAGATGGTTGTCTTCTCCCCATGGTGCTATCATTGTCGGATCTTGTGAGCTGCCTAACATGATCAAGATCATCTATCTGTAATTCTATATGTTGCGTTTGTTGGGATCCGATGAATAGAGAATACTTGTTATGTTGATTATCAAAGTTATATCTACGTGTTGTTTATGATCTTGCATGCTTTCCGTTACTAGTAGATGCTCTGGCCAAGTAGATGCTTGTAACTCCAAGAGGGAGTACTTATGCTCGATAGTGGGTTCATGCCTGCATTGACACAGGACAAAGTGATGAAAGTTCTAAGGTTGTGTTGTGCTGTTGCCACTAGGGATAAAACATTGATGCTATGTCTAAGGATGTAGTTGTTGATTACATTACGCACCATACTTAATGCAATTGTCTGTTGCTTTGCAACTTAATACTGGAGGGGGTTCGGATGATAACCTGAAGGTGGACTTTTTAGGCATAGATGCAGTTGGATGGCGGTCTATGTACTTTGTCGTAATGCCCAATTAAATCTCACTATACTCATCATGATATGTATGTGCATGGTCATGCCCTCTTTATTTGTCAATTGCCCAACTGTAATTTGTTCACCCAACATGCTGTTTATCTTATGGGAGAGACACCTCTAGTGAACTGTGGACCCCGGTCCAATTCTCTTTACTGAAATACAATCTACTGCAATACTTGTTCTACTGTTTTCTGCAAACAATCATCTTCCACACAATACGGTTAATCCTTTGTTACAGCAAGCCGGTGAGATTGACAACCTCACTGTTTCGTTGGGGCAAAGTACTTTGGTTGTGTTGTGCAGGTTCCATGTTGGCGCCGGAATCCCTGGTGTTGCGCCGCACTACATCCCGCCGCCATCAACCTTCAACGTGCTTCTTGGCTCCTCCTGGTTCGATAAACCTTGGTTTCTTTCTGAGGGAAAACTTGCTGCTGTGCGCATCATACCTTCCTCTTGGGGTTCCCAACGAACGTGTGAGTTACACGCCATCAGTCGACGCCTTTTGAAGGGGGCGGGAGATGATGAGGACATCCCTACCGAACCACTACCTCCGTCATTACAAGATGAAGACGATGCTGTTGTGAAGCTCAAGTCCAATGAAGTTAGGATTGGACCTATGACAAGAGCTCGTGCGAAGCTATTAAAACAACAGGTGAACTTGTTCCTAAATGGTACTTTGATTGATGAGAACTTTATATTGTCTAAGTCTTGTTACTTATGTATGATCAGGTACGAAGATGGAGCAAGCATCGCACGAGGAGAAGATGAGCAGCTGGACGTGAAGCTAGACATGGAGCTGGACGTGAAGCTGGACAAGAAGACATCCCATGGAAGCGCGAGCGAGGAGAGGGAGGCATTTGCAAGGGAAGAAGAAGATGTCCAGGCCGGTGCCAGACCCGGTCCAACCGGTCGCCACGCCGGCCGGCCCGGCCCTAGGCCCGGTCCAACCGGCAACCACGCTGGGTGAGCCCGGCGCCCGCCAGCTCCTGCGCTGGTGCCAACCAGGTGGGTGTACTGTAAGTCACCTCGGTGGCCCGGTCCCAGCCCGGCCGTAGGCCTGTTCCAAACCGGACTGGCTGGCCCCTGGCCCGGTCGACCGGCCCCCAGGCCGGCCGTGTCCGAGTCAGTCTCGACCAGATCCCGATCTGGGTCGGTTATTTTTGTATTTTCTTGACTTCTGGTCGTCCTAAACCTCCATATAAGTGCCCAGGACATCCCCAAATTAGGTTTAGACCACGTTTAAGATAAACCCTAGTTCATATTTGATTGGTTTGCAACTCTATTGAATCTATACACCAATTCGCATCAATCTGGTGTTTTGCTACTGAAAGTCTTGTGTGATGTGCTGTTCCATTGGGATTTAGACGGTTGCAAGTTACCGCTTCGTGGTCGGTGGCTACGTGCGTAAGTGTGTGCAGTTGCGAATATCTTGCAGGGTTGAGAGCTATTGCATTGACGACAGAGATCGATCGAGAGACTCGTCAGCGTCATACAAGTTATCATCCACTTCATCATCGTGTATCACCACCCCCGTCGCTTACTGAGAAGATCGGGCAACCCCTTATCACTATGTTACCCCCACTATGAGCAGACTCAGTTATCATCTTGGTCATAATGATCTTTTTAAAAGGCCTAATAAATAGGTATAGATAGAGTACAAGAAACATATTAGGCTAGCCATAGTGCTAGTATTATAGTTAGTATCATGCACATTGGTCCCACAAAAATGCTGATGTGGCAGCTAATTAAGGAGGAGAGAGGAGATTTGAGTAACATAGGTAGATACCGTATCATAGCGCAAACAACGAAAAAAGTTAATGCTAAACAAATCTTGTACACAATTTTTCATTGAGATTCTGAAAAACAATAAATATAGCATAACTATGATACTAGTACTCTATGATACTACCCACTATAGAGATAATATCATGTAATAGTATCATATGCATGATACTACTACATGATACTTACCACTATGATCAGCCTTAGGCTCATAAAGGCCTCAAGGTTTATCGGCGTGACTGCCTGTTTTTGAGGTCTTGCTGCAGTCCAAATGCTAGTACTCCATACACATCTATACTAGAGGAAAATCCATCATCCATTCATCTAATTTCCACGCCGAGAGTGGCGCTGGCGCCGGCACCCGCGGGGATAGGTCCACTCTACCCATCCAGTCGAAACCGTCGGCGACGGGCTGGGCAGCGGCCACGACGGGCCCACCTTCGGCGATGGGCTGGGCGGCGGCCACGATGGTCCCGTCATCATCGACGGGCGGGATGGGGGCCATGACGGGCCCACCATCGATGACGGGCTGGGCAACGGCCGCGACGGGCCCGTCGTCGTCGACGAGCGGGGCGGCGGCTGCAACAGGCCCGCCGTCAACGACGGGCTGAGTGGCGGCCATGATGGGCCCGCCATCAGCGACGAGCTGGGCGGTGGGCCCCTCGAGTAGTGTCCTCCTACACAAAGAAAAACCCATTAAAAGTTAGTTCATGTTTCTTGAAAATAAGGTTTCACTATGATGAGCCTTGAGGTCGACCTCCAAGGCATACGAGTGGTCGCAAATGCAGTGACAGGTCTTGTCCACCCCATGCTTACTCGCATAGTGTCGTCGAATAGCTGTGATGTCGGACAGGGCACAGTGTGCGCTATGATAAATACAATCCTCCTTCGGGCAAATGAACGCCTTATTCACCCTCAAGTTGGGCCCGTCGTTCTTCTCAAGGTTCTTGTAAACACCGTGCTCTTGCTTGTGCATCCGGAGGGTATTCAATCGAGGAAACGCCATTTGGCACAAATCACACACGTAACTCGATGATATGTGCATCTGGGTCTAATAGTAATATTATTAGTAGTTATAGTAGTAAAATGAATGCCATATTGGAAACTTAAGTTATGTTCGCAAAAGTATAGGGCTAAAGATGTTTGTTTTTGGGGAGTTTTACGGTACCCCCAACTTAATATAGACCGTCTATTTTTGTTGATCCAAAGGATATTATTAAGTAATACTTCTGCCTGAAACGTGTGTGGTATGAATGATACTTCTGCCTGAAAACGAGGTAGTATTCACGTATGCAGGGTCAAAATTGGAAGGTCTACAACAGCATCAAACAAAATCCCGTTATCAAAGGAATTCCCAGTAAATCCTGCAACAAATGCATGCATGGCCGCCGCCTGACTAGTTTCATGTCACGGTGGTGGTCTAGATCGATGTGATCTTGGCTGTTAAGAAAGCCATTGCTTCTTACGATTGTTTTGCCGTTGTTTGAGAAGATTGGGCAAACCCAAAGTAGTTCCGTTGGCCATGAGTTTTGCATCGTGCGCGGCCGTCGGCCGGTGGCCACCATGCGCACATGAACTCCCTCAAAACAGTTCTCACATCATTATAGTAATTACTGTAGAGATCTAGACAAAATCAAATTAGCCGGTATTTCTCAGAGAAGACATGGGATATAAAAAATGGATCTGGCTGCCAAGATCTTGGGCTAAATTAACGGGATACTTAGTGGATATAATGCTCGAATAAATGATTTTCTACTTAAAAAGTCCACATTGCCCCTGAAAATCAATGGCTAGATTTCAAATTATACTCCTCACTTCCGATAGGTAGTAAAAGGTACCGTAAAAAAAGCCTTGTTTTTAGGGAATAGGACTAAAGAGTAACTGGATGAGGGCTACGGATAAGGCCCAGTTCTTGTCAGAGGGGAACAACATCCTATACGGAGCGGAACAAGACACTAGACGAAGCGGAACAACAAAATTGACGGAGAGGTACAACACACTAGACAGATGGGAACAACAACCTAGACAAATGGGAACAACCAAATAGATGGAGGGGAAAAACACACTAGAAAGATGGGAACAACAACCTAGACGAATGGGAACAATAAAATAGACGGAGGGGAATAAGACACTAGAAAAATGGGAACAACAACCTAGACGGATGGAAACAACGAAATAGACGGAGGGGAACAACACACTAGACAAATGGGAACAACAAATTAAACGGAGGAGAACAATAGGGCAACAACCTAGACGGAGAGGAACAAGAGACTAGACACATGGGAACAACGGCCTAGACGAAGGGGAACAACGACCGACACAGAGAGGAACAATGGCCTAGACAAAGGGAAACAATGACCTACATGGAGCGGAATAACATCCTAGACGGAGGGGAACAACAAACTATACAGAGGGGAACGACATCCTAGACGGATGGGAACAACAAACTATACAGAGGGGAACAACATCCTAGACGAAGGGAAACAACAAACTATACAAAGAGGAACAACATCCTAGATGGAGGGAAACAACAAACTATACAAAGGGGAACAACATCCTAGACTGAAGGAACAATAGAGAACATCACGGGAAACAAAAAAAATACACCCGGGAACAAAAAGCTTTTGTGGAACTAATTTTCTATAGCAAAAGGAACAACTCAGTATACATTAGGAAACAACAGAGAACTTCACTGGAAACAAGAACAGTACTAAGAAAGAATAAAAGAAGGAGAAGAAAAAAAAAGGAAAAAACAAGAACGTATTAAGCTTGCAGGTAGTGAAATGAAAAAATAAAAAATAAACAAAAAAACAGCAGGAAAACATTAGGAAAACAACAGCTTCTGTATAAAAAATATGTTGTAGGTGAATAACAACGCGTGTAGCTTTACTGTCTCTGTTCTTGCGTACTCCTTCCCGTGACGCGAGTTCGAATCGTGAGCCAATAGATTTTGTTTTTGCCTTTTCTCGCAACAACAGCGAAGTGGAAGGTTGACGAGCTACATGGGCCGGAAGGTTGACGAGCTACATGGACCGAGTCCACGATTGAAACCCTTCAGCGGTGCGCTACCGAGTCGTTTCCCCTTCTATGGTTCAGGAGCACCTACTCTCCGCCTTAAGCGGGAGCGAGCGCTCGCTCCGCCTGAAGTGTCTCCCCCTGGGCCGCTCCAAAACTGGGCCCAACAAAAGGTATTGTTTCTCTCTTCTTTTTTTCTCTTTCAGTTTAGATCTTTAAAAATGTTTAAATTCAAAAAATATTCAAATATAAAAAAGTTCAAAAACCAAAAAATATTCGAATCTCAAAAAAATCAAAATTTAAAAAGTTCGAATTTAAAAATGTTTGAAACTCAAAAAGTTCGAAATTCAAAAATGTTCAAATATTAAAAATGTTCAGATCTAAAAAAGTTCAAATTTTGAAAATGTTCAAAGAATTTATTTCGAACAAAAAATATATTTGAACAAATTTTGAATTTGAACAAATTTCAAATTTGAACAAAATTCAAATTTGAACAAATTTCAAATTCGATTTTTTTAATATGAACATTTTTTAAATCAGGACAGAAAAAAATCTGAACAAAATTTGGAATCAGTAAAACCAGCACAGCAAAAAAACCATAAAAGAAACCATCCAAAACCAAAAAAACTAGAGAAACCCTGAAAAAACACAAAAACAAAAACAAAGGGAAAACCGTACCTCCTAAGCGCTAATGGGCCGGCCCACCCAGTCCGTCGCTTGAGCGGGAGCGAATCGCTCCCGCAATAAGCGGCGAATAGGGTTCGCGCCTTCTATGCCTTTAAAAAAAATCACGGCTAATTCAGATTTCAGAAATCATTCACGGGTAAATGGTCCATGTTAGAAAACTTGTTCACGGCTAAAAGTGGTTCAGATTTTAAAAAGCTTCAGATTGTTTTTTTTTATCAAATTCAAAGAAAAACATTATTATGTTTTACTCACTCCGTGCATCAATATAAGAATTGAACTAGATACAAATCAAAGTGAGTGGAAATACACACAAAAATAGACTAGATACAAATTAAAGTGCATGAACCAGATAAATTGCTTTAATATCTTACATTTCTAAATAGTGGGAGTACGTTTCTAGTAGTCATATTAATTCAACATGAATATTTCATGGACAAACTACTTTTTAAGTAGATTTGGTGCGCTTGTGTGTGCAATTGGTTACGTCTCCAGGGCAGTGAGGAAATATGCATTGGCGAGTTCTTTTTGCTTTACCTGGGTAACCTCTTTTCCTTCGACGCCGCCGCCGCTGGCTTTCCTCCTCCTTGATTGAACTAATCCGCTTGAATACCTTGCGCCACCTCGCCCTGCAGGATAGCTCCTTGATTGAACTCAGCCTCAACACCTTGCCCCACCAGCATAGTTCCTTCTTGATTGAATTCAGCCTGTACACCTTGCGCCACCTCGGCCTGCACGATAGCTCCTTCTTGATTGAAATCATCTTGAACACCTTGCGCCTCCTGTCGGGGGGAAGACCCCGGGTAGAGCAATGGACGCGGAGCAGCCGGCTGGCCACTGGCCGGCTCGCGGCAAAGGCCGGCTGAGGAGCAGCCGGCTGGAGCCGTGGCCGGCTGGTCCGGAAGCCGGCTGGCTCTAGGTCCTAGTCGGCCTGGCTACGGCCGCCAATGCTGTAGCTGGGTCGGCTTCTACAAGGCATATCCGACTGGGGGTTTGTACCTCAGACCGACTCGAGGCTGGCGAGTCTTGCACTAGAAGGAACCGGGTTGGTGATCCGGGTTCGCGAAGTCCACGCTGACTTCATCTCCCATAAAGAACGGGGCACTGTGGAGCAATAGTGCCACGCGCCGGACAGGCCATCATGACATACGTCGATCCGTACTGGCTACAGTGGCTGATGGCGACAGGGACACTTCCTCTCCATACCGCTGACTTCGGCAGCCGGATGGGACAGACCATGAGGCCTCAACGGCTCCTGACGTCAGTACCTCGGGAAGGAGCGGAAGCCGGAGCCGGCCAAGCCGGCCAGTAGACTATAGGGTCTTATATGTAAAGTGCCGGTGCCTATATAAGTCGCACTACCCCCTCTCGTGCAGGGGATCGATCATTCTGACCTCACTTCCACCCTTAGCGCTGCCCTGTGAGAGAGACTCTTGTCTTCCTTAGTCTCCCAGGAGCAGCCGGATACAGCTCTAGGAGCAACATTGTATTGTGTGATCATCATATACATCCCTAGCAGGAGTAGAGGTGTTACCTCCATCGGAGGGCCTCGAACCTGGGTACGTCGCTGTGTCGCTCGTCCCCATACCAGCATCCGGATACCGCCGTGAGATCTCTCAGGAACCACCTTCGTTAGCCACCCTATGGCATATGCCGTGACGATACCACGACATTTGGCGCCCACCGTGGGGCTTTCAGTTTTCTCGGCCGGTATCTTCATCCGGACGGGCCTCACCATCACCACCGGCGAGCGAGTCGCTTCAGGCTTGATCTGGAGATTCGGCTCCCTCGACTGCGTCAGCGACAACGCTGGCTGCTTCGCCGACCGGCCCTTCCCAGCCGGCGGCAGCGTCATCTCCTTCGGCGGCCACGACGTCTACGTCGCCACCGTCGCACCGCCTCGCTACCCGCGGCAGGTGCTGCGCTGCGCAAGCCCTCCTCCGTGAGCCGGCAGCAGCGTTCCCGCCAGCCCCGCCGTCGTGCAAGTCATGATGGCTGGCGAGGAGCTCCCCACCAAGAACCCTCGCGTTCGCGGCCCCAACTTGGAGCACAATGTCGACCCCAACGCCTCCGGCTCGGGCCCGAAGGCGCCGCCTCCACCATCCCGGCTGGACGAAGTCCAGGCGAAGCTGAGCTCTCCGCTCACCGCCGAGCTCTCCGCTTCCACGTCGAGGCGGACCTGGAGGCGCATCGCCAGCTCCTCCTCCAGCAGGCCGACGAGCTGGTTACCGCCAAGCGCCAGTTGGCCATCACCCAGCGCGAGTACGAGCACGCGCATGGCTTCACGCCAGGCGGCAACAACCCCAGCCGAGCCGGCATGATCCGCCGGCGAGGAGGCGGCCTAGGCGCCGAGATCGAGCGCGACGGCGCGGAAGCGCCGGCTCCGTCCGCGGAGCTGCCCGTCTACAACACCCCCGACAAGAACATCCTCGCAGCCGAAGCCGCTGCCAAGGAGCTGGCCCTCCTCGAAGGAGAAGAGCTGCGCCGCCAGACGCAGCGCGTAGCTGACCTGTGCCGGGCTGCAGCTGAGCAGACCAAGGACCCCAGGTATGGTGCTCCGAAAGCTCATCCCGTCCGCGCTGCTGCAGGCAACAGCAAGGACCCTCACAGGGACACGGCCGAGTCCGCCTCGCCCGCACCAAGCCGGCACAGAGATTCCCGCGACACACGCGCAGGTTCAAGCCGGACAAGCCGGCTGGACGGTGGCCACAGCGGCCGCAGCCGGCCACCACCAAGCCGGAACCAGGAGCATGACTCCGAGCAGGCGGCCCCAAGGCGCCAGCACAGGCCGGCTCCAGAGCGAACCGGCACCCGCCAGCCGGCACGTTCCCGGTTGGGCCCCCGCGTCGAGCCCACCGACGCCAGAGACCGCCTCGATCGGCTGGTCGAATCCCGCATCGCGGAAGAGGAGGCGCCGGCTTGCCCCAAGTGCTTCGGGCCCCGCATCGCCAACGCGCCCATGCTCGACGGCTTCCAGCTCCCCCGCGACACGCCCAAGTACGACGGCACCGCCAAGCCGGAGGACTGGCTGCAGGACTACTCCACCGCAGTCGGCATCTCCAGAGGCAACAAGCGCTGGGCGGTGCGATACTCCCCCCTGATGCTGGTCGGCTCCGCCCGCACCTGGCTCAACAACCTGCCAGCCGGCAGCATCAATGGCTGGCTTGATTTCGAGGAGGCCTTCATCAGCAACTTCACCGGCACCTACCGCCGGCCGGGTCGCCCCCAGCAGCTAGAGATGTGCAAGCAGGGCCCGGACGAGACGGATCGCGCGTACCTGACGCGCTGGTGCGAGATGCGCAACTCCTGCGAGGGCGTGCACGAGATCCAGGCCATCAGCTTCTTCATGGGCGGCTGCCGGCCCAACACCATGCTGTGGCACAAGCTGCGCCGCAGCGAGCCCAAGTCCATGGCCGCCCTCATGGCCATCGCCGACAAGTACGCGCTGGCTGAAGAAGCCGGCAAGGCGACGGCTGAGCCAACGCCGGCTCCCTCCAGGCGGGACCACCACAAGTCGGCTGAGCACAAGCCGGCAGACGGCGCCTCCCATGGCAGCCGGTGGGACAACTACCGTGGTAAGCGTCACAACGACCAGCCGGACCGCCGGTACGGCTCCGCCCATGTGGAAGCCGTGGCAGACAATGCGGCAGGCGGCAGCCGCCGCCAGAAGCAAGACCGGCAATGGAAGCCGAAGTACACCTTCGAGCAGATGCTCGACTCGCCGTGCAAGTACCACAGCGGCAAGAACCCCTCCAACCACACCACCCGCGACTGCCACTTCATGAAGCGGCTGACAAGCGGTGAACCTCTCCCGCCTCCACCCCCGCCCCCTCCAGCCGGCGGGCCGGGTGGCGCAGCCGGCATGGAGAACGCCAACCTCGAGCACCACGAGGCTAACCAAGTGCACCATGGCCGATATCTGGCCGAAGATGCTACCTACATCATCTTCACCTCCGAGCCCGAGGACAGGACGAGCCAACAGAGCCGTTCCCTCGAGGTCAACGCGGTCATACCGCCGGTCCCCCAGTACCTAAACTGGTCAGAGCAGTCCATCACTTTTGATCGCCGCTACACACCGGCTGTCCTGCCGAACCCGGGCAGCTACGCCATGGTCCTCGACCCCACCATTGGCACGACTCGGCGCAGCGTGCGTTTTTCACGCGTCCTCATCGACGGCGGCAGCAGCATCAACATCCTCTACCGCGACACCGCCCGCAAGCTAGGCATCCAAGAAGCCGAGCTGCGTCCCACCCCCACCGTCTTCCATGGCATCGTGCCGGGCCACTGCTGCCAGCCGATCGGCCGGATCACGCTGGAGGTGATGTTCGGGAAGCCGGATCATTTCCGCACTGAGAAGATCGAGTTCGAGGTGGTGGACCTCGTCAGTCCCTACCACGCGCTCCTGGGCAGGCCGGCCCTGACCAAGTTCATGGCGGTGCCCCACTATGGGTACCTGAAGATGAAGCTGCCCGGCCCCAAGGGGGTCATCACCATAGCCGGCGACTACCGCCGCTCCATGGACTGCGCCACGCAGAGCTCCAAGATGGCCCAAACGCTGGTCATCGCCACCGAGAAGCAGCTCATCCACGACGCCGTCGCCCTCGCCAAGGCCGCGCAGACGGACATGCCGGCTGCAGGCAACCCGGCTGGGATGACTCACTTCCAACCGGCCGACAACACCAAGCAGATCCTGCTGGACCCGGCGCAGCCGGACAAGTACGTCACCATCGGTGCCGGCTTGAGCAAGAAATAGGAAAGCGAGCTCACCAGCTTCCTCCGTGAGAATCGGGACATCTTCGCATGGACTCCAAGAGACATGCCGGGTGTGCCGAGGGAGTTGGCTGAGCACCACCTCCACGTCCGGCCTGAAGCCAAGTCGGTGAAGCAACCTCTCAGGCGCTTCACCGAAGAAAGAAGGAAGGCCATCGGTGAAGAAATCGCCCGGCTGCTAGCAGCCGGCTTCATCATGGAAGTGCTGCACCCGGACTGGTTGGCAAACCCGGTCCTGGTTTTGAAGAAGAACGGCTCCTGGCGCATGTGTATCGACTACACCAGCCTGAACAAGGCGTGCCCGAAGGACCCCTTCCCCCTGCCGCGCATAGATCAAGTCATAGACTCGACTGCCGGCTGTGAACTGTTGTCTTTTCTAGATGCCTATTCAGGCTACCACCAGATTCCTTTGAATCCGGATGATCAAATAAAGACTTCCTTCATTACCCCGTATGGGGCTTATAGCTACACGACTATGCCGTTCGGCTTGAAAAATGCAGGCGCCACCTACCAAAGGTGCATGCAAAAATGCTTGCAGGATCAAATCGGCAGAAACGTTCACGCATATGTGGATGACGTCGTTGTAAAGACCAAGGAGACGACTACCCTCCTTGATGACCTGAGAGAAACCTTCACCAATCTGCAAAGATTCCGGATGAAGCTCAACCCGGCCAAGTGCACATTTGGCGTGCCGTCTGGCCAGCTCCTTGGCTACCTCGTCTCTCAGCGAGGAATCGAAGCCAACCCGGAGAAGATCCGTGCCCTGGAGAAGATGGAACTGCCGCAGTGCCTCAAGGACGTCTAGAAGTTCACTGGCTTCCTGGCCTCCTTGAGCCGCTTCGTCAGCCGGCTGGGGGAGAAGGCACTGCCCTTGTACCAGTTGCTGAAGAAGTCGGACAAGTTCACCTGGTCACCGCAGGCGGACGAAGCCTTCCGTGACTTGAAGCGCGTACTCTCAACCGCGCCAATCCTCGCAACGCCGGCTTCAATGGAGCCGATGCTGTTGTACATCGCAGCCACCAATCGAGTGGTTAGCGTTGTCCTGGTGGTGGAGCGCAAAGAAGCCGACAGGGAGCAGCTGGTTCAGCGCCCGGTCTACTACCTCAGCGAAGTGCTCTCCCAGTCGAAGCAAAACTATCCCCACTACTAGAAGGTCACCTACGGCGTGTACATGGCGGCCAAGAAGCTCAAACACTACTTCCAAGAGCACCCCATCAAGGTGGTTGCCACAACGCCCTTGGCGGAAATCATCGGAAGCAAAGACGCCAACGGCCGGGTTGCCAAGTGGGCTCTAGAGCTAGCCGCCCATACCATCCTCTACGAGTCTCGCACGGCCATCAACTGGGCCGAGATGCAATACTTGCCGCCTGTGCCGGACTCCACACATTGGAAGCTGCACTTTGACGGCTTGAAGATGCGCAACGGCTTGGGAGCCGGCATCGTCATCACCTCTCCCAAGGGAGACCGGCTGGACTACGTCCTGCAGATCCACTTCGCCGCATCCAACAATGTGGCAGAGTATGAAGCGCTCATTCATGGGCTAAAGCTGGCCAAGGAGATCGGCGTGCGTCGCATACTTTGCTTCGGCGACTCCGACTTGGTTATACAGCAAGCGTCTGGCGACTGGGATGCGAAGGACGCCAACATGGCCTCGTACCGCTTCCACGTCCAGCAGCTATCCGGCTTCTTCGACGGCTGCGAATTCCACCACGTGCCACAGGCAAACAACGAGGCGGCTGAAGCCCTGTCCAAGATTGGCTCAACCCGGCAAGCCATTCCGCCGGGTGTCGCCTTGGCGGTTCTCAAGAAGCCGTCCATCACACCGTCACCAGACTCGGATTCAATATTCGTGCCGGCTGACCCGGGGGCTGCTCAACCGAACCCGGGGGCTTCATCGCCCAAGTCGGGGGGCTAACAAGCCAAACCCGCCGGCTACCATGCCGAACCCGGGGACTTCTCAGTCCAACCCGGGGGCTTCATCGCCAAACTCGGGGGCTAGCAAGCCGAACCCGCCGGCTAGCAAGCCGAACCCGGCGACCATGCAGTCGAATCCGAAAGCTCCCACGCAGGAGGCCTTGTTGGTTAGCGTATTCGAGATAAGATGCGTACCTTCGTGGGCACAAGAATTCCTCTCCTACCTCACCGACGGTGTGCTGCCTGATGATAGAGTCCAGGCCAGGCAGATTGAGAGAAGGGCCAAGGCCTATACAATCATCAACCACCAGCTGTACAAACGCAGCGTAAGTGGGGTGTTCCAGCGGTGCGTCGAGCCGGCTGAAGGGATTGAACTCCTACGGGAAATCCATCAAGGAGAGTGCGGACATCACGCCTCATCCAGAGCCATAGTGGCCAAGGCTTTCCGGCACGGTTTTTACTGGCCGACTGCGCTCAGAGACGCAGAAGAGCTGGTGAAGAAGTGCAACGGCTGCCAGTGCTTCGCAAAAAAGAGGCACCAGCCGGCTTCCGCCTTGAAAACCATCCCCATCACATGGCCGTTTGCCGTATGGGGCTTGGACATGGTGGGCCCGTTCAGAACGGCGCGAGGCGGCATGACACATCTCTTGGTGATGATTGATAAATTCACCAAGTGGATCGAAGCCAAGCCAATCAAGAAGCTGGACGGCTCCACAGCCGTCACATTCCTCAAGGAGATCATCGTGAGATACGGCTACCCCCACAGCATCATCACCGACAACGGCAGCAACTTCTCCCAAGGCATCTTCTCTCGCTATTGCGGGGATATGGGGATCCGGGTGGCCCTATCCTCTGTGGCGCACCCGGAGTCTAACAGACAAGTGGAGAAGGCTAACGGCTTGGTCTTAGCCGGCATCCGGCCCCGGCTGGTGGAGCCGCTCGAGCGAGCAGCAGGCTGCTGGATTGAAGAGCTGCCCAATGCGCTGTGGAGCTTGCGGACAACTACAAACCGCTCAGTCGGCTTCACACCATTCTTCCTCGTATATGGGGCCGAAGCCGTCCTGCCGACGATATCGAGCACGACGCGCCAAGGATCAAGCTCTACACAGAAGCTGAAGCCAAAGAAGCTCGCGAAGATGGAGTCGACTTGGTCGAAGAGGCCCGGCTGCTGGCCGCATCCAGATCTACTACCTACCAGCAGAGCCTCCGACGCTATCACAGCCGGAAGGTTCAGCCCTTAGCATTCCGAGAAGGAGACCTAGTGCTTCGGCTGATCCAGCGGACAGCCGGACAGCATAAACTGTCATCCCCATGGGAGGGTCCCTTCATCGTGAGCAAGGCAGTAGGCAATGATTCCTACTATCTCATAGATGCCCAAGAGGCTAGAGAGAACAAGCCGGACAAGGCTGACGAGGAGACTAAACGTCCCTGGAATGTCAACTTGCTCCGCCCATTTTATACTTGAGAAGCAGGAATGTATGTATCCCTTGTACTCCTTTTGTAAGCTATGAAAAAGCATGCGCCAAGAGCGCCGTTTCCGACAAGTTTTTCGCGTACTCTACTTTGTTTTGCCAGTTGGCTTACACCCTCTCACGTGGCCGGCTAAGTAACGTGATCCGGTTTCCGACAGCCGGCTTCCGATCCAGCTACAGACCGCAACCCGGCTGTCCGGCTGGCGGGAGTAAGGTTTAGGGAGCCGGCACGCGAAAAACGACTGAGGGAAAGAGTGAAAGCGAATTGACTTGCAACTTTTCATAATAGTGCCGGATTGCCGAACTCGGCTTGTTCGACTGAAATACTGTCGGCCTCACCCAGCGGCCCGCTCTTGATCCGGCGACGGATCGCAAGTCGGACGTACGATCGGCAAGAGCAAAGCCAAAGAGTGGGGCGGATGGGAAAAAGCAAACAAGTAGAAAGAAAGCAAGTAGGCACACACATGATCAACAAACACTTTAAAGTGTGACATAATAAAAGGACGATAATATTCATACATATGCACCCGGCATTCCGGGGATTTAACGAATTGTCTTGGCAAAAGCAACACCTAGAGACAGGTAAACTAAGCACCGGCTGGAGGAGGACCAGCCGGAGGAGCATCAGCAGAGCCGGCCGCCGGGTCATCCTCAGGCACGTCGTACGCCTCCTCGTCTTCCATCTCCTCGTCCTCGTCCTCAGACGGCGGGTTCGGGTCCGGGATGAAGAGGCCCTTGTCGACGAAGTCGGCGATGGCGCAGGCACGGGCGAGCCGGGCGGTCTTGATCTCAGCCGGGAGCTTGTCCTCCACGCTGGCCCGCCGGTACTCGAGCTGCCCAAGGTCCACCTTGTTGTACCAGGAGAGGACGAAGGACAGCGCCATGTCGGCTCCAGCGCGCGTGGCAGATTCCCTCTAGTCGAGGAAGCGATCCGGCGCCCGCTCCAGCCAGGAGATAAGATTGGAGAGATCTTGTGGCAGCATCTCCGCTGGCCACAGCGTCTGGATCAGCCCCTCAGCCGCCTTCCGGAGCTCCCAGCCGAGCTTGGTGATGGGCTCGACGCGGGCGGCCATGGATGCCATATAATCTTCCATGGTGAAGTACTCCGCGCTGCCCTCGCCAGTCGCCCGCCTCCTAGCCTCGCACGCAACACCAACGGCTGCTAGCGCCGCGTCCTGCGCCTCCGGGAAGGCCGCTGTAAAGAAGAAACACGTCAGAAATCTGTCAAAGCCGAAAAAAGCTGAAAAAAGCGAATTTTCGAAGTCCTAAAGTAGGCCTGGCGGCAGCCGGCACGAGCCGACTGCCCCCAGCCCGAAGATGGAGTTTCCGAAGCTCTAAAGTAAGCCTGCCGGCAGCCGGCACGAGCCGACTGCCCCCAGCCTGAAGATGGAGATTTCGAAGAAAAAGCCTGGCGGCAGCCGGCAAGAACCGACTGCCCCCAGCACGAAGATGCAGATAGCGAAAAAATCAGTTTCTGCTGCCGGCTGCCAACCTAAGCCGGCAGCCGACAGCCGAAAGCCGGCAAAGGGAAAGGAAGAAAGAAAAAAGCACTCACCCGACAAGCCGCGGTCGAGCGTGCCAATCTCCTCCACCCAGCGCTTGGCGGTGGCCGACAGCTCCGCAGACTTGGCGGTCACCTCCTCCTGAAGCGCAAGCCGCTGCCTCTCAACCTCAGTCAGCCGCTTGCTCAGGTCATCAACCTTCTCCTTCTCAGCTGTCCTGAGGAGGGCAAGCTCCTTGAGGTGGTTCTCCTCAAGCCGGCGCAGCCGCGCCAGCTCCCCATCAGCCACCTTGAGCTTGGCGGCAGCAGACCGGCCCGCCTCCTCGCTCTCGGCGCACTAAGCGCGAGCAGCCCGAAGGTCCGCCTCCAGCTGCGGGACCCTGGTGGCTTCAGCTGCAAGACGGCCGGAAAAGGCGTCAGCCAACCAAGATCGAGAAAGAAGAAACCAAGTCAAACGAAGAAAACCTTACCCTTGACGGCCTCCAGCTCGCGAGCCAAGTCGGCTCGGTCAAGCTTGGCCTTGTGGTAGTGGGTCAAGGCGCGGTTGTACAAGTTGGTACGCCGCTCCGTAACCGCCTAAGGAAAAAGAGAGTTAGTCAAGCAGACGAAACCCGGACCGGCTCCAAGCAGCCGGCCCACGCCTCGAAGGGCTACCAGGATGATAACCAGATTGAAAAACAGATGAAGCGCTTATCTTGCTGGCTTCCTCCACCTTGGCGAGGTTGGCCGCGGTCTCAGCAGCCCTGGCCTTGAGGTTGGCCTGGAAGCCGGAGAAGAACATCTTCCCCGACGCCTGGCCCGGGTTCCCCTCCCGGCTGGTCACCTCATAGGAGTCCGCGCTGAGCCACGCCTGCTCCATGGTACCAGCCGAGCCAAGGCTGGAGTCGGAGGCGGACGGCACATGCAGAAGCCGAGCGCCCTTGGCCACGTGCAGGCCCTCCAACGGCGCCGACGGGGCCTCCATCCTCACCAGCGCGCGCGAGTCGGTGTCCTCCGTGCGCGCTGGCTCGTCCCGTGCTGGCTCCCTCCTGGCCGGCTCCTCCCTTGCCGGTTCCGGAGGTGAAGGCGCTCCGGGCGAAGCAGTCGCCCCGGTCGGGGCAGCCGTCTCCGGCGCCTGAGATGCCCCCTCCGGGCTCTCCTCCAACACCACCACGCTCGGCCCGGCTCCGGCTCCGGTCGCAGGCGGCACAGCCCCGCTGGCTCCGGCTCCGGTCGAAGGCGGCATGCCCCTGCCGGCTCCAGCCGCTGGATCCAGAAGAAGAGTGCGGCGCGGGAACATGTCGTCCAGCGTCGGCTGGCGCGTCGGCTCGCCCCGTGCGCCGCGGCCAGGTGCTGAAGCCAGAGGCACAGCGAAGGAAGGTGCCCCCGCGGGAGGCGGAGTACCCGCAGGCGGCGGCGGCGTAGGCGCGCGCGCCGAAGGCTGTGGCGTCGACTCCCTCCTTTGTCGCGGAGGCGGCGACACGACGCGCGGAACCTGCCGGGAGCCGCCGCCCTGGGTGAACTTGATGGGGGCCCTAGCCGAACAGATAAGAAATAGATAAGCATAAAGAGAAAGGAAAGAAAAGGAATCAAACAAGAAGAGAAGAGAACTCACCCGGCCTGCTCCGGAACCTTCTTCGGCTGCTGCCGGCGCCGCTTCTTCGCCTTCGCCTCCAAGGTGACGGTGGAGCGGGGGTCGCCGACCCGTTTCTTCCCCTTGGGCGCCGAAGTCGCCGTGGTGCTAGGCGGCCTCGCGCGCAGAGGCACTGCGGGGATCGGCCCCGTGGCGGACGTCGCCGGCTCATCGTCCTCCTGCTGCTCTGGCGAAGGAGGCGGATTGTGCTCCCCCTGGCCGCCTTGATCAGGCGCCTGCAGCAGGTCGTCGTCGCCAGCCTGGTCGCCAGCTTGGTCAGCCAGATCAGCGTGATCCGGCGTCCACCTCCTTGTCGCCAGGTCGCCGTCCTCGACGTTCTGGCGGTCGAAGAGCTAGAAAAACAGAAGATGTAAGTAAGCAGCAAGCCGGAAGTCGGCAAAGAGAGAAGTCGGCCACGCAGCCGCAAGCCGGAAGTCGGCCAAAACAACGAAACTTACCAGCTCAGGCGGCAGGTCCCGGTTGCGGGGCGCCAGCCCGTAGTTCCAGTCCTCTGGCATGTTGGCCTTGGTGATGTTGTTCACCCGGCGGGCCACCTGGGCCTTGTTGAGCGGCGCCTTGGACGTCCGGGTCGGATCGAACCGGCCGGACATGTGCCCGATCTTGTGGGTGCGCAGCTGAAGCGGCAGCACCCGGCGCTCGGCGATGGTGCAGAGGAGGTCCTCGGCAGTCAGCCCGTTCGCGACGGCGGCCCCCAGGAAATCCCAGAGCTGGCTCACCTCCGCGTCCGGGTCCGTCGTGCGGGCGTTGTAGCCCCAGTTGATCCGGCCGACTGGAGGAGCCGGATTGAACTCCGGCAGGTTGATCCGGTCGAAGCCCGGATTCTCGTTGCGCACGTAGAAGAATGACATCTGCCAGTTCTTCACCGAGTCGACAGTCGGAATCTTGGGGAAGGGCGTACCTGGCCGGGAGTAGATCGAGGCGGCGCCACAGGTCCGCAGGTGGCCGTCGGTGGTCTGCGCCTTGATGAAGAAGAGGCGGCTCCAGAAGTCAATGTCCGGCCACAAGCCGGCATACGCCTGCATAAAAGCCACATAGCAGCTGAGGAGGACGCAAGCGTTGGCCGGAAGGTGGTGCGGCTGCAAGCCGAAATACTCGAGGAAGTGGCGAAAGAAGTTGGACGCCGGCAAGCCCAACCCGCGGTCGAGATGCGCGCCGAAGACGACGCGCTCGCCGGGCTCCGGCTTGGGCTCCACCTCCGCGCCGGGCGCCCTCGTGCTCACCGTCGACGGGATCCGGCGGAGGCGCACCAGACGCTCGATGTCGTCTTCCCTCATGTAAGACCCCCTCCAAGACCCGCTCGCGCTGGCCATTGATGAAGAGGAGGAGGAAGAAGACCACGAGAGGCGAAAAGGTGAAGAAGAACCTCGCGACGGCGGCGGCGACGGCGGTGGCGGATGGCGCACCGTTGAAACACGGGGCCCCGTGGCGCCAGCTCGTCGGAGTGGCGGCGGCGGATTGACGGAGATGCGTTCTCCGGAGTTCGCCAGTGAGAACCTCCACCGGAGCGACGAGGAGCTCGAGCGCGAGGAAGAACAGCGAGAAGTTTGGGCGCGAGGAAGAGCGAGCGGAGCGGGAGCGCGAGGAAGAAGAAGTGCGGGGAGTGCCGCCTCGGTACCCTCCCGCGCGGCATTTATAGCCGCCCGTGGCGGACGGTGGGCCTCCAAGTGGCAGACGTGGCCACGTCGCCCGGATTTTCTGCGCCATAACTCCTCCCACGATCGCTGCGGTTACCAGAAACCGCCACACCACGTCCCCCACGACCGCACTGGATCCGGAGGAGACATTGATGTGACCAGACGAACCGGCAGCAGCGGCCTGACGTCAGACCGGTCAAGTCGGGCGCAGGACCCGAGGCGGCGGAGACTCCGGCGCGCCGCAAGCCGGAGCCGGACATTAAATTCAACTCGGCCCAAAACTATCCCAGCAAGGCGGAGACATCACCAGGACTTGTGAAAAAGTAAAAGCTGCAGAAGTGAAAATCACGGCCGGCTAGGAGCAGCCGGCCGAAACGAGCCGGGTGAGGGCGCAGCCGGCTGAATGGAAATTCTCAGTCGGCCCCTCCGAGTGCCGTCAAGCATATTCGAGAGATCAAAAAGCCAGGAAAACCTGCCTAGGTCCTTCTAAACGCAGGACCTTGCCAGCTTCGGGGGCTAATGTCGGGGGGAAGACCCCGGGTAGGGCAATGGACGCGGAGCAGCCGGCTGGCCACTGGCTGGCTCGCGGCAAAGGCCGGCTGAGGAGCAGCCGGCTGGTCCGGAAGCCGACTGGCTCTAGGTCCTAGTCAGCCTAGCTACGGCCGCCAATGCTGTAGCTGGGCCAGCTTCTACAAGCCATATCCAACTGGGGGTTTGTACCTCAGACCGACTCGAGGCTGGCGAGTCTTGCACTAGAAGGAACCGGGTTGGTGATCCGGGTTCGCGAAGTCCACGCTGACTTCATCTCCCATAAAGAGCGGGGCACTGTGGAGCAATAGTGTCACGCGCCGGACAGGCCATCATGGCATACGTCGATCCGTACTGGCTACAGTGGCTGATGGCGACATGGACACTTCCTCTCCATACCGCTGACTTCGGCAGCCGGATGGGACAGGCCATGAGGCCTCAACGGCTCCTGACGTCAGTACCTCGGGAAGGAGCGGAAGCTGGAGCCGGCCAAGCCGGCCAGTAGACTATAGGGTCTTATATGTAAAGTGCCGGTGCCTATATAAGCCGCACTACCCCCTCTCGTGCAGGGGATCGATCATTCTGACCTCACTTCCACCCTTAGCGCTGCCCTGTGAGAGAGACTCTTGTCTTCCTTAGTCTCCCAGGAGCAGCCGGATACAGCTCTAGGAGCAACATTGTATTGTGTGATCATCATATACATCCCTAGCAGGAGTAGAGGTGTTACCTCCATCGGAGGGCCTCGAACCTGGGTACGTCGCTGTGTCGCTCGTCCCCATACCCGCATCCGGATACCGCCGTGAGATCTCTCAGGAACCACCTTCGTTAGCCACCCTATGGCATATGCCGTGACGATACCACGACACCTCCTCGCCCTCCATAGCTCCTCCTTGATCAACTTCTCGCTCACCTCTAGAGGATATGGTGTGCGGGGATGCTCGACCGCACCGTGCGCGTGAGTTTGAGCACTCCTCAGCTTTTGCCCAGTAATGAAGTGCTCTACTCAGCCCTGTGAGAGCTTTGATAGATCGGTGGGAGTATGAGAACCGTGTCTCAAACTCTTCCAAAACAGGTTTATTTTCCTACAATCCGTGTCAGCAGTCCAAAATAAGAACCGACCGGAAACAGTAAGGTGCACAAGGCTGAAAACGACGATGGACCGTGTCCACGTTAACCGGGCTAAACTTTTCGCGCATCCGTCAATCTACATTGGTGTTCCTTCTCACCGCCTTAGTAGTGCTTGATATGTTATCTCAAGGGGAGGTTACTCAGTGGCGGGGGCAAAGTGCTAAAAATTTCTCTTCTAAGCCTTGTAAAATATTCCTTCAGTAATTCTCAAAAAGTGGGGGGGGGGGGGGGCGGTGGCCCCCCTGACGTGTACATAGCTCCGCCTCTGAGGTTACTGCCAATGAATCACCTGAGCACTCATCTACTGATACCGAGACAATGTGCTCCCTATCTGTACATGCCATGACCGGGTAATTTAGTTACATGCTTTCATAGAAGATCATGAAGTCTTGATCCTTATCGATTCTGGCAGCTCGACCTCTTTTCTTAACAAACTGTTGGCATACCAAATGGCAGGAGATCAGAAACTAAGCAATGCTTGCAGGGTGAATGTATCTGATGGCACTCAGTACAGGTGTTCCACTTATACGTCGCAGTGTTGTTGGTCCTCAGCTGGCCATAACTTCTCCACAGACCTCAAGATTTTACCACTGCGATCATTTCGTGCCATCTTGGGAATGGATTGGCTCGAAAAGCACAATCCAGACATTGATTAAATTGAGAAAACTTTGAAAATCAAGACGTCAGCGGGAGTTATTCAGTTGCAGGGACACAAAGTGACTCAGATACGGGAGCAGTATGGATTCTCGGCCGCCTCCGCGGCCGGAGAGTTCGAATCGGAGATCATGTAAGTCTCATGATCCCGTTAATGGAGGGAATCCTGGTGCTGCACGGCCACGGATAACCAGATTGGATTCGGGGTTTACGGGTGCGCCCTCAGAGCGAGAGTAGGAATTCCTGAGACACCGTTCGTCTACACCAATGATGGCACGCTCAGGAGACAATTATTTTCCGATGGCCGAGGAACGAATCGACGACAACACTCACGATACACATGCGAGTGTTGATCGTAGGGAGGAAGCTGGGCTAGGAGAGGAAGATGATGAAATCCTGGAGGAGGTAGATTGGGTCCGGCCGGTGGAGATTGATGAGGATGAGGAGGCAGATCTGGATGTTGTCACAGGATGATGGACGGTGTTGGCCCGCTATGTATCACGCCGCCGCTACAGTTTGTATGTTCGATGAATTGGGCTCTGTCTGTCGCACGGAACACAAGATGACGTACAAGGATCTTGGTGACAATCTATTCCAACTTGATTTCTATGGCGAGGCAGATTACAAGTTCGTCATTATAGGAGGCACATGGCATCACCGTCATGATGCCGTAATTGTTGTCCCGTTCGGTCGCGATCAGTGTGCGGCGGATGCTAGACCTTTGGCTTTTCCCATCTGGATTAGGGTCTATGATCTTCCAAGAACTCTGATGACGAGGAAGAAGGGCACAGTCCTTCTGAAACAGTTGGGAGAAGTCTTGGATGTTGATACAGACAATAGGGAGCAGGCAAGCGGCCCGTTCTTGCGTGTGCGCATCCATTGGCCAGTAAGGCAGCCTCTGGTCTACACCCTACCAGTTAGCAGGAAGGACAAGGTTACGAGGCACAATATAAAGAGTTCCAATTTTTTTTGCTTCTTTTGCAGCCACATGGGTCTTGCACAGAAGGAGTTCCAAATCTCGATAGAGTGATACACATGTTCATAACATTGATGCTAAACGAATTAAATTAAATGATAATTCTACATATATGTGGCACTGTCGTCTTGGCCACATTGGAGTGAAGCGCATGAAGAAACTCCATTCCAATGGACTTCTTGAATCACTTGATAGATGCGAAGCATGTCTGATGGGAAAAATGACTAAGACTCTATTCTCTGGTATAATGGAGCGAGCTACAGACTTATTGGAAATAATACATACTGATGCATGCAGACCAATGAGTGTAGCATCGAGCGGTGGTTATCGTTATGTTCTAACCTTCACAAATGATCTGAGTAGATATGGGTATATCTACTTTATGAAACATAAGTCTGAAACTTTCGAGAAGTTTAAGGAATTTCAAAGTGAAGTAGAAAATCAGCGTAACAAGAAGATTAAGTTTCTGCGTTCTGATCGCGGAGGTGAATATCTGAGTTACGAGTTTGGCATGAATTTAAAGAAATGCAGAATACTTTCACAGTTGGCACCTCCAGGAACACCGCAGCGCAATGGTGTGTTCGAACGTCGTAATCGAACTCTCTTAGATATGGTTCGGTCTATGACGTCTCTTACTGATTTACCATTATCGTTTTCGAGTTATGCATTAGAGACAGCCACATGCACTTTAAATAGGGCACCATCTAAATCTGTTGAAACGATACCGTATGAATTGTGGTTTGGTAAGAAACCTAAGTTGTCGTTCCTTAAATTTTGGGGCTGCGAAGCTTATGTAAAGAAGTTACAACCTGACAAGCTTGAACCAAAAGCGGAGAAATGCATCTTCATAGGATAACCTAAAGAAACAATTGGGTATACCTTCTATCACAGATCCGAAGGCAAATTTTTCGTTGCCAAGAATAGATCCTTTCTTGAGAAGGAGTTTCTCTCGAAACAAGTGACTGGAAGGAAATTAAAACTCGACGAGGTTATTGAACCTTCTCTCGGACTTGAGAGTAGCGCAACACCAGAAGATGTTCTTGTGCCGCCTGCACCGATAAGAGAGGAAGCTAATGATAATGATCATGAAACTTTGAACGAAGTTACTACTGAACCCCGCAGGTCGACGAGGGTTCACACCACTCCCGATTGGTATGACCCCGCCTTAAATTTCATGATTGTGGATAACAATGATGATGACCCTGCGACGTATGAGGAAGCAACGATGAGCCCATATTCCAACAAATGGCAAGAGGCCATGAAATCCGAAATGGGATCCATGTATGATAACCAAGTATGGACTTTGGTAGACTTACCTGATAGCCACAAGGCTGTTGATAATAAATGGATCTACAAAAGAAAATAGATGCTGATGGTAAATTTTGATTTGTCGCGAAATGGTTCCGATAAATTCAAGGAGTTGACTACGATGAAACTTTCTCACTTGTGGTGAAGCTAAAGTCTGTGAGGACATTGTTAGCAATTACTGCATTTTTCGATTATGAAATTTGGCAGATGGATGTCAAAACAGCGTTCCTTAATGGTGACATTGATGAAGAGTTGTATGTGGTAAAACCCAAAGGTTTTGTCGATCCTAAAAATGCTGACAAGGTATGAAAACTTCAGCGTTCCATTTATAGACTGAAGCAAGCATCTCGGAGTTGGAACTGACGCTTTGATAAGGTGATCAAAGACTTTCGATTTATACAAACTTTTGGAGAAGCTTGTATTTACAAGAAAGTGAGTGGGAGCTCTGTAGCATTCCTGATATTATATGTAGATGACATATTGTTGAATGGGAATGATATATAACTTCTAAGTAGTGTCAAAGGCTATTTGAATAAGTGTTTTGCAATGAAGGACCTTGGAGAAGCAGCATACATTTTAGGCATGAAGATTTATAGAGATAGATCAAGACGCCTAATAGGGATTTCACAGAGTACATACCTGGATAAGATTCTAAAGAAGTTTAGAATGGATAAAGCAAGAAAGGATTCTTGCCCATGTTGCCAGGTAAGATTTGAGTAAAACTCAAAGTCCGGCTACGGCAGAAGAAAGAGAAAGGATGAATAAGATCCCCCATGCCTCGGCAGTAGGCTCTATCATGTATGTCATGTTGTGTACGAGACCGGATATAGCACATGATGTTAGTTTGACCAGCAGATATCAAAGTGATCCTGGAATGGAACACTGAACAACGGTCAAGAATATCCCGAAGTACTTGAAAATGACTAAGGATATGTTTCTTTGTTATGGTGGTGACCAAGAGCTCGCTGTAATACACCGATGCTAGTTGGAACACTGATCCAGATGACTCAAAGTCTCAATCTGGGTACGTGTTTATTTTGAATGGTGCAGCAGTAAGCTGGATGAGTGCCAAACAAAGCGTGGTGGCGAAATCTTCAACTGAATCTGAATACATAGCTGCTTCGGAGGCTTCATCAGAAGAAATATGGATTAAGAGGTTCATTACTGAGCTTGGTGTGGTTCCTAGTGTGTTGGATCCGATGACCATCTATTGTGACATCATGGATGCCGTAGCCAATGCACAGGAGCCAAGGTCACACAAGAAGCTGAATCATATCAAGCTACATTTTCATATGATTCACGAGTATGTCGAAGATGGTGACATAAATATTTGCAAAATACACACATATCTGAATGTGACAGATCCGTTGACTAAATCTCTCCCTAGAGCAAAGCATGACCTACACCAGAACGCCATGGGCGTTAGGTACATTACCATGTAATCTAGATTATTGACTCTAATGCAAGTGGGAGACTGTTGGAGATATTTCTAAGAGGCAATAATAAAGTGGTTATTATTATATCTTTGTGTTTATGATAAATGTTTGTATCCCATGCTATAATTGTATTGACCGGAAACATTAATACCTGTGTGTTATGTAAACATGTAAGAGTTCCTAGTAAGCCTGTTGTTAAGCTAGCTTGTTGATTAATAGATGATCATGGTTTCCTGATCATGAACATTGGATGTTGTTAATAACAAGGTTATGTCATCGGGAGAATGATATAATGGACACACACCCATAATAAGCGTAGCATAAGATCAAGTCATTAAGTTCGTGTTGCTATAAGATTTCAGTACATAGTAACCTAATCCTTTGACCATGAGATTGTGCAAAATAACTCACACCGGGTGGATGCTTTGATTAGATCAAATGCCACTTCGTAAATGGGTTTTTATAAAGATGGGATTAAGTGTTCGGAAAGTACGAGTTGAAGCGCATGGATCAGGAGTGGGATTTGTCCACCCTGATGACGAATAGATATATTTTGGGCCCTTCCGGTGGAATGTCATTCAATTAGCTTGCAAGCATGTGACTAGGTCACAAGCGATGACATACCACGGTACGAGTAAAGAGTACTTTTTGGTAACGAGATTGAACTAGGTATAGAGATACCGATGATCGAACCTCGGATAAATAAAGTATCGCGTGACAAAGGGAATCAGTATCGTATGTTAATGGTTCATTTGATCATGAAGACATCATTGAATATGTGGGAGCCATTATGGATCTCTAGGTCCCGCTATTAGTTATTGATCGGAGAGGCGTCTCGATCATGTGTGCATAGTTCACGAACCGTAGGGTGACACGCTTAAGGTTCGATGTTGTTTGGTAGATATGGAATATGATATGGAGACCGAATATTGTTCGGAGTATCGGATGGGATCCAGGACATCACGAGGAGGTTCGGAATGGTTCGTAGGCAAGTTATGTTTCGGAATTGTTCTGGAAGAATCTAATGTTTTGTATTTCAGAAAATTGGACAAAACGAAAATAGAAGTTCTTATTTTTTTGTCACGCAGACGGAGTCCAAAGGGGAGACGGAGAAAGACCGGGAGGGGGCCAGACCACCCCTAGGCGTGGGCTTACCCCAGGCCGCGCCTAGGCATGGTCTGGGCCCACTAGGTGCCAACCCTAGATGGTTTTTGGGAAACCCTAAGCCTACCCCCACTATATAAAGAGGGGTGGGTTGGCTGGCCATAGCTGCTCCGTACGCAACCCTAATCTGCCACCTCTCCTCCCTCTCAGTTTCTCCTGCTCTAGCTTAGGCGAAGCCATGCAGGAATTCTCCTCCACCACCATCACCACGCCGTCATACTGCTGGTATTCTGAGGGGATCTATTCCTCCGCTACCCGCAGGAACGGGGAGAGGAAGGACATCATCGACATCGTACGCGTGACCGAGTACGGAAGTGCTGCCGATTTGCAGCATAGGAGCGATCGTCTACATCAACCACGAGATCTGATCTCGTTAAGGCTTTGGATCTTCGAGGGTTAGTCTCTCTTCTTTCTCGTTTCTCAGATCTCATAGATTAGATCTTGGCTTTTCCATAGATTGGATCTTGGTTTTATTCGTTCTTGCGGTAGATTTTTTTTTGTTTTACTTGCAACGAACCCAACAGTTATGGGCTCTTCATATGACTAGAAAAACAGAATTTCAAGCCACTTTCAAAGGAGCTTGAGAAAAAAAGGAAACAACTGGAGGAACTCATGTCCCTAACGGATGCAGAGAGTGAAGTTGCACGGAAACAACTCCAAAGTGAGATGGATGAGATGAGGATTCAATGCTCGCGTGTTGCATGGCTTTGAGAGGGAGATCGGAACACACGGTACTTCCACCGCAAGGCTACTTGGCGCCGGAAAAATAATAAAATTACGAAGTTGCATCAGGCGAAGGTACGTGGCTGGAGGATGCTAGTGAAATGGGTGATCTAGCAACATTTTTTTCAAGCAGCTATATACAAGGGATGCCACTGTTGACCCAACTGAGCTCCTGGACCTTTTCACGTACCATGTAGATGATGTGATGAATGCTACACTGTGTGCCCCTTTTTCTAATAAAGATATTAGTGATGCATTGTTTCATATAGGGCCACTCAAGGCCCCTGGACCTGATGGCTTTCTGGCTCGTTTTCTTCAGAGGAATTGGGACCTGTTAAAGGAGGACATAACTAGAGCAGTGCATGATTTTTTCAGTTCCGGGGTGCTTCCAGATGAGGTGAACGATACGGCCATAGTTCTTATTCCAAAAAAGAACAATCCCGAGGAACTCAAGGATTTTAGGCCCATAAGTCTATGTAATGTCGTCTTCAAGATTATATCAAAGTGTCTTGTAAACCGCCTCTGACCCCTACTACAAGACATCATCTCCCCAATGCAGAGTGCATTTATCCCGGACAGGCTCATCACAGATAACACTTTCATGGCGTTTGAGTGTTTTCATGCAATGAACCCAACAGTGGTATCAGAGCCGTGTCTATGCATATATCTGTTGCACGAGTAGAACACATTGGTTTTGTGGGTGTTGATGCTTTTTTTGTCGCTTGGTTTTCGTGTACTTTGCATCTTGCGGGATGGGGGGATGAAGCGGCCCGGGCTAACCTTACATGACCGCGTTCATGAAAATTAATCCATGCTTGACATGCAACTTGTACTGCATAAGTGGCTCAGCGTGTGTCAGTTTCTCCCACCATAGTTAAGATCCAATTTACAATCTGCACTTGACAACACTTGTATCAGTGTTGTGGTTCTTTTTCCTAGGTAGATCGTATCTTACTCGAAAGCCCCGAAATCACGTAAAACATGCAAACACTTTTTAGAGGCGTCTAATTTGTTTTTGCAGGGGCATGTGATGTGATATGGCTATGTGATTGTGACTATATTTGATGTATGAGATGATCATTATTGTATTATGGCAACCAGCAGGAGCCTAATGGTTGTCTTTAAATTTGTTAAGACCTGCGTGTTTATTCATCATGTAATTGCTTTATTTCAAGTAGTTGTTATAGTTGCTGTTAGTGATGGACAACCATGAAGCGGTGCCACTGACCTTGATGCCATGCTGGTGATGATGGAGATCATGTCCGTGCTTTGGAGATGGAGATCAAAAGCTAAATAAGAAAGGCCATATCATATCACATATTACGAATTGCATGTGATGTTAATCCTTTATGCATCTTATTTTGCTTAGATCGTGACGGTAGCATTATAAGATGATCCCTCTCAATAAATATCAAGATAATAAAGTGTTCGTCTTAGTATGTACCATTGCTAAGACTCATCGTTTTGAAGCATCACGTGATGATCGGGTGTTATAGATTCTACATGTGCATACAACGGGTGCAAGCCAGATTTGCACATGCGAATACTAAGGTTAAACTTGACAAGCCTAGCATATACAGATATGGTCTCGGAACACGGGATACCGAAAGGTAGAGCATGAGTCATATGAATGATATGATGAATGATACGTCTCAAACGTATCTATAATTTCTTATGTTCCATGCTACTTTTATGATGATACTCACATGTTCTATACACACTTTGTGTCATATTTATGCATTTTCTGGCACTAACCTATTGACGAGATGCCGAAGAGCCAGTTGTTGTTTTCTGCTGTTTTTGGTTTCAGAAATCCTAGTAAGGAAATATTCTCGGAATTGGACGAAATTAACGCCCAGGGTCTTATTTTTCCACGAAGCTTCCAGAAGTTCGAAAGGGAAACGAAGTGGGGCGACGAGGCGGCGACACAGCAGGGCCGCGCGGCCAGGGCTGGGGTCGCGCCGCCCTGGCGTGTGGGCCCCTCGTGATGCCCCCTGACCTACCCTTCCGCCTATAAGAAGCCTTCGTCGCGAAAACCCCAGTACCGAGAGCCACGATACGGAAAACCTTCCAGAGACGCTGCCGCCGCCAATCCCATCTCGGGGGATTCAGGAGATCGCCTTCGGCACCCTGTCGGAGAGGGGAATCATCTCCCGGAGGACTCTTCATCGCCATGATCGCCTCCGGAGTGATGTGTGAGTAGTCCACCCCTGGACTATGGGTCCATAGCAGTAGCTAGATGGTTGTCTTCTCCTCATTGTGCTATCATTGTTCGATCTTGTGAGCTGCCTAACATGATCAAGACCATCTATTTGTAATGCTACATGTTACGTTTGTTGGGATCTGATGAATATGGAATACTATGTTATGTTGATTATCAATCTATCTATGTGTTGTTTATGATCTTGCATGCTCTCCGTTGCTAGTAGAGGCTCTGGCCAAGTTGATACTTGTGACTCCAAGAGGGAGTATTTATGTTCGATAGTGGGTTCATGTCTCCATTAAATCTGGGGGAGTGACAGCAACCCCTAAGGTTGTGGATGTGCTGTTGCCACTAGGGATAAAACATCAATGCTATGTCTAAGGATATTTGTGTTGATTACATTACGCACCATACTTAATGCAATTGTCTGTTGTTTGAAACTTAATACTGGAAGGGGTGCGGATGCTAACCTGAAGGTGGACTTTTTAGGCATAGATGCATGCTGGATAGCGGTCTATGTACTTTGTCGTAATGCCCAATTGAATTTCACACTACTCATCATAATATGTATGTGCATTGTTATGCCCTCTTTATTTGTCAATTGCCCAACTGTAATTTGTTCACCCAACATGCTATTTCTTATTGGAGAGACACCACTAGTGACCTGTGGACCCCGGTCCATTCTTTACATCGAATACAATCTACTGCAATACTTGTTCTTACTGTTCTTTGCAAACATCATCATCCACACTATACATCTAATCCTTTGTTACAGCAAGCCGGTGAGATTGACAACCTCACTGTTACGTTGGGGCAAAGTACTTTGGTTGTGTTGTGCAGGTTCCACGTTGGCGCCGGAATCCCTGGTGTTGCGCCGCACTACACTCCGCCACCATCAACCTTCAACGTGCTTCTTGGCTCCTACTGGTTCGATAAACCTTGGTTTCTTACTGAGGGAAACTTACTGCTCTACGCATCACACCTTCCACTTGGGGTTCCCAACGGAC
Source organism: Lolium perenne (assembly GCF_019359855.2). NCBI lineage: Eukaryota > Viridiplantae > Streptophyta > Magnoliopsida > Poales > Poaceae > Lolium > Lolium perenne. The sequence continues at coordinate 163,882,152 of NC_067245.2, read as the reverse complement.
GCATGCTGTACGCGTGTCAAGCATAAATTTCTGGCGCCGTTGCCGGGGAACTGAAGAAAAGTTACACCACAAAGATTTCTAACTCCCACGTCAACTGCACGCCAGCAGCTAAATTTCTGGCGCCGTTGCCAGGGAGATCAAGACACGCTGCAAGGGGAGTCTCCACTTCCAATCTCTTTACTTTGTTTTTGTCTTGCTTTACTTTATTTTATTTGCTGCTTTGTTTGCTCATTATATCAAAAATACAAAAAAATTAGTTACTTGCTTTATTTTATTTACTATCTTGTTTGCGTTCTCCATATTAAAAACACAAAAAAATTTGTTACTTGCATTTACTTTATCTAGTTTGCTTTATTTACTATTGCTAAAATGGGTACTCCTGAAAATACTAAGTTGTGTGATTTCACTAGTGTCGAGGGGAAGACCCCGGGTAGGGCAATGGACGCGGAGCAGCCGGCTGGCCACTGGCCGGCTCGCGGCAAAGGCCGGCTGAGGAGCAGCCGGCTGGCGCCATGGCCGGCTGGTCCGGAAGCCGGCTGGCTCTAGGTCCTAGTCGGCTTAGCTACGGCCGCCAATGCTGTAGCTGGGCCGGCTTCTACAAGCCAAATCCGACTGGGGGTTTGTACCTCAGACCGACTCGAGGCTGGTGAGTCTTGCACTAGAAGGAACCGGGTTGGTGGTCCGGGTTCCCAAAGTCCACGCTGACTTCATCCTCCGTAAAGCGCGGGGCACTGTGGAGCAATAGTGCCACGCGCCGGATAGGCCATCATGGTCTACGTCGATCCGTACTGGCTACAGTGGCTGATGGCGACAGGGACACCTCCTCTCCAGACCGCTGACCTTGGCAGCCGGATGGGACGGGCCATGAGGCCTCAACGGCTCCTGACGTCATTACCTCGGGAAGGAGCGGAAGACGGAGCCGGCCAAGCCGGCCAGTAGACTATAGGGTCTTATATGTAAAGTGCCGGTGCCTATATAAGCCGCACTACCCCCTCTCGTGCAGGGGATCGATCATTCTCACTTCATTTCCACCCTTAGCGCTGCCCTGAGAGAGACTCTTGTCTTCCTTAGCCTCCCTGGAGCAGCCGGACACAGCTCAAGGAGCAACCTTGTATTGTTTGATCATCATATACACTCTAGCAGGAGTAGAGGTGTTACCTCCATTGGAGGGCCTCGAACCTGGGTACGTCGCCGTGTCGCTCGTCCCCATACCCGCATCCGGATACCGCCGTGAGATCTCCTAGGAACCACCTTCGTTAGCCACCCTATGGCATATGCCGTGACGATACCACCACATTTGGCGCCCACCGTGGGGCCTTCAGCATCCTCGGCCGGTGTCTTCATCCGGACGGGCCTCACCATCACCACCGGCGAGCGAGTCGCTTCAGGCTTGATCTGGAGATTCGGCTCCCTCAACTGCGTCAGCGACAACGCTGGCTGCTTCGCCGACCGGCCCTTCCCAGCCGGCGGCAGCGTCATCTCCTTCGGCGGCCACGACGTCTACGTCGCCACCGTCGCACCGCCGCGCTACCCGCGGCAGGTGCTGCGCTGCGCAAGCCCTCCTCCGCGAGCCGGCAACAGCGCTCCCGCCAGCCCCGCCGTCGTGCAAGTCATGATGGCTGGCGAGGAGCTCCCCACCAAGAACCCGCGCACCCGCGGCCCCAACCTGGAGCGCAACGTCGACCCCAACGCCTCCGGCTCGGGCCCAAAGGCGCCTCCACCTCCATCCCGGCTGGACGAAGTCCGGACGAAGTTGAGCTCCCCGCTCACCGCAGGCGGCGACGCCGCCACCGTCGAGGCGGACCTGGAAGCACATCGCCAGCTCCTCCTCCAGCAGGCCGAAGAGCTGGCTGCAGCCAAGCGCCAGCTGGCCATCACCCAGCGTGAGTTCGAGCACGCCCATGGCTTCACGCCAGGCGGCAACAACCCTAGCCGAGCCGGCATGATCCGCAAGCGCGGAGGCGGCTTAGGCGCTGAGATCGAGCGCGACGGCGTGGAAGCGCCGGCTCCGTCCGCAGAGCTGCCCATCTACAACACCCCCGACAAGAACATCCTCGCAGCCGAAGCGGCTTCGAAGGAGCTAGCCCTCCTCGAAGGAGAAGAGCTGCACCGCCAGACGCAGCGCGTAGCTGACCTGTGCCGGGCTGCAGCTGAGCAGACCAAGGACCCCAGGTATGGTGCTTCGAAAGCTCCTCCCGTCCGCGCTGCTGCAGGCACCAGCAAGGACCCCCACAGAGACACGGCCGAGTCCGCCTCGCCCGCACCAAGCCGGCACAAAGACTCCCGCGACACCCGCGCAGGTTCAAGCCGGACAAGCCGGCTGGACGGCGGCCACAGCGGCCGCAGCCGCCCGCCACCAAACCGGAACGAGGAGCATGACTCCGAGCTGGCGGCACCAAGGCGCCAACACAGGCCGGCTCCAGAGCGAACCGGCACCCGGCAGCCGGCACGTTCTCGGCTGGGCCCCCGCATCGAGCCCGTCGACGCCAGAGACCGCCTCGATCGGCTGGTCGAATCCCGCATCGCGGAAGAGGAGGCGCCGGCTTGCCCCAAGTGCTTCGGGCCCCGCATCGCCAACGAGCCCATGCTCGACGGCTTCCAGCTCCCCCGCGACAGGCCCAAGTACGACGGCACCGCCAAGCCGGAGGACTGGCTGCAGGACTACTCCACCGCAGTCGGCATCTCCAGACGCAACAAGCACTGGGCGGTGTGCTACTCCCCCCTGATGGTGGTCGGCTCCGCCCGCACCTGGCTCAAAAACTTGCCAGCCGGCAGCATCAACGGCTGGCTTGATTTCGAGGAGGCCTTCATCAGCAACTTCACCGGCACCTATCGCCGTCCGGGTCGCCCCCAACAGCTCGAGATGTGCAAGCAGGGCCCGGACGAGACGGATCGCGCGTACCTGACGCGCTGGTGCGAGATGCGCAACTCCTGCGAGGGTGTGCACGAGATCCAGGCCATCAGCTTCTTCATGGGCGGCTGCCGGCCCAACACCATGCTGTGGCACAAGCTGCGCCGCAGCGAGCCCAAGTCCATGGCCGCCCTCATGGCCATTGCCGACAAGTACGCGCTGGCTGAAGAAGCTGGCAAGGCGACGGCTGACCCAGCGCCGGCTCCCTCCAGGTGGGACCACCACAAGTTGGCTGAGCACAAGCCGGCAGACGGCGCCTCTCATGGCAGCCGGCGGGACAACTACCGCGGCAAGCGTCACAGCGACCAGCCGGACCGCCGGTACGGCTCCGCCCACGTAGCCGCCGTAGCAGACAACGCGGCAGGCGGCAGCCGCCGCCAGAAGCAAGACCGGCAGTGGAAGCCGAAGTACACCTTCGAGCAGATGCTCGACTCGCCGTGCAAGTACCACAGCGGCAAGAACCCCTCCAACCACACCACCCGCGACTGCCACTTCATGAAGCGGCTGGCAAGCGGTGAACCTCTCCCGCCTCCACCCCCGCCGCCTCCAGCCGGCGGGCCGGGTGGCGCAGCCGGCGCGGAGAACGCCAACCTCGAGCACCACGAGGCTAACCAAGTGCACCATGGCCGATATCTGGCCGAAGATGCTACCTACATCATCTTCACCTCCGAGCCCGAGGACAAGACGAGCCAGCAGAGCCGTTCCCTCGAGGTCAACGCGGTCATACCGCCGGTCCCCCAGTACCTAAACTGGTCAGAGCAGGCCATCACCTTTGATCGCCGCGACACACCGGCTGTCCTGCCGAAGCCGGGCAGCTACGCCATGGTCCTTGACCCCACCATTGGCACGACCCGGCGCAGCGTGCGTTTTTCGCGCGTCCTCATCGACGGCGTCAGCAGCATCAACATCCTCTACCGCGACACCGCCCGCAAGCTAGGCATCCAGGAAGCCGAGCTGCGCCCCACCCCCACCGTCTTCCATGGCATCGTGCCGGGCCACTGCTGCCAGCCGATTGGCCGGATCACGCTGGAGGTGATGTTCGGGAAGCCGGATCACTTCCGCACCGAGAAGATCGAGTTCGAGGTGGTGGACCTCGTGAGTCCCTACCACGCGCTCCTAGGCAGGCCGGCCCTAACCAAGTTCATGGCGGTGCCCCATTATGGGTACCTGAAGATGAAGCTGCCTGGCCCCAAGGGGGTCATCACCATAGCCGGCGACTATCGTCGCTCCATGGACTGCGCCACGCAGAGCTCCAAGATGGCCCAGACGGTGGTCATCGCCACCGAGAAGCAGCTCATCCACGACGCCATCGCCCTCGCCAAGGCCGCGCAGACAGACATGCCGGCTGCAGGCAACCCGGCTGGGACGACTCACTTCCAGCCGGCCGACAACACCAAGCAGATCCTGCTGGACCCGGCAAAGCCGGACAAGTACGTCACCACCGGTGCCGGCTTGAGCAGGAAATAGGAAAGCGAGCTCACCAGCTTCCTCCGTGAGAATCGGGACATCTTCGCATGGACTCCAAGAGACATGCCGGGTGTGCCGAGGGAGTTGGCTGAGCACCACCTCCACGTCCGGCCTGAAGCCAAGCCGGTGAAGCAGCCTCTCAGGCACTTCGCCAAGGAAAGAAGGAAGGCCATCGGTGAAGAAATCGCCCGGCTGCTCGCAGCCGGCTTCATCATGGAAGTGCTGCACCCGGACTGGTTGGCGAACCCGGTCCTGGTTTTGAAGAAGAACGGCTCCTGGCGCATGTGTATCGACTACACCAGCCTGAACAAGGCGTGCCCGAAGGATCCCTTCCCCCTGCCGCGCATAGATCAAGTCATAGACTCGACTGCCGGCTGTGAACTGTTGTCTTTTCTAGATGCCTATTCAGGCTACCACCAGATTCCTTTGAATCCGGATGATCAAATAAAGACTTCGTTCATTACCCCGTACGGGGCTTATTGCTACACGACTATGCCGTTCGGCTTAAAAAATGCAGGCGCCACCTACCAAAGGTGCATGCAAAAATGCTTGCAGGATCAAATCGGCAGAAACGTTCACGCATATGTGGATGATGTCGTTGTAAAGACCAAGGAGACGACTACCCTCCTTGATGACCTGAGAGAAACCTTCACCAATCTGAGAAGATTTCGGATGAAGCTCAACCTGGCCAAATGCACATTCGGCGTGCCGTCTGGCCAGCTCCTTGGCTACCTCGTCTCTCAGCGAGGGATCGAAGCCAACCCAGAGAAGATCAGTGCCCTGGAGAAGATGGAACTGCCGCAGTGCCTCAAGGACGTCCAGAAGTTCGCTGGCTGCCTGGCCTCCTTGAGCCGCTTCGTCAGCCGGCTGGGGGAGAAGGCACTGCCCCTATACCAATTGATGAAGAAGGCGGACAAGTTCGTCTGGTCACCGCAGGCGGATGAAGCCTTCCGTGACTTGAAGCGCGTGCTCTCAACCGCGCCAATCCTCGCAACGCCGGCTTCAATGGAGCCGATGCTGTTGTACATCGCAGCCACCAATCGAGTGGTTAGCGTTATCCTGGTGGTGGAGCGCAAAGAAGCCGGTAGGGAGCAGCTGGTCCAGCGCCCAGTCTACTACCTCAGCGAAGTGCTCTCCCAGTCGAAGCAAAACTACCCCCACTACCAGAAGGTCACCTACGGCGTATACATGGCGGCCAAGAAGCTCAAGCATTACTTCCAAGAGCACCCCATCAAAGTGGTTGCCACAGCGCCCTTGGCAGAAATCATTGGCAGCAAAGACGCCAACGGTCGGGTTGCCAAGTGGGCTCTGGAGCTAGCCGCCCACACCATCCTCTACGAGCCGCGCACAGCCATCAAGTCGCAGATCCTCGCGGACTTCTTCGTCGACTGGGCCGAGATGCAGTACCTGCCGCTTGTGCCGGATTCCACGCATTGGAAGATGCACTTTCACGGCTCGAAGATGCGCAACGGCTTGGGAGCCGGCATCGTCATCACCTCTCCCAAGGGAGACCGGCTGGACTACGTCTTGCAGATCCACTTCGCCGCATCAAACAATGTGGCGGAGTATGAAGCGCTCATTCATGGGCTGAAGCTGGCCAAGGAGATTGGCGTGCGTCGCATACTCTGCTTCGGCGACTCCGACTTGGTCATACAACAAGCATCTGGTGACTGGGACGCGAAGGACGCCAACATGGCCTCATACCGCTTCCATGTCCAGCAGCTATCCGGCTTCTTCGACGGCTGCGAATTCCACCATGTGCCACGAGCAAACAACGAGGCGGCTGACGCCTTGTCCAAGATTGGCTCAACCCGGCAAGCCATTCCGCCGGGCATCGCCTTGGCGGTTCTCAAGAAGCCGTCCATCATACCGTCACCGGACTCGGATTCAATATTTGTGCCGGCTGACCCGGGGGCTGCTCAGCCGAACCCGGGGGCTTCATCGCCCAAGTCGGGGGCTTCAAAGCCAAACCCGCCGGCTACCACGCCGAACCCGGGGACTTCTCAGTCCAACCCGGGGGCTTCATCGCCAAACTCGGGGGCTAGCAAGCCGAACCCGCCGGCTAGCAAGCCGAACCCGGCGACCATGCAGTCGAATCCGGAAGCTCCCACGCAGGAGGCCCTGTTGGTCAGCGTATTCGAGATAAGATGCGTACCTTCATGGGCACAAGAATTCCTCTCCTACCTCACCGACGGTGTGCTTTGCACGATGATAGAGTCCAGGCCAGGCAGATTGAGAGAAGGGCCAAGGCCTATACAATCATCAACCACCAGCTGTACAAACGCAGCGTAAGTGGGGTGTTCCAGCGGTGCGTCGAGCCGGCTGAAGGGATTGAACTCCTACGGGAAATCCATCAAGGAGAGTGCGGACATCATGCCTCATCCAGAGCCATAGTGGCCAAAGCTTTCCGGCACGGTTTTTACTGGCCGACTGCGCTCAGAGACGCAGAAGAGTTGGTGAAGAAGTGCAACGGCTGTCAGCGCTTCGCGAAGAAGAGACACCAGCCGGCTTCCGCCTTGAAAACCATCCCCATCACATGGCCGTTTGCCGTATGGGGCTTGGACATGGTGGGCCCGTTCAGAACAGCGCGAGGCGGCATGACTCATCTCTTGGTGATGATTGACAAATTCACCAAGTGGATTGAAGCCAAGCCAATCAAGAAGCTGGACGGCTCCACAGCCGTTACATTCCTCAAGGAAATCATCGTGAGATTCGGCTACCCCCACAGCATCATCACCGACAACGGCAGCAATTTCTCCCAAGGCATCTTCTCTCGCTATTGCGGGGAAATGGGGATCCGGATGGCCCTAGCCTCTGTGGCGCACCCGGAGTCCAACGGACAAGTGGAGAAGGCTAACGTCTTGGTCCTAGCCGGCATCCGGCCCCGGCTGGTAGAGCCGCTCGAGCGAGCAGCCGGCTGCTGGATTGAAGAGCTGCCCAATGTGCTGTGGAGCCTGCGCACAACGACAAACCGCTCAGTCGGCTTCACACCATTCTTCCTCGTATACGGGGCCGAAGCCGTCCTGCCGACCGATATCGAGCACGACGCGCCAAGGATCAAGCTGTACACAGAAGCTGAAGCCAAAGAAGCTCGCGAAGATGGAGTCGACTTGGTCGAAGAAGCCCGGCTGCTGGCTGCGTCCAGATCTACTATCTACCAGCAGAGCCTCCGACGCTATCACAGCCGGAAGGTCCAGCCCTTAGCATTCCGAGAAGGAGACCTAGTGCTCCGGCTGATCCAGCGGACAGCCGGACAGCATAAACTATCATCCCCATGGGAGGGTCCCTTCATCGTGAGCAAGGCAGTAGGCAACGATTCCTACTATCTCATAGATGCCCAAGAGGCTAGAGAAAACAAGCCGGACAAGGCTGACGAGGAGACTAAACGTCCCTGGAATGTCAACTTGCTCCGCCCATTTTACACGTGAGAACAGGAATGTATGTATCCCTTGTATCCCTTTTGTAAGCTATGAAAAAGCATGCGCCAAGAGCGCCGTTCCCGACAAGTTTTTCGCGTACTCTACTTTGTTCCGCCAATTGGCTTAAACCCTCTCACGCGGCCGGCTCAGTAACGTGATCCGGTTTCCAACAGCCGGCTTCCGATCCAGCTACAGACCGCAACCCGGCTGTCCGACTGGCGGGAGTAAGGCCTAGGGAGCCGGCACGCGAAAGACGACTAAGGGAAAGAGTAAAAGCGAATTGACTTGCAACTTTTCATAAAAGTGCCGGATTGCCGAAATCGGCTCGTTCGACTGAAATACTGTTGGCCTCACCCAGCGGCCCGCTCTTGATCCGGCGACGGATCGCAAGTCGGACGTGCGACCGGCAAGAGCAAAGCCAAAGAGTGGGGTGGATGGGAAAAAGCGAACAAGTCGAAAGAAAGCGAGCCGGCACACAAATGATTAACAAACACATTAAAGTGTGACATAATAAAAGGACCATAATATTCATACATATGCACCCGGCATCCCGGGGATTTAACAAATTGTCTTGGCAAAAGCAACAACAAAGACAGGTAAACTAAGCACCGGCTGGAGGAGGACCAGCCGGAGGAGCGTTAGCGGAGCCGGCTGCCGGGTCGTCTTCAGGCGCGTCTTCCGCCTCCTCATCTTCCATCTCGTACTCATCCTCAGACTGAGGGTTCGGGTCCGCGATGAAGAGGCCCTTGTCGACGAAGTCGGCGATGGCGCTGGCTCGGGCAAGCCGGGCAGTCTTGTGTTCGGCCGGGAGCTTGTCCTCCACGCCGGCTCGCCGGTACTCGAGCTGCCCCAGGTCCACCTCGTTGTACCAGGAGAGGACAAAGGACAGCGCCATGTCGGCTCCAGCGCGCGTGGCAGACTCCTTCCAGTCGAGGAAGCGATCCGGCGCCCGCTCCATCAAAGAGATGAGGTTGGAGATATCTTGCGGCACCGCCTCCGCGGGCCACAGCATCGGGACCAGCTCCTCAGCCGCCTTCCGGAGCTCCCAGCCAAGCTTGGTGATGGGCTCGACGCGGGCAGCCATGGATGCCATATAATCCTCCATGGTGAAATACTCCGAGCTGCCCTCGCCAGTCGCCCGCCTCCTAGTCTCGCGCGCAACGCCAACGGCTGCTAATGCCGCATCCTGCGTTTCCGGGAAGGCCGCTGCAAGAAGAAGCACGTCAGAAATCGTCAAAGCCGAAATAAACTGAAAAATGCAAATTTTCGAAGTCCTAAAGTAGGCCAGGCGGCAGCCGGCAAGAACCGACTGCCCCCAGCCCGAAGATGGAGATAGCGAAAAAATCAGAGTTTCTGCCGCCGGCTGCCAACCTAAGCCGGCAGCCGACAGCTGAAAGCCGGCAAAGGGAAAGAAAGAAAGAAGAAATGCACTCACCCGACAAGCCGCGGTCGAGTGCGCCAATCTCGTCCACCCAGCGCTTGGCAGTGGCCGACAGCTCCGTGGTCTTGGTGGTGACCTCCTCCTGAAGCGCAAGCCGCTGCTTCTCCACCTCGGTCAGCTGCCGGCTCAGATCCTCCACCTTCTCCTTCTCAGCCGTCCTGAGGAGGGCAAGCTCCTTGAGGTGGTTCTCCTCAAGCCGGAGCAGCCGCGTTAGCTCCAGATCAGCCACCTTGAGCTTGGCGGCTGCAGATCGGCCCGCCTCCTCGCTCTCGGCGCACTGAGCGCGAGCAGCCCGAAGATCCGCCTCCAGCCGCGGGACCTTGGCGGCTTCAGCTGCAAGGCAGCCAGAAAGAAGCGTCAGCCAACCAGGACTAAAGAAAGAAGACATCAAGTCGGAAGGAGAAAGATCTTACCCTTGACGGCCTCCAGCTCGCGAGCCAAGTCGGCCCGGTCAAGCTTGGCCTTGTGGTAGTGGGTCACGGCGCGGTTGTACAAGTTGGTGCGCCGATCCGCCACAGCCTAAGGGGAAAGAAAATCAGTCAGCTAGACGAAACCCGGACCGGCTCCGAGCAACCGGCCCATGCCTCGGAGGGCTACCAGGATAATAACCAAATTGAAAAACAGATGAAGCGCTTACCTTGCTGGCTTCCTCCACCTTGGCGACGTTGGCCGCGGTCTCGGCAGCCCTGGCCTTGAGGTTGGCCTGCAAGCCGAAGAAGAACATCTCCACCGACGCTTGGCCTGGTTTCCCCTCCCGGCTGGTCACCTCGTAGGAGTCGGCGCGGAGCCACGCCTGCTCCATAGTGCCAGCCGAGCCAAGGCTGGAGTCGGAGGCGGAAGGCACATGCAGAAGCCGAGCGCCCTTGGCCACGTGCAGGCCCTGCTGCGGCGCCGACGGGGCTTCCGTCCTCACCAGCGCACGCGAGTCGGCGTCCTCCATGCGCGCCGGCTCATCCCTTGCCGGCTCCCGCCTGGCTGGCTCCTCCCTTGTCAGCTCCGGCGGTGGCGGCGCTCCGGGCGAAGCAGCTGGCCCAGTCGGCGCAGCCACCTCCGGCGCCTGAGGTGCCCCCTCCGGGCTCTCCACCAGCACCACCAAGCTTGGCCCGGCTCCGGCTCCGGTCGTAGGTGGCGCAGCCCTGCTGGCTCCGGCTCCGGTCGAAGGCGGCATGCCCCGGCCGGCCCCAGCGGCTGGGTCCAGAAGACGAGCACGGCGCGGGAACATGTCGTCCAGCGTCGGCTGGCGCGTCGGCTCGGCCCGCGTGCCGTGGCTAGGCGCTGAGGCCAGTGGCACGGCGAAGGAAGGCGCCCCTGCGGGAGGCGGAGTACCCGCAGGCGGCGGCGGCGTAGGCGCGCGCGATGGAGGCTGTGGCGTCGACTCCCTCCGTTGTCGCGGAAGCGGCGAGACGACACGCGGGGCTTGCCGGGAGCCGCCGCCCTGAGCGAACTTGATGGGGGCCCTAGCCGAACAAATAAGAAAAAGATAAGCATAAAGAGTAAGGAAAGAAAAGGAATCAAACAAGAGAAAAAGAGAACTCACCCGGCCTGCTCCGGAACCTTCTTCGGCTGCTGCCGGCGGAGCTTCTTCGCCTTCGCCTCCAAGGCGACGGTGGAGCGGGGGTCGCCGACCCGCTTCTTTCCCTTGGGCGCCGAAGTCGCCGTGGTGCTTGGCGGCCTCGCGCGCAGGGGCACGGCGGGGATTGGCCCCGTGGCGGACGTCGCCGGCTCCTCGTCCTCCTGCTGCTCCGGTGAAGGGGGCGGATTGTGCTCCCCCTGGCCGCCTAGGTCAGGCGCCTGCAGCAGGTCATCGTCGCCGGCCTGGTCGCCGGCTTGGTCAGCCGGATCGGCGTGATCCGGCGTCCACCTCCTTGTCGCCAGGTCGCCGTCCTCGACGTTCGGGCGGTCGAAGAGCTAGAAGAACAGAAGACATGAGCAAACAGCAAGCCGGAAGTCGGCAGAAAGAAAGGGAAGTCGGCCTCACAGCCGCAAGCCGGAAGTCGGCCAGAACATAAAGCTTACCAGCTCGGGCGGTAGGTCCCTGTTGCGGGGCGCCAGCCCGTAGTTCCACTCGTCCGGCATGTTCGCCTTGATGATGTTGTTCACCCGGCGGGCCACCTGGGCCTTGGAGAGCAGCGCCTTGGACGTCCGGTTCGGGTCGAACCGGCCGGACATGTGCCCGATCTTGTGGGTGCGCATTTGGAGCGGCAGCACCCGGCGCTCGGCGATGGTGCAGAGGAGGTCCTCAGCGGTCAGCCCGTTCTCGACGGCCGCCCCCAGGAAGTCCCAGAGCTGATTCACCTCAGCGTCCGGGTCCGTCGTGCGGGCGTTGTAGCTCCAGTTGATCCGGCCGACTGGAGGAGCCGGGTTGAACTCCGACAGATTGATCCGGTCGACGAGCTGGCCCTCGTTGCGCACATAGAAGAATGACATCTGCCAATTCTTCACCGAGTCAACGGTTGGAATCTTGGGGAAGAGTGTACCCGGCCGAGTGTAGATCGAGGCGGCGCCGCAGGTCCGCAGGCGGCCGTCAGTGGTCTGCGCCTTGAGGTAGAAGAGCTGGCTCCAGAAATCTATGTCTGGCCACAAGCCGGCATACGCCTCCATGAAGGCCACGTAGCAGCTGAGGAGGACACAGGCGTTGGTCGGCAGGTGGTGCGGCTGCAAGCCGAAGTAGTCGAGGAATTGGCGGAAGAAGTTGGACGCCGGCAGGCCCAACCCGCGGTCGAGGTGCGCGCCGAAGACGACGCGCTCGCCGGGCTCCGGCTCGGGCTCCGTCTCCGCGCCGGGCGTCCTCTTGACCACCGTCGACGGGATCCGGCGAAGGCGCACCAGCCGCTCGATGTCGTCGTCCCTCATGTACGACCCCCTCCAAGATCCGCTGGCGGAAGCCATTGTCGAAGAAGACGAAGAAGAGGACCACGAAAGGCGAAATGGGGAAGAAGAACCTCGCGAGGCCGGCGGCGAAGGGCGCACGGTTGAAACTCGGGGCCCCGTGGCGCCGGCTCGACGGAGTGGCGGCGGCGGCTTGACGGAGACGCGTTCGCCGGAGCTCGCCAGGGAGAACCTCCGCCGGAGCAGCGAGGAGCAAGGGCGCGAAGAAAAACAGCGATGAGCTCGAGCGGAGCGGAGCAGAGCAAGGGCGCGAGGAAGAAGAAGTGCGGGAGTGCCGCCTCGATCCCCCCCCCCCCCCGTGCGGCATTTATAGCCGCCCGGGGCGGACGGTTGGGCTCCAAGTGGCATACGTGGCCACGTCGCCCGGATCTTCTGCGCAATAACTCCCTCCACGATCGCTGCAGTTACCGGAAACTGCCACACCACGTCGCCCTCAACCGCACCGGATCCGGAGGAGACATTGATGTGACCAGACGAACCGGCGGCAGAGCCCAGACGTCAGACCGGTCAAGTCGGGTGCAGGACCCGAGGCGGCAGAGACTCCGGCGCGCCGCAAGCTGGAGACGGACATTAAGTTCACCTCGGCCTAAAATTTATCCAGGAAGGCGGAGACATCACCAAAACTTGCGAGAAAGCAAAAGCTGCATAAGTGTAAATAGTGGCCGGCTAGGAGCAGCCGGTCGGAACGAGCCGGATGAGGGCGCAGCCGGCTGAATGGAAATTCTCAGTCGGCCCCTCCAAATGCCGTCAAGTATGTTCAAGAAGCCAGGAAAACCTGCCTAGGTCCTTCTAAACGCAGGACCTTGCCAGCTTCGGGGGCTAATGTCGGGGGGAAGACCCCGGGTAGGGCAATGGATGCGGAGCAGCCGGCTGGCCACTGGCCGGCTCGCGGCAAAGGCCGGCTGAGGAGCAGCCGGCTGGCACCGTGGCCGGCTGGTCCGGAAGCCGGCTGGCTCTAGGTCCTAGTCGGCTTAGCTACGGCCGCCAATGCTGTAGCTGGGCCGGCTTCTACAAGCCATATCCGACTGGGGGTTTGTACCTCAGACCGACTCGAGGCTGGCGAGTCTTGCACTAGAAGGAACCGGGTTGGTGGTCCGGGTTCCCAAAGTCCACGCTGACTTCATCCTCCGTAAAGCGCGGGGCACTGTGGAGCAATAGTGCCACGCGCCGGACAGGCCATCATGGTCTACGTCGATCCGTACTGGCTATAGTGGCTGATGGCGACAGGGACACCTCCTCTCCATACCGCTGATCTTGGCAGCCGGATGGGACGGGCCATGAGGCCTCAACGGCTCCTGACGTCATTACCTCGGGAAGGAGCGGAAGACGGAGCCGGCCAAGCCGGCCAGTAGACTATAGGGTCTTATATGTAAAGTGCCGGTGCCTATATAAGCCGCACTACCCCCTCTCGTGCAGGGGATCGATCATTCTCACTTCATTTACACCCTTAGCGCTGCCCTGAGAGAGAGACTCTTGTCTTCCTTAGCCTCCCAGGAGCAGCCGGACACAGCTCAAGGAGCAACCTTGTATTGTGTGATCATCATATACACTCTAGCAGGAGTAGAGGTGTTACCTCCATTGGAGGGCCTCGAACCTGGGTACGTCGCCGTGTCGCTCGTCCCCATACCCGCATCCGGATACCGCCGTGAGATCTCCTAGGAACCACCTTCGTTAGCCACCCTATGGCATATGCCGTGACGATACCACCACAACTAGCACAAATAATAATGATTTCCTATGCACACCTATTGCTCCACCTGCTACTACAGCAGAATTCTTTGAAATTAAACCTGCTTTACTGAATCTTGTTATGAGAGAGCAATTTTCTGGTGTTAGTTCTGATGATGCTGCTGCCCATCTTAATAATTTTGTTGAACTATGTGAAATGCAAAAGTATAAGGATGTAGATGGTGATATTATAAAATTAAAATTGTTTCCTTTCTCATTAAGAGGAAGAGCTAAAGATTGGTTGCTATCTTTGCCTAAGAATAGTATTGATTCATGGACTAAATGTAAGGATGCTTTTATTGGTAGATATTATCCTCCTGCTAAAATTATATCTTTGAGAAGTAGCATAATGAATTTTAAGCAATTGGATAATGAGAATGTTGCTCAAGCATGGGAAAGAATGAAATCTTTGGTTAAAAATTGCCCAACTCATGGACTGACTACTTGGATGATCATCCAAACCTTTTATGCAGGATTGAATTTTTCTTCGCGGAACCTATTGGATTCAGCTGCTGGAGGTACTTTTATGTCCATCACTCTAGGCGCCGCAACAAAACTTCTTGATAATATGATGATTAATTACTCTGAATGGCACACGGAAAGAGCTCCACAAGGTAAGAAGGTAAATTCTGTTGAAGAAACCTCCTCCTTGAGTGATAAGATTGATGCTATTATGTCTATGCTTGTGAATGGTATGACTAATTCGGGGTGGGCGTTCGGTCATGACCGAAAATTCGGTCTTTGTATTTCGGTCTATTTTGAATTCGGTCCTCTAGAAATAAAGACCGAAAATTACTTGTCAATTTTACTACCCGACAAATTCGGGTACCCGATAATTCGGGTTCGGTTCGGTCATGACCGAACTTTGTGATAGTTGTTGTCAACACAAAACTTGGAGAGTATTTGGTGAAAGTTCTGGGGCAACAGTTCCGTAGTAACTTTATTTTTTTCAATGCATGTATTCGTATCAGTTTGCAAGAACAAATATTAATAGTGGCATAATATAGCAGTTTGATCAACATTCATATTATCTGGTTCATACTTCATAGGTCACATATTTACGAATTTTTAGCTAACAACAAAAGAATACAACCATACACGTCAATAGTCACAAGCTCATAGTCACAGACTAAAAAATGACAACATAAAGTATATTTTGGACAACAAAAGGTTAAGGCCAAACCTGTCCAATCAAGAATTGGGCCTCTCAAACATAAAATTCAGTCAGTTCGGTCTATTCGGTTATCACGAACAAAGTGACCGAATTGACCGGACTAAATTCGGTCTAAAAAATTTGCTACCCATTTTTCGATAGGTCTTTTCGGTTTCGGTCTTTTCGGGTTCGGTCTCGGTCTTTTCGGGTTCGTTGTTCGGTCATCGGTTTTTAGGCCCACCCCTAGGACTAATGTTGATCCTAATAATGTTCCGTTAGCTTCATTGGTTGCTCAAGAAGAACATGTTGATGTGAACTTCATTAAAAATAATAATTTCAACAACAATGCTTATCGGAATAATTCTAGTAACAACTATAGGCCATATCCTTATAATAATGGTAATGGTTATGGTAATTCTTATGGGAATTCTTACAACAATAATAGGAATGTACCCCCTGGACTTGAAGCCATGCTTCAAGAATTTATTAGTACACAAACTGCTTTTAACAAATCTGTTGAAGAAAAGCATGGGAAAATTGATATTCTTGCTTCTAAGGTCTATAGTCTTGATGCTGATGTTGATCTTTTGAAATTGAAAGTTATGCCTAATGAAAATAAAGATATTAAGTCATTTTCTACAGCAAACGCCATCCAAGTTAGAATTAATGAGAATATAAGATTGATGGCCAAATTGCGTGCTAGGTGGGAAAAAGAAGAAAATGCTAAAGAGAATAATATAGCTAAAGTTTGGACTATTACCACCACTAGTAATGATAATGCTTCACATGTTGCTACACCTCCTACTATCAATAATAAAATAATTGGTGTTAGCAATGTTTCTACTCCTAATGCAAAGCGTGCAAAATTGCCTGAAACTGCTAAAACAGCTGAAATTGCTTGTGATAAAACTGCTGAAATTTTTTCAAATGTTGGGACAATGATCCCATTGCTTTAGATCATAATGGTTTAGATTTTGATGATTGTCACATCTCTGAAGTTATAAAGTTCTTACAAAAACTTGCTAAGAGTCCCAATGCTAGTGCTATAAATTTGGCCTTTACAAAACATATTACCAATGCTCTCATAAAAGCTAGAGAAGAGAAACTAAAACTTGAAACTTCTATTCCTAGGAAGTTCGAAGATGGTTGGGAGCCCATCATTAAGATGAATGTCAATGATTTTGATTGTAATGCTTTATGTGATCTTGGTGCAAGTATTTCCGTTATGCCTAAGAAAATCTATGATATGCTTGACTTGCCACCGTTGAAAAATTGTTATTTGGATGTTGATCTTGCTGATAATTCTACAAAGAAACCTTTGGGGAGGATTGATAATGTTCGTATTACGGCTAACAATAACCTTGTCCCTGTTGATTTTGTTGTATTGGATATTGAATGCAATGCACCTTGTCCCATTATATTGGGAAGACCTTTTCTTCGAACTGTTGGTGCTATTATTGATATGAAGGAAGGCAATATTAAATATCAATTTCCTCTCAAGAAAGGTATGGAACATTTCCCTAGAAAGAGAATGAAGTTACCTTTTGATTCTATCATTAGAACAAATTACGCTGTTGATGCTTCATCTCTTGATAATACTTGATACACACTTTCTGCGCCTAGCTGAAAAGCGTTAAAGAAAAGCGCTTATGGGAGACAACCCATGATTTTACTTCTGCACTTTTATTTTATATTTGAGTCTTGGAAGTTGTTACTACTGTATCAACCTCTCCTTATCTTTATTTTATTGCATTGTTGTTCCAAGTAAAGTCTTTGATAGTAAGGTTCATACTAGATTTGGATTACTGCGCAGAAACAGATTTCTTGCTGTCACGAATTTGAGTAGTATTCTCTGTAGGTAACTCAGAAAAATCTGCCAATTTACGTGAGTAATCCTCAGATATGTACACAAGTTTCATTCAATTTGAGCATTTTCATTTGAGCAAGTCTGGTGCCTCTAAAAAATTCGACTTTACGGACTGTTCTGTTTTGACAGATTCTGCCTTTTATTTCGCATTGCCTGTTTTGCTATGTTTGATGGATTTCTTTGTTCCATTAACTTTCAGTAGCTTTGTGCAATGTCCAGAAGTGTTAAGAATGATTATGTCACTCTGAACATGTGAATTTTTGATTATGCACTAACCCTCTAATGAGTTTGTTTCGAGTTTGGTGTGGAGGAAGTTTTCAAGGGTCAAGAGAGGAGGATGATACAATATGATCAAGGAGAGTGAAAGCTCTAAGCTTGGGGATTCCCCCGTGGTTCATCCCTGCATATTTCAAGAAGACTCAAGCATCTAAGCTTGGGGATGCCCGAGGCATCCCTTTCTTCATCGACAAATTATCAGGTAACCTCTAGTGAAACTATATTTTTATTCCGTCACATCTTATGTGTTTTACTTGGAGCGTCTGTTTGTTTTTGTTTTTGTTTTTGTTTGAATAAATTGGATCCTAGCATTATTTGTGTGGGAGAGAGACACACTCCGCTGTTGCATATGAACACTAATGTTCTTAGCTTTATTCTCAATGTTCATGGCGAAGGTTGAAACTGCTTCGTTAATTGTTAATATGGTTGGAAACGGGAAATGCTACATGTGGTAAATGGTATAATGTCTTGAATAATTTGATACTTGGCAAAAAATTCTCTCATGTTTAAGCTCTTGCATCATATACTTTGCACCTATTAATGAAGAATTACATAGAGCTTGCTAAAATTTGGTTTGCATGATTGGTCTCTCTAGAGTCTAGATATTTTCTGGTGAGGTGTTTGAACAACAAGGAAGACAATTTAGAGTCTTATAATGCTTGCAATATGTTCTTATGTGAGTTTTGCTGTACCGGTTCATACTTGTGTTTGCTTCAAACAACCTTGCTAGCCTAAGCTTTGTATTGAGAGGGAATACTTCTCGTGCATCCAAATCCTTGAGCCAAAAACTATGCCATTTGTGTCCACCATACCTACCTACTACATGGTATTTCTCCGCCATTCCAAAGTAAATTACTTGAGTGCTACCTTTAAAATTCTATTCTTTGTCTTTACAATATATAGCTCATGGGAAAATAGCTTAAAAACTACTGTGGTATTGAATATGTACTTATGTATCTTATTTCTTAATAAGTTGCTTGTTGAGCGGTGACATAGTCATCCCCAATGGGCCTGCCAAAGATGGTTGCTGGCGCAAAGTTGACGTGGGAGTTAGAGATCTCTGTGGTGTAACTTTTCTTTAGGTCCCCGGCAACGGCGCCAGAAAAAGTTCCTTGATACGCGTACAGCACGCGTCCGTTGGGAACCCCAAGAGGAAGGTGTGATGCGTACAGCGGCAAGTTTTCCCTCAGTATGAAACCAAGGTTTATCGAACCAGTAGGAGCCAAGAAGCACGTTGAAGGTTGATGGCGGCGAGATGTTGTTGACTGCCAAAACCCACCGGCGGGCAGCGGCCTGTCAACACAGGTAGAGCCGGGAAGAGCCTAGAGCTGCGGCTGGCTGAGACCCCTCCGAGCGACGGCCCGCAATGCTCTTCTGGTCACACGCGGCGATGCGAAGTGCAAGGGCGTGCCACCTGACCTATACCTGGTCAGGAAGGTGATGGGATGCCTCGCTTAGTTCCTGCATGGCATACATGTAAACATTAAATAAGAGCCTCGATCGGCTCTCAGGTTATCCTGTGAATCGGCTCAAAGAGCCGATCCACCCATGATTCGTACGGGGTGCACGAATACTTGGTGATCCTGCTTGATCAAGATAAAGCTAATGAGATCTACGACGATTTAGGGTTTTCACCGCATAATCGGATCATCCTACTCCAGGTTGGGCCTCGCGGCCACGCACGGTGCTCGTAAGCCGATCCTAAACAAGGCCAAAAAACCAACATGGCGTTGATCCTCGGAACATCCTGTTTAGGACTTGCGAACGCCACCCTACATGCCGCTGGATCCTCCCCCCCTTTGTAAGGCCTAACTATTGCAGATATTAAACTAATCCTTGCAGAGCAAGGAGCAATCGTAACGGATCAGATCTACTAAATAATGAACAAGCAGGGTGCCGCCCCCACACCTGAGATAGGTGTGAGGGCGGCTAGACATGCAAGGGTTGCACTACGTAAGTATGTTATACGGAGAACTATGCTAACCCTAACACATCTATGATAACTACGTTGCCCGCCATCAAAGACGCTTCAGTACGGGCAACGCATGAACAACGTGGAGCTTGTGCTGCCTAGATCGCAAGATGCGATCTAGGCAGCATGTCGCTTACCTGATTGAAACCCTCGAGACGAAGGAGTTGGCGATGCGCCGAGATTGGTTTGTTTTGGGGTGAACGTTGTGTTGTTGTTTATTCCATAAACCCTAGATACATATTTATAGTCCAGGGGACTTTCTAATTCAGACGTGCAACTAACCGTGCACGAGTAAAACTCTAACTTCTAACTTAAGATACGATCTAATAAATTACAGATAAATGGGCAATCTAGCCCAACTTCGCATATAAGGCCGATCTTCGTATTCTCTCCATACACAACCTTCAAGCTTATCTTGATCGTGGCCCACCTCCAACTTGGTCGAATTCTGGTGATAACACATGCCCCCCTGGTTTTGGAAATGATATTTCCAAAATCATTATCTTTCGTCGGGTCATGTCGTAGCAGAGCAGAACCATTGCAGCATTTTTCGTCATGATGCCCTGACTTCTCAACTGTTCCGCGTGATTTGACCGTTGTCTTTGGGCGCTGCCTCCTCGAAAACTGCTGTGGCATTGAATTTTTTCACCATAGCCCCCTTTTATTTAACTGCTCTGAGCAGTTCGCCACTTCATCATCCTGCTCTGCTCTGGCCATCGGCACCAAAAACCTCTCTTCTCCCTCAGCCATGTCGTCTTCTTCCTCGTCTTCCGTCTCTCTCCAATCCTCTTCCTCAAGCGAGTTGGTCCCAGAGCACGACAAGATGGAGGCGTACAACCGCCGGGCTCCCAAACATTGGGACAAGCAGGAGTGGGACTTCGACTTCGTGCCGGAGGGTGAGGACCTCGTCTGGTCAGATGGGGCCATGCCCCTAACAGACGGGGAAGATGACCTACGGTACCTGGTTGACGGAGCACTGGAGAGCGGCGACGACGACCCTCCCTTTCGGGGTAAATTCACATCTGTCACCAAAAGAGAAGAAGAGGATGTCGAAGACGAAGACATCTCCTCTAACATGAAGAAGGGACAGGAGGACGACACCTCCTCCGACGAACCACCGGCGAAACGCATCCGGGGCTGGGCTTGGTCAGACGAGGACGATGATGATGACGAGGAAGAAGCCTCCGCTGAAGGTTACAGTAGCAGCACCGAGGGATTCGTCGACAGCAGCAATGAAGGCAGCTACCTCAGCGACGGCGAAGACGGCAACAGTCCTTAGAATAGGGACCTACTAGCATAAGATTAGCAGTAGCAATCTGTCCCCTTTGCTGAACAATCGGCTCCTCTTTATAAGAAATCTCATTATTAATGAAAAATTTCTTTTGATTTTGCCAATGTTCTTTATGTCGACTCAGCCGATTTTCCTCATCTGACCTTGATGGTTGCTAACCAATGCTTAATGACCAGCGAGACAAGCTAATTCAATCATCCTTCCAAGTTAACTTCCAAGTTAGCTAGCCCTGCCGACGACAATAGCTCTGGGTGTAGCCGGATTAGCTTGTCAATTCGGTCAATGCTCGATGAGCCGATGGCAACGCATCGGTCTCTCACAATAAATTTCAAGATAGATCCATCCGGACTCAAACTCCCGGTCAAACAGGGCCAAGCCATAACCATATTAAACTTAGCGGCCAAAACTCCTGAAATAATGCCCAGCCTCCTCATTAACCATAAATTTCAGACATTCTTCCGCCGCATCCTTCTCTTCCAGATCCTCTTTGCCTTCAGGAGAGTCCTAGGACTATTGCTGGATCAATTCAAACGCCGAAGCTGCCACTTCTGCAGAACAGGCATTACTTGTCCACAAATTCCCTCGTGATGGTATGCAGTGACGTTTTACAATCCTGCTCTGTTTTCTTACAGCAACCATTTCTCGAAGTCAAATCGAGATGCAGAGCTAACCGATTTCAGCAAAATCGGCTTCTTATAGCAAAGGACCTTTCGGGGCAAGCTGCCCCCCGAGCCTCGGTCGGGGCGAGAATAGCAGTGAGCCGACCAAGTCGGTCATCCTCGGTCTCCAACTCGTGATGCAGTATCCGCCGATTCCAACAAAATCGGTTCTTCAGAGTGAAGCAATTTCCATGCGAGCTGCCCCCCGAGCTTCTCCAGCTTACATCTTGTGCCTGGCTGATCAGATCGGCTTGTCATCTTTGGCAGGCCGAAGTAACTTCTGGCGAGGATGCCTTTGAATTTCTGATGCCCTCCAAAACTCCGGACGTAACAACCCCTGGAAGTGACAGCTACCAAGTCACAGCCTTGGCCAAGCCTTAGGCAAAAAACGTTACAGCCGATTGCTTCGTCATCGGCTGTTCTCCTGGTCCTAGAAGAGATATGCTCCCTTCGTTAGGCTCATCCTTACCCTAACTTGCTCTCGTCGTTGGTCAGGGTCATGACCCTCAAACTGCCCCGGCCGATACTGCAGGCACGAATACTCGCAAAGAGAACCCGGAGATCCTTTGAAGAGAAGATCCACTTCCTGCTCCATTGATCCTCTAATTATCACAGTCATACTTCTTGAGTCGATGGCCATGCATCGGCTTTTCGGTAAAAAAAAAGTTTTTACCGGCCGATTTTCCTCTAATCGGCCCCTAGTGTTTCATTGTACACATGTTTGCTGCACATGCTCATCTGACTATATGCCCCCCGAGCCGAATCTGCCAGGTGACTGCAGATGTCGGCTTTATGATTAGCTAGGGTACTGCACTTGCACGTCGGCTCCTGCAAGGATTCGTGCTGGCTTTCACCCGCCGATGTAGCCGCTGCCCAGTAGATCGATATTGAGCACAAGCAGAACATGTGGTAAAGATAACTCTGGCCGATTGCTGGAATCGGCCTCCATATCGATTGAAGCGCTGACTGAAGGTTCTGTAACGTCCCTTCATAGACTTTTGGGGCCGATCACAAGGATCAGCCTCATCGCGTTTGCTCATCGCTTTGCCTCAGCTACATGGTCAGGCCAGTGGATAAAACCAGCTTAACTCTTCCCTTCGTCACGTCGATGCGCTCGCAGTCGTCCAAATTGATACCTGAGAGGGGTTCTTGGCCTGCTGCTTCCCATGCGTTCATGCCAGCCGTTGAAATTTCGGCTGAGTCATCGGCCTGGACGACCTCTACCTCATCTCCATCCCACTGTATTATGCATTGGTGCATCGTGGAGGGAATGCAGCAGTTGGCATGGATCCAATCTCTCCCTAGCAGAACAGCATAAGTGCTCATGCTATCGACGATGAAGAACGTTGTAGGGATAGTTTTCCTTCCTACGGTCAGATCCTCGTTCAGAACACCTTGTGCGTCAGATGCTTGGCCGTTGAAATCGCTCAATGTCACATTGGTCTTGATTAGATCTGAGCTAGAGCGTCCCAGCCGACGTAGCATAGAGTATGGCATGATGTTGACTGCCGCTCCGGTGTCCACCAGCATCTTATTTACAGGCCTCCCATCGATGTAACCTCGCAAGTACAGGGCCTTCAGATGTCTGTAGCTTCTTTCTCGTGGCTTTTCAAAGATGACCGGCCGTGGGCCGCAGTCCAGTTGTGCCACAGGTGCTTCATATAACCTTGGAGCACTAAACTCCGTTGGAAGGATGAAGACCATGTTTGTGCCAGCCGATGTATCTTCATCGGCTTTCTTTTGCTTGGGGCGCCACTCTTTTCTTTGCGGCCGACCTTCTTCGTCCAGGGTTCGCTCAATCCTGGCGGCCAGATCAGGTCGTGCCTTCCTCAACGTGTGCAGGTACAATCTTTCAGCTTCTTCCAGCCCACGCAGACGCTGAACCCTTCGTTTTTGGGAACGGCTGAGCCCATCAGGGCACCACCTGGGCCGATGATACTTATCTTCTTCACCATCGTCCTCTAGTTCCTCGAGATCTTCCATCCGAGTGGATTCAGCACGCTTGTCCCGAGGCGGGAGAGGCCCTAGACGCTTGAACACGGACACGTTAGCTGCATACTTCTTCCTTTGTTTGCATTCTGGGCAGTTCTCGATTGTTGGCAATCGGCTCACTCCTGAGTCCCAGCAATGTTTGAAGAAAGGGCAGTCCCAGTGCCTATCCATGTCATCTTGCCCCTTTGACCTTCCTGCAGCGTGACGATTGTACCCGTCGTTGTTTCTATCATGCTGACGGTACCTCCTGTCCTCTGCATCAGACCGGCAATTTCTCTCATCATCTACGTCGTAGCGCCGACGTCGGTCGTACCGTTGCTCATATTTGTCGAGGAGATGCTCGGAAAGTGGATGTTGATACCGCACGCTTCTCACTTCCTCCTCTGTCAGGTACCGTCTGTCATCATCTCGGGGCCGGTCGCGCGGATCGGCCTCCTCTTTATCCTTGCCACGGGAGTGGCTGCTTTCTGCTTCATCTTCGCCATGGCGGCTTGCAAGCCCCGCCATGTTGACACCAAAGGGGAACTCTGGCTTGCATATGGAGTGGCTGAGATCCACCATGTTGTCGCCAGGCAACGGACGTGTGTTTTCATTGAGCTCGATACCGTGCGCACGGGTCTTCTCAAAGGAGCCGATGAGTTCAGCTTCGAGGGCTGCCTTGATCTCGTCATGTTTCTCCTTGAGCTCATCGGGCAGATCCTCGTACTTGACCGGAGTGCTTTCCGCCATCTCAGATGTAGATGGCGATGCGGTTGATGTAGACGATTGTCCCACCGGGCGTGCCAGAATGTGTTGACTGCCAAAACCCACCGGCGGGCAGCGGCCTGTCAACACAGGTAGAGCCGGGAAGAGCCTAGAGCTGCGGCTGGCTGAGACCCCTCCGAGCGACGGCCCTCAATGCTCTTCTGGTCACACGCGGCGATGCGAAGTGCAAGGGCGTGCCACCTGACCTATACCTGGTCAGGAAGGTGATGGGGATGCCTCGCTTAGTTCCTGCATGGCATACACGTAAACATTAAATAAGAGCCTCGATCGGCTCTCAGGTTATCCTGTGAATCGGCTCAAAGAGCCGATCCACCCATGATTCGTACGGGGTGCACGAATACTTGGTGATCCTGCTTGATCAAGATAAAGCTAATGAGATCTACGACGATTTAGGGTTTTCACCGCATAATCGGATCATCCTACTCCAGGTTGGGCCTCGCGGCCACGCACGGTGCTCGTAAGCCGATCCTAAACAAGGCCAAAAAACCAACATGGCGTTGATCCTCGGAACATCCTGTTTAGGACTTGCGAACGCCACCCTACGTGCCGCTGGATCCTCCCCCCCTTTGTAAGGCCTAACTATTGCAGATATTAAACTAATCCTTGCAGAGCAAGGAGCAATCGTAACGGATCAGATCTACTAAATAATGAACAAGCAGGGTGCCGCCCCCACACCTGAGATAGGTGTGAGGGCGGCTAGACATGCAAGGGTTGCACTACGTAAGTATGTTATACGGAGAACTATGCTAACCCTAACACATCTATGATAACTACGTTGCCCGCCATCAAAGACGCTTCAGTACGGGCAACGCATGAACAACATGGAGCTTGTGCTGCCTAGATCGCAAGATGCGATCTAGGCAGCATGTCGCTTACCTGATTGAAACCCTCGAGACGAAGGAGTTGGCGATGCGCCGAGATTGGTTTGTTTTGGGGTGAACGTTGTGTTGTTGTTTATTCCATAAACCCTAGATACATATTTATAGTCCAGGGGACTTTCTAATTCAGACGTGCAACTAACCGTGCACGAGTAAAACTCTAACTTCTAACTTAAGATACGATCTAATAAATTACAGATAAATGGGCAATCTAGCCCAACTTCGCATATAAGGCCGATCTTCGTATTCTCTCCATACACAACCTTCAAGCTTATCTTGATCGTGGCCCACCTCCAACTTGGTCGAATTCTGGTGATAACAGATGTAGTGCGGCGCAACACCAGGGATTCCGGTGCCAACGTGGAACCTGCACAACACAAACCAAGTACTTTGCCCCAACGAAACAGCGAGGTTGTCAATCTCACCGGCTTGCTGTAACAAAGGATTAGATGTATAGTGTGGATGATGATTGTTTGCAGAAAACAGTAGAACAGTATTGCAGTAGATTGTATTTCAGTAAAGAGAATTGGACCGGGGTCCACAGTTCACTAGAGGTGTCTCTCCCATAAGATAAACAGCATGTTGGGTGAACAAATTACAGTTGGGCAATTGACAAATAAAGAGGGCATGACCATACACATACACATTATGATGAGTATAGTGAGATTTAATTGGGCATTACGACAAAGTACATAGACCGCTATCCAGCATGCACCTATGCCTAAAAAGTCCACCTTCAGGTTATCATCCGAACCCCCTCCAGTATTAAGTTGCTAACAACAGACAATTGCATTAAGTATTGCGCGTAATGTAATCAGTAACTACATCCTCGAACATAGCACCAATGTTTTATCCCTAGTGGCAACAGAACATCCATAATCTTAGAGGTTTCTGTCACTCCCCCAGATTCACGGAGACATGAACCCACTATCGAGCATAAATACTCCCTCTTGGACTTACAGGCATCTACTTGGCTAGAGCATCTACTAGTAACGGAGAGCATGCAAGATCATAAACAACACATATACATAACTTTGATAATCAACATAACAAGTATTCTCTATTCATCGGATCCCAACAAACACAACAGATAGAATTACAGATAGATGATCTTGATCATGTTCGGCAGCTCACAAGACCCGACAATTAAGCACAATGGGGAGAAGACAACCATCTAACTACTGCTATGGACCCATAGTCCAGGGGTAGACTACTCACACATCACTCCGGAGGCGACCATGGTGGCGTAGAGTCCTCCGGGAGATGATTCCCCTCTCCGGCAGGGTGCCGGAGGCGATCTCCTGAATTCCCCGAGATGGGATTGGCGGCGGCGGCGTCTCTGGAAGGTTTTCCGTATCGTGGCTCTCGGTACTGGGGGTTTCGCGACGAAGGCTATTTGTAGGCGGAAGTGTCGTGGTATCGTCACGGCATATGCCATAGGGTGGCTAATCGAAGTGGTTCCTGAGGGATCTCACGGCGGTATCCGGATGCGGGTATGGGCACGAGCGACACGGCGACGTACCCAGGTTCGAGGCCCTCCGATGGAGGTAAAACCTCTACTCCTGCTTTCGGTGTATATGATGATCACACAATACAATGGTGCTCCTAGAGCTGTGTCCGGCTGCTCCTGGGAGGCTAAGGGAGACGATCGTCTCTCTCTCAGGGCAGCTCTGTGGGTGGAGTGAAGTAAGAATGATCGATCCCCTAAACGAGAGGGGGTAGTGCGGCTTATATAGGCGCCGACACTTTACATATAAGACCCTATAGTTTACTGGCCGGCTTGGCCGGCTTCGGCTTCCGCTCCTTCCCGAGGCGGTGACGTCAGGAGCCGTTGAGGCATCGTGGCCTGTCCCATCCGGCTGCCACGGTCAGCGGTATGGAGAGGAGGTGTCCCTGTCGCCGTCAGCCACTGTAGCCAGTACGGATCGTCGTAAGCCCTGGCGGCCTGTCCGGTGCGTGGCACTATTGCTCCACAGTGCCCCGCGTTTTACGGAAGATGGAGTCAGCATGGACTTTCGGAACCCGGATCACCAACCCGGTTCCTTCCAGTGCAAGACTCGCCAGCCTCGAGTCGGTCTGAGGTACAAACCCCAGTCGGATATGGCTTGTAGAAGCCGGCCCAGCTACAGCATTGGTGGCCGTAGCCAGGCCGACTAGGACCTAGAGCCAGCCGGCTTCCGGACCAGCCGGCCACGGCGCCAGCCGGCTGCTCCTCAGCCGGCCTTTGCCGCGAGCCGGCCAGTGGCCAGCCGGCTGCTCCGCGTCCATTGCCCTATCCGGGGTCTCCCCCCCGACATTAGCCCCCGAAGCTGGCAAGGTCCTGCATCTAGAAGGACCTAGGCAGGTTTTCCTGGCTTCTCGAATATATTTGACAGCACTTGGAGGGGCTGACTGAGAATTTCCATTCAGCCGGCTGCGCCCTCATCCGGCTCGTTTCCGCCGGCTGCTTCTAGCCGGCCGCTTTTTACACTTATGCAGCTTTTGTTTTCCCGCAAGCTTTGGTGGCGCCTCCGCCTTGTTGACGACTTTTAGTCCGAGTTGAACTTATTGTCCGGCTTCGGCTTGCGGCGCGCTGGAGTCTCCGCCGCCTCGGGTCCTGTACCCGACTTGACCGGTCTGACGCCTGGCGCTGCGGTCGGTTCGTCTGGTCACATCAATGCTCCCGCCGGATCCGGTGCGGTAGTGGGGGACGTGGTGTGGCCATTTTCGGTAACCGCTGCCGTCGTGGGGGAAGTTACAGCGCAGTAAATCCTGATCGTGGCCCACGATCGCCACGTGGCCACGCAACTGGCGCGCCAGGCGGCTATAAATGCCCCCGGTAGCGGTACCGAGGCGCCCTTCTCCTTCCTCGCGCTCTTCGTCCTCTCACTCGAGCTCTCTCCTTTCTTCGCTCGAGCGCTCCGTCGCACGCCAACACTCCTGGCGAACTCCGGCGAGCAGCTGCCCCGACGTTCTCCCGCCGGGCCGCCGCCGCCACTCCACCAATCCGGCGCCACGGGGCCGCGCATTTCCACGGAGCGTCCTCAGCCGCCGCCGTCGCCGCCGCCGTCGCAAGGCTCTTCGTCGCCGTTTCGCCTCTCGTGGTCAACCTCTTCCTCTTCTTCGACAATGGCCTCCGCCAGCGGATCGTGGAGGGGCTCATACATGCGGGAGGACGACATCGAGCGGCTGGTGCGCCTCCACCGGATCCCGTCGGCGGTGGTCTGTCGGGCGCCCGGCGAGGAGACGGAGCCCGAGCCGCAGCCCGGCGAGCGCGTCGTCTTCGGCGCGCACCTTGATCGCGGGCTGGGCCTGCCGGCTTCAACCTTCTTCCGGCAGTTCCTCGACAACTTCGGCCTGCAGCCGCACCACCTGCCGGCCAATGCGTGCATCCTCCTCAGCTGTTACGTGGCGTTCATGGAGGCCTACGCCGGCTTGTGGCCAGACATCGACTTCTGGAGCCGGCTGTTCTACTTGAAGGCGCAAACCACCGAGGGCCGCCTGCGAGCCTGTGGCGCCGCCTCGATCTACACCCGGCCTGGTACGCCCTTCCCCAAGATCCCCACCGTTGACTCGGTTAAGAACTGGCAGATGTCGTTCTTCTATGTGCGCAACGAGGGGCAGCTCGTTGACCGGATCAACCTGCCGGAGTTCAACCCGGCTCCTCCCGTCGGCCGGATCAACTGGAGCTACAACGCCCGCACGTCGGATCCGGACGCCGAGGTGAACCAGCTCTGGGACTTCTTGGGGGCAGCCGTCGAGAACGGGCTGACTGCGGACGATCTCCTCTGCACCATCGCTGAGCGCCGGGTGCTGCCGCTCCAGAGGCGCACCCACAAAATCGGGCACATGTCCGGCCGGTTCGACCCGAACCGGACGTCCAAGGCGGTGCTCACCAAGGCCCAGGTGGCCAGCCGGGTGAACAACATCACCAAGGCAAACATGCCGGACGACTGGAACTACGGGCTGGCGCCCCGCGACAGGGACCACCCGCCCGAACGGGTAAGCTTGTGTTTTTCGCCGGCTTCCGGCTTGCGGCTGCGAGGCCGACTTCCTTTTGCTTCTGCCAATTTTTGGCTTGTTGTTTGCTCATGCTTTTTCTTTCTTTCTAGCTCTTTGAGCGCCAGGACACCGAGGACGGCGACCTGGCGACGAGGAGGTGGACGCCGGATCACGTCGATCCGGCTGACCAAGCCGGCGACCAGGCCGGCGACGACGACCTGCTGCAGGCGCCTGATCTAGGCGGCCAAGGGGAGCACAATCCGCCCCCCTCACCAGAGCAGCAGGAGGACGAGGAGCCGGCGACATCCGGCACGGGGCCGATCCCGGCCGTGCCCCTGCGCGCGAGGCCGCCAAGCACCACGGCGACTTCGGCGCGCCAGGGGAAGAAGCGGGCCAGCGAGCCTCGCTCCACTGCCGCCTTGGAGGCGAAGGCGAAGAAGCTCCGCCGGCAGCAGCCGAAGAAGGTTCCGGAGCAGGCCGGGTGAGTTCTCTTTCTCTTTCTTGTTTGATTCCTTTTCTTTCCTTACTTTTTATGCTTATCTTCTCTTTGTTTGTCCGGCTAGGGCTCCCATCAAGTTTACCCAGGGTGGCGGCTCCCGGCAGGCTCCGCGCGTCGCGTCACCGCCGCTGCGCCAAAGGAGGGAGCCGACGCCGCAGCCTTCATCGCGCGCTCCTACGCCACCGCCGCCTGCGGGTACTGCGCCTTCCGCAGGGGCACCTTCCTTCGCCGTGCCGCTGGCCTCAGCGCCTGATCGCGGCACGCGGGTCGAGCCGACTCGGCAGCCGACGCTGGACGACATGTTCCCGCGCCGGACTCGCCTTCTGGACCCCGCTGCTGGGGCCGGCCGGGGCATGCCGCCTTCACCCGGAGCCGGAGCCGGAAGGGCTGCACCGTCCGCGACCGGAGCCGGAGCCGGCAGAGCCGCGCCGCCTGCGACCGGAGCCGGCGCCCCGCCAAGCGTGGTGGTGCTGGATGAGAGCCCGGAGGGGGCACCTCAGGCGCCGGAGACAGCTGCGCCGGTTGGGCCATCTGCTGCGCCCGGAGCGTCGCCGCCGCCGGAGCCGAAGAGGGATGAGCCAGCCAGGCGGGAGCCGGCAGGGGACGAGCCGGCGCGCACGGAGGGCGCCGACTCGCGCGCACTGGTGAGTACGGAAGCCCCTTCGGCGTCGCAGCAGGGCCTGCACGTGGCCAAGGGCGCTCTTCTTCTTCAGGTGCCGTCCGCCTCCGACTCCAGCCTTGGCTCGGCTGCCACCATGGAGCAGGCGTGGCTCCGCGCCGACTCCTACGAGGTGACCAGCCGGGAGGGGAACCCTGGCCAAGCATCGGTGGGGATGTTCTTCTCCAGCCTGCAGGCCCACCTCAAGGCCAGGGCTGCCGAGACCGCGGCCAGCGTTGCCAAGGTGGAGGAAGCCGGCAAGGTAAGCTTTATCTGTTTTTTGATTTGGTTATCATCCTGGTAGCCCTCCGAGGCATGGGCCGGCTGCTTGGAGCCGGCCCGGGTTTCGCCTAGCTGACTGACTTTCTTTTTTCCTTAGGCTGTGATGGATCGGCGCACCACTTTGTATAATCGCGCCGTTACCCATTACCACAAGGCCAAGCTGGACCGGGCCGATTTGGCCCGCGAGCTGGGAGCCGCCAAGGGTGAGCTCTTGCTTCTTTCGACTCGATGTCTTATTTTCTTTTGAATCTTCGTTGGCTGACGTTTCTTTCCGGCTGCCTCGCAGTTGAAGCCGCCAAGGTCCCGCGGCTGGAGTCGGATCTCCGGGCTGCTCGCGCCCAGTGCGCCGAGAGCGAGGAGGCGGGCCGTTCTTCAGCCGCCAAGCTCAAGCTAGCTGAGCAGGAGCTGGCACGGCTGCGCCTGCTGGAGCAGAACCACCTCTCTGAGCTCAACTCCCTTAGGACGGTGGAGAAGGAGAAGGTGGACGATCTGAGCCGGCGGCTAACGGAGGTGGAGAAGCAGCGGCTTGCGCTGCAAGAGGAGGTCACCGCCAAGTCCACGGAGCTGACGGCTACCGCCAAGCGCTGGACGGATGAGATTGGCGCACTTGATCGTGGCTTGGCGGGTGAGTGCACCTTAATGTTCCTTTCCCTTTGCCGGCTTTCGGCTGTCGGCTGCCGGCTTTCGTTGGCAGCCGGCAGCAGAAACTTCTGATGTCTTTGCTATCTCCATCTTCGGGCTGGTAGCGGTCGGTTCTTGCCGGCTGCCACCAGGCTTTTCCTTTTGGCTTAGGACTTCGAAAATTTGCATTTTTCAGCTTATTTCGGCTTCGATGATTTCTGACTTGCTTCGTCTTGCAGCGGCCTTCCCGGAGACGCAGGACGCGGCTTTGGCAGCCGTTGGCGTTGCGCGCGAGTCCAGGAGGCAGGAGACCGGCGAGGGCAGCTCGGAGTATTTCTCCATGGAGGATCACATGGCGTCCATGGCTGCCCGCGTCGAGCCCATCACCAAGCTCGGCTGGGAGCTCCGGAAGGCGGTTGAAGAGCTGGCGCCGATGCTGTGGCCTGAGGAGGCGGTGCCGCAAGATATCTCCAGCCTCACCTCCCTGATGGAGCGGGCGCCGGATCGCTTCCTCGACTGGAAGGAGTCGGCCACGCGCGCTGGCGCTGACATGGCGCTGTCCTTCGTCCTCTCTTGGTACAATGAGGTGGACCTGGGGCAGCTTGAGTTCCGGCGAGCCGGCGTGGAGGACAAGCTCCCAGCCGAATACAAGGCCGCCCGTCTTGCTCGAGCCAGCACCATCGCCGACTTCGTCGACAAGGCCCTCTTCGTCGCGGACCCGAACCCTCCTCCATCCGATGAGGACTACATGGAAGATGAGGAGGCGGAAGACGAGCCCGAAGACGACCCGGCAGCCGGCTCCGCGGACGCTCCTCCGGCTGGTCCTTCTCCAGCCGCGTCTTAGTTTTACCTGTCTTTCCAGTTGTTCTTTTGCCAAGACAATTTATTAAATCCCCGGGATGCCGGGTGCGCATGTATGAATATTATCGTCCTTTAATTATGTCACACTTTAATGTGTTTATTAATCATTTGTGTGCCGAGTTGCTTTCTTTCGACTCGTTCGCTTTTTCCGATCCGCCCCACTCTTTGGCTGTGCTCTTGCCGGTCGTACGTCCGACTTGCGATCCGTCGCCGGATCAAGAGCGGGCCGCTGGGTGAGGCTGACAGTATTTCAGTCGAACGAGCTGAATTCGGCAATCCGGCACTTTCATGAAAAGTTGCAAGTCAACTCGCTTTTACTCTTTCCCTTAGTCGTTTTTCGCGTGTCGGTTCCCTAGGCCTTGCTCCCGCCAGCCGGACAGCCGGGTTGCGGTCTGTAGCTGGATCGGAAGCCGACTGTCGGAAACCGGATCACGTTACTGAGCCGACCGCGTGAGAGGGTTCAAGCCAATTGGCGAAACAGAGGTAAAGTACGCGAAAAACTTGTCGGAAACGACGCTCTTGGCGCGTGCTTTTTCATAGCTTACAAAAGGGATACAAGGGATACATACATTCCTGCTCTCATGTGTAAAATGGGCGGAGTAAGTTGACATTCCAGGGACGTTTAGTCTCCTCGTCAGCCTTGTCCGGCTTGTTTTTCTTAGCCTCTTGGGCATCTATGAGATAGTAGGAATCATTGCCTACTGCCTTGCTCACGATGAAGGGACCCTCCCATGGGGATGACAGTTTATGCTGTCCGGCTGTCCGCTGGATCAGCCGGAGCACTAGGTCTCCTTCTCGGAATGCTAAGGGCTAGACCTTCCGGCTGTGATAGCGTCGAAGGCTTTGCTGGTAAATGGTAGATCTAGACGCAGCCAGCAGCCGGGCCTCTTCGACCAGGTCGACTCCATCTTCGCGAGCTTCTTTGGCCTCGGCTTCAGTGTAGAGCTTGATCCTTGGCGCGTCGTGCTCGATATCAGTCGGCAGGATGGCTTCGGCCCCGTATACGAGGAAAAATGGTGTGAAGCCGACTGAGCGGTTTGTCGTTGTGCGCAGGCTCCACAGCACATTGGGCAGCTCTTCAATCCAGCAGCCGGCTGCTCGCTCGAGCGGCTCCATCAGCCGGGGCCGGATGCTGGCTAGGACTAAGCCGTTAGCCTTTTCCACTTGTCCGTTGGACTCTGGGTGCGCCACAGAAGATAGGGCCATCCGGATCCCCATTTCCCCGCAATAGCGAGAGAAGATGCCTTGGGAGAAGTTGCTGCCGTTGTCAGTGATGATGCTGTGGGGGTAGCCGAACCTCACGATGATTTCCTTGAGGAATGTGACGGCTGTGGAGCCATCCAGCTTCTTGATTGGCTTGGCTTCGATCCACTTGGTGAATTTGTCAATCATCACCAAGAGGTGTGTCATGCCGCCTCGCGCCGTTCTGAATGGGCCTACCATATCCAAGCCCCATACGGCAAATGGCCATGTGATGGGGATGGTTTTCAAGGCGGAAGCCGGCTGGTGTCTTTTCTTTGCGAAGCGCTGACAGCCGTTGCACCTCTTCACCAACTCTTCTGCGTCTCTGAGCGCAGTCGGCCAGTAAAAACCGTGCCGGAAGGCTTTGGCCACTATGGCTCTGGATGAGGCGTGATGTCCGCACTCTCCTTGATGGATTTCCCGTAGGAGTTCAATCCCTTCAGCCGGCTCGACGCACCGCTGGAACACCCCACTTACGCTGCGTTTGTACAGCTGGTGGTTGATGATTGTATAGGCCTTGGCCCTTCTCTCAATCTGCCTGGCCTGGACTCTATCCTCAGGCAGCACACCGTCGGTGAGGTAGGAGAGAAATTCTTGTGCCCATGAAGGTACGCATCTTATCTCGAATACGCTAACCAACAGGGCCTCCTGCGTGGGAGCTTCCGGATCCGACTGCATGGTCGCCGGGTTCGGCTTGCTAGCCGGCGGGTTCGGTTGCTAGCCCCCGAGTTTGGCGATGAAGCCCCCGGGTTGGACTGAGAAGTCCCCGGGTTCGGCATGGTAGCCGGCGGGTTCGGCTTGTTAGCTCCCGACTTGGGCGATGAAGCCCCCGGGTTCGGCTGAGCAGCCCCCGGGTCAGCCGGCACGAATATTGAATCCGAATCCGGTGACGGTATGATGGACGGCTTCTTGAGAACCGCCAAGGTGATGCCCGGCGGAATGGCTTGCCGGGTTGAGCCAATCTTGGACAAGGCATCAGCCGCCTCGTTGTTTGCTCGTGGCACATGGTGGAACTCGCAGCCGTCGAAGAAGCCGGATAGCTGCTGGACATGGAAGCGGTATGAGGCCATGTTGGCGTCCTTCACGTCCCAGTCGCCAGATGCTTGCTGTATAACCAAGTCGGAGTCGCCGAAGCAAAGTATGCGACGCACGCCAATCTCCTTGGCCAGCTTCAGCCCATGAATGAGCGCTTCATATTCCGCCACATTGTTGGATGCGGCGAAGTGGATCTGCAGGACGTAGTCCAGCCGATCTCCCTTGGGAGAGGTGAGGACGATGCCGGCTCCCAAGCCGTTGCGCATCTTCGAACCGTCAAAGTGCATCTTCCAGTGTGTGGAATCCGGCACAGGCGGCAGGTACTGCATCTCGGCCCAGTCGACGAAGAAGTCCGCGAGGATCTGCGACTTGATGGCTGTGCGTGGCTCGTAGAGGATGGTGTGGGCGGCTAGCTCCAGGGCCCACTTGGCAACCCGGCCGTTGGCATCCTTGCTGCCGATGATTTCCGCCAAGGGCGCTATGGCAACCACCTTGATGAGGTGCTCTTGGAAGTAGTGCTTGAGCTTCTTGGCCGCCATGTAGACGCCGTAGGTGACCTTCTGGTAGTGGGGGTAGTTTTGCTTCGACTGGGAGAGCACTTCGCTAAGGTAGTAGACTGGACGCTGGACCAGCTGCTCCCTGCCGTCTTCTTTGCGCTCCACCACCAGGACAACGCTAACCACTCGATTGGTGGCTGCGATGTACAACAGCATTGGCTCCATTGAAGCCGGTGTTGCAAGGATTGGCGCGGTTGAGAGCACGCGCTTCAAGTCACGGAAAGCTTCCTCCGCCTGCGGTGACCAGACGAACTTGTCCGCCTTCTTCATCAATTGATACAGGGGCAGTGCCTTCTCCCCCAGCCGGCTGACGAAGCGGCTCAAGGAAGCCAGGCAGCCAGCGAACTTCTGGACGTCCTTGAGGCACTGCGGCAGTTCCATCTTCTCCAGGGCACTGATCTTCTCCGGGTTGGCTTCAATCCCTCGCTGAGAGACGAGGTAGCCGAGGAGCTGGCCAGACGGCACGCCGAATGTGCACTTGGCCGGGTTGAGCTTCATCCGAAATCTTCTCAGATTGGTGAAGGTTTCTCTCAGGTCATCAAGGAGGGTAGTCGTCTCCTTGGTCTTTACAACGACATCATCCACATATGCGTGAACGTTTCTGCCGATTTGATCCTGCAAGCATTTTTGCATGCACCTTTGGTAGGTGGCGCCTGCATTTTTCAAGCCGAACGGCATAGTCGTGTAGCAATAAGCCCCATACGGGGTAATGAACGAAGTCTTTATTTGATCATCCGGATTCAAAGGAATCTGGTGGTAGCCTGAATAGGCATCTAGGAAAGACAACAGTTCACAGCCGGCAGTCGAGTCTATGACTTGATCTATGCGCGGCAGGGGGAAGGGATCCTTCGGGCATGCCTTGTTCAGGCTGGTGTAGTCGATACACATGCGCCAGGAGCCGTTCTTCTTCAAAACCAGGACCGGGTTCGCCAACCAGTCCGGGTGCAGCACTTCCATGATGAAGCCGGCAGCTAGGAGCCGGGCGATTTCTTCACCGATGGCCTTCCTTCGCTCTTCGGCGAAGCGCCTGAGAGGCTGCTTCACCGGCTTGGCTTCAGGCCGGACGTGGAGGTGGTGCTCAGCCAACTCCCTCGGCACACCCGGCATGTCTCTTGGAGTCCATGCGAAGATGTCCCGATTCTCACGGAGGAAGCTGGTGAGCTCGCTTTCCTATTTCTTGCTCAAGCCGGCACCGATGGTGACGTACTTGTCCGGCTGCGCCGGGTCCAGCAGGATCTTCTTGGTGTTGTCGGCCGGCTGGAAGTGAGTCGTCCCAGCCGGGTTGCCTGCAGCCGGCATGTCTATCTGCGCGGCTTTGGCGAGGGCGACGGCGTCGTGGATGAGCTGCTTCTCGGTGGCGATGACCAGCGTCTGGGCCATCTTGGAGCTCTGCGTGGCGCAGTCCATGGAGCGGCGATAGTCGCCGGCTACGGTGATGACCCCCTTGGGGCCAGGCAGCTTCATCTTCAGGTACCCATAATGGGGCACCGCCATGAACTTGGTCAGGGCCGGCCTGCCCAGGAGCGCGTGGTAGGGACTCACGAGGTCCACCACCTCGAACTCGATTCTCTCGGTGCGGAAGTGATCCGGCTTCCCGAACATCACCTCCAGCGTGATCCGGCCGATCGGCTGGCAGCAGTGGCCTGGCACGATGCCGTGGAAGACGGTGGGGGTGGGGCGCAACTCGGCCTCCTGGATGCCCAGCTTGCGGGCGGTGTCGCGGTAGAGGATGTTGATGCTGCCGCCGTCGATGAGGACGCGCGAAAAACGCACGCTGCGCCGGGTTGTGCCGATGGTGGGGTCGAGGACCATGGCGTAGCTGCCCGGCTTCGGCAGGACAGCTGGTGTGTCGCGGCGATCAAAAGTGATGGCCTGCTCTGACCAGTTTAGGTACTGGGGGACCGGCGGTATGACCGCGTTGACCTCGAGGGAACGGCTCTGCTGGCTCGTCTTGTCCTCAGGCTCGGAGGTGAAGATGATGTAGGTAGCATCTTCGGCCAGATATCGGCCGGCATGGTGCACTTGGTTAGCCTCGTGGTGCTCGAGGTTGGCGTTCTCTGCGCCGGCTTGGCCACCCGGCCCGCCGGCTGGTGGGGGCGGGGGTGGAGGCGGGAGAGGTTCACCGCTTGTCAGCCGCTTCATGAAGTGGCAGTCGCGGGTGGTGTGATTGGAGGGGTTCTTGCCGCTGTAGTACTTGCACGGCGAGTCGAGCATCTGCTCGAAGGTGTACTTCGGCTTCCACTGCCGGTCTTGCTTCTGGCGGCGGCTGCCGCCTGCCGCGTTGTCTGCTACGGCGGCTACGTGGGCGGAGCCGTACCGGCGGTCCGGCTGGTCACTGTGACGCTTGCCGCGGTAGTTGTCCCGCCGGCTGCCATGAGAGGCGCCGTCTGCCGGCTTGTGCTCAGCCGGCTTGTGGTGGTCCCGCCTGGAGGGAGCCGGTGCTGGGTCAGCCGGCGCCTTGCCGGCTTCTTCGGCCAGCGCGTACTTGTCCGCGATGGCCATCAAGGCGGCCATCGACTTGGGGTCACTACGGCGCAGCTTGTGCC
Organism: Lolium perenne; assembly: GCF_019359855.2. NCBI lineage: Eukaryota > Viridiplantae > Streptophyta > Magnoliopsida > Poales > Poaceae > Lolium > Lolium perenne. The sequence continues at coordinate 163,845,162 of NC_067245.2, read as the reverse complement.
ACAGCATGGTGTTTGGCCGGTAGCCTCCCATGAAGAAGCTGATGGCCTGGATCTCGTGCACGCCCTCGCAGGAGTTGCGCATCTCGCACCAGCGTGTCAGGTACGCGCGATCCGTCTCGTCCGGGCCCTGCTTGCACATCTCAAGCTGCTGAGGGCGACCCGGCCGGCGGTAGGTGCTGGTGAAGTTGCTGACGAAGGCCTCTTCGAAATCCAGCCAGCCGTTGATGCTGCCGGCTGGCAGGTTGTTGAGCCAGGTGCGGGCGGAGCCGACCAGCATCAGGGGGGAGTAGCGTACCGCCCATCGCTTGTTGCCTCGAGAGATGCCGACTGCGGTGGAGTAGTCCTGCAGCCAGTCCTCCGGCTTGGCGGTGCCGTCGTACTTGGGCGTGTCGCGGGGGAGCTGGAAGCCGTCGAGCACGGGCTCGTTGGCGATGCGGGGCCCGAAGCACTTGGGGCAAGCCGGCGCCTCCTCTTCCGCGATGCGGGATTCGACCAGGCGATCGAGGCGGTCTCTGGCGTCGGTGGGCTCGATGCGGGGGCCCAGCCGGGAGCGTGCCGGCTGGCGTGTGCCGGCTGCTTCTGGAGCCGGCCGGTGCTGACGGCGGGGCTCGGAGTCTTGCTCCTGGTTCCGGCTCGGGGGAGGCCGGCTGCGGCTGCTGCCGCTCGGCTGGTGGCTCGGCCGGCCCGAACTTGCGTGCGTGGCCCGGGAGTCACGGTGCCGGCTTGGTGCTGGGGAGGCGGACTCGGCCGTGTCCCTGGCGCCTTCCCTGTCGTTGCCTGCAGCGCCACGAGCGTGAGAAGCTCTGGGGGCATTGACGTACCTGGGGTCGGCCGCCTGCTTGTTGGCTGCGTTGAGCAGCTCAGTCACCCGCATGGTTTGGCGGCGTAACTCTTCGCCTTCAAGGCGGTTCAGCTCTTCTGCGGCGGCTTGTGCCGCGCGCATGTTCTTGTCGGGGGTGTTGTAGACGGGTAGCTCCGCGGACAGAGTCGGCGAAGGAGCGCTGTCGCGGGCGATCTCAGCGCCAAGGTCGCGGCCTCTGCGGTGGATCTGACCGGCTCGGCTGGGACCATCGCCGCCTGGAGTGAGGCCGTGGGCGCGGTTGTACTCGCGCTGGGTGATCTCCATCTGGCGCTTAGCAGCAGCCAGTTCTTCGGTTTGCTTGAGGAGGAGCTGGCGGTGCGCCTCCAGATCCGCCTCGATGGTGGTGGGGTCGCCGCCAGGCGTGAGCGGGGTGCTCAGCTTCGCCCGGACTTCGTCCAGCCGGGACGGTGGCGGTGGCGCCTTTGGGCCCGAGCCGGAGGCGTTGGGGTCGACGTTACGCTCCAGGTTGGGGCCACGGGTGCGCGGGTTCTTGGTGGGGAGCTCCTCGCCAGCCATCATGACTTGCACGACGACGGGGCTGGCGGGAGCGCTGCTACCGGCTCGCGGAGGAGGGCTTGCACAGCGCAGGACCTGCCGCGGGTAGCGCGGCGGTGCGACGGTAGCGACGTAGACGTCGTGGCCGCCGAAGGAGATGACGCTGCCGCCGGCTGGGAAGGGCCGGTCAGCGAAGCAGCCAGCGTTGTCGGCCGACGCGATCGAGGGAGCCGAATCTCCAGATCAAGCCTGAAGCGACTCGCTCGCCGGTGGTGATGGTGAGGCCCGTCCGGATGAAAACACCGGCCGAGGATGCTGAGGGCCCCACGGTGGGCGCCAAATGTCGTGGTATCGTCACGGCATATGCCATAGGGTGGCTAATCGAAGTGGTTCCTGAGGGATCTCATGGCGGTATCCGGATGCGGGTATGGGCACGAGCGACACGGCGACGTACCCAGGTTCGAGGCCCTCCGATGGAGGTAAAACCTCTACTCCTGCTTTCGGTGTATATGATGATCACACAATACAATGGTGCTCCTAGAGCTGTGTCCGGCTGCTCCTGGGAGGCTAAGGGAGACGATCGTCTCTCTCTCAGGGCAGCTCTGTGGGTGGAGTGAAGTAAGAATGATCGATCCCCTACACGAGAGGGGGTAGTGCGGCTTATATAGGCGCCGGCACTTTACATATAAGACCCTATAGTTTACTGGCCGGCTTGGCCGGCTTCGGCTTCCGCTCCTTCCCGAGGCGGTGACGTCAGGAGCCGTTGAGGCATCGTGGCCTGTCCCATCCGGCTGCCACGGTCAGCGGTATGGAGAGGAGGTGTCCCTGTCGCCGTCAGCCACTGTAGCCAGTACGGATCGTCGTAAGCCCTGGCGGCCTGTCCGGCGCGTGGCACTATTGCTCCACAGTGCCCCGCGTTTTACGGAAGATGGAGTCAGCGTGGACTTTCGGAACCCGGATCACCAACCCGGTTCCTTCCAGTGCAAGACTCGCCAGCCTCGAGTCGGTCTGAGGTACAAACCCCAGTCGGATATGGCTTGTAGAAGCCGGCCCAGCTACAGCATTGGTGGCCGTAGCCAGGCCGACTAGGACCTAGAGCCAGCCGGCTTCCGGACCAGCCGGCCACGGCGCCAGCCGGCTGCTCCTCAGCCGGCCTTTGCCGCGAGCCGGCCAGTGGCCAGCCGGCTGCTCCGCGTCCATTGCCCTATCCGGGGTCTTCCCCCCGACAGGAAGGGCAGGTCAAAGGGGCGTCACGAGGGGCCCACACTATAGGTCGGCGCGGCCAGGGCTTGGGCCGCGCCGCCCTATGGTGTCGCCACCTCGTGGCCCCACTTCGTCTCCTCTTCGGTCTTCTGGAAGCTTCGTGGCAAAATAGGACCCTGGGCGTTGATTTCGTCCAATTCCGAGAATATTTCCTTACTAGGATTTCTGAAACCAAAAACAGCAGAAAAACAAAGAATCGGCACTTCGGCATCTTGTTAATAGGTTAGTTCCAGAAAATGCACGAATATGACATAAAGTGTGCATAAAACATGTAGATATCATCAATAATGTGGCATGAAACATAAGAAATTATCGATACGTCGGAGACGTATCAGCATCCCCAAGCTTAGTTCCTGCTCGTCCCGAGCAGGTGAACGATAAACAAAGATAATTTCTGGAGTCACATGCCATCATAACCTTGATCATACTATTGTAAAGCATATGTAGTGAATGCAGCGATCAAAACAATGTAAATGACATGAGTAAACAAATGAATCATATAGCAAAGACTTTTCATGAATAGTACTTCAAGACAAGCATCAATAAGTCTTGCATAAGAGTTAACTCATAAAGCAATAATTCAAAGTAGAGGCATTGAAGCAACACATAGGAAGATTAAGTTTCAGCGGTTGCTTTCAACTTGTAACATGTATATCTCATGGATATTGTCAACATAGAGTAATATAATAAGTGCAATATGCAAGTATGTAGGAATCAATGCACAGTTCACACAAGTGTTTGCTTCTTGAGGTGGAGAGAGATAGGTGAACTGACTCAACAATAAAAGTAAAAGAAAGGTCCTCCAAAGAGGAAAGCATCGATTGCTATATTTGTGCTAGAGCTTTGATTTTGAAAACAAGAAACAATTTTGTCAACGGTAGTAATAAAGCATATGTATCATGTAAATTATATCTTACAAGTTGCAAGCCTCATGCATAGTATACTAATAGTGCCCGCACCTTGTCCTAATTAGCTTGGACTACCGGGATTATCGCAATGCACATGTTTTAACCAAGTGTCACAAAGGGGTACCTCTATACCGCCTGTACAAAGGTCTAAGGAGAAAGCTCGCATCGGATTTCTCGCTATTGATTATTCTCAACTTAGACATCCATACCGGGACAACATAGACAATAGATAATGGACTCCTCTTTTATGCATAAGCATGTAGCAACAATTAATTTTCTCATTTGAGATTGAGGATATTGTCCAAAACTGAAACTTCCACCATGGATCATGGCTTTAGTTAGCGGCCCAATGTTCTTCTCTAACAATATGCATGCTCTAACCATAAGGTGGTAGATCTCCCTTACTTCAGACAAGACGAACATGCATAGCAACTCACATGATATTCAACAAAGAGTAGTTGATGGCGTCCCCAGTGAACATGGTTATCGCACAACAAGCAACTTAATAAGAGATAAAGTGCATAAGTACATATTCAATACCACAATAGTTTTTAAGCTATTTGTCCCATGAGCTATATATTGTAAAGGTGGAGAATGGAAATTTAAAGGTAGCACTCAAGCAATTTACTTTGGAATGGCGGAGAAATACCATGTAGTAGGTAGGTATGGTGGACACAAATGGCATAGTGGTTGGCTCAAGTATTTGGATGCATGAGAAGTATTCCCTCTCGATACAAGGTTTAGGCTAGCAAGGCTATTTGAAACAAACATAAGGATGAAGCGGTGCAGCAAAACTCACATAAAAGACATATTGTAAACATTATAAAACTCTACACCATCTTCTTTGTTGTTCAAACTCAATACTAGAAATTATCTAGACTTTAGAGAGACCAAATATGCAAACCAAATTTTAGCATGCTCTATGTATTTCTTCATTAATAGGTGCAAAGTATATGATGCAAGAGCTTAAACATGAGCACAACAATTGCCAAGTATCACATTATCCAAGACATTTTAGCAATTACTACATGTATCATTTTCCAATTCCAACCATATAACAATTTAACGAAGAAGAAACTTCGCCATGAATATTATGAGTAGAGCCTAAGGACATACTTGTCCATATGCTACAGCGGAGCGTATCTCTCTCCCACAAAGTGAATGCTAGGATCCAGTTTATTCAAACAAAACAAAAACAAAAACAAACCAACGCTCCAAGCAAAGCACATAAGATGTGATGGAATAAAAATATAGTTTCAGGGGAGGAACCTGATAATGTTGTTGATGAAGAAGGGGATGCCTTGGGCATCCCCAAGCTTAGATGCTTGAGTATTCTTGATATATGCAGGGGTGAACCACCGGGGCATCCCCAAGCTTAGAGCTTTCACTCTCCTTGATCATGTTGTATCATCTCCCTCTCTTGATCCTTGAAAACTTCCTCCACACCAAACTTAGAACAACTCATTAGAGGGTTAGTGCACAATCAAAATATACATGTTCAGAGGTGACATAATCATTCTTAACACTTCTGGACATTGCACAAAGCTACTAAAAGTCAATGGAATCGAAAAATCCATCGAACATAACAAAACTGGCAATGCGAAATAAAAGGCAGAATCTGTCAAAACAGAACAGTTCGTATTGACGAATTTTATTGAGGCACCAGACTTGCTCAAATGAAAATGCTCAAATTGAATGAAAGTTGCATACATATCTGAGGATCACTCACGTAAATTGGCATAATTTTATGAGTTACCTACAGAGAATTTTGCCCAGATTCGTGACAGCAAAGAAATCTGTTTCTGCGCAGTAATCCAAATCTAGTATGAACTTTACTATCAACGACTTTACTTGGCACAACAAAACACTAAACTAAGATAAGAAGAGGTTGCTACAGTAGTAAACAACTTCCAAGACACAAAATAAAAATAAAGTACTGTAGTAAAACATGGTTTGTCTCCCATAAGCGCTTTTCTTTAACGCCTTTCAGCTAGGCGCAGAAAGTGTATATCAAGTATTATCAAGAGACGAAGTGTCAACATCATAATTTGTTCTAATAATAGAATCAAAAGGTAACTTCATTCTCTTTCTAGGGAAGTGTTCCATACCTTTCTTGAGAGGAAATTGATATTTAATATTACCTTCCTTCATATCAATGATAGCACCAACAGTTCGAAGAAAAGGTCTTCCCAATATAATGGGACAAGATGCATTGCATTCAATATCCAAGACAACAAAATCAACGGGGACAAGGTTATTGTTAACGGTAATGCGAACATTATCAACTTTCCCCAAAGGTTTCTTTGTAGAATGATCAGCAAGATTAACATCCAAATAACAATTTTTCAGCGGTGGCAAGTCAAGCATATTATAGATTTTCTTAGGCATAACAGAAATACTTGCACCAAGATCACATAAAGCATTACAATCAAAATATTTAACCTTCATCTTAATGATGGGCTCCCAACCATCCTCTAGCTTTCTAGGAATAGAAGCTTCGCGCTCTAGTTTCTCTTCTCTAGCTTTTATGAGAGCATTTGTAATATGTTGCGTGAAAGCCAAATTTATAGCACTAGCATTAGGACTTTTAGCAAGTTTTTGCAAGAACTTTATAACTTCAGAGATGTGGCAATCATCAAAATTCAAACCATTATAATCTAAAGCAATGGGATCATCATCCCCAATGCTGGAAAAAATTTCAGCAGTTTTATCACAGGCAGTTTCAAGCTTTTAGCGGTTTGCAGTTTCTCGCGCTTTGCATTAGAAGTGGAAACATTGCTAACACCAATTCTTTTATTAGTATTAGTAGGACGTGCATCAACTTGTGTAGCATTAGCATTACTAGTGGTGGTAATAGTCCAAACTTTAGCTATATTATCTTCTTTTTCATTTTCTTCTCTTTCCCACCTAGCACGCAATTCGGCCATCAATCTTATATTATCATTAATTCTGACTTGGATGGCATTTGCTGTAGTAGTAATTTTATTATCTATATCCTCAGGTTTAGCAGCCATTTTATTAATTAAAGAAGATTGTGACGTAGACATATAAGAGATTCGGTTTTCAGCATTCGCAAGTTTAGTTTGCAACCCAGAGATTTCCATATTCAGATTTTCAAGTTGATTTCCTATATTCTTCAACAAGGTAGATTGCTCATTCATAGTTTTAGTAAACAATTTATTTTGCTCATATTGTGATTGCATAAAATTCTTAGTGGATCTTTCAATTTCTAAAATCTTTTCCTCATTAGGTGAAGCGTATCTACCATAAGAGTTACCATTAGCAGGATATGGCATAGAGTTATTGTAATTGTTATTCTTAATGAAATTCACATCAACATAATCTTTTTGAGCAGCCAACGAAGCTAACGGAACATTATTAGGATCAACATTAGTCCTACCATTCACAAGCATAGACATAATAGCATCAATCTTATCACTCAAGGAAGAGGTTTCTTCGACAGAATTTACCTTCTTACCTTGTGGAGCTCTTTCCGTGTGCCATTCAGAGTAATTGATCATCATATTATCAAGAAGCTTTGTTGCTTCACCAAGAGTGATGGACATAAAGGTACCTCCAGCAGCTGAATCCAATAGGTTCCGCGAAGAAAAATTCAGTCCTGCATAAAAGGTTTGGATGATCATCTAAGTAGTCAGTCCATGGGTTGGGCAATTTTTAACCAAAGATTTCATTCTTTCCCATGCTTGTGCAACATGTTCAGTATCTAATTGTTCAAAATTCATTATGCTACTCCTCAAAGATATAATTTTAGCAGGGGGATAATATCTACCAATAAAAGCATCCTTGCATTTAGTCCATGAATCAATACTATTCTTAGGCAGAGATAGCAACCAATCTTTAGCTCTTCCTCTTAGTGAGAAAGGGAACAATTTTAATTTTATAATGTCACCATCTACATCTTTATATTTTTGCATTTCACACAATTCAACAAAATTATTGAGATGGGCAGCAGCATCATCAGAACTAACACCAGAAAATTGCTCTCGCATAACAAGATTCAGTAAAGCAGGTTTAATTTCAAAGAATTCTGCTGTAGTAGCAGGTGGAGCAATAGGTGTGCATAAGAAATCATTATTATTTGTGGTTGTGAAGTCACACAACTTAGTATTTTCAGGAGTACCCATTTTAGCAACAGTAAATAAGGCAAACTAGATAAAGTAAATGCGAGTAACTAATTTTTTTGTGTTTTTGATATAGCAAACAAGATAGCAAATAAAGTAAAACTAGCAACTAATTTTTTTGTATTTTGATTTAGTGCAGCAAACAAAGTAGTAAATAAAACTAAGCAAGACAAAAACAAAGTAAAGAGATTGGGATGTGGAGACTCCCCTTGCAGCGCGTCTTGATCTCCCCGGCAACGGCGCCAGAAAAAGTGCTGCTGGCGCAAAGTTGACGTGGGAGTTAGAGATCTCTGTGGTGTAACTTTTCTTCAGGTCCCCGGCAACGGCGCCAGAAAAAGTTGCTTGATATGCGTACAGCACGCGTCCGTTGGGAACCCCAAGAGGAAGGTGTGATGCGTACAGCGGCAAGTTTTCCCTCAGTATGAAACCAAGGTTTATCGAACCAGTAGGAGCCAAGAAGCACGTTGAAGGTTGATGGCGGCGAGATGTAGTGCGGCGCAACACCAGGGATTCCGGCGCCAACGTGGAACCTGCACAACACAAACCAAGTACTTTGCCCCAACGAAACAGCGAGGTTGTCAATCTCACCGGCTTGCTGTAACAAAGGATTAGATGTATAGTGTGGATGATGATTGTTTGCAGAAAATAGTAGAAAAGTATTGCAGTAGATTGTATTTCAGTAAAGAGAATTGGACCGGGGTCCACAGTTCACTAGAGGTGTCTCTCCCATAAGATAAACAGCATGTTGGGTGAACAAATTACAGTTGGGCAATTGACAAATAAAGAGGGCATGACCATGCACATACATATTATGATGAGTATAGTGAGATTTAATTGGGCATTACGACAAAGTACATAGACCGCTATCCAGCATGCATCTATGCCTAAAAAGTCCACCTTCAGGTTATCATCCGAACCCCCTCCAGTATTAAGTTGCTAACAACAGACAATTGCATTAAGTATTGCACGTAATGTAATCAGTAACTACATCCTCGAACATAGCACCAATGTTTTATCCCTAGTGGCAAGAGCACATCCATAATCTTAGAGGTTTCTGTCACTTCCCCAGATTCACGGAGACATGAACCCACTATCGAGCATAAATACTCCCTCTTGGAGTTACAGGCATCTACTTGGCCAGAGCATCTACTAGTAACGGAGAGCATGCAAGATCATAAACAACACATAGACATAACTTTGATAATCAACATAACAAGTATTCTCTATTCATCGGATCCCAACAAACACAACATATAGAATTACAGATAGATGATCTTGATCATGTTTGGCAGCTCACAAGACCCGACAATTAAGCACAATGGGGAGAAGACAACCATCTAGCTACTGCTATGGACCCATAGTCCAGGGGTAGACTACTCACACATCAATCCGGAGGCGACCATGGCGGCGTAGAGTCCTCCGGGAGATGATTCCCCTCTCCGGCAGGGTGCCGGAGGCGATCTCCTGAATCCCCCGAGATGGGATTGGCGGCGGCGGCGTCTCTGGAAGGTTTTCCGTATCGTGGCTCTCGGTACTGGGGGTTTCGCGACGAAGGCTATTTGTAGGCGGAAGGGAAGGTCAAGGGGCGTCACGAGGGGCCCACACTATAGGTCGGCGAGGCCAGGGCTTGGGCCGCGCCGCCCTATGGTGTCGCCACCTCGTGGCCCCACTTCGTCTCCTCTTCGGTCTTCTGGAAGCTTCGTGGCAAAATAGGACCCTGGGCGTTGATTTCGTCCAATTCCGAGAATATTTCCTTACTAGGATTTCTGAAACCAAAAACAGCAGAAAACAGCAACTGGCACTTCGGCATCTTGTTAATAGGTTAGTTCCAGAAAATGCACGAATATGACATAAAGTGTGCATAAAACATGTAGATATCATCAATAATGTGGCATGGAACATAAGAAATTATCGATACGTCGGAGACGTATCAATGGTACCCGGGGTTTACTGAAGGCCCACGACTCGAAGGATGAGAAGAATTCGGAATCCCAACTTGATAGTTAGGGAAACCTAGAGTTGTATTAGGAGAGAACCCTTGTAATATTACAGGAGGAGTTAGAAACCTTCCCGGAATCTGTAACTTGTACATCACAAATCCCTCGACTCCACCTCCTATATAAGGGGGAGTCTAGGGACAAAGAAAGCATCGATTCATTATCTCACAAACCCTAGTTTTCATATCGTCGAGTACTTTTCGGCTGAAACCTTCGAGATCTACTTGCCCTCTACTTCTAACTAAACCCTAGTCTACAACCCGTAGGCATTGACAAGTTAGTCCCTTGTCAATTGGCGCCGTCTGTGGGAATTAGAGGCGTCAAGGATCTGATCTCGATGGCACGTTCAAGATCGTCGACTTCGTCAACAGCAAGCAACGCGATGGATCGAGGTAAACAGATCGCAACTGGTCCTGTCGATTTTGTTCCTCACCCGCCCTCCCGTTTGGATGCATATGCGTATCTGGAGGAGCCTATGGAGATGACGTTCGGAAGGTTCCACTTTCGCGTCGAGAAGGAGGGAGCGTATCGTCTCGAAATTCCGATCTCGTCGGGATTATCGGCGGTCGATTCCGATTTTCAAACTCAACATCATCAATCGAGTCGGGCGAAGAGGAGACTTCATCGCCACGCTTCATCAGCACCAGGGCAAGCGAAAAGCTCGCCAAGATCTTCAGCGACATGTCCATCGAGTCATCTGCGGACTCAGATATAAGCGATGACTCGAATAGCTTCGACAGCTTCAACTTCATCGACAAATCCACTACCATTGGCAAGGTCTTCACCAATCTATATGATGGTGTCACCAAACCCAACATGGTTCAGTATCCAAAATATCATCAGATCTATGCAATTGGAGATCCGAGTCGCCCACAAGAGGAGACATCAGAGAACTTCGACGAGGCAGGGAATCCATATGTCGATCCTGCAGATCTCACGAGAGGTCTTGGGACAAAATATATCGGACCAGGGACACGAGAGATGGTGCGATTTCCACAAGAAGCGTGGGATCGAGTCGCAAGAGCTATTAATGGTATAGAGCCAATGACTGTAACGGCGACACCTGAGGAGTTACAAGCATACCAGTATAGGCTCGCGCGTACCAGGCAGGAGCTTGAGAAGCAAAAAATCGAGTTGGATAGAAGGCAGGAAGCAGCCTCGCATCAAGCAGGCGAAGGGCGGAGTTAAGTCGACATTCAGGAACTTCGGGAGATAGCCACAGGGAAGGTCGGAACAGAGCAAGATCAAGGCTGCAAAACATACCTGAGGGAGAAAGAGAGCACTTGGTTCAAAACCTCGACATGTCTTTTATGTCGATAGACACGAGAGGGAATATTATTCCCAAGACACCAGAAGCTGGGTATATAGCGACACAGGCCTTTATCCTTGCATCCAGGCCACCTCCCGGAGATCCAAGAGAGGCATTGTACAACATGGCAATGGAAGGAGTCGGGGCCATGGGAACGGCGTTTGCAGCAACAACTTCATAAGGAACAGCAAGGCAAAATAGTCCACGGCCTGCGGCAGCAGCACCAGTTCCCGAGAGAACAAGTGGAGCAAGAGACACAGCAGCGCAAGCAAGGGTGGACAGAGCACGACAAAATAGAAGGGAACATCGGCACTCCCCAGAGCTAGATGATGAGGATATGTGTGGGCTGCCGTGCTTCACAAGGAGGGTCCGAAAAACTCGAGTTCCTTCGGGGTTCAAATTGCCTGATAACTTCAAAAAATTCGACGGCCTGCAAGATCCAGAGGATTGGCTAGTTGATTACCTCGAGACGGTGAAGCTGACAGGAGGAACCAGATGTAGCACCCTACCTTTTAAATAAAGGCAAGATACCTGTGTATAGTGCTATTCCCGGGATCACTGATAGCACACACATTTCAAATGTAGTAATCATAGCAATAGTATCAAATTATTACAACGCAGATCCTCAGGAGATAAAATAAAGTCTTACAAATTGCATAGCCAAAATAGACTAGCTCAAATATAAATGTTCAAAGCAAACACAACGGAAAAATAACTGCAGTGAGCCTCCATTGTCTTCATGCGCCACAGGCAGACATGTTGGAATGTAGACTCGAGATCCTACCTAGTAATCCTCTTCAGACGAACCTGCACGTTTGAATATGCAGCCCCACGAATGGAGGTCAGTACAATGATGTACTGGCAAATGACACTTATATGGTGGATGTTTTGGGCATAGCTATCTACATGATATTTGGCAAGTGGAGTTTAGGCAAATTTGCACAAAGCCAATTTTACCCTACATTTTATTTCAAATCAAGACATTTTGCAAAACTCATAATGATGTCATAAATAGTATCATGGTTACATCTCCCATGTACTATCCGACAGTTGCTACTCAAATTTTAACTCATTTCAGAAAAGGTGATGAGATTCTTCCGTACATTCCCTGCCTAGAAAGCTCAAATTGTCCATAACCGGGGACACGGCTAAGATCTTAGGTTTAACTCTCGAGAGGTCGCGCTCTTTACCCACAATTCGCAACCAAGCCTTTTTGCCAAAATTTCTTCATCTTCATTAAGGCCAGGACAAGGTCACTACGAAGCTTTTCCTTAGTAGCCCCCCTACCTACCGGATCCGCCCGTACCCAGATTCCCCCCACTGGCGGTACCCTAGGCTAGGTTTCCCACTACATACTTAGCCAAGACAGAGCCCATATTGTATTGTGGTTGCACGGGAAGCTATCTAAAACATGGACGACATAATAATCTCTTTAATCCTGGGTGGCCATCCACAAGTGCACTCTCAGGCGATGACAACCACAATGTGGCCCCGAGTAGCCACTCAACATAATCCAAAACCACACCAATTCCACCCAGGCGTTTCATTAATGTTGTTAATTTTTAATTTCCCAATGATCACAATCCAGAATAATCAAAACAGCATTGGGATTTTTGTTATTGCTAAGCATACTAAGGATACTAGCAATGGTTCAAGGGTGGCTACACACTACTAGGATCTAATAGGCATAGCATAATTTTTCGAAAACAAAAACCTACCATGCATACTAGTTTGAAAACACTAATGCATAATAAAAAGTAAGTAGGAAATGAGCGTCACTTGCCTTGATCAAAGCAACCCGCACAATCACAGCAATCGCAAGCACCTCCTTGATCTCCTCCAAGATCTATTCAAACAATCGCAACAGATAAACAAACATTCGGTATGAACACTCATAGACATGTATGCATGCATGCTATGCAACAATTTAATCTTCACGAGAGAGGTGATGTGTAAGTGTTGCATTATGTGCTCTCTGATATGTGTCATGTTAATAAAATATTCTGGACATTTAATTTGCTTTAGAAAAATCATTAACCGAGTATCTATTTAACATATACAATCTTAATAATTAGCTACTGCAAGCATTATGTGTTGTAAAAATATGAGTTTGACCTCCCTGGATAGGTTACAGTAATACAAAAGTGGTGCAATTGGAATTATTCGAAAACGATTTATAGAATTTGAATTATCTTCGAATTACTGATTTGAATAGATTTTACTAAAGCAAGTTTGTGCATGTATCAAAGTTGTACAAAACCTATACCCAGTTGAAGTACATAATCTGAGGATTCCAGAAAGTACAAAATCATAAAATTTGGGCCAGTAGATTATTTTATACAATTTTTACAGTGTAAAATAGTCAATTTCTCTATCTGAATTTTAATACGAAATCTATCACTGTACCTATGCTATATTATTACCTAATCATGTTCTACAGATTGTAAGCTTTCCGAAACTATAAAATTTGTAGAATTTGGCCCAGTGGTTGATTTTATATTGAATTTACAAGATCTGCTACAAATCTGAGATTCAAAAACAATTTTAAAACGTATTTGACCAAACATTGATGAGGCGCGACTAGGCAGACACGCGGCGCTCTCTGGTTGGCCCGTACCGATTCGGTACGGCCTTCTAATCTGAACCGCCAGATCTAGATCTAACGGCTGGGCGAAGACAAAAAGAAAAATAAAAAAAGGCCGGGATTTACCTTGCCGGCGTCGATGGGGTGGCGGGGCGGCTCGGTAGGCGATGGGTGTGGCGGCTGCGGCGATCTCTGGCGGCGGCGGAGGTGGCTACGGGGTGCGGCGGCGCACGGCGGTGAGCTTGGTGGCGACGGCGCGGCAAACGGTGGGCTAGGGTGGCGGCGAGGGGCGGCTGGAGGCGGCGCGGTGGCTGCAGCTCCGGCGAGCAATCGGCGGCGCTGTGCGGCGCTAGGGGCGGCGCGATCTGGGGGAAAAGAAGGCGGGGGTCCGGGGCAGTATTTATAGGGGGCCGGGCGTGCTCTCCAAGGCGCGGACGTCGAGGTGGGGCCGGCTCGGTTAGGGTTCGGGCGGCGGCAGAGTCCAGGTCGGCCACGGACTGAGGTGGAAGACGACACTGACAGGCGGGCCCCGCTGGCGGGTGGGCTCCACCTGTCTGTGAGGGGAGAGGGGCTGAGGCGGTTCGGCGGCTACGGGCCGCTTCTCCCGCCGAGTGGGCCGGTGCGGTGCGGGCCGTTTTGGGCCAGAATGGTCGGGCTGGCCCATCTTGGCCGGTCCGATCCGTTGTTCCTTTTTTTTTTCTTTTCGTTTTTCTTTTTTTCTTTTTACTGTTTTTGACATAACTTTAGTTTTAGGTATCTAAATTGACCCAAACCAATTTCTAAAATTTTGTAAAATTCAAGGCTTTGTTTTAAACAACAGAGAACAATGTTTTGCCCCAATTTAGCATGGTAGGAACATGGGGTTCTTTGCAATAGAATATGTAGCTATGGTTTTCTCAATTGTGCTTAACATTTTATGTGTACATGAACAAATGCAAAGATACCATGAATGCATGCAGGTTTTTGTATTTTGAAAACTAGGGATGTTACAGACTAACCCCCTTAAGATGAAGCACGTCCTCGGGCTTCGGATTGGCTAGCAAATAGGTGTGGGTACTCCTCTCAAAGATTGTCTTCGCGTTCCCAAGTTGCCTCTTCCTCGGTATGGTGACTCCATTGGACCTTGCAGAACTTGATAGTTTTGGTGCGAGTATTTCTCTCAGCTCTCTCCAAGATCTTGATGGGTTTCTCCTCGTACGTCAAGTAACTTTCCAGTTGAACTTCCTCGAGTGGTACTGTATCCTTCAATGGCGTTTCCGACATCTCAGGGTGACATTTTTTTAACTGACTGACATGGAACACATTATGAACTGCTGAAAGAATCTCTGGCAATTCAATCTCATAAGTTACTTCTCCTTTGCGAGATAAGATCTTGAACGGTCCGATGAATCTTGGTGCTAACTTTCCCTTGATTCCAAATCTCTTGACTCCTCGAAGGGGTGACACTCTGAGATAAACTCTATCGCCTATTTCATATGAGACATCTCTACGCTTATTGTCAGCATAGCTTTTCTGTCTAGACTGTGCTACCTTCAATCTATCCTTGATCAGTCTAACCTTTTCTTCGGCTTCTTGGATAATATCTGGTCCAAAGAAACTCCTTTCTCCCACCCCACTCCATAACAGGGGCGTGGTACACTTTCTCCCATACAGGGCTTCAAATGGGGACATCTCTATGCTTGCTTGGTAGCTATTGTTGTAGGAGAACTCCGCATACGGTAAACTGTTATCCCAACTAGTTCCATAGTCTATAACACAAGCTCTTAGCATATCCTCCAGGATCTGATTCACTCTCTCAGTCTGTCCATCTGTCTGAGGGTGAAATGCTGTACTGAACTCCAATCTAGTTCCTAAGGACTCATGCAACTGCTTCCAGAAATGCGAGGTAAATTGGGTACCTCTATCTGACACAATACTCTTAGGAACACCGTGAAGACATACTATCCTCTTCATATAGATATCTGCTAACTTGGCGCTGGTGTAAGTGGTCTTCACGGGTACAAAATGAGCTACCTTGGTCAAACGATCCACTATTACCCAAATCGAATCATACCCTGACTTTGTTCGGGGTAATCCAGTAATGAAGTCCATACCAATTTTGTCCCACTTCCAGTCCGGAACCTTCAGTGGTTGTAGTAATCCAGCTGGCTTCTGGTGCTCAGCCTTTACTCTGCTACACACATCACACTTGGCTATATATTCTGCAATGTCTCGCTTCATATTATTCCACCAAAATCTCTCCTTCAGATCCATGTACATCTTGGTATTGCCAGGGTGAATGGAATATGGTGTCTCATGAGCTTCCTGAAATATTAGCTTCCTTAGCTCAGGGTCATTGGCTACACAAACACGTTTCCCAAACCAGACAATACCCTGCTCATCTTCACAAAAACCTTTTGCTTTATCCTCCTTCAAGTTTTCCCTTATCTTCTCTATATCTTCGTCTCCCTTCTGGGTTTCTTTTATCCTATCCATCAGCGTAGGTTGTACTATTAAGGATGCTACAAATCCTTCTGATACTACTTCCAAACTAAGGTCCTTCAATGCCTGGCACAGATCTTCAGGTAGATCCTCTGTCGACAGCCAATTCAGATGAGACTTACGACTTAAGGCATCAGCCACTACGTTAGCCTTACCAGGGTGGTATTGCAAACTCAGATCGTAATCTTTGATGAGTTCCAACCATCTCCTTTGTCTCATGTTCAACTCCTTCTGAGTGAAAATGTACTTCAAACTCTTATGGTCTGTGAATACCTCACATCTTTTCCCCATCAAATAGTGTCTCCAGGTCTTCAGTCCATGAACCACCGAAGCTAACTCTATATCGTGCGTGGGGTAATTGACTTCATGTTTCTTGAGTTGCCTAGAAGCATAAGCTGCTACCTTGCCCTCCTGCATCAACACGCTTCCAAGTCCTTGACGTGAAGCGTCACAGTACACTTGAAATTCCTTCTCCAGATCTGGTAAACACAGAATTGGTGCAGACACTAGCCTCTTCTTTAATTCCTGAAAACTAGCTTCACATGCTTCCGTCCAAGCAAACTTCTTCTCCTTCTTCAACAATTCAGTCATTGGTTTTGCTATCTTGGAGAAATTCTCAATGAATCTTCTATAGTAGCCTGCCAATCCCAGGAAACTACGAATCTCTCCAACATTCTTGGGTGGTTCCCATTCTGTCACAGCTGCTACCTTGGATGGATCAATAGCAATCCCTTCCTTGGATATGATGTGTCCCAGAAATCCTACTTCATTGAGCCAAAACTCGCATTTACTAAACTTGGCATATAGCTGGTGTTCTCGAAGTTTCTCCAATATCAGACGAAGGTGTTTCTCATGCTCCTCTTCGCTCTTGGAGTAGATAAGTATGTCATCAATGAAAACTACGACAAACTTGTCAAGGAATTCCATGAACACCTTGTTCATCATGTTCATGAAGTATGAGGGAGCATTGGTTAAGCCGAAAGGCATCACCGTGTATTCATATGAACCATATCTAGTGACAAATGCTGTCTTGGGGATGTCATGCTCTCTAATCTTGAGCTGAAAATATCCAGACCGAAGGTCGATCTTGGAAAACACACTAGCTCCAACCAACTGATCGAAAAGATCATTGATTCTGGGTAGGGGGTATTTGTTCTTGATGGTAACTTCATTTAGCGAATGGTAATCCATAACCAAGCGCTGGCTCTTGTCCTTCTTCTCAACAAACAGAACTGGCGCTCCCCACGGCGACGAACTCTCCCTAATGAAACCTTTTCCTAACTGCTCCTTCAGCTGTTTCTTGAGCTCCTTCAGCTCATCAGTAGACATGGGATAAGGTCTCTTTGCTATAGGGCCTGTGCCCGGGAGCAGTTCTATAAGGAATTCCACATCTCTATCAGGAGGCATTCCTGGTAGCTCATCAGGGAAAACATCAGGGTATTCCTTGACTATGCGTACCTGGTCTAGGCTAACCCCCTTAAGATTGTCTAGCCTTATTTCTCCAAAGTCCAATTGGGATTTGAACCTAATTCTTTTTCCTTCGTGTGTGGTCAGAGTGATTGATCTACTCACACAGTCTATGACTCCTCTACAGGTTGTCATCCAGTCCATTCCCAAAATAACATCCAATCCTTGTGATTCTAGGATTACTAAGTGTGTGAGGAATTTATAGGGGGCAATTTCTAAAACCAAATCTCGGCATCCCGAATTTACTATCAACTCTCCACCAGGGGAACTTACTTTGATTACCTTTCCTATAGATTCCGTGGTTATTCCATTTTTATTCACAAATGCCCTTGATATGAATGAATGCGATGCACCAGTATCGAATAAGGTTAATGCTGTAAATGAGTTGAGTGGAAACATACCCATCACAGCGTCAGGTTCGTTCATCACTTCCTCCACATTGAGGTGGTTCGCCTGTCCCTTCTGGAAAGTATTGTGTTTGGTGGCTTCAACAGGCTTATTCTCCGGGCATTCATTAGCAAAGTGTCCGGTCTTCTTACACTTGAAGCATGTGACAGTGGACAAGTCTCTCAAATTGTGACGGCGTTGGCTATTATTCCCATTATGATTACCATGTGAATGGTTTCCCCTGAATCCTCCATTGAACTTATGTTCATTGTGGTCATTACCATTTCTCTTACTGAAATGACCGTTATGCTTGTGTGAGCTGTGACTTCCACTTCCATCCGAAGAATGGTGCCTCTTGTGAAACGGTTCAGTATGATTCTTGCTATTGCTGAACTTCCTCTTACGATTTTCCTCCTTCTTGATGTTATTGTCCAGAGTGATAGCCTGATCAAGTAAGGACTGGTAATTGGGCGTATAAGCCACTGACAATGGGATCTTCAGTTCACCCTTAAGTCCATTGAGGAACTTCTCTTTCCTTTTAGCATCAGTGTCTATGTCCTCTGGGGCATACCTTGCCAAGGCACAAAAGTCATCCATGTACTCCTTCAGAGTCCTTCCTCCCTGTCTCAGACCGCGGAATTCATCCCTCTTGAGGTTCATAATGCCCGAGGAGATATGGGCAGTACGGAACCCCTCCTTGAAGGTTTCCTAGTCCAAGTCATCTATGGGATGGGTGAGTTGATAAGTCTCCCACCACATCGCAGCAGGTCCTTCCAGCAGGTGAGTGGTGAACCTAATCTTCTCAGCCTCCGTGCACTCACAGGTGACTAAGTCCTTGCTGACAGAGCGCAGCCAGTCATCAGCTACAATAGGTTCAGTGGCACTAGAGAACTTAGCTGGTCGGAGTCTCAGAAATCTGGCGAGTCTATCCACTGGGGGTGGGGGTGGTGGTGGAGGTGGCGGCGGTGGTGGAGGTGGTGGTGGTGGTGGATTGTTGTTGTTGTTCTGGGCGGTTTGGATGAACTGGGTCATCATCTGCATGAGCTGTGCCTGAGCTGTCATCATCTGTTGCAGCGCTTCCTGAGTTGGATCCCTTCTTGGCGGCATCTGATATAGTTTAAGCACAGATAAGAACAAGATAGATAGATCTAGGGAGTAAAATTTCCTACCCATGCACAAACAAGTCACACAACCAAACAGAAACATTGAAAACCAGAAAATTCAAACTTTTACTTAAATCATAACGAGTTTCGAAAATACGACTAAGATAGTTGGTACTGCCTTACATCAGATAGTAGGACAATACAAAGAAACGTAATGAACTAGAAAAACCTAATAGTCTAAAGGGATCTTCTAACGTCTCTTGATCGCTCCATAGCATGCTAAGGGGTAGGAATCCTGGCTGGTCTTCCTCTTCTTCTTCTTCTTCTCTTCCGCAACTGGCTCTACTTCACCATCAGAGTTAAACATGAGTCTCTCTTGAGGATCTTCTTCCTCCTTCCCAGCTGTGAGTTCTTCAATTGTTTCCTTCAGAAGCTTGTTCTCCATCTTCAAAGCGTCATTCTCCTTCTTCAGCTCATCCTTCTCCTTAGTTTCAATGGCCCTGTTCTCCAGCATCAGCGTTAGTGTCTTCTGGATTATGTTCGCCCAGTTGTCGCTAATGATTATCTTCTCTTCCAGCTTCACTGGATCCTCCAGAAGGGCGATGCGCTCTTCTAGCGCCAGTCTCTTGTCATCAATGGCCAATAGAGCTGCTTCCGTCTGCATAATTCTGGCGTTGGCATATTGGAGCACTTCCCTGGCTTCACCCACCAAGGCGGTTTGCCTCTTCAGCAGCATCTCGGAGCTAGCGGACACAAACTCCCTCTCGGTCATGTAATCGCGACATACCGAGTTATTCCGAGTACTGATGCGGCGGAGTGGGGTACCATCTTCTGAACGCTCACCGAAGTGATAGTAAGGCGACGTCGGGGGAATCTTATGATGGAACTTGTGGCGGATGCGGGCGATGGCGCCCTGGATGGCGATCTCCACAGAATTCTCCCAATCAGGGTAGGTGTCAGAATATGTCATGCCCGGGTCATCAAGGTCATCATCACTTCCTGGAATAAAAGTCTTGATCAACCAAGCCTCTGTGCCATGTTCCTTGTACAGCTGTCTGCCCTGGATGACCGGAGGTGGTATACCAACTAGTACTGACATATCAAACAGTATGCCGCTGAGGTAAAAAGGTGCATCTCCAGCACAAAACGTCTCGTCGTAGTCGGCCATCTAAAATTTTATAAGAGAAGGCAAGATTAGAAAGGAATCCAAAAGAATAGATAAGTGCAGAAATAAATTTTCATAATTATCATTTTAAACAAGTTTGTATCCTATGGTTTTCCAATTCCTAGGGTCTCGATCCTACAGGCAACACTATGCTCTGATACCATTTTGTAGAACCCTACCTTTTAAATAAAGGCAAGATACCTGTGTATAGTGCTATTCCCGGGATCACTGATAGCACACACATTTCAAATGTAGTAATCATAGCAATAGTATCAAATTATTACAACGCAGATCCTCAGGAGATAAAATAAAGTCTTACAAATTGCATAGCCAAAATAGACTAGCTCAAATATAAATGTTCAAAGCAAACACAACGGAAAAATAACTGCAGTGAGCCTCCATTGTCTTCATGCGCCACAGGCAGACATGTTGGAATGTAGACTCGAGATCCTACCTAGTAATCCTCTTCAGACGAACCTGCACGTTTGAATATGCAGCCCCACGAATGGAGGTCAGTACAATGATGTACTGGCAAATGACACTTATATGGTGGATGTTTTGGGCATAGCTATCTACATGATATTTGGCAAGTGGAGTTTAGGCAAATTTGCACAAAGCCAATTTTACCCTACATTTTATTTCAAATCAAGACATTTTGCAAAACTCATAATGATGTCATAAATAGTATCATGGTTACATCTCCCATGTACTATCCGACAGTTGCTACTCAAATTTTAACTCATTTCAGAAAAGGTGATGAGATTCTTCCGTACATTCCCTGCCTAGAAAGCTCAAATTGTCCATAACCGGGGACACGGCTAAGATCTTAGGTTTAACTCTCGAGAGGTCGCGCTCTTTACCCACAATTCGCAACCAAGCCTTTTTGCCAAAATTTCTTCATCTTCATTAAGGCCAGGACAAGGTCACTACGAAGCTTTTCCTTAGTAGCCCCCCTACCTACCGGATCCGCCCGTACCCAGATTCCCCCCACTGGCGGTACCCTAGGCGAGGTTTCCCACTACATACTTAGCCAAGACAGAGCCCATATTGTATTGTGGTTGCACGGGAAGCTATCTAAAACATGGACGACATAATAATCTCTTTAATCCTGGGTGGCCATCCACAAGTGCACTCTCAGGCGATGACAACCACAATGTGGCCCCGAGTAGCCACTCAACATAATCCAAAACCACACCAATTCCACCCAGGCGTTTCATTAATGTTGTTAATTTTTAATTTCCCAATGATCACAATCCAGAATAATCAAAACAGCATTGGCATTTTTGTTATTGCTAAGCATACTAAGGATACTAGCAATGGTTCAAGGGTGGCTACACACTACTAGGATCTAATAGGCATAGCATAATTTTTCGAAAACAAAAACCTACCATGCATACTAGTTTGAAAACACTAATGCATAATAAAAAGTAAGTAGGAAATGAGCGTCACTTGCCTTGATCAAAGCAACCCGCACAATCACAGCAATCGCAAGCACCTCCTTGATCTCCTCCAAGATCTATTCAAACAATCGCAACAGATAAACAAACATTCGGTATGAACACTCATAGACATGTATGCATGCATGCTATGCAACAATTTAATCTTCACGAGAGAGGTGATGTGTAAGTGTTGCATTATGTGCTCTCTGATATGTGTCATGTTAATAAAATATTCTGGACATTTAATTTGCTTTAGAAAAATCATTAACCGAGTATCTATTTAACATATACAATCTTAATAATTAGCTACTGCAAGCATTATGTGTTGTAAAAATATGAGTTTGACCTCCCTGGATAGGTTACAGTAATACAAAAGTGGTGCAATTGGAATTATTCGAAAACGATTTATAGAATTTGAATTATCTTCGAATTACTGATTTGAATAGATTTTACTAAAGCAAGTTTGTGCACGTATCAAAGTTGTACAAAACCTATACCCAGTTGAAGTACATAATCTGAGGATTCCAGAAAGTACAAAATCATAAAATTTGGGCCAGTAGATTATTTTATACAATTTTTACAGTGTAAAATAGTCAATTTCTCTATCTGAATTTTAATACGAAATCTATCACTGTACCTATGCTATATTATTACCTAATCATGTTCTACAGATTGTAAGCTTTCCGAAACTATAAAATTTGTAGAATTTGGCCCAGTGGTTGATTTTATATTGAATTTACAAGATCTGCTACAAATCTGAGATTCAAAAACAATTTTAAAACGTATTTGACCAAACATTGACTGGGCACTGACTAGGCAGACACGCGGCGCTCTCTGGTTGGCCCGTACCGATTCGGTACGGCCTTCTAATCTAAACCGCCAGATCTAGATCTAACGGCTGGGCGAAGACAAAAAGAAAAATAAAAAAAAAGGCCGGGATTTACCTTGCCGGCGTCGATGGGGTGGCGGGGCGGCTCGGTAGGCGATGGGTGCGGCGGCTGCGGCGATCTCTGGCGGCAGCGGAGGTGGCTACGGGGTGCGGCGGCGCACGACGGTGAGCTTGGTGGCGACGGCGCGGCAAACGGTGGGCTAGGGTGGCGGCGAGGGGCGGCTGGAGGCGGCGCGGTGGCTGCAGCTCCGGCGAGCAATCGGCGGCGCTGTGCGGCGCTAGGGGCGGCGCGATCTGGGGGAAAAGAAGGCGGCGGTCCGGGGCAGTATTTATAGGGGGCCGGGCGTGCTCTCCAAGGCGCGGACGTCGAGGTGGGGCCGGCTCGGTTAGGGTTCGGGCGGCGGCAGAGTCCGGGTCGGCCACGGACTGAGGTGGAAGACGACGCTGACAGGCGGGCCCCGCTGGCGGGTGGGCTCCACCTGTCTGTGAGGGGAGAGGGGCTGAGGCGGTTCGGCGGCTACGGGCCGCTTCTCCCGCCGAGTGGGCCAGTGCGGTGCGGGCCGTTTTGGGCCAGAATGGTCGGGCTGGCCCATCTTGGCCGGTCCGATCCGTTGTTCCTTTTTTTTTTCTTTTCGTTTTTCTTTTTTTCTTTTTACTGTTTTTGACATAACTTTAGTTTTAGGTATCTAAATTGACCCAAACCAATTTCTAAAATTTTGTAAAATTCAAGGCTTTGTTTTAAACAACAGAGAACAATGTTTTGCCCCAATTTAGCATGGTAGGAAAATGGGGTTCTTTGCAATAGAATATGTAGCTATGGTTTTCTCAATTGTGCTTAACATTTTATGTGTACATGAACAAATGCAAAGATACCATGAATGCATGCAGGTTTTTGTATTTTGAAAACTAGGGATGTTACACCAGAGCAACAGCTATGCAGAGCATCCAGGTACATTTAAGTGGAGCTGCGCGATCTTGGATAAATAAGCTTCCTCCAGGATCCATCGAAAGCTGGGATAGCTTCGAGGATGTGTTCGTTAAAAACTTCCGGTCCACTTGCAAAAAACCTGCATCATTAGAGGAACTGAGGGCGTGTCGACAAAAGCCAGACGAATCAATGAGAAAGTACATCCAAAGGTGGAATATCATTAAAAACTCGGTAGAGAATATATCTGACGAGAGAGCGATAGATGCGTTTGTCGCAGGAATCAGGCGGGGAGATTTTGTCGAGGACTTGGGGAGAACTAACCCAAAGACATTATCCGCATTAATGGAGATAGCAAACAGATGGGTAGATGGAGAAGATGCTGTTCACAACAAATGGCATAGGTCACCAGAGGAGGATCGCGGTCAAAATTATCAAAATAGGCGACGATTTCCTCGGCAGTACTCGAGCTATGATGCTCCTGGACAAATTTCGGCTGGATTTCGAGCAAGCGCCGGAGGAAATAATAGAGATGATTATCAAAGGAGCAACGAGCAGCGAGGCGACAATAGAGATGACTCCCGAAACAACAGACAGAATACTGGGCCAAGGTTCCAGAGACCTTTCGTGTCCCCCGAGGAGATGATGAACGGGTCATGTCAGATGCATTTTTATCTCGACAACAACGGAAAGAGGCGGTCAGGACACTTGCAAAAGGATTGCCGAAATTTTCAGGCAATGTTAAGGTGGGCAGGGCACGCCAATGCCCAGGCAACACATAGAAACCCTCAAGGGCCCAGGAGTGAGATCCACTTGCCATCTCCTCCCGCAATTACGAACGAAAATCGACACCAGCTTAGAATAGCGGCAGCACCTGCACCACCACCTTACGTTGATCCCAATTCCAACGGAGTGGTCTCGATGATTCAGAAAGGCAGGCCATCCAATAGAGCCCAGAAAGTAATCTCGCGACAGGTGTTCATGGCAGAGAAGATGCCTCCACCAACAGTCGAGTACCTCAATTGGTCAGGGCAAGACATTGGCTTCACAATAGCGGATCATCCACAGCAAGTTCCTCGACCAGGGCAGTCAGCACTTATCTTACCAGCAGTAATTGCAGGATTCGACGTATCTCGAGTGTTCATAGATGGAGGCAGCAGTTTAAACCTTATGTATGCAGATACACTAAGGAAGATGAACATATCTCTAGCAAATCTGAAACCAACTGACACACGTTTCCATGGCATCACACCGGATAAGCCAAGTTATCCACTGGGGAAGATCAATCTCGACGTTCAGTTTGGGACCCGAGAAAACTACAGAATAGAGAGACTGGAGTTTGAAGTCCTGGACTTCCCATCACAGTACCACGCTTTGTTGGGACGACCAGCATACGCCAGGTTTATGGCGGTACCACATTACACGTACTTGCTATGGAGGATGCCAGGACCTAAGGGACCAATTACAGTTAAAGGAAGTTTCGCGTTAGCCGATAAATGTGATAAGGATTTCCATCGACTGTCAGAAACCTTCGGGATGCAAGCAGAGTACATGGCGTCAAGGCTCACGACTGATTATGATGTGCTGCCAGATGTAGGAAGGCCTAACAAAGAATCAACCTTTAATACTGAGAAAAATTCTAAGGAGGTGCAGATTCACCCGACAGATCCAAAGAAGACGACATCCATTGCGACAGACATGGACCTCGCATAGGAAAGCGCGCTCGTCGAGTTCCTCCATGAGCACTGGAAAATCTTCGCATGGTGTCCAGCTGACATGCCAGGAGTACCCAGGGAACTTGCCGAGCACCACCTAAACTTGGATCCATTAGCGAGACCAATAAAACAACCTTTGCGGCGTTTTTCAGAGCCAAACCGCAAAGCTATGCTGTCAGAGATTGATCGACTGAGAGAAGCTGGTTTCATTAAGGAGCTGCATACAGAGGCCACCTGGGTCGCAAATCCAGTGTTGGTTCCGAAGAAAAACACTAAAGTCCTTCGCATGTGTGTCGACTTTACGTGTCTCAACAAACACTGTCCAAAGGATCACTTTCCCCTCCCGAGGATCGATCAAATTATCGACTCCACGGCAGGATGTGAACGTCTTTCCTTCCTGGATGCATATTCTGGTTATAACCAGATCAGATTGAAAGAAGAGGACAAGGTCAAAACAGCGTTCATCACACCCTATGGCGTGTTTTGCTATAGAACAATGCCTTTTGGTCTGAAAAACGTGGGAGCAACGTACCAGAGGATGATGCAGAAGTGCTTAGCAACACAGATCGGAAAAAACGTACAAGTATACATTGATGATGTCGTGATAACTTCAAAAAAGGGGGCAACGCTAATCGAGGACCTGAAGGAAACTTTCGACAACCTTGACAAGTTTTGCCTCAAGTTGAACCCAACGAAGTGTTCTTTCGGCGTCCCTGCAGGAGAACTTCTCGGGTTCCTAGTCTCAGCGAGAGGGATTGAAGCTAACCCCGAAAAAATCCAAGCTATCATAACAATGAGGAAGCCAACAAAGTTGAAAGAAGTACAACAGCTAACTGGGCGAGTCGCAGCTTTAAGCAGATTCGTCGCTAGGCTAGGAGAAAAGGCGTTACCGTTCTACGCTTTAATCAAGCAAGGGGAGAAATTCCAGTGGAACGAAGAGGTAGATAGAGCCTTCGAGGATCTGAAGCGCACAATTTCGACACCACCAATCTTGGTGGCACCAAAAGAAAAGGAACCCCTTTTATTATATATTGCAGCCACACCTCAGGTGGTCAGCACGGCGCTAGTCATCGAAAGAGAAGAATAAGGAAAACTCCATGGAGTGCAGAGGCCGGTATATTTCAATAGTGAAGTTTTATCGCCTTCAAAACAGTGGTACCCGCAGTACCAGAAGCTAGCATATGGAGTGTTCACAACAGCAAGAAAATTGCGCCACTATTTTTCGGCACACCCGATAATAGTGGTCAATGAAGCACCTCTATCAAATATACTGAATAATCCAGAAGCTACAGGACGTGTCTCCCTTTGGGGAATAGAACTTTCTCCTCGGGACATCACGTATGAAAAAAGAAAAGCAATAAAGTCACAAATTCTGCCAGATTTTATCGCAGAATGGATGGAGCTGCAAAATACAGGACCTCCAGATTTATCGAGAACTTGGACTATGAACTTTGACGGGTCCAAAAGGGTAGAAGGAGCTGGTGCAGGCGTGATACTTATATCACCTGAGGGCGACAAACTGAAGTACGTCCTACGGATGACGTTCCCAAACGCATCTAACAATGAAGCAGAATATGAAGCTCTCATACACGGGATGAAGATGGCGGAAGCTTGCGGTGCAACCCGATTAAAAATCTTTGGCGACTCACAATTGGTGGCTCAGCAAGTCATGAACCAATGTGATGCAGTCAATGACAGCATGGTGGCATACAAGGAAGTGTACAACGAGCTCGAGAAGTTATTTGATGGATGCGAAGTAAACCACATCAGCAGGCTGAGTAATGATGAAGCCGATGTTCTTGAAAACATCGGGTCGCAGTGCCTCGCAATTCCGCCAGGAGTGTTTTGGGAAGAGATAACCGAGAGATCCGCCAAACCAAAGAAGGCGCAAAAGAAGGAGAAAGAGGAGAAAACTTCGATGGCTCTCAAAGAAGCACCAGAAGAAGAAGAGGATCAGGAGCTGGTGATGATGGTGGAAGTCCCATGGATGCAAGCATACATATCATATATCTTAAGGAAAGAAATACCCGACGACCCAGTTGAAGCAAGGCGAATTATTCGACGATCAAAAGCCTTTACAGTGGTCAAAGGGGAGTTGTACAAGCGCAGTATTTCGGACGTGCTACAACGGTGCGTCACACCCGAAGAAGGAAGAGTAATCTTAAAGGATGTACACGAGGGAATATGTGGTCATCATGCGAGCAGTCGAGCCATTGCGGCCAAAGTTTTTTGGGCCGGATTTTACTGGTTGAGAACAATCGAGGACGCAAAGGAGATAGTACGAACTTGCGACGCGTGCCAGAGATTCGCCGCGAACCCCCACTCTCCAGCAGCAGAGTTGATGCCAATACCATTGTCTTGGCCCTTTGCCCAATGGGGTCTCGATATGGTGGGAAAGTTACACAAGGCCTCGCCAGGAGGCTATGAGTATATGCTTGTCGCTATCGACAAATTCACCAAGTGGATAGAAGCGAAGCCAATAAATTCACCAGATGCAGCATCGGCAATAAAATTCGTGAAGAGCATTGTTTTTCAGTTTGGGGTACCTCATAGCATCGTCACGGACAATGGCAGTAACTTCACATCCAAGGAATTCAAGGCATACTGCGCGGAAGTAGGCATCAAATTGCACTTCGCGTCAGTTGGGCACCCGCAAACCAATGGTCAAGTCGAGAAAGCCAATGGTATCATCTGCAACGGTATCAAGAAGCGCCTGCTAGGACCACTTGAAAAAGCTCGACATACATGGCCAGAAGAGTTGCTAAGTGTTTTATGGAGTATTCGAACAACACCAAATACGGCGACACAGGAAACTCTGTTTTTTCTGGTCCATGGAGCTGAAGCAGTTTTACCGATCGAAATAGAGCATGACTCCCCAAGAATCACAAAATATGATGAAGAAACTTCAAGAAAAGCATTAGAGGACGATGTAGATGCACTCGATGAAGCTCGAGACGAAGTACTATCACGGGTCACCAAGTACCAGCAAGATTTGAAAAACTACCACAGTCGACGACTGCGGCCAAGGTCTTTTCAGGTCAGAGATTTAGTCCTACGACTCAATCAACAGAGTACTGAAAAACTCGAGTTGCCATGGCTTGGCCCTTACATCGTCACAGAAGTAATCGAAGTAGGAGCATAGAGGATCAAGGACAAGAAGACAGGGGTTCCAGAGAAAAATCCCTGGAACATCGCGCAGCTCAGGCGGTTCTACGCTTAGAGTCAAAATATAGTCCTCCTTTGTAAAAATACAATGTACTGAAACGCCCGCGAGTTTTCAGATGCACTCTTTTCCTTTTCAGGGCATCGAGTGGGGCTGGAAAGGTTTTTAATGAGGTGGGCTCGCGGTGCTGCAATATAGTAAAACATATTGGTGATATACATCTTTTTCGTCGACAAGCTCGGGGGCTCATAACCCACGACATCAAAATATATATACTCTCGCAAAATATTAAATCCATCGAGACAACAAAATAGTATAAACTCCGGCCAAAGGATCGGGGGCTTCACAATATAGATTACACTTTACAATATAGACAACTTCATCATTACAAAGAATTCGACAAAAATATAGACATGATTTTTCTTAAGATAGTACAACTCAGTCAATGCCTAATATACTATCTATGGATAGACCTTTGTTATTTGCAGCAGTCGTCGTATGTTCAGCATAGCTCCCTTTGACAAAGAATTCAGAGTCCATCCGAAGAAGTTCGTCCATCATTTCTTCGGCGACAGGAGTCACAATATCATTGATTTTATCAATGTTACTTTTTTGCTTCGACTGTTTGGCCAGGTACTTGGAGACAATCGTCGTCAGGTCTAATTTTCGATAGCAAATCCATATCATAATCATGGCGAATCTTGCCCCAGCAGACAACTGAGCTCGCACAAAGTTATGGATACGAGGAGCATCTCGAAATTTTTCCATCAGACCAAGAAGAGTGTCGGGTGCTTCGTTCCGAGGAAACATGGTCTTGTAAACCAGGGACAAGGTTCTTGTGCAGAAATCAAGGAATTCACGAACCTGACAGACGCGGTATTGAAACCTGACAATCTGTCGGGTACGTTCTGGAGTGGCCCAGAACAAAGAACCATGATCAAGGGAGAGGTTGACCAGGAGATTTGTCCTTGTATCTACCCTTTCGTCTTCAGCAGCAGCGTCAAGAAAAGAACCTATTTGGTGACAGTACAAGAACTTCAAAAAATGAAACAGCAGGAAAAAGAAGAAGCTTCGGTTTGCAAAAGCGTACCTGTTATATCTACACTGGCTTCATTCATCAACTCGAGCATTAAATTCTCTCGAGTTGTCGCTTTCTCAGCTTCGGACATGGCGGCTTGCTTGGCAGCTCTGGCCTCTTGAGCTTGCTGCAGTGCAACCTTCTCTTTTTCGGCTGCCTTTCGATATTGCTCCATCATCACAAGCGTTTGTTTCTTTGCATACTGAAGTTGCTGACGAAGTTCTTTCAAGTCTTGTGCTAACTCTTTACTCGAGGAATCTCCACCAAATTCTTTGTCGATAGGCGTTTTCTTCGAGCAAGAGGAAGTGGGAAAAACATCGGAAGGAGCAGGAGTCGGAGTATAGTTATCGAAGGTTAACTGAAAGAAAAAGTTCGACATCAATCATCAAGAAAATAGAATTACATTGATTTTCAGCATATTTACAAAGATATTACAATGGAAATTGCCCTAACAAACTAGTGGGGTAAGTGTCGCCAAAGCTACTTTGGCGACAGCATCAAAAGAGAAAAGAAATAAGAAAGAAAGGGTGGTCTACTTGACCTCCGGCTTGGATGTGCTTGGAGCAGGAGTTGGTTTAACACCAAGGAAGGAAAGGATTAGATTTGAGGGAGGCTTCGCAGCTCTAATTAAAGATTGCCACTTCTTTGTTTCCATCTCCCCTATGTCGCCAACCTTGGTCCAGTCGACGTGTTGTTGGCTATCAGCAATCAGCGCGATGGTGCCCTCAATGCCAATCTTCAGGCCCTCTTGGCGAAGTTTGAGTCCAAGATCTTCCGGCACGTTGAAACTTTTGGCAAGACCAACAAAAGTGTTGGGCTCCTCTTTCTTCGGGAAGAAGTAGGGGAAAAGCTTCGACAGACCTGCCTCAGCATCAGCAAGGCCTTCGCGTGCTTCATCCCCGTGGATTTCAAGAAGAGTCAGCGCGTCGAGAAGCTCGTCGCCTTCAGCACCGTCCACTTCGTATTCTTGATGGGTTCTCCCTGAAAACAAGCAAAGGGAAGCTCGTCAATAAGAATGCTCAGGGAAACGCGAAGTAACTCGAAGAAATGCACAAGGATGCGAGCACTTACTAACAAAACGTCGACTCTGCGATTGCAAGCGACTGAGGATACTTTCTTCACGAGCAGCTTGTTCAGTTATTTTATCGCTCAAAGCAGTTTCTGCGTCGTGAAGCCTCTTCCGAAGGTCTTCAACACCAGCAGCATCTGCCTTGGCCTTTTCAGCGGCTGCTTTGGCCTTCTGAGCATCTGCTTCAGCCTTCTTACGAGCCTTTTCACTTTGCTCCAATTTTTGAGCAAGTGCATCAGCACGTTTGTTGGCTTCCGCAAGATTCTCTGCCAAAATAGTCAAACCAGTCAAATTCACGACAAGAAAGGAGTAAGCAGTCATGGGCCAGGAGAAGTAGCAGAATATTACCTTCATCTTCGTTAGCATGATCACGGTACCCGATGAATTGGGCACCGAAGCGGATGAATTCCTTAATCAAAGGCTGACGAAGAAAGATAGAAAAAAGAAAGCGTCAACATAGAAAAAGCTCGACAGCACAATGCCAAAAGAAGTAAACAACAAAAAAATCGATAGCATGGGGAAGTACTTAGGACAAAAGAAAAAGAGAAGGGACTTACATCATCTAGAAGAGGAGTCGTGGAGCCACCCAATTGTAAGGCAGGCTCCGTGACTGATTCAACCCTCGCCCTTTTTGGTGAAGGGACAAGGGGGCTTGCAGGAGGAGTTGGCTGATCGGTGTTTTGCTGAGGAGGCGACGATTCTTCTCCTTCAACTTGCACTTCAGACACAACTAAAGTACGCGACGTACTCGTTCGAGCAGTCGCGTCAATAGCTTGCGCCTCTTCCTCGTCACCACTGCAGTAAAAATGACGACAGTCTAAGAAGCAAGATAGACAAAATATGCGCAAAACAGTAAGAAGCAAGGGGTAACTTACGAACTGACGAGGGCATCATCATATGGGTTGAAAGCTGCCTTCTTGTCTGAAGGACCAGCTTCTTCGGCTTTGGAGGTGCCGGAATCTTCAACTTCATTCCTCTTCCTCTTGTTCCTTGGAGAAACAGCAGGAGGAAGGGAGTGTGTCGAGGCAGTGGCCTCAGACTCAGCGTCTTTTTCAGAAGAAGCCGCAGATTTGTGAGAACCCGCTACTTCACTTTCAGGACGCGAGGTACCTTGGTTGTCATCATCGACAACGGTACGGTCTTCAACTTCTCCACCCTCAGGAAGAGGAGGAAGAGAAGCGAGAACAGGGTGGTTCTGAGAAAAAGTGTCGATAAAAAAGAAGTTATGCAAAAGAAGCTAGCAAGATAGTAGTCGATAAAATATTAAAACTCGAGGAGACAATATAGTAATTAAGAGGAAAAAATACCTCGAGGAGAGGATTGGCGCCACTATATGGCGTAATGCGGCAAGAGGATGGAATTGGATCCTTCTTGTTGAGAGATGAGATTTTGCGGATAAGCTTTTCAAAATCCTTCAAAGAAAGGTCTTTTGAGAGCCTGTCGACATCTTCTTCACCAACATACTTCCAGAGGGGATTTTTGCGAGCCTGGAGAGGCTGCACTCTAATCCTAAGGAAATAAGCAGTAATCTCAACACCCGAAAGTTCCTTGCCGCGGGTGTTCTGTAGCTCATGGATGCGAGTCATCAGCGCTTCTGTCGCCAATTTCTCAGCCTCGGTAGCTTCAGCATCCCAAGAACGGCGGCGAAGGATTTTTGCTTCTCCATCAAAAGGGGCGATGTTGTCCTCCACTGGATTAGAGCTTTCTTCATGGATATACAGCCACTTCTTTCGCCAACCTTGGACAGAGTCGGGGAATTTGACGTCGAAATATTCGATGTCAGAACGAACACAGATAACAACGCCGCCAATGTTGTAGGCGACGTTGTGGGAGACATTACGGCGGAGGCAAAAGATACGTTTCCACAGAGCCCAATTAGGTTGGACCCCGAGGAAACACTCACATAATGTGATAAAGATCGACACGTGGAGGATGGAATTGGGCGTCAACTGATGCAGCTGAAGCCCATAAACAAACAGAAGACCCCTAAGAAACTCATGGATTGGGGGAGAAAGACCTCGGATGCGGTGGTGAACAAAACTGACCCGATACTCGATTGGAGGCTTTGGATAGCTCTCCTCCTTGGGGAAGCGGAGCGAGCTCTCCTTCTTGCTGAACCCCATCTTCTTCAGCAGGTTGATGTCTTGGGCGGAGATCTTGGATCTCTCCCACTCGGCGCTTCCCAGATCCGTCGTTGCCATCCTAGACTCCGGAGTGCTGTGCCTCGTCAAACGGATGCGAGGCGGCATCAATGAGCTTGGCGGCGAAGGGTGTGAATGTGGTTGAGCGTTTGAAGCAAGGGAAGCAATGGAGGATTTTGCAGAGGAGAAGCAGAGGTGCGGCGCGAGCGAAAAGACTAGAGGAGGAAGACGATGCCCTTATATAGAGGTGCGGTGAATCGACGCGCCGTTGGATTGAGAGATTGCGGAACAGATGGTATACACGTGGACAAGGGGTAAAAAGTAATTTCATACAGACGAGAAAGCACAGGAGCTACAGTACGTGCGCCAGAAATAGCGGAGGACGTGTGTCCCCCACTTGTGCGACGTGTCAATACGATGCATAATTTGGGCCCGCAAGGCAGTGAGAAAGAACTTCTCGTGTTTTCTAGGAACATCGGTCGTGGCTATCGTCAGCAGTGATGTCACCTT
Organism: Lolium perenne; assembly: GCF_019359855.2. NCBI lineage: Eukaryota > Viridiplantae > Streptophyta > Magnoliopsida > Poales > Poaceae > Lolium > Lolium perenne. Next base: position 163,812,070 of record NC_067245.2, on the reverse strand, counting down.
AGCAAGAGAAAATATCGACTCAGCAGTTGCATAAAAATTGCGACAGCAGAAGATTACGGAGCCTTTGGTCAAATACAAAGTTTTTGATCAAATGCTCGGGGGATACTTTGGAAAAATGAAAAATTCGAGAAAGACAAAATATAAATGGCGAGAGCCTATGATCAAATACAAGTATTCGCTCATAGCCTCGGGGGCTACTCCCATCGGGAGCGCTGTTCGCGCACCCGAAAGATGTGAACATTATGAGACAAGAGAAAAATATAGCGACATAAGGCGTGGAGCCTACACCCAAGTTCAAGTCCTTGGCTGTAGCCTCGGGGGCTACTCCCATCGGGAACGCTGTTCGCGTGCCCGATGAAATTATAAAAAAAAAAGAAGAACAAGAGAGTATATTTCGAGTTATATAAATAACTCTACATATACTCCCATCGGGAGAGCAATATAAGTCATCCGTTGACTCAATAAAATGTGCTATTCCAACAGCCGAATAAGCACTCGACAATATATTCTCAGAACGCCAAAGTTGCGAACAAATTCTGAATGCCGCAAAACTTTGCGAAGGTAAGACCCCAGATCCGTTCTGTGTGGCATGGCGCCGTCTCTGACGTCGGTTTGCTACTTTTTTCCGTATCAACAGATACGAAGAAAAATCCTAACGGACGCGTTAGGTACCCGATAAATATGACTGGGACTCGACAGAATGGTAAGACCTTAAGCGGCACCTATCGAAGTTTACACCAGTATCCCGAAATCATGTCCAGGGACGTGATCTTGAAGTAGGTTTTTGCGGATTGCCACTAGAGCAGTTAACTAGTACCTGATCCGTCAGATGAACTAGCCCCAACTACCATTATGTAATATCCCAGGTTTAGAGGCTATAAAATGAGAGAACACCAAAGTGTGCATTGCATTCATGCATAGAAAATCCGGGGAATTTTCGCGCTTTCAAATAAAACTTACCACAGTAACTGAAGTTTCACTTGACTTGCTGGAATTGAAATAGATCATCAAGTCAAGCGCTATAAACTTCACTGTGATCTTTGCTAAAACCTTGTTTTGGGTAGAGATGATTTGATCTATGGGCTAGATCAAATAGAAGTAGATTTACAACAAACAACACCTTAAGTAAGGATCAACTACAAGATCTTATAAAGGATCTTAACATGACATTCCTTACAACAACACATGAATAATTATTCAACTATAAATCAAAGAACACAACTTATCCATGCATTCTACTAAATAAATATTCCTACCATGAGTCACTGATACGTCTCCGACGTATCGATAATTTCTTATGTTCCATGCCACATTATTGATGATACCTACATGTTTTATGCATACTTTATGTCATATTTATGCATTTTCCGGCACTAACCTATTAACGAGATGCCGAAGAGCCAGTTGCTGCTTTCTGCTGTTTTTGGTTTCAGAAATCCTAGTAAGGAAATATTCTCGGAATTGGACGAAATCAACACCCAGGGGCCTATTTTTCCACGAAGCTTCCAGAGGACCGAAGAGGATACGAAGTGGGGCCACGAGGTGGCCAGACACCAGGGCGGTGCGGCCCAAGCCCTGGCCGTGCCGGCCTGTCGTGTGGGGCCCCCGTGACGCCTCCTGACCTATCTCCTCCGCCTACTTATAGCCTTCGTCGCGAAACCCCCAGTACCGAGAGCCACGATACGGAAAACCTTCCAGAGACGCCGCCGCCGCCAATCCCATCTCGGGGGATTTAGGAGATCGCCTCCGGCACCCTGCCGGAGAGGGGAATCATCTCCCGGAGTACTCTTCACCGCCATGGTCGCCTCCGGAATGATGAGTGAGTAGTTCACCCCTGGACTATGGGTCCATAGCAGTAGCTAGATGGTCGTCTTCTCCTAATTGTGCTTCATTGTCGGGTATTGTGAGCTGCCTAACATGATCAAGATCATCTATCTGTAATGCTATATGTTGTGTTTGTTGGGATCCGATGGATAGAGAATACTATGTTATGTTGATTATCAATCTATTACCTATGTGTTGTTTATGATCTTGCATGCTCTCCGTTGTTAGTAGAAGCTCTGGGAAGTTTTTGCTAGTAACTCCAAGAGGGAGTATTTATGCTCGATAGTGGGTTCATGCCTCCATTAAATCTGGGACAGTGACAGAAAGTTCTAAGGTTGTGGATGTGCTGTTGCCACTAGGGATAAAACATCGATGATATGTCTAAGGATGTAGTTGTTGATTACATTACGCACCATACTTAATGCAATTGTCTGTTGTTTGCAACTTAATACTGGAAGGGGTTCGGATGATAACCTGAAGGTGGACTTTTTAGGCATAGATGCATGCTGGATAGCGGTCTATGTACTTTGTCGTAATGCCCAATTAAATCTCACTATACTCATCATATCATGTATGTGCATGGTCATGCCCTCTTTATTTGTCAATTGCCCAACTGTAATTTGTTCACCCAACATGCTTATTCTTATCGGAGAGACGCCTCTAGTGAACTGTGGACCCCGGTCCATTCTTTTACATCGAATACAATCTACTGCAATACTTGTTCTACTGTTTTCTGCAAACAATCATCATCCACACTATACATCTAATCCTTTGTTACAGCAAGCCGGTGAGATTGACAACCTCACTGTTACGTTGGGGCAAAGTACTTTGGTTGTGTTGTGCAGGTTCCACGTTGGCGCCGGAATCCCTGGTGTTGCGCCGCACTACACTCCGCCGCCATCAACCTTCGACGTGCTTCTTGGCTCCTACTGGTTCGATAAACCTTGGTTTCTTACTGACGGAAACTTACTGCTGTACGCATCACACCTTCCTCTTGGGGTTCCCAACGGACGCGTGTTGAACGGAAAGACATACGTCAACTACGCGCAGCAGTCACATGGTACATCTTTTCAACTACAATACTTGAACCAAGTCAAGAACACTCATATTCATTCTTAATTAAACCTTGACCATTCCAATCTTGTTTCCCAACCCATTCTATTAAACCTAGAGAAAGGAGAGCATCGTTCATATGCTTATTCTATCCATTGAATAGAACCTAGACTACTATTTAAACCTTACCCAATTAAGGTACTTGTTGATACTAACCAATGATACAAGAAATATAAGTCAAGTATCAAACCCTACTTGACCTAGCTAAAACTTGATAGTAAGTAAGAACATCTTTGACTAGAAATTCAAGAGAGGCAATTGTTGTGATCATTACAACTTGGTAATGATCCTAAACCCTAGAGGAATCCTACCTATTCAGAAGAGCTCAACCTAAAGAGGTATACTCAAGTATATGGACTTATACTTGATCTTGGAGAGAGAACCATGATTCACTAATGAATTATTATGAGGCCAATATCTTGATCACTACAATTTGGGTGATGATCATAACCCCTAAGAATCTAAGTGAGTGTGTGGACAGAAGTATTAAAGAAGAGAGATTAGGGAGGAATAAGTGGATCATGTCTAATGCATGATCTTACTTTATAAATTGAGATGATAAGTTAAACCTATATAAGTGATCCATAAATCTCATTCTTCTCCTGAAATAATAAATATATCAATAGTAGTTAATCCAGACCAATACTCATGCCTTGTAAAGAGTAGTAATGATATTGTATTTAAACCTTACCTATTCAAACACTTGAGGCAAACCTAGCATAGCTTTAATACAAGAAATCTACCTAAGTGAGGAGGAGTAACCCTAGCCAATTAAATAGAACCAAGCTTATGCTCATACCTAATCCTAGTGGTGTATTATATTGGTGATCACTACTAAAATCCTATGCCATATTTGAATTCCAATCCAAGCATTACTTTGGATTATAAATAGAACCCTGCCATGCCTCATGCCTATTTTATACTTCAATTAGTGAAGCATCACCAAAACTATAAACCTTATCACATAGAATCCACTCCACATAAAATGTTGTCCTAACTTGTGTATCATGGATCACAAGTAATAAACCAAGCCATATATATCTAAGGCCTAAATACCATTTGGTGAGTAGAATGAAACCAATACCCTATTCTACTTTGCTATCCAAATACTTTGCCTAAGTGAACCAAATGAATAGTATTTATAAAGTAGTATCACCTCAACAAAAGAGTTAATCATGATGAGTTTAGGATTCATTTTAAATAATTCAAGCAAGATTATTTAACATAGAGTAAATCCAACCATTTTCTTAAACCTTAGAAGTAATTCTCCACATGAAATCATAAAGCAATTTCATTCTCCTCCCCATTTGTTAAACCCTAGTCATACCTAAATTAAATATGAATAATCAATATGGTTAAGCACTTGCAAAATAGAATATGTTCACTATTCACATGTTCTCTATTTCAGATTCTTTAAAACAGAATTGATTCCTATAATTTAAAAGGCAATTAAGATGAACCCTAAATCTATAACTATTCTAAATTTTGAGTTGTGTCTCATGAGCACATAAAATTAATCAATTATTAAGTGGGTGTTTAAAAAACAAAACAATACAGAGAGTAACATTATAAAATTGTTTTGATATTTAAATGTTTAAGAACCTGCAAAAACAAGACAGAATTCAAATTTGAATTCAAATAACAAATTCAAACCAGAAAAAGAAAAACAGAAAATTTGAAAAGAGAAAGAGAGGGAAAACTAACCTGGCAGGCCACCGCAGCCCAACAACCACCACGTCAACCAAGCCCAACACCAGCCCAGCCCATGAAGAAAACGACCCAACCACTGTACCGATTCATCGAGGAAGAAAAGAAGCACCGTCATCTTCTCCAGGGACGACAGCGCGATGGAGGAGCTCGGCCACATCTTCGCCGACGATAAGGATGGCCTGGACCTCGCCCATCATCTCAGAACCACGTCCAATCCTCTTCACGTCCGTATGATCCTAAATGCGTCCCGATTCGTGCTCGTTTGCAGTAATAATGTCACCGCCACATCTCGGCCGTCGCCGGCGGTGAACTTCCTCATTTGACCTCGCCAAGCTCTATAAATAGGCCAAGAGCTTCTCCAGGAAACCCTAATACCTCGCTGCCCATCCAATTCCTCTCAGTGGCCCCCTATTCCTCACTATCTTATACTCTCTGTCGCCGGAGTTCATCACGAGTTCGACGGAGGAGGCCACCCCGAGCTCAATTGAGCGGTCCAGGAGGAGCGCCTGGACTTCAGAAGCACACTGGAGGAGCAGAGCATCAAGGGGAGCAAGAAATTGGCTCAATTTTGGCGTTCCCTTTCCGTCGGGTTCGCCGGGAGAACGCCAATCACCGTCGTCTCCGTCAACCACCGCCGGAGCTGAGCATACCATCGTACTCATGGTGAGTTTGCGCGTCAGTAGAGCATACTTTCGTTTCCTAGAATCGTCTGTAGCTCCGTTTCGAAGTTTGGCCGGAGTGCGCCGCCGCAGCACATGGTTGCCAGCGATGCTCCGGCGAGTTTCTTGGAAAACCGCCACCACCAACGTGTTCAGTAGGTCTAGGGGATCCAGAAATATATACTCGCGCATCTCGGGAGGCCCAGAATCGGCGGCGCCGTCCTCTACTGCCCGCTGGCATCAAGCCGCCGGCGAGAGAGTGACGTGGCCGTGGGACCGGGAGAGCTTTTGACCCGGTCTTCGCCAGCGGGGCAGTCAACATGTAGTTTGGTCCGACCAGTCAGTCACTGCGGGTATATCTGAACCGATACGTTTAGTGTTTTAGGTTTATTTCAAAATCCAGTAAATAGTTGAAACTTTGCAAAATCATATAAAATCCATTTCAACTCAGAAAAATATGAATAATATATCAAAATGCTCACAAAAATAAACTCTATTCAAATAAAATATAAAACAAAAATGTGTGCCAAAATAAAAATCCATTTATTTTTAACCTCTTTAATTATGCCTTTTCATTTATTTAAAATGCAAATTGAATTCAATAAATAATTAAGTTTCAAAATTAAATTTTAACTATTCAGTAACTAAGTAAAATGTTAAGATTAATTTTATTTGCATTAACTTAATTATTAGTAGTAATTCATAAACCCTAATTTGCAAATTACTATTTTCTATTTTCTTTAAATAGTAATAACTCATGAAAATATTAAAAGCCAATATTATTTTGGTAGCCCAATAATTGTTTACTTAAACATCTTAAGTCAACAAGTTAAATACTTTAAACCTAATAACAATTATTAAACCCTGATTCTTAATTAAACCTAAATAAGAATTACTCTAATTATTAAATCTTGTAAAAATTAATAAAATGTTAAACCATTACTAATTTTGATTCAAAGTAATTAGTAACCACAACTCTATTACCAATCATCATTTTCGGAGTTATACCATAATTTAGAAACCCTAGTTTCAATTGAGTAAGACCTTGATCCCATTATTTTATGTGATCATTTGAAAATGCTTTAACCCTAAACCCTAGTTGCTTATCACATGTGATCATGTGAATTTCACCTTACATAGAGAACCTTATTATGTGACCAACAAATACAAGTCATGATCCACCAACACAAAACTAATTCACATGAGCCATCATTCCATGTCCTTATTTTTGAATAAACTTGGTATAACCAATTAGTATCACCTAGGTATAAACCCTAACTTGTTAATTAAATTAGTACCATTGATCACCACTCCTATATACCATACCATTAGGATCAACCTCAACCATTAAACTCTAGTAGAACCATAATGATGAACCCTAATAGCAACCTTGTGTAGCAATCCACAACACATGCTCCTATTCCACTCAACCCTACTTAGGAAATGATAAACCACTTAGCTTAGAAACCAATAAAGATTATTTGGTAAAGCAAATATGAAGCCATAGTAAACCTAATAGCAAACCTACGGAACCATCTTAATAACCATCCTTTGATATGTTGTATATGGGAAGCCATAGTAATAACCCCACCAATACTTGCTACATATAAACCCATTCTACTCAAAGAACCCAACTAGTTCCTATTAGTGAAACTAAATGAAACAATAATAAACTTAATTGAATCCAATAGTAAACCCTAGAAAGCAATAGTTCCTATGTAGAGAAGTTCATATTCTTATTTAACCTGTTCTTCAAAAGTTATTCTTTTGAAGTACAAATGTCAATCAAACCTTAGAAGCCCTATTCTTCTTTGAAATACTCATTATTTCTTAATTAACATGTTCTTCAAAAGTTATTCTTTTGAAGTATAGTATAAGTAATCATCAACCATGTTCTGTAGAACTTAAACTTGACAACTGTTCTTTACATATTATTCCATCACTATTCTGTATGTGTATGATTGTTATGATGTCTTATATCACTTGGTTATGATGCTAATATAACCAAACCCTAATAAGAACCTTGTTTGAGAACCATTCTAAAAGTGCAACCAACCCTAAAGAAATCTTTACAACTCATACATCCTAAAGCATCGAGGTTAGGTTACGCTCGGGACGATTGCATCTCATACTATGCATTATAGCATCTTTGCTAGTTCTTTAAACATTGTCCTTACCGGACGATGATGGTATTTCAACATTTGGAGTTCTCACGTATCGAAGCTTTTGCCTGCATAATCTTGCAGTCAAGAAAGGCAAGTTCATCTCTTGCTCATGTCATTTGATTATTTGTATCAAACTATATGCAAAGTACTATACTTATCACTCATGCATTGAAAAGCAAAGTATTATTTTACAATTATGAATATGACTATGTGGTGGGCAATGGAACCATGGTATGTGTTGATATGGTGGAGGTTCCATTGCATGGGTTATATTAACCTAGGATTAATTACCAATGCCGTCCAGTGATTCTAGCGCCGTACAAATCGCGTTAACCATGAGATCTATAATGGCTCTAGTGAAGCCAGCCGTATCTTTTCCCTTCTGCACGCCAACGGACTGGTAGAGCCATGGGGTGTTGGAGGCACTGCCGTAGGTTGGGATAGCCTTTTAAATCCCCATCCATTAGTGATGTTGAGCTATACGGTCTATGATGGATTGTCCAAAGTGCACCGTGAGTAAATCCGTAATCGGGAACTACTGGGGGTGTACGGGTGGACAAAAGGGTGGGTTTGCAGTCGCGGAGAAGGCGGTGTGGGCTTGGATCTTTATACCTGGCCTCACACCAAAGGAAGTGTGAACGGGGGCAAGTCCCTGCGGATGGCAAAAAGGGTGGGATCTCTTGTGGGAAAAGTAACGCACCTCTGCAGAGTGTATCAAATTGTGGCTGTCACTCCCTGTTCCGGGAAGGGAACTGCGAACGCGGCAGGAAAGGAACTCCACAAAGTTCTAGTCAACCTGTGAAGACTGACGGGCATAGTTTTCAGAATAAAATAAACCTTTTGAAGAAATGTTTATGAAAACTTGCATTGGCCTATGACTTTCTGGTCTATGGCTGTAGCTAGTGCATGATACACATATTTCCTAATATGAACTTGCTGAGTACGCTCGTACTCATTCTATCCCATTTGAACCCCCTTCTTAGATCAAGGCACCGAAGGAGAAACTACCGTGGAACTCGAAGACAAAGGAGTCAACTGCAACAAGATGAAGAATCCAATCAAAGAAGTCAATGGAGTCAACTTCTGCATCAGCTATTATGGAAACCTAGACTAGTAATAGAAGGGAATCTTTCCCTAATCATAGCACCTAAGTAGCTAGATTTCTATAGCAAGCCAAGTAGCTCTTGAACTTGAGTTAGCAATAAGATAGACTACGAGTCGTTCTTCTGGAGCTTTATTTGAAGTTTTACCTCACTGTAAAGTAGGAGGTTGTGTTGATCTTATGTAAACAGTTCGTGTGTACTTCTATAGATATACCTTGGACTCGCATATATATGTTTCTGTTGTACCACTCTGAGAGATGTAATATGAGTGTAACGGTGTTTCACTTGTGTTATGTCAACGACTTGTGTACTACACCATGCAGTGGTACGCTGGGTCACCACAGCTGGTATCAGAGCAAATGCTTTGACCCTAGGATTAAAACCCTTTAAAGGAGACCTATAGGTTTGGTAGTGTCTATAGGAGGTATCTTAGCTAATACAACTATGCTAAGCAAAACTATACTAGACCAAATATTCTTTTGACTTGAGATGGGTATTCACTTGAGAATAATCCTGACACACTTGAGTCAATCTTTCTTATCTATTTTCTTAAGTAAAGTTAGTTAGTTATCTTGCTTCATTCCAAATAACTAGAAAACCATTGGAGCTTAAGATAATGGGTGGTAGTAGACCACAATTGGTATACAATACATGGTAGTCCAAAGAGAGGATACAACCATAAGGAAGATATCCTATTGGAAGAAGTATACCAATACAAAAATAGTTAAGTAAGAGTCATTTAAAATGTCAAATGACTGATGTTAAGTTAGGGAGATAAGTTATATAAGGAAGTATATGTCTATGATGAGTCAATCATAGGAGGTAAGGAAGAGTGATAGAAGTTATATAAGTCTACTTTTCATGGTAAAGTTGGTAATCATATATGATTCACTTGAGAATCATGATGTGAGGAAGTAGAACATCATAAGTGAGTTAACAAGAGTATGATGAGGAGTAGGATTTAAGGTATAGTTCGAAAGCTTAGGCCTTAAAATCCTAATAACTATACCAAGTATGTTAGAACTAATTATATTATAGGAAGTAGTCCTCAATAGCACATATATATGGTATACTATTTTTAAGTACTTCCAAAGAAAACTAGGTGAACTTCAAATATCCCAGGCCATTTTGTTTCAAGTTGTCTCGTTGCAAATGTGCAATTAAGATAATTGTTGAGACAAATAGTAGAAATTCACATATTTGTGCTAAGTATCACAACCTAAACCTATCTTATGTGGTGTTATATACTACACATCTGATCCTGATGTTTAGGGATGTCTTACCCAATTACTATATTCAGGCATATAAGGATGTGTATTATAAACACAAAGCTGATTTTCTTGGAGTTTCATGAATCTTCATTCATTGACTAGATCCATACATGAAGTTTGACTTTGATATGCAAATGCATGTTGCAATATCAAGCTCTTACTTGATGTTATAGGTCTAGAGGGTAAATGTATTCGTGTGAGGAAGTGACGAATTATGAAGATTTTGGAAGACAAGATGAAGGTTCACTGGAAGAAAGAAGTCAAATTGTGGGAAGCAACCACAATACTCTAAAGGAAGGACCAATCAAACTCACTTCTATCCTTAATCAAGGAGTACTTCAACATGGAAGTACCATGAAAGTGAGAAAAATAGTGAATATGGAGTAGTAGAAGTAGAGCCGTATTCATTATGGAAGAAGGGAATGCAAGTGAAGTCACTTACAATACTATTTTCATAGTATCAACAAGTGGTTATCTTGCAAAACAAACCCTAGAAGAAGGAAAATAGACAAGTGAAGTCGCAGCTGGTATAATAAGACCGCAACTGATATAGGATAATCATGAAGAGAAAGTATGTGAAGTGAAGTATATCTTAACTAAAACTATAATAGTAGCCACAGCTGGTAGGTAGATGTTGACTAGAACTATATATAGCCACAGCTGGTATCCAATAAGCCACATCTGGTGCTAGATAGTCTGCAGCTGGTACCAGATAGCCCACAGCTGATATCAAGTAAGCCATATCTCGTGTTAGATAGTCTGCAGCTGGTAACAAATAGTCCGCCGCTTAATCGTTCTTTCACTCTAAAGGAAAGAGGGATTCCGCAACTGGTATTCCGTAGCTGGTAAACATTTAGTCGGGAGATTCACATCGGATACCCACAATTGTGTGGATACACCGCAAAGAATTCTTCGTGAGACTTTAGAAAAGTACAAACTATACGCTAGACCAAGACGAATCTTCTAACCTTGGAGTTTAATGATTAGAAGAAAGGAAGTTTGAAGATCATTAGTAAACTCCAAGGGGGAGAGGAAGGCTGAAGGAGAAGTATTAAGATATTATTTGTAGTGTGATAGACGGAGAAAAAGGTATGAACTGAGAGGAAGTCCGATCTTATTTTTATAAGGTTGTTTGGAACTACCCATATAAAAGTACTCTCAGGAGGTTGTCAGACCAGAAGCCGAGGTTTATATCTCTAAGAATTAAGGGTTAGACCCTAACTTGAGTGGGTAATTGATAATTACTCAGAAGTAAGTCTAAGCTAATGAAGTTGGATGAAGAAAAGGCCAGAAAACAAAAGACCTAAGGGTTTGACTATACCAAAAATAATGATTATTAGAAAGATTCCTTTCGTGGAACCTAAAGAAACCAAAAGGAAGATAACTAGTATAAACTAGAAGCCATGATTGGATGGACTAAATGAGTCTAATCCATTCGTAGGACTAAACAACCAGGACCATGCCTGTTGTAAATACCTTACTAAGTACCATTACTTTCGTTATGGTAGTAAGGGAAAACAATACCTTACTTTAAGAAAATCCTTTAGAATTAAGGTTTGGGCACCGCAGCTGGATTACCGCAGCTGGTAGAACCAAGCTTGGAGTACCCAAATAGGAAGATGCCACCACAACCATTAGTAAAGTCCATTGACACAATAAGATGTCCTAAACCAAGGATCTTTGAATAGTAAGACTAGAAGCTTAGAGTGTTGGATGAAATCGTAGAATTAAAGAGAGTATCAGTACCAAACATCAAAAGACTCCAGGAAGGATCTAGACAAGGGATATATTCAACTATATCTAGTGTGATCACCATGGAGTTGAAGGATGGTGATCTGTTAAAGACATTTCAACATTCCGAAACATGAGAGCGATCGAACTTCGGGACGAAGTTCAGTTTAAGGGGGAGAGACTGTAATATCCTAGGTTTAGAGGCTATAAAATGAGAGAACACCAAAGTGTGCATTGCATTCATGCATAGAAAATCCGGGGAATTTTCGCGCTTTCAAATAAAACTTACCACACTAACTGAAGTTTCACTTGACTTGCTGGAATTGAAATAGATCATCAAGTCAAGCGCTATAAACTTCACTGTGATCTTTGCTAAAACCTTGTTTTGGGTAGAGATGATTTGATCTATGGGCTAGATCAAATAGAAGTAGATTTACAACAAACAACACCTTAAGTAAGGATCAACTACAAGATCTTATAAAGGATCTTAACATGACATTCCTTACAACAACACATGAATAATTATTCAACTATAAATCAAAGAACATAATTAATTAAGAAACTATTCTTTACTTATCTTATCCATGTATTCTACTAAATAAATATTCCTACCATGAGTCACATGGTATATCTTTTCAACTACAATACTTGAACCAAGTCAAGAACACTCATATTCATTCTTCATGAAACCTTGACCATTCCAATCTTGTTTCCCAACCCATTCTATTAAACCTAGAGAAAGGAGAGAATCGTTCATATGCTTATTCTATCCATTGAATAGAACCTAGACTACTATTTAAACCTTACCCAATTAAGGTACTTGTTGATACTAACCAATGATACAAGAAATATAAGTCAAGTATCAAACCCTACTTGACCTAGCTAACACTTGATAGTAAGTAAGAACATCTTTGACTAGAAATTCAAGAGAGGCAATTGTTGTGATCATTACAACTTGGTAATGATCCTAAACCCTAGAGGAATCCTACCTATTCAGAAGAGCTCAACCTAAAGAGGTATACTCAAGTATATGGACTTATACTTGATCTTGGAGAGAGAACCATGATTCACTAATGAATTATTATGAGGCCAATATCTTGATCACTACAATTTGGGTGATGATCATAACCCCTAAGAATCTAAGTGAGTGTGTGGACAGAAGTATTAAAGAAGAGAGATTAGGGAGGAATAAGTGGATCATGTCTAATGCATGATCTTACTTTATAAATTGAGATGATAAGTTAAACCTATATAAGTGATCCATAAATCTCATTCTTCTCCTGAAATGTTAAATATATCAATAGTAGTTAATCCAGACCAATACTCATGCCTTGTATAGAGTAGTAATGATATTGTATTTAAACCTTACCTATTCAAACACTTGAGGCAAACCTAGCATAGCTTTAATACAAGAAATCTACCTAAGTGAGGAGGAGTAACCCTAGCCAATTAAACAGAACCAAGCTTATGCTCATACCTAATCCTAGTGGTGTATTATATTGGTGATCACTACTAAAATCCTATGCCATATTTGAATTCCAATCCAAGCATTACTTTGGATTATAAATAGAACCCTGCCATGCTGCCTATTTTATACTTCAATTAGTGAAGCATCACCAAAACTATAAACCTTATCACATAGAATCCACTCCACATAAAATGTTGTCCTAACTTGTGTATCATGGATCACAAGTAATAAACCAAGCCATATATATCTAAGGCCTAAATACCATTTGGTGAGTAGAATGAAACCAATACCCTATTCTACTTTGCTATCCAAATACTTTGCCTAAGTGAACCAAATGAATAGTATTTATAAAGTAGTATCACCTCAACAAAAGAGTTAATCATGATGAGTTTAGGATTCATTTTAAATAATTCAAGCAAGATTATTTAACATAGAGTAAATCCAACCATTTTCTTAAACCTTAGAAGTAATTCTCCACATGAAATCATAAAGCAATTTCATTCTCCTCCCCATTTGTTAAACCCTAGTCATACCTAAATTAAATATGAATAATCAATATGGTTAAGCACTTGCAAAATAGAATATGTTCACTATTCACATGTTCTCTATTTCAGATTCTTTAAAACAGAATTGATTCCTATAATTTAAAAGGCAATTAAGATGAACCCTAAATCTATAACTATTCTAAATTTTGAGTTGTGTCTCATGAGCACATAAAATTAATCAATTATTAAGTGGGTGTTTAAAAAACAAAACAATACAGAGAGTAACATTATAAAATTGTTTAGATATTTAAATGTTTAAGAACCTGCAAAAACAAGACATAATTCAAATTTGAATTCAAATAACAAACTCAAACCAGAAAAAGAAAAACAGAAAATTTGAAAAGAGAAAGAGAGGGAAAACTAACCTGGCAGGCCACCGCAGCCCAACAACCACCACGTCAACCAAGCCTAACACCAGCCCAACCCATGAAGAAAACGACCCAACCACTGTACCGATTCATCGAGGAAGAAAAGAAGCACCGTCGTCTTCTCCATGGACGACAACGCGATGGAGGAGCTCGGCCACGTCCTCGCCGACGATAAGGATGGCCTGGACCTCGCCCATCATCTCAGAACCGCGTCCAATCCTCTTGACGTCCGTATGATCCTAAATGCGTCCCGATTCGTGCTCGTTTGCAGTAATAATGTCACCGCCACATCTCGGCCGTCGCCGGCGGTGAACTTCCTCATTTGACCTCGCCAAGCTCTATAAATAGGCCTAGAGCTTCTCCAGGAAATCCTAATACCTCGCCGCCCATCCAATTCCTCTCAGTGGCCCTCTATTCCTCACTATCTTCTACTCTTTGTCGCCGGAGTTCATCACGAGTTCGACGGAGGAGGCCACCCCGAGCTCAATTGAGCGGTCCAGGAGGAGCGCCTGGACTTCAGAAGCACACTGGAGGAGCAGAGCATCAAGGGGAGCAAGAAATCGGCTCAATTTTGGCGTTCCCTTTCCGTCGGGTTCGCCGGGAGAACGCCAATCGCCGTCGTCTCCATCGACCACCGCCGGAGCTGAGCATACCATCGTACTCACGGTGAGTTTGCGCGTCAGTAGAGCATACTTCCGTTTCCTAGAATCGTCTGTAGCTCCGTTTCAAAGTTTGGCCGGAGTGCGCCGCCGCAGCACATGGTTGCCGGCGATGCTCCGGCGAGTTTCTCGAAAAACCGCCACCACCAATGTGTTCAGTAGGTCGAGGGTATCCAGAAATATATACTCGCGCATCTCGGGAGGCCCAGAATCGGCGGCGACGTCCTCTACTGCCCGCCGGCGTCAAGCCGCCGGCGAGAGAGTGACGTGGCCGTGGGACCGGGAGAGCTTTTGACCCGGTCTTCGCCAGCGGGGCAGTCAACATGTAGTTTGGTCCCACCAGTCAGTCACTGCGGGTATATCTGAACCGGTACGTTTAGTGTTTTAGGTTTATTTCAAAATCCAGTAAATAGTTGAAACTTTGCAAAATCATATAAAATCCATGTCAACTCAGAAAATATGAATAATATATCAAAATGCTCACAAAAATAAACTCTATTCAAATAAAATATAAAACAAAAATGTGTGTCAAAATAAAAATCCATTTATTTTTAACCTCTTTAATTATGCCTTTTCATTTATTTAAAACTAGCAAGGTGGCCCTCGCAAATGCGAGGGCGTCGTTATACTGTTTATATTACTTTGCTATTCTGTGTAATAAATTACTTTGCTATTAGTTAGTAATAAATTACTTTGTTATTCTACTCATCAAAGTACTTTTCTAAGTAGAATAACAAAGTAATTCATGATACAATTAATAGAAAATAACTCATTTATTGTTAGCAAAGAGAACTAACTAATGAGAAATTTTTATTTTTTAGTGTGGAATTTTCTTCGTTGCATCTCCTATAAGCATTTAAGATACATGACACTCTTCTAAAACATGGTATATTATAAATATGAACGCATAATCCAACTCCTGATTGGTGCATTGTTGTTTATATGATTTTTTCGTAAAATAAAAGAAATAAACACAAATGTAATTACAAATTAACCTTAGCTTAATTTTATATATTTATTTATATTAATAGTGAATTTATATACCTATGGTTAATTTTTTAGGAAATATGCAAACCCTCCATGGCAAAACCCTTCATTGACAAATCGGAATGTCTCGGGCCCCCTACAGGAACTGACGACCCTCTATTGTCATTTTGTTATATAGTGGCACCAACTCTTCGGTACATGAAGTTGCAACCTTTGGCAACATATCTTTGGCAAAATATCTTCAAAAAAATATTTTCGAAACATCGGTATCCCTTTACATGTTTTGCACTCAAATTTAAAATTTATTTTCTTGTGACAATATTGTGTATACTTATACATAAATACTTATAGGTATGATCATAATCGATCAGTTTACTCGACTTCATATAGGTATTCACTACTATATACTCGATACTATACCTTATATTTTGCACCACGTTCAAGCTAGCTAGCTAGCTCCGGAGTCCGGACGTATGTTCATATAGTCGCTTATGCCTATGCATGTTGTGCATGTTGCCCCGTCTAATAACAGTCCATCACCCACAAACGGAAATAGTAATTACTTGCACACATCAGTGACTCCTTTATTAAATCGGATCAGTGTAGACATCAACTGGACTGCCATGTCGATCAATTCTTTGAGGTAAAGCGAATCACCGTTTTCATAGCATGCCAACAAAAGTAAACGCCCGATTATATGTGCCGGTGTCTACCTGGTGATGGTAGCACTCGGTATTAATCCTGCTAGTTGTGCTTAAATCTTTAAGCTAACACCTTAATACCTCCGAGGCATAGGCTAGAATTGTGACAAAACACAATGAAAATGTGAAATATTCCTTTGGTACAAAACAAATTTTAAAACTGCATGCATAGCCTGGAATTACCATTCACAGTATCCTAGTACTCCATTTATAAACATAAGCAAGTATAAGCTAACTGCAGGCACCGCATGTCCGCAACTCACTTGACTGTGCACAGCCTCAGCGGCCCGACAATCATCCCGGAAGTGAACGGCATCGTCCTATTGTCGAATCGGAGAGGCGCATCGTCGCAGCATACCACCATCCTCAACCTGGATGTTTCTGCGCCGTTCACCTGCTGGAACGCCAGTCTGCACACCATGTCCACCCGATCGAACCAAATCATGTCAACGGACACCCCTGACGACATTGCTTCCCATATGGTGGCGTTGTGGCCGCCAAGAAGCGCTCGGCGAGCGCCACCTGGAAGATAGGCAGCAGCACTGCCTCGGCAACGACCATGCCGCTATAGTACACGGGGGCAACGATTGTGTTAAAGCGGACGTTAACCTTCGTTGGGGTTGCGCACGGCCAGTGTGACGCTAAGATCACCGGAGCGGACTCATGTGCTGCGGGAGACCGACATGATAGTGATGGAGGCGATGGCCAAGCTCCGAGGACGTATGGGATGCACGAAGGCTATCATGGTCATTTTTATGACGACGACAGTTAGACCAACACCGAGCCAGATGAAGCGGCTCTAGTTCCCCAGCCTGGGTGGTAGTCGGTACATTGGTACTCGGTAGCCAACGGTTAGTTAGGTCGCCAACGGCATCCCCAGGCGCCAAATATGACATCTTATGTTTGCCGGGGTAGTCATCCATTATAAGATTTGGGCTAGTTTTTTATGGGCGCACATAGCATGGGCCTATATTGAACCAATGTTTGTACGGAGGCAGCTAGAGCAACCAATTTTGCTTTCTAAATCTGATATGCTATAGAGTCCTGTCCATGTACGATTTGTTCTATTCCTCAATTATTAGATCGTGTCCAAACGGATGACATATTTAACGTGTCACAAGTTTACTTTTGTACACGTAAATTGTTGTACGTAACACCTTTTACTTTTAAATCTCAGCAGTTAAAATTAATATCTACGGTTTATATTTTTTTAACATATGTGGATCAACCTGGTTCTCCGAAAAAACACCTTTATTTTGCTTTTAGTATATAATAGATGCAAATTGAATTCAATAAATAATTAAGTTTCAAAATTAAATTTTAACTATTCAGTAACTAAGTAAAATGTTAAGATTAATTTTATTTGCATTAACTTAATTATTAGTAGTAATTCATAAACCCTAATTTGCAAATTACTATTTTCTATTTTCCTTAAATAGTAATAACTCAAGAAAATATTAAAAGCCAATATTATTTTGGTAGCCCAATAATTGTTTACGTAAACATCTTAAGTCAACAAGTTAAATAATTTAAACCTAATAACAATTATTAAACCCTGATTCTTAATTAAACCTAAATAAGAATTACTCTAATTATTAAATCTTGTAAAAATTAATAAAATATTAAACCATTACTAATTTTGATTCAAAGTAATTAATAACCACAACTCTATTACCAATAATCATTTTAGGAGTTATACAATAATTTAGAAACCCTAGTTTCAATTGAGTAAGACCTTGATCCCATTATTTTATGTGATCATTTGAAAATGCTTTAACCCTAAACCCTAGTTGCTTATCACATGTGATCATGTGAATTTCACCTTACATAGAGAACCTTATTATGTGACCAACAAATACAAGTCATGATCCACCAACATAAAACTAATTCACATGAGTCATCATTCCATGTCCTTATTTTTGAATAAACTTGGTATAACCAATTAGTATCACCTAGGTATAAACCCTAACTTGTTAATTGAATTAGTACCATTGATCACCACTCCTATATACCATACCATTAGGATCAACCTCAACCATTAAACTCTAGTAGAACCATAATGATGAACCCTAATAGCAACCTTGTGTAGCAATCCACAACACATGCTCCTATTCCACTCAACCCTACTTAGGAAATGATAAACCACTTAGCTTAGAAACCAATAAATATTATTTGGTAAAGCAAATATGAAGCCATAGTAAACCTAATAGCAAACCTATGGAACCATCTTAATAACCATCCTTTGATATGTTGTATATGGGAAGCCATAGTAATAACCCCACCAATACTTGCTACATATAAACCCATTCTACTCAAAGAACCCAACTAGTTCCTATTAGTGAAACTAAATGAACCAATAATAAACTTAATTGAATCCAATAGTAAACCCTAGAAAGCAATAGTTCCTATGTAGAGAAGTTCATATTCTTATTTAACATGTTCTTCAAAAGTTATTCTTTTGAAGTACAAATGTCAATCAAACCTTAGAAGCCCTATTCTTCTTTGAAATACTCATTATTTCTTAATTAACATGTTCTTCAAAAGTTATTCTTTTGAAGTATAGTATAAGTAATCATCAACCATGTTCTGTAGAACTTAAACTTGACAACTGTTCTTTACATATTATTCCATCATTATTCTGTATGTGTATGTTTGTTATGATGTCTTATATCACTTGGTTATGATGCTAATATAACCAAACCCTAATAAGAACCTTGTTTGAGAACCATTCTAAAAGTGCAACCAACCCTAAAGAAATCTTTACAACTCATACATCCTAAAGCATCGAGGTTAGGTTACGCTCGGGACGATTGCATCTCATACTATGCAATATAGCATCTTTGCTAGTTCTTTAAACATTGTCCTTACCGGACGATGATGGTATTTCAGCATTTGGAGTTCTCACGTATCGAAGCTTTTGCCTGCATAATCTTGCAGTCAATAAAGTCAAGTTCATCGCTTGCTCATGTCATTTGATTATTTGTATCAAACTATATGCAAAGTACTATACTTATCACTCATGCATTGAAAAGCAAAGTATTATTTTACAATTATGAATATGTCTATGTGGTGGGCAATGGAACCATGGTATGTGTTGATATGGTGGAGGTTCCATTGCATGGGTTATATTAACCTAGGATTAATTACCAATGCCGTCCAGTGATTCTAGCACCGTACAAATCGCGTTAACCATGAGATCTATAATGACTCTAGTGAAGCCAGCCGTATCTTTTCCCTTCTGCACGCCAACGGACTGGTAGAGCTGCGGGGTGTTGGAGGCACTGCCGTAGGTTGGGATAGCCTTTTAAATCCCCATTCATTAGTGATGTTGAGCTCTACGGTCTATGATGGATTGTCCAAAGTGCACCGTAAGTAAAGCCGTAATCGGGAACTACTGGGGGTGTACGGGTGGAAAAAAGGGTGGGTTTGCAGTCGCGGAGAAGGCGGTGTGGGCTTGGATCTTTATACCTGGCCTCACACCAAAGGAAGTGTGAATGGGGGCAAGTCCCCGCGGATGGCAAAAAGGGTGGGATCTCTTGTGGGAAAAGTAACGCACCTCTACAGAGTGTATCAAATTGTGGCTGTCACTCCCTGTTCCGGGAAGGGAACTGCGAACGCGGCAGGAAAGGAACTCCACGAAGTTCTAGTCAACCTGTGAAGACTGACGGGCATAGTTTTCAGAATAAAATAAACCTTTTGAAGAAATGTTTATGAAAACTTGCATTGGCCTATGACTTTCTGGTCTATGGCTGTAGCTAGTGCATGATACACATATGTCCTAATATGAACTTGTTGAGTATGCTCGTACTCATTCTATCCCATTTGAACCCCCTTCTTAGATCAAGGCACCGAAGGAGAAACTACCGTGGAACTTGAAGACAAAGGAGTCAACTGCAACAAGATGAAGAATCCAATCAAAGAAGTCAATGGAGTCAACTTCTGCATAAGCTATTATGGAAACCTAGACTAGTAATAGAAGGGAATCTTTCCCTAATCATAGCACCTAAGTAGCTAGATTTCTATAGCAAGCCAAGTAGCTCTTGAACTTGAGTTAGCAATAAGATAGACTACGAGTCGTTCTTCTGAAGCTTTATTTGAAGTTTTACCTCACTGTAAAGTAGGAGGTTGTGTTGATCTTATGTAAACAGTTCGTGTGTACTTCTATAGACATACCTTGGACTCGCATATGTTTCTGTTGTACCACTCTGAGAGATGTAATATGAGTGGAACGGTGTTTCACTTGTGTTATGTCAATGACTTGTGTACTACACCATGCAGTGGTACGCTGGGTCACCACACATTATCCTTGTACAATATAGATATTTGTATACAAACATATGTGGTGAAATTCAGAGTTATCGAGTAAATATAAAAGTGGAGATTTTCCCTGACTCTACGATTCAAGCAAAATCTCGGGGGCTACTGACATAGGCATCCCCAATGGGCCTGCCAAAGATGGTACCCGGGGTTTACTGAAGGCCCACGACCCGAAGGATGAGAAGAATTCGGAAGCCCAACTTGATAGTTAAGGAAAGCTAGAGTTGTATTAGGAGAGAACCCTTGTAATATTACGGGAGGAGTTAGAAACCTTCCCGGAATCTGTAACTTGTACATCACGAATCCCTCGACTCCACCTCCTATATAAGGGGGAGTTGAGGGACAAAGAAAGCATCGATTCATTATCTCACAAACCCTAGTTTTCATATCATCGAGTACTTTTCGGCTGAAACCTTCGAGATCTACTTGCCCTCTACTTCTAACTAAACCCTAGTCTACAACCTGTAGGCATTGACAAGTTAGTCCCTTGTCAAGCGGTAACCATGTTTCTGGGGACACCATCAACTATTACCTTTGTTGAATATCATGTGAGTTGCTATGCATGTTCGTCTTGTCTGAAGTAAGGGTGATTTATCATGATCAATGGTTTGAGTATGCATATTGTTAGAGAAGAACATTGGGCCGCTAACTAAAGCCATGATCCATGGTGGAAGTTTCAGTTTGGACAACAATCCTCAATCTCTTATGAGAATATTATTTGTTGTTGAATGCTTATGCATTAAAGAGGAGTCCATTATCTGTTGTCTATGTTGTCCCGGTATGGATGTCTATGTTGAGAATAATCAAAAGCGAGAAATCCAATGCGAGCTTTCTCCTTAGACCTTTGTACAGGCGGCATAGAGGTACCCCTTTGTGACACTTGGTTAAAACATATGCTATGCAATGATAATCCATGTAAATCCAAGCTAATTAGGACAAGGTGCGAGCACTATTGGTAATCTATGCATGAGGCTTGCAACTTATAAGATGTCTTATACATAACACATATGCTTTATCACTACCGTTGACAAAATTGTTTCTTGTTTTCAAAATGAAAAGCTCTAGCACAAATACAGTAATCAATGCTTCCCTCTGCGAAGGGCCATTCTTTTACTTTATGTTGAGTCAGTTTACCTATTTCCTTCTATCTTAGAAGCAAAGACTTGTGTCAACTGTGCATTGATTCTTACATGTTTACCTATTGCACTTGTTATATTGCTTTATGTTGACAATTATCCATGAGATATACATGTTGAAGTTGGAAGCAACCGCTGAAACTTATATCTTCCTTTGTGTTGCTTCAATGCTTCTAATATGAATCTATTGCTTTATGAGTTAACTCTTATGCAAGTCTTATTGATGCTTGTCTCGAAAGTACTATTCATCAAAAGTATTTGCTATATGATTCAATTGTTTACTCATTGTCTTTACCATTGCTTCGAATCGCTGCATTCATCTCATGTGCTTACAATAGTATTGATCAAGATTATGATAGCATGTCACTTCAGAAATTATCTTTGTTATCGTTTACCTACTCGAGGACGAGTAGGAACTAAGCTTGGGGATGCTTTATACGTCTCAAACGTATCTATAATTTCTTATGTTCCATGCTACTTTTATGATGATACTCACATGTTTTATACACACTTTATGTCATATTTATGCATTTTCCGGCACTAACCTATTGACGAGATGCCGAAGAGCCAGTTGCTGTTTTCTGCTATTTTTGGTTTCATAAATCATAGTAAGGAAATATTCTCGGAATTGGACGAAATCAACGCCCAGGGTCTTATTTTTCCACGAAGCTTCCAGAAGTCTGAAAGGGAAACGAAGTGGGGCGACGAGGCGGCGACACAGCAGGGCCACGCGGCCAGGGCTGGGGCCGCGCCGCCCTGGCGTGTGGGCCCCTCGTGACGCCCCCTGACCTACCCTTCCGCCTATAAGAAGCCTTCGTCGCGAAAACCCCAGTACCGAGAGCCACGATACGGAAAACCTTCCAGAGATGCCACCGCCGCCAATCCCATCTCGGGGGATTCAGGAGATCGCCTCCGGCACCCTGCCAGAGAGGGGAATCATCTCCCGGAGGACTCTTCATTGCCATGATCGCCTCCGGAGTGATGTGTGAGTAGTCCACCCCTGGACTATGGGTCCATAGCAGTAGCTAGATGGTTGTCTTCTCCTCATTGTGCTATCATTGTTCGATCTTGTGAGCTGCCTAACATGATCAAGATCATCTATTTGTAATGCTACATGTTGCGTTTGTTGGGATCCGATGAATATGAAATATTATGTTATGTTGATTATCAATCTATCTATGTGTTGTTTATGATCTTGCATGCTCTCCGTTGCTAGTAGAGGCTCTGGCCAAGTTGATACTTGTGACTCCAAGAGGGAGTATTTATGCTCGATAGTGGGTTCATGTCTCCATTAAATGCAGGGTAGTGACAAAGAACCCCTAAGGTTGTGGATGTGCTGTTGCCACTAGGGATAAAACATCAATGCTATGTCTAAGGATATTTGTGTTGATTACATTACGCACCACACTTAATGCAATTGTCTGTTGTTTGCAACTTAATACTGGAAGGGGTGCGGATGCTAACCTGAAGGTGGACTTTTTAGGCATAGATGCATCTTGGATAGCGGTCTATGTACTTTGTCGTAATGCCCAATTGAATTTCACACTACTCATCATAATATGTATGTGCATTGTTATGCCCTCTTTATTTGTCAATTGCCCAACTGTAATTTGTTCACCCAACATGCTATTTCTTATTGGAGAGACACCACTAGTGAACTGTGGACCCCGGTACATTCTTTACATCGAATACAATCTACTGCAATACTCGTTCTTACTGTTCTTTGCAAACATCATTATCCACACTATACATCTAATCCTTTGTTACAGCAAGCCGGTGAGATTGACAACCTCACTGTTACGTTGGGGCAAAGTACTTTGGTTGTGTTGTGCAGGTTCCACGTTGGCGCCGGAATCCCTGGTGTTGCGCCGCACTACACTCCGCCACCATCAACCTTCAACGTGCTTCTTGGCTCCTACTGGTTCGATAAACCTTGGTTTCTTACTGAGTGAAACTTACTGCTGTACGCATCACACCTTCCACTTGGGGTTCCCAACGGACGCGTGCTGTACGCGTGTCAAGCATAAATTTCTGGCGCCGTTGCCGGGGAACTGAAGAAAAGTTACACCACAAAGATTTCTAACTCCCACGTTGATGGCGTGTAACTCACACGTTCGTTGGGAACCCCAAGAGGAAGGTATGATGCGCACAGCAGCAAGTTTTTCCTCAGAAAGAAACCAAGGTTTATCGAACCAGGAGGAGCCAAGAAGCACGTTGAAGGTTGATGGCGGCGGGATGTAGTGCGGCGCAACACCAGGGATTCCGGCGCCAACGTGGAACCTGCACAACACAACCAAAGTACTTTGCCCCAACGAAACAGTGAGGTTGTCAATCTCACCGGCTTGCTGTAACAAAGGATTAACCGTATTGTGTGGAAGATGATTGTTTGCAGAAAATAGTAGAACAGTATTGCAGTAGATTGTATTTCAGTAAAGAGAATTGGACCGGGGTCCACAGTTCACTAGAGGTGTCTCTCCCATAAGATAAACAGCATGTTGGGTGAACAAATTACAGTTGGGCAATTGACAAATAAAGAGGGCATGACCATGCACATACATATCATGATGAGTATAGTGAGATTTAATTGGGCATTACGACAAAGTACATAGACCGCCATCCAACTGCATCTATGCCTAAAAAGTCCACCTTCAAAGTTATCATCCGAACCCTCCGGTATTAAGTTGCAAAGCAACAGACAATTGCATTAAGTATGGTGCGTAATGTAATCAACAACTACATCCTTAGACATAGCATCAATGTTTTATCCCTAGTGGCAACAGCACAACACAACCTTAGAACTTTCTCACATCGTCCTGGTGTCAATGCAGGCATGAACCCACTATCGAGCATAAGTACTCCCTCTTGGAGTTACAAGCATCTACTTGGCCAGAGCATCTACTAGTAACGGAAAGCATGCAAGATCATAAATAACACGTAGATATAACTTTGATAATCAACATAACAAGTATTCTCTATTCATCGGATCCCAACAAACGCAACATATAGAATTACAGATAGATGATCTTGATCATGTTAGGCAGCTCACAAGATCCGACAATGATAGCACAATGGGGAGAAGACAACCATCTAGCTACTGCTATGGACCCATAGTCCAGGGGTAGACTACTCACACATCACACCGGAGGCGACCATGGCGGCGTAGAGTCCTCCGGGGAGATGATTCCCCTCTCCGGCAGGGTGCCGGAGGCGATCTCCTGGATCCCCCGAGATGGGATCGGCGTTGGCGGCGTCTCTGGAAGGTTTTCCGTATCGTGGCTCTCGGTACTGGGGGTTTCGTCACGGAGGCTTTAAGTAGGCGGAAGGGTAGGTCAAGAGGCGGCACGGGGGGCCCAAACCATAGGCCGGCGCGGCCAGGGGTGGGGCCGCGCCGCCCTAGGGTTTGGCCACCCCGTGGCCCCTCTTCGTTTCATCTTCGGACTTCTGGAAGCTTCGTGAAAAAATAGGCCCCTGGGCTTTGATTTCGTCCAATTCCGAGAATATTTCCTTACTAGGATTTCTGAAACCAAAAACAGCAGAAAACAAAGAATCGGCACTTCGGCATCTTGTTAATAGGTTAGTTCCAGAAAATGCACGAATATGACATAAAGTGTGCATAAAACATGTAGATAACATCAATAATGTGGCATGGAACATAAGAAATTATCGATACGTCGGAGACGTATCAGCATCCCCAAGCTTAGTTCTGCTCGTCCCGAGCAGGTAAAACGATAACACAGATAATTTCTGGAGTGACATGCCATCATAATCTTGATCATACTATTTGTAAAGCATATGTAGTGAATGCAGCGATCAAAACAATGTATATGACATGAGTAAACAAGTGAACTATAAAGCAAAGACTTTTCATGAATAGCACTTCAAGACAAGCATCAATAAGTCTTGCATAAGAGTTAACTCATAAAGCAATAATTCAAAGTAAAAGCATTGAAGCAACACAAAAGAAGATTAAGTTTCAGCGGTTGCTTTCAACTTGTAACATGTATATCTCATGGATATTGTCAACATAGAGTAATATAATAAGTGCAATAAGCAAGTATGTAGGAATCAATGCACAGTTCACACAAGTGTTTGCTTCTTGAGGTGGAGAGAAATAGGTGAACCGACTCAACATTGAAAGTAAAAGAATGGTCCTCCATAGAGGAAAAGCATCGATTGCTATATTTGTGCTAGAGCTTTGATTTTGAAAACATGAAACAATTTTGTCAACGGTAGTAATAAAGCATATGCATCATGTAAATTATATCTTATAAGTTGCAAGCCTCATGCATAGTGTGCTAATAGTGCCCGCACCTTGTCCTAATTAGCTTGGACTACCGGATCATCACAATGCACTGTTTTAACCAAGTGTCACAAAGGGGTACCTCTATGCCGCCTGTACAAAGGTCTAAGGAGAAAGCTCGCATTGGATTTCTCGCTATTGATTATTCTTCAACTTAGACATCCATACCGGGACAACATAGACAACAGATAATGGACTCCTCTTTTATGCATAAGCATGTAACAACAATTAATAATTTTCTCATTTGAGATTGAGGATATATGTCCAAAACTGAAACTTCCACCATGGATCATGGCTTTAGTTAGCGGCCCAATGTTCTTCTCTAACATATGCATGCTTAACCATAAGGTGGTAGATCTCTCTTACTTCAGACAAGACGGACATGCATAGCAACTCACATGAAATTCAACAATGAATAGTTGATGGCGTCCCCAGTGAACATGGTTATCGCACAACAAGCAACTTAATAAGAGATAAAGTGCATAATTACATATTCAATACCACAATAGTTTTTAAGCTATTTGTCCCATGAGCTATATATTGCAAAGGTGAATGATGGAATTTTAAAGGTAGCACTCAAGCAATTTACTTTGGAATGGCGGGAAAATACCATGTAGTAGGTAGGTATGGTGGACACAAATGGCATAGTGGTTGGCTCAAGTATTTTGGATGCATGAGAAGTATTCCCTCTCGATACAAGGTTTAGGCTAGCAAGGTTATTTGAAACAAACACAAGGATGAACCGGTGCAGCAAAACTCACATAAAAGACATATTGAAAACATTATAAGACTCTACACCGTCTTCCTTGTTGTTCAAACTCAATACTAGAAATTATCTAGACCTTAGAGAAACCAAATATGCAAACCAAATTTTAGCATGCTCTATGTATTTCTTCATTAATGAGTGCAAAGCATATGATGCAAGAGCTTAAACATGAGCACAACAATTGCCAAGTATCACATTACCCAAGACATTTATAGCAATTACTACATGTATCATTTTCCAATTCCAACCATATAACAATTTAACGAAGGAGAAACTTCGCCATGAATACTATGAGTAGAAACCAAGGACGTACTTGTCCATATGCTACAGCGGAGCGTGTCTCTCTCCCATAAAGTGAATGCTAGGATCCATTTTATTCAAACAAAACAAAAAACAAAAACAAACCGATGCTCCAAGCAAAGCACATAAGATGTGATGGAATAAAAATATAGTTTCAGGGGAGGAACCTGATAATGTTGTCGATGAAGAAGGGGATGCCTTGGGCATCCCCAAGCTTAGACGCTTGAGTCTTCTTAATATATGCAGGGGTGAACCACCGGGGCATCCCCAAGCTTAGAGCTTTCACTCTCCTTGATCATGTTGCATCATACTCCTCTCTTGATCCTTGAAAACTTCCTCCACACCAAACTCGAAACAACTCATTAGAGGGTTAGTGCACAATATAAATTGACATATTCAGAGGTGACACAATCATTCTTAACACTTCTGGACATTGCATAATGCTACTGGACATTAGTGGATCAAAGAAATTCATCCAACATAGCAAAAGAGGCAATGCGAAATAAAAGGCAGAATCTGTCAAAACAGAACAGTTCGTATTGACGAATTTTAAAATGGCACCAGACTTGCTCAAATGAAAATGCTCAAATTGAATGAAAGTTGCGTACATATCTGAGGATCATGCACGTAAATTGGCTTAATTTTCTGAGCTACCTACAGGGAGGTAGACCCAGATTCGTGACAGCAAAGAAATCTGGAACTGTGCAGTAATCCAAATCTAGTACTTACTTTTCTATCAACGGCTTAACTTGGCACAACAAAACACAAAACTAAGATAAGGAGAGGTTGCTACAGTAGTAAACAACTTCCAAGACACAAAATAAAAACAAAGTACTATAGGTAAAAACATGGGTTGTCTCCCATAAGCGCTTTTCTTTAACGCCTTTCAGCTAGGCGCAGAAAGTGTGTATCAAGTATTATCAAGAGACGAAGTGTCAACATCATAATTTGTTCTCATAATAGAATCAAAAGGTAACTTCATTCTCTTTCTAGGGAAATGTTCCATACCTTTCTTGAGAGGAAATTGATATTTTATATTACCTTCCTTCATATCAATGATAGCACCAACATTTCGAAGAAAAGGTCTTCCCAATATAATGGGACAAGATGCATTGCATTCAATATCCAAGACAACAAAATCAACGGGGACAAGGTTATTGTTAACGGTAATGCGAACATTATCAACTTTACCCAAAGGTTTCTTTGTAGAATGATCAGCAAGATTAACATCCAAATAACAATTTTTCAGTGGTGGCAAGTCAAGCATATTATAAATTTTCTTAGGCATAACATAAATACTTGCACCAAGATCACATAAAGCATTACAATCAAATCTTTAACCTTCATCTTAATGATGGGCTCCCAACCATCCTCTAGCTTTTTAGGAATAGAGGCTTCACGCTCTAGTTTCTCTTCTCTAGCTTTAATGAGAGCATTTGTAATATGATGCGTGAAAGCCAAATTTATAGCACTAGCATTAGGACTTTTAGCAAGTTTTTGCAAGAACTTTATAACTTCAGAGATGTGGCAATCATCAAAATTCAAACCATTATAATCTAAAGCAATGGGATCATCATCCCCAATGTTGGAAAAAATTTCAGCAGCTTTATCACAGGCAGTTTCAATGATTTTAGCGATTTCGGAGTAGTTTTTCGCGCTTTGCATTAGAAGTGGAAACATTGCTAACACCAATTCTTTTATTAGTATTAGTAGGAGGTGCAGCAACATGTGTAGCATTAGCATTACTAGTGGTGGTAATAGTCCAAACTTTAGCTACATTCTTCTCTTTAGCTAGTTTTTCATTTTCTTCTCTATCCCACCTAGCACGCAGTTCAGCCATTAATCTTATATTCTCATTAATTCTAACATGGATGGCATTTGCTGTAGTAGTAATTTTATCATCTAAATCCTCAGGTTTAGCAGCCATTTTATTAATTAAAGAAGATTGTGATGCAGACATGAATGAGATTCGGTTTTCAGCATTAGCAAGTTTAGTTTGCAACCCCGAGATCTCCCTATTCAGATTTTCAAGTTGATTCCCTATATTCTTCAACAAGGTAGATTGCTCATTCATTGTTTTAGTAAACAATTTATTTTGCTCATATTGTGATTGCATAAAGCTCTTAGTGGATCTTTCAATTTCTAGCATCTTCTCTTCATTAGGTGAAACATATCTACCATGAGAATTACCATTAGCAGGATATGGCCTAGAATCATTGTAATTGTTATTTTTAATGAAATTCACATCAACATATTCTTTTTGAGCAACCAATGACGCTAACGGAACATTATTAGAATTAACATTAGGCCTACCATTCACAAGCATAGACATAATAGCATCAATCTTATCACTCAAGGAAGAGGTTTCTTCGGGAATTTACCTTCTTACCTTGTGGAGCTCTTTCCGTGTGCCATTCAGAGTAGTTGATCATCATATTATCAAGAAGCTTTGTTGCTTCACCAAGAGTGATGGACATAAAGGTACCTCCAGCAGCTGAATCCAATAAATTCCGCGAAGAAAAATTTAGTCCTGCATAGAAGGTTTGGATGATCATCCAAGTAGTCAGTCCATGGGTTGGGCAATTTTTAACCAGAGATTTCATTCTTTCCCAAGCTTGAGCAACATGTTCAGTATCTAATTGTTTAAAATTCATTATGCTACTCCTCAAAGATATAATTTTAGCAGGGGGATAATATCTACCAATAAAAGCATCCTTGCATTTAGTCCATGAATCAATACTATTCTTAGGCAGAGATAGCAACCAATCTTTAGCTCTTCCTCTTAATGAGAAAGGGAACAATTTTAAATTAATAATATCACCATCTACATCTTTATATTTTTGCATTTCACATAGTTCAACAAAATTATTAAGATGGGCAGCAGCATCATCAGAACTAACAGCAGAAAATTGCTCTCGCATAACAAGATTCAGTAAAGCAGGTTTAATTTCAAAGAATTCTGCTGTAGTAGCAGGTGGAGCAATAGGTGTGCATAAGAAATCATTATTATTTGTGGTTGTGAAGTCACACAACTTAGTATTTTCAGGGTTGGCCATTTTAGCAACAGTAAATAAAGCAAACTAGATAAAGTAAATGCAAGTAAACTAATTTTTTTGTGTTTTTGATATAGCAAACAAGATAGCAAGTAAAGTAAAACTAGCAACTAATTTTTTTGTATTTTGATTTAGTGCAGCAAACAAAGTAGTAAATAAAACTAAGCAAGACAAAAACAAAGTAAAGAGATTGAGAAGTGGAGACTCCCCTTGCAGCGTGTCTTGATCTCCCCGGCAACGGCACCAGAAAATATGCTTGATGGCGTGTAACTCACACGTTCGTTGGGAACCCCAAGAGGAAGGTATGATGCGCACAGCAGCAAGTTTTCCCTCAGAAAGAAACCAAGGTTTATCGAACCAGGAGGAGCCAAGAAGCACGTTGAAGGTTGATGGCGGCGGGATGTAGTGCGGCGCAACACCAGGGATTCCGGCGCCAACGTGGAACCTGCACAACACAACCAAAGTACTTTGCCCCAACGAAACAGTGAGGTTGTCAATCTCACCGGCTTGCTGTAACAAAGGATTAACCGTATTGTGTGGAAGATGATTGTTTGCAGAAAACAGTAGAAACGATGTGCGGTAGATTGTATTTCAGTAAAGAGAATTGGACCGGGGTCCACAGTTCACTAGAGGTGTCTCTCCCATAAGATAAACAGCATGTTGGGTGAACAAATTACAGTTGGGCAATTGACAAATAAAGAGGGCATGACCATGCACATACATATCATGATGAGTATAGTGAGATTTAATTGGGCATTACGACAAAGTACATAGACCGCCATCCAACTGCATCTATGCCTAAAAAGTCCACCTTCAGGTTATCATCCGAACCCCTTCCGGTATTAAGTTGCAAAGCAACGGAGACAATTGCATTAAGTATGGTGCGTAATGTAATCAACAACTACATCCTTAGACATAGCATCAATGTTTTATCCCTAGTGGCAACAGCACAACACAACCTTAGAACTTTCTCATCCTTGTCCCGGTGTCAATGCGAGGCATGAACCCACTATCGAGCATAAGTACTCCCTCTTGGAGTTACAAGCATCTACTTGGCCAGAGCATCTACTAGTAACGGAAAGCATGCAAGATCATAAATAACACGTAGATATAACTTTGATAATCAACATAACAAGTATTCTCTATTCATCGGATCCCAACAAACGCAACATATAGAATTACAGATAGATGATCTTGATCATGTTAGGCAGCTCACAAGATCCGACAATGATAGCACAATGGGGAGAAGACAACCATCTAGCTACTGCTATGGACCCATAGTCCAGGGGTAGACTACTCACACATCACACCGGAGGCGACCATGGCGGCGTAGAGTCCTCCGGGAGATGATTCCCCTCTCCGGCAGGGTGCCGGAGGCGATCTCCTGGATCCCCGAGATGGGATCGGCGTTGGCGGCGTCTCACGGAAGGTTTTCCGTATCGTGGCTGTCGGGGCGGGGGGTTTCGTCACGGAGGCTTTAAGTAGGCGGAAGGGTAGGTCAAGAGGCGGCACGGGGGGCCCAAACCATAGGCCGGCGCGGCCAGGGGTGGGGCCGCGCCGCCCTAGGGTTTGGCCACCCCGTGGCCCCTCTTCGTTTCATCTTCGGACTTCTGGAAGCTTCATGGAAAAATAGGCCCCTGGGCTTTGATTTCGTCCAATTCCGAGAATATTTCCTTACTAGGATTTCTGAAACCAAAAATAGCAGAAAACAGCAACTGGCACTTCGGCATCTTGTTAATAGGTTAGTTCCAGAAAATGCACGAATATGACATAAAGTGTGCATAAAACATGTAGATAACATCAATAATGTGGCATGGAACATAAGAAATTATCGATACGTCGGAGACGTATCATACGTCAACTGCACGCCAGCAATGAACATGTTGAATGTTCGCCGTTGAAACTACATCTTCTCTCGTGAAGATCGGACTTGGTGTAGTGGATTTGGTTCGTGTAATCACTAAGACAATGTGAGGGATGTTGTTTTGAGTGGGAGTGCACCTAGTTAATTTAAGAATTAAAATTGAACTCAATTTATCATAAACTTAGTCTAAACTCTTTGCAAATATGTTGTAGATCATTGCGGCCCTCACCATCAATTTTAATCAGTTCCTAGAGAAAGAAAAGCTTAAGAACAATGGAAACAACTTTGCGGACTAGATCCGTAATGTGAGGATTGTCCTCACAGCTGACAACTACTCTATGTGCTCGATGCACCGCTAGGTGCCTGATGGCGTGTGCTTGATGGAAGCGGTTGGGAAACCCCAAGAGGAAGGTGTGATGAGCACAACGACAAGTTTTCCCTCAGTAAGAAACCAAGGTTTAATCGACCAGTAGGAGAAAGGCGTGACTTCTGAAGGTGTTGCTAGCTGACTATTGGCAGGGCGCACTATCGGCGTCAGCAACAACGTGGAACCTGCACACAACACAACCACAATACTTTGCCCCAACTTACAGTGAGGTTTTCAATCTCACTGGTTTGCTAAACACAAAGGATTAGACATATCGAGTGGAAAGAGATGTTTGCGGTAATAAAAGAGAACAAAGCTTAGAGTAAGTAAACATAGCATGATTGCAGTGGTTGAATTTACCAGTGTAAATGAAAGGACCGAGGTCCACAGTTCACTAGAGGTGTGTCTCCATAAAGATAAATAACATGCTAGGTGAACAAATTACAGCTGGGCAATTGACTGAATATCGATCATACATGACAAGATGATTACTATGAGATTCGTTTGGGCATTACAACATAATACATAGACCGTAATCCAACTGCGTCTATGACTAATAATCCACCTTCCGGTTATCGTCCGAACCCCCTCCAGTATTAAGTTGCAAGCAACAGATTATCGCATTAAGCAATGTGTGTAAAGTAAACAATAGAATTACCCTTGGGTAAAACATTGTTGTTTTCTCCCTAGTAGCAACAACACATCTACAATATTAGAAGTTATTTTCACTATCCCAGAAAACTAGAGGCATGAACCTACTATTGAGCATAAATACCCCCTCTTGGAGTCATAATCATCTACATGGCTAGAGTATCTACTAGCAACGGAGACATGCAAGATCACAAATAACATATGACAAGAATGTATAATCGGTCTCAACATAGTATACAATATTCATCAGATCCCAGCAAACACAACATGTAGCATTACATAAGGATGATCTTGATCATGTAGGGCAGCTCACAAGATCTAAACATGAGGCACAAATTGGAGAAGACAACCATCTTGCTACTGCTATGGACCCATAGTCCAGGGATGAATTACTCATGCATCACTTCGGAGGCGGGCATGGCGATGTAGATGCCTCCGACGATGATTTCCCCCTCCGGCAGGGTGCCGGGAAGAGCTTCAGAACTCTCTCGAGATGGGTTCTTCAATTGTTGTCGCGACAGAACTTTTCGTGGATGGAGACTCGTATGTTCAGGGTTTTCCCGAGATCATGATTAAATAGGCGGAGGGCGATGTCGGGGGAGGCCAGGGTGGCCCACACCACCCCTAGGCGTGGGCTAGGGCCAGGCCACGCCTAGGGAATGTGTGGCCGCCCTGCTACCCCCCTTCGACTCCCCTCTGGACTCAGTCTTTGGTACGGAAAAATATTGACTTCGGCTTTTGTTTCGTCCAATTTCGAGAATATTTCCTGTACAACTTTTCTG
The DNA here is from genome assembly GCF_019359855.2 of Lolium perenne. Taxonomy (NCBI): domain Eukaryota; kingdom Viridiplantae; phylum Streptophyta; class Magnoliopsida; order Poales; family Poaceae; genus Lolium; species Lolium perenne. The sequence goes on along the minus strand of NC_067245.2, from coordinate 163,778,230 downwards.
AAATACAAAACAACAGAAAATATGGAACTAGCACTATGGCGTCTTGTTAATAGGTTAGCGCCGAAAAATGTATAAAAGTGCAACGAAGTGTAAACAAAACATATAGCAATTGGTGTAAAACAAGCATGGAGCATCACAAATTATAGATACGTTTGAGACGTATCAAGCATCCCCTATTGGTCGTTATTGTGAAAGCATTTTGGTTGTGTTGTCATGTATGGTCTTTATTGTAAGTGATAACAAAAATAATTTTTGAGGTGACATGAAGCCAGCACAATCTTGATCAAGTTATTGTAAAAACATTGTGAGATGGGATCAAAGTACTCTAAACATAGACATGATAGATATAATTCTAACAATAGAACTTAGCAACTATGTTATAACATGAGAAGTAACTCAAACAAAGGATCCTGAATAATAGTGCATTGAAAGCAATTGTTTGTTTATGAGCATAGAGTAAACATAGCAAAGTGTTACTCAACATGTCCTTTATGAGGTAGCAAAACATAAATGCTAGGACACCTTTAAAGTTCAAAGGGTGACTAGATACAAGTAATTTAAGAACAAGCAATATCACAACCATGAATCAATCAATAATAATTTTGGGACTATGCACATTGCACTAAGAATGATAACTATGCTCTCTTAATTGGTGCATAAAGAAGAAGATAATGACTCAACATAAAAATAAAAGAGAGACTCTTTGCAGAGAAAGCAAGATAAACACATTTTATAAACCTTCCAAAAAGTATGGCACTCATTAGCTTTGAGCTCTCATTGCGCCTATCATAAGCATCTTGCATGGTTAAAGTTAATGTGAGGCAAATATGAGCTATATGATTGACAAATCACAGGTTGAAAATTTCATGCCCCTTGAATATGAGTACCTACCTCATGCTACTCAACTTAGGTCCCAAATAAACTCTTGTCATTGTAAGTATACATGTATCATCAAGAACTGCCAACGAGGTACCTCCTGCCCGATAATATGGAAGCATTCCCAAACCAAAATGACAAGACAAACAGACAATGGGCATCTCAACAATCTTTTTATTTACTATGGGTATAGCTTTTTATTGAAAATGCTTCATAGAATGCTCACTATGGTTCGCTGTAAATTTCCACCATGAATGATGCATGACTTAGATTAGCGGCCTAGGTGTTTCTCTAACTCATATACAAACTCCATGGACTTACAAGTTTCCATTTTATTTCGCACCTCTAGGCATCCATATACAAAAGAACATGACATCAACTAAATATGAAATAGTGCAATGTTGAAAGCGTTCCCCATGAAAGCATGGTTATGCTAACTCCCAAATTGTAATTTGCGAACATATAAACTTCATAAGATAGTCACAATGATCAAGTTGATTAAGTGCAAGAAAGTAAATGTGCCATCAAGTTCGTGAGAGCTTTACCGACTAATTTTCTCATGCCAAAGCTTCATTTGAAAGATAAATAAAAACATGATGAATATACTTGGAATAGCAATAATGCTACTAGGTAGATATGGTGAACACAATTGGCAAACTTTGGTTATTGGTGGTTGCATGCATGAGTAAAGTTCATACTCAGTACAAGCGAAGGCTAGCAAAATACTGGGAGCTACAAACTAAGAGAGCAATAATGGCCATAATCATGCATAGCGACAAGACATTATCAATCAAAGCATAAAGTGATATTACAAGTCAAAAACTAAATGATCATAGAGGCTTTAGTTGACTGGTTATAGTCATAACATGGTATAAGCATGTGCCAAGTCAACCCAATAAAGTATCAAAGGATAATACCACAATATTACGCTTTTATGATGGGAACAACACATGATTCTTTCAATGACACATTATGCACTCTCAGCTATTTGAGACAAGTCATGCTACAACAATAAATACTAAGCATATGACAAGAATAACATCCAACATGACATGCCAAAGTCTATGCACTACAAGCAGTTCGCTAGTCCATAACAATTTTAGTTCGTCAGCGAAAGGCCAAAAACCGTCATGGAGGCCTCATACTGACGATTTGGAATTCCGTTGCGAACCTCGCCTCACAGATGGCCAGACTAACGGTTAGATTATCCCGTCATGGATCCGTGATGGTCTAGTGCATACCCAAAGCCCACCCGGCCCGGTACGTCATGACGGGCATAACCGTCATGCGACTGCCTCCCTGATCAAGACCACAGTGTCAGACCAATCATTGAGTTGTCGGTCCAATAATTTAAGGCGCATGATGTCATCTTTGTCGTCTAGCTGACCACTCCGAACGAACCTCCTCCCACCACGTGGCCATGTAGATTTGTATTCGAAGGTTGACACATGCCTAGAGCGTCACCATTAGCATGTCGACACGTGTCACCCGAAATACCAACATGTGCGTGTAGAAGACCCAATACCATCTCGACACGTGGAAAAATGAAATGCCGACACGTGGACATCGGGGCCCACATGTAGGAACACACATGGCACGAAACTGGACTTTGGGCCCAGGTTATTGCGGCCCATTAAAATACGGTCCATTTATGGCTGCCAGCTATGTACAAGGCCCATTTGCGGTGGCTCATTAAGGCAAGCCCGTTTACCGTGGTCTTTTTCTTGGCTCACTCACAACCGGCGTTTTAACAACCTAAATATGCAGCCTTACTATCCCGACCCATTATTCTGTTGCAACGTCCCAAAAAAATCAATTGCAAAAATGGCCCGTTACTTCAAGCCCATCAATGCTGGTGCGTTAATAATGGCTTGTTTGGCCCGGCCTGGTTTTCTTAGCCGGCCCGTTACTTCTAGCCGATAAATGCCAGCCTGGTTAACTCAACTGGGCCGTTCATTTAAGCATGTCAAACCCGGCGTGTCAAATAATGCCCGTTTTGTGGCGGCCTTATTACATATAAATAATACATATACACTCAAAAAATACATACATAATAACTAGATAACTGTGCATCAAGTTACATTCGATCTTAAGTTCATCCTGTGTACTAGCACCATACCATAACAGTTCAACTCCTCGAAAATGATAACAGTTTAGCTTGCACCAAAAGCAAGACCACCAGCCTAAAATACAGTTCAATTGTTCACCATAGCACCACCAGTTCACCATGTTTACTCGGGCAGGGACCCGGTTAACGTTTGAAGCCTTGCCTCAAGGGCAACCTGCTTCGCCCTTGCTTCCTGGATCTTTCCATTAAGCTCGAACAGATTAGCATTATGGGAGTTAACAAGATCTTGCAGGTCCCCTTTTCCCCTCGGCTCGGTCTCCAGTAAATTATGTTGGGTGCTCAGATTTGATCGAGTAGGTTGAGACATCTCCTTTTCAATCTCAGATTTGTTTAGCAATAAAGACAGAAGATAGATTGGTGTTAGATGAAGCAAAATATAATCCTAGTTTCAGCGATAACTCATTGAATGCTTACTCACAAAAACAAGTTCTACTTCAGGAGAGTCGCGGTCGGCCTTGTTGCGGTTGTTGACACTGATTTTGTCTTAGAATATAAATTATATAACATACAATTTTCTTGTCGTATCATAAATAGAAGGCAAATTGTTCAACGCCTAAATCATGGACAAAGCGTTCTAAGATCAACTGAACTAGCGGAGTGGCCCGCGCATTCGCGCGGCTAGATTTGTGATGAGTTGACTATGTAATTAATTTTATTTTTGGCACTTCATCCATTTTCTTCGTTTGTTTCTATTCTTTATAGATTTCTATAAAATGGTTTAATTCAATGTTTTATGATAATATTTAATACACATTAGATTACTCCTTAAAACTTATTGGACCATTAAATAAATTAAATATGTATAGTCCATTTATTCTATTGTCATCATTTTATACAAATCTCCTTAACAAATATATATTATTAATAATAATGCATCTACATGCTTGTTGGATGGTTAAATGTGAACATAAATTAGTTAAAATAATATATTGTTGTCTACAATATTTGCATAGAGAAATAACTACTATATATGCCTTAACATCACTGCAATATTTAAGGTTCGATTCTTTTCATAAAATATACATATACCAATTGCTAGCACATAGAAACGCTTGAAGGTGTAAGATACATGATTGAACTTATCATATCATACCGACTAATTTCAGTAAAGAGATTCAATTTTCTGTTTTTCATTTTTTTTGGGGAACCTTGATTCTTCATTTGCTCTAGTATGATATTGATGAATATAAATAAGGGGTATCTGCAGTGAGAAATAACAATAATTATTAGTACTTGAATATAGGAATCGAAATCTACAGACAATAAAGAAATAACTTTACTTGTTCACTGGGTGTATGTCAAGAAGAAATGGACATCATTACGAAAAATAAAAACCATCATTTTATGGGCCAAGAATTAGATAACCAAGCTTGCACGACAGATTCACCGGACATGCAAGGAAGGTTAAAAAGTGAGATTTTTTTGTAGAAAATTAATCACACGGATAGGAAAAAAAGAGAATAGCATCCAATAACAGCCATTAAATATGAACAACCAAGACCCTTCGGGGCTGACATGCATGCTGAGCAATGTTCTGTGGTCGTCCCCACACACCTTACTAATTAAATTAAACATTACATAATCACCGACTAACTATCAATTTATGAAAGATCACTACCCATTTTGTCCAACTTCCGAACAGTCCTATTATAGCCAACTTGCTGGAACACTTCTAGGCTTCTAGCTGCCCCATGATTATATTAACACGGAGCATACCTACGCCAATTTCCCTAATTTTCTAAAAAATTCTTGTTGTAAGCGATGTGCAGCTTTGTAGGACAGGGAAGTCGATGAATCTGGTCCATGCATGGATAGATGTTGTGCCTATAAAATCACTCGTTAATGGCTCTATAAAAAATTGTCATGGTTGGAGTAAGACCTCTTGCTACCCGGCCTGCGGGCCGAGAAGTTGACACTGTATGGAGGAGTGTGCTTTGCAGCCGGTATGGCTCTCCTTTGTCTTCTAGGCTTGCGTGCACGGCGTCAGCGGTGCACGCGCAAGCTTCACGCTTTGTGTCTAGCATCGACCAGAGGCACGGCAACACCTTCTGTGATATGAACGACGATCTTGGCCACCTGGGGGATCTGGGTAGACAATCCTTCACATCGTCATCCACACCGTTATTGCCCACCAAGTTTTCTGGCTGTTCGTGTTCTTGTCCTGTACCCGCGAAGTCGCCGATCAGAAAAAAATCTAGCATCGAGCGGCAGCACGACGCCATCTTCTCTTATTTAGAAAATAAATTCTAGTTAATGCTGGTCATTGCCATTTACTAATCCATGAAAAAAAACATGTTAGTGCACCAAGTCAAAATATTTTGTAAGCTCATATTTTACCTAAATCATAAACTGATGTGATACTTCTAAACAAATGTTGGTCCATACATATATATTTTGAGCAAACTAATAGTATTTACATGGCCTTCCTTCTTATGTTTTATGTTCAACTCAAAGAAAAAGATGAGGATAAAAACTTAACCAAAGCTTACCAGTATCAGTATCCTATTTTTTAAGGTCAAAATCTTACCTCGTGCGATTGATTCGTGGAGTCTGCATCAACTCTTACAATAATGTTGTAGAGCATGCATGGACCTGAGACTCATTACTTGCCATGATGATTTTGTATGTGTATAAGTTGTTAAAAATTCATCTCATACAACGTAAATCAAGAAAAATATATTGTAGCAGCTCCATCTAGAACGTAAAAAAATATGTGAGTTTCAGTACATCACTAAATAAAAACAAAAAATCCAAACCTGTAATTGAGCGCCACCATTTGCGAATTCAGTCAAAGAGCCGATGCCTTTGTGTCCCCCGCTGCCCATCTGGCAGCTATCATCCGATGCCTTTCTGGCCCATAGGCTTGGTCGAGTGCTCCAGGGTGTCTGATGCATGCACGGAGGCTGGGACCAGAGGTCACGGCACTTGGTCTCGCCGGCTTTGCTGATTTGCAGGGTAAGAAGTGATTGCCTGCCACGCCCCTAAGAAAGGAAACCGCTCCGTTGTGGCAAGACACATCAGGCATGATAATCAGTCCACGACATTGTCATATACTAACAATTAACAAAACCACTATATGAGTATAAAAGGACAATCACTTTCTTTCTAGAATCCTAGGAGAACTGGCAGGTAATCTTCCAAAGCCAGCAAAGTGCTCTTATTGAGATTGGCTTCAAGGCGGCCACTGATTCAACCCTTTCGGTTATACCATGACAGGGTCTCCACCGTGCTCTTGTGGAGCAGTCCCGATGATTACCAAAACTCTAGCCATCTGCAATTAATTACCCATCATCAACGATCTTCAAGGACCAATAGTACGTACCATCTGTCGACCGCTGCTGCCTTTAAATAGAAGCCGATCAAACTGTCATGGTTTACCTTTGTCGACATGCGGATGGCTTGCTCGTGGAAGCTAATGACCACCTGAGCTATCACGGGATGGAGACATAATTAATTGATCTGGTCACACATATATGTACAGAACATGTTGTTCCTAGTCTGGATCGGACTTTCATCAACCTGCTCAATCCCAAACTGTTGCAGATGTGTTGGACGACGAACCAAGACGGGAAGACAACAGTTACGGTGAGACCATGGAGATCAGACTTGGAGTCCTCGTGCTGCTCCTGAAGCGATTCGAACTCCACCGAAACCCAGCCGGACTTCGGAGGTTGTTGTTGGCGCGACAACGGACCAAGACGGGAAGACAACAGTTACACTGAGACCATGGAGATCAGCCAGATTCGAACGGCTCCGCTGACATGTTGTGCGGCTTGTGTGTAGGCGGATCCGTTTTAGCTGGAATTTGAACACAGACCTAGCACAGCCATGCGGAGCGGCGGCGATAGCAGGCTGGCGGCGGCAGATCGGATTTGGAGATGTGTTTTCGTCTCTGTTTCCTTGAGAAGATAGACGTGGGATAGAACCCTAGAATGTCATTTATACGCGCATAGGCGATTGGAGAGTTAATCTTGGCCATTCTTCTTTATTTACTTACACCTTGCTAATCTAAGCCGTTGGTTGTCTTGTGTTTTAATTATATAATAGATTATCGTCGTTGTGGGAGCCCCCATATTTTAACCAGAAAACGGGCGTGGGATAAATTCAGCCACGAGATAAATGTCGGCCAGGTGTACTAATATTTGCCAAAATTCTCGCCATCGAGGCGACATCAAATTATGCGAAACATTCGGTAGCAGGATGAAACATCGGCGTTGTCCAGAAAACCCTATAAAAGATGGTAATGAAAATGTAACAAAAAGTAATAGGGATTTCTATTTTCGTGTCCTCCGTTCCTTAGTTGTGCTCAGTTTTCCCCAGCTCCTTAGTTTTTCCTCAGTTTTCCCCAAGTGCTTGTTTGAAACCCGCAGAAGGCAGCTCAGACGGCAGGATTCCCGTTAAGTTGACCGCTCCGTGCTGACGTGTGGGGCCGCGTCGTGTGGGCCCGTGTCGCGTGGGGCTGGTAGAAAGGGACCGCGTGGGACAGGACGAGATAGCGTTTGGTTGCACGTGAGCAGGAGCTGGGTTTTGTCTCTCTCGGCCATTGGCATTTCCCTTTTAAGAGTACCTTTTCTGCCTCCTTCTCTCTGCCTTTTTTCACATAATTAGTATCAAATCTAGAGAAGCTTGCATTTCTGTCTTTCTTCAATTATTATTTGTGCCTTTTGGCCCTGGTTGTTTTCCCAATATGGCAGCAAATCTAGTAGGGAGCCAAATCTAGTACTCCATCTGGTCCATATGTATGTAGTTAAATCTAGAAGGAAATCTACAGGGAATGTACGATAAATTCACAAGGTCATATAGTAGAATAGGGATAGATAATATAGATAATAAGCTGCATTCAGCAGCCAAACATAGTAGGGTTCGAGGTTCTTCACAGCAGTACAGCACCATCATACTAACAACATAACAACGAGGGATCCCTAGCTAACAACAAAGGGATCCCAACAACAAAATGGAGGAGGCAGCAGCAGCACACGTCCAGGACTCCGCCTACCCCATCTGCCTCTGCCTCCACTTGTTGCTCCCCTTGGGAGCCTTGGGCTTGAGCGGAGGCATGCGCCCGCCGGAGATCTCCACCCGCTGGATGCTGCGGAGGTGCATGCCAAGCGCCAAGTGCTTGGCGCGGAAGGAGTTGGGGTTCACCGACGCGCCGACCTTGGGGTTGGTGTGGCCGATGTTCTCGGCATGCGTGAGGACGCAGTTGAAGTCAGTGCCGCCGAGCCTCCTAGTGCAGAAGGGGCACCTGTAGACACCCTTGGCGACGTCGAGGTAGGAGACATACTGGCCGACCTGCAGCCTCCGCAGCACCTGGCGAGTCTTGACGTCATGGTGCTCGTCGTCGCTGCCGACGTCGCTGCCAGACAGCTGATCCATATCAAACGGGAATTTATTAGTGAATGAGTTGCAAACGTGCATGATAACAAAGTTAGGAAAAACAGAGGCAGCCTCAGTTAGAGTGGACACGATTATATGTCTACAGGGACGGTGTAAGCGAACCAAAGCTCATGCACAACAGATTTGTACACAGAAATGGTTCGCTGAACCCTCCCTGTAAAAATCTGTGCCCACCGATTCATCATAGGCAAAGAAACAGATTCCAGATCTGAACTTGAACACATTCCAGATTATTTGCAAAATTAAACGGTTGATATCTTTTGATTCGTGCATAAAATAACTGATTGAGATCCTATGATTACTTGCATAAATTAACTGATTGAGATCCCATTATTACTTGCATAAATTAACCGAACGGCCGAAACCCAAATCTTGAACGAAATCAAGGAGGGATCAAAGCAAAATGGAATAAAATCGGCGCAAATATTAGCCCAATACTCATCCATCCACAGATCCATCTACACCAGCACAAATAGGGTTCAAAAAGGAATGGGGAACAAAAAAGGAAGCAAACCGTAGTTATCTCGTTCCATGGGTCCTCTATGGAGGTGTCGTAGCGGTTCGGGGGCGGGACGTACGGCACCGGCTCGTAGGGGTCCCATCCCGGCGGGATCTGACCACGACCGGCGGTAGCAGCCTCCGATGCACCGGCGGAGGCGGCGGCGACGTCCGTTGAGGGGACGGCGTCGAAGAGGGAGGCGTCGCGCTTGGAGCCGACGGCGCCGTGGACGATGGGATTGGCATTCTCCTTGTCCATCTCGCCGGCAGAGGAGAGGGAGAGGGAGAGGGTTTTTGCTTTGGAGAAGATGATGGGACGTGAGAGAGGCGGCGTTGCGTAGGCGAGTGAGAGTGACAGAGATAGTGGGAGGAGGCGTCTATAAAGGCAAGGGGTGGTTAATGCGACCCGCGTCCTACGCGTCCACCGCTGCACGTCTGCACGTCTTGGACTTCTGCAATGCGCCACGCGTCCACGATTGCACGTCTTCGACTTCGCACCGCGACCGGCGTCTACGCGTCAAATATTGCACGTCTTTCATTTCTGCACCGCAACACGCGTCCTCGAGTCTAACCCTGGAAATTTAGATATACTCAGGTATAACCTCAAGCATTATACTAGCATTTTTTGTGTGCTCAGTTTTCCCCTTGAGTGCTAATACTGGCTAGTGCAATATGCTCAGTTTTACCCTCAAGTAGCTGGTCAATAGACAGTCAACAAATGGGATTAACTAGTTAAATGAGTCATTTAATGTGCAAAAATTCCGAAAAATAGTGGCACATACTCATGGAGTCTTCACCACAAATTGCCAGTTCTCAAAACATAGATAAGTCATAGATAAATCAAGTTTTACCACAAATTGCCACTTCTCAAAGGCCTTCTCAAATCACCTAGTAGCTATGAAGGTGCATGGTTTTCCACAATAAGCCCTTCCCAAAACAGCTTTCCCCAAAACATACTTTGTCTAAATGAGGCCACAATTCTCACACTCATGTATATTTGTATTGCAAATAGTTTGAGATAGGCCAAGATGGGTTTTATTCTACAAAACACGCATTTTCCATTTTAAATCTCATATTTGAATCCCTTAGTCTGTTTATTACATAGGTGCCCTTGGTTTCTTGATACTACTCAGTTTTGCCCTCTCCCTCCACAAATTCTCTCACACGTGCAACATTGCCCTGATTGGTCTAGCCCATGTCACGCGGATCGTGCCCGCCGACCGTTGATCGTATGATCTAACGGGCAGGATAACCCCTCTCTCTCTCTGTCGGCGGTTACCTTCCACTCTCTAAGTATGCTAAAGGGCGGTTTTCTGTATTTATTTTCACGCGCTAAAAATTATAAACTCTTTTAGGCATTACTTTTCACGCAAAAAATGATAAACCATCACCGATTTGTTGTAGCCATAAATTTTCACGCAAAAAATGATAAACCGTCACCGATTTGTTGTAGCCATTAATTTTCACGAAAATCCCAAATGATAAACCATCACCGATTTGTTGTAGCCATTAATTTTCACGCAAAAAATGATAAACCATCACCGATTTGTTGTATCCATTACTTTTCACGCAAAAAATGATAGACCATCACCGATTTCTTGTAGCCATTACTATTCACGGTAAAAATGATAAACGAACCAATCTATCTATCTCTGTATTTGAAGTTTGGAAGGGTTCACCATCTAGTTATGTTAACTTTCGAGGTTTTGACCTGAAAACAAATTGGTATTATAAAGGGAAATAAAAGTTCAAAAAATGTAAAAACGAAACAATCTACCTATCTTTGTATAGAAGATCGTCTGTATGATTTTTGAGGTCATTTAGAGAAGGTAGGAAAAAAATCCCTTTTGAGAAGGTCGAAAAAACCTAACTTGTTACAAAAGCTGGTTTCAGTGAGACCTAACCAAATTTGGCATACATTATGCCATATCTATAACAACAAGGAATATCTAAAAGGGAAAGTTTCACAAAATTTGAAATTTATGGCGAAAATGTTGCCATACATGATGCTGTTTTTCGAGGTTTTGACCTGAAAATCAATTGGATATTATAAAGGGAAATAAAAAGTTCGAAAGATATAAAAACGAAACAATCTATCTATCTATGTATAGAAGATCAGCTGTATGAAATTTGAGGTCATTTAGAGGAGGTAGAATAAATCACCTTGTTAGAAAAGCTGGTTTCAGTGAGACGAAACGGCATGCGTTTAAGCAAAGTGATTTTTTCGAACATCTCCAAATGATCCCAAATTTGCCATACATGATGCCATACGTGTAACAACAAGGAACCCTATCTAAAAAGTGTCAAAAAAGTTTGCCCAACCGTATAGCTCTATCAAAAAGAACCTCACCATGGCGCTAGTATAATTTTGGGCTTAGTTACAAACTTTCGTTACCTAACCTTCAACACGAAACTTGTTTCAAATCACTTTTGGCGTACAAGAAACAAATCCCTCCTTGATTCGAGCACCACAGCCTCCAAACTTTGGTGATGCCGATATCGGCATGGTCAGAACGGCTATGCTCGACGCCACTGCTAGGTCACCGTCGGGATGCACCCTCAATCCCGTCCCCTCATTCGATCACTGACACACCAGAGATACCACCGAGGCCAATGCCGAACGTACATGCTGATGCCAATGCCGAACATGCATCCACGCCGATGTGGGCACGGCCACGCCGCCCCGCTATGTTGGACGCCACAGACCACCGCGAGGTCTTTCCCTTCGCCACCACACTCTTCTAGCACCCATCTATACACGCCAGAAAGGAGAGACACTAGTTTTCTCTACATTGCTCGCGTTCGTGTCGGACACGGTCAGTCAAAGTTTTGAGGTAGTCGTCGATGTCATTGACCATTTCTTCTCTTCTTTGCATGGTTAAACGCGTCTAGTTCATATCTATCTAACGCGCCTGGTCTCGCCTCATGCAGTTCTTTGTGGACGTCGATCTCATCTCGGCACTCCGCAGGCCACCTCCTCCGTGCCATCGCTGTAGAGCTCCGTTTAAAAATCTATTCCTACCCGTGTATTGCCCCTTGTATCAGCGCCATGGCCCACTTGTCATTCGATATACCGAAGCCCCACTCGTGCGTGTTTTGGTCAGGGATACAGCGATGCTTACGGTCAAACAAAGATGGATGGTCTGACGTGTCTTTGCGGGCTCTACGTGGCCCCACTAGTCAGAAGATAACGGTCAACCGTCGGGCAACCGGCCATTACAGCATCTGTGATGGTTTCAGACAAGGTCTTGGGGAAAACTGAGGAAAAACTAAGGAGCTGGGGAAAACTGAGCACAACTAAGAAACCGAGGGCACGAAAATAGAAATCCCAAAGTAATATCACATGACATATGAAAAGGCAGTCATACATTTACTATCAAGGATTAATTTATCAGTCTACTAAACTATCGGCTGACATATATTCATTATAGCTAATTAGGCCAGGTCCATTAGCATTTACGTGCATGAAGCATGCGACCATGTATGGATTAAATTCCATGCACATGTCAACGTATCAGCGCTCCCGACAAAGAAAGAAAGAGGCCTGCACAGCTGTGTCCAAGCAGATAACAAAAGCCATTAGTGACAAGGGACTAACTTGTTAATGCCTACGGGTTGTAGACTAGGGTTTAGTTAGAAGTAGAGGGTAAGTAAATTTCGAAGGTTTCAGCCGAAAAGTACTCGACGATATGAAAACTAGGGTTTGTGAGACAATGGATCGATGCTTTCTTTGTCTCTCGACTCCCCCTTATATAGGAGGTGGAGTCGAGGGATTCGTGATGTACAAGTTACAGATTCCGGGAAGGTTTCTAACTCCTCCCGTAATATTACAAGGGTTCTCTCCTAATACAACTCTAGCTTTCCTTAACTATCAAGTTGGGCTTCCGAATTCTTCTCATCCTTCGCGTCGTGGGCCTTCAGTAAACCCCGGGTACCATCTTTGGCAGGCCCATTGGGGATGCCTATGTCAGTAGCCCCCGAGATTTTGCTTGAATCGTAGAGTCAGGGAAAATCTCCACTTTTACATTTACTCGATAACTCTGAATTTCACCACATATCTTTGTATACAAATCTCTATATTGTACAGGGATAATGGTAGTTGGGGCTAGTTCATCTGACGGATCAGGTACTAGTTAACTGCTCTAGTGGCAATCCGCAAAAACCTACTTCAAGATCACGTCCCTGGACATGATCTCGGGATACTGGTGTAAACTTCGACAGGTGCCGCTTAAGGTCTTACCATTCTGTCGAGTCCCAGTCATATTTATCGGGTACCTAATGCGTCCGTTAGGATTTTTCTTCGTATCTGTTGATACGGAAAAAGTAGCAAACCGACGTCAGAGACGGCGCCACGCCACACAGAATGGATCTGGGGTCTTACCTTCGCAAAGTTTTGCGGCATTCAGAATTTGTTCACAAAATTGGTGTTCTGAGAATATATTGTCGAGTGCTTATTCGGCTGTTGGAATAGCACATTTTATTGAGTCAACGGATGACTTATATTGCTCTCCCGATGGGAGTATATGTAGAGTTATTTATATAACTCGAAATATACTCTCTTATTCTTCTTTCTTTCTTTTTAATAATTTCATCGGGCACGCGAACAGCGTTCCCGATGGGAGTAGCCCCCGAGGCTACAGCCAAGGACTTGAACTTGGGTGTAGGCTCCACGCCTTATGTCGCTATATTTTTCTCTTGTCTCATAATTTTCACATCTTTCGGGTGCGCGAACAGCGCTCCCGATGGGAGTAGCCCCCGAGGCTATGAACGAATACTTGTATTTGATCACAGGCTCTCGCCATTTATATTTTGTCTTTCTCGAATTTTTCATTTTTCCAAAGTAGCCCCCGAGCATTTGATCAAAAACTTTGTATTTGACCAAAGGCTCCGTAATCTTCTGCTGTCGCAATTTTTATGCAACTGTTGAGTCGATATTTTCTCTTGCTAAGGTGACATCACTGCTGACGATAGCCACGACCGTTGTTCCTGGAAAACGCAAGAAGTTCTTTCTCACTGCCTTGCGGGCCCAAATTATGCATCGTATTGACACGTCGCACAAGTGGGGGACACACGTCCTCCGCTTTTTCTGGCGCACGTACTATAGCTCCTGTGCTTTCTCGTCTGTATGAAATTACTTTCTACCCCTTGTCCATGTGTATACCATCTGTTCCGCAATCTCTCAATCCAACAGCGCGTCGATTCACTGCACCTCTATATAAGGGCATCGTCTTCCTCCTCTAGTCTTTTCGCTCGCGCCGCACCTCTGCTTCTCCTCTGCAAAATCCTCCATTGCTTCCCTTGCTTCAAATGCTCAACCACATTCACACCCTTCGCCGCCAAGCTCATTGATGCCGCCTCGCATCCGTTTGACGAGGCACAACACTCCGGAGTCTAGGATGGCAACGGCGGATCTGGGAAGCACCGAGTGGGAGAGATCCAAGATCTCCGCCCAAGACATCAACCTGCTGAAGAAGATGGGTTTCAGCAAGAAGGAGAGCTCGCTCCGCTTCCCCAAGGAGGAGAGCTATCCAAAGCCTCCAATCGAGTATCGGGTCAGTTTTGTTGACCACCTCATCCAAGGTCTTTCTCCCCCAATCCATGAGTTTCTTAGGGGTCTTCTGTTTGTTTATGGGCTTCAACTTCATCAGTTGACACCCAATTCCATCCTCCACGTGTCGATCTTTATCACATTATGTGAGTGTTTCCTCGGGGTCCAACCTAATTGGGCTCTGTGGAAACGTATCTTTTGCCTCCGCCGTAATGGCTCCCACAACATCGCCTACAACATTGGCGGCGTTGTTATCTGTGTTCGTTCTGACGTCGAATATTTTGACGTCAAATTCCCTGACTCTGTCCAAGGTTGGCGAAAGAAGTGGTTGTATATCCATGAAGAAAGCTCCAATCCAGTGGAGGACAACATTGCCCCTTTTGACGGAGAAGCAAAAAATCCTTCGCCGCCATTCTTGGGATGCTGAAGCTACTGAGGCTGAGAAATTGGCGACAGAAGCGCTGATGACTCGCATCCACGAGCTACAGAACACCCGCGGCAAGGAACTTTCGGGTGTTGAGATTACTGCTTATTTCCTTAGGATTAGAGTGCAGCCTCTCCAGGCTCGCAAAAATCCCCTCTAGAAGTATGTTGGTGAAGAAGATGTCGACAGGCTCTCAAAAGACCTTCCTTTGAAGGATTTTGAAAAGCTTATCCGCAAAATCTCATCGCTCAACAAGAAGGATCCAATTCCATCCTCTTGCCGCATTACGCCATATAGTGGCGCCAATCCTCTCCCCGAGGTAATTTTTCCTCTTAATTGCTATATTGTCTCCTCGAGTTTTAATATTTTATCGAATACTATCTTGTTAGCTTCTTTTGCATAACTTCTTTTTTATCGACACTTTTTCTCAGAACCACCCTGTTCTCACTTCTCTTCCTCCTCTTCCTGAGGGTGGAGAAGTTGAAGACCGTACCGTTGTCGATGATGACAACCAAGGTAGCTCGCGTCCTGAAAGTGAAGTCGCGGGTTCTCACAAATCCGCGGCTTCTTCTGAAAAAGACGCTGAGTCTGAGGCCACTGCCTCGACACACTCTCTTCCTCCTGCTGTTTCTCCAAGGAAGAAGAGGAAGAGGTATGAAGTTGAAGATTCCGGCACCTCCAAAGCCGAAGAAGCTGGTCCTTCAGACAAGAAGGCAGCTTTCAACCCATATGATGATGCCCTCGTCAGTTCGTAAGTTACCCCTTGCTTCTTACTGTTTTGCTCTTGACATATTTTGTCTATCTTGCTTCTTAGACTGTCGTCATTTTTACTGCAGTGGTGACGAGGAAGAGGCGCAAGCTATTGACGCGACTACTCGAACGAGTACGTCGCGTACTTTAGTTGTGTCTGAAGTGCAAGTTGAAGGAGAAGAATCGTCGCCTCCTCAGCAAAACACCGATCAGCCGACTCCTCCTGCAAGCCCCCTTGTACGTTCACCAAAAAGGGCGAGGGTTGAATCAGTCACGGAGCCTGCCTTACAATTGGGTGGCTCCACGACTCCTCTTCTAGATGATGTAAGTCCCTTCTCTTTTTCTTTTGTGCTAAGTACTTGATACGCGTACAGCACGCGTCCGTTGGGAACCCCAAGAGGAAGGTGTGATGCGTATAGCAGCAAGTTTTCCCTCAGTAAGAAACCAAGGTTTATCGAACCAGTAGGAGCCAAGAAGCACGTTGAAGGTTGATGGCGGCGGACTGTAGTGCGGCGCAACACCAGGGATTCCGGTGCCAACGTGGAACCTGCACAACACAACCAAATTACTTTGCCCCAACGTGACAGTGAGGTTGTCAATCTCACCGGCTTGCTCTAACAAAGGATTAGATGTATAGTGTGGATGATGATTGTTTGCACAGAACAGTAGAACAAGTATTGCAGTTTATTGTATTCGATGTAAAAGAATGGACCGGGGTCCACAGTTCACTAGTGGTGTCTCTCCCATAAGATAAATAGCATGTTGGGTGAACAAATTACAGTTGGGCAATTGACAAATAAAGAGGGCATGACCAAGCACATACATGTTATGATGAGTATTGTGAGATTTAATTGGGCATTACGACAAAGTACATAGACCGCTATCCAGCATGCATCTATGCCTAAAAAGTCCACCTTCAGGTTATCATCCGAACCCCCTCCAGTATTAAGTTGCAAACAACAGACAATTGCATTAAGTATGGTGCGTAATGTAATCAACAAATACATCCTTAGACATAGCATTGATGTTTTATCCCTAGTGGCAACAGCACATCCACAACCTTAGAACTTTCACATCGTCCCAGATTTAATGGAGGCATGAACCCACTATCGAGCATAAATACTCCCTCTTGGAGTTACAAGTAATGACTTGGCCAGAGCCTCTACTAATAACGGAGAGCATGCAAGATCATAAACAACACATAGCTAATAGATTGATAATCAACATAGCATAGTATTCATTATTCATCGGATCCCAACAAACGCAACATGTAGCATTACAAATAGATGATCTTGATCATGTTAGGCAGCTCACAAGATCTAACAATGATAGCACAATTAGGAGAAGACGACTATCTAGCTACTGCTATGGACCCATAGTCCAGAGGTGAACTACTCACACATCTCTCCGGAGGCGACCATGGCGGTGAAGAGTCCTCCGGGAGATGATTCCCCTCTCCGGCAGGGTGCCGGAGGCGATCTCCTGAATCCCCCGAGATGGGATTGGTGGCGGCGGCGTCTCTGTAAGGTTTTCCGTATCGTGGCTCTCGGTACTAGAACTATTATCGACGAAGGCTTATGTAGGCGGAAGGGTAGGTCAGAGGGCGCCACGAGGGCCCCACACGCCAGGGCCGCACGGCCCAAGCCTTGGCCGCGCTGCCCTGTTGTGTGGGCGCCTCATCGCCCCACTTCGTTTCCCTTTCGGACTTCTAGAAGCTTCGTGGAAAAATAAGATCCTGGGCGTTGATTTCGTCCAATTCCGAGAATATTTCCTTACTAGGATTTCTGAAACCAAAAACAGCAGAAAACAAAAACTGGCTCTTCGGCATCTCGTTAATAGGTTAGTGCCGGAAAATGCATAAATGTGACATAAAGTATGTATAAAACATGTGAGTATCATCATAAAAGTAGCATGGAACCTAAGAAATTATCGATACGTTGGAGACGTATCAGCATCCCCATGCTTAGTTCCTACACGTCCCGAGTAGGTAAACGATAACAAAGATAATTTCTGAAGTGACATGCTATCATAATCTTGATCAATACTATTGTAAGCACATGTAATGAATGCAACGATTCGAAGCAATGGTAAATACAATGAGTAAACAATTGAATCATATAGCAAAGACTTTTCATGAATAGTACTTTCAAGACAAGCATCAATAAGTCTTGCATAAGAGTTAACTCATCAAGCAATAAATTCGAAGTAAAGGTATTGAAGCAACACAAAGGAAGATTAAGTTTCAGCGGTTGCTTTCAACTTGTAACATGTATATCTCATGGATATTGTCAACATAAAGTAATATAATAAGTGCAATATGCAAGTATGTAGGAATCAATGCACAGTTAACACAAGTGTTTGCTTCTTAAGATGGAGAGAAATAGGTAAACTGACTCAACATGAAAGTAGAAGAAAGGCCCTTCGCAGAGGGAAGCATTGATTGCTATATTTGTGCTAGAGCTTTTATTTTGAAAACAAGAAACAATTTTGTCAACGGTAGTAATAAAGCATACGTATTATGTAAATTATATCCTACAAGTTGCAAGCCTCATGCATAGTATACCAATAGTGCCCGCACCTTGTCCTAATTAGCTCAGATTACCTGGATTATCATCGCAATACATATGTTTTAACCAAGTATCACAAAGGGGTACCTCTATGCCGCCTGTACAAAGGTCTAAGGAGAAAGCTCGTATTGGATTTCTCGCTTTTGATTATTCTCAACTTAGACATCCATACCGGGACAACATAGACAACAGATAATGGACTCCTCTTTTAATGCATAAACATTTAGCAACAAATAATATTCTCATATGACATTGAGGATAGTTGTCCAAAACTGAAACTTCCACCATGATTCATGGCTTTAGTTAGCGGCCCAATGTTCTTCTCTAACAATATGCATACTCAAACCATTCAACTCATGGTAAATCGCCCTTACTTCAGACAAGACGAACATGCATAGCAACTCACATGATATTCAACAAAGTGTTGATGGCGTCCCCAGGAACATGGTTATCGCTCAACAAGCAACTTATAAGAGATAAGATGCATAAGTACATATTCAATACCACAATAGTTTTTAGGCTATTTGTCCCATGAGCTATATATTGCAAAGGCGAAGAATGGAAATTTAAAGGTAGCACTCAAGAAATTTACTTTGGAATGGCGGAGAAATACCATGTAGTAGGTAGGTATGGTGGACACAAGTGGCATAGTGTTTGGCTCAAGGATTTTGGATGCACGAGAAGTATTCCCTCTCAATACAAGGCTTAGGCTAGCAAGGCTATTTGAAACAAACACAAGTATGAACCGGTACAGCAAAACTCACATAAAAGACATATTGTAAGCATTATAAGACTCTACACCGTCTTCCTTGTTGTTCGACCCTTACTAGAAAATATCTAGACCTTAGAGAGACCACTCATGCAAACCAAATTTTAGCAAGCTCTATGTATTTCTTCACTAATGGGTGCAAAGTATATGATGCAAGAGCTTAAACATGAGCACAACAATTGCCAAGTATCACATTATTCAAGATATTATACCAATTACCACATGTAGCATTTCCCGTTTCCAACCATATAACAATTTAACGAAGCAAATTCAACCTTCGCCATGAACATTATGAGTAAAGCCTAAGGACATATTTGTCCATATGCAATAGCGGAGCGTGTCTCTCTCCCACACAATGAATGCTAGGATCCAACTTTATTCAAACAAAACAAAAATAAAAACATACAGACGCTCCAAGTAAAGCACATAAGATGTGATGGAATAAAAATATAGTTTCACTAGAGGAACCTGATAATGTTGTCGATGAAGAAGGGGATGCCTTGGGCATCCCCAAGCTCAGATGCTTGAGTCTTCTTGAAATATGCAGGGATGAACCACCGGGGCATCCCCAAGCTTAGAGCTTTCACTCTCCTTGATCATATTGTATCATCCTCCTCTCTTGATCCTTGAAAACTTCCTCCACACCAAAATCAAAAACAACTCATTAGAGGGTTAGTGCATAATCAAAATTCACATGTTCAGAGGTGACATAATCATTCTTAACACTTCTGGACATTGCACAAAGCTACTGAAAGTTAATGGGATAAAGAAATCCATCAACCATAGCAAAACAGGCAATGCGAAATAAAAGGCAGAATCTGTCAAAATAGAACAGTACGTAAAGACGAATTTTTTAGGTGCACCAGACTTGCTCGGATGAAAATGCTCAAATTGAATGAAAGTTGCGTACATATCTGAGGATCACTCACGTAAATTGGCAGAATTTTCTGGGTTATCTACAGAGACTACTGCTCAAATTTGTGACAGCAATAAATCTGTTTCTACGCAACAATCCAAATCTAGTATGAACCTTACTATCAAAGACTTTACTTGGCACAACAATGCAACAAAATTAAGATAAGGAGAGGTTTCTACAGTAGTAACAACTTCCAAGACTCAAATATAAAACAAAGGTACCGTAGTAAAATCATGCGTTGTCTCCCATAAGCGCTTTTCTTTAACGCCTTTCAGCTAGGCGCAGAAAGTGTATATCAAGTATTATCAAGAGATGATGCATCAACAGCGGGGCTTGGAGTTTTCTCAACCATGCATTGTATTTTGTATATGTAAGTTTCAGAGGCTCCCTTTTCATTAGTCTTAGGCTTGCTATTCTCATCAAACAAATTTTGAGGGACAAGGCAAGCATAATTATCTTCTAGAGCTTCATGCATTCCTAGGAGCTTTCAAGGTATTGGTGCTTTAATCTCCCCACCATCATTAACATTATTAGTGTACCTTATTCTATCCATGTCCATCTTTTCAAGTGTTCTTTTAAAATCGGTGAACATACCAAGCCTCTTATGCTTAATAAAAACTTTTCTAGCTTCTTTAGCTATATCCTCAAATTCTCGCACAAGGACTTTTAAAACAAAATCTCTCTTTTCTCCCCTCTCCATGTCAGAAAGTGTAAGAAACATGTGTTGTATCATGGGGCTGAGACTAATAAATCTAGCTTCTAACATGTGTACTAAAGAAGCAGCAGCAATTTCATAAGTAGGAGCAAGTTCTACCAAGTGTCTATCTTCAAAATCTTCAACCGTACTAATATGAGTGAAAAAATCTTCTATATTATCTTTTCCAATGATAGACCCTCGTCCTACCGGTACATCTTTAAGAATAAACTTAGGAGGAAACATGATGAAATAAGTAAAAGTAAATAAAGTAAATGCAAGTAACTAATTTTTTTGTGTTTTTAATATGGAGATCAAGATAGTAAATAAAGTAAAACTAGCAACTAATTTTTTTGTGTATTTGTTTTAGTGCAGCAAACAAAGAAGTAAATAAAATAAAGCAAGACAAAAAAACAAAATAAAGAGATTGGAGGTGGAGACTCCCCTTGCAGCGTTTCTTGATCTCCCCGGCAACTGCGCCAGAAAAAGAGCTTGATACGCGTACAGCACGCGTCCGTTGGGAACCCCAAGAGGAAGGTGTGATGCGTATAGCAGCAAGTTTTCCCTCAGTAAGAAACCAAGGTTTATCGAACCAGTAGGAGGCAAGAAGCACGTTGAAGGTTGATGGCGGCGGAGTGTAGTGCGGCGCAACACCAGGGATTCCGGCGCCAACGTGGAACCTGCACAACACAACCAAGTTACTTTGCCCCAACGTGACAGTGAGGTTGTCAATCTCACTGGCTTGCTGTAACAAAGGATTAGATGTATAGTGTGGATGATGATTGTTTGCAGAGAACAGTAGAACAAGTATTGCATTTGATTGTATTCGATGTAAAAGAATGGACCGGGGTCCACAGTTCACTAGTTGTGTCTCTCCCATAAGATAAATAGCATGTTAGGTGAATAAATTACAGTTGGGCAATTGACAAATAAAGAGGGCATGACCATGCACATACATGTTATGATGAGTATTGTGAGATTTAATTGGGCATTACGACAAAGTACATAGACCGCTATCCAGCATGCATCTATGCCTAAAAATTCCACCTTCAGGTTATCATCCGAACCCCCTCCAGTATTAAGTTGCAAACAACAGACAATTGCATTAAGTATGGTGCGTAATGTAATCAACAAATACATCCTTAGACATAGCATTGATGTTTTATCCCTAGTGGCAATAGCACATCCACAACCTTAGAACTTTCTGTCACTGTCCCAGATTTAATGGAGGCATGAACCCACTATCGAGCATAAATACTCCCTCTTGGAGTTACAAGTAATGACTTGGCCAGAGCCTCTACTAATAACGGAGAGCATGCAAGATCATAAACAACACATAGCTAATAGATTGATAATCAACATAGCATAGTATTCATTATTCATCGGATCCCAACAAACGCAACATGTAGCATTACAAATAGATGATCTTGATCATGTTAGGCAGCTCACAAGATCTAACAATGATAGCACAATTAGGAGAAGACGACCATCTAGCTACTGCTATGGACCCATAGTCCAGGGGTGAACTACTCACGCATCACTCCGGAGGCGACCGTGGCGGTGAAGAGTCCTCCGGGAGATGATTCCTCTCTCCGGCAGGGTGCCAAAGGCGATCTCCTGAATCCCCCGAGATGGGATTGGCGGCGGCGGCGTCTCTGTAAGGTTTTCCGTATCGTGGCTCTCGGTACTGGAACTATTATCGACGAAGGCTTATGTAGGCGGAAGGGTAGGTCAGGGGGCGCCACGAGGGCCCCACATGCCAGGGCCGCGCGGCCCAAGCCTTGGCCGCGCCGCCCTGTTGTGTGGGCGCCTCGTCGCCCCACTTCGTTTCCCTTTCGGACTTCTGGAAGCTTCGTGGAAAAATAAGATCCTGGGCATTGATTTCGTCCAATTCCGAGAATATTTCCTTACTAGGATTTCTGAAACCAAAAACAGCAGAAAACAGCAACTGGCTCTTCGGCATCTCGTTAATAGGTTAGTGCCAGAAAATGTATAAATGTGACATAAAGTATGTATAAAACATGTGAGTATCATCATAAAAGTAGCATGGAACATAAGAAATTATCGATACATTGGAGACGTATCAGCACTTCCCCATGCTATCGATTTTTTTTGTTGTTTACTTCTTTCGGCATTGTGCTGTCGAGCTTTTTCTATGTTGACGTTTTCTTTTTTCTATCTTTCTTCGTCAGCCTTTGATTAAGGAATTCATCCGCTTCGGTGCCCAATTCGTCGGGTACCGTTATCATGCAAACGAAGCTGAATGTAATATTCTGCTACTTCTCCTGGCCCATGACTGCTTACTCCTTTCTTGTCGTGAATTTGACTGGTTTGACTATTTTGGCAGAGAATCTTGCGGAAGCCAACAAACGTGCTGATGCACTTGCTCAAAAATTGGAGCAAAGTGAAAAGGCTCGTAAGAAGGCTGAAGCAGATGCTCAGAAGGCCAAAGCAGCCGCTGAAAAGGCCAAGGTAGATGCTGCTGGTATTGAAGGCCTTCGGAAGAGGCTTCACGATGCAGAAACTGCTTTGAGCGATAAAATAACTGAACAAGCTGCTCGTGAAGAAAGTATCCTGAGTCACTTGCAATCGCAGAGTCGACGTTTTGTTAGTAAGTGCTCGCATCCTTGTACATTTCTTCGAGTTACTTCGCGTTTTCCCGAGCATTCTTATTGATGAGCTTCCCTTTGCTTGTTTTCAGGGAGAACCCATCAAGAATACGAAGTGGACGGTCCTGAAGGCGTCGAGCTTCTCGACGCGCTGACTCTTCTTGAAATCCACGGGGATGAAGCACGCGAAGGCCTTGCTGATGCTGAGGCAGGTCTGTCGAAGCTTTTCCCCTACTTCTTCCCGAAGAAAGAGGAGCCCAACACTTTTGTTGGTCTTGCCAAAAGTTTCAACGTGCCGGAAGATCTTGGGCTCAAACTTTTCCAAGAGGGCCTGAAGATTGGCGTTGAGGGCACCATCGCGCTGATTGCTGATAGCCAGCAACACGTCGACTGGACCAAGGTTGGCGACATAGGGGAGATGGAAACAAAGAAGTGGCAATCTTTAATTAGAGCTGCCAAGCCTCCCTCAAAACCAATCCTTTCCTTCCTTGGTGTTAAACCAACTCCTGCTCCAAGCACATCCAAGCCGGAGGTCAAGTAGACCACCCTTTCTTTCTTATTTCTTTTCTCTTTTGATGCCGTCGCCAAAGTAGCTTTGGTGACACTTACCCCACTAGTTTGTTAGGGCAATCTCCATTGTAATATCTTTGTAAATATGCTGAAAATCAATGGAATTCTATTTTGCTTGATGATTGATGTTGAACTTTTTCTTTCAGTTAACCTTCGATAACTATACTCTGACTCCTGCTCCTTCCGATGTTTTTCCCACTTCCTCTTGCTCGAAGAAAACGCCTATCGACAAAGAATTTGGTGGAGATTCCTCGAGTAAAGAGTTAGCACAAGACTTGAAAGAACTTCGTCAGCAACTTCAGTATACAAAGAAACAAACGCTTGTGATGATGGAGCAATCTCGAAAGGCAGCCGAAAAAGAGAAGGTTGCACTGCAGCAAGCTCAAGAGGCCATAGCTGCCAAGGAAGCCGCCGTGTCCGAAGCTGAGAAAGCGACCACTCAAGAGAATTTAATGCTCGAGTTGATGAATGAAGCCAGTGTAGATATAACAGGTACGCTTTTACGAACCGAAGCTTCTTCTTTTTCATGCTGTTTCATTTTTTGAAGTTCTTGTACTGTCACCAAATAGGTTCTTTTCTTGACGCTGCTGCCGAAGACGAAAGGGTAGATACAAGGACAAATCTCCTGGTCAACCTCTCCCTTGATCATGGTTCTTTGTTCTGGGCCACTCCAGAACGTACCCGACAGATTGTCAGGTTTCAAGACCGCGTCTGTCAGGTTCGTGAATTCCTTGATTTCTGCACAAGAACCTTGTCCCTGGTTTACAAGACCATGTTTCCTCGGAACGAAGCACCCGACACTCTTCTTGGTCTGATGGAAAAATTTCGAGATGCTCCTCGTATCCATAACTTTGTGCGAGCTCAGTTGTCTGCTGGGGCAAGATTCACCATGATTATGATACAGATTTGCTCTCGAAAATTAGACCTGATGACGATTGTCTCCAAGTGCCTGGCCAAACAGTCGAAGCGAAAAAGTAACATTGATAAAATCAATGATATTGTGACTCCTGTCGCCGAAGAAATGATGGACGAACTTCTTCGGATGGACTCTGAATTCTTTGTCAAAGGGAGCTATGCTGAACATACGACGACTGCTGCAAATAACAAAGGTCTATCCATAGATAGTATATTAGGCATTGACTGAGTTGTACTATCTTGCGAAAAATCATGTCTATATTTTTGTCGAATTATTTGTAATGATGAAGTTGTCTATATTGTAAAGTGTAATCTATATTGTGAAGCCCCGAGCCTTTGGCCGGAGTTTATACTATTTTGTCGTCTCGATGGATTTAATATTTTGCGAGAGTATATATATTTTGCTGTCGTGGGTTATGAGCCCCCGAGCTTGTCGATGAAAAAGATGTATAACACCAATATCTTTTACTATATTGCAGCACCGCGAGCCCGCCTCATTAAAAACCTTTCCAGCCCCACTCGTTGCCCTGAAAAGTTAAAGAGTGCGTCTGAAAACTCGCGGGCGTTTCAGTACATTGTATTTTTACAAAGGAGGACTATATTTTGACTCTAAGCGTAGAACCGCCTGAGCTGCGCGATGTTCCAGGGATTTTTCTCTGGAACCCCTCTCTTCTTGTCCTTGATCCTCTATGCTCCTACTTCGATTACTTCTGTGACGATGTAAGGGCCAAGCCATGGCGACTCGAGTTTTTCAGTACTCTGTTGATTGAGTCGTAGGACTAAATCTCCGACCTGAAAAGACCTTGGCCGCAGTCGTCGACTGTGGTAGTTTTTCAAATCTTGCTGGTACTTGGTGACTGATGCGTGTAGTTGACACGTCCGTTGGGAACCCCAAGAGGAAGGTGTGATGCGCACAGCGGCAAGTTTCCCTCAGTAAGAAACCAAGGTTTAATCGAACCAGTAGGAGTCAAGAAGCACGTTGAAAGTTGATGGCGGCGGGATGTAGTGCGGCGCAACACCAGAGATTCCGGCGCCAACGTGGAACCTGCACAACACAACCAAAGTATTTGCCCCAACGAAACAGTGAGGTTGTCAATCTCACCGGCTTGCTGTAACAAAGGATTAACCGTATTGTGTGGAAGATGATTGTTTGCAGAAAACAGTAAAACAAGTATTGCAGTAGATTGTATTTCAGTATAGAGAATTGGACCGGGGTCCACAGTTCACTAGAGGTGTCTCTCCCATAAGATAAACAGCATGTTGGGTGAACAAATTACAGTTGGGCAATTGACAAATAAAGAGGGCATGACCATGCACATACATATTATGATGAGTATTGTGTGATTTAATTGGGCATTACGACAAAGTACATAGACCGCTATCCAGCATGCATCTATGCCTAAAAAGTCCACCTTCAGGTTATCATCTGAACCCCCTCCAGTATTAAGTTGCTAACAACAGACAATTGCATTAAGTATTGCACGTAATGTAATCAGTAACTACATCCTTGAACATAGCACCAATGTTTTATCCCTAGTGGCAACAGCACATCCATAATCTTAGAGATTTCTGTCACTTCCCCAGATTCACGGAGACATGAACCCACTATCGAGCATAAATACTCCCTCTTGGAGTTACAAGCATCTACTTGGCCAGAGCATCTACTAGTAACGGAGAGCATGCAAGATCATAAACAACACATAGATATAAATTGATAATCAACATAACAAGTATTCTCTATTCATCGGATCCCAACAAACGCAACATATAGAATTACAGATAGATGATCTTGATCATGTTAGGCAGCTCACAAGATCCGACAATTAAGCACAATGGGGAGAAGACAACCATCTAGCTACTGCTATGGACCCATAGTCCAGGGGTAGACTACTCACTCATCACTCCGGAGGCGACCATGGCGGCGTAGAGTCCTCCGGGAGATGATTCCCCTCTCCGGCAGGGTGCCGGAGGCGATCTCCTGAATCCCCCGAGATGGGATTGGCGGCGGCGGCGTCTCTGGAAGGTTTTCCAAATCGTGGCTCTCGGTACTGGGGGTTTCGCGACGGAGGCTTTAAGTAGGCGGAAGGGCAGGTCAGGGGGCCACACGAGGGGCCCACACTATAGGTCAGCGCGGCCAAGACCTGGGCCGCGCCGCCCTATAGTCTGGCCACCTCGTGGCCCCACTTCGTCTCATCTTCGGTCTTCTGGAAGCTTCGTGGCAAAATAGGACCCTGGGCGTTGATTTCGTCCAATTCCGAGAATATTTCGTTACTAGGATTTCTGAAACCAAAAACAGCAGAAACAAGAATCGGCACTTCGGCATCTTGTTAATATGTTAGTTCCAGAAAATGCACG
This sequence comes from Lolium perenne, assembly GCF_019359855.2. Taxonomy (NCBI): domain Eukaryota; kingdom Viridiplantae; phylum Streptophyta; class Magnoliopsida; order Poales; family Poaceae; genus Lolium; species Lolium perenne. Next base: position 163,751,214 of record NC_067245.2, on the reverse strand, counting down.
AATATGACATAAAGTGTGCATAAAACATGTAGATATCATCAATAATGTGGCATGGAACACAAGAAATTATCGATATGTCGGAGACGTATCAGCATCCCCAAGCTTAGTTCTGCTCGTCCCGAGCAGGTAAAACGATAACAAAGATAATTTCTGGAGTGACATGCCATCATAACCTTGATCATACTATTTGTAAACATATGTAATGAATGCAGCGATCAAAACAATGGTAATGACATGAGTAAACAAGTGAATCATATAGCAAAGACTTTTCATGAATAGCACTTCAAGACAAGCATCAATAAGTCTTGCATAAGAGTTAACTCATAAAGCAATAAATCAAAGTAAAGGTATTGAAGCAACACAAAGGAAGATTAAGTTTCAGCGGTTGCTTTCAACTTATAACATGTATATCTCATGGATAATTGTCAACATAGAGTAATATAATAAGTGCAATATGCAAGTATGTAGGAATCAATGCACAGTTCACACAAGTGTTTGCTTCTTGAGGTGGAGAGAAATAGGTGAACTGACTCAACATAAAAGTAAAAGAATGGTCCTTCGAAGAGGAAAGCATCGATTGCTATATTTGTGCTAGAGCTTTGATTTTGAAAACATGAAACAATTTTGTCAACGGTAGTAATAAAGCATATGAGTTATGTAAATTATATCTTACAAGTTGCAAGCCTCATGCATAGTATACTAATAGTGCCCGCACCTTGTCCTAATTAGCTTGGACTACCGGATCATCGCAATACACATGTTTTAACCAAGTGTCACAATGGGGTACCTCCATGCCGCCTGTACGAAGGTCTAAGGAGAAAGCTCGCATTTTGGATTTCTCGCTTTTGATTATTCTCAACTTAGACATCCATACCGGGACAACATGGACAACAGATAATGGACTCCTCTTTAATGCATAAGCATGTGGCAACAATTATTATTCTCATATGAGATTGAGGATATATGTCCAAAACTGAAACTTCCACCATGAATCATGGCTTTAGTTAGCGGCCCAATGTTCTTCTCTAACAATATGTATGCTCCAACCATTAAGGTGGTAGATCTCTCTTACTTCAGACAAGACGGACATGCATAGCAACTCGCATGATATTCAACAAAGAGTAGTTGATGGCGTCCCCAGTGAACATGGTTATCGCACAACAAGCAACTTAATAAGAGATAAAGTGCATAAGTACATATTTAATACCACAATAGTTTTTAAGCTATTTGTCCCATGAGCTATATATTGCAAAGGTGAATGATGGAATTTTAAAGGTAGCACTCAAGCAATTTACTTTGGAATGGCGGAGAAATACCATGTAGTAGGTAGGTATGGTGGACACAAATGGCATAGTGGTTGGCTCAAGTATTTTGGATGCATGAGAAGTAATCCCTCTCGATACAAGGTTTAGGCTAGCAAGGCTATTTGAAACAAACACAAGGATGAAGCGGTGCAGCAAAACTCACATAAAAGACATATTGAAAACATTATAAGACTCTACACCGTCTTCCTTGTTGTTCAAAACTCAATACTAGAAATTATCTAGACTTTAGAGAGACCAAATATGCAAACCAAATTAGCAAGCTCTAGGTGTTTCTTCATTAATGGGTGCAAAGTATATGATGCAAGAGCTTAAACATGAGCACAACAATTGCCAAGTATCACATTATCCAAGACATTTTAGCAATTACAACATGTATCATTTTCCAATTCCAACCATATAACAATTTAACGAAGAAGAAACTTCGCCATGAATACTATGAGTAGAGCCTAAGGACATACTTGTCCATATGCAACAGCGGAGCGTGTCTCTCTCCCACAAAGTGAATGCTAGGATCCATTTTATTCAAACAAAAACAAAAACAAAAACAAACCGACGCTCCAAGAAAAGCACATAAGATGTGATGGTATAAAAATATAGTTTCGGGGGAGGAACCTGATAATGTTGTCGATGAAGAAGGGGATGCCTTGGGCATCCCCAAGCTTAGACGCTTGAGTCTTCTTAGAATATGCAGGGGTGAACCACCGGGGCATCCCCAAGCTTAGAGCTTTCACTCTCCTTGATCATGTTGTATCATCTCCCTCTCTTGATCCTTGAAAACTTCCTCCACACCAAACTTAGAACAACTCATTAGAGGGTTAGTGCACAATAAAAATTAACATGTTCAGAGGTGACACAATCATTCTTAACACTTCTGGACATTGCACAAAGCTACTGAAAGTCAATGGAATCGAAATATCCATCGAACATAACAAAACTGGCAATGCGAAATAAAAGGCAGAATCTGTAAAAAACAGAACAGTTCGTATTGACAAATTTTATTGGGGCACCAGACTTGCTCAAATGAAAATGCTCAAATTGAATGAAAGTTGCGTACATATCTGAGGATCACTCATGTAAATTTACATAATTTTCTGAGTTACCTACAGAGAAAAGAGCCCAGATTCATGACAGCAAAGAAATCTGTTTCTGCGCAGTAATCCAAATCTAGTATGAACTTTACTATCAAAGACTTTACTTGGCACAACAAAACACAAAACTAAGATAAGCAGAGGTTGCTACAGTAGTAAACAACTTCCAAGACACAAAATAAAAACAAAGTACTGTAGTAAAAACCATGGGTTGTCTCCCATAAGCGCTTTTCTTTAACGCCTTTCAGCTAGGCGCAGAAAGTGTGTATCAAGTATTATCAAGAGACGAAGTGTCAACATCATAATTTGTTCTAATAATAGAATCAAAAGGTAACTTCATTCTCTTTCTAGGGAAGTGTTCCATACCTTTCTTGAGAGGAAATTGATATTTAATATTACCTTCCTTCATATCAATGATAGCACCAACAGTTCGAAGAAAAGGTCTTCCCAATATAATGGGACAAGATGCATTGCATTCAATATCCAAGACAACAAAATCAACGGGGACAAGGTTATTTTTAACGGTAATGCGAACATTGTCAACTTTCCCCAAAGGTTTCTTTGTAGAATGATCAGCAAGATTAACATCCAAATAACAATTTTTCAGCGGTGGCAAGTCAAGCATATTATAGACTTTCTTAGGCATAACAGAAATACTTGCACCAAGATCACATAAAGCATTACAATCAAAATCTTTGATCTTCATCTTAATGATGGGTTCCCAACCATCCTCTAGCTTTCTAGGAATAGAAGCTTCGCGTTCTAGTTTCTCTTCTCTAGCTTTTATGAGAGCATTTGTAATATGTTGCGTGAAAGCCAAATTTACAGCGCTAGCATTGGGACTCTTAGCAAGTTTTTGTAAGAACTTTATAACTTCAGAGATGTGGCAATCATCAAATTTCAAACCATTATAATCTAAATCAATGGGATCATCATCCCCAATGTTGGAAAAAATTTCAGCAGCTTTATCACAGGCAGTTTCAGCAGTTTTAGCAGTCAGGCAATTTTGTACGCTTTGCACTAGGAGTAGAAACATTGCCAACACCAATTATTTTACCATTAATAGTAGGAGGTGCAGCAACATGTGAAGAATCAACATTACTTGTGGTGGTAATAGTCCAAACTTTAGCTACATTCTTCTCTTTAGCTAGTTTTTCATTTTCTTCTCTATCCCACCTAGCACGCAATTCAGCCGTTAATCTTATATTCTCATTAATTCTAACTTGGATGGCAATTGCTGTAGTAACAATTTTATTTTCAATATCCCTACTAGGCATAACTTTCGATTTTAAAAGATCAACATCAGAGGCAAGACTATCAACCTTAGAAGCGAGAATATCAATTTTATTGAGTTTTTCCTCAACAGATTTGTTAAAGGCAGTTTGTGTACTAATAAATTCTTTAAGCATAGCTTCAAATCCAGGGGGTGTATTCCTATTATTATTGTAAGAATTACCATAAGAATTAGCATAACCGTTACCATTATTATAAGGATATGGCCTATAGTTATTACTAGAATTGTTCCGATAAGCATTGTTGTTGAAATTATTATTTTTAATGAAGTTTACATCAACATGTTCTTCTTGTGCAACCAATGAAGCTAATGGAACATTATTAGGATCAATATTAGTCCTATCATTCACAAGCATAGACATAATAGCATCAATCTTATCACTCAAGGAAGAGGTTTCTTCGACAGAATTTACCTTCTTACCTTGTGGAGCTCTTTCCGTGTGCCATTCAGAGTAGTTGATCATCATATTATCAAGAAGCTTTGTTGCTTCACCAAGAGTGATGGACATAAAGGTACCTCTAGCAGCTGAATCCAATAGGTTCCGCGAAGAAAAATTCAGTCCTGCATAAAAGGTTTGGATGATCATCCAAGTAGTCAGTCCATGGGTTGGGCAATTTTTAACCAAAGATTTCATTCTTTCCCATTCTTGTGCAACATGCTCAGTATCTAATTGTTTAAAATTCATTATGCTACTCCTCAAAGATATAATTTTAGCAGGGGGATAATATCTACCAATAAAAGCATCCTTGCATTTAGTCCATGAATCAATACTATTCTTAGGCAGAGATAGCAACCAATCTTTAGCTCTTCCTCTTAATGAGAAAGGAAACAATTTCAATTTAATAATATCACCATCTACATCCTTATACTTTTGCATTTCACATAGTTCAACAAAATTATTAAGATGGGCAGCAGCATCATCAGAACTAACACCAGAAAATTGCTCTCGCATAACAAGATTCAGTAAAGCAGGTTTAATTTCAAAGAATTCTGCTGTAGTAGCAGGTGGAGCAATAGGTGTGCATAAGAAATCATTATTATTTATGGTTGTGAAGTCACACAACTTAGTATTTTCAGGAGTACCCATTTTAGCAACAGTAAATAAAGCAAACTAGATAAAGTAAATGCAAGTAACTAATTTTTTTTGTGTTTTTGATATAGCAAACGAGATAGCAAATAAAGTAAAACTAGCAACTAATTTTTTTGTATTTTGATTTAGTGCAGCAAACAAAGTAGTAAATAAAACTAAGCAAGACAAAAACAAAGTAAAGAGATTGGGAAGTGGAGACTCCCCTTGCAGCGTGTCTTGATCTCCCCGGCAACGGCGCCAGAAATTTGCTTGATGCGTGTAGTTGACACGTCCGTTGGGAACCCCAAGAGGAAGGTGTGATGCGCACAGCGGCAAGTTTCCCTCAGTAAGAAACCAAGGTTTAATCGAACCAGTAGGAGTCAAGAAGCACGTTGAAGGTTGATGGCGGCGGGATGTAGTGCGGCGCAACACCAGAGATTCCGGCGCCAACGTGGAACCTGCACAACACAACCAAAGTACTTTGCCCCAACGAAACAGTGAGGTTGTCAATCTCACCGGCTTGCTGTAACAAAGGATTAACCGTATTGTGTGGAAGATGATTGTTTGCAGAAAACAGTAAAACAATTATTGCAGTAGATTGTATTTCAGTATAGAAAATTGGACCGGGGTCCACAGTTCACTAGAGGTGTCTCTCCCATAAGATAAACAGCATGTTGGGTGAACAAATTACAGTTGGGCAATTGACAAATAAAGAGGGCATGACCATGCACATACATATTATGATGAGTATTGTGAGATTTAATTGGGCATTACGACAAAGTACATAGACCGCTATCCAGCATGCATCTATGCCTAAAAAGTCCACCTTCAGGTTATCATCCGAACCCCCTCCAGTATTAAGTTGCTAACAACAGACAATTGCATTAAGTATTGCGCGTAATGTAATCAGTAACTACATCCTCAAACATAGCACCAATGTTTTATCCCTAGTGGCAACAGCACATCCATAATCTTAGAGATTTCTGTCACTTCCCCAGATTCACGGAGACATGAACCCACTATCGAGCATAAATACTCCCTCTTGGAGTTACAAGCATCTACTTGGCCAGAGTATCTACTAGTAACGGAGAGCATGCAAGATCATAAACAACACATAGATATAAATTGATAATCAACATAACAAGTATTCTCTATTCATCAGATCCCAACAAACGCAACATATAGAATTACAGATAGATGATCTTGATCATGTTAGGCAGCTCACAAGATCCGACAATTAAGCACAATGGGGAGAAGACAACCATCTAGCTACTGCTATGGACCCATAGTCCAGGGGTAGACTACTCACTCATCACTCCGGAGGCGACCATGGCGGCGTAGAGTCCTCCGGGAGATGATTCCCCTCTCCGGCAGGGTGCCGGAGGCGATCTCCTGAATCCCCCGAGATGGGATTGGCGGCGGCGGCGTCTCTGGAAGGTTTTCCGTATCGTGGCTCTCGGTACTGGGGGTTTCGCGACGGAGGCTTTAAGTAGGCGGAAGGGCAGGTCAGGGGGCCACACGAGGGGCCCACACTATAGGTCGGCGCGGCCAAGACCTGGGCCGCGCCGCCCTATAGTCTGGCCACCTCGTGGCCCCACTTCGTCTCCTCTTCGGTCTTCTGGAAGCTTCATGGCAAAATAGGACCCTGGGCGTTGATTTTGTCCAATTCCGAGAATATTTCGTTACTAGGATTTCTGAAACCAAAAACAGCAGAAAACAGCAACTGGCACTTCGGCATCTTGTTAATAGGTTAGTTCCAGAAAATGCACGAATATGACATAAAGTGTGCATAAAACATGTAGATATCATCAATAATGTGGCATGGAACACAAGAAATTATCGATACGTCAGAGACGTATCAGTGACCCGTGATAGTACTTCGTCTCGAGCTTCATCGAGTGCATCTACATCGTCCTCTAATGCTTTTCTTGAAGTTTCTTCATCATATTCTGTGATTCTTGGGGAGTCATGCTCTATTTCGATCGGTAAAACTGCTTCAGCTCAATGGACCAGAAAAAATGGAGTTTCCTGTGTCACCGTATTTGGTGTTGTTCGAATACTCCATAAAACACTTGGCAACTCTTCTGGCCATGTATGTCGAGCTTTTTCAAGTGGTCCTAGCAGGCGCTTCTTGATACCGTTGCAGATGATACCATTGGCTTTCTAGACTTGACCATTGGTTTGCGGGTGCCCAACTGACACGAAGTGCAATTTGATGCCTACTTCCGCGCAGTATGCCTTGAATTCCTTGGATGTGAAGTTACTGCCATTGTCCGTGATGATGCTATGAGGTACCCCAAACCGAAAAACAATGCTCTTCACGAATTTTATTGCCGATGCTGCATCTGGTGAATTTATTGGCTTCGCTTCTATCCACTTGGTGAATTTGTCGACAGCGACAAGCATATACTCATAGCCTCCTGGCGAGGCCTTGTGTAACTTTCCCACCATATCGAGACCCCATTGGGCAAAGGGCCAAGACAATGGTATTGGCATCAACTCTGCTGCTGGAGAGTGGGGTTTCGCGGCGAATCTCTGGCACGCGTCGCAGGTTCGTACTATCTCCTTTGCGTCCTCGATTGTTGTCAACCAGTAAAATCTGGCCCGAAAAACCTTGGCCGCAATGGCTCGACTGCTCGCATGATGACCACATATTCCCTCGTGTACATCCTTTAAGATTACTCTTCCTTCTTCGGGTGTGACGCACCGTTGTAGCACGCCCGAAATACTGCGCTTGTACAACTCCCCTTTGACCACTGTAAAGGCTTTTGATCGTCGAATAATTCGCCTTGCTTCAACTGGGTCGTCGGGTATTTCTTTCCTTAAGATATATGATATGTATGCTTGCATCCATGGGACTTCCACCATCATCACCAGCTCCTGATCCTCTTCTTCTTCTGGTGCTTCTTTGAGAGCCGTCGAAGTTTTCTCCTCTTTCTCCTTCTTCTGCGGCTTCTTTGGTTTGGTGGATCTCTCGGTTATCTCTTCCCAAAACACTCCTGGCGGAATTGCGAGGTACTGCGACCCGATGTTTGCAAGAACATCGGCTTCATCATTACTCAGCCTGCTGATGTGGTTTACTTCGCATCCATCAAATAACTTCTCGAGATTGTTGTACACTTCCTTGTATGCCACCATGCTGTCATTGACTGCATCACATTGGTTCATGACTTGCTGAGCCACCAATTGTGAGTCACCAAAGATTTTTAATCGGGTTGCACCGCAAGCTTTCGCCATCTTCATCCCGTGTATGAGAGCTTCATATTCTGCTTCATTGTTAGATGCGTTTGGGAACGTCATCCGTAGGACGTACTTCAGTTTGTCGCCCTCAGGTGATATAAGTATCACGCCTGCACCAGCTCCTTCTACCCTTTTGGACCCGTCAAAGTTCATAGTCCAAGTTCTCGATAAATCTGGAGGTCCTGTATTTTGCAGCTCCATCCATTCTGCGATGAAATCTGGCAGAATTTGTGACTTTATTGCTTTTCTTTTTTCATACGTGATGTCCCGAGGAGAAAGTTCTATTTCCCAAAGGGAGACACGTCCAGTAGCTTCTGGATTATTCAGTATATTTGATAGAGGTGCTTCATTGACCACTATTATCGGGTGTGCCGAAAAATAGTGGCGCAATTTTCTTGCTGTTGTGAACACTCCATATGCTAGCTTCTGGTACTGCGGGTACCGCTGTTTTGAAGGCGATAAAACTTCACTAATGAAATATACCGGCCTCTGCACTCCATGGAGTTTTCCTTCTTCTTCTTCTCTTTCGACGACTAGCGCCGTGCTGACCACCTGAGGTGTGGCTGCAATATATAACAAAAGGGGTTCCTTTTCTTTTGGCGCCACCAAGATTGGTGGTGTCGAAATTGTGCGCTTCAGATCCTCGAAGGCTCTATCTGCCTCTTCGTTCCACTGGAATTTCTCCCCTTGCTTGATTAAAGCGTAGAACGGTAACGCCTTTTCTCCTAGCCTGGCGACGAATCTGCTTAAAGCTGCGACTCGCCCAGTTAGCTGCTGTACTTCTTTCAATTTTGTTGGCTTCCTCATTGTTACGATAGCTTGGATTTTTTCGTGGTTAGATTCAATCCCTCTCGCTGAGACTAGGAACCCGAGAAGTTCTCCTGCAGGGACGCCGAAAGAACACTTCGTTGGGTTCAACTTGAGGAAAAACTTGTTAAGGTTGTCGAAAGTTTCCTTCGGGTCCTCGATTAGCGTTTCCCCCTTTTTTGAAGTTATCACGACATCATCAATGTATACTTGTACGTTTTTCCCGATCTGTGTTGCTAAGCACTTCTGCATCATCCTCTGGTACGTTGCTCCTGCGTTTTTCAGACCAAAAGGCATTGTTCTATAGCAAAACACGCCATAGGGTGTGATGAACGCTGTTTTGACCTCGTCCTCTTCTTTCAATCTGATCTAGTTATAACCAGAATATGCATCCAGGAAGGAAAGACGTTCACATCCTGCCGTGGAGTCGATAATTTGATCGATCCTCGGGAGGGGAAAGTGATCCTTTGGAAAGTGTTTGTTGAGACACGTAAAGTCGACACACATGCGAAGGACTTTAGTGTTTTTCTTCGGAACCAACACTGGATTTGCGACCCAGGTGGCCTCTGTATGCAGCTCCTTAATGAAACCAGCTTCTCTCAGTCGATCAATCTCTGACAGCATAGCTTTGCGGGTTGGCTCCGAAAAACGCCGCAAAGGTTGTTTTATTGGTCTCGCTAATGGATCCAAGTTTAGGTGGTGCTCGGCAAGTTCCCTGGTACTCCTGGCATGTCAGCTGGACACCATGCGAAGATTTTCCAGTGCTCACGGAGGAACTCGACGAGCGCGCTTTCCTATGCGAGGTCCATGTCTGTCGCAATGGACGTCGTCTTCTTTGGATCTGTCGGGTGAATCTGCACCTCCTTAGAATTTTTCTCAGTATTAAAGGTTGATCCTTTCTTAGGCCTTCCTACATCTGGCAGCACATCATAATCAGTCGTGAGCCTTGACGCCATGTACTCTGCTTGCATCCTGAAGGTTTCTGACAGTCGATGGAAATCCTTGTCACATTTATTGGCTAACGAGAAACTTCCTTTAACTGTAATTGGTCCCCTAGGTCCTGCCATCCTCCATTGCAAGTACGTGTAATTTGGTGCCGCCATAAACCTGGCGTATGCTGGTCGTCCCAACAAAGCGTGGTACTGTGATGGGAAGTCCACGACTTCAAACTCCAGCCTCTCTATTCTATAGTTTTCTCGGGTCCCAAACTGAACGTCGAGATTGATCTTCCCCAGCGGATAACTTGGCTTCTCCGGTGTGATGCCATGGAAACGTGTGTCAGTTGGTTTCAGATTTGCTAGAGATATGTTCATCTTCCTTAGTGTATCTGCATACATAAGGTTTAAACTGCTTCCTCCATCTATGAACACTCCAGATACGTCGAATCCTGCAATTACTGCTGGTAAGATAAGTGCTGACTGCCCTGGTCGAGGAACTTGCTGTGGATGATCCGCTATTGTGAAGCCAATGTATTGCCCTAACCAATTGAGGTACTCGACTGTTGGTGGAGGCATCTTCTCTGCCATGAACACCTGTCGCGAGATTACTTTCTGAGCTCTATTGGATGGCCTGCCTTTCTGAATCATCGAGACCGCTCCGTTGGAATTGGGATCAACGTAAGGTGGTGGTGCAGGTGCTGCCGCTATTCTGAGCTGGTGTCGATTTTCATCCGTAATTGCGGGAGGAGGTGGCAAGTGGATCTCACTCCTGGGCCCTTGAGGGTTTCTATGTGTTGCCTGGGCATTGGCGTGCCCTGCCCACCTTAACATTGCCTGAAAATTTCGGCAATCCTTTTGCAAGTGTCCTGACTGCCTCTTTCCGTTGTTGTCGAGATAAAAATGCATCTGACACGGACCGTTCATCATCTCCTCGGGGGACACGAAAGGTCTCTGGAACCTTGGCCTAGTATTCTGCCTGTTGTTTTGGGAGTCATCTCTATTGTCGCCTCGCTGCTCGTTGCTCCTTTGATAATCATCTCTATTGTTTCCTCCGGCGCTTGCTTGAAATCCAGCCGAAATTTTTCCAGGAGCATCATAGCTCGAGTACTGCCGAGGAAATCGTCGCCTATTTTGATAATTTCGACCGCGATCCTCCTCTGGTGACCTATGCCGTTTGTTGTGAACAACATCTTCTCCATCTGCCCATTTGTTTGCTATCTCCATTAATGCGGATACTGTCTTTGGGTTAGTTCTCCCCAAGTCCTCGACAAAATCTCCCCGCCTGATTCCTGCGACAAACGCATCTATCGCTCTCTCGTCAGATATATTCTCTACCGAGTTTTTAATGATATTCCACCTTTGGATGTACTTTCTCATTGATTCGTCTGGCTTTTGTTGACACGCCCTCAGTTCCTCTAATGATACAGGTTTTTTGCAAGTGGACCGGAAGTTTTTAACGAACACATCCTCGAAGCTATCCCAGCTGTCGATGGATCCTGGAGGAAGCTTCTTTATCCAAGATCGTGCAGCTCCACTAAAATGTACCTGGATGCTCTGCATAGCTGTTGCTCTGGTTCCTCCTGTCAGCTTCACCGTCTCGAGGTAATCAACAAGCCAATCCTCTGGATCTTGCAGGCCGTCGAATTTTTTGAAGTTATCAGGCAATTTGAACCCCGAAGGAACTCGAGTTTTTCGGACCCTCCTTGTGAAGCACGGCATCCCACACATATCCTCATCATCTAACTCTGGGGAGTGCCGATGTTCCCTTCTATTTTGTCGTGCTCTGTCCACCCTTGCTTGCGCTGCTGTGTCTCTTGCTCCACTTGTTCTCTCGGGAACTGGTCCTGCTGCCGCAGGCCGTGGACTATTTTGCCTTGATGTTCCTTCTGGAGTTGTTGCTGCAAACGTCGTTCCCATGGCCCCGACTCCTGCCATCGCCATGTTGTACAATGCCTCTCTTGGATCTCCGGGAGGTGGCCTGGATGCAAGGATAAAGGCCGGCCTGTGTCGCCATATACCCAGCTTCTGGTGTCTTGGGAATAATATTCCCTCTCGTGTCTATCGACATAAAAGACATGTCGAGGTTTTGAACCAAGTGCTCTCTTTCTCCCTCAGGTATGTTTTGCAGCCTTGATCTTGCTCTGTTCCGAGCTTCCCTGTGGCTATCTCCCAAAGTTCCTGAATGTCGACTTAACTCCGCCCTTCGCCTGCTTGATGCGGAGGCTGCTTCCTGCCTTCTATCCAACTCGATTTTTTGCTTCTCGAGCTCCCGCCTGGTACGCGCGAGCCTATACTGGTATGCTTGTAACTCCTCAGGTGTCGCCGTTACAATCATTGGCTCTGTACCATTAATAGCTCTTGCGACTCGATCCCACACTTCTTGTGGAAATCGCACCATCTCTCCTGTCCCTGGTCCGATATATTTTGTCCCTAGACCTCTCGTGAGATCTGCAGGATCGACATATGGATTCCCTGCCTCGTCGAAGTTCTCTGATGTCTCCTCTTGTGGGCGACTCGGATCTCCGATTGCATAGATCTGATGATATTTTGGATACTGAACCATGTTGGGTTTGGTGACACCATCATATAGATTGGTGAAGACCTTGCCAATGGTAGTGGATCTGTCGATGAAGATGAAGCTGTCGAAGCTATTCGAGTCATCGCTTATATCTGAGTCCGCAGATGACTCGAAGGACATGTCGCTGAAGATCTTGGCGAGCTTTTCGCTTGCCCTGGTGCTGATGAAGCGTGGCGATGAAGTCTCCTCTTCGCCTGAGTCGATTGATGATGTTGAGTTTGAAAAATTGGAATCGATCGCCGATAATCCCGACGAGATCAGAATTTCGAGACGATACACTCCATCCTTCTCGACGCGAAAGTGGTGAAGGAGATATGCCCAAGAGGCAATAATAAAAGTGGTTATTATATATCTTTATGTTTATAATAAATGTTTATATATCATGCTATAATTGTATTAACCGAAACATTAGTACATGTGTGATATGTAGACAACAAAGAGTCCCTAGTATGCCTCTTAACTAGCTTGTTGATTAATGGATGATTAGTTTCATAATCATGAACATTGGATGTTATTAATAACAAGGTTATATCATTATATGAATGATGTAATGGACACACCCAATTAAGCATAGCATAAGATCACGTCATTGAGTTATTTGCTATAAGCTTTCGATACATAGTTACCTAGTCCTTATGACCATGAGATCATGTAAATCACTTATACCGGAAAGGTACTTTGATTACACCAAACGCCACTGCGTAAATGGGTGGTTATAAAGGTGGGATTAAGTATCCGGAAAGTATGAGTTGAGGCATATGGATCAACAGTGGGATTTGTCCATCCCGATGACGGATAGATATACTCTGGGCCCTCTCAGTGGAATGTCGTCTAATGTCTTGCAAGCATATGAATAAGTTCATAAGGGACCACATACCATGGTACGAGTAAAGAGTACTTGTCAGGAGACGAGGTTGAACAAGGTATAGAGTGATACCGATGATCAAACCTCGGACAAGTAAAATATCGCGTGACAAAGGGAATTGGTATCGTATGTGAATGGTTCATTCGATCACTGAAGTCATCGTTGAATATGTGGGAGCCATTATGGATCTCCAGATCCCGCTATTGGTTATTGGTCGGAGTGAGTACTCAACCATGTCCGCATAGTTCGCGAACCGTAGGGTGACACACTTAAGGTTTGATGTTGAAATGGTATAACTTGAATATGGAATGGAGTTCGAATATTTTTTCGGAGTCCCGGATGAGATCCCGGACATCACGAGGAGTTCCGGAATGGTCCGGAGAATAAGATTCATATATAGGAAGTCATATTCCAAGTTTGGAAATGATCCGGTGCATTTATGGCAGGTTCTAGAAGGTTCTAGAAAAGTCCGGAAGAAATCACCATGGAAAGTGGAGTCCCAGAGGGACTCCACCTTGCATGACCAGCCAACCCTAAAGGGGAGGAGTCCAAGGTGGACTCCCCAAAGGGTGGCCGGCCAACCCCCCAAGGAAGGGGTGGGAGTCCCACCTTGAGTGGGATTTCCCCCCTTGAGTAGGTTTCCCACCTATGGGAGGTTTCATTGTTGGGGTCTTATTCGAAGACTTGGATACCAACACTTGGGGATTTCCACCTATATAACGAGGAGGAGAGGGAGGGGGCTGCCCACTCTTGGCCGCACCACCTAGGGCTGCCCTTGGCCGGCGCCCTAGCCTCCCCCTCTCCCCAAACCCTAGCCTCTCCTCCTCCACATAATACTCCCGCAGCGCATAGGCGAAGCCCTGCCGGAGTTCTCCACCACCATCGCCACCATGCCGTCGTGCTGCCAGATTCAAGGAGGAGCTACTACTTCCGCTGCCCGCTGGAACGGGGAGAAGGACGTCGTCTTCATCAAACACCGAACGTGTGACCGAGTACGGAGGTGCTGCCCGATTGTGGCACCGTGATCAAGATCTTCTACGCTCTTTTGCAAGCGGCAAGTGATCTTCTACCGCAGCAATAAGAGCCTACTCTTATAGGCTTTGGAAATCTTCAAGGTTTAGTCTTGATCATCCCCTCGTTGCTCCCATCTTCTAGATTGCATCTTGGCTTGGATTGCGTTCTCGCGGTAGGAATTTTTTTGTTTTCTATGCATCGAATCCCTACAGTGGTATCAAAGTTGTGTCTATGCATTGATGGTTGCACGAGTAGAACACAATGTTTTTGTGGGCGTTGATGCTCTTGTTATCTTTAGTTTGAGTACTTTGCATCTTTGTGGCATAGTGGGATGAAGCGGCCCGGACTAACTTTACATGACCGCGTTCATGAGACTTGTTCCTCGTTTGACATGCAACTTGTATTGCATAAGAGGCTTTGCGGGTGTCTGTCTCTCCTACTATAGTGAAGATTCAACTTACTCTTCTATTGACAACACTAGTATCACCGTTGTGGTTCATGTTCGTAGATAGATTAGATCTTACTCGAAAACCCTAAACCACGTAAAATATGCAAACCAAATTAGAGACGTCTAACTTGTTTTTGCAGGGTTTGGTGATGTGATATGGCCATGATATGATGATGAATATGTATGAGATGATCATTATTGTATTGTGGCAACCGGCAGGAGCCTTATGGTTGTCTTTAATTTTCATGTTGAGTAGTTTTTCAAAGTAGTTGTAATAGTTGCTACATGAGGTGAACAACCATGAAGACGGCGCCATGGACCTTGACGCTACGCCGACGATGATGGAGATCATGCCCGTTGATGATGGAGATCATGTCCGTGCTTTGGAGATGAAGATCAAAGGCGCAAAGACAAAAGGGCCATATCATATCACATATGAATTGCATGTGATGTTAATCCTTTATGCATCTTATTTTGCTTAGAACGCGACGGTAGCATTATAAGATGATCCCTCACATTAATATCAAGATAATAAAGTGTTCTCCCCTCGTATGCACCGTTGCCAAAGTTCGTCGTTTCGAAGCATCTCGTGATGATCGGATGCGATAGATTCAACGTTCATATACAACGGGTGTAAGCCATGTTGCACACGCAGAATACTTGGGTTTGCTTGACGAGCCTAGCATGTACAGACATGGCCTCGGGACAACGGAAACCGAAAGGTTGAACACGAGTCATATGGATGATATGATCAACATGTTGATGTTCACCATTGAAGCTACATCATCTCACGTGATGATCGGTTTTGGTGTAGTGGATTTGGATCGTGTACCAGTTAACAACTATGAGGGATGTTGTATTAAGTGGGAGTTCATTAGTAATTAGATTAGAACATGAACTAATTATCATAAACATAGTCTGAGTAGTATTTTGAATTATTTTTGTAGTATTGGCATCCGTTTTCTACTATGCGCTAGTCTTGTTATTGAGATAGAAATACTGTTAAAATCTGACAAGAAACTTTACGGATTGGTACCGTATTGTTAAAGAATCAAGAATTGATTAAGTCCTACTGCAAACTTTTAGTAAACCTCACATTGTTGATTCAAAGAGCTTTGGTTTCAATTAGTAACTAAAGTTATCTTGTCTCCGTAAAACTTGAAGTTCAAATCTGTTTGAAAAGTAAGGAGCTGAAAATTTAGTTTTCAGAAATAATCAAGGTATGAGATATATGTGAAATCTAAGACCTTATTGCAAGATGATAGAATATAATTTGGTGAGACTACATAAACTCATAAGTTTTATGGGAATGTATGAAGGTTGAAGACGCCAGGCGTCACAATCCTCCAACTATTGGGGCACTAACGATATTCGCATATCCATGAAGTTATCATCCTTAGTATGTACCGTTGCTAAGACTCGTCGTATCGAAGCATCACGTGATGATCGGGTGTGATAGATTCTACGTGTGCATACAACGGGTGCAAGCCAGATTTGCACATGCGAATACTAAGGTTAAACTTTATGAGCCTAGCATGTCTGACGTACATGGTCTCAGAAAGTTGTCATGAATTGATGGATAAAATTATGAGTGAAATTGTTCATCGTATTACAAAGTTACTAATAGTGAAATCTAGAACACTTGTCATATGATGATCAACTTCAAAATAAGAACCTCAAGGTTATTGGTATTAGACCAACAAACCTAGAAGTTATTGATGTTGAAGTGTTTTTCTGAATAATGAGGAAAACTAAAAGAGAAACTGCAAAAGATATTTTGGCAGAAAGAAAGAAAAGACTAGAAAGTCTAGCTCAGGTGTATATAAATATTATAGTTGTATTCCTAGTTAGGTCACACTATGAAATTCTTGGGTATTAGTACTATATTGGTTGGTATGAAGTGTCATACAAAACAACGCAATACAAGAATACAATAGCCTAAGTGACTGACAAGGAATATGATAGGAATGCACGTCTAGAACAAAATAAAGTGTTATTATGTTCATCGTTGGCATTCTATCTAGCCCTTAGAATTTATAATAAAGAACTTAATAATTGTTATTTTGCTCTGGTCAAATGAAAACAATGAGTTGTTCAAATTATGACATTACTCCAAGTATGATGGATAAGTTATTATAAATCTTAATGGTGAAACACACATACATAACACTGATGCTAAAATGCCATAAGGCAAATGATTTGAATTCCACTTATTTGTGGAACCGCCATTTAGGTCATGTTAGAAAGGAACGCATGAAGGAACTCCATGCAAATGGATTTTTGGAGTCATTTGATTTTTGAATCATTTGGCGCTTGCAAATCTTTTCTAAAGAGAATGATTAAAATACCGTTCATAGGCCAAGAGTTGAACGGGCAACAAACTTAGTGGAAAAATACATAATGATGTATATGGTTCACTGAGCATAGTTGTGTGCGGGAGATTCTTCTACTTCATGAAAACTTTCAACAATGAATTGAGTATATATATGTGGATATATTCGATAAGGAAGAAGTTTGAAACATTTGAATAGGTTCAAATAAATTTCAGCATGAAGTGGAAATCATCGTAATAGAAAAGTCAAATATCTATGATTGGATCATGGTGGAAATATTTGAATTACGAGTTTTAGCGAACATCTAAGAGAGTTATGAAATTGTTCTACAACTCACATTTCTTGGAGTATCATAATGATGATATAGTATCCGAGATATGTATCCAAACCTTGTTGGATTAATGATGAGATAAAATATTATGACGCCATTATATTTTTGTGGATTATGCTTTAGTGAATACCGCTTTTACACTAAATAGAGCATCATCATGATCCGTAGAAATGACACCATACGAGTTATGGCATGGGTATGAACCCTAATAGTCCTTTCTTAAATTTTGGTATGCATAGCATAAGTAAATAAGTTTACAACCAAAATCGGATGAATGTCTTTGTTGGTTATCCCAAAGAATTGATTGGGAATTCTTTCCACTATGAAGTAAAACAACGAAAGTGTTTGTTAATGTTACTTGCTTATTTCCAAGAAATTGTTTTCTAGCGAAGTATTTGAGTGGGAGGACAATAGAACTTGATAAGGTTTATGAACCTGAGCATAATGATCAGAGTAGCGCAGCATCGGAATTGGTTTCGGAAGCGGCCACAACGATCATGGCTCCCATGACTACAAAGTGTTTTAGCCATGGAGATCGAAGTACATATTGAACCTTGTAGGTATGGTTTATTTTGTGATCAAATAAATGATTTGTGAACAAAGGATTGATTTTGAACAATGATAAACCAACTACAAACAAAGAAGTTATGATGGGCCCTGACTCCGTTAAAAATGGCTATACGCCATGAAATCCAAAATAGATGAATACTTTTTGAAAGTAAATGGATCTATAAAATTGATGGACTTGGATGGAATATCCTTGAAGAAGCTCGACTTGTTGAAAAATTGTTTACAACAAAGTTCAAAGAGTTGACTACGATAAGATTATATCTTCCGTAGCAATGCTTATAGTCTATGTGGATTATTCTAGTAATCACTACATATTTCTTTTATGAGATATGCTAGTAGGATGGCAAAATACACTACTTAACAGAAGTATGTATTAAAGGTGTATACAAGATACAACCAATTGATTTGCTAGTCCGTAGAATACTAGATAGGTATACAAACTTCAATTGGATGAAGTGAGTATCACGGAGTTGGAATCTTCACCAGATGAAATAGTCAAAGAGTTTTTGATTTCATCAGAGACGATGAAGAGACTTGCATTTGCAAGAAATTAAGTGGGAGCGCTGAGACATATTTATAATACTTATGTAGATGACATATAGTTGGTTATAAATGATGTAATTATATACTTGATTAAAAGGTTTCATTGAGAAATTAACTTCAATGAAAGGATATAGATAGAAACAAATTTTGTGTCAAGATCTATAAAGATAGATTAAAACACATAATATGTTTAAGTCAAAGTACATAGAATAGATATTGAAATAGTTCAATATAGAAAATATTCTTGTCATGTTAAGTTTTAACAAGACTTGAGTGTATCTGACACTCAATGAGTAAAAACACATGAGTGATTATAGATCACGAATAATATGTACACAATCAGATGTCATGTGCTATAAAATGTTATGAGCATATACCAGAATGATTCATATGATGATCATTGGACGACAGTAAGAATATTCTTGAGTACTTTAGAAGAACTAAGGATATATATATATAGTTTTGTATGGGAAATGACAAACAAATCGCTGTAAGATGTTGCACCGATATTTGTTTTGTCACATATGAAAATAAAATTTCAATCTCAAATTAGACTAAGTGTTGTTTAAAAGGTAGCACGATGAGCTAGAATTTGTCTATGCTAGATTTAGAAGAGTTCTAAATATTATGACGGATTCTACAAAAGGAGGCAGAATATGTCATTGTTTTGACAATGACAAAGGATGTTAAAGTCAAGAGGTTCTTTGAGAATTTGGTGTAGTTCCGACAGAGTCAGAACTTTGAAGCTATATTGTGTGTGACAATATTAGTAATATATTTCAGACCGCGGAATTAAGGTTCCACCAGAAGACCAAACATATTTTAATGCCGACTCATTTGGAAATGAGTGATGCGTTGAGACGCAAATGAATTACAAAATACATACGTTTCTGAGCATGTCAGATCCGTTGACTAAAACCTCTCACGTGAGCAAAACATGATAAAACACCAGAAGGCCAAGGTGTTATATCTTTACAAATGTAAACTAGATTATTGACTCTAGTGCAAGTGGGAGACTGAAGGAGATATGCCCAAGAGGCAATAATAAAAGTGGTTATTATATATCTTTATGTTTATGATAAATATTTATATATCATGCTATAATTGTATTAACCGAAACATTAGTACATGTGTGATATGTAGACAACAAAGAGTCCCTAGTATGCCTCTTAACTAGCTTGTTGATTAATGGATGATTAGTTTCATAATCATGAACATTGGATGTTATTAATAACAAGGTTATATCATTATATGAATGATGTAATGGACACACCCAATTAAGCATAGCATAAGATCACGTCATTGAGTTATTTGCTATAAGCTTTCGATACATAGTTACCTAGTCCTTATGACCATGAGATCATGTAAATCACTTATACTGGAAAGGTACTTTGATTACACCAAATGCCACTGCGTAAATGGGTGGTTATAAAGGTGGGATTAAGTATCCGGAAAGTATGAGTTGAGGCATATGGATCAACAGTGGGATTTGTCCATCCCGATGACGGATAGATATACTCTGGGCCCTCTCGGTGGAATGTCGTCTAATGTCTTGCAAGCATATGAATAAGTTCATAAGAGACCACATACCACGGTACGAGTAAAGAGTACTTGTCAGGAGACGAGGTTGAACAAGGTATAGAGTGATACCGATGATCAAACCTCGGACAAGTAAAATATCACGTGACAAAGGGAATTGGTATCGTATGTGAATGGTTCATTCGATCACTGAAGTCATCGTTGAATATGTGGGAGCCATTATGGATCTCCAGATCCCGCTATTGGTTATTGGTCGGAGTGAGTACTCAACCATGTCCGCATAGTTCGCGAACCGTAGGGTGACACACTTAAGGTTTGATGTTGAAATGGTAGAACTTGAATATGGAATGGAGTTCGAATATTTGTTCGGAGTCCCGGATGAGATCCCGGACATCACGAGGAGTTCCGGAATGGTCTGGAGAATAAGATTCATATATAGGAAGTCATATTCCAAGTTTGGAAATGATCCGGTGCATTTATGGCAGGTTCTAGAAGGTTCTAGAAAAGTCTGGAAGAAATCACCATGGAAAGTGGAGTCCCAGAGGGACTCCACCTTGCATGACCAGCCAACCCTAAAGGGGAGGAGTCCAAGGTGGACTCCCCAAAGGGTGGCCGGCCAACCCCCCAAGGAAGGGGTGGGAGTCCCACCTTGAGTGGGATTCCCCCCCTTGAGTAGGTTTCCCACCTATGGGAGGTTTCATTGTTGGGGTCTTATTCGAAGACTTGGATACCAACACTTGGGGATTTCCACCTATATAATGAGGAGGAGAGGGAGGGGGCTGCCCACTCTTGGCCGCACCACCTAGGGCTGCCCTTGGCCGGCGCCCTAGCCTCCCCCTCTCCCCAAACCCTAGCCTCTCCTCCTCCACATAATACTCCCGCAGCGCATAGGCGAAGCCTTGCCGGAGTTCTCCACCACCACCGCCACCACGCCGTCGTGCTGCCGGATTCAAGGAGAAGCTACTACTTCCGCTGCCCGCTGGAACGGGGAGAAGGACGTCGTCTTCATCAAACACCGAACGTGTGACCGAGTACGGAGGTGCTGCCCGATTGTGGCACCGTGATCAAGATCTTCTACGCGCTTTTGCAAACGGCAAGTGATCGTCTACCGCAGCAATAAGAGCCTACTCTTATAGGCTTTGGAAATCTTCATGGGTTAGTCTTGATCATCCCCTCGTTGCTCCCACCTTCTAGATTGTATCTTGGCTTGGATTGCGTTCTCGCGGTAGGAAAATTTTTGTTTTCTATGCATCGAATCCCTACAAGTGGAACCTTCCGAACGTCATCTCCATAGGCTCCTCCAGATACGCATATGCATCCAAACGGGAGGGCGGGTGAGGAACAAAATCAATAGGACCAGTTGCGATCTGTTTACCTCGATCCATCGCGTTGCTTGCTGTTGACGAAGTCGACGATCTTGAACGTGCCATCGAGATCAGATCCTTGACGCCTCTAATTCCCACAGACGGCTCCAATTGACAAGGGACTAACTTGTCAATGCCTACGGGTTGTAGACTAGGGTTTAGTTAGAAGTAGAGGGCAAGTAGATCTCGAAGGTTTCAGCCGAAAAGTACTCGACGATATGAAAACTAGGGTTTGTGAGACAATGAATCGATGCTTTCTTTGTCCCTCGACTCCCCCTTATATAGGAGGTGGAGTCGAGGGATTCGTGATGTACAAGTTACAGATTCCGGGAAGGTTTCTAATTCCTCCCGTAATATTACAAGGGTTCTCTCCTAATACAACTCTAGCTTTCCTTAACTATCAAGTTGGGCTTCCGAATTCTTCTCATCCTTTGGGTCGTGGGCCTTCAGTAAACCCCGGGTACCATCTTTGGCAGGCCCATTGGGGATGCCTATGTCAATTAGTGGCAAAAGTATTGTACCCCGCCTAAGGACGACACTACACTAAGATCAACTAGTCACCCAAGTGGACCAATGACTCGAGCCCGAGTGAAAGCGCTACATGAAAAGGTGAACTCAATCCTCTCGGCGCTCAACCTTGGAACTATTTTGGATGGAATGCTACCTCATGCCAATGTACTTTGTGTTATCAGGTACGAGCCTCAAGAAGAGTACATCACGGGAGGCCCAACTCCGGACAAGGAAGGAGGAGAAGAAGAACTTCAGCCGGAGGCCACCACCCAGGACCGGCACTGCCGGCCTCGACACCCCAGCACTGCCGGCCTCGATACCCCGGCACTGCCGGGCTCTGCGAACCGGCACTACCGGCCCCAAGCAACCGGCATTGCCGGCCACAAACCGACGGCCTCGACACCCCATCACTGCCGGCCTCGACACCCCGACACTACCGGCCTCTGCGAACCGGCAATACCGGCCACCCCGACACTGCCGGCCCCAAACAATCGGCACTGCCGGCCTGCGCACCCCAGCACTGCCGGCCACAAACCGTCGGCACTACCGGCCACAAACCGTCGGCACTGCCGCCCAAGCATCCTGACGACGCTGCAGCAGGCTTGACCAGCACTGCCGCTGGGATCACCCCGGCACTGCCGACCCCACTGAGTTGACTTTATCTCAACCGTCTATTTATCATCTATGGACCTGGATACTTTATTGTAATACCCATTTTACCCCTGTACGAATCTAGACCTATAAGTACCTCTCCCCCCACCTCAATTAGGGTTTAGACAAGATTTGGCTTAAACTAGTTTGAGCTTTGTCTCCCTAGAACTATGTTCTTTGTATCAAGGCACTCTTGAGGGATTTCTACTCTTCATGGATGATTCAAGGCTTCCCCCTCTTTCATCCAAGTTCTAGTTGGATCTCCATCACTAATCTCTCACTTCTTAGATTCTACCCAAGGGTCTCTCTAAGAAGTGGTTATATTGGCTTGGTCTAACCTGCCAAGGGAGTAAATTTGGTTTGCGTTGGGTTGTGTGTGTGTTTTGATTTGTGTTTGTGTGTGCCCTTCCCCTTTTCCATCTTTCCCCATCCACACACTTGGTCAAATTCGTGAGATCTGGGCACATCCTAGCCCTTAGGCCTCATCAAATGGTATCAGCAGCTCTTGGTTAGCACGGATTTGACCCTCCACCCACCCAATTTCACCTCAAAAAATGTTCCAAAAAAATCCCCAAAAATAGCCCTAAATTGCTTTGGTCAGATCTGCGATTTTGTTGAGTTTTGAGTGGTTTTGGTCCATGGATTTCGTGTCCCTCTGGTTGATCTACGTTTTCCCCACTTTCCAGCCCCCAATTCCATCGATTTTCGTCGTTTTGGTCGATTTTGGTCCGCTTTTCGTGAAGAACAGTTCGAGCTATTCATCAGGGACCGGCACTGCCGCCCCTGTCAGGCCGGCACTACCGCCGAAGCCGGCACTGCCGCCCCACCAAGGCCGATAGTGCCGCCAAGAACAAGCCAATCTCGCCCAGCTCCATTTCGACCACGACTTCACTCTTGTGTTTGGTTTCTGGTTTTGAGTGCCTTAGTTGTATACCCTAACACCGCAACGACGACGCAAGAGCGAAGACAACTTCGGCACCCCGGATCTCCAAACGTACTTTGACACCCACCGCCATAACCATCGCAAATTGAGTGATCATTACCGCCTACAACCCATTAGGTATAACTTGCACAGCCTTGTAGCCCCACTTCCTTTTGCGACCTATCCTATCGAGCATTGCTTATCAAGTGTTGCGAGATATTGCACGTGGCCCCGATTGTGAGGTTGTGTGTGTCGTGTGGAGTAAAGCTTATCAGCAAAGCACTCGTGCGGAAACATAGCAAAAGCAAGGCTAACCCAACCAAAGAGTGAGAAAAGCTGGAAAATCACAAAAAGAGCAAAAGAGTGGAAGTACCACATTATACAAAAGAGTAAAAGCTTTTAAGCAAAAGAGAGAGAAGAGAAGAGAGGATGCGTGTGAATCTTGTTGTCTCGTATTTTGCAACCAAAGTTTTGCCTCTCCTTGTGTTAGTGTGACGCCGAGCCGGTCTTTGTAGACCTTCTTGTTTTTCCGCTCGTTTCCTTGGTTGCACTAACCCCAATCATCTCGTGTGTGTGTTCCACATCATTCGTGTTTCCATGATCACCATTTGGACATTTGATTTTTGGAACTTACCCACATTTAACAATACACTTGATCTCGGATTTCATCATTTGGCTTTCCACCACCCTAACCCACCACCATATTTGCTAGCTTTTGCGTGTGTTTTTGTGTGAGTACCCCAACACAAATCGATTTGCTCTCGGTATCGTTAGTTGACCCAATTCCATCACTTCAAGGTAAGACCCAAAGGTAGTTTTCTCCACTAACCACCACCATATAGCTATTGCCTTGATATCATGGATAGGAGCGGAGATAAAGCGAAGGACGACGGAGTCCTCCACAACAACGAGAGGTTGGTTACACAACACAACCTATGACTCAACGCCAAGAGTTCAAGGAGCAACTCACCTTGTTTGAGACACGCATCGACGAGCAATATGAGGAAGTGGCGCACAACTAAACCGTTGTGAACCAAGATATGTCTCTACTTCGTGAAGCTACAGACAACTTGAATGACCCAAGCAACCGGCACTGCCGGCCCCAAGCAACCGGCACTGCCGGCCACAAACCGCCGGCACTGCCGCCCAAGCATCCTGACGACGCTACAACAGGCCTGACCGGCACTGCCGCTGGGATCACCCAGGCACTGCCAGCCCCACCGATTTGACTTCATCTCAGCCGTCTATTTATCATCTATGGACCTTGATACTTTATTCTAATGCCCATTTTACCCCTGTACAAATTTGGACCTATAAGTACCTCTTCCCCCACCTCAATTAGGGTTTAGACAAGATTTGGCTTAAACTACTTTGAGTTTTGTCTCCCTAGAACTATGTCCTTTGTATCAAGGCACTCTTGAGGGATTTCTACTCTTCATGGATGATTCAAGGCTTTCCCCTCTTTCATCCAATTTCTAGTTGGATCTCCATCACCAATCTCTCACTTCTTAGATTCTACCAAAGGGTCTCTCTAAGAAGTGGTTCTATTGGTTTGGTCTAACCTACCAAGGGAGTAAATTTGGTTTGTGTTGGGTTGTGTGTGTTTTGATTTGTGTTTGTGTGTGTTCTTCCCCTTTCCCATCTTTCCCCATCCACACACTTGGTCAAATTCGTGAGATCTGGGCACATCCTAGCCCTTAGGCCTCATCACAAAGCCCATGCAAGCGATTAAGTAACGAATTGCATGCCTCGGTATCGCTCCAGAAACTTACGTGCCTACCAAGTCCAAGTCAGGAAACTTGACACCCAAATTTGCAGCTAGCTACTGCGCCCAAATCGATCTGAACCCCGACCGAGGAACTTGGACATCAAGGCTGTAGTAGGTGAAGTGTAATTTCACCTGATAATTCAACACATAATCAACAAAGACTATGAAAACAGTTCTCCTGCTCACCACCCCAGTACACTGCATGAAATGAGTCTGCTACGTGTGCCGGAATGACATAACAGGTGCTAGACAGAGTATGTACTGCACCCTGGAGAGAAGATTTGCGCCGAAGAGGTCTGGAGCAACGGGCAGGTAGTCCATCGCGCTGCAAAAAAGATGCCCATACCAAGAACTGCTGAGATGGCGCCGCCAGCCACGACTGTGTTTTTTGAGCTCCCGACCACCAAGGATGCGCCTTCAAGCTTGCGCTACCTAAGTTTCTGCCACCATGACCACTTCCTTGAGCTCATGAGGCGGGGCCGCCGGATGCCAAAGAAGAGGCATGCGGCTGGCTCGGAGAAGATGAAGACCTCACCTCCATGCACGCACCAAAGCTGCTCGTGCAAGACATGAGCGGCATCCAGGGTTACAACACCAGCTGCCAGGGGAACGAAACCAAACCCAATTCATGGATAGCCCACCTATGCGCGATAGGAGGGCGTGTGCGTCCTCGTATGAACATGGCCGTGTGGTGTCGGAACAGGATTATAGATGCAATTCGACGTATAAGTGATGGAGGAATTCCGATACAATCACAGCGTCACGCCGTAGTCAGATCCACGAGTTCTAGACTCGGAGAAGGAGAAGGGAAAAGAGTCCTCTATGGGAATCGATTACATAGCAGGTGCCCTTCACTGGACGACCTCGACTCCTTAAGTACCCTAGGCCTCCCGCCTTGCCTGTAGATGGGCCTCACGGATGGCTTGACATCCTTCAGCTCGTCTCTTCCCCTAGACAGCCCTCCTCAGGTGCCAGGTCGTGACATTACCCTCCCGTGGAAGCTCGGCTTGTCCCCAAGCCGGTGATGATGTGTAGGCGTTGACGATGGCGTAGACCGGTTCCCACAAGTCGCACGATGAAGGCAACCCAGGCCACTGCACTTTGATCTGGGGTGACATCTTGCTCCCCCGTCGGATCATCCATTCCCCCTCCACCGCTTTAGGCTGCACCACTTGATGGAGACGCATTAGGGCAATCGGTAGAGTGGAACTTACCTCATCCATTGGTTTCAGTCCTTTCTTCAGCTGCGACACATGCATGACTGGATGGATGCGAGATGCCAGAGGTAGTTGCAGCTTGTACGCCACTTTGCCAACCCTTTGCAACACCAAAGAGGGTCCAAAGAACTTGAATCCCAATTTCTGTGATGACCTCCGCTCCACTAATGTTTGCACATAAGGCTGCAGGCGCAAATACACATAATCCCCCACTTTGAATTGGCGCTCACTTCTGTGTTTGTCAGCCTGAACTTTCATCCCGGCTTGTGCTCGCTCCAGGAGTTGCCTGATTACTGGAATAAGAGCAGCTCTCTCTCGCAGCCATGCCTCAACATCGGTGTGACTAGGCAGAGAACTAGTTTCCACCGCAAAGTGTCGCGGATTGCGCTCATAGAGCACCTAAAACGGCGATCTTCCCAGAGCACAATGGAATGTGGTATTGTACCAGCACTCAGCTTGTGGCAGCCACTTTGCCCATTGCTCTAGCTTGGAATGAACAAGACAACGCAGGTAGGTTTCCAAACATTGATTCAACCTCTCTGTCTGTCCATCTGTTTGAGGGTGGTAGGAGGAACTCAGATTGAGTGTCGTATCAGCCAATTTGAACAGATTTTGCTAAAATGCACTGATAAAAATCTTGTCCCTGTCTGATATGATGACCTGTGGCATCCCATGGTATATATACACCTGGTCCAGGAACACCTGAGCATTTGTTGCCGCTGTGAAAGGGTGCCCGAATTTAGTGAACTTGTCAATAACCACCAAGATGCAGTTGTATTTGCTTGACATTGGCAACCCTTCGATGAAGTCAAGACTGACTGTGTGCCAAGCAGAGGCAGGAATGGGCAATGGTTGTAATCTACTTGGAAGCTTGCCATGTTCCACTTTAGCGTGATGACAGATTCGACACCGGGATATGTAGTTGACCACATCTTGCTTGAGCCCCGGCCAAATAAAGAGTTGCTTGATCTTCTAGTACGTTGCCAAAACACCAGAATGCCCTCTCAAGCCACTGCTATGCAGAGCTATCAGAACATCTTCATGTGCCTGCACATTATTCCCCAGCCAGATGCGCCCATGCTGATGGAGGATGCCGTCCTGCAATGTGAAGCCTTGCTCATTGCTCTTGTTGATGCTCAGTTCTGTTAACAGCTGTTTTGCTTTTTCATGTTGCTGATAACCTTCAATCACTGTCTCCATCCAACGTGGCCTCACCACTGACATTGCCATCATGGAATATTGTTGTGGTTTGCACGACAAGGCATCTGCTGCATTGTTTGAGCTGCCTTTGCGATACACAATCTTGTATTGGAGTCCCATTAGCTTGAAGAAAGCCTTTTGTTGGATGGGTGTGTTGAATTTGTGATCACCCAAATGCATGAGGCTAATGTGGTATGTGTAGATAGTGAACTCCCGGTGCTGCAGGTAGGACTTCCACCTGTCAATCGCCATGAGGATGGCCAGGCATTCCTTATCATAAATGGATAATGTTTGGTTCTTCACTCCCAATGCCTTGCTCAAGAACTCCAATGGATGCCCTTGTTGCATCAACACAGCTCCCACTCCAGTTGCACACGCGTCTGTTTCCAAGACAAACTCCTTCGTGAAGTCTGGCAGAGCCAAAACTGGGGCCTGTGTCAGGGCCTGTTTGATAGCTTCAAAAGTTGCTTGCACCTCTGAGGTCCACAGGAATTGGACTTGTTTCTTCAATAAGTGAGTGAGTGGACGACACAATATCCCAAATTGGCGGATAAACTTGCGGTAGTAGCCTGCCAACCCCCAAAACCCCGCAGTTGCTTGAGGTTTGTCGGCGTCGGCCATCCTTGGACTGCAGCGATTTTTGTTGGATCAGTGGCTACTCCTTTGGCACTGATGATGTGGCCCATGTATTCTAGTGACGGTTAAGCAAAAGAGCACTTCGAGCGCTTCACATAGAACTGGTTTTGCTGCAGCAGGCGAAACACATCCCTAAGATGCTTCTGGTGCTCTTCTAGGGTTTTGCTGTAAATTAGTATGTCGTCAACAAACACCAACACATCATGTCTGATCGCATGCGCAAACACTGTGTTCATGGCGGCCTGGAATGTCGCTGGAGCACACGTCAAACCAAACAGCATCACCAAGAATTCATAGTGCCCACTGTACGTGCGGAAGGCAGTCTTACACTTGTCTACCTCTGCGACTCTGATCTGATGGTAACCAGATCGCAGATCAAGTTTAGTGAATAATTTGGATCCTGCGAACTCGGCCAGCAATTCATCCACGACAGGCATCGGGTAGCGGTCCTTGACTGTGACGGCATTGAGGTGGCGATAGTCCACACAAAATCGCCATGTTCCATCCTTTTTTCGCACCAACAATACTGGAGAAGCGAATGGGCTGTGACAAGCACGGATTATACCTTGATGAGCATTTCCTTTATCTGCCTCTCTATCTCATTCTTTTGCTGTGGAGACTAACGGTAAGGTTTGACATTCACAGCTTGGACACCTGGCAGTAATGTGATACGATGATCAAATTCCCTTCGCGGAGGAAAACCTGTGGGTAAATTGAAACGAGTGTGACGTTCCTCTAACACTTGCTCGATCTCCATTGGCACCACCTGAGGCTCGCCGTTGCTTGACACATTTATCTGAACAATGTGTTCTAGTGCCCGCCAAAGCTTGAAACTCGACTAGTGATATTGGTTCACATTTCTGTAATTTGGTTCGCATGCCTTTTAACTTGATTCTCGCTCCTTTCCACTTGTATTTGATGGCTTTCTTCACCCAATCCACCCACATAGGAGGCAAGCTTTCCAACCAATCCATGCCCAACACCATGTCGTACCCAGGCACACTAAAAACACGAAAGGATGTTGTGAATGTGTGCCCTTAGCACTCCCATTGCACATCCGGAGCAGCTTGATTGACTCTGGAATGCCCTCCATCTGCAAGTGTAACATGTACTGCAGGAATTTCGACAGTGTGCCGCCCCAGTTGCTGGACATTGTCTGCACTAATGAAATTGCCCCCACTGCCAGAGTCTATTAGCAGCAGCACTTGTTTCCCCTTGCAAATGCCTTGAAGTCGCATGTTGGCGCTTGACTGGACACCCGCCAGAGCACAATGTGAAATGTGCATAAGAGTTTCTTCCTCACTGGACGTTTCCCCTTATGTGCCTTGGTCAGAAGCTTCCATCTGCAACACTTTCATTAGTTCTTCCACCACATTGAGCGATAAATTTTTGATGCGCTTGTGGCCTGGTTGGAACTTCTCCCCACAGTTGAAACATTCACCTCTGGCTCGTCGCTGCTCGCATAAGGATTCGACTCTGTCATCCCATGGGCATTTGAATTTGCTTCTTTCATCTGCTTGGGGTTTGCTATCAGTCGCTGGTGACAGGATACCCTTGCCTGAGAATCCCGATTTGTGATAAACCGGCATGCTGTCACTTGTGTACTTGGTGCTTGCATAGGTGCACATTTCTTCCGGCATTTCCTCCTGTTTTTCAGCAAGAACTAACACAACATCAACTGTTCGAGGATTTGCAGTCTAATAGCTCGTTTGATGTCTTGATTTAAACCAATAATGAATTTTGTAACAAAGAAATCTTCATCATAATGCTTGTTGTAAACTAAAATCTTATGTCTAATGCTCTCAAATTTGTACTTATATTTCTCTACTATATCAGTTTGTTTGCACCTCTCTAATGCCTCTAAGTATCTATGATGCTTATCTTTTTCAACTTTAAGATGTATAGCTACACACAGTTCTTCCCAATTATCTATATCGTGTTCTGCTTCATAGGTTTGCAGCCACAGAGCCGCATTACCAATGAAATGCATGGTGGCAAAGTTTGCACATGAATCATGATCTACATCATACAAGGCAAAATACTTTTTGCACACTATCTTCCACCACTTCGGATTGTCTCCGTCGAAGCGTGGAAACTCAGTTTTAGGTTGCCTAGAATTACTACGACCATGCCTAGAGCCGAAACGAGCAAATTCAGTGTACATCTCGGATGGATCACCAACATCGAACTTGAACGGTGAGTGAGGAGTAGCACGCGTACCCTTGTCCAGGGTTAGCGCTGATGCACAAGAGGCACCAGCCAACTGACCCTGATTTTGATGTTCATCACTGTGCCATCCTAGCCGAGAGGTATTGAGCAGGTAGACTCGTTGGAGACTCCAGCGCCGACACCCGCGCCCCCCCTGCATCGATCGATTTCTGCAGCGTGCAGATGGTGTCGTCGATCTGCGGCACCCAAGCGCTCAACCCTTTGAGGGACTCGGTGAGCGACTTGATGGCATCCGCAGTCTCGGCGCCCTGCTTCATCAGCTCTCCCATGTCCGCTTGCATCTTCTCCATGGTCACAGCGTCACACTGTGCCCACACGCCCGCCACGGCCGTGAGCGCCTTCCTCCTCTCCGACACGCCCCCAATGATGACAAGGACACGACCCTGGGCCGGGATTTACCAGTAGTTAGGAGATCTGTCCGCCCCTTCGATTCGCCGGTGAGGTGTGCATGCGGCACCACCCCTACTCCTCCGCCACCAGCGCGGCCATCTCCGCCGCCACCAGATCTGCTCGATCTATAATTTTTTCAGGGTGGAAATTTTTGGGGATTGTGGAATTTGGTGGCTGGATCTACTGCTCTGATACCATATGTGGCGTCGGAACATGATTATAGATGCAATTCGAGGTATAAGTGCTGGAGGAATTCCGATACAATCGCTGCATCACGCCGGAGGTAGATCCACGAGTTCTAGACTCAGAGAGGGAGAAGGGGAAAGAGTCCTCTACGGAAATCGATTACATAACAGGTGCCCTTCACTGGACGACCTTGACTCCTTAAGTACGCTGGGCCGTCCGCCTTGCCTGTAGATGGGCCTCACGGATGGCTTTGACGTCCTTCGGCCTGTCTCTTCTCCTGAACAGCCCTCCTCAGGTGCCAGGTCGCGACAGGCCGGCGCCACCGGCAAGGAAAGAGGGCCAGAATTGATGATGGCGTCTCTTTACCTCATCGATCATGTCTCTTTTTTTTTTGTTACTGCTGCTGATGGTTTTGCTTGAATCCCATCTCGGGATAAGTTTATTGGAAACTACCTCTTGCGCTTTCGTTTGTTGAATTTCGAGACCTTCATAAATTGCCACGGCAATGAACTTTGATCTCCATCGTTGTTCCTCTTGCTTGCGTTATACTAAAAGAATCTCATCTGTTCCCTCTTGCTTGCGTTATACTAAAAGAATCTCATCTGTTTTCGAAATTCATCCCGACATGGATTCCTGCTCCTATACGTTTATTCCCAAATTCCCCATTCAGAAAGGGGATAGAACCCGATGCAGAAATCGGGATGAATTTGGTAAGCAACATGATGGGCGATCGGCGAATCGGGGCAGCGTAGAGAGGGTGCAGGCGTTGGAAGGCTGCGCGTGTGGGATACAAGTTGGGCCAGGCCTAAGCGGACGAAGGAAGCGCTGCTCGTCGGATGGCCGGGCTGGCATACCGCTGACTTCTCTCTTGTGCCACCGATTTTTTATGGCGTACAGGACGGGAGCTGATCTTCTATTGTAGGAGAAGGAAAAGAGATCCATCGCCAATCGTGTGTGACATGGAGATGGGAGCGACTCGGGATGTGCAGTAAGTTTTGTTCCACATCGGTAAGCTGACATCGCGGAGGAAGTATAGGGACAAGACATACGTTTTTTTTTAGACGTACGAAAATTGATCCGGGTTTTTTTACGGATGAAAATTTGTTCGATTTTTTGACCTACCAACACCACCAATCCGTAACTTATTAGTAGAGATAGAATTGCGATATTAATATAGTCTAAACAGTATGCTAATCGATCGAGCTCTATCCCGACGGGGGCTAGTCCGAGTGGACTTTGTCTTCTCCTCATAGCCTCTCAATCTATACATACATGGATTCTGCCTACTATTGAAGTAGTTACGATGGAGAACCCTGACGGCGGTAGCCACGTCCTGAATTTTCGATTGGAAGACGGATACGCCATTGTCGGCGCAAGCAGCAAGGACCATCACATCGTGAACATTCAACTTGCTGGAGACATTACCAGCGCTGAGAGCCCTGCTGGTTGTTGTGTCGTGTGCAGTGAGCCCTTGAAGTGGGTAATCGTCGGGCAGTGCGGCCATCGCGTCGTGTGCTCCAAGTGCATGATCCGCATCCGCTACATCAACGGCGACAAAACCTGCTGTATCTGCCGGGCTCATTGCCCCACGGTCATGGTTACCAAGGCAGGCGGCACCGGCGGCGCGGTTGTCTCTGCGTTCAGGGAGTACTGGTACCACACAAAAACGGGGGCGTACTTCGATGATCTGAAGCAGTACCAGGCGACGAGGGAGGCATGCAAAACGGAACTATCGCCCTATTATCATCCGTTGGTATGTTATTTCCCAAATACTATTACAGTACGTTTTATATGCATGCCATTTGCAGTTGCAAAAAATTATTGATCCCTCTGTTCCATAACAAGTGTCGAGGTTTTAGTTCAATTTAGTCCGAATTTAACCTAAAATCCTGACACTTATTATGAATCAGATAGAGCACTAATATTATTTCGTGGGATGTGCTTCGATGCACGCCCTCCAGCCTCGAACAATTATAAATAGTTGGGTTTTTTTTAATCGTAGCACGGTCATCTATAAGTACATGAATGAGAAAAGATGGGGATCACCAAACCTCAACTCCCTAACACCCTATGTAGAGCCATGGCGAGCGAACGAATGACTATCACCACCGTTCCCATACGTCTATACTCGGAAGGATCATGGACAGCTTAAACTACTTCCAACGAGTCAGATTCTACCACCAAAGATTTTAGTGACTATGCTAGTTGCAGTCCTGCAAGCAACCCAAAGCCTCCATGCATCGCCGAAAATTTTATAGCATAGTCAGTAAAATCGCATCCTGCTGCTATTAAGTTCCCTCCCATCTCTGATGATTGCTCCAGACGCTCCTCTTCCTGAATCTGGGTAGAAAGCAGAGTCGTCATTCAGTTTGTAAACACCCGTGGCCATCCACCGTCCTGTACGGATCACATTTCCAGCACCTGTCAACCTTAAACTATATGCCAAAATTCCTTTGATATTTATGATAATCCTTTCCGGTGTTGGGGCAGCTTCTTTGTTTTTGATATGTTGTCTCGACCACCAAATATACCAGCTCGCCATCATAATAATCTCTGCAATATTCTGAACAATGCACACTAGGAAGCTCATCCAAGACCATAGACCATTCTCAGTCAAATGACTAGAGCCGCTCTGATGCACTCGCCAAACCCAAACCTTAGCAAATCCCCTGAGATCTTGGGCATCGTAAGAGCATATATATAGCATAGATCGTCCGCATCAACCGAACACATAGGGCAATTAACTGATGATCCAATGTGTCGGTTTGCCAACGTGCAGTAGCAGGAGAACAATCCCATGCAAAGTTCTACATATGAAAAATTAAATTTACAAGATACTTTAGTTTGCCAATTTTACTTCCAAACTTCATGGGGAGATGATCTGTCAGAGGAATCAGATCGCTGCACTCTACTTCGGTACTTTTTTTTGAAACACAGATATTTATGATAATCCTTTCCGGTGTTGGGGCAGCTTCTTTGTTTTTTGACATGGGAGGAGTCCGTTAAGAGAGACCTGAAGGTTTGGAATATCGACAAAGATTTAGCCATGGATAGGGGTGCGTCGAAGTTAGCTATCCACGTTCCGGAACCATGACTTGGCTTCGAGATCTTATGGGTTTCAACTCTAGCCTACCCCAACTTGTTTGGGACTGAAAGGCTTGGTTGTTGTTGTTGTTGTTGTAGACATTTTATTAACTTTGGTCGGTATTGTGCCCGACATGACCCTGGTTATACTATTTGGATAGTGATCAAACCACACATTGTGGTACCCAGGTGGTTCTACCACACCCAATGCTGCCAACTCGTGAGCTGGTTTATTACATGATGATCGATGGACATAAATCATGCGATAATCCTTGAAGGAAAGCCCAAGTTGAAACTTCGCTTCTCTAAATAGGGCTCCAAGAGGTGCATCTTCATAACTATCTGAAGTAATCGCCTGTGTTGAAGGATCGATGTTAACCATGATCCAGTTCACCTGGGGAGGCTGTCATGTGTGTAAGGGGATGGGGTGGACTATTATTTTTCTTGAAAAATTCAGTCCATTGCTTCTGTGTCTACGGCTGGAATTCCTCCACTGAAAGGCCACGTTTTCAGCATTTGCTTTGTTTCGTTCTGTCCACCAACACCAGAACAAGGCAACAGTAGTCATCATCTCTTCATAATTCGGAGTTAGCACTTTGTGTAGCAGTTCCATGCTTGAAGTGCATTCGAGGAGTTTTGCCCTTAGCTGATGAGGAAGCAGCGCTCGCCACACCTTCTCTAAATCAGAGCAGCAGAGGAACATGTGTGCGCTATCCTCGAACAACCTGAAAACAGATGCAGACTTCACAGAAAAACAGTCCATTTTGTTTACATGCCAAGCTATAAAATCAGACTGTCCATGATTTGGTAGAGGAATGCGTAGTAGGATCGATACACTCCACATCTACCAAGTACCAACCAGAAATTTTCTCCAATGATTTCTTCGTCAAGATCCGATATCCTGGAGGACTTGTACTATCTACCACCTACGCCATGGTGCCGCCACTAGTGACTTCGCAAAATCTGAAACTTAGCAATTATATGATTGTGACCGAAATCATGCATAACATAGGCAACCGGTATACATGCTGACACCTAGAGCGTAGGTTGATGATTTCCTAAGTGTATTTTCTTTCTGAAATTTGCTGGTTGGTGTTTAATCATTTCCATCCTGTTTTGCAGCCTTTTTTCCTGATACTTCTTGCTTCAAGCATTATTATTGGAGCACTTATCGGCGACGCCGGTGCGAGAGAGACAAAGCACAAGGCGTTGAAAGTGCTAGCGTTTGCCCTGAGCATGTCCATCTGCCTGTCGATAGTTAGTTTTTTCTGGTTCTTCTACAAGTGTAATCGAGATCCTTACAGAGCTGACGACGATGATTTCCCCGCCGTAGCTCGTAAACTGCAAATAAAACCGTAGAAACAGAACAAAAGTACACCAGTATACAGAGCAGAGGATTTAGTAGGAGAAGGGAATTTCTTTTGCTTTTTTTTAGCAAACGCCATCATGGCTGTTTTAGGGAATCTCTCTTACTTGGTTCTGTTTATTCACTAGTAAGTGGAGCATTACTTCCTAAACTAGTTCAATGCATCTGCGTCGCCATGGTTTTTTTCTCAACTTTGTCGGAATATAATTGAAAACCCAATCGTATGTTCTCCTATGATGTCAGGGACGTTATATTCACCATTCCCCGTCTCTAGCAAAACAAAATCAGGATCCAAACAATCTGAAAGTCGAAAACAACTGTTAGACTTATCCAAACAGCTCTAGTAGACAAAAATTTAAAATCAAAAGAAATGAGCGAGCTGAGATGATATAATGCCAATTAGAGCATGTCTAACAGACCCCTTAAATTTCTGCCCCGTATAACACGAGTAGAGGGTCCTGTATTCGATTTTGATCGGCCGAAAACTCGTCCGAGCTAGCAGACCCCGTATCCCTAAACTGTAAAAGGGTATATTCCTAGAATATACCAAATCATTTTTTTTTCTTTTTCCTCATCTTCCTCCTCTCCTTCTTCCTCCTCCAACCACCCCCTGCCCCAGGCCCTGCCCGCCCCGGCCGGCCGCCGCCCCCCGCCGCCACCGGCCCTGCCCCCGCCGCCGCCCCTGCCGCCGCCACCGCCCTGCCCGCCCGCCACGGCTCCGCCCCCAGCCCGCCACCGCCCTGCCCGCGCCCGCCCGTCCTCGCCCACCACGGCCCCGCCCGCCCGACCACGCCCGCACCCGCCCGCCCCGCTCGCTCGCCCGCCCGCCATGGCTCCGTCCGCCCGCCCCGCTCGCCCGCCCGCCATGGCTCCGTCCGCCCGCCACTGCTCCGTCCGCGTCCACCACGCCCGCGCGTCCCTGCATCTCCGGCTTGGCTGCACCCGCAGCTGCCGCTCGCACCGCGTCGCGCCTCGCACGCTCCCTGCCCATGCCGGCTCCGACGCCATCGGGTGCACACGCGCCCGGCTGCTCCAACCGTCACGATTTTCTGAAAGTTCAGCGCGCCACGAGTGAGGGGTTGGCCCTGTATTCAGCCTCCCGCCCCGTACAAGTAAGGGGCCAAATGCCACATCGTAGCCAAAACTGTAAAAAATCGACGCGGGGGCCTGTTTTACGGGGTCCGCTAGACGGCCGGGTAGAGCCATACCCCGTATATCGGCGGTTATTTTACGGGGTTGGGCCTTTTAAGGGGTCTATTAGACATGCTCTTAGGCAAAATAGGATGATGGTTTGAAACCCTATTTTGATAGTATGGTTGATCCAGGGCTGAGAAGGTAAAATCTGAGGCCCTGTGCCAAATACTAAAATGGGCCCTATTTCACTAAAAAATCCAACTAATGAACATTATAATAATTTACATAGCAACTAATATATTAAGAGTCATACATATTCAAGTTCCAGTAAAAGATAATTGTTCACGCGGTACAAAATAACTGTTCACGGGGTTAAAGAAAAGTTCATGAGATTGGAAATTTGTTGCTATAAAAAATTGTACATACATTTCAAAAAAATATGTTCATAAGTTCCAAAAATTGTTCATATTAGTGAAAAATGTTCAAAAGAGTTTGACGTTTGGGCTATTTTAAATATCCTTGTATATAGTTGCACCCGTACTATAATAATATTTTATAAGTAGGCAATAGTTTTTTTTACGTTGTAAATTAACATTTTGTTGAGAACCGTAAGAACACTTATTTTGAATTGTATAAGCAATTATTTTGAACCGTATGAATAATTAGTTGTGAAACTGGTTACAAATTTTGGAACTAATAAAATATGCATTGAAATTATCTAGAATCTCCGGATGTTGATTAATGTTTTGTGGATCAATTTTTCTGTATATCTAAATTTAGATAATGGGTCCAGCACTGAAGTTCCTAAGTAAACAAATGAACAGTGCAAATCAATTAGTATATTTTTGGACTGAAACAAGTGGGGAACTTCTTGAAGCGCACGGAATTCATGAAGGAAGCCTGGGTTATAATCTTTCACAAAGAGATCACCAAGCACCAACCGTCAAGCCAACTAGGAGGTCACCCTTCAAAAGTAACAAATTCACGGTCTTTCACTAGAACAAATCGTAGCATAGAGCTCAACACTATGAAAGGATGTAAAACAAGAACACTAAAGGTGTTGAAATCCTTCACACTCAAATCTCAACATATCAACAAGTTCTAGGGAGGAATTAAAAATGAATAATAATGGAGAAAATCAACAAATGACTCTCAAATCTAGATCCCAAGCATTCCTCTCACTTAGAGGAGAAATAGATTGGTGGAGATTGTAGATCTATATCTCCTCTTCCAAATCCCTCAAGAAGATGCAAGAATCATAGTATGGATGGGAGAGGAAGCGGTAGAGATTGTAGATCTAGATCGCCTCTTCCAAATCCCTCAAGAAGATTCAAGAATCATAAGATCTACAATTTTCACCAATCAATTTCTCCTCTAAGTGAGGGGGACTCTTGGGATCTAGATTTAGAGTCATTTGTTGATTTCCTCCATTGTTCTTCATCTCTAGTTCCTCCATAATATTTGTTGCTTTGGTGGGATTTGACTATGAAGAATTTGAACACCATTGGTGTTCTTGCTTTTAAATCCTTGCATAACTGTTGAGCTATCCATTACGATTAGTTCGAGTGAGATACCGTGAGATTTTTACTCTTGGAGGGTGTCCTCCTAGTTGGCTGGGCGGTTGGTGCTCGGGTGACCTCTTCGTGGAAGATTGTGAAGAGGCCCAAGCTTCTCCTTCATGGAGCTTGTAAAGTGGTTGTGGAGCTTGCCATCTTCAGAGTGGAGGAAAATCTAGCCATAATGGAAAGGTCTTTGTCCTTCATGATATTGGCTTGGAGAAGAAGGTGAGCCTTCGTGGTGTTCGAGAGACCTTCGTGGTAGCCCGCATCTCTCCAACGTGACGTACTTCAATTCACTTCGTGTGATGGAACACGGGAACACATCTTCATATCTGCATGCCTCGTCTATCTCTATACCCGAGTTTACTTTTCTTGTGATACCATCGTTCTTGAAGTATTTATATCTTGCTATACATATATGTTGTGCATATCTTGCTTATCTTGAGCTGTTGGTGTTGCACTTAATTCAGCCTAGCATATTTAGATTTTGTGCTTGTAAAATAAACGTTAGTTTAATTCCGCATTCTTACAAGCCAAATCCGTAATCTTTTTAAAATCTCTACTCACCCCCTCTAGGCGACATCTCGTCCTTTCAACCTATCTACATGAACAACCGATAAAGACGTCCAAAATCAAAAATGCAAAAGAAGATGCATACAAATTCCTTTTTCGGTGAACTTGGGTATGTTGAAAACCTACCAACAAGCTCAAGAGCCTCACACGGAGAAACACCAAGAAGCGACAAGAATAGGGGATGCAAAGTATTCAAAGGTGAGATCCTAAGCCGATGTGATCAAGTTACCCAATTGAAAGCCCCTTTAGATAGTGTGTTATCTATCCTACAACCCGGTCTCCTAACAACCACCTTGAGACCAGTTAAAGGAAAAATTAGCAAGGCCATACCTTTGCCTTGCGCATCCCGCTTGACCTTGATGATGACGCTTCATGCTTCATTCAAGACGAAATGCTTCACTTGATCATTGTTGCTTTGTGAAGACTCATAATTGGTTCCCCCATACACCACTATAGGATAGCTATTAAGGCATGTCTTCATATATCCATTATCACCAAATGGACAACAAGCTTCAAGCATATGATCTTCTTGAGATTCTGATCTTGAACTTCCCCATCTCAACCTTGATAATGATCACCACTTGAGGTCATCCACTCATGAGCTATATGAGATCTTTAATTTTATGCATGCCCATGGAAAGATGCCTAACCCACATAGAAAACACAAAGGCACATATATGATGAGTTTTTTCACAAAGCATAATTGATAAATCTCACAATACCACAAGATCACATGATCTTTGGTACATTATATATGCTTCATGTGTTGACCAACTTGAATTCAATATTCACTCTTAGTCTTGGTCAACCTTGTATATCCTCATGATCTATCATAATATCTTGAGGTACATGAAGATCTCTGCATTTGATTGTGTGCTCTAAACCTTCGTCAACCATAGCTCAACTCATGAGATTATCATGACACTGGTTTAGATCCATATATTGAATTCTTATCTTGAAATCAAACTCTCAAGATTTCGATCTTATTATATTCTTCTCTTCAAATCGATGATCTTGACGCCAATACTTAAGGTATATCTTTATCTTCATGGCAATCACACTAGAATCCAACATATGGACTACAAGCAATACCTATGGAATATTCCTTCATATAAACTCAATGAAAACATAGTCCATAGAGATTGTCATTAATTACCAAAAACATATATCGGGGAAATTACGCTTACAAGTTTTAACAATATTATGTTATCTATGAATTGTTTTATCTCCACCACCCTTTATGAGAGAGTAGACAAGTGAACCCATGAACCCCGGTCCACTTTTAATTATAAGAAACAAATTTTACTTGCTTTTACTAGTCCTTTAAATTCTCTGCAACTATTAAATCCAAAAAATACATTTACTTTTTTGCAAGCATAAATAGAAACCCCAAAATTTATTTAATTTATTCTTTTTACTTTTATATTTTAGTAATAGATTAATTTACTATTTTATTTTGTTTCACTAATATGAAGCCCTATGCTTGACAACCACACTGTGGAGTTGGGGGCATAAGACGAAATACTTTGTTGTGTATGTTGTTAGAAGAGGCTAGAATAAGGTGTCCGCCTTAGATCCCAGAGACTTTGATACAAACCCTAGATTCAACCTTTGGGGGGGGGACACACTTGCATCACTCTGCACTTGGAGTCCCAACGAGTTGGCATACACATAGCTGGTGTCAACACTCGCCTAGCTTGAACCTACAACTCACCTCCTTTGCACATGCCCCTGACAATACAGCTCTAATGCACTGTGATTTCCTCCTGCCGGATGCCAACCTACTTCGTCCCATTTTCTCATTGAAATCTGAATATTAGTGGCTTCAAGATATGAGAACTTGGACCCCAAAGCCGACATGAAAGGATTTGTTGTGCTATATTGATGTCTCCCAAGTGCGGGAGATCAATGTAGTACCTTTCAATGAGTAAAGGTTGTCGAACTCACGAGGAG
Source organism: Lolium perenne (assembly GCF_019359855.2). NCBI lineage: Eukaryota > Viridiplantae > Streptophyta > Magnoliopsida > Poales > Poaceae > Lolium > Lolium perenne. Next base: position 163,710,490 of record NC_067245.2, on the reverse strand, counting down.
CTGAAGGTATTAATTAGCAAGTTTGACAAGTAAAACAATTGAAGATGCAGCCGTTTTGTATTTTGGGTGTATAGTTTGCAATAAAAGTCAATGCTCTTTCAAGACAAATCCCAATCCTCTAGGCAGCAAAAAGATAAGATCAAGTGTGTGTGTACTTATATCTGGCAAGCGTTCCCAAGGGACATGGGTATGCTTAATTGGGCATGCGGCTTGTGTAACCCAGGTGCATATTCAGCAGAAGCCCACAAGGTTAGAAGTTGAAGCCCAAAGGATGAAGCTTGTCGAATAAGGAAAGATCAATGAAAGGAGTCGACATACTTCTAGTTAGGCAAGAAACATATGTAAACTGACCCGGACTAGACTTTGAGACCTAGCCTCCTATATAAAGGCTATGAGGAGCCATCAAAACGGATATAGAATCATTGTTGTAACCCTAGCTTGTTCTAGTTTGCGGCGATCTAGCCCTATAATCAATATTGTTGGATAGCCTTGTTTCTCTGACCAATCGACGAAATCGCTAGCACGCCACTTTTCTCTGAAACCCTAAGTCCATCATCCATGGGCATTTCCGAGCTTACCCCTCGTCACCAAGGGCGACATGGATTACTTAGCAGGAATATTTATAACAAGATGGTACATAAGTATCTTGTCAAGTTTTATTCTTGTAGGACGGAGACTAAACTAGGTGCAGCCAAATGAATGGGCAAGTACACCTCTTATGATGGGTCCTATGGCCATTTTCATGAGCAAACACATGAATCATTAAGACATACATTTCCGACCATAGCAGTTAGTTCAAGGGTCCTCGATATTAAACCCTCTGATGGAACTCAAAATACTGGAATACGGTTTCTGTCATTCTGTCCCTTCCAACCCTCTTTGTTTCATCAAAGTGCATTCCTATGAGCTCATATAGGTGAAGTAATATGTAGTCGGCGTTTGCGTACCACCATCGTAGAACCACATATAAGATAAAAAAATTGATAAAATACTCATTGCATATCATATAGAAATCATTGACAATGCATCCTATGCCCCCGGAAACATGGGGATCTACTCACAATGGTGAAACATAGTATGGATTTTAGTGGCATGTGAATTAAAACACAATCAATAAAGACAAGTTTCCACTCACAATCATGAAAATAGCACTTAAACAATATCGAGGGTTCAATCAATCACAACCTATGAGGGGATCAAAGTGGACCTTGGAGATGGAGATGGTGCTAATGTTTAGGATGATGTTCATGTTGATGGAGCAGCCTCCCCCTATACTAATGAGGAGTGGTGACGGTAGTGGCTTCGATTTCCCCTTCTCCGGAGGCTCCGAAACATCACGATATTCCCTCTCCCAGAGTAGGAGAGTACTTTTGCCTCTGCCGCTGCCTCTGTAAATTTGGGAAAAATATGGCGTATGTTTTTTTTTGCAGAACGAGGCGTCAGTAAAAAGGGAGAGCCAAGACGATGCTCGAGACCTGAACGGTCCTGGGTGGTGTGGCTTAGCAAGGTGGCCGCACCACCTGGTCTCTTTCGGCCCTCTTGGCTCCTCTCGCGTGCTTCTTTTGCCCATAGTCATTCTCCCGTTGAATAACTTCCACGGTATTTTTCCTCGAATTATTTGAACTCCAAAAGGTCCCTGAAAAAAGTATATGAAAAAGAGGTTTTCTGCCCGGCAGAAATTAAATATCAATGAAGGGGACTTTGTAGGAAAGTCCAGAAAATCATCTAAAAATGCATAAATAATGGTATATTAAAGAAAATATCATTCTAAAGTGTTCATATAGATTGCTATTATGACGATACAAAATGCACGTATCAACTCCCCCAAGCTTAAAACTTTGCTCGTCCTCGAGCAAATAAGCGAATATATCATATCATGCATGAATGAGCTTATGGTTGATCAACTAAATACGAGCATTGTATCATCAACTAACGCATGTTCAATTATCTTAAAAGATTTATAAACTATCAACCATGCAAATGAGGGAAGCATACATTGAAGTTATAGCAACTACACCTTACTATTGAACATGAACAACTATTGTATGTTGGACAATTGAACCATCCTCAGTTTTGTATTTGTCTTAATGGTATCCATTATGATTATCTTGACATTATTATTGAATTCACAAAATATATAAACTCCCATGTGACAACTAGTCACTTTGACCACTTTTGATGGGTTTTTTTTTTAAGGAATACGATAGGGGAAAACCCTACAGTGATTTTGTTTTAAATAATAAGAACCAAAATTCACGTCCCTAGGAACTTGAACCTAGGTGGCTGGGTTGTACATCCACTTCCCTAACCAAGTGATCTAGACTTTTGATGGTATTAATTAACCATCTTGTCTCTGAGTAACCAATACAAACCTTATTCGTGAATGTTTTAGTCATGTCTTATGCTCCACTCAACCTTTGTCTCACACTTTCCATTGTTAACCGAATCCTAGGGTGCCAACCTTTCAATCACTTTTCAATATAGCATATGTATTGAAATATCCATGACCTCAGTTTACTCATAGATTACTAAGTTGAACAAGAGTATCTCATGTCCCCTTGTTATCATCACTTCCTAAATCTGTATCCCACAAGACCACATCTCTATTTCAAACTCCAAATTAATTAACCATTTACCTTGATCTTTTCCTTAAACAGTCTCGCACTTCCATAAGCTTCATGCCTCCATTCATCCAATAGTTTTAGATCTAGTATTCTTTTCTCACCAGCAATTTTAAATTCAAAGTTTAGTTTCTTAACAGCTCACCTAGCTTTATGTTCTAATTCAACAGAGAGGTGACAATATTTACCATAAACCATTTTGTAAGGAGACATACCCATAGGATTCATAAAATCAGTACTGTAGGCCCATAATGCATCATTCATTTTAGTTGGCCAATCAGTTCTAGACTTATTAACTATCTTTTTGTAGAATGAGCTTGATTTCCATATTGCTAAGTTCAACTTGATCAGTTGTTTCAGGATGATAAGGTGATGCAACTATATGATTAACAACATATTTTGCTAATGTTTTTCTAGGAATACCACGTAAGAAATGAGAACCACCATCACTAATTAAAAATCTAGGTACTCCAAACCCGGGGAAGCTTCATTGTTGTAGCATGATCTGCACTTTTGGTTGGAATTGCATTGACCCACTTAGTTACACAATCCACTGAAACCAAAATATGAGTGTGTTTTGTTTTTGATGATGGGAAAGGTCCCATAAAATCAAATCCCCACACATCAAATGGTTCCAATTGAAATGAATAGTTCATAGGAATTTTATTCCTTTTACCAATATTTCTTACTCTTTGATATTTATCACAAATTTTAACATATTCAGCATAATCTTTAAATAAAAAAATAAATCAGATTGTAATACCTTTGTAGTTGTGCGGTCTCCTGCATGATGTCCTCCATAAGGACTGTCATGAAAATCGCTTATGATACCATGTTGCTCAAATTCAGGCACATGACGTCTAAAAATACCATTCACACTTTTCTTATAAACTAATGGATCATCCCAAAAGTAATGTCTAAGATCATAGAATAATTTATTTCTTTGTTGTGAGTTAAAATGTGGTGGCATAACTTTTTCAACAGTAAAGTTTGCATAATCAGCAAACCAAGGGGATGCAACTCTAGCACTAGACACATTAATGTTTGGAAGTTGTTCATTAGCAAAGCTATCATTAATAGGAATATGATATAGTGGTATGTTTTCCATTATAGATAAATGATCATCTACCGGATTATCTTAACCCTTCCTATCAACAATATGAAAAATCAAATTCTTGAATTAATAGAACCCATCTTAATCTCTGCTTAGCATCGTTCTTGTTCAGCAGATATCTAACAGAAGAATGATCAGAGTGCACTATGACTTTAGAATCAACTATGTATGGTCTAAACTTATCACATGCAAATATCACTACTAATAATTCTTTTTTAGTAGGAGCATAGTTTCTTTGGGCACCATCGAGTGTCTTACTAGCATAGTAAATGACATTAAGTTTCTTATCCACTTGTTGGCCTAAAACATCACCATCATCATAGCCACTAGCATCACACATAATTGCAAAAGGTAGATTCCAATCAGGAGGTTAAATTATAGGATAACTTATTAAATCATTCTTTAAAATATTAAATGACTCTACACATTCATCACTAAAAGATAAGGGGCATCCTTTTGCAATAAGTTAGTTAGAGGTTTTGATATTTTAGAGAAATCTTTGATAAACCTTGTATAAAACCCAACATGAAGAAGGAAGCTTCTTATACCTTTGATGTCATTGGGATATGGTAGCATTTCTATGGCTCTTGGCGCGGCCCACTTCAATGCCTCTTCTTGAAACACGCTGTCCAAGTACAACACCTTCGGGAGGCATGAAATGGCAGTTCTCCCAGTTAAGTACTAAGTGTTGGTCCTCACATCTCTCCAAAACTTTGTTAAGATTTACCAAGCATTTATCAAAGGAACCACCATATACAGAAAAGTCATCCATGAAAACTTCCATAATTTTCTCAATATAATCAGCAAATATATCATTCATGCATCCTTGAAAGGTGGCGGGAGAATTATATAAACCAACGGGCATTATCCTATAAGCAAAGGTACCAAAGGGACAAGTGAAAGTTTTATTTTCCTGATCATCTTTATGCATAGGAATTTGAGAGAAACCAGAATAACCATCTTGATAGCGAAAGTGTGAATGTTTTGATAATCTCTCCAGCATTTGATCAATGAATGGCAATGGATAATGATCTTTACGAGTAACTTTATTTAGTTTTCTAAAATCAATGCACATTCTACAACCAGTAACAGTATGTTGAGCTACAAGTTCATTTTCATCATTAGGGGCAAGAGTTATCCCACTTTTGTTAGGTACACAATGAACATGACTAACAAATTTACTATCAGATATGGGAAAATAATGCATGCTTCAATGACTTTGATTATCTATTTTCTTACCAATTGTTTGATTTTTGGATGAAGACAGTGTTGGTAGTCCACAACAGGCTATTCATCTTCCTCCACATTAGTTCTATGCATCCATAAAGTTGGGCTCATACCTTTCAAGTCATCAAGTGAGTAACAATGGCTGGTATATAAGATCTCAACACATCAAGTAACTTTGATTAATTCTCCTTTAGCTGAAAGGTTAGCACTAATAATAAAATGATATATATTCTTTTCATCAAGGTATGCATATTTCATATCTTCACGGAATAGTGTAAGTTCAAAACTAGGATCTTCCTTAAGTGGAGGTAACACTCCTAAATCATCAGGTGAAATGCGTAATTGTAATTGAGGTGGTTGTTGAGATAATATTTGTTCTAAAGTTTCCTTTTCCCTATCAGTAAAAGGTTCATCTTGATTAAGTACATATCGCTCCATCGCGTCCGATGAAGCAACAACCACATAAGAAAGAGTCCCCACTTTATCTTTAGCAAAATTTTCTTTTTCTAAATGCTTATCACTAAACTTAGAAAAGTTAAACTCTAGTTTTTCACTAGTGTATTTAATGAACACTGTCTCTTTAGGTAAACTAAGTTCAGCACCTACAGTATGTAATAAAGGTCTACCAAATATGATGGGATAAAATGCATCTTGAGAACAAGAAAGTACTATAAAATATGCAGGGTATTTAATCTTTCCTATTAGTACTTCAACATCTCTAGACATACCAAGAGGAAAAAATATGTTCTTTATTAGCAAGTTGGATAGCCATACCCGTCTCTTCAATATGCACGAGATCAATATCATCCTTAATTTCAAGATATAGATAATATGGTATCACACTTATACTTGCTCCAATATCACTAAGACACTGATAACATGAAGTCCCAATAACACATGATATACTAGGTTCACCCACTTTTGTGTTATTACCTCAAATTACTTTGGTGGAATATTCACATAAATAAACAACATAAGGGTCTTATTCATTTAATTACTTGATGGCCGAAATTTGATGTTGCACCTCAATTTGTTCATATGGCTCACATCATCTTCTAGAACTCTTCTTTGCAATATATAGTAGTAAGTAAATTTTTCTTTACTCTACTTGGATATGGAGGAGCTTCAACATACTGTTAGATTTTAGTAGATGATTCTTGATTAACTTGTTTAATAACGTTGGGTACAACAACAGAATGTTTAATAGACTCGACATAGACATCAAATCCTTTCTTGCAGACAACAATATCATTAGCAAAATATTTAGTAACTTCTACTAAAACATGAGGATCAAGGCCAAATATATTACTTTATTATTCAAAGAATATGGAAGAAGAAGAGAAATTCTCTACACATGAATATTTATATTCTAAGCGAGGTTAGTTACCTTTCTTAAGATCCCAATTATCAATATTCTCAAAAATAGTATACAATAAGTCCCATGCTTCATGTGCACTCTTATTAGTAAAAGTCCCTCTCGAGGAATTGTATAGAAATTCATTTTGATACTGAGGTAATCTCACATAGAAATTAATCAATATAATATTCTTAGAAAGACCATGACAATGATTCTTACAAAGGAGCCCCGCTAGCCTCCCACAAACTTGAGTGATATGTTCTCCAATATGAGCCCAAAAGTTAAAAATATGACAACGATCATCATAAGACTTCTTAGGACTATAATATTTGATGTAGAAAGCCTTCTTCAAAAGTTCCCAATCAAGACGGTGTTCATCATCCAATGATCTAAACCATTTGCAGTTCTCTCTCTACACATCGTGTACGCTTTGTCCTTAGACCTGAGATTTTTTGCATGTACTTAAGATATGAATCGACCTACTTAGGGGCTATCAAACGCTACACCATTACATGGTAGTTATAAAGGTAGATTTTGGGTTTTTCATGAAGCATGATGCGGGGCATGGTCAATCAAGATGGGATTTTCCCATCTCTTCATGAGAGAGATATCTCTAGGCCCCTCGAGTGATCGAATCCAGAAATGCACGGCCGTGCTACCTAAGGTTAAGAGTTAACCTTGTAAGGAATTCTGAATCACATGATCGAGAAAGAGTGGTTAGCTTGCAGCTGAACAATATTGTGGGGCAAAGGGAAAGACATGTACAAAATATTGTGATGGTTCGCTCGATATGATCTTTACGCGCATTTAGGAGCTGGCACGTCTTGCTAGAGGCCTCTACCAACTATTGTTCGAGTAGAATTACGTGTGTCATGTCTATTTGCACGTGAACCTATAGGGTCACACTGGAAGACTAATTCGAATTGGATCCGTATTAGACTAGGCTTAGGGTACTAATGGGCCTCAAGTGTTGAGCCCAACAGGGACGCCTATATAAGAGAGGGTGTGGTGAGCTGATTAGGGTTGAACCACTCCACCCAGCCGCCACTCCTCTCAGGCCTCAGTTGCACGGGCGAACCTAGCAGTCCAGCGTGCGACACTTCCAATTAGTACGTGTAGATACCTTGGAGGTGTTTCATATGTAGCACTTGGATGAGCCGCACAAGAGGGAGCTGTTCGTGGGACAAGGAGGAGGACGTAGTACGACTACACTGTCCCGATGTGCTTCACTGAGTTCCGCAACTACAGTTGGATGTAGTACGACTACAAGTGGTAATCTCGTGATCTATGAGTACAACAATCCTGGTTTACACGGTAGAAAATTTTAATTTATGCTAGTGTAGCCTACATGTATCCCTACATTTGGATATTCTTACACCACCTTTTTGGTGGTTATTTCTCCACAAGAGCACATAGCATGTAAGAGCATCTCTAGTCACCCCCAAACCATCAAATAAAGGCCTTTGAGGCGCGGGGGACAAAATACCGTGCCCAGTCGCATGTCGCAAGGACTTTTTCATCTTGTGGGACCTAATAGAGTGTACAACGCCCCGAGGTTGTTCTTGCTCCACATGGATACTTGCGAGCACGCCGGATGCAACACGGGGGAAACATGGCAAGTGGTGGGCCAGCCCTATCATCCGGAGCCCTCTCATCAGCACAAACCATAGGGGGTAAGCTTTTCTATAACGGCGGCGATGGTTTTCGAAGTGGAGGCAGGCTATACATCCCGTTGACACTACACCATCTCAATGCATCGCCGATGTTACTTCCCCACGCAGCTGCACACCCCTCCTTCACACTATTTCTCCATCACTTCCCATGCCTTTGTCCACCGCTTCATGACTTTGTCCATTGCTTCATGCCTCTGTTTCCCGTGTCGCCCCTCCTACAAAAAATCGTCCTCCTTACCTATTGTCACCACAGTCGCCAACGTAGGATAAGACATTCCCCCCCACCTCCATGCAAATGTCATCTCGCCACACCACAACCTATTGCGTGCTGACCGCAGCAGGCCAACACCTCCGCCTCCACCTCCACTACCGACCAAACCTGCGCTTTCGCTTGAGCCCAAGCTCTACGAGGGCGACATATGGAGGGGTTCACGAAAATCTACGTGCATCTCATGGCTGACGCGAAACAAGATGCGGAGGCCGAGTGTAAGGGTACTTTGCCCCTATGTCTGTTTTTCATAATTGATGAGAATTCCTATGGACTAATATTTCCATTGAGTTTTTGTTCGAAGGAATAATCTATAGGTTTTGCTTGAAGTCCATTTGTTGGATTCAAGATAGTTGATGTCAAGAGAGAAGGTTTGGCTCGAAGTCGGTGTCACAGTCCTCCAAGCCTCATAAGTTGAGCTATTGGTGACCAAGACCTAGAGCATGCAATCAACCGAGGTGCTCCGGCTTGAATAAAGTATGAGAGTAGTTATCAAGGTCAAGCATTATGCGGCTAGTTCTCTCGCCCTCTTATAGTGTTGGGTCACGTCGTAAAAAGGGAGAGGAAGAGCTCGAGACGGATGATGTCTACGCACGCTTCTAAACCTGTAGACAGTGTTGGGCCTCCAAGAGCAGAGGTTTGTAGAACAGCAGCAAGTTTTCCCTTAAGTGGATCACCCAAGGTTTATCGAACTCAGGGAGGAAGAGGTCAAAGATATCCCTCTCAAGCAACCCTGCGATCACAATGCAAGAAGTCTCTTGTGTCCCCAACACACCTAATACACTTGTCAGATTTATAGGTGCACTAGTTCGGCGAAGAGATAGTGAAATACAAGTGGTATGAATGAATACGAGCAGTAGTAACGGCGCCAGAAAATAGCTTGCTGGCGTACAGTTGATGGTGGTAATATTGCAGGAAGTACAGATGCAGTAGAACAGTAAACAAGTGATGATTGCAGTATTTGGAAACAAGGCCTAGGGATCATACTTTCACTAGTGGAAACTCTCAACATTGATCACATAATAAAACCACTCTACACTCTTGTCAACACCCGGGTTTTTAAGTCTGGATGCCTATTATGTCATACATCGCAATCCCAGGAATATTGTTGTTGCGAGGCATAATAGTTAAGTATCACAATCATCATTCATTACAAACCATAATGTCTTACAAATTGGAATCACATGATCCATATTACACGAATAGTTGATCTATTGATCAACGAACAAACACAAGTTCATAGCGGAAGCGTAAAGATAAATGGACTCTCTAGTCCACAGGCCAACGCTTGACGTTAGAAGCTCCTAGTTGTGGTAGACGTCCTGCTGATCGTCATCCTCGTACTGCTGCTCGGCTTCATAGTCTGGCCATTTGAATAGCCAGGGACAAAGCCGTGAGTACTTTAAGTACTCGCAATCTAATACTAATGTAAGTACTAATCATTACTTATTGAGAGTGTTCTAAGCTCTAAGGTTACTTGCATAAAGCCAATTTTAGTTGAGAAACATTTTAGTAAACAACTCCTCATGTGCTGACTAACTCCAGTGGGAACATTAGTGTCATTCCCATAACTCTGTTGTGATTCAAATTCAAAGTCACCGTCCAGGTTCAAATTCATAAGTCACATAGATATAAATTCTGATGACGGAAACAGTATGGCCTTTCCAACTGTCCATATCCGCGGACGCGGCTATTCGAATAGGTTTACACTCTGCAGAGGTTGCACACTTGTGCCACAACATTTGATTACATCTATCAGGGATAAACCCCGAATAATCGTAACTCAGTACGCGGATCATCAACCGTTAACCTTTCACTTACACACCCTAGTATAGGCACCTCTCCCCATGAGCTTGGCCTCCCGGTGAAAACCAACTGTTAACCCGGGAACTGCACAGGGCTTGGCCGTACAATTCACCTCAATTCACGTCATTTCACTTTCAATGGAGGCAGCCTCGGCATAACCTCCATGACGCTTTTTCAGAGGGAACCCATACTAAGACGCATAAATTTCCAGCTAAGCCTTACCCATAATCAGGTATTGTGGGGGTACTCAAAAATTGGAATGGTATCGCATCCAACTCTATCATCAGTTTTTAGCCATTTCACCAAGTCAATTTCATGTCATATTCACCTTTAAAATCTTTCAATGGAAATGACTCATCATTCCAAGGTTTTCAACATCATCATTTCACAAACACATGTTCCCATCTAGAGTAGTCATTTTTAATTTAGCACTAGCATCTAGGTATGAGGGGTGCTAAGTACTTTTCTTTGCTTCTAGGCTAACTTTGATACTCTTGTAATAATCCAATACTAACCAAGTGAATCATAAATCAAAAAGTACTTTGATAAAACAAAAGTAAATAAAGCTTAGAAAGTAAAACTGGGAAATAGGATCATAAGCATAAAGTAAATGGGTAATGCCTTGCTCATGGTGAGCTTTGCACTTTGCAAGAGTATTATCTTGCCTTGGTTGGGGAATTGGTCAAAGTGGTCTTCTTCTCCTTGGAAGTAGACCTCCTCCTCCTCTTGATACTCCTCGGTACTAGCATCTAAAATACGAATACGGGGTACACAATCATCATACCAAACTTATTTACTAAACTAAGCACACTCATGATGCACACCACTTAAACCATCATCACACATTACTATTAAGTTGGTGGATATGTTTTTCTTATTATTTAAGGAAAATAATTTCCTCTCATACTAATTTAGATGTTACTTTTAATTACTTAGAGAAATAATTTCCTCTCATTATCTTATTAAGATTTAATTTCTCTCATGAATAATATGTGACCTAGGTTGACCAAAGTCAACCTCTTCACACTTATCATTTAAGAAAATGATTTAAATGAGGTGAGCACCTCATACACTTTAATCCTAGCATGGTAGAGATTTAATATCATCAACAAGTCATATGAGACCTATATGACCAGAGTCTCTACCTCATTTTGAATTGTTGGTGACAAGATTTAAATGAGAGAAACACTCCCGTATGCTTTCTTAATAGTTTTGGACAATATCTTTGACTAGAAATGGCTATAAAGTCCTTTAATTAAACTAGGCCATGATCATCCAAAGTAAGCATGGCATATTTTTGCAGAAACAATTAGTACAAGTGTAATGTGATTTATAGGAGTTGGAATTAACTTAAAAGCGTTTATGGTTGATTTTTAATAATTTTTCTTAGGCAGAAAAGTTCCTGCTTTGTTTATTTTCCCACTTTAATTATATAATTGATCTAGGGTTCAATCTAGTGGCATTGTGTAGATAATTTACTAAGCTTTCCAAATATATAAAATTTGTAAAATTTGGCCAAGTAGATTTGTCCCTATTAAATTTCAAAGTTATCATCAGATTGCATATATTTCTCTATTTGAATTTTTGAATTTGAAACGTGGGCTGGCGGGAGAATAAACGGGCTGTGCCAAACGAGAGGGAAATGGGCCGGCCCAGCTTCGCAGCGGGCCAGCTGACAAGGTGGGGGCCACCTGTCTGTGGGCTGAGACGAGCGAAACGGTACGGGGAATAACAGCCGTGCGATTAGAACGCGATCGCACGGTCGAGGGAGGGCTTCATCTCCTGCGAGAGATGGACTTACTGGCGGCGGAGGTAGGGGGTCGGCGAGCTCGTCGGAGCTCCGGCGGTCATCGGAGGTGTGCGCAGGGACGTTGTCGTCGATGAGGAAGCCAACGGTAGCAGTTGCGTCGTCAGGGGCAGCCTCCTTCTCCGGCGAGCTCAGTGTACTGGCGGCGGCGATGATCTTGCGATTGGAGCTGTGTGGTGGCTAATCGAACGAATTGAGAGGTCGAGGAGAGGCTGTGAGATGAGAGGAAGAGATTGGTGTGCTCAATTCGAGAGGAGGAGTCCTCCTTTTATAGCAGAGGGAGGTGGCCGTGGAGCGGAGCTAGGGTCGCCGGCGTCGTCGTCGGTCCAGGGCTGCGAAGGGGCAAGGAGTGGGCGCGTCTGGTTGCTGCTGCACTGGCGAAGATGACGTGCGTGACCGTGGTGCAGAAGGGGCTCTGTAGAGATGGTGCGCTTGATGGGAGTGCTCAGTACCGCGGCGGGCGATCGTCGTCGTGGTCTTCGACTGCGGCATTCCCGCGGGCTAGTGGCCGTGTCCAGGCGCTGCGGGGTGGCGTCGTGCATCGACTGGCGCTGAGAGGGAGAGATGAGGTGATGCGAGGGCGCGGGGTTCGTCACGCTCTGGCGCGTCCAGAGTTGGCGCCATGCGCGCTCTGGCGAGGCATGGGCGTGTCTGGGCGCCACGGGGCATGCGGTGTTCTGGCGTCTCCAAGGCAGGGCTTCGTCGAGTCAAGGTCTGGGCAGGGTCAGGAGAGTGTAAAGGCGTGGTGTGACATGGCCTGGCTTGATGGAGTGGAGAGGTGAGGCGATGGCACGAGGTGGACGTGCCATGCCACGGCATGGCATGCTCTAGTTGATTTTGTCCAGCAGAGGTGGAGGCAAGTGGTGGTACTGGTGCTATGAGGTGAGTTGAGGCTCCGGAGGTGCAGTGGGGTGCCAGAACTTGGACTTGGTCTTCTCAAAAACCAGCATGGGCATGAATTTCAGCCCCGCCTCACAAGTGTTCGATGAAATGCCCGAAAGAAACTTATTTTTGAATTTTGCAAATCTTTTTGGTGGGTTGTAATCATATATTAAAAGGAGTAGAATGGTGGTGGTGGTGGTCAAAATGGAGTTGAATTGCAAAATCTCATTTTGCATATGATCTTAATTTTGTTTCAATGTCTCCACTTGGCTTGCTTCTAGTTTGAAATTGAGACAGAGTTTGGGGTGAGGGTTTTGAGAAAAGTTGTTCTCCTTGATGTTGTCTTGGAAGAGGTGCAAAGAGTTGGTCAAGTGTAGAAGTGAAATCCCAAAAATCAGGGGCTCAAAGTGGGTATCATGCTGAAATTGTCACATATGACCATAATCACATGTGAGCACAATTTTGATTCAAAATTTGATTTGAATTGAGTTTGATTGTTTCCAAAGGTGTTAATAAGTGTTTAGTATCCATTTACAACCAATGGTGCAAACCAAAATGGTCTAGATTAAAGATTTGTAAAAATAGCATGAGCCACATGTGTGTGTTGCATTGATTTTTATATTTTCTTTTCTAACTTATTTTCCTTTGTATTTGGATGATCAAGTGATCATACTTATGGTTAGAGTAAGAGTAAACACATAAGCAAGCATCATGGCAAAAGCACACTCAAATAATTAGTAAGGTGGGCTATATGCATAGTCCTATATGATGAGAAAAAGTTTTTGTTGGCTCCGATTTTTGGACTCTCTCTTGTTTCTTTTTATTGAAAACTTGGGATGTTACAAACCCTTCCCCCTTACAAAAGATCTCGTCCCGAGATCTAGAGAAAACTAGGTACTAAAGAGATCTGGGTATTCCTTCTTCATATCTTCTTCGCGTTCCCAAGTGGCTTCTTCTTCTGTGTGATTACTCCATTGTATTTTCAGGAACTTGATACTTCTGGTGCGGGTGGTCCTGAAGGCTTCTTCAAGGATGCGAATAGGCACTTCACGGTATGTTAGATCCTTGTTGATATCAATGGCTCTGTGGTCGATATTCTTGAACACTTCTGTCTTCTCCGGCACTTCTAGGCACTTCCGAAGCAGTGAGATGTGAAACACATTGTGCACGGCGGACATTTCTTCCGGTAGTTCAAGCTGATATGAAACTTCTCCTCGGCGACTCAGAACTTTGAAAGGTCCGACATATCTGGGGGCGAGCTTTCCTCTGAGTTGGAATCTCTGCATTCCTTTGAGGGGTGAGACTTTGAGATACACAAAATCTCCGATCTCGAATGTCATCTCTCGACGTCTCTTGTCGGCGTAGCTCTTCTGTCTTGACTGAGAGGTCTTGAGGTATTCGCGGATCTTGTGCACCTTCTCTTCGGCTTCTCGGAGAATATCGGGGCCGAAGACTTGACTATCTCCGACTTCCGACCAGTTCAGAGGGGTACGGCATTTCCTTCCGTACAGGGCTTCAAAGGGGGCCATCTGTAAGCTGGCTTGATAACTGTTGTTGTAGGAGAATTCTGCGTATGGTAGGCAGTCTTCCCATTTGGATCCATACTCTAGTACACAGGCTCTCAACATATCTTTGTTATCACCAGAATTTGACCGAGTCAGAGGTGGGCCGCGATCAAGATGGATTCGAAGAATATACATGGAAGAAATACGTGAATCGGCCTGTTATGCAAAGTTTGGGCTAGTTGGCCCGTGTATCTGTAACATATTAGGATACGTGTCGGTTAGTTAGAGTTTTATCCGTGCACGGTTAGGTGCACGCCTAAATTAGAAAGTCCCCTGGACTATAAATATGTATCTAGGGTTTATGGAATAAACAACAACTCACGTTCAACCCAAAACAAACCAATCTCGGCGCATCGCCAACTCCTTCGTCTCGAGGGTTTCTACCAGGTAAGCGACATGCTGCCTAGATCGCATCTTGCGATCTAGGCAGCACAAGCTCCACGTTGTTCATGCGTTGCTCGTACTGAAGCGTCTTTGATGGCGAGCAACGTAGTTATCATAGATGTGTTAGGGTTAGCATAGCTCTTCGTATAACATGTTTACGTAGTGCAACCCTTGCATGTCTAGCCGCCCTCACATCTGTCTCAGGTGTGGGGGCGGCACCCCGCTTGATCATTATTTAGTAGATCTGATCCGTTACGATTGCTCCTTGTTCTGCAAGGATTAGTTTAATATCTGCAATAGTTAGGCCTTACAAAGGGGGGGAGGATCCAGCGGCACGTAGGGTGGCGTTCGCAAGTCCTAAACAGGATGTTCCGAGGATCAACTTCATGTTGGTTTTTAGGCCTTGTTTAGGATCGGCTTACGATCACCGTGCGTGACCGCGAGGCCCAACCTGGAGTAGGATGATCCGATTATGTGGTGAAAACCCTAAATCGTCGTAGATCTCATTAGCTTTATCTTGATCAAGCAGGATCACCATATATTCGTGCACCCCGTACGAATCATGGGTGGATCGGCTCTTTGAGCCGATTCACAGGATAACCTGAGAGCCGATCGAGGCTCGTATTTAATGTTTACGTGTATGCCATGCAGGAAACTAAGCGAGGCATCCCCATCACCTTCCTGACCAGGTATAGGTCAGGTGGCACGCCCTTGCACTTCGCATCGCCGCGTGTGACCAGAAGAGCATTGCGGGCCGTCGCTCGGAGGGGTCTCAGCCAGCCGCAGCTCTAGGCTCTTCCCGGCTCTACAGGTGTTGACAAGCCGCTGCCCGCCGGTGGGTTTTGGCAGTCAACACATTCTGGCACGCCCGGTGGGACGTTCAGGTGTAGTTCTGTGGATAACTGCAGAGCCGATATCTGCAGTAACCTGACAGAATCGGCTCGGGGGGCACATAATCAGATAGACAGATGCTATGAACATATGCGATACATGTGCAGTGAAATATTGGGGGCCGATAGAAAAATCGGCCAGTAAAAAAAATTGCACAGGATCTACCCGCTGCGTGTTCAAGACGAGGATTTTCACCAAGTCGGTCTTCAGTGCAGCTTCTGTATACCGCCATGGTAAAGACAAAGAAGAGAGCAGTCATTCTGGTGGCAAGGACAAAGAGGAGGCCGGTTCAAGCGATCGGCTTCGTTATGATGATAAAAGGTACAATAATGAAGACGGTATAGAGTCTTATAATGCTTTCAATATGTCTTTTATGTGAGTATTGCTGTACCGGTTCATACTTGTGTTTGCTTTAAACAACCTTGCTAGCCTAAACCTTGTATTGAGAGGGAATACTTCTCATGCATCCAAAATCCTTGAGCCAAATATTATGCCACTTGTGTCCACCATACCTACCTACTACATAGTATTTCTCCGCCATTCCAAAGTAAATTGCTTGAGTGCTACCTTTAAAATTCCATTCTTCACCTTTGCAATATATAGCTCATGGAACAAATAGCTTAAAAACTATTGTGGTATTGAATATGTACTTATGCACTTTATCTCTTATTAAGTTGCTTGTTGTGCGATAACCATGTTTCTGGGGACGCCAGCAACTATTCTTTGTTGAATATCATGTGAGTTGCTATGCATGTCCGTCTTGTTTGAAGTAAGAGCGATCTACCACCTTATGGTTAAGCATGCATATTGTTAGAGAAGAACATTGGGCCGCTAACTAAAGCCATGATCCATGGTGGAAGTTTCAGTTTTGGACAAATATCCTCAATCTCATATGAGAAAATTACTAATTGTTGTTACATGCTTATGCATAAAAGAGGAGTCCATTATCTGTTGTCTATGTTGTCCCGGTATGGATGTCTAAGTTGAGAATAAACAAAAGCGAGAAATCCAAAATGCGAGCTTTCTCCTTAGACCTTTGTACAGGCGGCATAGAGGTACCCCTTTGTGACACTTGGTTAAAACATGTGCATTGCGATGATCCGGTAGTCCAAGCTAATTAGGACAAGGTGCGGGCACTATTAGTATACTATGCATGAGGCTTGCAACTTGTAAGATGTAATTTACATGATACATATGCTTTATTATTACCGTTGACAAAATTGTTTCATGTTTTTCAAAATCAAAGCTCTAGCACAAATATAGCAATCCATGCTTCCCTCTGCGAAGGGCCTTTCTTCTACTTTTATTGTTGAGTCAGTTTACCCATTTCCTTCTATCTAAAAAGCAAACATTTGTGTTAACTGTGCATTGATTCCTACATACTTGCATATTGCACTTGTTATATTACTTTATGTTGATAATATCCAGAAGATGCCACCTTTTGCCCTTTCAGTCCAAATGTCATTTGGTTTTGCAATGTTCTTCCATAGATGATTTTTCATGACATACAGCCGATGCACAACCATCGACTCTAGTACAATTACGCAAGATCTACCGGTTGGGGTGCAAGACACGGATTTCTTGAGGCCCTCTGCTTCCTCGAGGGGGCAAACGATGAGAGCTTCCTCAGCTGCAATGAGCCGATTACAACAGTGCTGTCAGAAGTCAGTTTTGGCGTACAACATCGGCTTTCAACGTGGGAAGAGGCAATCGATGGGGTCAAGAGCGGCTGAATCGGCAGGGTGGCTGTCTCAGAATTATCTGAGTTCCAAGCCTTTGGTCTGATCTGTGCATCTTCACCATTATTCTCGCCTTGGCTGAGGCTCGGGGGGCAGCTGGCCTGGTAGATGCTCTGTTTTAAAAGCCGATTGGGGTGTCATCGGCTGGTCCTTCGTCGAAACCTTCTTCAAAAATGGGAGTTCATGCAGAAGTGGAAGAGGCAAGGCATCATGATGGAGGATACTGCGACGGTTCTGCTCTGCCACGACATGACCCGACGAAGGAAAAGCAAAATGATTTTGGAATTGTCATTTCCAAAACCAGGGGGGCATGTGTTATCACCAGAATTTGACCGAGTCAGAGGTGGGCCGCGATCAAGATGGATTCGAAGAATATACATGGAAGAAATACGTGAATCGGCCTGTTATGCAAAGTTTGGGCTAGTTGGCCCGTGTATCTGTAACATATTAGGATACGTGTCGGTTAGTTAGAGTTTTATCCGTGCACGGTTAGGTGCACGCCTAAATTAGAAAGTCCCCTGGACTATAAATATGTATCTAGGGTTTATGGAATAAACAACAACTCACGTTCAACCCAAAACAAACCAATCTCGGCGCATCGCCAACTCCTTCGTCTCGAGGGTTTCTACCAGGTAAGCGACATGCTGCCTAGATCGCAATGCGATCTAGGCAGCACAAGCTCCACGTTGTTCATGCGTTGCTCGTACTGAAGCGTCTTTGATGGCGAGCAACGTAGTTATCATAGATGTGTTAGGGTTAGCATAGCTCTTCGTATAACATGTTTACGTAGTGCAACCCTTGCATGTCTAGCCGCCCTCACATCTGTCTCAGGTGTGGGGGCGGCACCCCGCTTGATCATTATTTAGTAGATCTGATCCGTTACGATTGCTCCTTGTTCTGCAAGGATTAGTTTAATATCTGCAATAGTTAGGCCTTACAAAGGGGGGGAGGATCCAGCGGCACGTAGGGTGGCGTTCGCAAGTCCTAAACAGGATGTTCCGAGGATCAACTTCATGTTGGTTTTTAGGCCTTGTTTAGGATCGGCTTACGATCACCGTGCGTGGCCGCGAGGCCCAACCTGGAGTAGGATGATCCGATTATGTGGTGAAAACCCTAAATCGTCGTAGATCTCATTAGCTTTATCTTGATCAAGCAGGATCACCATATATTCATGCACCCCGTACGAATCATGGGTGGATCGGCTCTTTGAGCCGATTCACAGGATAACCTGAGAGCCGATCGAGGCTCGTATTTAATGTTTACGTGTATGCCATGCAGGAAACTAAGCGAGGCATCCCCATCACCTTCCTGACCAGGTATAGGTCAGGTGGCACGCCCTTGCACTTCGCATCGCCGCATGTGACCAGAAGAGCATTGCGGGCCGTCGCTCGGAGGGGTCTCAGCCAGCCGCAGCTCTAGGCTCTTCCCGGCTCTACAGTGTTGACAAGCCGCTGCCCGCCGGTGGGTTTTGGCAGTCAACAATCTTCCAGTATCTGGTTGACTCTCTCGGTCTGTCCATCAGTCTGCGGGTGATAAGCTGTGCTGAAATTCAGACGGGTTCCTAGTCCTTCATGCACTTTCTGCCAGAATCTTGAGGTGAATTGAGATCCTCTATCTGACACAATTGACTTCGGGGTTCCGTGCAGGCTGACAATCCTGGAGATGTATAACTCAGCTAGCTTTGGGCCTTGGTATGTGGTTTTGACGGGGATGAAATGTGCAACCTTGGTCAACCTATCGATGACTACCCAAATGGAGTCATTTCCTCTGCTAGATTTGGGCAATCCTGTGATAAAATCCATACCGACAGAATCCCATTTCCACTCAGGAATCTGTAAGGGTTGCAACAGTCCTGCGGGTCGTTGATTTTCTGCTTTGACTTGTTGACATATATCACACTTGGCGATGTAGCTTCCTATCTCTCGATTCATTCCGTGCCACCAGAATTGTTCCTTCAGGTCTTGGTACATCTTGGTTCCTCCGGGATGAATGGAATACAGGGTGTCGTGAGCTTCCTTCAGAATGACTTGCTTCAATTCTGAGTCTGACGGTACACACAGGCGTCCGTTGTACCAAAGAACTCCTTCTTCATCTACGGTAAATCCTGGTGCCTTTCCTGCAGCTATCTGACTCTTGATTCCGTCAATGCTGGCATTTCCCTTCTGGGCTTCTTTTATCCGACTCATCAAGGTGGGTTGGAGCTCAATGTTGGCTAAGAATCCTTCGCTCACTAGCTCTAGTCTGAACTGTTCAAACTCTTGATACAGGCTGGGTTGCTCTATTGCGATCATGGAGTTCAACTGACACGGCAGTCTGCTCAAGGCATCCGCTACCACATTGGCCTTGCCGAGGTGGTAGTGAATTTCCATGTCGTAATCCTTGATTAATTCTATCCATCTGCGCTGTCTCATGTTCAGCTCCTTCTGGGTGAAAATGTACTTCAAGCTCTTGTGATCTGAGTATATCTCGCATCGATTACCCATGAGGTAATGACGCCAAACCTTCAGGGCTAAAACTACGGCTGCTAACTCCAAGTCATGAGTTGGATAGTTCTGCTCATGTTGCTTCAGTTGCCTTGATAGGTATGATATCACCTTGCCTCCTTGCATCAACACACATCCAAGACCAATATTGGATGCATCACAATAGACATCGAATGGCTTGGTGACATCGGGCATGATCAGTATTGGGGCTGTGGTTAATCTGAGCTTGAGCTGCTGAAAGCTTTCTTCACATTTGTCATTCCAGTCAAACTTCTTGTCCTTCTTCAGCAGTTGAATCATTGGTCTTGCGATGCTGGAAAATCCTTCAACGAATCTGCGGTAATATCCCGCTAATCCCAGAAATGCTCGTACTTCAGTCTGGGTGGTTGGGGCCTTCCATTCCTCAACGGTTTTGATTTTAGCGGGATCTACGGCAATTCCTCCTGCAGACAAGATGTGTCCCAGGAATCCTACTTCCTTCAACCAAAACTCGCATTTGCTAAACTTGGCGTACAACTTGTGCTGCCTCAGGGTTTCTAGGACCACTTCCAAATGTTGCCCATGTTCTTCTTCTGATTTGGAGTAGATAAGGATGTCGTCGATGAAAACAATGACAAACTTATCCAGGAATTCTATAAAGATCTTATTCATGAGATTCATGAAGTAAGCGGGGGCATTGGTCAGTCCAAAGGACATGACATTGTATTCATACAATCCATATCTGGTGGTAAAGGCTGTCTTTGGAATGTCTGTTGCACGGATCTTCAGTTGATGGTAACCTGTCTTCAGATCAATCTTCGAGAATACTTGGGCACCGGTCAGCTGATCAAACAGGTCTTCTATCTTTGGCAAGGGGTATTTGTTCTTGATGGTGACATCGTTAAGCTTACGATAATCCGTAACCAAACGAGTGGCACCGTCTTTCTTATCCACAAACAAAACTGGTGATCTCCAAGGCGACGCACTTGGTCGAATTAGACCTTTGTACAGCATATCATCCAGTTGCTTCTTCAGTTCTACTAGCTCTACGGGGTTCATGCTATAGGCTCTCTGGGCTATAAGGTCCTGTTCCAGGGATTAACTCGATATCCCGATCTGGGGGCATACCGGGTAGATCATCCGGAAACACATCAGGGTATCGACAGACGACCCTGATTTGATCCATAGTTGGCTTGGCTACACTTTGGTTGCAGGTAAATTTTCTGGGTAGTTTTTCAGACACATGTTCTATTATTATTCCGGTGCTACTAGTCATGGTGATGTGAAAGATCGAGATGTCGCCTAGAGGGGGGTGAATAGGCAATTACAAACTCTTGCGGATTTGTCTTGTATGAATGCGGAGTTAAACTATCGTTTAGTTTACAAGCACAAACCCTAAATATGCTAAGCTCAACTAAGTGTAACAATAGCAACTAGAGCTAAGCAAGATAGGCACAAGATATATGTAGCACAAGTGATAGCAAGATATATGTACTTCAAGCACGATGGCTATCACAAGGAAAGAGAGCTCGGGTATAGAAATAACCGAGGCACGCGGAGACGAGGATGTATTCCCGTGTTCCCTTGCTTTGCAACAAGGCACGGAGGAGTGGAGGTCCCACGAAGGATTCCCCACGCCACGAAGGCTCACCCTATTCTCCGAACCACACCCACGAAGGATAATGGCCCTTTCCTTATGGTTAGCTTTTCCTCCGCTCCGGAGATGGCAAGCTCCACAACCACTTCACAAGCTCCACGAAGGAGAAGCCCGGGCCTCTTCACAATCTTCTTGAAGAGATCACCGGAGCACCAATCACCAAGCCAACTAGGAGGTCACCCTCCAAGAGTAACAAGCTCACGGTCTCTCACTCGAACAAATTGTGGTGGAGAGCTCAACACTATGCAATGATGCAAAGCAAGAACACCGGAGGTGTTCAAGTCCTTCACACTCAAATCCCACCAAAGCAACGAATGCTAGGATGAGATTGGAGAGGAAGAACAAGGGGGAAAGTCAACCAAAGACTCCAAGATCTAGATCCCAAGAGATTCCCTCACTTAGAGAAGAAATGGTTTGGTGGAAGTGTAGATCTAGATCTCCTCTCTCAAATCCTCAAATATGAGCAAGAATGGTTGGAGGAATCAAGGGGGAGAGCAAGTTCTTCAAATAGCAACAATGGAGGTGAGAGAATGGGAAGAACTAGTTTGGCTCAAGGTGGAAGAAGCCTATTTATAGCTATAGGGGAAAAATAGCTGTTGGGGGAAAAAGACAGAAAATCGGGCAGAAAAAATAGTCAGAAAAACGGCCCAGCCGGCTGCCAGGCCGGCCGGCCGGATTTGGCGCTGATGCGGCCGGTGGCCCATCCGGCCGGACCGGCCCAGCAGCCGGGCGGCTGCACAGCGCGCGGCGCGATTAAGGCGAGCGGCGCGCGGTCCGGAGGAGGCCGGCCGGGCCGGGAGGCGGCCGGCGGCCCGGTAGGGAACCGGCGCTGGGCGGAGAAAGCGCCAGGCCCACGGGACCGGCGCCCGGATGGCACGAGCGGCCAGGCCGGATTTGGCCGGGTGGGCCGGCGCGCGGCCCGGCAGGCCGGGCGGCCGGCCGGCAGCCTCTCCCCCTTTTTCTTTTTTTCTTTTCTTTTCTTTTCTTTTTATTCTTTTCCCTTTTTATCTTTTCTTTAATAACAAATGCTCCCGGACTCCGATTCGAATGAAACCAATTTTGTTTGGAAGATAACAACAAATGCTATCTTATAGAAAGTGAAAACCCAAGAATCTGTAGGAGGGGATTTTATCATGAATATAAAAGGTAGAACCTTATATCATGAATAACCGGTAAAATCACCCAACCTTGAAAACGCAATAGAAGATGCATGTGAACTCCGTTTTCGATGAACTTGGGCTTGTTGTAAAGCTAGCAACAAGCTCAAGAACCTCACACCGAGAAATACCAAGAAGCAATAAGAATGTGCAAAGTATGCAAATGATTGAGCTCCCTAAGACGATGTGATCAAGTTACCCAACCGAGAGCCCCTCTTAATAGTGCGGCTATCTATCCTATAATCCGGTCTCCCATCAACCACCTCGAGACCGGTAAAAGGAAAACCTATCAAGGTCATACCTTTGCCTTGCACATCCCGCTTGATCTTGATGATAACACTTCACGCTCCACTCAAGCCGGAATGCATCACTTGATCATTGTCGCTTCGTGTATACTCACAAATGCTCCCCCATACACCATGATGGGAAAGCTCCATTGATGCACATCTTCACATGTCCATCATCACCAAATGGACGGCAAGCTTCAAGTATGTGATCCAATCAAGATGCTCAACTTGAACTTGCCCAACTCAAACTTGTATCTTCTCATGCTCTATCATACTATCTTGAGGTGTATAAAGAATTCTTCACTTGGAATCAAGCTCTCAAGATCTTGATCATTCATTGCTTATCTCATTGGATAGAGCATGGCTAATATTGGGTTCCACATAAGAACACCATCTTCATTTCTTCTTCTTGATCATATCACATATGTATCTTCAAATCGATGATCTTGATGCCAATACACAAGGTATATCTTTATCTTCATGGCATCCATACTTGAATCCAACACATGGAGAACAAGTAGAACCTATGGAATATTCCTTCATATAAACTCAATGAAAACATTAGTCCATAGGGGTTGTCATTGATTACCAAAACCACACATAGGGGCAATATACCCTTACAATCTCCCCCATTTTGGTAATTGATGACAACCACAATAAGAGGGTTTATATAATGAATATTAGAGACAAGTACGCAACTTATCTTAGAATAAGTTGTATACAAGAGGTTGTATTTGATATGGTCAAGTAACACAAAGCTACTAGCCCATCTCAAAACCGGCTCTACTCACACAACTACAACAAATGCAAGAGATGTGAGTAGAACCAATATATATAGAGAAAACTCCCCCACAATGTATGCACGTGTGATGAACATGAATTCATTGCATATATTGTCAAGATTAACCTTTGGGATAGTTTCCACTATATATATACAACCATGCAAGACATATAAATATGGAATGCATGAGAGGCAAAACACTTAAGCACAAACCAATCTTAAGTATAAAAACCATTCCCTTAAACCCTCTAAACTTCTCCCCCATTGGCATCGATTGTCAAAATGGGTGAAAAAATTTAGAAGGCCAATATAATGTGAGTTCCTCCCCAAAGTGTGCACTTCTCATAATTTGAGTGGAATCAAATGCACATATCCAATGATGAATACTTGAAGGAAGTCAAACTATATTGAGGATCAAAGATTGCATAAGAATCACATGATGGAGAAAGTTTTCACAAATAAATCAAGCAATCAAAGATCCAATTGGACAAACAAAGATATCATGATAAGAGAGATATAGTGCTCTAAATAAAATAAGAAAGCTCCCCAAGGTTCATGCGCAATTTATAATGTTTGTATTTGAATACAATATACACAAACATGGAATCCTCACTCCCTATATATCATTTAGAACACAACTAAGATAAAGTGAATATGCTTATCAAGAGCAAATTGAGTCCAACAATTACGAGATATGAGTGCACGAAGAAAAACAAATAAACCAAGCACTCATAAATCTTCTTTACCAACAACACTAAAATCAAAAGGATAAGAAGATGGTTGGCAAAGAACAAGGATATCAAGGTGATGGATTAGCCCTCTTATTTATATGAGTTTCTAAAGTGGACAAAGTGGTCCATAAAGAAACATGCACACACGAGAGGTTAATAAAGTAAATAAGACAAGATATCCAAGATGAAGTCATAGAATATACCAAAGGATGTTTGCTTAAAAAGCACATATAGCCTATGGCTCCAATTTTCACTTATGGTATATGAATGAGCTTCAACCAAGTAAAATCTCAAAAACATCACAACCAACAATAAGGGAAGTAAAGCTAGTTGGAGTGTTTCGAGAAAAGCAACAAGTATCATAAATACGGATTTATTTCGCAATTTCATTAATATTGCACATAAGAGTTCTTTGAGGAATTGATATGCAATAAATTGCTAGAGGGCATATTTGGGATAGGTGAATCATAAACATGATTTATATATATATATATATCCCCATCATATGCATCTTCTCAAATTACTCAAGTGTACAATAAGAAGTTTTCTTTAAAAGGATTTTTCAAGAACCTCAATATTTTCGAAATAAGGAATTTCATGCCAAGATGCAACCTACAAGAGGTTGGATCATATATGAGTATGCATGAATAAGATACTTGTTACCGAGATAGCAATGGCTTGATGTAGTAGATAAGAGTTCATTGATCATCCTAGCTTGACTCCAATTCTCATATGGTGATAACACGTTCCTTATAGATGAGACAAGCCTCCATTGCATCTCTAATGTACCTAAAACATCATTCAAGTACATCTTGGCCCCCAAACTTATTGGGTCCAACATGGTTAGACAAACCACAATATATAGGACACACTCCATATAAATATGTGCATATTTAGATGAAATTTGAATTTCATGCACATCTTAGCCATTTAGGATTTGATGGAGTATACCCTATATAATGGATCAAACAAAGCAAGCATGCTACAAATATAAACAAATTACATATAAGCACACATAAAGACTTTAAAGATCCAAGAAAGATATACTTTGGACAAAACACCAAATGAATCGAATAAGGCATAAAGGTGTCACCAAACAAATTTGTTGTCCAAATTATATTAAAGACGCAAATCACAAAAGATTTGCTCAAGAAAGTTCAACAAATGAACTAAGAAGAAACCATTGAGCATAAAGGATGAAATAAAGCAAACATGCTCAAGGATTTATCTCATTCAAGCAAATAGATCATGTAATAAAGAATGAGATAGCAAACTCCCAAAAAGAGCAAGGTTCAAACAAATAAACCAAACACTCTACACCTTTCACAATGGCACAATGTACCGTAAGGAAAAGGTTTGTCTTCCAAAACAAACACTTGATGTGAATCAAGAGAATTTATCAAAAGATTTTTCAAAGGGACAAGGAAGACACGTGGGAGCACAAAGATTTCTTGGAAATAATATAAGGAAATAAGAAGCAATCCAAAGTGAAGGTGATCCATAGATTTAACCACATACAAGGTTGTCAAATGTCAAAGACAATGAAAATATTGGAATTAACTTCCGGTGGTATATAACAAGGATAGTAAGGATCAACTTCACAATAAAAGGCATAGGATAAGTATATAGAATTAAGCACTATGCATGGATGAAGATTCTTGATAGCTTCAATTAGTCAAACAATCACGCACGGCAATGATTAGAATAACTTGAAGCAAATGGTGTCCCAAATAAGATATAGAGATATGTATTTGAGGAAAACCGTACCAAGGATCTCTTACTCAAACAAGAACCAAAAGATGAGCAATAAAAGCTTTTTACTACAAGTGGAGCTTGTTTGAGCAAACATGCCACCTAGGAGCAAGATAATTAAGAGCATCAACTCTAAGTGGCAAAACCTCAAATGTTCACATTTTCTAGGCTTGTGATATGTACAAAACATATTACTCCCCCATAATGTGGTAAAACATTTCTTCTAAACACGAGGCAACTAAAAATCGATTAGAGATGATTAATGGACATTTAGAATTTGAATTTCTCATGAGTATGACACACCACATAGTGACTAGATAATCTTGCAATATCAATACTAAGTGGTGCTACCCATATACACACATTTTATAGAAAGAGAGATGCACAAAGCATATCACTCCCCCAAAATGGGATGCTCCATTAATCACTCAAAGAGAGCCAAATAAGATATCATCAAGATGCATTAGGCTCAAAACAATACATAAGTATATGATGAGTCAAACAAACATACTTGAATACACAAGATAAGCAAGTAAGACACAACACATACATACACATATTTGGTACAAAACCAAACATGCAAAGGGGCAAGTAACTTACAATAAACATGAAGAGTTGAAATATAAGTTACCGCAAAGAGGAACATTGGATATAAGATATAGATGATAATCCATACGACTTGGCTTGGTAAAAATACAATATATGAAGATCCCTTAATTCTTCATGAAGTAGCCAAATCTCCAATGCCCTCCAGATGCACCTATTGATCAAGTTTGAGATTGTTGGTCCCCAACCAAGTTGGGTCCTAAGAGATTAGTCACAATAGGCTTGGCAACCCAAATGGTTCTTTTCTTGAAACCACTTTGAGTTCCAACAAACTTGGCAAACACATTGCCATCCTTATCCTTCCCTAGAGAATAATCATTATCAACAATTATAGGGTTAGATAAGGTACCACCTAAGCAAGAAGAAGCAAAGTGCCCCTTCTCACGACATAAGTAGCAAGTGTTCCCCTTTCTCTTCTTTATTGATTTCTTCTCTTGGGGAACAATATCTTGATTCTTCTTGGGAAGTGCCCTATCTTCAACTTGAGGTCGAGCATGAGCTTGACCTTGACCTTGTGGCCGTTTCCCTTGTTGTTTCTCACTCAAGTGCTTCTTCTTCTTCAATGGGCATGATCTAACATGATGCCCTTCAACCTTGCACTTGAAGCAAACCAACTTGGCCGGATCCTTGACTTTGTCTTGGCCCTTCTTCTTGTTGCTCTTGCTCTTGGACTTGTTCTTGTTATTGGAGTTGAATCCAAGTCCACTTTTGTCATTGGGGGATTGTTGCACACTTAGCATCTTGTCAAGTGCGGATTTCCCTTCATGACGCTTTTCCAAGTCTTTCTTCAAAGAAAGGACTTGAGCCTCGAGCTCTTTTATTTCCTCTACATGGTTAGTAGAAATACAAGTACTAGAGGAAGTAGAAGCTTCATTGTTAGAGCAACAAGGCAAAGTGAGTAATCCAACACAAGGTGTATCACTAGTTTGACTAGATGGATTACAAGGACTAGCACATGGCAATATAACATTTGTAGTAGAGATTGTGCTAACATCCATATGAGGCTCACAAGATGTTACCTTAGTGATACTTGCCTCATGAGCTAACTTTAGCCCATCATAGGAAATTAGAAGATCATCATGAGAGCTTGAGAGCTTTTTATGACTTTCTTCCAATTCCCTATAATTGCTAGTTAGCAACTCAAGTTGAGCCCTTAGCTCAACATTCTCCTTTAAGGTCGATGCTTCACAAGAATTAGAGTTAGTAGCACAAGCATCAACAATAGTTTTCTCATTTTCATGCATATAGGATTCAATTTTTTTTGTAAGCATGAAATTAGCATGCTTCTCATCTTTTAGCTCATGCTTGAGGAGAGTGAATCTCATTTCCCCATTTTCAACATGGGACTCCAACTCCACTATGGTTTCCCTATATTTATTCAAGGTATCCATAGAGTGTTCGAGATAAGCACGAGCTTCTTTATTACCACGAAGAGAAGCATATACCATTGCGATATCATGCACCAAGATATTATGTTCTTCATCATTATCATCATCATCACTCTCATCATTAGAGGATGTGTTAGGAGTCAAAGTAGGAGATACCTTTGGTCCATTTGCCATAAGGCACATGTGCATACCGGAGGATGAAGATGAAGATATTCTTGATTCCTCATTTGAAATCATGTCTTGATCCATAGAGTGTTCGGTTTCCTCTACAATGTTAGTCAACAAGCAACTAGAGGAAATAGAAACATTTTGATTATGGGAGCAAGACAAGGCAAGCATATCCTCATGAGATCTATGTAAGCAATTTACACATGATATGCAAGGACTATCAACACAAGCATGTAGATTATTTTCAATGCAAGATGTGTTTAAGTCCAAAGAGGAAACATTGCAATGAGATAGAGATGAAGAGTCATCACTATTGAGCACAATATCAACATTGCAATTTCCCTCACCACTCACCATATCATTACCTTGTGTCTTGCAACACGTTGGTGAAGTGGAAGAAGATGATGACTCATCACGGCCGGAGGTGGAAGCAACTTGGAGCTCTTCATGATGTGAAGAAGAAGAGAGCTCCTCGGAGTCACCACTGACCAAATGAGAAGTGGATCCACCAAACATTTCCTTAAGCTTGATCCACATCTCATGAGATGACTTTCGCTTTATATATATCAAGAACCTACGAAAATCGGGTCTCAAGGAGAATAAAAGCTCATTAGATACTTGAGCTTCAAGATGTAAGTTTTTCTCATCCTCTAAAGATAGATTTTGAGGATCCATCGGAGGAGAAAAACCTACATCTAGAAATTGCTCAATGTTTGGACACAAGGTCCGAAGTTTACAAAGCAAGCAATTTCGCCACAAATGATAATTTGTGCCAACAAAGATAATTGTGTCATTGTGCACTAAATTACTAGCCGACATCTTTACTCTCAAGGCGGTGAAGCCTAAAACAAGGAGAGACCTCGCTCTGATACCAATTGAAAGATCGAGATGTCGCCTAGAGGGGGGGGGGGGTGAATAGGCAATTACAAACTCTTGCGGATTTGTCTTGTATGAATGCGGAATTAAACTATCGTTTAGTTTACAAGCACAAACCCTAAATATGCTAAGCTCAACTAAGTGTAACAATAGCAACTAGAGCTAAGCAAGATAGGCACAAGATATATGTAGCACAAGTGATAGCAAGATATATGTACTTCAAGCACGATGGCTATCACAAGGAAAGAGAGCTCGGGTATAGAAATAACCGAGGCACGCGGAGACGAGGATGTATTCCCGTGTTCCCTTGCTTTGCAACAAGGTACGTCACGTTTGGAGGAGTGGAGGTCCCACGAAGGATTCCCCGCGCCACGAAGGCTCACCCTATTCTCCGAACCACACCCACGAAGGATAATGGCCCTTTCCTTATGGTTAGCTTTTCCTCCGCTCCGGAGATGGCAAGCTCCACGAAGGAGAAGCCCGGGCCTCTTCACAATCTTCTTGAAGGGATCACCGGAGCACCAATCACCAAGCCAACTAGGAGGTCACCCTCCAAGAGTAACAAGCTCACGGTCTCTCACTCGAACAAATCGTGGTGGAGAGCTCAACACTATGCAATGATGCAAAGCAAGAACACCGGAGGTGTTCAAGTCCTTCACACTCAAATCCCACCAAAGAAACGAATGCTAGGATGAGATTGGAGAGGAAGAACAAGGGGGAAAGTCAACCAAAGACTCCAAGATCTAGATCCCAAGAGATTCCCTCACTTAGAGAAGAAATGGTTTGGTGGAAGTGTAGATCTAGATCTCCTCTCTCAAATCCTCAAATATGAGCAAGAATGGTTGGAGGAATCAAGAGGGAGAGCAAGTTCTTCAAATAGCAAAAATGGAGGTGAGAGAATGGGAAGAACTAGTTTGGATCAAGGTGGAAGAAGCCTATTTATAGCTAAAGGGGAAAAATAGCTGTTGGGGGAAAAAGACAGAAAATCGGGCAGAAAAAATAGTCAGAAAAACGGCCCAGCCGGCTGCCAGGCCGGCCGGCCGGATTTGGCGCTGATGCGGCCGGTGGCCCATCCGGCCGGACCGGCCCAGCAGCCGGGTGGCTGCACAGCGCGCGGGCGGCGCGATTAAGGCGAGCGGCGCGCGGTCGGAGGAGGAGGCCCCGGCCGGCCGGCGGCCGTAGGGAACCGGCGCTGGGCCGGAGAAAGCCGCCAGCCCACGGGACGGGCGCCCGGATGGCACGAGCGGCCAGGCCGGATTTGGCCGGGTGGGCCGGCGCGCGGCCCGGTAGGCCGGGCGGCCGGCCGGCAGCCTCTCCCCCTTTTTCTTTTTTTCTTTTCTTTTCTTTTTATTCTTTTCCCTTTTTATCTTTTCTTTAATAACAAATGCTCCCGGACTCCGATTCGAATGAAACCAATTTTGTTTGAAAGATAACAACAAATGCTATCTTATAGAAAGTGAAAACCCAAGAATCTGTAGGAGGGGATTTTATCATGAATATAAAAGGTAGAACCTTATATCATGAATAACCGGTAAAATCACCCAACCTTGAAAACGCAATAGAAGATGCATGTGAACTCCGTTTTCGATGAACTTGGGCTTGTTGTAAAGCTAGCAACAAGCTCAAGAACCTCACGCCGAGAAATACCAAGAAGCAATAAGAATGTGCAAAGTATGCAAATGATTGAGCTCCCTAAGACGATGTGATCAAGTTACCCAACCGAGAGCCCCTCTTAATAGTGCGGCTATCTATCCTATAATCCGGTCTCCCATCAACCACCTCGAGACCGGTAAAAGGAAAACCTATCAAGGTCATACCTTTGCCTTGCACATCCCGCTTGATCTTGATGATAACACTTCACGCTCCACTCAAGCCGGAATGCATCACTTGATCATTGTCGCTTTGTGTATACTCACAAATGCTCCCCCATACACCATGATGGGAAAGCTCCATTGATGCACATCTTCACATCTCCAACATCACCAAATGGACGGCAAGCTTCAAGTATGTGATCCACTCAAGATGCTCAACTTGAACTTGCCCAACTCAAACTTGTATCTTCTCATGCTCTATCATACTATCTTGAGGTGTATAAAGAATTCTTCACTTGGAATCAAGCTCTCAATATCTTGATCATTCATTGCTTATCTCATTGGATAGAGCATGGCTAATATTGGGTTCCACATAAGAACACCATCTTCATTTCTTCTTCTTGATCATATCACATATGTATCTTCAAATCGATGATCTTGATGCCAATACACAAGGTATATCTTTATCTTCATGGCATCCATACTTGAATCCAACACATGGAGAACAAGTAGAACCTATGGAATATTCCTTCATATAAACTCAATGAAAACATTAGTCCATAGGGGTTGTCATTGATTACCAAAACCACACATAGGGGCAATATACCCTTACATGATGGCCTTCTTGGCGTAGTCTATCAATCCATGATGTTTCGCCATCCAATCCATACCCAGTACTACTTCCAATCCTTTTGTTCCTAGAACAATCAAGTTTGCATAAAAGTCTATTTCATGAATTCTGATGGGTACATCTTTGCAAAATTTTCTAGCCTTAGTTGTTGCTCCAGGTATTTGAACTATCATGACATGTTTCAAGATAATTGGTTGAATCTTACTAGTGCACACAAAATCTTCTGTAACAAATGAATGCGATGCTCCAGAATGAAACAACACTCTTGCTGGTATTGAGTTAACAGAGAACATACCCAGCACCACATCTGGTGCTTCCTGGGCTTCTTCGGCGTTCATGTGGAAAAGGCGACCTCCACGGTTGTTTGGGTTGTTAGGGGGCGAACTTCTTGCCGGTGGAGACACGGCGTTGCTGCGCTGGTGCTACGGGGTTGCCTGCGAGCTTGGCGAGCCTCTTGGGACACTCATTGGAGTAATGGCCCACTACACCACACTCATAGCAAGTGATAGTGGCCTTGTCCTTGGTCGCAACGGGGATGGCGTTGCTCCCAGTCCTTGGTGCGGTGTTGGTGTTGTTGTTGCTGTTGTTGTTGTTGGGGGCTCTCGGCGGAGCGCGGTTGAAGTTGTTGTTGTTGTAGTTGCTGTTGTTGTTGTTGTAGTGGCCTCCTGGCCTGGGGTTTCCTCCACTCCGGTTCTGATAACCCGGACGTGACATCTGTGCATTGGGCTTGTTGTTCCTGGAGGCGAAGCCTCCGCTTGAGTTGGGGCGATACCTTGGGGCATTGTTGGGCCCACTCTGGTTCATCATGCGGCGCTTGCGGTTCTCGCTGGCTTGGTGCAGTTTGCCCTCCATTTGGATGGCGGAGTCAACAAGGGCTTTGAGGTCGGCGAAGGGGATGTTGATCAACACAGTCTGCATCTCATCATGCAGTCCGTTCAGAAACCTTTCCTTCCTCTTCTCAGTAGTATCAGTCTCATCCAGGGCGTACCTTGACAGTGTTAGAAACTTGTCGCGGTATTCCACCACGGACATCCGGCCTTGCTTCAGTTCACGGTATTCATCTCTCATCTTCTTTATCAGACCCGGGGGCACATGGTACTTGCTGAACTCAGTCCAGGTCATAAACTGTCCCGCGTTAATGGCACGGGTGCTTGTCCAGCAAGCTCTTGCTGGTCCTGCTAGGTAGTGCGTGGCAAACAGCACTTTCTCATTTTCCTCAACTCCAGCTACTTCTAGATTGTTCTCCATAGTTTGGAGCCAATCATTTGCATCAAGGGGTTCCTCAGTCTTGCTGAAAACTGGCGGGTTGGTATTCTGGAAGTTCTTGAGCTTTGATCCTGGGTGATCATGATGGCCTTGATTGTTGTTTCCTAGCTGTTGAAGTGTTGCAATGTTGGCTTGCCTTTCAGCTCTTTCTGCTTCTGTATCTTCCAGCATAACTTGCAACATCTGCATCATTGCGTCTTGAGTCGCGTTGCGAGTTGGAGGGGGCATCTGAGCATTGAGATAGATCATGAGATAAGAGGGGAATTCTCTATGGCTTGTTTTGGGTTTAAGTTAAAAAGTTTAAAACTTGAAGTCTTTTCATGACGACACAAACATACATTCATCCATGACAAACAACACACATTACAAGCTAACACACTAAGGGTTTTAAGAACCCTTCTTCTTCAAGCTACGATACATGGGGCGGGATACAACTCACACCTACGGTAGTGCATAAGTGAAACTACTCTCCATCCACATCTATGGCGACGTGGTCATCCTCTCCGGCGTCCAGGAACTCGTAGTCTTCCTCCTTGGTGTTCTCATCCTCCTCGAAGTCGTCGTCGTCACTCAGGAAGGCGCTTCCTCCCTGAATGTCTTCTCCATCTTCCTCCATCTTCTTCATCTGCTCCTCCTAGTTCTTGATGGTGGCATCAAGTGCTGCTATCTTCTCGCGGAGGCGAGTGATGGTAGCATCCTTCTTCGTCCGATGCAGGCGAAGAGTCCTGCGGTCCCTGGCGAGCAGCTTGATGGCTTCGCCTTGCTCGATGATGTGGGCGTGAGTCTGGTTGGCGTACTCACGGGCGTGGTCGAGATCCTGCTGAGTGTGGTACAGGATGAAGTCAAGATGCTCCACATGGTGCTTCAGCTCCGGGTGGGGCGACATGTCCATGGGCTCTCCAGCAGAGTTACGCCTCGCGAGGTGAGAAAAGCGAGGGTCCTTGAGTGCCTCCCCGCTCATCCCGCACAAGCGTGCGAGTCCCTCCTGAAGGGCGCGGGCAAGTCCGTCCAACCAGTTGCTCTCCCTGAAGGAGAAGAGGATCCTCTCAGAAGTGGGAGGCTCCATCTTGCCCCTCAAGTCAGCGGTGATGATCCACTGCAACGCGCCTCATGGCTGGTCCGTGACCTGAACTCCGTGGAACTCCGGGTGCGGGCAATCAAGGTGATCGGAAAGGGCGTTGAGGTCATGCTCGAAGACCAAGCTTCCCCCATTCCCAAGCTGGTAAAACTTCGTGTTCACGAGCTCCATCTGAAAGTGAAGTGAAGGATTAAGTTAGAGAAGTGAACAAGTGTGGCAAAATTTTAGTTATATTTCTAAGGAAGAGCATGACTTCTTATTTTTCCAAAGAACTCAAGGAGAAGACAAAGACTAAGTTTTTCAGAAATACTCCATTCATTTTTGAAACTAATTTTTCAGAACGTCCATTTCTAACTAGGGTCTCCTAAGGTCAAACAATGGCTCTGATACCAACTTGTCAACACCCGGGTTTTTAAGTCCGGATGCCTATTATATCATACATCGCAATCCCAGGAATATTGTTGTTGCGAGGTATAATAGTTAAGTATCACAGTCATCATTCATTACAAACCATAATGTCTTACAAATTAGAATCACATGATCCATATTACACGAATAGTTGATCTATTGATCAACGAACAAACACAAGTTCATAGCGGAAGCGTAAAGATAAATGGACTCTCTAGTCCACAGGCCAACGCTTGATGTTAGAAGCTCCTAGTTGTGGTAGACGTCCTGCTGATCGTCATCCTCGTACTGCTACTCGGCTTCATAGTCTGGCCATTTGTATCGCCAGGGACAAAGCCGTGAGTACTTTAAGTACTCGCAATCTAATACTAATGTAAGTACTAATCATTACTTATTGAGAGTGTTCTAAGCTCCAAGGTTACTTGCATAAAGCCAATTTTAGTTGAGAAACATTTTAGTAAACAACTCCTCATGTGCTGACTAACTCCAGTGGGAACATTAGTGTCATTCCCACAACTCTGTTGTGATTCAAATTCAAAGTCACCGTCCAGGTTCAAATTCATAAGTCACATAGATATAAATTCTGATGATGGAAACAGTATGGCCTTTCCAACTGTCCATATCCGCGGACGCGGCTATTCGAATAGGTTTACACTCTGCAGAGGTTGCACACTTGTGCCACAACATTTGATTACATCCGTCAGGGATAAACCCCGAATAATCGTAACTCAGTACGCGGATCATCAACCGTTAACCTTTCACTTACACACCCTAGTATAGGCACCTCTCCCCATGAGCTTGGCCTCCCGGTGAAAACCAACTGTTAAACCGGGAACTGCACAGGGCTTGGCCGTACAATTCACCTCAATTCATGTCATTTCACTTTCAACGGAGGCAGCCTCGGCATAACCTCTATGACGCTTGTTCAGAGGGAACCCATACTAAGACGCATAAATTTCCAGCTAAGCCTTACCCATAATCAGGTATTGTGGGGGTACTCAAAAATTGGAATGGTATCGCATCCAACTCAATCATCAGTTTTTAGCCATTTCACCAAGTCAATTTCATGTCATATTCACCTTCAAAATCTTTCAATGGAAATGACTCATCATTCCAAGGTTTTCAACATCATCATTTCACAAACACATGTTCCCATCTAGAGTAGTCATTTTTAATTTAGCACTAGCATCTAGGTATGATGGGTGCTAAGTAATTTTCTTTGCTTCTAGGCTAACTTTTATACTCTTGTAATAATCCAATACTAACCAAGTGAATCATAAATCAAAAAGTACTTTGATAAAACAAAAGTAAATAAAGCTTGGAAAGTAAAACTGGGAAATAGGATCATAAGCATAAAGTAAATGGGTAATGCCTTGCTCATGGTGAGCTTTGCACTTTGCAAGAGTATTATCTTGCCTTGGTTGGGGAATTGGTCAAAGTGGTCTTCTTCTCCTTGGAAGTAGACCTCCTCCTCCTCTTGATACTCCTCGGTACTAGCATCTAAAATACGAATACGGGGTACACAATCATCATACCAAACTTATTTACTAAACTAAGCACACTCATGATGCACACCACTTAAACTATCATCACACATTACTATTAAGTTGGTGGATGTGTTTTTCTTATTATTTAAGAAAAATAATTTCCTCTCATAATAATTTAGATGTTACTTTTAATTACTTAGAGAAATAATTTCCTCCCATTATCTTATTAAGATTTAATTTCTCTCATGAATAATATGTGACCTAGGTTGACCAAAGTCAACCTCTTCACACTTATCATTAAAGAAAATGATTTAAATGAGGTGAGCACCTCATACACTTTAATCCTAGCATGGTAGAGATTTAATATCATCGACAAGTCATATGAGACCTATATGACCAGAGTCTCTACTTCATTTTAAATTGTTGGTGACAAGATTTAAATGAGAGAAACACTCCCATATGCTTTCTTAATAGTTTTGGACAATATCTTTGACTAGAAATGGCTATAAAGTCCTTTAATTAAACTAGGCCATGATCATCCAAAGTAAGCATGGCATATTTTTGCACAAACAATTAGTACAAGTGTAATGTGATTTATAGGAGTTGGAATTAACTTAAAAGCATTTATGGTTGATTTTTAATAATTTTTCTTAGGCAGAAAAGTCCCTGCTTTATTTATTTACCCACTTTAATTCTATTATTGATCTAGGGTTCAATCCAGTGGCATTGTGTAGATAATTTCCTAAGCTTTCCAAATATATAAAATTTGTAAAATTTGGCCAAGTAGATTTGTCCCTATTAAATTTCAAATTTATCATCAGATTGCATATATTTCTCTATTTGAATTTTTGAATTTGAAACGTGGGCTGGCGGGAGAATAAACGGGCTGTGCCAAACGAGAGGGAAATGGGCCGGCCCAGCTTCGCAGCGGGCCAGCTGACAAGGTGGGGGCCACCTGTCTGTGGGCTGAGACGAGCGAAACGGTACGGGGAATAACAGCCGTGCGATTAGAACGCGATCGCACGGTCGAGGGAGGGCTTCGTCTCCGGCGAGAGATGGACTTACTGGCGGCGGAGGTAGGGGGTCGGCGAGCTCGTCGGAGCTCCGGCGGTCGTTGGAGGTGTGCGCAGGGACGTTGTCGTCGATGAGGAAGCCAACGGTAGCAGTTGCGTCGTCAGGGGCAGCCTCCTTCTCCGGCGAGCTCCGTGTACTGGCGGCGGCGATGATCTTGCGATTGGAGCTGTGTGGTGGCTAAATCGAACGAATTGAGAGGTCGAGGAGAGGCTGTGAGATGAGAGGAAGAGATTGGTGTGCTCAATTCGAGAGGAGGAGTCCTCCTTTTATAGCAGAGGGAGGTGGCCGTGGAGCGGAGCTAGGGTCGCCGGCGTCGTCGTCGGTCCAGGGCTGCGAAGGGGCAAGGAGTGGGCGCGTCTGGTTGCTGCTGCACTGGCGAAGATGACGCGTGTGATCGTGGTGCAGAAGGGGCTCTGTAGAGATGGTGCGCTTGATGGGAGTACTCAGTACCGCGGCGGGCGATCGTCGTCGTGGTCGTCGACTGCGGCGTTCCCGCGGGCTAGTGGCCGTGTCCAGGCGCTGCAGGGTGGCATCGTGCGTCGACTGGCGCTGAGAGGGAGAGCTGAGGTGATGCGAGGGCGTGGGGTTCGTCACGCTCTGGCGTGTCTAGAGTTGGCGCCATGCGCGCTCTGGCGAGGCATGGGCGTGTCTGGGCGCCACGGGGCACGCGGTGTTCTGGCGTCTCCAAGGCAGGGCTTTTTCGAGTCAAGGTCTGGGCAAGGTCAGGAGAGTGTGAAGGCGTGGTGTGACATGCCTGGCTTGATGGAGTGGAGAGGTGAGGCGATGGCACGAGGTGGACATGCCATGCCACGGCATGGCATGCTCTGGTTGATTTTGTCTAGCAGAGGTGGAGGCAAGTGGTGGTACTGGTGCTGTGAGGTGAGTTGAGGCTCCAGAGGTGCAGTGGGGTGCCAGAACTTGGACTTGGTCTTCTCAAAAACCAGCATGGGCATGAATTCTAGCCCTGCCTCACAAGTGTTCAATGAAATGCCCGAAAGAAACTTATTTTTGAATTTTGCAAATCTTTTTGGTGGGTTGTAATCATATATTAAAAGGAGTAGAATGGTGGTGGTGGTGGTCAAAATGGAGTTGAATTGCAAAATCTCATTTTGCATATGATCTTAATTTTGTTTCAATGTCTCCACTTGGCTTGCTTCTAGTTTGAAATTGAGACAGAGTTTGGGGTGAGGGTTTTGAGCAAAGTTGTTCTCCTTGATGTTGTCTTGGAAGAGGTGCAAAGAGTTGGTCAAGTGTAGAAGTGAAATCCCAAAAATCAGGGGCTCAAAGTGGGTATCATGCTGAAATAGTCACATATGACCATAATCACATGTGAGCACAATTTTGATTCAAAATTTGATTTGAATTGAGTTTGATTGTTTCCAAAGGTGTTAATAAGTGTTTAGTATCCATTTACAACCAATGGTGCAAACCAAAATGGTCTAGATTAAAGATTTGTAAAAATGGCATGAGCCACATGTGTGTGTTGCATTGACTTTTATATTTTCTTTTCTAACTTCTTTTCCTTTGTATTTGGATGATCAAGTGATCATACTTATGGTTTTTTTTTTTTTTTTTTTTTTTTTTGAGGATCATACTTATGGTTTTAGAGTAAGAGTAAACACATAAGCAAGCATCATGGCAAAAGCACACTCAAATAATTAGTAAGGTGAGCTATATGCATAGTCCTATATGATGAGGAAAAGTTTTTGTTGGCTCTGATTTTTGGACTCTCTCTTGTTTCTTTTTATTGAAAACTTGGGATGTTACAACTCTCTTGTTGGATGATGAACACCATTAATTGTGTAGGGCTACAAGAGCACCTCAATGCCGGAGTTAACAAGCTCCACAACATTCGATGTTCATATTTAAATAACCTTAGAGTGCATGATAGACCAACACAATTATACCGAGTACTAACATAGCATGCACACTGTCACCATCAAGCTATGAAAGGAGGAATAGATCACATCAATACTATCATAGTAATAGTTAACTTCATAATCTACAAGAGATCACAATCATAAACTACGCCAAGTACTACATGATGCACACACTGTCACCATTACATCATGGAGGAGGAATAGAGTACTTTAATAACATCACTAGAGTAGCACATAGATTAATAGTGATACAAAGCTCATATGAATCTCAATCATGTAAGGCAGCTCATGAGATCATTGTATTGAAGTACATGGGAGAGAGATGAACCACATAGCTACTGGTACAGCCCTTAGCCTCGAGGGAGAACTACTCCCTCCTCATGGGAGACAGCAGCGGTGATGAAGATGGCGGTGGAGTCGATGGAGATGCCTTCCGGGGGCACTTCCCCATCCCGGCGGCGTGCCGGAACAGAGACTTCTGTCCCCCAGATCTTGGCATCGCGATGGCGGCGGCTTTAGAAGGTTTCTCGTACCGTGGCTTATTCGTCAATCCGTGTCGAAGATTTAGGTCAGGAGGCAACTTATAGGCGAAGAGGCGGAGTCGGAGGGGCCACGGGGCAGCCACATAGTAGGGGGGCGCTCCCCCCCTGGGCCGCGCCGCCCACACGTGTGGTGGCCCTGGGCCTCTCCTCTGGTGTCTCTCCGGTGTTCTGGAAGCTTCGTGGAATTATAAGATGTTGGGCATTGATTTCGTCCGATTCCGAGAATATTTCCTTTGTAGGATTTCTGAAACCAAAAACAGCAGAAAACAGCAACTGGCACTTCGGCATCTCGTCAATAGGTTAGTTCCGGAAAACGCATAAAATCATCATAAAGTGTGAACAAAACATGTAGGTATTGTCATAAAACAAGCATGGAACATCAGAAATTATAGATACGTTGGAGACGTATCAGCATCCCCAAGCTTAGTTCCTACTCGTCCTCGAGTAGGTAAACGATAAAAGATAATTTCTGAAGTGACATGCTACCAACATAATCTTGATCATACTATTGTAAAGCATATGAGATGAATGAAGTGATTCAAAGCAATGATAAAGACAATGATTAAACAACTAAATCATATAGCAAAGACTTTTCATGAATAGTACTTTCAAGACAAGCATCAATAAGTCTTGCATAAGAGTTAACTCATAAAGCAATAAATTCAAAGTAAAGGCATTGAAGCAACACAAAGGAAGATTAAGTTTCAGCGGTTGCTTTCAACTTTCAACATGCATATCTCATGGATAATTGTCAACATAAAGTAAAATAATAAGTGCAATAAGTAAGCATGTAAGAATCAATGCACAGTTGACACAAGTGTTTGCTTCTAAGATGGAAGGAAATAGGTAAACTGACTCAACATTAAAGTAAAAGAATGGCCCTTCGCAGAGGGAAGCATGGATTGCTATATTTGTGCTAGAGCTTTTATTTTGAAAACATAAAGAGAGTATAAAAGTAAAGTTTTGAGAGGTGTTTGTTGTTGTCAACGAATGGTAGTGGGCACTCTAACCCCCTTGCCAGACAGACTTTCAAAGAGCGGCTCCCATGAAAGATTTTTATTTTTGGGTGGCACTCCTTCCAACCTTGCTTTCACAAACCATGGCTAACCGAATCCTCGGGTGCCTGCCAACAATCTCAAACCATGAAGGAGTGCCTTTTTATTTTAGTTTTATTTAGATGACACTCCTCCCCACCTTTGCTTTCTCAAGCCATGGCTAACCGAATCCTCGGGTGCCGTCCAACAATCACATACCATGGAGGAGTGTCTATTTGTGAAATTATGAGAGTTAATTAATTTGGGGCTGGGAACCCCATTGCCAGCTCTTTTTGCAAAATTATTGGATAAGCGGATGAAGCCACTAGTCCATTGGTGAAAGTTGCCCAACAAGATTGAAAGATAAACACCACATACTTCCTCATGAGCTATAAAACATTGACACAAATAAGAGGTAATAACTTTTGAAGTGTTTAAAGATAGCACTCAAGCAATTTACTTTGGAATGGCGGAGAAATACCATGTAGTAGGTAGGTATGGTGGACACAAGTGGCATAGTGTTTGGCTCAAGGATTTTGGATGCATGAGAAGTATTCCCTCTCAATACAAGGCTTAGGCTAGCAAGGCTATTTGAAACAAACACAAGTATGAACCGGTACAGCAAAACTCACATAAAATACATATTGCAAGCATTATAAGACTCTACACCGTCTTCCTTGTTGTTCGACCCTTACTAGAAAATATCTAGACCTTAGAGAGACCAATCGTGCAAACCAAATTTTAGCAAGCTCTATGTATTTCTTCACTAATAGGTGCAAAGTATATGATGCAAGAGCTTAAACATGAGCACAAAAATTGCCAAGTATCACATTATTCAAGATATTATACCATTTACCACATGTAGCATTTCCCGTTTCCAACCAT
The DNA here is from genome assembly GCF_019359855.2 of Lolium perenne. NCBI lineage: Eukaryota > Viridiplantae > Streptophyta > Magnoliopsida > Poales > Poaceae > Lolium > Lolium perenne. The sequence goes on along the minus strand of NC_067245.2, from coordinate 163,669,195 downwards.
ATAACAATTTAACGAAGCAGTTCAACCTTCGCCATGAACATTATGAGTAAAGCTAAGGACATATTTGTCCATATGCAACAGCGGAGCGTGTCTCTCTCCCACACAAGCATGAATTTATTCAAACAAAACAAAAATAAAAACAAACATACGCTCCAAGTAAAGCACATAAGATGTGACGGAATAAAAATATAGTTTCACTAGAGGAACCTGATAATTTTGTCGATGAAGAAGGGGATGCCTTGGGCATCCCCAAGCTTAGATGCTTGAGTATTCTTGAAATATGCAGGGATGAACCACGGGGGCATCCCCAAGCTTAGAGCTTTCACTCTCCTTGATCATATTGTATCATCCTCCTCTCTTGATCCTTGAAAACTTCCTCCACACCAAACTCGAAACAAACTCATTAGAGGGTTAGTGCATAATCAAAAATTCACATGTTCAGAGGTGACACAATCATTCTTAACACTTCTGGACATGGCACATAGCTACTGAAAGTTAATGGAATAAAGAAATCCATCAAACATAGCAAAACAGGCAATGCGAAATAAAAGGCAGAATCTGTCAAAACAGAACAGTCCGTAAAGACGAATTTTTTAGGTGCACCAGACTTGCTCAGATGAAAATGCTCAAATTGAATGAAAGTTGCGTACATATCTGAGGATCACTCACGTAAATTGACAGATTTTTCTGAGTTACCTACAGAGAACCCTGCCCAAATTCGTGACAGACAGAAATCTGTTTCTGCGCAGTAATCCAAATCTAGTATCAACCTTGCTATCAAAGACTTCACTTGGCACAACAATGCAATAAAATAAAGATAAGGAGAGGTTGCTACAGTAGTAAAAACTTCCAAGACACAAATATAAAACAAAATTACTGTAGTAAAATAAAAACATGGGTTATCTCCCAAGAAGTGCTTTCTTTATAGCCATTAAGATGGGCTCAGCAGTTTTAATGATGTACTCGCAAGAAATAAGAGTTGAAGCAAAGAGAGCATCAAAAAGCAAGTATGAACCAAATTTAAGCCTAACATGCTTCCTATGAAAAGGAATCTTGTAAATAAACAAGTTATGTAGGCATAATGCAATAAGCATAGGAAAACTAGACAAGCGCAACTTCAAGATTTTCAGCATGTAGAGAGGTGTTTTAGTAACATGAAAATTTCTACAACCATATTTTCCTCTCTCATAATAATATCCAGTAGCATCATGAAGAAACTCAACAATATAACTATCAAATGAAACATTCTTATCATGAGTCTCATGCATAAAATTATTACTACTCCCAGCATAAGCATAGTCATTCTTATTAATTGTAGTGGGAGCAAATTCAACGAAGTAGCTATCATCAAATATAGGAGGCATATTGTAATCATAATTAGATTTATCCTCCATAGTAGGCGGCAGCAAAAGACCACTATCATTATAATCATCATAAATAGGAGGCAAAGTATCATCAAAGTAAATTTTCTCCTCAATGCTTGGGGGACTAAAAATATCATGCTTATCAAAGCCAGCTTCCGCAAGCTTAGAATTTTCTATAGCATTAGCAACAGTGGTGTTCAAAGCATTCATACTAATAACATTGCCATTAGCATGCAAATAAGGTTCCATAGGTTTTTCAATTTTTGCAACACACCATTTATGTCTTAACTCAGGAAATAGATTAAAAAGCTCACATTTGTTTTCCATTATGCCTTACTAGTGTAAACCAAGAAACAAAAAGATGCAATTGCAGGATCTAAAGGAAATAGCTAGCACTCACCCAGAAAATAGCTTAGTTGCCAAGATCCGGAGTGTGAGTGCCTTTAACATTTCCTCCCCGGCAACGGCGCCAGAAAATAGCTTGATGTCTACGCACGCTTCTATTCCTATAGACAGTGTTGGGCCTCCAAGAGCAGAGGTTTGTAGAACAGCAGCAAGTTTTCCCTTAAGTGGATCACCCAAGGTTTATCGAACTCAGGGAGGAAGAGGTCAAATATATCCCTCTCAAGCAACCCTGCGATCACAATGCAAGAAGTCTCTTGTGTCCCCAACACACCTAATACACTTGTCAGATGTATAGGTGCACTAGTTCGGCGAAGAGATAGTGAAATACAAGTGGTATGAATGAATATGAGCAGTAGTAACGGCGCCAGAAAATAGCTTGCTGGCGTGCAGTTGATGGTGGTAATATTGCAGGAAGTACAGATGCAGTAGAACAGTAAACAAGCGATGATTGCAGTATTTGGAAACAAGGCCTAGGGATCATACTTTCACTAGTGGACACTCTCAACATTGATCACATAATAAAACCACTCTACACTCTCTTGTTGGATGATGAACACCATTAATTGTGTAGGGCTACAAGAGCACCTCAATGTCGGAGTTAACAAGCTCCACAACATTCGATGTTCATATTTAAATAACCTTAGAATGCATGATAGATCATTGCAATTACACCAAATACTAACATAGCATGCACGCTGTCACCATCACACTATGAAGGAGGCATAGATCACATTGATACGTCTCCAACGTATCTATAATTTCTGATGTTCCATGCTTGTTTTATGACAATACCGACATGTTTTGTTCACACTTTATGTCATTATTATGCGTTTTCCGGAACTAACCTATTGACGAGATGCCGAAAGGCCAGTTGCTGTTTTCTGCTGTTTTTGGTTCCAGAAAGGCTGTTCGGGCAATATTCTCGGAATTGGACGAAATCAACGCCAAACCTCCTATTTTTCCCGGAAGGCTCCAGAACACCGAAGAAGAGTCGAAGAGGGGCCAGGGGGCCACCACACCATAAGGCGGCGCGGGCCAGACCCTGGCCGCGCCGGCCTAGGGTGAGGCCACCCTGTCAGCCCTCCTGTGCCACTCTTCGCCTATATAACCCCTTTCGACCTAAAAACGCAGTACCAATTGACGAAACTCCAGAAAGACTCCAGGGGCGCCGCCACCGTCGTGAAACCCCAATTCGGGGGACAGAACTCTCTGTTCCGGCACCCTGCCGGGACGGGGAATTGCCCCCAGAGCCATCTCCACCGCCCTCTTCACCGCCATCTTCACCGCCATTGCTGCCTCCATGATGAGGAGGGAGTAATCCACCCCCGAGGCTGAGGGCTCCGCTGTAGCTATGTGGTTCATCTCTCTCCCATGTACCTCAATACAATAATCTCATGAGCTGCTTTACATGATTGAGATTCATATGAGTTTTGTATCACTATTCATCTATGTGCTACTCAAGTGATGTTATTAAAGTAGTTTTATTCCTCCTGCACGGTGTAATGGTGACAGTGTGTGCATCCGTGTTAGTACTTGGCGTATGCTATGATTATGATCTCTTGTAGATTATGAAGTTAACTATTGCTATGATGGTATTGATGTGATCTATTCCTCCTACATAGTGTGAAGGTGACAGTGTGCATGCTATGTTAGTACTTGGTTTAGTTGTGTTGATCTATCTTGCACTCTAAGGTTATTTACATATGAACATTGAATATTGTGGAGCTTGTTAACTCCGGCATTGAGGGTTCGTGTAATCCTACACAGTTAGTGGTGTTCATCATCCAACAAGAGAGTGTAGAGTATGCATTTATCTATTCTGTTATGTGATCAAAGTTGAGAGTGTCCACTAGTGAAAGTATGATCCCTAGGCCTTGTTCCTAAATACTGCTATCGCTGCTTGTTTACTGTTTTACTGCGTTACTACTGCTGCGTTACTACTGCTTGTTTACTGTCCTAGGCAAAGCACTTTTCTGGTGCCGTTGCTACTACTTATTTATACCACCTGTATTTCACTATCTCTTCGCCGAACTAGTGCACCTATTAGGTGTGTTGGGGACACAAGAGACTTCTTGCTTTGTGGTTGCAGGGTTGCATGAGAGGGATATCTTTGACCTCTTCCTCCCTGAGTTCGATAAACCTTGGGTGATCCACTTAAGGGAAAACTTGCTGCTGTTCTACAAACCTCTGCACTTGGAGGCCCAACACTGTCTACAGGAAAAGGAGGGGGCGTAGACATCACACATCAATACTATCATAGCAATAATTAACTTCATAATCTACAAGAGATTACAATCATAACCTACGCCAAGTACTACACGATGCACACACTGTCACCATTACACCGTGGAGGAGGAATAGAGTACTTTAATAACATCACTAGAGTAACATAGATGAATAGTGATACAAAACTCATATGAATCTCAATCATGTAGGGCAGCTCATGAGATCATTGTATTGAAGTACATAGGAGAGAGATTAACCACATAGCTGCCGGTATAGCCCCTTAGCCTCGATGGAGAACTACTCCCTCCTCATGGGAGACAGCAGCGGTGATGAAGATGGCGGTGGAGTCGATGGAGATGCCTTCCGGGGGCACTTCCCCGTCCCGGCGGCGTGCCGGAATAGAGACTTTTGTCCCCCAGATCTTGGCTTCGCGATTGTAACATCCCAAGTTTTCAATAAAAGGAACAAGGGAGAGAGATTTCAAGAATCCAAAAATCAGAGCCAGCAAAAACTTTTTCTCATCATATAGGACTATGCATATAGCTCACCTTATAAATTAATTGAGTGTGCGTTTGCCATGATGCTTGTTTATGTGTTCTCTCTTACTCTAAAACCCGAGCAATGATCACTTGATCATCCAAAGTCAAATAAAAAGAAAATAGAAAAGAAATTATAAAAACCAATTTCACACACACATATGGCCTATGCCATTTTTTACAAATCTTTAATCTAGACCAATTTGGTTTGCACCATTAGTTGTAAATGGATACTAACACTCATTTACACTTTTGGAAACAACCAAACTCATTTCAAATCAAAATTGAATCAAATTTGTGACCACATGTGATTATGGTCATGTGAGACAATTTCAGCATGATACCCACTTTGAGCCCCTAGTTTTCAAATTTCTCTTTCTACACTTGGCCAACTCTTTGCACCTCTTCCAAGATCTCATCAAGGACAACAACTTTGCTCAAGACACCCACCTCAACCTCTACCTAGATTTCAAATTATAATCAAGCCAAGATGAGACATTGAAACAAAACTAAGATCATATGCATTTTGAGATTTTGCAAACCAACTCCAAATTGAACCAAACCAACACCATTCTACTCCTTTTAATATATGATTACAACCCACCAAAAAGAATTGCAAAATTCAAAAACACCTTTAAGGCAGGGACAGAATTGATGCCCATACCGAAAATTGGAGAGGACCAAGTCCTCACTGAGCCACTACAGCAACCCTGGACCCTCCTCTCACCTCACCCCAGCAGTGCCACCACTTGCCCTGGCCAATGCTTGATCACATCATCAGCACCATGCCATGCCGTGGCATGGCATGCCACCATCATGCCACCATCTCCTCTGATCAACTCTGGACTGCCCAACCTTGTCATTTCCTTCCCTCTCACTCACCTGATGCTGCCCAGCCAGTGACTCGACGACGCCATGCCCCGGAGACGCCAGGACACGAGCGCCCAGTGGCGCCCAGAACTTGCCCATGCCGCGCCAGAGCGCGCATGGCATCCACTTGGGACGCGCCAGAGCGTCAGCCGCCTGGAGTCTCTGCGCCACCTCGACCGCTCCTCTCAGCGCCAGTCGACGCACGCCGGATCCCTGGACCGCCTGGACACGCTCACTGACTCACGGGAACGCCAGGCGCGACGACCACGACCCCGTTCAACCGCCGCAGTACTGCCTCTTCCCGTCAAGCTTCCCATCGCCACTGAGCCTCTGTCGCGCCACGATCAAGCTCATCGTCATCACCAGTGCAGCAGAAACACAGAGCACCCATCCCTTGCCTCTTCGCAACGTCGGAACGGCGACGATGACTGCCGCTCCGCCCTTCGGCCACCTTCCGCTCCTATAAAAGGAGGGCCTCTCCCACTGAATTGAGCACGCCAACTTCTTTCTCTCATCCCCACAGCACTCCTCGCCACATCAATTGAATCGATTAGCCACTCCATCATCGGAATTGCAAGCTCGCCGCCGCCAGTACACGGAGCAAGCCGGCGAAGGAGACCACCTCAGGCGACGCCACTGCTTCCAGGCGCCTCCTCGTCGACGACACGGTCCCTGCGCACATCGCCGACGACCGCCGGAGCTCCGACGAGCTCGCCGACCCCCTACCGCCATCGCCAGTGAGTTCATCTCTCGTCGTCGACGACGACGCTCCACGGCCGTTGATCCTCTTTCTAATCGCACGGTTGGGAATAGCCTGTACCGTTTCGCTGTTTAAACCTCACAGACAGGTGGCCCCCACCTTGTCAGCTGGCCCGCTGCGAAGCTGGGCCGGCCCATTTCTCCCCTGCACTGCCTAGCCCGTTAGCTTTCCCGCCAGCCCACGAATTCAAATCCAATTTGAAAAATAGAGAAATAACCCAATCAGATGGAAACTTTGAAATTTAATAGGGACAAATCTATTAGGCAAAATTTTGAAATTTTTATATATTTGGAAACCTTATGAAATTATCTACACAATGCCACTGGATTGAACCCTAGATATACTATAAAATTAAAATGAGAAAATAAACAAGGCAGGGACTTTTCTGCCTTATAATAATTCTTAAAAATCAACCATAAATGCTTTTCAGTTAATTCCAACTCCTATAATTCACATTTCACTTATACTAATTGTTTCTACAAAAATATGCCACGCTTACTTTGAATGATCATGGCCTAGTTAAATTAAATGACTTTATGGCCATTTCTAGTCAAAGATATTGTCCAAAACTATTAAGAAATCGTATGGGAGTGTTTCCCTCATTTAAATCTTGTCACCACCAATTCCAAATGAGGTAGAGACTCTGGTCAATTAGGTCTCATAGGAATTATTGGTGATATTAAATCTTTACCATGCTAGAATTAAATGGTATGAGGTGCTCACCTCATTTAAATCATTTTCTTAAATGATAAGTGTGAAGAGGTTGACTTGGGTCAACCTAGGTCACCTATAATGCATGAGAGAAATTAAATCTTAATAAGATAATGAGAGGAAATTATTTCTCTAAATAATTGAAAGAAACATTCAAGATGAGTATGAGAGGAAATTATTTTTCTTAAATAATAAGAAGAACACATCCACCAACTTAATAGTAATGTGTGATGCTAGTTTAAAGTGTGTAAATCATGAGTGTGCCTAGTTTAGTAAATTAGTTTGGTATGATGATTGTGTACCCCGTATTCGAATTTTAGACACTAGTACCGAGGAGTATCAAGAGGAGGAGGAGGTCTACTTCCAAGGAGAAGAAGACCACTTTGACCAATTCCCCAACCAAGGCAAGATAATACTCTTGCAAAGTGCAAAGCTCACCATGAGCAAGGCATTACCCCATTTACTTTATGCCTATGATCCTACTTCCCTGTTTTACTTTACAAGTTTTATTTACTTTTGTTTTATCAAAGTAATTTTGATTTATGATTCACTTGGTTAGTATTGGATTAGTACAAGAGTATCAAAGTTAGCCTAGAAGCAAAGCAAAGTACTTAGCACCCCTCATACCTAGATGCTAGTGCTAAACTAAAAATGACTACTCTAGATGGGAACATGTGTTTGTGAAATGATAATGGTGAAAACCTTGGAATGATGAGTCATTTCCATTGAAAGATTTTGAAGGTGAATATGACATGAATTTGACTTGGTGAATTGGCTAAAAACTGATGATTGAGTTGGATGCGATACCATTCCAATTTTTGAGTACCCCCACAATACCTGATTATGGGTAAGGCTTAGCTGGAAATTTATGTGTCTTAGTATGGGTTCCCTCTGAACACACATCATAGGGGTTATGCTTGAGGCTGCCTCCGTTGTTGAGAAATGATGTGAATTGAGGTGAATTGTACGGCCAAGCCCTGTGCAGTTCCCGGGTTAACAGTTGGTTTTCACCGGGAGGCCAAGCTCATGGGGAGAGGTGCCTATACTAGGGGGTGTAAGTGAAAGGTTAACGGTTGATGATCCGCGTACTGAGTTACGATTATTCGGGGTTTATCCCTGACGGATGTAATCAAATGTTGTGGCACAAGTGTGCAACCTCTGCAGAGTGTAAACCTATTCGAATAGCCGCGTCCGCGGATATGGACAATTGGAAAGGCCATACTGTTTCCGTCATCAGAATTTATATCTATGTGACTGGTGAATTTGAACTTGAATTTGAATGGTGACTTTGAAATTGAATCACAACCGGGTTGAGGGAATGACACTAATGTTCCCACTTGAGTTAGTTAGCACTTGAGGAGTTTGTTTACTAAAATGTTTCTCAACTAAAATTGGCTTTACGCAAATAACCTTAGAGCTTAGAACACTCTCTTTAGTAATGTTAGTACTTACATTAGTATTAGATTGCGAGTACTTAAAGTACTCACGGCTTTGTCCCTGGCTATTCAAATGGCCAGAATATGAAGCCGAGCAGCAGTACGAGGATGACGATCAGCAGGACGTCTACCACAACTAGGAACTTCTAACGTCAAGCGTTGGCCTGTGGACTAGAGAGTCCGTGTATCTTATGCTTCCGCTATGAACTTGTGTTTGTTCGTTGATCATTAGATCAACTATTCGTGTAATATGGATCATGTGATTCAAATTTGTAAGACATTATGGTTTGTAATGAATGATGACTGTGATACTTAACTATTATGCCTCGCAACAACAATTTCCTGGGATTGCGATGTATGACATAATAGGCATCCGGACTTAAAAATCCGGGTGTTGACAAGTTGGTATCAGAGCCATTGTTTGACCTTAGGAGACCCTAGTTAAAATGGACGTTCTGAAAGATTAGTTTCAAAAATGAATGGAGTATTTCTGAAAAACTTAGTCTTTGTCTTCTCTTTGAATTCTTTGAAAAAAATAAGAAGTCATGCTCTTCCTTGGAAATATAACTAAAATTTTGCCACACTTGTTCACTTCTCTAACTTAATCCTTCACTTTCAGATGGAGCCCATGAACACAAAGTTTTACCAGCTCGGGAACGGGGGAAGCTTGGTCTTTGAGGACGACCTCAACGCCCTTTCTGATCACCTTGGTCGCCCGCATCCGGAGTTCCATGGAGTGCAGGTCAATGACCAGCCGGGAGGCGAGTTGCAGTGGATCATCACCGCTGACTTGAGGGGCAAGATGGAGCCTCCCACTTCGGAGAGGATCCTCTTCTCCTTCAGGGAGAGCAACTGGCTGGACGGACTTGCCCGCGCCCTTCAGGAGGCACTCGCACGCTTGTGCGGGATGAGCGGGGAGGCACTCAGGAGCCCTCGCTTTTCTCACCTTGCGAGGCGTAACTCTGCTGGCGAGCCCATGGACATGTCGCCCCACCCGGAGCTAAAGCACCTTGTGGAGCATCTGGACTTCATCCTGTACCATACTCAGCAGGAACTCGACCACGCGCGTGAGTACGCCAACCAGACTCACACCCACATCATCGAGCAAGGCGAAGCCATCAAGCTACTCAACAACGACCGCAAGGCCCTCCGCCAGCAGCGGGCAAAGAAGGATGCCACTATCAACCGCCTCCGCGCAAAGATAGTCGTGCTTGAGGCCACTGTCAAGAACCATGAGGAACATATGAAGAAGATGGAGGAAGATGGAGAGGACATTTAGGGAGGAAGTGCCTTCCTGAGTGACGATGATGACTTCGAGGAGGATGAGAACACCGAGGAGGAAGACTACGAGTTCCTCGACGCTGGAGAAGATGACCACGTCACCATAGATGTGGATGAGGATGATGAGTAGCTCACTTGTGCACTATCGTAGGTATGAGTTGTATCCCGCACCATGTATCGTAGCTTGAAGAAGAAGGGTTCTTAAAACCCTTAGTGTGTTAGTTTGTCATGAATGAATGTATGTTTGTGTTATCATGAAAAGACTTCAAGTTTTAAACTTTTTTTAACTTAAACACAAAACAAGCCATAGAGAATTTCCCTCTTATCTCATGATCTATCTCAATGCTCAGATGGCCCCTCCGACTCGCAACGCGACTCAAGACGCAATGATGCGGATGTTGCAAGCTATGCTGGAAGGTAGAGAAGCAGAAAGAGCTGAAAGGCAAGCCAACCTTGCAGCACTTCAACAGCTTGCCAACAACAATCAAGGCCATCATGATCATCCAGGATCAAAGCTCAAGAACTTCCAGAATACCAATCCGCCAGTTTTCATCAAGACTGAGGAACCACTTGATGCAGATGATTGGCTCCAAACTATGGAGAACAATCTAGAGGTAGCTGGAGTTGAAGAGAGTTAGAAAGTGCTGTTCGCCACGCACTACTTAGCAGGACCAGCAAGAGCTTGGTGGACAAGCACCCGTGCCATGAACGCGGGACAATTTATGACTTGGACCGATTTCAAGCTCAAATTCAGCAAGTACCATGTGCCCCCGGGTCTGATAAAGAAGATGAGAGATGAATTCCGTGAACTGAAGCAAGGCCGGATGTCCATGGTGGAATACCGCGACAAGTTTCTAACACTGTCAAGGTACGCCCCGGATGAGACTGATACTACTGAGAAAAGGAAGGAAAGGTTCCTGAACGGACTGCATGATGAGATGCAGACTGTGTTGATCAACATCCCCTTCGCCGACCTGGAAGCCCTTGTTGACTCCGCCATCCAAATGGAGGGCAAACTGCACCAAGCCAGCGAGAACCGCAAGCGCCGCATGATGAACCAGAGTGGGCCTAGCAATGCCCCAAAATATCGCCCCAACCCTAGCGGAGGCTTCCGGAACAACAAGCCCAATGCACAGATGTCACGTCCGGGTTATCAGAACCGGAGTGGAGGAAACCCGAGGCCAGGAGGCCACTACAACAACAACAACAACTACAACCGCGCTCCGCCGAGAGACCCCAACAACAACAACAGCAACAACAACACCAACACCGCACCAAGGACTGGAAGCAACGCCATCCCCGTTGCGACCAAGGACAAGGCCACCATCACTTGCTATGAGTGTGGTGTAGTGGGGCATTACTCCAATGAGTGTCCCAAGAGGCTCGCCAAGCTCGCAGGCAACCCCGCACCACCAGCTCAGCAGCAACGCCGTGTCTCCACCGGCAAGAAGTTCGCCCCCAACAACCCAAACAACCGTGGAGGTCGCCTCTACCACATGAACGTCGAGGAAGCCCAGGAAGCACCTCACGTGGTGCTGGGTATGTTCTCTGTTAACTCAATACCAGCAAGAGTGTTGTTTGATTCTGGAGCATCGCATTCGTTTGTTACAGAAGATTTTGTGTGCACTAGTAAGATTCAACCAATCAGCTTGAAACATGTCATGATAGTTCAAATACCTGGATCAACAACTAAAGCTAGAAAATTTTGCAAAGATGTACCCATCAGAATTCATGAAATAGATTTTTATGCAAACTTGATTGTTCTGGGAACAAAAGGATTGGAAGTAGTCCTGGGTATGGATTGGATGGCGAAACATCATGGATTGATAGACTGCGCCAAGAAGGCCATCACCATGACTAGTAGCACCGGAATAATAATAGAACACATGTCTGAAAGGCTACCCAGAAATTTCACCTGCAACCAAAGTGTAGCCAAGCCAACTCTGGATCAAATCAGGGTCGTATGTCGATACCCTGATGTGTTTCCGGATGATCTACCCGGTATTCCCCCGGATCGGGATATCGAGTTTATCATCGAGTTAATCCCTGGAACAGGACCTATAGCCCAGAGAGCCTATAGCATGAACCCCGCAGAGCTAGTGGAACTGAAGAAGCAACTGGATGATATGATGTACAAAGGTCTGATTCGACCAAGTGCGTCACCTTGGAGATCACCAGTTTTGTTTGTGGATAAAAAGGACGGTGCCACTCGTTTGGTTACGGATTATCGTAAGCTTAACGATGTCACCATCAAGAACAAATACCCCTTGCCAAAGATAGAAGACCTGTTTGATCAGCTGACCGGTGCCCAAGTATTCTCAAAGATTGATCTGAGGACAGGCTACCATCAACTGAAGATACGAGCAACCGATATTCCGAAGACTGCCTTTACCACCAGATATGGACTGTATGAGTACAATGTTATGTCCTTTGGACTGACCAATGCCCCCGCTTACTTCATGAATCTCATGAATAAGATCTTTATGGAATTCCTGGATAATTTTGTCGTTGTCTTCATCGACGACATTCTTATCTACTCCAAATCAGAAGAAGCACATGAGCAACATTTGGAAGTGGTCCTAGAAACCCTGAGGCAGCACAAGTTGTACGCCAAGTTTAGCAAATGTGAGTTTTGGTTGAAAGAAGTAGGATTCCTGGGACACATCTTGTCTGCAGGAGGAATTGCCGTAGATCCCGCTAAAATCAAAACCGTTGAGGAATGGAAAGCCCCAACCACCCAGATGGAAGTCCGAGCATTTCTGGGATTAGCGGGATATTACCGCAGATTCGTTGAAGGATTTTCCAGCATCGCAAGACCAATGACTCAACTGCTGAAGAAGGACAAGAAGTTTGACTGGAATGACAAATGTGAAGAAAGCTTTCAACAGCTCAAGCTCAGATTAACCACTGCCCCAATACTGATCATGCCCGATGTCACCAAGCCATTCGATGTCTATTGTGATGCATCCAAGACTGGTCTTGGATGTGTGTTGATGCAAGACGGCAAGGTGATATCATACCTATCAAGGCAACTGAAGCAACATGAACAGAACTATCCAACTCATGACTTGGAGTTAGCAGCCGTAGTTTTAGCCCTGAAGGTTTGGCGTCACTACCTCATGGGTAATTGATGCGAGATATTCTCGGATCACAAAAGCCTGAAGTACATTTTCACCCAGAAGGAGCTGAACATGAGACAGCGCAGATGGATTGAATTAATCAAAGATTACGACATGGAAATTCACTACCACCCCGGCAAGGCCAATGTGGTAGCGGATGCTTTGAGCAGACTGCCGTGTCAGTTAAACTCCATGATCGCCATAGAGCAACCAAACCTGTACCAAGAGTTTGAACAGTTCAGACTAGAGCTAGTGAGCGAAGGATTCTTAGCCAGCATTGAACTTCAACCCACCTTGATGAGCCAGATAAAAGAAGCCCAGAAAGGAAATTCCAGCATTGACGGAATCAAGAGTCAGATTGCTGCAGGAAAGGCACCAGGATTCACCGTAGATGAAGAAGGAGTTCTTTGGTACAACGGACGCCTGTGTGTACCGTCAGATTCAGAGTTGAAGCAAGTCATTCTGAAGGAAGCTCACGACACACTGTATTCCATTCATCCCAGAGGGACCAAGATGTACCAAGACCTGAAGGAACAATTCTGGTGGCACGGAATGAAGCGAGAGATAGGAAGCTACATCGCCAAGTGTGATATATGTCAACGCGTCAAAGCAGAACATCAACAACCCGCAGGACTATTGCAACCCTTACAGATTCCTGAGTGGAAATGGGATTCTATCGGTATGGACTTGATCACAGGATTGCCCAAATCTAGCAGAGGAAATGACTTCATCTGGGTAGTCATCGATAGGTTGACCAAAGTTGCACATTTCATCCCCGTCAAGACCACATACCAAGGCCCAAAGCTAGCAGAGTTGTACATATCCAGAATAGTCAGCCTGCACGGAACACCGAAGTAAATTGTGTCAGATAGAGGATCTCAATTCACCTCAAGATTCTGGCAGAAGGTGCATGAAGGACTAGGAACTCGTCTGAATTTCAGCATAGCTTACCATCCACAGACTGACGGACAGACCGAGAGAGTCAATCAAATAATGGAAGATATGTTAAGAGCCTGTGTGCTAGAGTATGGATCCAAACGGGAAGACTGCCTACCGTACGCAGAATTCTCCTACAACAACAGTTATCAAGCCAGGTTACAGATGGCCCCCTTTGAAGCCCTGTACGGAAGGAAATGTCGTACCCCTCTGAACTGGTCAGAAGTCAGAGATAGCCAAGTCTTCGGCCCAGATATTCTCCGCGAAGCCGAAGAGAAGGTGCACAAGATCTGCGAGTACCTCAAGACCACCCAGTCAAGACAGAAGAGCTACGCCGACAAGAGACGCCGAGAGATGACATTCGAGATCGGAGATTTTGTGTATCTCGAAGTCTCACCCCTCAAAGGAATGCAGAGATTCCAACTCAAAGGAAAGCTCGCCCCCAGATATGTCGGACCATTCAAAGTTCTGAGTCGCAGAGGAGAAGTTTCATATCAGCTGGAACTACCAGAAGAAATGTCCGCCGTGCACAATGTGTTCCACATCTCACTGCTTCGGAAGTGCCTAGAAGTGCCGGAGAAGACCGAAGTGTTCAAGAACATCGACCACAGAGCCATTGATATCAACAAAGATCTGACATACCGCGAAGTGCCTATTCGCATCCTTGAAGAAGCTTTCAGGACCACCCGCACCAGAAGTATCAAGTTCCTGAAGATACAATGGAGTAATCACACCGAAGAAGAAGCAACTTGGGAACGCGAGGAAGATATGAAGAAGGAATACCCAGATCTCTTTAGTACCTAGTTTCTTTAGATCTCGGGACGAGATCTTTTGTAAGGGGGAAGGGTTTGTAACATCCCAAGTTTTCAATAAAAGGAACAATGGAGAGAGATTTCAAGAATCCAAAAATCAGAGCCAACAAAAACTTTTTCTCATCATATAGGACTATGCATATAGCTCACCTTATAAATTAATTGAGTGTGCGTTTGCCATGATGCTTCTTTATGTGTTCTCTCTTACTCTAAAACCCTAGCAATGATCACTTGATCATCCAAAGTCAAATAAAAATAAAATGGAAAAGAAATTATAAAAACCAATTTCACACACACATATGGCCTATGCCATTTTTACAAATCTTTAATCTAGACCAATTTGGTTTGCACCATTAGTTGTAAATGGATACTAACACTCATTTACACTTTTGGAAACAACCAAACTCATTTCAAATCAAAATTGAATCAAATTTGTGACCACATGTGATTATGGTCCTGTGAGACAATTTCAGCATGATACCCACTTTGAGCCCCTGGTTTTCAAATTTCTCTTTCTACACTTGGCCAACTCTTTGCACCTCTTCCAAGATCTCATCAAGATACCTCTTTCAAATTATAATCAAGCCAAGATGAGCCATTGAAACAAAACTAAGATCATATGCATTTTGAGATTTTGCAAACCAACTCCAAATTGAACCAAACCAACACCATTCTACTCCTTTTAATATATGATTACAACCCACCAAAAAGAATTGCAAAATTCAAAAACATTTTTCTTTCGGGCATTATGTCAAACACCTTTAAGGCAGGGACATAATTGATGCCCATACCGAAAATTGGAGAGGACCAAGTCCTCACTGAGCCACTACAGCAACCCTGGACCCTCCTCTCACCTCACCCCAGCAGTGCCACCACTTGCCCTGGCCAATGCTTGATCACATCATCAGCACCATGCCATGCCGTGGCATGGCATGCCACCATCATGCCACCATCTCCTCTGATCAACTCTGGACTGCCCAACCTTGTCATTTCCTTCCCTCTCACTCACCTGATGCTGCCCAGCCAGTGACTCGACGACGCCATGCCCCGGAGACGCCAGGACACGAGCGCCCAGTGGCGCCCAGAACTTGCCCATGCCGCGCCAGAGCGCGCATGGCATCCACTTGGGACGCGCCAGAGCGTCAGCCGCCTGGAGTCTCTGCGCCACCTCGACCCCTCCTCTCAGCGCCAGTCGACGCACGCCGGATCCCTGGACCGCCTGGACACGCTCACTGACCCGCGGGAACGCCAGGCGCGACGACCACGACCCCGTTCAACCACCGCAGTACTGCCTCTTCCCGTCAAGCTTCCCATCGCCACTGAGCCTCTGTCGCGCCACGATCAAGCTCATCGTCATCACCAGTGCAGCAGAAACACAGAGCACCCATCCCTTGCCTTTTCACAATGTCGGAACGGCGACGACGACGACGACTGCCGCTCCGCCCTTCGGCCACCTTCCGCTCCTATAAAAGGAGGGCCTCTCCCACTAAATTGAGCAGGCCAACTTCTTCCTCTCATCCCCACAGCACTCCTCGCCACATCAATTGAATCGATTAGCCACTCCATCGTCGGAATTGCAAGCTCGCCGCCGCCGCCAGTACACGGAGCAAGCCGGCGAAGGAGACCACCTCAGGCGACGCCACTGCTTCCAGGCGCCTCCTCGTCGACGACACGGTCCCTGCGCACATCGCCGACGACCGCTGGAGCTCCGACGAGCTCGCCGACCCCCTACCGCCGTCGCCAGTGAGTTCATCTCTCGTCGTCGACGATGACGCTCCACGGCCGTTGATCCTCTTTCTAATCGCACGGTTGGGAATAGCCTGTACCGTTTCGCTGTTTAAACCTCACAGACAGGTGGCCCCCACCTTGTCAGCTGGCCCGCTGCGAAGCTGGGCTGGCCCATTTCTCCTCTGCACTGCCTAGCCCGTTAGCTTTCTCGCCAGCCCACGAATTCAAATCCAATTTGAAAAATAGAGAAATAACCCAATCAGATGGCAACTTTGAAATTTAATAGGGACAAATCTTTTAGGCCAAATTTTGCAAATTTTATATATTTGGAAACCTTATGAAATTATCTACACAATGCCACTGGATTGAACCCTAGATCTACTATAGAATTAAAATGAGAAAATAAACAAGGCAGGGACTTTTCTGCCTTAGAATAATTCTTAAAAATCAACCATAAATGCTTTTCAGTTAATTCCAACTCCTATAATTCACATTTCACTTATACTAATTGTTTCTACAAAAATATTCCATGCTTACTTTGAATGATCATGGCCTAGTTAAATTAAATGACTTTATGGCCATTTCTAGTCAAAGATATTGTCCAAAACTATTAAGAAATCGTATGGGAGTGTTTCCCTCATTTAAATCTTGTCACCACCAATTCCAAATGAGGTAGAGACTCTGGTCAATTAGGTCTCATAGGAATTGTTGGTGATATTAAATCTTTACCATGCTGGAATTAAATGGTATGAGGTGCTCACCTCATTTAAATCATTTTCTTAAATGATAAGTGTGAAGAGGTTGACTTGGGTCAACCTAGGTCACCTATAATGCATGAGAGAAATTAAATCTTAATAAGATAATGAGAGGAAATTATTTCTCTAAATAATTGAAAGAAACATTCAAGATGAGTATGAGAGGAAATTATTTTTCTTAAATAATAAGAAGAACACATCCACCAACTTAATAGTAATGTGTGATGCTAGTTTAAAGTGTGTAAATCATGAGTGTGCCTAGTTTAGTAAATTAGTTTTGTATGATGATTGTGTAACCCGTATTCGAATTTTAGACACTAGTACCGAGAAGTATCAAGAGGAGGAGGAGGTCTACTTCCAAGGAGAAGAAGACCACTTTGACCAATTCCCCAACCAAGGCAAGATAATACTCTTGCAAAGTGCAAAGCTCACCATGAGCAAGGCATTACCCCATTTACTTTATGCCTATGATCCTACTTCCCAGTTTTACTTTACAAGTTTTATTTACTTTTGTTTTATCAAAGTACTTTTGATTTATGATTCACTTGGTTAGTATTGGATTAGTACAAGAGTATCAAAGTTAGCCTAGAAGCAAAGCAAAGTACTTAGCACCCCTCATACCTAGATGCTAGTGCTAAACTAAAAATGACTACTCTAGATGGGAACATGTGTTTGTGAAATGATAATGGTGAAAACCTTGGAATGATGAGTCATTTCCATTGAAAGATTTTGAAGGTGAATATGACATGAATTTGACTTGGTGAATTGGCTAAAAACTGATGATTGAGTTGGATGCGATACCATTCCAATTTTTGAGTACCCCCACAATACCTGATTATGGGTAAGGCTTAGCTGGAAATTTATGTGTCTTAGTATGGGTTCCCTCTGAACACACATCATAGGGGTTATGCTTGAGGCTGCCTCCGTTGTTGAGAAATGATGTGAATTGAGGTGAATTGTACGGCCAAGCCCTGTGCAGTTCCCGGGTTAACAGTTGGTTTTCACCGGGAGGCCAAGCTCATGGGGAGAGGTGCCTATACTAGGGGGTGTAAGTGAAAGGTTAACGGTTGATGATCCGCGTACTGAGTTACGATTATTCGGGGTTTATCCCTGACGGATGTAATCAAATGTTGTGGCACAAGTGTGCAACCTCTGCAGAGTGTAAATCTATTCGAATAGCCGCGTCCGCGGATATGGACAATTGGAAAGGCCATACTGTTTCCGTCATCAGAATTTATACCTATGTGACTGGTGAATTTGAACTTGAATTTGAATGGTGACTTTGAAATTGAATCACAACCGGGTTGAGGGAATGACACTAATGTTCCCACTTGAGTTAGTTAGCACTTGAGGAGTTTGTTTACTAAAATGTTTCTCAACTAAAATTGGCTTTACGCAAATAACCTTAAAGCTTAGAACACTCTCTTTAGTAATGTTAGTACTTACATTAGTATTAGATTGCGAGTACTTAAAGTACTCACGGCTTTGTCCCTGGCTATTCAAATGGCCAGAATATGAAGCCGAGCAGCAGTACGAGGATGACGATCAGCAGGACGTCTACCACAACTAGGAACTTCTAACGTCTAGCGTTGGCCTGTGGACTAGAGAGTCCGTGTATCTTACGCTTCCGCTATGAACTTGTGTTTGTTCGTTGATCATTAGATCAACTATTCGTGTAATATGGATCATGTGATTCAAATTTGTAAGACATTATGGTTTGTAATGAATGATGACTGTGATACTTAACTATTATGCCTCGCAACAACAATTTCCTGGGATTGCGATGTATGACATAATAGGCATCCGGACTTAAAAATCCGGGTGTTGACAGCGATGGCGGCGGCTCTGGAAGGTTTCTCGTACTGTGGCTTATTCGTCAATCCGTGTCGAAGATTTAGGTCAGGAGGCAACTTATAGGCGAAGAGGCGGAGTCGGAGGGGCCACGGGGCAGCCACATAGTAGGGGGGCGCCCCCCCTCTGGGCCGCGCCGCCCACACGTGTGGTGGCCCTGGGCCTCTCCTCTGGTGTCTCTCCGGTGTTCTGGAAGCTTCGTGGAATTATAAGATGTTGGGCATTGATTTTGTCCGATTCTGAGAATATTTCCTTTGTAGGATTTCTGAAACCAAAAATAGCAGAAAACAGCAACTAGCACTTCGGCATCTCGTCAATAGCTTAGTTCTGGAAAACGCATAAAATCATCATAAAGTGTGAACAAAACATGTAGGTATTGTCATAAAACAAGCATGGAACATCAGAAATTATAGATACGTTGGAGACGTATCAACGGATTTTGAAAGAGAGCTCGAAGATGGAGCTCGAAAAAGGGGGACAAGGTACTCTTCTCTTTCGGTTTTTCTTGAGTATAGGACCCCGCACTATTAAGAGGGGGTCGGAGTCTTTATTTGGTTATTTGGTTCAAATCACCTTTCTCTTTCATCCCATTCATTTGGAATCTTTCATTCATATTATATTCGCCACCTTATGCCGCCTTTGATTTTCTCTATTCCGCATCTCTAAATGTGGCTCGATTTTTTGCTCGGCGTTTTCCATTTTCTTTCTACCACTTCTTGTTTGCCACAAAAATATTTCACCTCTTGGCTCCATCTTGCTATCCACATTATTCCGCTCTTTTTCTTCCCTTCAAATTTTTTGCTTCTAAAGTGTGCTCGATCTTCGCTAAAAGAAAAGAGAGGAGCGAGAAAGAGAGAAGAAAAAGTTTCAGCAAAACAAAAAAAAGATGAGAAACGGCTTTTTTGGCCGGTTCAACCGGGCTTCAGGCCGGTCAAACCGGTCGGCCTCCTCACGAGCGGAACATGGAGTTGGCCCGGTATGACCAGGCACCAGGCCGGTCATACTGGTCGGCCCACCGCTACAGCTCCCCGGCCGGCCCACCGAAGATGGCCGCTACAGGACGCTCGCCCCTACGCACTTCCCTCGATCGCTCACCTTGATCAACGCGTGCGCTGCTCTCGCACCGCCCCGGCCTCCACACACCTCGCTCGCATTCGCTTCGATCTTTTACCCACACGCACGCTCTACTTCTTTCAGTGCTGCCCGCTGCCGCTTGCCATGCGCGCATGGTGCTGCCGCCTTGCCCCGCGCACCACACCTTGATTCCACGCATCGCAACACGCCCTGCTGGCGTCTGCACCCATGACGCTGGCGCGAGGAACCGTTCCTCCATCCTTCCATGCGTTCCGCTCGTCCTCGTTTCTTGCTTCTGGCTCGCTCGACTGATTTCTCTCGCCCGCTCAAATCTTGGGCCGGTATGACCGGGCCCACACCTGGTCATACCGGCCAATCCTTCTATTTTAAATTTTACCTTATATTGGATCCATATCCCATACAAAAGGTCTCAAGAACTCCATTGCTATTATTTGCATCAAATCCTTGATCCCTTGAGTTTTACCCGACAAATTTGAGAGTTGATCCGTGCATCTCTAAGATATCTTAATCCCCCCTCTCTCAACCATACACTTTTATATTTGAGCCATTGTACAAGTTTCCCTCTCCGATCTTGCTCTTGGAGGTTGAGGAGTCCTAGGCGGTAGCGGTCGCCGGGAGCGATCAACTTGTGATCGAGCCAGAAAGTTTGTACGGGATCGAAGGCCTCCCTAAGGTCTTCACATAGTGTAAAAGGGATCCTACTTCATGGAAGGAGAGCTCACGGAAAATAAGGTGAGCCTTCGTGGAGTTCGGTGTCCTTCATGGTAATCGCACCTCTCCAACAGTGAATAGCTTCCTCTCAAGTAAGTGAATTTTTCCATATAGGTTGCTCCACTTAGTTTGCATTTGGCCACATTATTTATCCACATAGCCTAAAATTGCAACAAGTCAAGGAAAATTTTGTAGAACCTATTCAGCCCCCCCACCTCTAGGTTACCGACATTGAACTTTCAATTGGTATCAAAGAAAGGTCACTCTTTCCTTAGGCTTCGCCGCCTTGAGTGTAAATATGTAGGCTAGAGGTTTAATTCCCAATGACACAATTATATTTCATGGCACAGATTACCCCTCATGGAAGAATCATATTATTTGCGAACTTCAAACTTTGTGTCCAAATATTGAGCAATTTCTAGATGTAGGTTTCTCTCCTCTGATGGATCCTCAAAATCTATATATAGAGGATGAGTGAAATTTACATCTTGAAGCTCAAGTATCTAATGACTTTGTTTTGTCTTTGAGCCCCATAGTCTATTTAATAATGGTGGCTTCAAAGTGCAAGATGTCTAATGAAATATGGACCAAACTTGAAGAAAATTTTGGTGGGTATTCTCTTGATATTTATCATCTTTCCAAGGAGCCTACTTCAACTTAAAATCATGAAGAGATCCAAATCACTTCTACCTCCGGTCATGGTGATAATCCAATATCACCTATTTCGCCAACATGTGACATGACACAAGGTAACGCCATGGTAAGTGAGGAAATCAAATGTGATATTGAGAATGTTATTTACACTGATAATTCCTCTTCTATAGATCATAGTGGTGTAGATAGCTTGGACTTAGACACTTCGTGCAGTAAGTTTTTCACTCATTCTTGTGTTAAAGGTCCTTGCATACCTCCTAAAATTTTCTTTATTAAATTTTGCGTTGATATGCTTTCTTCTTGTTGTGGCCATGATCAAGATGCATCTATTTCCCCTATTTGTTGTATGGCTAACCGTGTAGGGAAAATTAAAGAGAACTTGGGTCGCATCA
Source organism: Lolium perenne (assembly GCF_019359855.2). Taxonomy (NCBI): domain Eukaryota; kingdom Viridiplantae; phylum Streptophyta; class Magnoliopsida; order Poales; family Poaceae; genus Lolium; species Lolium perenne. Next base: position 163,647,553 of record NC_067245.2, on the reverse strand, counting down.
TTAAGAAGGAAATTTCTAGAAGAATGAAGAATAAACAATCGAAGAAAAGAACATGCTATGAATGTCATGAGTATAGACACCTTGGTAAAAATTGTCATACTCTTCATAGTGAAGTTCAATCTTCTTCAAGTGAAACATCATCAACACCCGCTATCCATATGTGCCTTATGGCAAAGGGATCTAAGGTAACTCCAACCTCGCATTCCAACATAACTCCTAATGATGAGAGTGATGATGAATATGATAGTGATGATGAAATAAATGTCTTTCTTACGTGAGATGACCATTAGATATCATTCTCTTCGTGGCAATAATAATGATCATGCTAAATTTGAAAACTTACTGGATACAGTGTATAAAAACAAGGAAAACGATTGAGGAGTTGGAGTCCCATGTTGAAAATGGGAGAATGAGATTCAATCTCCTTAAGAAAGAGCTTGCCGATGAGAAGTATACTACTTTTCTTCTCACGCAAAAAATTGAATCTTATGAGCTTGAAAATGTAAAATCTGTTGATGATGCTTGTGCTACTAACTCTACTTCTTGTGAAGCATCTACTTTAAAGGACAATATTGATATAAGGGCTCAACTTGAGGTGCTAACTAGCAATTATAGGAAATTGGAAGAAAGTCATGAGAAGATCTTGGGATCTCATAATGATCTTGTAATCTCCTATGATGGGCTAAAGTTAGCTCATGAGGTAAGTATCACTAAGGTAACATCTTGTGAGCCTCATGTGGACATTAGCACTCCTCCTGTAACATCCCAACCTTCTCATTATGAATAAATGAGTGTTCCTGAGCATTGCATGCATATAGTTTGCATTTGAGTAAAATTTGAATCAAAGTTGAATTCTTCTCAAATATGCAAATCCTTCTCTATTTCTTTGTCTCAAATTCTCTCAAGATTTTATCAAACAAGCCACATGATTTTGTTGTTCTCAATAAACCCATGTGTGTGTAGTTTATTCTCTAGAAATTTGAGTTGTCAAATTGCAGTCAAAATAGATTTGGAAATTGATTTTGAAAAGAGAAATAGAAACCAGAAAAATAAGAAACCTCACCTCTCTTCTCTTTCCTAGGCTCGGCCCACTTCTCCTTCTCTCTTTCCCTCTCTCTGGCCGCAGCCCAACACGGCGCAGGTGGCCCAGGAACCACCCCCACCAGCCCAACAGTTTTTCCAGGGGATTTTCTAGAAAATTGCCTTTCTTCCCCGCCGACCAAAGCTGCTCGCTGGCGCACGGCCGGCCACCCGATGCATGATACGTCTCCGACGTATCGATAATTTCTTATGTTCCATGCCACATTATTGATGATATCTACATGTTGTATGCATACTTTATGTCATATTTATGCATTTTCCGGCACTAACCTATTGACGAGATGCCGAAGTGCCAGTTCCTGTTTTCTGCTGTTTTTGGTTTCAGAAATCCTAGTAAGGAAATATTCTCGGAATCGGACGAAATCAACGCCCAGAGTCTTAGAATTGGACGAAGCTTCCAGAACACCCGAGAGTCGCCAGAGAGGGGCCACAGGGCCACCAGATGACACCCTGGCGCAGCCAAGGGGGGGGCGCCCCCCTGTTGTATCGTCGCCTCGTTGACCCTCCGACTCCGCCTCTTCGCCTATTTAAAGGTCCCTGACCTAAATCTTCGATACGGAAAAACCACGGTATGAGAAACCATCCAGAGCCGCTGCCATCGCGAAGCCAAGATCTGGGGGACAGGAGTCTCTGTTCCGGCACGCCGCCGGGACGGGGAAGTGCCCCCGGAAGGCTTCTCCATCGACACCGCTGCCATCTCCACCGCCATCTTCATCACCGCTGCTGTCTCCCATGAGGAGGGAGTAGTTCTCCATCGAGGCTAAGGGCTGTACCGGTAGCTATGTGGTTAATCTCTCTCCTATGTACTTCAATACAATGATCTCATGAGCTGCCTTACATGATTGAGATTCATATGAGTTTTGTATCACTATTCATCTATGTGCTACTCTAGTGATGTTATTAAAGTACTCTATTCCTCCTGCACAGTGTAATGGTGATAGTGTGTGCATCGTGTAGTACTTGGCGTAGGTTATGATTGTAATCTCTTGTAGATTATGAAGTTAATTATTGCTATGATACTATTGATGTGATCTATGCCTCCTTCATAGTGTGATGGTGACAGTGTGCATGCTATGTTAGTACTTGGTGTAGTTGTGTTGATCTATCATGCACTCTAAGGTTATTTAAATATGAACATCGAATATTGTGGAGCTTGTTAACTCCGGCATTGAGGGTTCGTGTAATCCTACACAGTTAGTGGTGTTCATCATCCAACAAGAGAGTGTAGAGTCTAGCATCTATTTATTTATTCTGTTATGTGATCAATGTTGAGAGTGTCCACTAGTGAAAGTATGATCCCTAGGCCTTGCTTCCAATACTGCTATCGCTGCTTGTTTACTGTTCTACTGCATCTGTACTATCCGCAATATTACCACCATCAACCACACGCCAGTCCTGGGCAGCAAAGCACTTTTCTGGCGCCGTTACTACTGCTCATACTTATTCATACCACCTGTATTTCACTATCTCTTCGCCGAACTAGTGCACCTATTAGGTGTGTTGGGGACACAAGAGACTTCTTGCTTTGTGGTTGCAGGGTTGCATGAGAGGGATATCTTTGACCTCTTCCTCCCTGAGTTCGATAAACCTTGGGTGATCCACTTAAGGGAAACTTGCTGCTGTTCTACAAACCTCTGCTCTTGGAGGCCCAACACTGTCTACAAGAATAGAAGCACCCGTAGACATCAAGCACTTTTCTAGCGCCGTTGCCGGGGAACGAAGGAAAGCTACACCATTTCCTCCCTCGTCAACCACGCGCCAGCAAGCACTTTTCTGGCGCCGTTGCCGGGGAGGAAAGGTAAAAGGTACTCACACTCCGGATCTCGGCTACTAAGCTATTTTCCGGCGCCGTTGTAAGTACTCGAAGCTATTTCCTTTAGATCCTGCAATTGCATCTTTTTGTTTCTTGTTTACACTAGTTAGGCATAATGGAAAACAACAAAAATATGAGAGATCTTTATGAACTTTATCTTGAATTAGGACATGATGTGTTTGAAGAGAGAATTAAAAAACCCATGGAACTGTATATGGATGCTAATGGGAATGTTATTAATATGAATGCTTTGAACACTATTGTTGCTAATGCTATGGAAAATTCTAAGCTTGGGGAAGCTGGCTTTGATGAGCATGATATTTTTAGTCCCCCAAGCATTGAGGAGAAAATTTACTTTGATGATACTTTGCCTCCTATTTATGATGATTATAATGATAGTAGTCTTTTGGTGCCGCCTGTTATGGAGGATAAATTTGATTATGATTACAATATGCCTCCTATATTTGATGATGATAATAATAATGATAGCTACTTTGTTGAATTTGCTCCCACTACAATTAATAAGAATGACTATGCTTATGTGGAGAGTAATAATTTTATGCATGAGACTCATGATAAGAATGCTTTATGTGATAGTTATATTGTTGAGTTTGCTCATGTTGCTACTGAAAGTTATTATGAGAGAGGAAAATATGGTTGTAGAAATTTTCATGTTACTAAAACACCTCTCTATGTGCTGAAATTTTTGAAGCTACACTTGTTTTATCTTCCTATGCTTGTCACGTTGCTCTTCATGAACTTGTTTATTTACAAGATTCCTATGCATAGGAAGCATGTTAGACTTAAATGTGTTTTGAATTTGCTTCTTGATGCTCTCTTTTGCTTCAACTACTATTTCTTGCGAGTGCATCATTAAAACTGCTGAGCCCATCTTAATGGCTATAAAGAAAGCACTTCTTGGAAGATAACCCATGTGTTTATTTTGCTATAGTACTTTTATTTTATATTTGAGTCTTGGAAGTTGTTACTACTGTAGTAACCTCTCCTTATCTTAGTTTTGTGCATTGTTGTGCCAAGTAAAGGCGTTGATAGTAAGGTTCATACTAGATTTGGATTACTGCGCAGAAACAGATTTCTTTGCTGTCACGAATCTGGGCCAAATTCTCTGTAGGTAACTCAGAAAATTATACCAATTTACGTGAGTGATCCCCAGATATGTTCGCAACTTTCATTCAATTTGAGCATTTTCATTTGAGCAAGTCTGGTGCCTCAATAAAATTCGTCTTTACGGACTGTTCTGTTTTGACAGATTCTGCCTTTTATTTCGCATTGCTTCTTTTGCTATGTTGGATGGATTTCTTTGTTCCATTAACTTTCAGAAGCTTTGAGCAATGTCCAGAAGTGTTAAGAATGATTGTGTCACCTCTGAACATGTGAATTTTTATTACGCACTAACCCTCTAATGAGTTGTTTTGAGTTTGGTGTGGAGGAAGTTTTCAAGGGTCAAGAGAGGAGGATGATACAATATGATCAAGGAGAGTGAAAGCTCTAAGCTTGGGGATGCCCCGGTGGTTCATCCCTGCATATTTCAAGAAGACTCAAGCATCTAAGCTTGGGGATGCCCATCCCCAAGGCATCCCCTTCTTCATCGACAAATTATCAGGTTCCTTCTCTTGAAACTATATTTTTATTCGATCACATCTTATGTACTTTACTTGGAGCGTCTGTGTGCTTTTATTTTTGTTTGTGTTTGAATAAATTGGATTACATCATGCTTTTGTGGGAGAGAGACACGCTCCGCTGGTTCATATGAACACATGTGTTCTTAGCTTTTAATTTTCATGGCGAAGGTTGAAACTGCTTCGTTAATTGTTATATGGTTGGAAACGGGAAATGCTACATATAGTAATTGGTAGAATGTCTTGAATAATTTGATACTTGGCAATTGTTGTGCTCATGTTTAAGCTCTTGCATCATATACTTTGCACCTATTAATGAAGAAATACATAGAGCTTGCTAAAATTTGGTTTGCATAATTGGTCTCTCTAAGGTCTAGATAATTTCTAGTAAAGAGTTTGAACAACAAGGAAGACGGTGTAGAGTCTTATAATGTTTACAATATGTCTTTTATGTGAGTTTTGCTGCACCAGTTCATCCTTGTGTTTGTTTCAAATAGCCCTGCTAGCCTAAACCTTGTATCGAGAGGGAATACTTCTCATGCATCCAAATCCTTGAGCCAACCACTATGCCATTTGTGTCCACCATACCTACCTACTACATGGTATTTCTCCGCCATTCCAAAGTAAATTGCTTGAGTGCTACCTTTAAATTTCTATCCTCTACCTTTGCAATATATAGCTCATGGGACAAATAGCCTAAAAACTATTGTGGTATTGAATATGTACTTATGCACTTTATCTCTTATTAAGTTGCTTGTTGTGCGATAACCATGTTCCTGGGGACGCCATCAACTACTCTTTGTTGAATATCATGTGAGTTGCTATGCATGTCCGTCTTGTCTGAAGTAAGGGAGATTTACCGCTAGAATGGTTAGAGCATGCATAATGTTAGAGAAGAACATTGGGCCGCTAACTAAAGCCATGATCCATGGTGGAAGTTTCAGTTTTGGACAAATATCCTCAATCTCATATGAGAAAATTAATAATTGTTGAATGCTTATGCATAAAAGAGGAGTCCATTATCTGTTGTCTATGTTGTCCCGGTATGGATGTCTAAGTTGAGAATAATCAATAGCGAGAAATCCGATGCGAGCTTTCTCCTTAGACCTTTGTACATGCGGCATAGAGGTACCCCTTTGTGACACTTGGTTAAAACATATGTGTGGCACCCCGGACCAACTGTCCGAAATACCCGTTATGCATTCACTCATGATCCCATGATCAGTGTAACATGAGCACATAACCGAACTGATAAACAGAGTTACAACATCCATTACATAGTACCGAAATAATAAATAGTCTTACAAACGGTCTTATGACCAAGTCTTACACAAATGGCCACATCGGGCTGAATTCAAACATCCAAAAGCAGCGGATACAAATCAACTTCGTCGGGCCCAAGTCATGCCTTAAACCCTACAGGCAGCTGACCGGGAAACGTCCTAAGTCGCATAGTCGTCCTGATAACCACCATCATCTTCAAAATCCTCCTCATAGTCTGGCCAAGTAAATAGCCAGGGACAAAGCCGTGAGTACATTTTGAATTGTACTCGCAAACCATTTACAAAGTAACATATTAAAGGAAACAAGGTACCGAGAACTACACTAGGAGATCAAGAGGGAATATCTAATTTCATTTAAGAATATGTCATGTAGGAGAGAAGAAGTGTTTTGGTGGAGTTAGCATCTCAACTTCATGGGCGAAGGAGACACTTAAAGATTCATCTAAGACATCCCTACATGAATTAATTTAAGATGGCTCTTCACGACATAAACACCTAGGAAGGGTAGACCCAAATTTTATTTCCTTTCCGACCATCTCACCATTGCCACCACTATTTTTCCAGTACTCCAAGTACCAACAGAAACATTTCCTTTCTTTGCAAAGCATTTCTAAAACAAAACTCAACACAGCTAAGCAACGGCCATCCCAACTGTCCATGACCGCGGACGCGGCTATTCGAATAGATTTGACTCTGCAGAGTTTGCGCACTTTCCCCACAAGATCCGATAAATCCGCCGGGATCATCCCCGGTCCATCATACGAAAGTATGTGGGTCTCGGATAATCGGTCGAAACTTTCGCTTATTCAAATTAGCAAGAGGTCCTACCCTATGGAGTATGTACCTCCCCGGCACCGTGGCAGCACACCTCCATTTGAGCGTGGCTCCACCGCCAAGCCAGGAGACCCATAGTGTCTTCCGGACGGGTCAGCCCCGAAGGCCTCCCGTTATACTATTGTCCCAACCTTGACAACCCGGACTCGGGGGTAACCGTACCCTTGTATAGTTATGCGGTGCCTCAAGCTAAAGTGAAAAAAAAACGTCAAGTTAAGCCCCGTGCCCATGTTGGAGTAATGTGGTTGCGCGGATTGGTTGTTCCGGGCGAATACATAGAACCATGTGTTGTTTTTCCCAAAACCAAGTTACCATACCACCTCTCCTTCAAAACCTCAATATTGTTTTCTTTAAACCTTTACTCAAAGTTACACATGGGCAAGATCTCATCTTCCCAAGGTTTTTAAGAAAAACTTTTACAACAAGGTAAGACCTTGAGGGTTTTCCCAACCTAAAGTTTATGTGTGAACTAAGATGTACAATAGCATCAAGGTTGCCATCATACCATGAAGGGTGTCAACAACATCCATACTTACATGGAGCATGGATGAAGATAATCAAAAAGTGGAGCAATAATCATGATATTAACCCAAGTTTGTACTAAAATTAGGAGGTGTCAAATGAGTGAGTTTTAATCCACATACTTAGAGTACGCGAATCTACCAAGAGGGGATAAATACATACTTGGTGGCAAGTATGTCAAAGAGGAGAATTATCTAACCGAAAAAAAAACGCAAAGGATCAAGATGGGGAACAATAAAAAAGATCTCAACCAAGAACATAGAAAATCAAGGAGTCAAAGTAAATGGCTTGCCTTGGCCGGCTAGTCCCTGGTCTTCTTCAACACCTTCTCCAAAATCCTCTCCTTCGGCTTCTCCCACGTTCGTATCTAGCGTCGCGAAAATAGAAGAACAACATACAATCAACACATAGCTCAAAAATCGAGTTTTAAAAGAATAAGATAAAGCATGCAGGGGTGTATGTTGTATCAAAGTAAAATCATGCATTGGCCAATTTATAAGAAAAGGGTTGGGGTGGGAGATTAAATAACAACAAAATTTTAATGAACAACAATACATGTGACACACCATTTTTATAAACGATCCAGAGTTATTTTCTACAGGGACCCATGGTATTTTTCTGAGATGGACAACAATAAAACAAGATCATCACAATTGGAATCGGTCAAAAATAATAATTCTACGATTTTAGGAATTTAGTGGAGTATGCAGAATACATAGAGCAAGTTTAATACACTAAAATTCGTAGAAAAAATCCTAAAAATATGGGGTCAGTGGCATGTGAAAGATCTTGAAAATATCTTTCTAACGCAGTTGGTTTTATTTGATTCCGAAAAGTAGAACTCTGGTTATAAGAGATTTGGTTCACTGGTTTTTAGATACAAAACTGAGAAATTTAAAACAATTTTCAAACGAAAATCTGGGCGGGAAAGGGTTGGGCCGCGTTTGTGAAGGAAATGGGCCGTGCGGTGGGCCGGCCCAAGGAAATTTCCACGCGGGCAGAAAAAAAGAAAAACAAAAGGGGAAAAGGAGGGGCCCGTGGTGGGCCAAAGCCATGCATGGGCCGACGTGGCCATGCAGGCCTACGCACGGGAAGAGACGGCGTCTCCCTCCTCGCGTCTCCCTGTAGCGACGCCGGCGTCGGGCGGGAAGAAGACGAGGGCGCGGCTTACCGGCGGCGAGCAGTAAGCGTCGGCGGTGGCAGGGTGGGTCGGTGGAGGCTTGGGGCAGGCTCGGCGCGCGTCCAGGGTTTCCTCCGGGCGAACAGCGGCTCCTCCCGGCGGTTTTCTTCGCAGGGACCTCCGGGATGATGGCGGCGGCGTGGTTCCTCGGCGATCCTGGTGAAGAGGGAGGGTGGGGTTAGGCTTTGAGGACGAACGTGGCGGAAGAAAACAGAGGGGTGAGGGTGGCGTTGTGGCTGCACGGGGTCGGCGACCTTCTCTTCTCCGGCGACGATCACGGCAGGGCTTCGCCGGGGAGGGGGCAGCAGCCCAGAGCAGCGCCCTGGGCGCTCTCTGGAGCGTCTGTGGGGGTGGGGAAGTAGTGGGGCGGTGTGAGGGTGGAGTGGGTGCGGGGATGGCCTTATATAGGCGGAGGAGGGCAACGGACGGGCGACGGGCGGCGGCCACGGCCAATCCCGCGTGGGGGACAGCGGCAGCGAGCGGGAGAGAGCCGAGGGGGCGCGCGGGGCCTCGAGGAGTCAGGGAGGTATACGAGGAGGCGAGCGTGTTCCCGAGGCGAGAGCGGGCGTCGAGGCGTCGTCGCTCGCCTGGTGACTGTGCGCGCGTGCGCGGGAGGGTGTCCGGGGCATGCACGTCCGTGGCCAGAATCCGGTGGGCTTTGTGGCTGGCCTTGGGCCGAGTTGGAGGGGAAAAGGGGAGTCCAGGGAGGGCCCAAGGTGTGGGGTGCGGGCCAGATTGTTGGGCAGAGGAAAAAGGGGTGTGTGGCCTCAAGTGCCGGCCACAACAGAGAGGGGCATGGGCTCCCAAACCTGGCCGTGTAAGAGAGAAAAAAGAGAGAAGGGGTGGTCTCACCCCCGGCCAAGCAAAGAGAGAAAAGGGAGAGGGGTAGGAAGAGGGGGTAGTGTCCCCTTAGGGTTTGCAAAAATGAGAGAGAAGAAAGGGGGTACCAAAATAAGAGGGGTCACATGGCCACGGCCATATGAGAGAAATGTGCAAGAAAGAAAAAAAAGAGAGGGGGAAGTGTTCCCCCCCTTCCTAGGGTTTTCTCCAAAAGAGAGAAAAAGTGGGTGTCATGGTGGTAGGAAGAGAGGGGAATGTCATGCTAATGCATGTGCACACATGCACCCAAATTTTTGATGAAGAGGGAAATTGTTTTTAAAGAGAGAAGTTGGGTGTGGGGGTGTTTCACAAATGGTGTCAAGAAGAGTTTTTCCCCTATTTAATTTTTGGTACACAAACTTGTTGCTAGGGGTTTTAGTGTGAGAAGTTGTTTATACACACTCACTACCAACAATCTAAACAAAACTACAAGCTATGCACACCAAGTAGCAAGATAAATAAAAGTTTTTGTTGGCCCAAAATTTTAAAGCTAGAAAATATGCAGGGTTTGAAAAGTGGGTTGTTACAGACCTTCCCCCCTTAAAAGAATCTCGTCCCGAGATTCCGGATCTAAGAGCTGAAGAGATAAGGGAACTCGCTCCTAAGATAATCCTCCCGTTCCCAGGTGGCTTCCTCCTCAGAATGATTACTCCACTGGACCTTGAAAAACTTGATCTTTCTTCTGCGAGTGACCCTTACAGCCTCTTCCAGGATTCGAAGTGGCTTCTCGCGGTAAGTTAAATCCTGGTTTAGGTTGATAGAGCGGTGGTCGATGTTCTTGAACACTTCTGGCTTATCGGGCACTTGGAGGCATTTCCGGAGTTGGGACACATGGAAGACATCATGAAACTCTGACAGTTCTGCGGGTAGCTCCAATTGATATGAGACTTCTCCGCGGCGACCAAGGACCTTGAAAGGACCAATGTACCTTGGTGCCAACTTGCCCTTGACATGGAAACGTTGCATTCCTTTGAGAGGGGTGACACGGAGGTACGCAAAGTCTCCGCTGTTGAATGTCACTTCACGGCGTTTGGGGTCGGCGTAGCTCTTCTGGCGAGATTGAGCAGCCTTCAAGCGATCTCGGATAAGTTGAACTTGTTCTTCTGCTTCACGAAGTATATCAGGTCCGAACACTTGACTTTCTCCAGTCTCGGACCAATTGAGAGGGGTGCGACATTTGTGCCCATAGAGTGCTTCAAAAGGCGCCATCTGGAGGCTGGCCTGATAGCTATTGTTGTAAGAGAACTCGGCGAAAGGCAGACAATTCTCCCATTTGGTTCCGTAAGCCAGAACACAGGCGCGGAGCATATCCTCCAAAATCTGATTCACCCTCTCCGTCTGTCCACCTGTCTGCGGATGATAAGCAGTACTAAAGGAGAGCTTGGTTCCCAGAGCTTCATGTAGCTTTTTCCAGAATCGAGAAGTGAATTGGGGTCCTCGGTCAGAAACAATGTTCTTGGGTACTCCATGCAGACTAACAATCCGTGATACGTAGAGGTCGGCTAGCTCTCGGCCATTGTACGTGGTCTTGACCGGAATAAAGTGGGCGACCTTGGTAAGGCGATCCACAATTACCCAGATGGAATCGTGTCCGCGGCTTGACCGTGGAAGTCCAGTGATAAAATCCATTCCCACTTCGTCCCATTTCCAAACGGGAACTTGCAGAGGTTGGAGTAATCCAGCTGGGCATTGATGTTCGGCTTTAACTCGTTGACAAACGTCACATCTAGCAATGAAGAAGGCAATGTCACGTTTCATTCCGTGCCACCAGAAAGTCTCCTTGAGATCTTGATACATCTTTGATCCGCCAGGGTGGATGGAGTAAGGAGTATTATGAGCTTCCTCCATAATCAGGTTCTTCAATTCGGGGATAGTTGGTACACAAAGATGTCCATTGTACCACAAGATTCCTTCTCCGTCCACGGAAAATCCAGCCACTTCCTCTTTGTCCATACGGCGTTTGATACCTTCAATACTCTCATGATCTTTCTGAGCTTCCTTGATTTGATCCCGGAGAGTCGGTCTAACTTCCAAGGTGGCTAGAAAACCATGGCTAACAAGTTCCAGGCCGAACTCTTCAAACTCTTGGTATAGCATCGGTTGTTCCACTTTGAGACGGGCATTCAGCGAACATGGTTCTCGACTAAGGGCGTCGGCGACTACATTTGCCTTTCCAGGGTGATAGTGAATACTCAGATCATAGTCCTTTATCAGCTCTATCCACCTTCTTTGTCGCATATTCAGCTCCCTCTGAGTGAATATGTACTTGAGGCTCTTGTGGTCGGTGTAAATGTCACACCGATTTCCGATGAGATAATGACGCCAAGTCTTGAGTGCATGAACTACGGCAGCTAATTCCAGATCATGGGTTGGGTAGTTCATTTCATGTGGCCGCAGCTGTCGGGAGAGATAGGCGATAACCTTCCCTTCTTGCATCAGAACACTACCAAGTCCGAGCTTGGAAGCGTCGCAATAGATTACAAAGTCCTTGGTGACATCAGGCATGGTGAGGATAGGGGCAGACACAAGACGCTTCTTGAGTTCTTGAAAACTGGCTTCACATTGTTCTGTCCATTCAAATTTCTTACCCTTCTTGAGTAACATGGTCATGGGCTTGGCGATACTTGAGAACCCTTCTACAAACTTACGGTAGTAGCCTGCCAATCCGAGGAAGGATCTCACTTCGGTCGGGTTAGTTGGCGGCTTCCGATCCATGATAGACTTGATGAGAGAGGGGTCGACGGAAACTCCTCCAGCGGACAGAACATGACCAAGAAATCCAACTTCCTTGAGCCAAAACTGACATTTGCTAAATTTAGCATAGAGTTGGTGCTTTCTCAGGGTTCCCAAAACGAGTCGTAGATGCTCTTCATGTTCTTCTTCACTCTTGGAGTAGACTAAGATGTCATCGATAAATACTACGACGAACTTGTCGAGATAATCCATGAAGACTTTGTTCATCAGATTCATGAAGTAGGCTGGAGCATTGGTTAAGCCAAAAGACATTACGGTGTACTCAAACAATCCGTAACGGGTGGTGAAGGCTGTTTTGGGGATATCCGACTCGCGTACTTTGAGCTGGTGGTAACCAGTACGGAGATCGATCTTGGAGAAAACTCGGGCTCCATTCATTTGATCAAACAAATCTTCAATCTTGGGAAGGGGATACTTATTCTTGATGGTTACATCATTGAGCTTTCGGTAATCCACGCACAGGCGGATGGTACCGTCTCGCTTGTCCACAAATATCACGGGAGATCCCCATGGTGAGGCACTAGGTCGAATTAGACCTTTGCTCAACATATCGTCCAATTGTTTCTTGAGTTCTATCAGCTCTTGGGGGTTCATGCGATAAGGCCTCTGTGCTATGGGTGCTGTTCCGGGGATAAGTTCGATGATGAACTCGATATCCCTATCAGGGGGCATACCGGGCAACTCTTCTGGGAAAACATCTGGGTACTCACAAACGATTGGGACAAGATCGATGGGGGTTCCAGCGACACTTTGCTTACAGAAGGCTTTAGATGAAGGCATAGTGGCGGTGTATTTTATTTGGATTCCTTCGCTATTGGTTAAGGTGATAGACTTACGGGCACAGTCAATGTGGCCTTGGTACTTAGTCATCCAATCCATTCCCAGAATTACTTCCAATCCTTGGGCTCCTAGGACGATGAGATCGGCTTGGAAGGGAACACCTAAGATTTCTACCGGAACTTGCTTACAAGATAAGCGAGTTTTAGCGGTGGATCCAGGTATTTGAACTAACATGAGTCTATCCATTAGGGTGGGTGTCATTTTGCTTTTCTTGACAAAGGGTTCGGTAACAAAGGAATGAGATGCACCGGAATCAAAAAGAACTTTGGCGGGGGTGGAGTGGACTAGGAACGTACCCAGCACAATGTCAGGAGATTCTTCAGCTTCTTCGGCATTGGCATGATTCAGGTGTCCTCTAACAGTATTAGCCTGCTTCTTAGGTGGGGGCTTCCTTCCGGTTGCAGCACGAGCTTGGCCTTGATTTGGTCTTGGCGCATTGGGGCGTTGTGCCGGGTTCATCTTAGAGGGGCACTCACGAGAGAAATGTCCAGGCTGTCCACAAGCGAAACATCCTTCTCCTTGAGGGCGAGCATTCGGGTTGTTGCGGGGGTTGTTGTTGAAGTTTCCTCCTCCAGTACGAGGCTGCACATTCTGGCGGTTGGTGTTGTTGTTGGAGGGACGATAAGCAGGGGCTGGCGCTCGCTGAGGCTGGGGCGCCGGCCTTGGTGGAGGCTGGCCGCGGAACCTAGCATTGCTGGGCCCACTCTGCTGTTGCTGCTGCATCTTGCGCTTGCGGGTTTCATAGGCTGCCTTGCGCTTGGACTCCACCATGATGGCGGCATCCACCAGAGTTTCCAGATCAGGGTAAGGAACGGCCACGAGAATACTCTGAATCTCTTCATGAAGACCATTAAGGAAACGGTCCCTCTTCTTCTCATCGGTATCAGTGTCCTGAGGTGCATATCGAGCCAAGGTGTTGAACTTGTCCAGGTAGTCAATCACACTACCATTGTTCTGCTTAAGATTGAAGAACTCATCTCTCTTGATCTTGATTAATCCAGAAGGGATGTGGGCTTTGCGGAACTTAGTGGTAAATTCCTCCCAAGTGATCACATGGTCAGCAGCTTGCATTGCCTTAATATTCTCCCACCAAGCTCTTGCGGGTCTGGCGAGAAAGTGAGTTGCAAGGACCACCTTCTCATTCTCGCCCACGGCCGCGACTTCCAGATTGTTCTCGATTGTACGGAGCCAATCGTCCGCATCAAGAGGGGCGGTGCACTTGGTGAAAACCGGTGGATTAGTATTCTGGAAGTCCCTAAGCTTGGATCTTGGGCCGTCTTCACCATCTCCTCCATTGTTGTTGTTTCCTGCGGCAAGCTGCGCAATGTTCTGCAGAGCCGCAATGTTTGCTTGGCTTTCAGCGCGGGCGGCTTGACGGTCTTCCATAAGGATGCGAAGGATTTGAGCCATATTGGGTTCAGGTGGAGGTGGTGGAGGGTCATTCTGGTGCGCGCCTCGGCGAGTGTCAACCATCTGATGAGATGAAGGCATAAGACAAAAAGGGAACAACTTTGATAGGCGAGTCCTTTCTAAGGGGAAAGGGTGACATGATGCATAAAGACTTGTTGAAAACAAACTTGAAAGATAAGAAAGCATGAAAACCAAAAGCGACCAACATCATAACATAAACATCACCAAAAGCTCAAAGTTCACCACATCAAGGTCACCATAGGACCAACATCGTTCTACGCGATTACATCAGGGACATCATAACATAACATAGCTAGCGATAGTGCGGTGCTCAAACTAGTCGTCGTCAAGGATGATGGTGTCATCCTTGGTCGGCGGCTCCTCAAACGGCGGCTCCTCGGGGTCTTCTTCCTCGGACGACTCGCGAGGGGTAGGGGGTGCTGGCTCTTCGGGCTCATCATTGATGAAATCCATATCATCCTCATCTTCCTCTTCGGATGGGTTGTTCCAATCATACCCTTCCTCATCCATGTAATCATCATCGTCACTAAGGAGGGCAGCGTTCTCCTTGCGGAGATCCTCGCCATCATCCTCCAGCTCCTCTATCTTGGTCTCGGCCTCGCGGAGCGCCGTCTTAAGGTGCTTCACCTTCACCTTAAGCATGTACTTGGCCTCTCTTGCCCGGAGCTTGAGCTTCCGCTGGCGGCGAGCCCTCCGCTTCATCTCCTCAAGGTCTTTCTTGACCTCGCCCAACTCATTTGTCAGCATCTCTTTCTCCATCCTGCAGATGTCGAGGCTGTTCTGAGTCTTGCCGAGGAGGAACTCCATCTGGCCGGCGTGACGACCGAGGGGGCAAACGTAAGGCACAATGGTGGGAAGGCCCTCCTCGTCACGCCGCCCAAAGTGAGCGTAAGGGAGATTCCTCTCCTCGAGCTCCGCGCGGTGGTGGAACGCGAGGTGAGCAAGGGCTGCCTGGAGTGCGCGAACCAACCCATCCTCCCAAGTGCGCTCGAACAGCTGGATCTCGAACTCCGGGAGCTGCTTGACGTGGGAGCCCCGGATGGTGCAGACGATCATCCAGGACAAGTCCTCGTTCTCGATATCGTTCATCTGTCCGCCCTTCACCTCGGGGCGGAGGCGACCGACGGCGTTACAAACGTCGATCAGGGCGGTCTCGAAGAGGAACAAGGGCTGCGACTCTCCCACCTGACGGCTCCGGGTGTACATAACTTCCTCCATCTACACAAAATTTTAATGTTAAAACAAGTAGTAATATGTCAAGTGTGCAAAATTTTAAGGTACATAATATAAAACAGTTAAGATTAATGCAAGTAGTTTATCTCTAAGGAGAAAAATTTAGGGGAGAGACTAGGCATTCTTTCAGCTTAGAGTCATCTCGTTTTTGATATTGAAAAATAATTTTATTCTAACCTTAACGTCCATGCTAACTAAGGCTTTCCCTAGAGTCAGGATGGCTCTGATACCAGCTCTGTGGCACCCCGGACCAACTGTCCGAAATACCCGTTATGCATTCACTCATGATCCCATGATCAGTGTAACATGAGCACATAACCGAACTGATAAACAGAGTTACAACATCCATTACATAGTACCGAAATAATAAATAGTCTTACAAACGGTCTTATGACCAAGTCTTACACAAATGGCCACATCGGGCTGAATTCAAACATCCAAAAGCAGCGGATACAAATCAACTTCGTCGGGCCCAAGTCATGCCTTAAACCCTACAGGCAGCTGACCGGGAAACGTCCTAAGTCGCATAGTCGTCCTGATAACCACCATCATCTTCAAAATCCTCCTCATAGTCTGGCCAAGTAAATAGCCAGGGACAAAGCCGTGAGTACATTTTGAATTGTACTCGCAAACCATTTACAAAGTAACATATTAAAGGAAACAAGGTACCGAGAACTACACTAGGAGATCAAGAGGGAATATCTAATTTCATTTAAGAATATGTCATGTAGGAGAGAAGAAGTGTTTTGGTGGAGTTAGCATCTCAACTTCATGGGCGAAGGAGACACTTAAAGATTCATCTAAGACATCCCTACATGAATTAATTTAAGATGGCTCTTCACGACATAAACACCTAGGAAGGGTAGACCCAAATTTTATTTCCTTTCCGACCATCTCACCATGGCCACCACTATTTTTCCAGTACTCCAAGTACCAACAGAAACATTTCCTTTCTTTGCAAAGCATTTCTAAAACAAAACTCAACACAGCTAAGCAACGGCCATCCCAACTGTCCATGACCGCGGACGCGGCTATTCGAATAGATTTGACTCTGCGAGTTTGCGCACTTTCCCCACAAGATCCGATAAATCCGCCGGGATCATCCCCGGTCCATCATACGAAAGTATGTGGGTCTCGGATAATCGGTCGAAACTTTCGCTTATTCAAATTAGCAAGAGGTCCTACCCTATGGAGTATGTACCTCCCCGGCACCGTGGCAGCACACCTCCATTTGAGCGTGGCTCCACCGCCAAGCCAGGAGACCCATAGTGTCTTAGGACGGGTCAGCCCCGAAGGCCTCCCGTTATACTATTGTCCCAACCTTGACAACCCGGACTCGGGGGTAACCGTACCCTTGTATAGTTATGCGGTGCCTCAAGCTAAAGTGAAAAAAAAACGTCAAGTTAAGCCCCGTGCCCATGTTGGAGTAATGTGGTTGCGCGGATTGGTTGTTCCGGGCGAATACATAGAACCATGTGTTGTTTTTCCCAAAACCAAGTTACCATACCACCTCTCCTTCAAAACCTCAATATTGTTTTCTTTAAACCTTTACTCAAAGTTACACATGGGCAAGATCTCATCTTCCCAAGGTTTTTAAGAAAAACTTTTACAACAAGGTAAGACCTTGAGGGTTTTCCCAACCTAAAGTTTATGTGTGAACTAAGATGTACAATAGCATCAAGGTTGCCATCATACCATGAAGGGTGTCAACAACATCCATACTTACATGGAGCATGGATGAAGATAATCAAAAAGTGGAGCAATAATCATGATATTAACCCAAGTTTGTACTAAAATTAGGAGGTGTCAAATGAGTGAGTTTTAATCCACATACTTAGAGTACGCGAATCTACCAAGAGGGGATAAATACATACTTGGTGGCAAGTATGTCAAAGAGGAGAATTATCTAACCGAAAAAAAAACGCAAAGGATCAAGATGGGGAAGAATAAAAAAGATCTCAACCAAGAACATAGAAAATCAAGGAGTCAAAGTAAATGGCTTGCCTTGGCCGGCTAGTCCCTGGTCTTCTTCAACACCTTCTCCAAAATCCTCTCCTTCGGCTTCTCCCACGTTCGTATCTAGCGTCGCGAAAATAGAAGAACAACATACAATCAACACATAGCTCAAAAATCGAGTTTTAAAAGAATAAGATAAAGCATGCAGGGGTGTATGTTGTATCAAAGTAAAATCATGCATTGGCCAATTTATAAGAAAAGGGTTGGGGTGGGAGATTAAATAACAACAAAATTTTAATGAACAACAATACATGTGACACACCATTTTTATAAACGATCCAGAGTTATTTTCTACAGGGACCCATGGTATTTTTCTGAGATGGACAACAATAAAACAAGATCATCACAATTGGAATCGGTCAAAAATAATAATTCTACGATTTTAGGAATTTAGTGGAGTATGCAGAATACATAGAGCAAGTTTAATACACTAAAATTCGTAGAAAAAATCCTAAAAATATGGGGTCAGTGGCATGTGAAAGATCTTGAAAATATCTTTCTAACGCAGTTGGTTTTATTTGATTCCGAAAAGTAGAACTCTGGTTATAAGAGATTTGGTTCACTGGTTTTTAGATACAAAACTGAGAAATTTAAAACAATTTTCAAACGAAAATCTGGGCGGGAAAGGGTTGGGCCGCGTTTGTGAAGGAAATGGGCCGTGCGGTGGGCCGGCCCAAGGAAATTTCCACGCGGGCAGAAAAAAAGAAAAACAAAAGGGGAAAAGGAGGGGCCCGTGGTGGGCCAAAGCCATGCATGGGCCGACGTGGCCATGCAGGCCTACGCACGGGAAGAGACGGCGTCTCCCTCCTCGCGTCTCCCTGTAGCGACGCCGGCGTCGGGCGGGAAGAAGACGAGGGCGCGGCTTACCGGCGGCGAGCAGTAAGCGTCGGCGGCGGCAGGGTGGGTCGGTGGAGGCTTGGGGCAGGCTCGGCGCGCGTCCAGGGTTTCCTCCGGGCGAACAGCGGCTCCTCCCGGCGGTTTTCTTCGCAGGGACCTCCGGGATGATGGCGGCGGCGTGGTTCCTCGGCGATCCTGGTGAAGAGGGAGGGTGGGGTTAGGCTTTGAGGACGAACGCGGCGGAAGAAAACAGAGGGGTGAGGGTGGCGTTGTGGCTGCACGGGGTCGGCGACCTTCTCTTCTCCGGCGACGATCACGGCAGGGCTTCGCCGGGGAGGGGGCAGCAGCCCAGAGCAGCGCCCTGGGCGCTCTCTGGAGCGTCTGTGGGGGTGGGGAAGTAGTGGGGCGGTGTGAGGGTGGAGTGGGTGCGGGGATGGCCTTATATAGGCGGAGGAGGGCAACGGACGGGCGACGGGCGGCGGCCACGGCCAATCCCGCGTGGGGGACAGCGGCAGCGAGCGGGAGAGAGCCGAGGGGGCGCGCGGGGCCTCGAGGAGTCAGGGAGGTATACGAGGAGGCGAGTGTGTTCCCGAGGCGAGAGCGGGCGTCGAGGCGTCGTCGCTCGCCTGGTGACTGCGCGCGCGTGCGCGGGAGGGTGTCCGGGGCATGCACGTCCGTGGCCAGAATCCGGTGGGCTTTGTGGCTGGCCTTGGGCCGAGTTGGAGGGGAAAAGGGGAGTCCAGGGAGGGCCCAAGGTGTGGGGTGCGGGCCAGATTGTTGGGCAGAGGAAAAAGGGGTGTGTGGCCTCAAGTGCCGGCCACAACAGAGAGGGGCATGGGCTCCCAAACCTGGCCGTGTAAGAGAGAAAAAAGAGAGAAGGGGTGGTCTCACCCCCGGCCAAGCAAAGAGAGAAAAGGGAGAGGGGTAGGAAGAGGGGGTAGTGTCCCCTTAGGGTTTGCAAAAATGAGAGAGAAGAAAGGGGGTACCAAAATAAGAGGGGTCACATGGCCACGGCCATATGAGAGAAATGTGCAAGAAAGAAAAAAAAAAGAGAGGGGGAAGTGTTCCCCCCCTTCCTAGGGTTTTCTCCAAAAGAGAGAAAAAGTGGGTGTCATGGTGGTAGGAAGAGAGGGGAATGTCATGCTAATGCATGTGCACACATGCACCCAAATTTTTGATGAAGAGGGAAATTGTTTTTAAAGAGAGAAGTTGGGTGTGGGGGTGTTTCACAAATGGTGTCAAGAAGAGTTTTTCCCCTATTTAATTTTTGGTACACAAACTTGTTGCTAGGGGTTTTAGTGTGAGAAGTTGTTTATACACACTCACTACCAACAATCTAAACAAAACTACAAGCTATGCACACCAAGTAGCAAGATAAATAAAAGTTTTTGTTGGCCCAAAATTTTAAAGCTAGAAAATATGCAGGGTTTGAAAAGTGGGTTGTTACAATATGCATTGCAATGATAATCCAGGTAATCCGAGCTAATTAGGACAAGGTGCGGGCACTATTAGTATACTATGCATGAGGCTTGCAACTTGTAAGATATAATTTACATAACACATATGCTTTATTACTACCGTTGACAAAATTGTTTCTTGTTTTCAAAATCAAAGCTCTAGCACAAATATAGCAATCGATGCTTCCCTCTGCGAAGGGCCTTTCTTTTACTTTTATGCTGAGTCAGTTCACCTATCCCTCTCCATCTCAAGAAGCAAACACTTGTGTGAACTGTGCATTGATTCCTACATACTTGCATATTGCACTTGTTATATTACTCTACATTGACAATTATCCATGAGATATACATGTTACAAGTTGAAAGCAACCGCTGAAACTTAATCTTCCTTTGTGTTGCTTCAATACCTTTACTTTGAATTATTGCTTTATGAGTTAACTCTTATGCAAGACTTATTGATGCTTGTCTTGAAGTACTATTCATGAAAAGTCTTTGCTATATGATTCATTTGTTTACTCATGTCATTTACATTGTTTTGATCGCTGCATTCATTACATGTGCTTACAATAGTATGATCAAGGTTATGATGGCATGTCACTCCAGAAATTATCTTTGTTATCGTTTACCTGCTCGGGACGAGCAGAAACTAAGCTTGGGGATGCTGATACGTCTCCGACGTATCGATAATTTCTTATGTTCCATGCCACATTATTGATGATATCTACATGTTTTATGCTACTTTATGTCATATTTATGCATTTTCCGGCACTAACCTATTGACGAGATGCCGAAGTGCCAGTTCCTGTTTTCTGCTGTTTTTGGTTTCAGAAATCCTAGTAAGGAAATATTCTCGGAATCGGATGAAATCAACGCCCAGAGTCTTAGAATTGGACGAAGCTTCCAGAACACCCGAGAGTCGCCAGAGAGGGGCCACAGGGCCACCAGATGACACCCTAGCGCGGCCAAGGGGGGGGGCCGCGCCCCCTGTTGTGTCGTCGCCTCGTTGACCCTCCGACTCCGCCTCTTCGCCTATTTAAAGGTCCCTGACCTAAATCTTCGATACGGAAAAGCCACGGTACGAGAAACCATCCAGAGCCGCCGCCATCGCGAAGCCAAGATCTGGGGGACAGGAGTCTCTGTTCCGGCACGCCGCCGGGACGGGGAAGTGCCCCCGGAAGGCTTCTCCATCGACACCGCTGCCATCTCCACCACCATCTTCATCACCGTTGTTGTCTCCCATGAGGAGGGAGTAGTTCTCCATCGAGGCTAAGGGCTGTACCGGTAGCTATGTGGTTAATCTCTCTCCTATGTACTTCAATACAATGATCTCATGAGCTGCCTTACATGATTGAGATTCATATGAGTTTTGTATCACTATTCATCTATGTGCTACTCTAGTGATGTTATTAAAGTACTCTATTCCTCCTGCACGGTGTAATGGTGATAGTGTGTGCATCGTGTAGTACTTGGCGTAGGTTATGATTGTAATCTCTTGTAGATTATGAAGTTAATTATTGCTATGATAGTATTGATGTGATCTATGCCTCCTTCATAGTGTGATGGTGACAGTGTGCATGCTATGTTAGTACTTGGTGTAGTTGTGTTGATCTATCATGCACTCTAAGGTTATTTAAATATGAACATCGAATATTGTGGAGCTTGTTAACTCCGGCATTGAGGGTTCGTGTAATCCTACACAGTTAGTGGTGTTCATCATCCAACAAGAGAGTGTAGAGTCTAGCATCTATTTATTTATTCTGTTATGTGATCAATGTTGAGAGTGTCCACTAGTGAAAGTATGATCCCTAGGCCTTGTTTCCAATACTGCTATCGCTGCTTGTTTACTGTTCTACTACATATGTACTGTCCGCAATATTACCACCATCAACCACACGCCAGTCCTGGGCAGCAAAGCACTTTTCTGGTGCCGTTACTACTGCTCATACTTATTCATACCACCTGTATTTCACTATCTCTTCGCCGAACTAGTGCACCTATTAGGTGTGTTGAGGACACAAGAGACTTCTTGCTTTGTGGTTGCAGGGTTGCATGAGAGGGATATCTTTGACCTCTTCCTCCCTGAGTTCGATAAACCTTGGGTGATCCACTTAAGGGAAACTTGCTGCTGTTCTACAAACCTCTGCTCTTGGAGGCCCAACACTGTCTACAAGAATAGAAGCACCCGTAGACATCAATGCACCAGCCGGCCAGGATCGTCTCCGCTGCCCCCCGGTGGCTATAAGGTTTCCTTCGCCGCCGCCCCAAACCCTAACCCCCACTTCTCCCCTTCCCCGCTCTCTCCCACGCCCCAGAAAGCCTAACCCTAACACTTGCAGAGACGGCCGACCTCCGTTCGATTCGCGGCCGTCGAAGCTCCTCGGCCGTTGCCGACGCCTCCACTGCAACCGCGGTGAGCTGTTGCACCTCCCCATGCCCTCGGTTTTTCCCGTATCCCTCTATAGTGCTGCCACAATGGAGCACCACCCCGGCCGCCGCTCGGCCTTGCTGGTGGCCACGCTCCGGCCACCATTTGGCAGCGGCACCGCCACCGAATGGTCGGTCGCGTCGAGCCACACTGTTCCCTGCCTCACGTGTGTCCCTGCGACCTCTGAATCGACCAATTGAAATCCACCCGAGCTCATTGTGAACTCATGGCCATGCTGGCGCCAGCATGACGTCAGCATGACGCCATAATTGTTTTTTTCATTTTCTGTATTTTCAGTAATTTATTTCTAATTAGGAAAATAAATTGGCAGGTGGACCCTATATGTCAGGAGTTTGATACTTTAATAAATATTTTGGAAAATAATAAATTTATGCCATGTGGGTCTAGTCTATCAGATTTTTATTATTTTCCAATATTTTGCAGAAATTGGTTTAAAATGAATTAAACTCTGGAAATTCATAACTAATTCATTTTAAATCCAAAAAATACAAATAACATATCAAAATGTTTAGAAAAAAAATCCTTTTTATCCATGTTTCATACATTCTTGAACCAATTAAAATTCAAGCCTTAGTGGAAACCCTAATCGACCCCTCTCATGTGTCAGGATCGATGCCGAACCCCTTTAAATTCCGTCGATGCACCTAGGGTTTACCCAAACCCCTTTAATATGACATGTCATAATTTTGTATGTGCATTGCATCAAGCCATTTCTTGATTGTGCTCTTCCTTTCTGGTGTATGGTTCTTGTCGATAGGGACCAACACAAGCCTGAGATCAACGCCACCGAAGAGCAGCACCCAAACAACGAGGGACAAGGCAAGCCCTAACCTGGTTCATATATGGTTTTGAAATGCTTTTACCTCTGGTTCTTACATATTGCATTCGCTTCAAATATGTTTTATCGGCAGTTGTAGATATCCTATGTGTGCATATTTCATCTTTGTAGCCCAAAGTTCCTGATCCACTACTCCCAGGAAAACTAGATTGAGCTTGGTCGCATCACTAGGTGACGAGGGAATACCTCGGCAATGCCTACGGATTGTAGACTAGGGTTTTCAGGAAGAGCGACGATGGAGATTCCGGGGTCGAGATTAGGCATACGACGTACCCAGCTTCGGGTCCCCTCGGTGGAGGATCCCTACGTGCTGCTAGCAATCTACTATATGATCATAAGTATGTTTACAGGGTGCCGCCGTAGGTGGTGCTATGTTGTCTATCTGCTATCTATCTGTTGGCCTCCTTATTTCGGGTGCCCTGGCTAGCTTTATATATGCAACCAGCCTAGGGTTTTACAAGAGTCCTAGTCGACTACTTCTTCGGGTTGCCTTGTTGGGCCTTCTCCATATTTGGTCTTCTCTATATTGGGCCGAGCCAGGTATACTAATAATGGGTACCCGAAGGGTATGCCCATGTCAGTAGCCCCCGAGTTTCTAGGGAAGTAGAAGACTTGTGTAGAAACTCCAAGCATAACCATCTCCAAAGTTGAAGAAAATATAAGGCGAGGTCCATGTCGCAGATCATGTGTAGCGTAGATGATGTCGACGATTCTTGAAATTATTTTTCTATCGGGTGCGCGACAGCGCTCCCGATGGGAGTAGCCCCCGAGTCTATGGGTAAGTGCTTGCACTTAGGCATAGACTCAAGTTGTACTACTCGATGAAGAACTTAACTATATTTCTGGAGGACTTGATGAAATCCATGTGCTCCCGATGGGAGTAGGCTCCACTCGAGTCGTAGAATCGAGTTGAGTCTACAAACCTTGATTGTCATAGATGCTGCCGAAGTTATTTTTCTATCGGGTGCGCGGCCAGCGCTCCCGATGGGAGTAGCCCCCGAGGCTACGGCCAAGTGTTTGCACTTGGGTGTAGGCTCAACTTGCTTTTAATCAAGTCCACAATTTTTCCTCTTTCTTTTATCTTATCAGGAGGGTGAACAATACTCTCGATAAGAGTAGCCCCCGAGCCTATGGGCAGGTGCTTGCACCTAGGCATAGGCTCGAGTTGTACTACTCGATAAAGAAGTTGGCACAGCCCCTCTTTTTATCGAGTCCAGGCCGTTGCTATTTTTATTTGACATCCATATCTATATTGTACAGGGATAATGGTAATTGGGGCTAGTTCATCTGACGAATCAGGTACTAGTTAACTGCTCTAGTGGCAATCCGCAAAAACCTACTTCAAGATCACGTCCCTGGACATGATCTCAGGATACTGGTGCTAACTCGACAGGTGCCGCTTAAGGTCTTACCATCTGTCGAGCCCCAGTCATGTTTTATCGGGCCCACAGCGCGTCCGCTGGGATATTTCTTCACATCTGTTGATGTGGAAAAAAGTAGTAGAGCGCAGTCTTTGGCGATGCCACGCCACACAGGACGGACCCGGGGTCTTACCTTCGCAGAGTTTTGCGGCATTCAGAGATTATTCGCGACTTTTAGCGCTCTGAGAATATATTGTCGAGTGCCTTGTTCGGCTAATGCAATGACCCATTTTGCGGGCTCTTCTATATTTTTTCTCGGGTGTGATGAGACAGCCGAATATATTGGGTTCTTCTATATTGTCGGGTACATCACCGATGCTCTTACTCGGAACAATATGACGAGTCAATGGACCCGAAGATTTATCCACCCTCTTTTTTTTTATGCTCCCCCTTGATGATTATTTTGTCGAGTTCCTCCTTGAAGATTTTTTTTAAGTTCCTCCTTGAAGAAAATTTCGTCGAGTTCCTCCTTGAAGAAAATTTCTTTGGGTCCTCCTTGAGGGCAATTCTTCGGGTCCTCCTTGAGGATAATTCTTTGGGACCTCCTTGAGGAAAATTTCATCGGGTCCTTCTTGAGCAAAATTTCGTCGAGTTCCTCCTTGAAGAAAATTTCTTCGAGTTCTCTCTTATATACTTTGAATTTTGCTTTCTCCTGCACAAATAAACAAACTTTTTCTATCTTTTCCTTGACTCTCTTTTTCGTATGTGGTGTCAGATACTCAGATTTGATGATATGTAAAGTGAATATACGCCACGCAGCCCCCGAGCGTCAGGTGCGGCGAAAGTAAATGATAATCAACTTTTGCGTAAAACAAAGGAACACTTAGCTTATTGGGCACGACGGAGTCGGCGCGATGAAGTCTTCGAGTGCGGAGAAGAAGTCGAGCAGAAGTAGAAACCACCAAATAGCGAAAATAAATGCCGCTAAATTGTTTGATGAAGAAATAGCCAAGCCCCCGAGCGCTGCTGAGGTGATATCATAATTGTTGCTTAGACGCTGTATCACAGTTGTTTTACTTGGGGTGAAGTCGTTGTCGAGCCCCCGAGTATTATCCGTGTCGCCGAAAGAAGGCAATTAAGGATGAAATAATTGAAGATGAATTCGCCGATATCATAGAGGATGAATCCATTGACGCGAAGAATCCAGAAATAACCATAGAAGATGAATCCGTTGATATCATAGAGGATGAATCCATTGACCCGAAGAATCCAGTAATAACCATAGAAGATGAATCCAATGAAATAAATCCAATAATAATCCTCGATGATAAATCCATTGACTCGAAATGTCTCGGGTAATGTTGTATAAGAATAAACCAGTAATATCCATATAGATGAATCTTATAAGATGAATCTGATGAAGAAAAATCCAATAAGCCGAAGAAGATGAATCCAGTGACCGAAGAAGGTAATTTCACTAAGCCGAAAATAAATCCACTGAGCCGAAGAAAATAATTCTACTGAGCCGGAGAAGATATATCCAGAGCCGAAGAAAAGAAATTTACAAAATAACCGAGTATATTTGTGGTAACGAAATAATGGCACAGTCCCAGTGTTAAGTGAATTTGCTCTAATGATGTAATGATGCAGCCCCCGAGTATTCGGGTGTGGCGAAAGTAAATAAATAATTCAATCTTGGAGGAAGAGGAAAACTTAGCTTTTTATCGATTGCGGCAGAGCCAACGTGAAAACATGTCATGCGGCGGATAGTTGATGTAGTCGTGCGACGCCTGGCCGGAGGTAGTTGTTGCGGCGGACGCAGTTGATGTAGAAGACGTAGTCGATGAAGAAAACGCAGACAGACCCTAATGTGTGATGGCAAGTCCGTGACAGGCAAATAATCAGACCTTATTCCAATCTGTAGTTGTAGATTTGGCAGTGTTTGTAGTCAATGGTGATGTCGGCTTTCCCAAAGCCAAGGTGATGCAGATTCCTTCGAACTCCATGGCGATGAAGTTATCCGTAGTTGAAGCTTTCAGTGGCTACGACGAAACCGAAGTATCTTTCGAGTTGTTCGCGCAGACCCGACGACTGTCAGCTCCGTTGGAAATAGTGTATGTGTACATGAGCTAGTAGTACTACCCAGCACGATCGATCTCCCCTTACTTTTTTCCTTTGCTAATCCTTGGCTCCATTCTTTGCACTTTCGTGAAATAGGCTGCCATCTTTTTTTTTTCTTGGAATCTTGTACGGAGGCTTGGCTTCCTACAATTTCTATACGACAATGATACTGCCTTTGTTGCCACGAGACCCAGACGAATCTTTGTCTTGCTTGGATGGATGCATCTGGATTTGTAACTTCCTTTCTTGGCCACGCAACGTGCGACGCTCCAAGAAGGAAACAAACTGGCGGCGATTTGTACCGTTGAGTTGGCGTAAATGATGCTGCGTGGATCCTGCGACCACGAGATCAAGCTGCATCGGATTGAAACTGTTGTTGCTGTTGAAGATCTTGTCGTCGATGTTGATGAAGGATCCTACCCGGATAACAAAATCCAGTCGCCGCAATTCCCCACGGTCGGCGCCAATTGACGAGGGAATACCTCGGCAATGCCTACAGATTGTAGACTAGGGTTTTCAGGAAGAGCGATGATGGAGATTCCGGGGTCGAGATTAGGCATACAACGTACCCAGCTTCGGGTCCTCTCGGTGGAGGATCCCTACGTGCTGCTAGCAATCTACTATATGATCATAAGTATGTTTACAGGGTGCCGCCGTAGGCGATGCTATGTTGTCTATCTGCTATCTATCTGTTGGCCTCCTTATTTCGGGTGCCCTGGCTAGCTTTATATATGCAACCAGCCTAGGGTTTTACAAGAGTCCTAGTCGACTACTTCTTCGGGTTGCCTTGTTGGACCTTCTCCATATTTGGTCTTCTCTATATTGGGCCGAGCCAGGTATACTAATAATGGGTACCCGAAGGGTATGCCCATGTCACTAGGGCCGTATATATGATATGCTTAGGCTTAGCCATGCTTAGATGTTGAAGTCTGATCCATTCTGTTGATGAATCAGAGCTACGAATGAACCTAGCTTGACAGGATGACGTGGTATGATCAGTGATGTTAATAATCATGTTTAAAGGCTTGGATGGGCCGCCATATGGGGATGTGGTGATTTGA
The DNA here is from genome assembly GCF_019359855.2 of Lolium perenne. NCBI lineage: Eukaryota > Viridiplantae > Streptophyta > Magnoliopsida > Poales > Poaceae > Lolium > Lolium perenne. The sequence continues at coordinate 163,619,906 of NC_067245.2, read as the reverse complement.
TTTGTTTCTCGCCGATACTAGGACCTGAGTTCTCGCCTTCGGAACCAAGACTGAGCGTACAGCCACACGGGGCCCATGGGAACCCCTTGGCCCGAACTTGCCTAGCTTACCCATGAGTCAATTATATTGCGAGTTCCATTTTCCATACGCATGGGAGAAATGTGGAAAGGTTTTCAAAGTGCATTATACAGGGCGTGGCCGAGGTGAAGGATGTTGGGGGCATTGAACTGGATCCCCTGCACACAATGACCGGGACCGCCTCGGAGAATGGCTACCTACGATGACGGAGCTCCCCAGTTAGTTTGACTCGTGGAATAGGCAAAGTAAGGGAAAGGTTTTGTTCGATGTCAACACCCGGATTTTTAAGTCCGAATGCCTATTATGTCATACATTGCAATCCCAGGAATATTATTGTTGCGAGGCATAATACTTAAGTATCATAGTCATCATTCATTACAAACCATAAGGTCTTACAAATTGGAATCACATGATCCATATTACACGAATAGTTGATCTATTGATCAACGAACAAACACAAGTTCATAGCGGAAGCGTAAGATACAAGGACTCTCTAGTCCACAGGCCAACGCTTGACGTCGGAAGACTCCTAGTTGTCGTAGGCGTCCTGCTGGTCATCTCCTTGTTCATCTTCATACTCTGGCCATTTGAATAGCCAGGGACAAAGTCGTGAGTACTTTAAGTACTCGCAAACTAATACTAATGTAAGTGCTAGACATTCTAGTAAGGTTTGCTAAGCTCTAGTTTATTTGCATAAAGCCAATTTTAGTTCACAAGTATTTGAGAAAAGCTTATTCAAATGCTAACTAACTCAAGTGGGAACATTAGTGTCAATCCCACCATTCAAGTGGTGATTTCAATTCAATTCACCACAAGTCATTTCACCATCTTCTTTCAACATCATTTTGAAAGATATGACATCGGAAACTGTATGGCCTTTCCAACCATCCGTAACCGTGGACGCGGCTATTCGAATAGGTTTACACTCTGCAGAGGTTGCACACTTGTGCCACAACATTTGATTTCATCCGTCGGGATTACCCTGAATCATCGTAACACAGTACGCGGATCATCAACCATAACCTTTCACTTACAAACCCTAGTATGAGCACCTCTCCCCATGAGCTTGGCCTCCCAGTGAAGACCAACTGTCAACAGGAGCTGCACTGGCTTGGCCGTACAATTCACCTCAATTTCACATCATTTCTCAACAACGGAGGCAGCCTCAAGCATAACCCCTATGACGTGTGTTCAGAGGGAACCCATACTAAGATGCATAAACTTCCAGTTAAGCCCTACCCATAATCAGGTATTGTGGGGGTACTTAATAAATGGAAAGGTATCGCATTCAAACCAACATCATGTTTATCAAAAATCACTATCTTCTCTTGGTCACATTCACCTTCAAAAATCATTCAATGGAATGCTTCATCATTCCAAGGTTTCAAATTCATTTCAATTCACATTGTTCCCATCTAGAGTAGTCAAATTTTATTCATTAGCACTAGCTCTAAATCATGAGGGGTGCTATCTTGCTTTGCTTGATGAAGGCTAACTTTACTACTCTAGTAAACCTCTTTACTTTGACCAAAGTTAACTATAAAAGCAACTTATGGAGAAAACAAGTAAAAACTTGTAATGTATAAACTTGGGATAGGCTTATGTAAGAAAAGGTAAGATTCATGGTGCCTTGCCCCCAAAGGGCTTTGCACTTTGCAATAATATTAGCTTGCCTTGGTAGTTCTCAAAGTTCTCCTCCTCCTCCTCTTGGTAGCAACCTTCTTCTTCGGTGTACTCTCCGGTGCTAGCGCCTAAATTTGAATACGAGTATAATTACTCACTAATTCAATGGCTATTCCATGTATCACATATAAACACACAAACTATTCCATGCACACAAATAATCTAATTAGGGTGCATGGGTTGTGTTGCTTGAGGAGAATTTACTTCCTTTTACTTAATATGTAAATGATAGTTTCCATAGGGTTCTTGAGAAATAATTTCCTCTCATTGAAATCTTCTTAAGATTTAATTTCTCAAACAATCATATATGAACTTATATTTACCTAAGTCAAACATTCATCATTATCATTTGAGAAAATGATTTAAATGAGGTAGACCACCTCATACTATTTAATAGTGCTACATATGATTTAAATCTCCAAGTAATTCATATAGGTGAGTTTGGCCAGGGGTCCAAACATCACATGAATTCATGTGAGACAAAGTTTAAATGAAGTATAAGACTTCATATAATTTACTTAATAGTTTTGGACAATATCAACTAGTTAAACTAGCCATATTATCCATTAATTAAACTAGGGCATGATCATGCAAAGTGACCACACCATTTTATTGCATAATCAATTAGTGTAAGTCAAATATGAGCTATTAGAGTTGGAATTAACTTAATATCTATTTTGGTTGATTTTTTAATAATTGTTTGAATAGGGAAAAGTCCCTGACTTCTTATTTTTATCAAATTAATTCTACAACTAATCTGGTCATGGGACCAGTGGCATTGTGTAGATATTTTCATTAGCTTTCCAACAATATAAAATTCATTGAATTTGGTTAAGCCAATTTAAATCTATTGAATTTCAAAGTTTGGGCAGTATTGAAATTCATTTGGAATTGTTTAAATAGGATTTGAATTAAAAAGGCCGGCGGGAAAGCTAAATGGGCTGAAACGATTTAAAACGGCCCAAGGCCAGCCCACCACGCGTATGTGCCCGCGTGGGCTGCCTGATAGGGGGTCCCGCATGTCAGCGGCTATTAAACCCGAATCGGTATGTTTAAAAGGGGAGCGTTGGATTAGATGGCAGATCGACGGCTCAGAGCCATCATCTTCACCGGCGAGATGCCGAGTGTCTGGCAGCGAGGGTAGGGGGTCGGAGAGCTTACGGCGGCTCCAGCGAGGGTTGGCAGTATGCTCGGTGAAGTTGTGGACGACGGCGAGTCTCCTGGTAGCAGTGGCGTCGCCTGAGGTGGTCGGGATCGCAGGCGATTGCTGCAGAGCTTCCGCGGCGGTGAGCTTCCGATTGGCCTTGCTCCGGCGAGAATCGAGCGAGTGGTGTGGTGGTTGAGAAGCAGTGAGAGGTGGCGAGTGCGGTGGTGTGCTCAGATCGACGAGGGGAGGTCTCCTTTTATAGGCGCGCAAGGGTGCTGCGGGGCAGTGAGGTGGTCGACATGCTCGCGGCGTCTCCGGCGAGCTAGCGAGCTAGGCGAGGGCGTGGCGCTATTCTGCGGTCCCTGGCGAAGCGATTGGTGGCGACAGCTTGGTCGGGCGGTGGCTGGTTTGGTCGCATTGCTTCCACGACTGCCGCGGCGTTCGCGGGATCGTGTCATCGTCTCCGGCGCCGGCGGTCACGGGTCTTGGTTCCGAGCGTTTCTGGCGCGGCTGAGGTGTCACGGAGGTGCTCAACCTGTCGAGGGAGGGGCCAGGGGGTGCTCAAGGTGGTGGCGTTGCACGTGGCCAGTGCGCGTCCACGGCGCGCATGGTCGCGACGCGAGCGGCATACTGGCCGCTATGGGCGCGAGCTGGTCTGGCGCGTCCAGTGCTCCTTCTCGACAACGTCGGTTGCTAGGTGGTGTAGGAGGTGAGGTGGCGTCGTTTGGGCACGGTGGCCGTGGCTGAGGAAGAAGGGAGAGAGGGGGAGCTCGACGTGTGGAGCATGGCCGGCATGGCCATGTCCATGCATTGTTAGCTCCCTTGCTAGGGTTTCTATTTGGCATTGATTGGTTAGAGGGAACCAGGGGACAATTTAGAATAGGTTGGGGTAGATTAGAGCTAGGTAGATCACTATTTCAAATAGTGTCAAATAGTTCCATATTTGGAATTTGTGAATTTTGTCCAAATTTGATTGAATTCAAATGGTTGACCAATTTGAAATGTGTGTGTTTGGTTGAGTTCTAAATGACCAGAGATGATGAGAGGTGGTGGTGGAATTGTTGAATTCAAAGTTTTGCAAAAATTGATAAGTGGGAGATTGTTACATATGTTAAAAAGTTGCAACTTTGATTCAGCATAGCTAATGATCAAGAAAGAATTTGGCATGGTGATCTTTACAAAAAGTGTTCACCTTGATATTGACTTTGATGTGGTGCAAAGAGTTAGCAAGGTTTGGTTAGAGAAAATTGAATTGCAATGGCTCAAAGTAGTGATCAGACTATAATTGGCAGTTTTGACCATTATCATATGTGAGCAAGTTTTGCATTTGAAATTCATTTGAATTGTGATTATTTGATTCCAAAAGTTGTAATAAGTGTTTAGTAACATTATTCAACTAATGGTGAAGACCAAATTGGTCTAGGGTCAAAATTTATAAAAATGCCATAGGGCATATGTGAGGGTTTTTAGGGTTTTGCATTTATTTGATTTTCTTGCTCTTTTTAATTTATTTGGTTTGTGATCTTCTCAGGATCACATTAGGGTTTTAGGGTTTACCATATACACCTAATAACAATCATCATGGCATATCAATCAAATGCACAAGTCCTATGCATGGCACTATATGCAATTTAAAAAGTTTTTGTTGGTTTGAAATTTTGCTCTCTGGAATTCTTCTAACTTTCTTTTATTGAAATTTGGGATGTTACAAACCCTTCCCCCTTAAACAAATCTCATCCCGAGATTTTAAGAAAAGTTAGGTTCCTAAGAGAGATTGGGCGATATGATTTAACAGGGAGACATACTTGGCATGGCTTGCGGTGCTTCTTGAGCTTCTGTGGCAGTCATGTTGTAGAGGCGGCCATTGTTGTTGTTCTGGTTCCTTCTTGCGGCAAAGCGGCGTTGGTTCTGAGCAGGTGCAGTGGTGTTGGCGGCAATCTTGGCAAATCTTTTGGGGCACTCATTGGAGTAATGCCCAACCACTCCACACTCATAACAAGTGATGGTGGCCTTGTCCTTGGGGGCGACGGGGATGGCATTGCTTCCAGTCCTAGGGCCAGTGTTGTTGTTGTTGTTCCCGTTGTTGTTGTTGTTGGGGTTGTTGTTGCTGGTGTGATTGTTGTTGTTGTTGCCTCCGGGCTTCGGGGGTCCTCCGTGGTTGTTGGTGTAGTTTGGGCGGTAGTTCTGGGCAGGGGGCTTGTTATATTTTGGAGTAAATCCTCAAGATGAGTTGTTGCGGTACTTGTGGGTATTGCTGGACCCATGCTGATGCATCATCCGGCGTTTGCGGTTCTCGTTGGCTTGGTGAAGCTTCCCTTCCATCTGGATGGCGGAGTCCACCAGGGCTTCTAGGTCAGCAAAGGGAATGTTGACCAGTACAGTCTGCATCTCGTCGTGTAATCCGTTCAGAAATCTTTCCTTCCGCTTCTCATTGGTGTCGGTTTCATCCGGGGCGTACCTTGACAGAGTGAGAAATCTGTCGCGGTATTCTACCACGGACATTCTGCCTTGCTTGAGTTCGCGGAACTCGTCTCTCATCATCTTGATCAGTCCTTGGGGCACATGGTATTTGCTAAACTTCAGTTTGAAGTATTCCCAGGTCATCATCTGTCCCGCATTCATTGCGCGGGTGCTTGTCCACCAGGCTCGTGCAGGTCCTGACAGGTAGTGGGTGGCGAATAGCACTTTCTCTGTGGCTTCAACTCCCGCAACTTCGAGGTTGTTCTCCATTGTCTGGAGCCAGTCATCTGCGTCTAGGGGCTCTTCGGCCTTGCTAAAAATAGGTGGGTTGGTGTTTTGAAAGCTCTTCAGTTTTGACCCAGGGTGGTCGTGGTTTCCATGGCCGTTGTTGTTCTGAGCGAGCTGTTGCAGTGCAGCGATGTTGGCTTGGCGTTCAGCTCTTTCGGCTTCTCGGTCGGCCATCATCATCTCTATCATCTGCATCATGGCGTCTTGGGTGGCGTTGCGGGTTGGTGGGGCCATCTAAACATCGGAGTAGATGATAAGATAAGAGGGAAATTTCTACGGTTTGTTTGAATTAAAGTTCACGAAGTTCAAAACTTGAAAACTTGAGTAGTGTTGAGGGGGTAAAAACCAGCAACACTTTTTCATTCATACCAAACATCATACATTACAAATCTAACACTCCGTTGGTTTGAAGAACCATTCATTCGCTCTACGATACAAGGGATCCTGATACAACTCACACCTACTTAAGTGCTGGGATGATACTACCCTTCAGGGTGGATTTTTTCCGTTTTTACGGGTAATGTGCTTGGCGAGAGGCGAGGGCGTTGTCCAACTCCTTGCGGGTCTTGTACAGCATGAAGTCGAGGTGTGTTACATAGTGGTTCATCTCCGTGTGCGGGGGCATGGTCATCGGTCTTCCCATAGGGTCATGTCTTGGGTAGTAGCTGAAGCGAGTGTTCTTGATCTTGTTCTCATTTTTTCCACACAGACGAGCAATTGCTTCTTGCATGGCTCTGACGAGTCCTTCCTTCCAGGTGTTTCCCGTTATAGAAAACCATATGGTTTCCCATACCGGGGCTCCAAGCTTTCTTCGTAGATCTGCAGAAACTTCCCACCGAGGTGGTCCTCCGGAGTGATTGTTGAGGGGTGTTCCGAAGAACTCGGGATACGGGCGTCCTAGATATTCCACTAGTTGCTTCAAGTCTTTCTCGAACATCAGGTTTCCTCCGTGACCAAGCTGATAGAACTCCCATTTGTACTCCATCTATGAACAAATGAGGATGAGTTAGTTAGAGAAGTGCCCAAGTGTGCCAAGTTTTTATGTAGTAAGAAAGGTAGAGTATGAATGTTGTTTTTGAAAAGATCTCAAGGATAAGAGTGAGAATAAGTTTTTCATAAATATTCACTTCATTTGTTTTGAAACTAAGTTTTTGAGACGTCCATTCTAACTAGGGTCTCCTAAGGTCAAACAATGGCTCTGATACCAACTTGTCAACACCCGGATTTTTAAGTCCGAATGCCTATTATGTCATACATCGCAATCCCAGGAATATTGTTGTTGCGAGGCATAATAGTTAAGTATCACAGTCATCATTCATTACAAACCATAAGGTCTTACAAATTGGAATCACATGATCCATATTACACGAATAGTTGATCTATTGATCAACGAACAAACACAAGTTCATAGCGGAAGCGTAAGATACAAGGACTCTCTAGTCCACAGGCCAACGCTTGACGTCGGAAGACTCCTAGTTGTCGTAGGCGTCCTGCTGGTCATCTCCTTGTTCATCTTCATACTTTGGCCATTTGAATAGCCAGGGACAAAGCCGTGAGTACTTTAAGTACTCGCAAACTAATACTAATGTAAGTGCTAGACATTCTAGTAAGGCTTGCTAAGCTCTAGTTTATTTGCATAAAGCCAATTTTAGTTCACAAGTATTTGAGAAAATCTTATTCAAATGCTAACTAACTCAAGTGGGAACATTAGTGTCATTCCCACCATTCAAGTGGTGATTTCAATTCAATTCACCACAAGTCATTTCACCATCTTCTTTCAACATCATTTTCAAAGATATGACATCGGAAACTGAATGGCCTTTCCAACCGTCCGTAACCGTGGACGCGGCTATTCGAATAGGTTTACACTCTGCAGAGGTTGCACACTTGTGCCACAACATTTGATTTCATCTGTCGGGATTACCCCGAATCATCATAACACAGTACGCGGATCATCAACCATAACCTTTCACTTACAAACCCTAGTATGAGCACCTCTCCCCATGAGCTTGGCCTCCCAGTGAAGACCAACTGTCAACCTGGGAACTGCACAGGGCTTGGCCGTACAATTCACCTCAATTTCACATTATTTCTCAACAACGGAGGCAGCCTCAAGCATAACCCCTATGACGTGTGTTCAGAGGGAACCCATACTAAGATGCATAAACTTCCAGTTAAGCCCTACCCATAATCAGGTATTGTGGGGGTACTTAATAATTGGAAAGGTATCGCATTCAAACCAACATCATGTTTATCAAAAATCACTATCTTCTCTTGGTCACATTCACTTTCAAAAATCATTCAATGGAATGCTTCATCATTCCAAGGTTTCAAATTCATTTCAATTCACATTGTTCCCATCTAGAGTAGTCAAATTTTATTCATTAGCACTAGCTCTAAATCATGAGGGGTGCTATCTTGCTTTGCTTGATGAAGGCTAACTTTACTACTCTAGTAAACCTCTTTACTTTGACCAAAGTTAACTATAAAAGCAACTTATGGAGAAAACAAGTAAAAACTTGTAATGTATAAACTTGGGATAGGCTTATGTAAGAAAAGGTAAGATTCATGGTGCCTTGCCCCCAAAGGGCTTTGCACTTTGCAAGAATATTAGCTTGCCTTGGTAGTTCTCAAAGTTCTCCTCCTCCTCCTCTTGGTAGCAACCTTCTTCTTCGGTGTACTCTCCGGGGCTAGCGTCTAAATTTGAATACGAGTATAATTACTCACTAATTCAATGGCTATTCCATGTATCACATATAAACACACAAACTATTCTATGCACACAAATAATCTAATTAGGTTGCATGGGTTGTGTTGCTTGAGGAGAATTTACTTCCTTTTACTTAATATGTAAATGATAGTTTCCATAGGGTTCTTGAGAAATAATTTCCTCTCATTGAAATCTTCTTAAGATTTAATTTCTCAAACAATCATATATGAACTTATATTGACCTAAGTCAAACATTCATCATTATCATTTGAGAAAATGATTTAAATGAGGTAGACCACCTCATACTATTTAATAGTGCTACATATGATTTAAATCTCCAAGTAATTCATATAGGTGAGTTTGGCCAGGGGTCCAAACATCACATGAATTCATGTGAGACAAAGTTTAAATGAAGTATAAGACTTCATATAATTTACTTAATAGTTTTGGACAATATCAACTAGTTAAACTAGCCATATTATCCATTAATTAAACTAGGGCATGATCATGCAAAGTGACCACACCATTTTATTGCATAATCAATTAGTGTAACTCAAATGTGAGCTAGTAGAGTTGGAATTAACTTAATATCTATTTTGGTTGATTTTTTAATAATTGTTTGAATAGGGAAAAGTCCCTGCCTTCTTATTTTTATCAAATTAATTCTACAACTAATCTGGTCATGGGACCAGTGGCATTGTGTAGATATTTTCATTAGCTTTCCAACAATATAAAATTCATTGAATTTGGTTAAGCCAATTTAAATCTATTGAATTTCAAAGTTTGGGCAGTATTGAAATTCATTTGGAATTGTTTAAATAGGATTTGAATTAAAAAGGCCGGCGGGAAAGCTAAATGGGCTGAAACGATTTAAAATGGCCCAAGGCCAGCCCACCACGCGTCTGTGCCCGCGTGGGCTGCCTGACAGGGGGGTTCCGCATGTCAGCGGCTATTAAACCCGAATCTGTATGTTTAAAAGGGGAGCATTGGATTAGATGGCAGATCGACGGCTCAGAGCCATCGTCTTCTCCGGCGAGATGCCGAGTGTCTGGCGGCGAGGGTAGGGGGTCGGAGAGCTTACGGTGGCTCCAGCGAGGGTTGGCAGTATGCTCGGTGAAGTTGTGGACGACGGCGAGTCTCCTGGTAGTAGTGGCGTCTCCTGAGGTGGTCGGGATCGCCGGCGATTGCTGCAGAGCTTCCGCGGCGGTGAGCTTCCGATTGGCCTTGCTCCGGCGAGAATCGAGCGAGTGGTGTGGTGGTTGAGAAGCAGTGAGAGGTGGCGAGTGCGGTGGTGTGCTCAGATCGATGAGGGGAGGTCTCCTTTTATAGGCGCGCAAGGGTGCTGCGGGGCAGTGAGGTGGTCGACATGCTCGCGGCGTCTCCGGCGAGCTAGCTAGCTAGGCGAGGGCGTGGCGTTGTTCTGCGGTCCCTGGCGAAGCGATTGGTGGCGACAGCTTGGTCGGGCGGTGGCTGGTTTGGTCGCATTGCTTCCACGACTGCCGCGGCGTTCGCGGGATCGTGTCGTCGTCTCCGGTGCCGGCGGTCACGGGTCTTGGTTCCGAGCGTGTCTGGCGCGGCTGAGGTGTCACGGCGGTGCTCAACCTATCGAGGGAGGGGCCAGGGGGTGCTCAAGGTGGTGGCGTTGCACGTGGCCAGTGCGCGTCCACGGCGCGCATGGTCGCGACGCGAGCAGCATACTGGCCGCCATGGCCGCGAGCTGGTCTGGCGCGTCCAGTGCTCCTTCTCGACAACGTCGGTTGCTAGGTGGTGTAGGAGGTGAGGTGGCGTCGTTTGGGCACGGTGGCCGTGGCTGAGGAAGAAGGGAGAGAGGGGGAGCTCGACGTGTGGAGCATGGCCGGCATGGCCATATCCATGCATTGTTAGCTCCCTTGCTAGGGTTTCTATTTGGCATTGATTGGTTAGAGGGAACCAGGGGACAATTTAGAATAGGTTGGGGTAGATTAGAGCTAGGTAGATCACTATTTCAAATAGTGTCAAATAGTTCCATATTTGGAATTTGTGAATTTTGTCCAAATTTGATTGAATTTAAATGGTTGACCAATTTGAAATGTGTGTGTTTGGTTGAGTTCTAAATGACCAGAGATGATGAGAGGTGGTGGTGGAATTGTTGAATTCAAAGTTTTGCAAAAATTGATAAGTGGGAGATTGTTACATATGTTAAAAAGTTGCAACTTTGATTGAGCATAGCTAATGATCAAGAAAGAATTTGGCATGGTGATCTTTACAAAAAGTGTTCACCTTGATATTGAATTTGATGTGGTGCAAAGAGTTAGCAAGGTTTGGTTAGAGAAAATTGAATTGCAATGGCTCAAAGTAGTGATCAGACTATAATTGGCAGTTTTGACCATTATCATATGTGAGCAAGTTTTGCATTTGAAATTCATTTGAATTGTGATTCTTTGATTCCAAAAGTTGTAATAAGTGTTTAGTAACATTATTCAACTAATGGTGAAGACCAAATTGATCTAGGGTCAAAATTTATAAAAATGCCATAGGGCATATGTGAGGGTTTTTAGGGTTTTGCATTTATTTGATTTTCTTCCTCTTTTTAATTTATTTGGGTTGTGATCTTCTCAGGATCACATTAGGGTTTTAGGGTTTATCATATACACCTAATAACAATCATCATGGCATATCAATCAAATGCACAAGTCCTATGCATGGCACTATATGCAATTTAAAAAGTTTTTGTTGGTTTGAAAATTTGCTCTCTGGAATTCTTCTAACTTTCTTTTATTGAAATTTGGGATGTTACAGTCGACCACCCTCTGCTAGCACACCAAGGAAGTGTGTTATACTAGTGGCATTAAGAGTCGGTTGGCACGTGTGGGTAAAGTTGTACACCTCCCGCAGGGTAAATCTTTTCGAAAAGTCGTGTCCACTATTGCGGACGACTTGGGAAAGGACGTGATGATCATAGACAACTTGAACATAATCGTAAAACTTGATGTCAATGTGTGAATAAGGATCCCTTCTCAGGGTGTCGAGGGGGTGATCCTAGGTAATAGGTTCAGGTGATGATGAAGATTCGGTGGATTTAGCATGATGATTTTAGATCAAGAGTTGTTATCGCTCTCTTATCCCTTTTGAAAATGGTCTGAATAGATGACCTTCTGCACCCTCTTGTTTACAAAGGAAAACTGGCTTTCCGCAAAACGAGCTCCACATAAAGCCTCGCATACCCGCTTTGCTAACAGGTTGTACTAATTCTTCCTGAGTTCCTGTACTCATCCTTGCATGCTTTGTTTCAGACGAAGTCCTTCCAACAGATGGTGATCTCTACCTTGACATCGACGAGTAGTTCGGAGTTCCCAGACGGCAGCCTAAGACTTATGGGCTGGGACGTCGCCTTATGTTACGGCCTCTTAGGCCCTTTGCAGTCTTGTTATCTAGAATAACATAATTTGCTTTCCATTGCTTGTTGAATTGCGGTCAGTGACCTCTGTGTGTAATAAATTCGGATCTTAACTCTGTTAAGAGTTGTAATATATTTGCTTTCAGTCGTAGAGTCACTGTTGTGTTACTGATTCTCACCCTGTAGGCCCTAGAGATCTAGGTTAGGCTTATGCCAGATGTGATATCTGGGTTTTTCTAGCCCCGACCTCCGGGGTCCCGACACCTCCCACTCAAAATATTATATTCCCATGTGCTAGTACTAGTAATTCATCTAGACACAATATTGCTACATCTTGTGATGAATTCATTGATTTGCCTTGTTTTTCTAATTATGAAGCATCTACATCCCCTAGTACTTGTATTACTACTAATCTTGTAGAGAATCAAAGAGCTCAAGTCCCAAGTCACCAGTTTGGAGAAGCACTTGGAAAAGCGTCAAGATGGGAATTCCACATTCAATCATATGACGGGTGTGCCAAGATTCCCTAAAGAAAAAAGTGGACTTGGATTCAACTCTAGTGATGAGAACAAGTCCAAGGTCAACAATAAGAAGAGCCAAGACAAAGTCAAGAAACCGTCCAAGCTTATTTGCTTGAAGTGCAATGTTGAAGGGCATCATGCTAGTGTTGGAGATATGCCCGAGAAGCAATAATAAAGTGGTTATTATTATATCTTAGTGTTCATGGTAAATGTTTACATCCCATGCTATAATTTTATTAATTGGAAACATTAATACATGTGTGCTTTGTAAACAATCCGGAGTCCCTAGTAAGCCTCTCGTTTACACTAGCTTGTTGATTAATTGATGATCAAGGTTTCCTAATCATGAACATTGGATATTTGTTAATAACAAGATCATATCATTAGGAGAATGATATGATGGACACACACCCATAGTAAGCATAAGCAATTAGATCAAGTCATTAAGTTCACTTTGTTGTAGCTCTCAAGTACATAGTAACTTAAATCCTTCGACCATGAGATCATATTAATCACTAACACCGTGATGTCTACGCACGCTTCTATTCATGTAGACAGTGTTGGGCCTCCAAGAGCAGAGGTTTGTAGAACAGCAGCAAGTTTCCCTTAAGTGAATCACCCAAGGTTTATCGAACTCAGGGAGGTAGAGGTCAAAGATATCACTCTCAAGCAACCCTGCAATTACGATACAAGAAGTCTCTTGTGTCCCCAACACACCTAATACACTTGTCAGATGTATAGGTGCACTAGTTCGGCGAAGAGATAGTGAAATGCAAGTAATATGGATGATTGTAAGTAGTAATTGCAATCTGAAATAAAGATGGCAGCAAGCAAACATGTAACAGAACTTGTTGGAAATGGTGTTTCAATGCTTAGAAACAAGGCCTAGGGATCATACTTTCACTAGTGGACACTCTCAACAATGTTATCATAAAGGAATATAAATATAAGTACTTCACTATGCTATTTTGAATTACTCTCTGGGAGGATAACGAACACTAATTCACCATGTAGGGCTGCAAAAGCAAACCTTAAAGATGTATTCCCAAGTACTAATAAACACCCCACGCTGTCACTGTGAGCATTCATAGGAGGTACTAACACACCACAATTTCATAGAGACATCCAACTCAAATCATAACCCAGTGAACAAGTATTCTGTGAAATATAGCCTAAGAGACCCACACGGTGCACACACTGTCACCTTTACACACGTGGGACAAGGAGTCTCCGGAGATCACATAAGTAAAATCCACTTGAATAGCATAACGACATTTAGATTACAAAGCTCATCATATGGATCTCAATCATGTAAGGCAGCTCATGAGATCATTGTATTGAAGTACATGGGAGAGAGAGATGAACCACATAGCTACCGGTAGAGCCCTCAGCCTCGGGGGAGAACTACTCCCTCCTCATCATGGGAGACAGCAATGGCGATGAAGATGGCGGTGGTGTCGATGGAGATGGCTCCGGGGGCAATTCCCCGTCCCGGCAGGGTGCCGGAACAGAGACTTCTGTCCCCCGAAACGGAGTTTCGCGATGGCGGCAGCGTCCCTGGAGTCTTTCTGGAGTTTTGTCAATCGGTATCGAAGTTTTAGGTCACGAGGGGTTAAACAGGCGAAGAGGCGGAGTCGGAAGAGTCCCGAGGGGCCCACCCCATAGGGTGGGGCGGCCACCCCTCTGGCCGCGCCGGCCTATGGTGTGGAGGCCCTGGGCCTCCCCCTGGCATGCCCTTCTGGCTCCGTGAGTCTTCCGGTGAAATAGAATTTATGTGATTTTTCTGGATTTTTCCGAGCACTTTGGTTTTTGGGCCTTTTCTGCAATAAACAGACATAATAAACAGAAACTGGCACTGTGGCATCTTGTTAATAGGTTAGTCCAATAAATGTCACAATATGATATAAAGTGCATATAAAACATGTGAGTATTGTCATAAAACTAGCATGGAACATAAGAAATTATAGATACGTTTGAGACGTATCAAGCATCCCCAAGCTTAGTTCCTACTCGCCCTCGAGTAGGTAAACGATAAAAAGGATAATTTCTGAAGTGACATGCTATCATAATCTTGATCAATACTATTGTAAAGCATATGAGATGAATGAAGTGATTCAAAGCAATGGTAAAGACAATGATTAAACAACTGAATCATATAGCAAAGACTTTTCATAAATAGTACTTTCAAGACAAGCATCAAAAAGTCTTGCATAAGAGTTAACTCATAAAGCAATAGATTCTTAGTAGAAAGTCTTGAAGCAACACAAAGGATGATTAAGTTTCAGCAATTGCTTTCAACTTTCAACATACATATCTCATGGATAATTGTCAACACAAAGTAATATGATGAGTGCAAATAAGCAAATATGTAGGAATCAATGCACACAGTTAACACAAGTGTTTGCTTCTAAGATAGAAAGAAGTAGGTAAACTGACTCAACATAAAGTAGAAGAATGGCCCTTCGCAGAGGGAAGCATGGATTACTATTTTTGTGCTAGAGCTTTTATTTTGAAAACATAGAAACAATTTTGTCAACGGTAGTAATAATTCATATGTGTTATGCATAAGACATCCTATAAGTTGCAAGCCTCATGCATAGAATACCAATAGTGCTCGCACCTTGTCCTAATTAGCTTGGATTTACATGGATTATCATTGCATTACATATGTTTCAACCAAGTGTCACAAAGGGGTACCTCTATGCCGCCTGTACAAAGGTCTAAGGAGAAAGTTCGCATTGGATTTCTCGCTTTTGATTATTCTCAACTAAGACATCCATACCGGGACAACATAGAAAACAGATAATGGACTCCTCTTTAATACATAAGCATTCAACAACAGATAATATTCTCATAAGAGATTGAGGATTGATGTCCAAACTGAAACTTCCACCATGGTTCATGGCTTTAGTTAGCGGCCCAATGTTCTTCTCTAACAATATGCATACTCAAACCATTGGATCATGATAAATCACCCTTACTTCAGACAAGACGAACATGCATAGCAACTCACATGATATTCAACAAAGGTGTAATAGTTGATGGCGTCCCCAGAAACATGGTTACCGCTCAACAAGCAACTTATAAGAAATAAGATACATAAGTTACATATTCTTTACCACAATAGTTTTTAAGTCTATTTTCCCATGAGCTATATATTGCAAAGACAAGGAATGGAATTTTAAAGGTAGCACTCAAGTAATTTACTTTGGAATGGCAGAGAAATACCATGTAGTAGGTAGGTATGGTGGACACAAATGGCATAGTTTTGGCTCAAGGATTTGGATGCACGAGAAGTATTCCCTCTCAATACAGGGCTTAGGCTAGCAAGGTTGTTTGAAGCAAACACAAGTATGAACCGGTACAGCAAAACTTACATAAGAACATATTGCAAGCATTATAAGACTCTACACTGTCTTCCTTGTTGTTCAAACACTTCACCAGAAAATATCTAGACTTTAGAGAGACCAATCATGCAAACTAAATTTCAACAAGCTCTATGGTAGTTCTTCATTAATAGGTGCAAAGTACATGATGCAAGAGCTTAGACATGATCTATTGAACAAAACAATTGCCAAGTATCAAATTATTCAAGACATTATACCAATTACCACATGAAGCATTTTCTGTTTCCAACCATAATAATGATGAACGAAGCAGTTTCAACCTTCGCCATGAACATTAAAAGTAAAGCTAAGAACACCAGTGTTCATATGAACGAGCAGAGCGTGTCTCTCTCCCACATAAGCATGAATTTATTTAGAGAATCAAAATAACAAAAATGAAAATAAAAGCACACAGACGCTCCAAGTAAAGCACATAAGATGTGACGGAATAAAAATATAGTTTCACTAGAGGTGACCTGATAAGTTGTCGATGAAGAAGGGGAAGCCTTGGGCATCCCCAAGCTTAGATGCTTGAGTCTTCTTAAAATATGCAGGGATGAACCACGGGGGCATCCCCAAGCTTAGACTTTTCACTCTTCTTGATCATATTGTATCATCCTCCTCTCTTGATCATTGAAAACTTCCTCCACACCAAACTCAAAACAAACTCATTAAAGGGTTAGTGCATAATCAACAATTCACATATTCAGAGGTGACACAATCATTCCTAATACTTCTGGACATTGCTCAAAGCTACTGAGAGTTAATGGAACAAAGAAATCCATCAGACATAGCAAAACAGGCAATGCGAAATAAAAGGCAGAATCTGTCAAAACATAACAGTCCGTAAAGACGAATTTTTCTGGGGCACTTAACTTGCTCAGATGAAAAAGCTCAAATTGAATAAAAGTTGCGTACATATCTGAGGATCATGCACGTAAATTGGCAGATTTTTCTGAGTTACTTACAGACGGGGCTGCTCAATTTCGTGACAGTAAGAAATCTGTTTCTGCGAAGTAATCCAAATCTAGTATCAACCCTACTATCAAAGACTTTACTTGGCACAACAATGCAATAAAATAAAGATAAGGAGAGGTTGCTACAGTAGTAACAACTTCCAAGACTCAAATATAAAACGAAAGTGCAGAAGTAAAATAAAAACATGGGTTATCTCCCAAGTAGTGCTTTCTTTATAGCCATTAAGATGGGCTCAGTAATTTTAATGATGCTCACATAAGGATGAGAATTGAAGCAAAGAGAGCATCAACAAGAAAGTATGAAACAAATTTAAGCCTAACCCACTTCCTATGACAAGGAATCTTGTACACAAATAAATTCATGAAGAACAAAGTGACAAGCATAGGAAAATAAAACACGAGTAACTTCAAGATTCTCAACATAAAGAGGGGAAACTTTATATTATTAAGATGCATATAACCATGTTTCCCTCTCTCATAATAACTTTCAGTAGCATCATTGATGAAATCCACAATATAACCATCACTTAAAACATTCTTATCATGGTTCATATGCATAAAAGTATCATTAATTTTGGCATAAGAAGAATTCTTCTCATTAATAGTAATTGGAGCAGGATCATTATCAAGAATTTGAACATGGTAAACTAGTTGAATACTAAGGGAATTGTTTTTGGCAATCCAATCATAACTATGACAAGTTTCATAAGGGTAATTATAACCTATGTCATAGCATTCTTTATAATAATCGTCAAAGATTGGAGGCATAGTGTCATCATAAGAAATAGAATAGTTATCCTCCACAGTATGTTCATTTGTAACCATACCATCATTGTTACTAGAAGGAGATGTATCAAGCATATAATCATCAGTAGCAAAAGGATTTTCAAACGCCTCATCCCCAAGCTTAGAGCTTTCTATATCATTATGGGAGGAAGCATGGATAGTACAAATACTATGGCAATTATTAACATCATCATTCTCAGAATTACCTTCCCAGAGATTTTCAATATCAAAAGTAGTGTGCCCTTCTAAATCATGATCACTAATGTAGGTAAAGGGCATAGGAAGATCATTGTACTCAGATTCATTATCATAATAATCATTAGGAGCAACATACTTACGGTTACCTATCATTACCTCATACACGCGGGGATATGCCGTTACCTCTTGATGCGTGTGGTTGACACGTCCGTTGGGAACCCCAAGAGGAAGGCGTGATGCGCACAGCGGCAAGTTTCCCTCAGTAAGAAACCAAGGTTTAATCGAACCAGTAGGAGTCAAGAAGCACGTTGAAGGTTGATGGCGGCGGGATGTAGTGCGGCGCAACACCAGGGATTCCGGCGCCAACGTGGAACCTGCACAACACAACCAAAGTACTTTGCCCCAACGAAACAGTGAGGTTGTCAATCTCACTGGCTTGCTGTAACAAAGGATTAACCGTATTGTGTGGAAGATGATTGTTTGCAGAAAACAGTAGAACAAGTATTGCAGTAGATTGTATTTCAGTATAGAGAATTGGACCGGGGTCCACAGTTCACTAGAGGTGTCTCTCCCATAAGATAAAAAGCATGTTGGGTGAACAAATTACAGTTGGGCAATTGACAAATAAAGAGGGCATGACCATGCACATACATATTATGATGAGTATAGTGAGATTTAATTGGGCATTACGACAAAGTACATAGACCGCCATCCAGCATGCATCTATGCCTAAAAAGTCCACCTTCAGGTTATCATCCGAACCCCCTCCAGTATTAAGTTGCTAACAACAGACAATTGCATTAAGTATTGCACGTAATGTAATCAGTAACTACATCCTTGAACATAGCACTAATGTTTTATCCCTAGTGGCAACAGCACATCCACAACCTTAGAACTTTCTCACATGTCCCGAGATATCAATGGAGGCATGAACCCACTATCGAGCATAAATACTCCCTCTTGGAGTTACAAGCATCTACTTGGCCAGAGCATCTACTAGTAACGGAGAGCATGCAAGATCATAAACAACACATAGACATAACTTTGATAATCAACATAACAAGTATTCTCTATTCATCGGATCCCAACAAACGCAACATATAGAATTACAGATAGATGATCTTGATCATGTTAGGCAGCTCACAAGATCCGACAATGATAGCACAATGGGGAGAAGGCAACCATCTAGCTACTGCTATGGACCCATAGTCCAGGGGTAGACTACTCACTCATCACTCCGGAGGCGACCATGGCGGCGTAGAGTCCTCGGGGGAGATGATTCCCCTCTCCGGCAGGGTGCCGGAGGCGATCTCCTGGATCCCCCGAGATGGGATCGGCGGCGGCGGCGTCTCTGGAAGGTTTTCCGGATCGTGGCTCTCGGTACTGGGGGTTTCGCGACGGAGGCTTTACGTAGGCGGAAGGGAAGGTCAGGAGGCGGCACGAGGGCCCCACACCACAGGGCCGCGCGGCCAAGGGGGGGGCCGCGCCGCCCTATGGTGTGGCCACCTCGTGGCCCCACTTCGTCTCCTCTTCGGTCTTGTGGAAGCTTCGTGGCAAAATAGGACCCTGGGCATTGATTTCGTCCAATTCCGAGAATATTTCGTTACTAGGATTTCTGAAACCAAAAACAGCAGAAAACAGCAACTGGCACTTCGGCATCTTGTTAATAGGTTAGTTCCTGAAAATGCACAAATATGACATAAAGTGTGCATAAAACATGTAGATAACATCAATAATGTGGCATGGAACATAAGAAATTATCGATACGTCGGAGACGTATCAGCATCCCCAAGCTTAGTTCTGCTCGTCCCGAGCAGGTAAAACGATAACACAGATAATTTCTGGAGTGACATGCCATCATAACCTTGATCATACTATTTGTAAAGCATATGTAGTGAATGCAGCGATCAAAACAATGTATATGTCATGAGTAAACAAGTGAATCATAAAGCAAAGACTTTTCATGAATAGCACTTCAAGACAAGCATCAATAAGTCTTGCATAAGAGTTAACTCATAAAGCAACAATTCAAAGTTAAGGCATTGAAGCAACACAAAAGAAGATTAAGTTTCAGCGGTTGCTTTCAACTTGTAACATGTATATCTCATGGATATTGTCAACATAGAGTAATATAATAAGTGCAATAAGCAAGTATGTAGGAATCAATGCACAGTTCACACAAGTGTTTGCTTCTTGAGGTGGAGAGAAATAGGTGAACTGACTCAACAATGAAGGTAAAAGAATGGTCCTCCATAGAGGAAAAGCATCGATTGCTATATTTGTGCTAAAGCTTTGATTTTGAAAACATGAAACAATTTTGTCAACGGTAGTAATAAAGCATATGTATCATGTAAATTATATCTTATAAGTTGCAAGCCTCATGCATAGTATACTTATAGTGCCCGCACCTTGTCCTAATTAGCTTGGACTACCGGATCATCGCAATGCACATGTTTTAACCAAGTGTCACAAAGGGGTACCTCTATGCCGCCTGTACAAAGGTCTAAGGAGAAAGCTCGCATTGGATTTCTCGCTATTGATTATTCTCAACTTAGACATCCATACCGGGACAACAGATAATGGACTCCTCTTTTATGCATAAGCATGTAACAACAATTAATAATTTTCTCATATGAGATTGAGGATATTGTCCAAAACTGAAACTTCCACCATAGATCATGGCTTTAGTTAGCGGCCCAATGTTCTTCTCTAACAATATGCATGCTTAACCATAAGGTGGTAGATCTCTCTTACTTCAGACAAGACGAACATGCATAGCAACTCACATGAAATTCAACAAAGAGTAGTTGATGGCGTCCCCAGTGAACATGGTTATCGCACAACAAGCAACTTAATAAGAGATAAAGTGCATAATTACATATTCAATACCACAATAGTTTTTAAGCTATTTGTCCCATGAGCTATATATTGCAAAGGTGAATGATGGAATTTTAAAGGTAGCACTCAAGCAATTTACTTTGGAATGGCGGAAAATACCATGTAGTAGGTAGGTATGGTGGACACAAATGGCATAGTGGTTGGCTCAAGTATTTTGGATGCATGAGAAGTAATCCCTCTCGATACAAGGTTTAGGCTAGCAAGGCTTATTTGAAACAAACACAAGGATGAACTGGTGCAGCAAAACTCACATAAAAGACATATTGTAAACATTATAAGATTCTACACCGTCTTCCTTGTTGTTCAAACTCAATACTAGAAATTATCTAGACCTTAGAGAAACCAAATATGCAAACCAAATTTTAACATGCTCTATGTATTTATTCATTAATAGGTGCAAAGCATATGATGCAAGAGCTTAAACATGAGCACAACAATTGCCAAGTATCACATTACCCAAGACATTATAGCAAATTACTATATGTATCATTTTCCAATTCCAACCATATAACAATTTAACGAAGAAGAAACTTCGCCATGAATACTATGAGTAGAAACTAAGGACATACTTGTCCATATGCTACAGCGGAGCGTGTCTCTCTCCCATAAAGTGAATGCTAGGATCCATTTTATTCAAACAAAACAAAAAACAAAAACAAACCGACGCTCCAAGCAAAGCACATAAGATGTGATGGAATAAAAATATAGTTTCAGGGGAGGAACCTGATAATGTTGTCGATGAAGAAGGGGATGCCTTGGGCATCCCCAAGCTTAGACGCTTGAGTCTTCTTAGAATATGCAGGGGTGAACCACCGGGGCATCCCCAAGCTTAGAGCTTTCACTCTCCGTGATCATGTTGCATCATACTCCTCTCTTGATCCTTGAAAACTTCCTCCACACCAAACTTAGAACAACTCATTAGAGGGTTAGCGACAATAAAAATTAACATGTTCAGAGGTGACACAATCATTCTTAACACTTCTGGACATTGCATAAAGCTACTGGACATTAGTGGATCAAAGAAATTCATCCAACGTAGCAAAAGAGGCAATGCGAAATAAAAGGCAGAATCTGTCAAAACAGAACAGTTCGTATTGACGAATTTTATCGAGGCACCAGACTTGCTCAAATGAAAATTCTCAAATTGAATGAAAGTTGCGTACATATCTGAGGATCACTCACATAAATTGGCATAATTTTCTGAGTTACCTACAGAGAAAACAGCCCAGATTCGTGACAGCAAAGAAATCTGTTTCTGCGCAGTAATCCAAATCTAGTATGAACTTTTCTATCAACGACTTTACTTGGCACAACAAAACACTAAAATAAGATAAGGAGAGGTTGCTACAGTAGTAAACAACTTCCAAGACACAAAATAAAAACAAAGTACTGTAGGTAAAAACATGGGTTGTCTCCCATAAGCGCTTTTCTTTAACGCCTTTCAGCTAGGCGCAGAAAGTGTGTATCAAGTATTATCAAGAGACGAAGTATCAACATCATAATTTGTTCTAATAATAGAATCAAAAGGTAACTTCATTCTCTTTCTATGGAAGTGTTCCATACCTTTCTTGAGAGGAAATTGATATTTTATATTACCTTCCTTCATATCAATGATAGCACCAACAGTTCGAAGAAAAGGTCTTCCCAATATAATGGGACAAGATGCATTGCATTCAATATCCAAGACAACAAAATCAACGGGGACAAGGTTATTGTTAACGGTAATGCGAACATTATCAACTTTCCCCAAAGGTTTCTTTGTAGAATGATCAGCAAGATTAACATCCAAATAACAATTTTTCAGCGGTGGCAAGTCAAGCATATTATAGATTTTCTTAGGCATAACAGAAATACTTGCACCAAGATCACATAAAGCATTACAATCAAAATCTTTAACCTTCATCTTAATGATGTGCTCCCAACCATCCTCTAGCTTTTTAGGAATAGAGGCTTCGCGCTCTAGTTTCTCTTCTCTAGCTTTTATGAGAGCATTTGTAATATGTTGCGTGAAAGCCAAATTTATAGCACTAGCATTAGGACTTTTAGCAAGTTTTTGCAAGAACTTTATAACTTTAGAGATGTGGCAATCATCAAAATTCAAACCATTATAATCTAAAGCAATGGGATCATCATCCCCAATGTTGGAAAAAATTTCAGCAGTTTTATCACAAGCAGTTTCAGCAGTTTTAGCAGTTTCAGGTAGTTTCTCGCGCTTTGCATTAGAAGTGAAAACATTGCTAACACCAATTCTTTTATTATTAATAGTAGGAGGTGCAGCAACATGTGTAGCATTAGCATGGTAATAGTCCAAACTTTAGCTACATTCTTTTCTTTAGCTAGTTTTTCATTTTCTTCTCTATCCCACCTAGCACGCAGTTCAGCCATCAATCTTATATTCTCATTAATTCTAACTTGGATGGCATTTGCTGTAGTAACAATTTTATTATGATGATTTTCATTAGGCATAACTTTCGATTTCAAAAGATCAACATCAGCAGCAAGACTATCGACTTTAGAAGCAAGTATATCAATTTTCCCAAGCTTTTCTTCAACAGATTTGTTAAAGGCAGTTTGTGTACTAATAAATTCTTTAAGCATGGCTTCAAGTCCAGGGGGTGTACTCCTATTATTGTTGTAAGAATTCCCATAAGAATTAGCATAACCGTTACCATTATTATAAGGATATGGCCTATAGTTATTACTAGAATTGTTCCGGTAAGCATTGTTGTTGAAATTATTATTTTTAATGAAGTTCTGTTATCACCAGAATTTGACCAAGTTAGAGGTGGGCCACGATTGAGATAGACTTGAAGATATACATGGAAGGAAGAACAAGAATTGGCCTTATATGCAAAGTTGGGCTAGATTGCCCATTTATCTGTAATTTATTAGATCGTATCTTTAGACTAAAAGTTAGAGTTTTACCCGTGCACGGTTAGGTGCACGTCTGAAGTAGAAAGTCCGCTGGACTATAAATATGTATCTAGGGTTTATGGAATAAACAACAACTCACGTTCAACCCAAACAAACCAATCTCGGCGCATCGCCAACTCCTTCGTCTCAAGGGTTTCTATCAGGTAAGCGACATGCTGCCTAGATCGCATCTTGCGATCTAGGCAGCACAAGCTCCACGTTGTTCATGCGTTGCTCGTACTGAAGCGTCTTTGATGGCGAGCAACGTAGTTATCATAGATGTGTTAGGGTTAGCATAGTTCTTCGTATAACATGCTTACGTAGTGCAACCCTTGCATATCTAGCCGCCCTCACACCTATCTCAGGTGTGGGGGCGGCACCCCGCTTGATCATTGTTTAGTAGATCTGATCCGTTACGATTGCTCCTTGTTCTGCAAGGATTAGTTTAATATCTGCAATAGTTAGGCCTTACAAAGGGGGGGAGGATCCAGCGGCACGTAGGGTGGCGTTCGCAAGCCCTAAACAGGATGTTCCGAGGATCAACTTCATGTTGGTTTTTAGGCCTTGTTTAGGATCGGCTTACGATCACCGTGCGTGGCCGCGAGGCCCAACCTGGAGTAGGATGATCCGATTATGCGGTGAAAACCCTAAATCGTCGTAGATCTCATTAGCTTTATCTTGATCAAGCAGGATCACCATATATTCGTGCACCCCGTACGAATCATGGGTGGATCGGCTCTTTGAGCCGATTCACGAGATAACTGAGAGCCGATCGAGGCTCGTATTTAATGTTTACGTGTATGCCATGCAGGAAACTAAGCGAGGCATCCCCATCACCTTCCTGACCAGGTATAGGTCAGGTGGCACGCCCTTGCACTTCGCATCGGACGTGTGACCAGAAGAGCATTGCGGGCCGTCGCTCGGAGGGGTCTCAGCCAGCCGCAGCTCTAGGCTCTTCCCGGCTCTACCGTGTTGACCGTCGCTGCCCGCCGGTGGGTTTTGGCAGTCAACACATTCTGGCACGCCCGGTGGGACATCGAGCAAAGGAAAGCCGATAACGACACATTCTGGCTGGTACGAACACGATGCTCGTCCTCCCGACGGAGCCTAGTGCTCCAGGATTACACGAGGGATATTACGGAACCTTCATGGAGCGCTTCGATCCAGCGAGTCGGCCAAGATTATTCTCACTACACGGTCTGCTTGGTTTCAACGGTGATCTAACGAACGGCGGCCACGTCGGCTACACGAGTCCCAACGGAGCCGAGGTACGAGTATGGCGCATTGGCATAATACAAAGCCGATATCTGCAGTCACCTGTCAGATTCGGCTCGGGGAGGCATATGGTTAGCAGACAGACGCATGGGTAAGAAATGTCAGGAGCCGATGGAAAATCGGCCAGTAAAAAAAAAATTGTAGCAAGTACAGAAAGATCCAGTCCAGTGAAACATCATTTGTCTCTGAAGGCCCTACTGAAGAAACACGCCGAGGGCGAGGACGGCGTCGATACGGACGCGATCTGCCTCAGCGATCTCAGCCTTGTCATCCTCGTCCTTACCCGTCACCAGCTGATTGCTCAGGGTACGGATTTCAGCCAGATCGGTCTTCAGATCGGCTGTGAGGCCTTTTGCTTCGTCTTGAGAACGGGCAACAAGGGCTTCCTTGTCCTGGATGAGCTGTTTGGTCACCCTTACCCTCTCTTCAAGAATCTCCAGCTCCTTGCGCAGGGTCTCGAGTTTGGCGCGAGTGGCAGAAGTATCCGTCTTGGCGTCCAGAGCAGCCTTCTTCTCATTGAGCCGTCGACACTTTTCGGCAATATCGGCTCTCAGCGGAAGTTGGGAGTGGCGAAGAATAATCCTTTGGCGAGCCGATTGCACCCTCGACTTAAAGACCGGCAGGGTAACAGCGGGCCAGAGCTTCACTTGCAGGGTCATAGGAAGATGAAGCTGGATATCCTCGAGAATGCCTTTGGCTTCCTCGGAATCTTCAATCAGAGTCTCAGTTGGGGCAGAAAGCAAGTCTTTGAGACGCTGGAGTGGACCACGGACCGTGCTAGGGATCGGCTCCCCACCTGCCTTGGAAGAAGTTGGTTCGATGGATTCTGGATCGAACGTAAGCAAGCTCGAGAGATCACAACCCTGGTAGGGCAAACAAAGTGAGTTTAGCAAGCAATGGTGGAATTGATGGAGCCAAGGAGGAAAGACATACCTCTCCCAAGGAAGGGGGAACAGCCGATGCAGTGACGATCGGCTTTTCTGTGGACTGAGATGAGTTAACCATTTGGGCAGCCGCCACCACCGAGGTGGCCAGGTCCAGAGTGGTGGACGGTATCTGTATCTCCTCAACGTCTCCGCTAGAAGTTTCTTCGGCCTGCAAGAGGAAGTGATTAGCCGATCTATACGTAACGACGGGAAAGCATGAAGTATGATCAAGAAGATGATTACATTTGAGACCTCCTGGCTTGATGAAGAGGTTCGTGGGTTCTTGCGAGCCCTTTTGACGCAGCGGCGCTTTGTGCGTGACCCCGATCTGCTCGGGGCTTGGGGGGCAGGAGGTTCAGTGATCGACTTTTTCTTGAAAGCCGGCGTTGGTGAAACCGTCTGGCTTTGGGTGGTGGACCTCTCGGAATTACCCGAGCTTGAGTCCCCTTGACTGGTTTCCTCAGCCCCGCTGGAGGTTCCTTCAGTGGAGGGCTGTAGGAAAGAACACGAGCATATTGTAAACAAATGGTTGAAAGCGGACAAGCGTCTGCAGGGTCTGAACCAACTTACACGCAAGCTTTCGTGAGCCGGAGCTTTACGCTTCAGGGTTTTTCTGGCAGCCACCTTCCTCACCACCGTCCTCGCCTGAGTCGAGGCTCGGGGGGCAACCGGCCCCGAAGATGCTTTGCTCTTGGGAGCCGATTTCGGTGAAATCGGCTGACCCTGCATTATGACTTTCTTCAGGGGTGGCGAGCTCTGGCAGAAGAGAACCACTGGTGCAGGGGGGAGGAATACGAAAGGGGAACCGTCAGCTTGAGTGGGAGCCAGACCATCTTGTTGCTGCCAGGAGAAAGAGTTAGGTCACAGACAATCGCCAGAAGGCGGATATAGGAAATGCTTAAGTAATGGTACCTGGTCTGCAGGGATGTCATACTCGGCGTCAAGCTCTCTCAGCAGCGGTCCTAGAGCTCTCCTGAAGATGTGGGTCTTCCACATAGACCACCAAGTTTCAAAACCATCGGTAGTGAAGGAGAAGCGGAGGTCGTGAGGAATTGGGATGGCCAAAGCATCAAAGAAGGTATAACACCTTTGGGCAGTAAGGATGTCAGGCAGGTCAGCTCTACTTGCTGTCAGATGGTGTAAGAAGAAGTGTGGAGGCAGCTGTCCGAGACCAAGCTGTCGGGCTGCCACTACCAGTTGGTAGCACTCATAACCGGGCTTTGTGATCCGGTTCGAGGTACTCATGCCAACAGGGAGGAAGCAAGGGCAAATCATGATGGAGTACAAATGCTGTGTGCTGGCGTCATCGGCAAGGTCATCCAATCGGAAAGAGACTGGGTTTTCAAAGTTTGCCGATTCAGTATAAGGATCGAACAGGGGGTTGTCCAGACCTTGGAAGAAAATCTTAAACCACCCTGCTGCTTCCTTGGGGATCAGCCTGCTGCCCGGGAGACCATATAGGGCTTGGCCGTAGCTGGTGCATCGAATTTCCTTTCCATTCACATCCGGAAAGGTGCGAGGTGGTCGATGGTGGGAAGTCTGGTATTTGGTTTTGGAAGTATAGTTGGGCCCACAACCGAATGAACCACCAGGGGCCGCCGATTTGACTTGTCTTTCGAGAGAACAGTTTGTGAGACATCGATTGAAGGGATCGATAAATCTCTCCAAGAAATAGTTTGCCTAGGCCGAGTTGGGTGCCTTTAGCAAGTTCATAGGCCAGGGAGAGGTAATTCTTGGTGGGAGCAAGTGATGGGCCGCAGAATATGAAGTGCTCCAGCCAGAAATTCAGAAAGGCTGTGTGCTCCCTCTCTGTCACGGGGCCTTTGTTTTTCATGTAATGATTGAGGTAGGCACCCCAGCTGGTACACTCTTTTTTAGAGGAGAGAGTGAAAGGGACTTTTGGCAGTTTGAATGCAGAAGGGCTGGGGGATGCAATGTCTAGCCCTGTGATCATGGCCACATCCAGCAGGGTTGGTGTCATAGGGCCATGACCAAACATAAAGCAGTTCAGTGCATCAGACCAGAAGTAGCCGATGGTTTTCAGGATGTTCTCATTCTTCTCAAGAGGAGATAATGATAATGACAGGGCATCGGCTATCCCTATGGTTTCCCAAGTGGCATAGTGGGATTTTGATACTCTATTGTACCATGCCACCCAACCTTCAGGAGGATTAGGCCAGGCTCGTAGGCAGTCGGCCCAGGAAGTTAGATCTAGGTTTTGGCTCACAAAGGGGATTCTGTTAGCTTCGCACGAAATTAACAGGGCAGGACTCTCAGAAGAACGAGGACCGAGGCACATCGAATTTGCGAGAGAAGGGTGTGGCAGAAGGATATCTGAAGCCTAAATTAGTAGCGGAGCGAAACATTAATTCAGGTGTTTGCCATTAATCTCATGTCAGGTCGAACAGCGAGAGGAGGTTGAGGGTTACCTTCAGCCCGGAAGCCGTGGTATCGATGTTGGATGATTCCGCCATGGGATGCGTTGAAGGAGCCGGGGGCGGCGTGGTCGAGATCTGTGTAGATGGTTGTGGGTTGGAACTGCTCAGGCGGCGATTTGGGGATCTGCGTTCGCCTTTTCAGATGGAGGTCGCAGGTTACCGTTTGGAAGGGCGGCTAGGTCGACGTTCCTCGTGTTTTTATAATGGAGACCGATGCGATGCCATCGGCTCTTTTTGGAGATTGTGTGACTTTGACCATCGGCAAAATAATTGATTGGAGAATACTTCTTCATTAACAGAGGAGGGTTTGTTATAATGAAGAGCCGAGTGCTCAAAGAGGAACAGAAGAAGAGCCGGTTGCTCGCATCTTACTGATGCTATGTCACTAGTCCTCGCTGCCCTCGTCGTCAGCATCGTAGCTGTCACCGGCGCTGCTTCCAGAGAATTCCTCGTCACCACTGCTCTAGCCCTCGACTGGAGTTTCTTCCTCTGCGTCGTCATCATCATCCTCACTAAAGTCCCACTCGAGCTCCGACATTGGCTCGCTTGGGGGAGAAGATTGGAAAGAAAGGTCGATGGTCAGATTAGAGGATGAAGGGGGCTAATCGTTCGGCACGATGGAATAATGGGGAGCTTGGCAGAAATTTAACGCCATTACAGTTTCCAAGGAAGTGATGCAGAGCTATCGAGTTTTCCAGAGGAGCTGACAGGGCATAATGATGACGGATGCTGCAACGACTCTGCTCTACCATGACATGACCCGACGAAGGAAAGCATAATGATTTTGGAAATGTTATTTCCAAAACCAGGGGGGCATGTGTTATCACCAGAATTTGACCAAGTTAGAGGTGGGCCACGATTGAGATAGACTTGAAGATATACATGGAAGGAAGAACAAGAATTGGCCTTATATGCAAAGTTGGGCTAGATTGCCCATTTATCTGTAATTTATTAGATCGTATCTTTAGACTAAAAGTTAGAGTTTTACCCGTGCACGGTTAGGTGCACGTCCGAAGTAGAAAGTCCGCTGGACTATAAATATGTATCTAGGGTTTATGGAATAAACAACAACTCACGTTCAACCCAAACAAACCAATCTCGGCGCATCGCCAACTCCTTCGTCTCGAGGGTTTCTATCAGGTAAGCGACATGCTGCCTAGATCGCATCTTGCGATCTAGGCAGCACAAGCTCCACGTTGTTCATGCGTTGCTCGTACTGAAGCGTCTTTGATGGCGAGCAACGTAGTTATCATAGATGTGTTAGGGTTAGCATAGTTCTTCGTATAACATGCTTACGTAGTGCAACCCTTGCATATCTAGCCGCCCTCACACCTATCTCAGGTGTGGGGGCGGCACCCCGCTTGATCATTGTTTAGTAGATCTGATCCGTTACGATTGCTCCTTGTTCTGCAAGGATTAGTTTAATATCTGCAATAGTTAGGCCTTACAAAGGGGGGGAGGATCCAGCGGCACGTAGGGTGGCGTTCGCAAGCCCTAAACAGGATGTTCCGAGGATCAACTTCATGTTGGTTTTTAGGCCTTGTTTAGGATCGGCTTACGATCACCGTGCGTGGCCGCGAGGCCCAACCTGGAGTAGGATGATCCGATTATGCGGTGAAAACCCTAAATTGTCGTAGATCTCATTAGCTTTATCTTGATCAAGCAGGATCACCATATATTCGTGCACCCCGTACGAATCATGGGTGGATCGGCTCTTTGAGCCGATTCACAGGATAACCTGAGAGCCGATCGAGGCTCGTATTTAATGTTTACGTGTATGCCATGCAGGAAACTAAGCGAGGCATCCCCATCACCTTCCTGACCAGGTATAGGTCAGGTGGCACGCCCTTGCACTTCGCATCGGACGTGTGACCAGAAGAGCATTGCGGGCCGTCGCTCGGAGGGGTCTCAGCCAGCCGCAGCTCTAGGCTCTTCCCGGCTCTACCGTGTTGACCGTCGCTGCCCGCCGGTGGGTTTTGGCAGTCAACAAGTTCACATCAACATGTTCTTCTTGTGCAACCAATGAAGCTAATGGAACATTATTAGGATCAACATTAGTCCTATCATTCACAAGCATAGACATAATAGCATCAATCTTATCACTCAAGGAAGAGGTTTCTTCGACAGAATTTACCTTCTTACCTTGTGGAGCTCTTTCCGTGTGCCATTCAAAGTAGTTGATCATCATATTATCAAGAAGCTTTGTTGCTTCACCAAGAGTGATGGACATAAAGGTACCTCCAGCAGCTGAATCCAATAGGTTCCGCGAAGAAAAATTCAGTCCTGCATAAAAGGTTTGGATGATCATCCAAGTAGTCAGTCCATGGGTTGGGCAATTTTTAACCAGAGATTTCATTCTTTCCCAAGCTTGAGCAACATGTTCAGTATCTAATTGTTTAAAATTCATTATGCTACTCCTCAAAGATATAATTTTAGCAGCGGGATAATATCTACCAATAAAAGCATCCTTGCATTTAGTCCATGAATCAATACTATTCTTAGGCAGAGATAGCAACCAATCTTTAGCTCTTCCTCTTAATGAGAAAGGGAACAATTTTAGTTTAATAATGTCACCATCTACATCTTTATATTTTTGCATTTCACATAGTTCAACAAAATTATTAAGATGGGCAGCAGCATCATCAGAACTAACACCAGAAAATTGCTCTCGCATAACAAGATTTAGTAAAGCAGGTTTAATTTCAAAGAATTCTGCTGTAGTAGCAGGTGGAGCAATAGGTGTGCATAAGAAATCATTATTATTTGTGGTTGTGAAGTCACACAACTTAGTATTTTCAGGGTTGGCCATTTTAGCAACAGTAAATAAAGCAAACTAGATAAAGTAAATGCAAGTAACTAATTTTTTTGTGTTTTTGATATAGCAAACAAGATAACAAATAAAGTAAAACTAGCAACTAATTTTTTTTTGTATTTTGATTTAGTGCAGCAAACAAAGTAGTAAATAAAACTAAGCAAGACAAAAACAAAGTAAAGAGATTGAGAAGTGGAAACTCCCCTTGCAGCGTGTCTTGATCTCCCCGGCAACGGCGCCAGAAATTTGCTTGATGCGTGTGGTTGACACGTCCATTGGGAACCCCAAGAGGAAGGTGTGATGCGCACAGCGGCAAGTTTCCCTCAGTAAGAAACCAAGGTTTAATCGAACCAGTAGGAGTCAAGAAGCACGTTGAAGGTTGATGGCAGCGGGATGTAGTGCGGCGCAACACCAGGGATTCCGGCGCCAACGTGGAACCTGCACAACACAACCAAAGTACTTTGCCCCAACGAAACAGTGAGGTTGTCAATCTCACCGGCTTGCTGTAACAAAGGATTAACCGTATTGTGTGGAAGATGATTGTTTGCAGAAAACAGTAGAACAAGTATTGCAGTAGATTGTATTTCAGTATAGAGAATTGGACCGGGGTCCACAGTTCACTAGAGGTGTCTCTCCCATAAGATAAACAGCATGTTGGGTGAACAAATTACAGTTGGGCAATTGACAAATAAAGAGGGCATGACCATGCACATACATATTATGATGAGTATAGTGAGATTTAATTGGGCATTACGACAAAGTACATAGACCGCCATCCAGCATGCATCTATGCCTAAAAAGTCCACCTTCAGGTTATCATCCGAACCCCCTCTAGTATTAAGTTTCTAACAACAGACAATTGCATTAAGTATTGCGCGTAATGTAATCAGTAACTACATCCTTGAACATAGCACTAATGTTTTATCCCTAGTGGCAACAGCACATCCACAACCTTAGAACTTTACTCCTTGTCCCAGATATCAATGGAGGCATGAACCCACTATCGAGCATAAATACTCCCTCTTGGAGTTACAAGCATCTACTTGGCCAGAGCATCTACTAGTAACGGAGAGCATGCAAGATCATAAACAACACATAGACATAACTTTGATAATCAACATAACAAGTATTCTCTATTCATCGGATCCCAACAAACGCAACATATAGAATTACAGATAGATGATCTTGATCATGTTAGGCAGCTCACAAGATCCGACAATGATAGCACAATGGGGAGAAGACAACCATCTAGCTACTGCTATGGACCCATAGTCCAGGGGTAGACTACTCACTCATCACTCCGGAGGCGACCATGGCGGCGTAGAGTCCTCCGGGAGATGATTCCCCTCTCCGGCAGGGTGCCGGAGGCGATCTCTTGGATCCCCCGAGATGGGATCGGCGGCGGCGGCGTCTCTGGAAGGTTTTCCGTATCGTGGCTCTCGGTACTGGGGGTTTCGCGACGGAGGCTTTAAGTAGGCGGAAGGGCAGGTCAGGAGGCGGCACGAGGGCCCCACACCACAGGGCCGCGCGGCCAAGGGGGGGGCCGCGCCGCCCTATGGTGTGGCCACCTCGTGGCCCCACTTCGTCTCCTCTTCGGTCTTCTGGAAGCTTCATGGCAAAATAGGACCCTGGGCGTTGATTTCGTCCAATTCCGAGAATATTTCGTTACTAGGATTTCTGAAACCAAAAACAGCAGAAAACAGCAACTGGCACTTCGGCATCTTGTTAATAGGTTAGTTCCTGAAAATGCACGAATATGACATAAAGTGTGCATAAAACATGTAGATAACATCAATAATGTGGCATGGAACATAAGAAATTATCGATACGTCGGAGACGTATCACCTCTTTCTTTTTATTCCCCCTTTTCTTCTTCTTCGTTCCCTTCTTCTTGTTCCCTTCTTTAGGAGGAAGAGGCTTGAAGAGAGGCTCCTCCACATAACCTGATTTATTTCCGGAAACAATAGAAGAAACTTGGGAGGGTTCCTCCTTTTCATTAATAAGTTCAAAACACACAGCGGTCCTATCATATTTTGGCAAAGTGTCATCTTCTAAAATATTTTGTATGTAAATATTTGTATGGCAATTATCAATGCAATAAGAAAGACACCCATGCAGGACATCATCAATATCAAGATCACTCATATGTAACAAAGAGATTTTTCTTGATAACTCTTCACACCATAAAAATAAAGTAAGTTCATCATGCTGATTAGGAGTAATTTCATCATCACAATACAACTTTGCAGCACTCATGGGGTTCGAATTATCATTGGAGGAGCATTGAAAATTAAAATGACCCACTCTATGGCAAAGTTCACAAATAAAAGGATAGAGGGGACAAACTTTTTTACCAAGATCATCTAGAGCCCTAGACCACTTTCTAGTTTTTTCATTCCCATGATGGATACAATATTCATCTTCGATTTGATTAATTCCACAAGGTCTATGCATTCCACAAAAATTAACATGCTTATAAGAAATAGTGTTTTCAGAAGTTTGGGCATGTTTATTGCAATCATTAATAACAATTTCATCCTTCATGCAAGCCTCTTTAAAAGGTTCATGATACTTATCAAAATTCTTCCTAGGCAATTCAAAATGAGAGGCAAAAGCTTTATAAAGATTTGCAACAACTAGAGAGTCAAGACCATAAGTAGCACTCATATTTCGAATTTTATCAGTATCCATAAAAGTTTCAATGCATTCATAATCATAATTTATACCTGACTCTTTACCTTTGTTGTTCTCCCATCCTTCAGTATTCTCCTGAATCCGATCAAGAAGGTCCCTTTTAAACTCTTATTCATTGTGTGTAAATGATCCAGAACAAGTAGTATCCAGCAAGGTTTTATCTTGAAAAGAAAGTCTTGCATAGAAATTATCAATGATGATATTACCCGGAAGCTCATGAATGGGGCATTTGAGCATTAAAGACTTCAATCTCCCCCATGCTTGGGCAATACTCTCTCCATCATGAGGCCAGAAATTATATATGCGGTTCCGGTCTTTGTGAATTTCACTTGGAGGATAGAATTTAGAGTAAAATAGAGGCACAATATCCTTCCAATCAAGAGAATCCCCATTCTTCAGCAATTTATAGCAATGCGCCGCTTTACCGGACAATGATATAGAGAATAGTTTCTTCCTAACTTCATCCATAGAGATACCTGCACACTTGAATAACCCGCATAATTCATGCAAAACAGTAAATGATCTCCAGGATGGACAGTTCCATCCCCTTCATAGCGGTTATCCATAACACGTTCAATAATTTTCATTGGTATCTTGAAAGGAATACTTTCAGTAGGTGGATTTAAAATATCACAAGCATCATTAGACTTATCGCATATGGGAGATAAAGTATTATCAGAGCAAATTTTCTCCCCTAAAGATGGGAAGCTAAAAAGATCATAAAAACTAGCTTCCCCAAGCTTAGACTTCTCCATAGCATTAGCAGTAATTGCGTTCATACTAATAATATTGCTACTAGCATGCAAATACGGTTCCATAGGTTTTTTAATTTTCGCATCAAACAATTCATGTCTTAACTCAGGAAAAAGATTAAAAAGCTCACTATTGTTTTCCATTATGCCTAACTAGTGAAAAATAAAAACAAGAAACAAAAAGATGCAATTGCAGGATCTAAAGGAAATAGCTTCGAGCACTCACACACCGGCAACAATGCTAGGAAATAGCTTAGTAGTCGCAGGATGTGAATACCTTTTACCTTACCTCCCCGGCAACGGCGCCAGAAAATAGCTTGATGTCTACGCACGCTTCTATTCCTGTAGACAGTGTTGGGCCTCGAAGAGCAGAGGTTTGTAGAACAGCAGCAAGTTTCCCTTAAGTGAATCACCCAAGGTTTATCGAACTCAGGGAGGTAGAGGTCAAAGATATCCCTCTCAAGCAACCCTGCAATTACGATACAAGAAGTCTCTTGTGTCCCCAACACACCTAATACACTTGTCAGATGTATAGGTGCACTAGTTCGGCGAAGAGATAGTGAAATACAAGTAATATGGATGATTGTAAGTAGTAATTGCAATCTGAAATAAAGATGGCAGCAAGCAAACATGTAACAGAACTTGTTGGAAATGGTGTTTCAATGCTTAGAAACAAGGCCTAGGAATCATACTTTCACTAGTGGACACTCTCAACAATGTTATCATAAAGGAATATAAATATAAGCACTTCACTATGCTATTCTGAATTACTCTCTGGCAGGATAACGAACACTAATTCACCGTGTAGGGCTGCAAATGCAAACCTTAAAGATGTATTCCCAAGTACTAATAAACACCCCACGCTGTCACTGTGAGCATTCATAGGAGGTACTTGTCAACACCCGGATTTTTAAGTCCGAATGCCTATTATGTCATACATCGCAATCCCAGGAATATTGTTGTTGCGAGGCATAATAGTTAAGTATCACAGTCATCATTCATTACAAACCATAAAGTCTTACAACTTGGAATCACATCATCCATATTACCCTAATAGTTGATCTATTGATCAACGAACAAACACAAGTTCATAGCGGAAGCGTAAGATACAAGGACTCTCTAGTCCACAGGCCAACGCTTGACGTCGGAAGACTCCTAGTTGTCGTAGGCGTCCTGCTGGTCATCTCCTTGTTCATCTTCATACTCTGGCCATTTGAATAGCCAGGGACAAAGCCGTGAGTACTTTAAGTACTCGCAAACTAATACTAATGTAAGTGCTAGACATTCTAGTAAGGTTTGCTAAGCTCTAGTTTATTTGCATAAAGCCAATTTTAGTTCACAAGTATTTGAGAAAAACCTTATTCAAGTACTAACTAACTCAAGTGGGAACATTAGTGTCATTCTCACCATTCAAGTGGTGATTTCAATTCAATTCACCACAAGTCATTTCACCATCTTCTTTCAACATCATTTTCAAAGATATGACATCGGAAACTGTATGGCCTTTCCAACCGTCCGTAACCGTGGACGCGGCTATTCGAATAGGTTTACACTCTGCAGAGGTTGCACACTTGTGCCACAACATTTGATTTCATCCGTCGGGATTACCCCGAATCATCGTAACACAGTACGCGGATCATCAACCATAACCTTTCACTTACAAATCCTAGTATGAGCACCTCTCCCCATGAGCTTGGTCTCCCAGTGAAGACCAACTGTCAACCTGGGAACTGCACAGGGCTTGGTCGTACAATTCACCTCAATTTCACATCATTTCTCAACAACGGAGGCAGCCTCAAGCATAACCCCTATGACATGTGTTCAGAAGGAACCCATACTAAGATGCATAAACTTCCAGTTAAGCCCTACCCATAATCAGGTATTGTGGGGGTACTTAATAATTGGAAAGGTATCCCATTCAAACCAACATCATGTTTATCAAAAATCACTATCTTCTCTTGGTCATATTCACCTTCAAAAATCATTCAATGGAATGCTTCATCATTCCAAGGTTTCAAATTCATTTCAATTCACATTGTTCCCATCTAGAGTAGTCAAATTTTATTCATTAGCACTAGCTCTAAATCATGAGGGGTGCTATCTTGCTTTGC
This sequence comes from Lolium perenne, assembly GCF_019359855.2. Taxonomy (NCBI): domain Eukaryota; kingdom Viridiplantae; phylum Streptophyta; class Magnoliopsida; order Poales; family Poaceae; genus Lolium; species Lolium perenne. The sequence goes on along the minus strand of NC_067245.2, from coordinate 163,583,477 downwards.
TTGATGAAAGCTAACTTTACTACTCTAGTAAACCTCTTTACTTTGACCAAAGTTAACTATAAAAGTAACTTCTTGAGAAAACAAGTAAAAACTTGTAATGTATAAACTTGGGATAGGCTTATGTAAGAAAAGGTAAGATTCATGGTGCCTTGCCCCAAGGGGCTTTGCACTTTGCAAGAATATTAGCTTGCATTGGTGGTAGCTTGCAACATTATAACTTGCAATAGTCTAGCTTGCCTTGGTGGTTGAGGTGGTCAAAGTGCTCTTCTTCTTCTGGGTAGAATCCTTCCTCTTCCTGGTATTCTCCGGCACTAGCGTCTATATACGAATACGAGGATACAATCACCAAACAATACTTAAGTATCCTTAATTTGCCTTAATGGCTTCACTCCCAATGATCTAGCATCATTACTTAACATTGCTATTTAAAATTAACCTAGGGTTTCTTACTTAGTGTTAGAGAAATACTTCTCTTCTTATATATGTAAATGATAGTTTCCATATAGTTTTTGGGAAATAATTTCCTCTCATTGAATCTTCTTAAGATTTAATTTCCTCAAACAATTATACATGAAATCATGTTGACATAAGTCAACCATTTATCATTATCATTTGAGGAATTGATTTAAATGAGGTAGAATACCTCATACCATTTAATAATGCCTATTATGATTTAAATTCACCAAGCATTTCATTTGAGAGTATTTGACCAGGGGTCCATACTTCATATGAAAGTGTTTGGGACAAGATTTAAATGAAGTGAAGCACTTCATATAATTTGCCTAATAGTTTTGGACAATATCAATTACCTAAACTAGTCATATTGTCCATTAATTTAACTAAGGCATGATCATGCAAAGTGACCACACCATTTTCTTAAATAAACAATTAGTGTAAGTCAAATGTGAGCTATTGGAGTTGGAATTAACTTAATATCTATTTTGGTTGATTTTTAATAATTATTTGAATAGGGAAAAGTCCCTGCCTTCTTTTTTTATCAGATTAATTCTACAACTAATTTTGATATGGGACCAGTGGAATATTGTAGATCTTTTTCATAGCTTTCTAACAATATAAAATTTGTTAAATTTGGCCAAGCCAAACAGATTCTAGGGATTTTCAAAGTTGGGTGCAGTATTGAATTGAAAATGGATTTGAATTAACTGAATTTCAATTAATGGGCTGGCGGGAATTTAAACGGGCCGAAAGATTTGAAAAGCCAGGGGGCAGCCCAACTAGTGCTGCGGGCCAACTGACAGAGGGGCCCGCACGTCAGCGACCGAGGCTTACCGAAACGGTACTGGTGATCGTGAGCCGCAGGATTAGAACGAGATCGTGCGGCCGAGGCTCGTCGTCTCCGTCGGGGAGAAGGGCTTGCTGCCGCGGCGGGGGTAGGGGGTCGGCGGCGCTCTTGGACTCCGGCGAGCGGCGGCGAGGATGCTGGACGACGTTGCGGACGATGGCGAGGCAGCTGGTACTGACGGCGACGCCGATGGTAGCTGAAATCGACGGCGCCTTCTGCAGCTCTGCCGCGGACTTGAGCAAGCAATTGAGGAGCTACCGGCGACGATGCGGCGAGATAAGGGGTGGAGGAGGATCAGAGAGAGGAGGGAGGTCGATTGGTGTGAGAAATGGAGGCGGGATCGTCCTCCTTTTATAGCGCGCAAGGTGGCCGTGAGGTGTGTGGCGAGGGCGACAGCATCGCGGCGGCTCCGGCGAGGGATAGGGCTAGGCGACGGCAGGGCGAGGTAGGCGACCTCAAGGCGGTGCTAGGGCAAGGGGGCGTGTCTGGCGGTTGGCAAGGACGGTGGTGAAGCTCAACGTGTGGCCAGGGGGTCCGGGGGAGGCGTCGAGTGCTGGGGCGGCGTGGGCTCTGCGCGCGTCCACGGGCGCGTGCACGACGTCCTCGGCATGGCCAGGGCGCGTGTTCTCCGGCGAATGTCGTCGTCCTCCTCGACCAGCAACGGTGCTAGGTGGTGTAGAGTGATGCTGTGGAGCCAGGGGACATGGTGGCCAGGGTGAGGAGGAAGGAGAAGAGAGGGGAGTGTGCCAAGTGTGGCATGGCCGGCATGGCCATGGCCATGATGATTTTGGCCCCCCTCTTAGGGTTACTATGCATGGGCTAGGGTGAGAGGAGTCAAGGGGACCAGAGAGAGATTTGGGGCAGGTTAGGGTTAGATAGGACACTTTTTCAAATAGTGTGGCATTGTTCCATATTTGCAATTTGCCATAATTCACCAAATTTGGTTTGATTAAAAAGGTGGCAAGATTTGTAAAGGTTGTATTTAGTTGAGTTGTATTTGACCAGAGAAAATGAGATGTGGTGGTGGAAATTTCCAATTCACAATATTGCAAAAATTACTAAGTGTGAGATTGTTGAATATGATAAAATGTTCCAACTTTGGATGAGCATAGCATTTGATCTAGGATGAATTTGACATGGTGATCTTTACAAAAAGTGTTCACCTTGATGTTGGCTTGGATGAGGTGCAAAGACTTAGCAAGGTTTAGTTTGAAAATTTTGAATTGCAGGGGCTCAAAGTAGTGATCAGACTATAATTGGCAGTTTTGACCATTATCACATGTGAGCACAATTTGAGTTTGAAAATCATTTAATTTGTGTTTCTTTGATTCCAAAAGGTGTAATAAGTGTTTAGTACATTATTCAACTAATGTTGAAGACCAAAATGGTCTAGGGTCAAAATTTATAAAAATGGCATAAGCCATATGTGAGGGTTTTGTGAATTTCTAACTTTTATTCTTTTATTTTTCTTTGCTTCATTTTGACAGGAGTGAGGTTTATTTGATGTTAGATTGAGTTAGGTGAAAGGTTCAAACCATTTTGAGGCAATGGAAATGGCTAGGTCAAGATTTGATAATTTGGCTAAGTGCCACATATGCCTCTATGCATATGTTGGATTTTATTTTGTTTCTCACTTGAATTGATTGGTAGGTGCTTTGTTGAGTGGGTTGAGGTATTTCAATTCATCTACTCAAGGTAGACAAAGCAAAGCTCATCATTTTCAAGAAGTAGCCATAGGCTTGCATATGCCTTTTTCTTAAATAAGATCTTTTCTTTTTATTTTATTTTTTTCAAAGATTGATGACAAGAGGGATGAGGTTTAGGGTTTAGTAAGTTTTGCAATGGTTCACCACCATTTAGCAAAGTAAGAAAGATAGAGTTCACAAGTTACACATTAGGGCTAGATGCCCACATAGGTCTTTTTCTTTATTTTGGGTTTTCTCAAAATAGATCCAAATGATTTTTGAGGAGGTTAGGGTTTAGGGTTTTTCTTATTTGATTTCTTTCTCTTTTACTTTTATTTGGTTTGTGATCTTCACTTGATCACTTTAGGGTTTTAGGGTTTATCACATAAGCATAAATAACACTCATCATGGCAAAAACACAAGTAATAGGTATGAGTACTAAGCATAACACTCTATTTAAGAAAAGTTTTTGTTGGTTCTCATTTTTGTAAAAAGGAAATTCATTTTCTCTTTGTTTTGAAATTTGGGGTGTTACAGTACTAACACATCACAATTTCATAGAGACATCCAACTCAAATCATAACCCAGTGAACAAGTATTCTGTGAAATATAGCCTAAGAGACCCACACGGTGCACACACTGTCACCTTTACACACGTGGGACAAGGAGTCTCCGGAGATCACATAAGTATAATCCACTTGAATAGAATAACGACATCTAGATTACAAAGCTCATCATATGGATCTCAATCATGTAAGGCAGCTCATGAGATCATTGTATTGAAGTACATGGGAGAGAGAGATGAACCACATAGCTACCGGTAGAGCCCTCGACTCTGGGAGAACTACTCCCTCCTCATCATGGGAGACAGCAATGGCGATGAAGATGGCGGTGGTGTCGATGGAGATGGCTCCGGGGGCAATTCCCCGTCCCGGCAGGGTGCCGGAACAGAGACTTATGTCCCCTGAAATGGAGTTTCGCGATGGTGGCGGCGTCCCTGGAGTCTTTCTGGAGTTTCGCCAATCGGTATCAAAGTTTTAGGTCACGAGGGGTTAAATAGGCGAAGAGGCGGATTCGGAAGAGTCCCGAGGGGCCCACCCCATAGGGTGGGGCGACCACCCCTCTGGCCGTGCCGGCCTATGGTGTGGAGGCCCTGGGCCTCCCCCTGGCTTGCCCTTCTGGCTCCGTGAGTCTTCCGGCGAAATAGAATTTATGTGATTTTTCTGGATTTTTCCGAGCAATTTGGTTTTTGGGCCTTTTCTGCAATAAACAGACATAATAAACAGAAACTGGCACTGTGTCATCTTGTTAATAGGTTAGTCCAATAAATGCCATAATATGATATAAAGTGCATATAAAACATGTGAGTATTGTCATAAAACTAGCATGGAACATAAGAAATTATAGATACGTTTGAGACGTATCACACCGGAAGAATACTTTGATGACATCAAATGCCACTTCGTAACTGGGTGGTTATAAAGGTGGCATTGGGTGCTCTAAAAGTGATAGTTGAAGCTCATGGATCAAGAGTGGGATTTGTCCATCCAAATGACGGATATATATACTCTATACCCTCTCGGTGAAATGGCATTCAATGAGCTTGCAACCGTGTGACTAGGTCACAAGTGATGCCATGTCACGGAATAAGTAAAGAGTACTTATCATTAACGAGATTAAACTAGGTATAGAGATACCGACGATCAAATATCGGATAAGTAAAATATCGTGCGCCCAAAGAAAATTAGTAACTATTTCTTATGGTTCTTTCGATCACAAAGTCATCTTTGAATATGTAGGAGCCATTATGGATCTCCAGGTCATGCTGATGGTTATTGATCGGAGAGGAGTCTCGATCATGTCGGAATCATTCACGAACCGTAGGGTGACACACTTAAGGTTCAATGTTATTCAAGTAGAAATGGAATATGAGATGGAGACCGAATGTTGTTCGGAATCTCGAGGAGGTCCGGAATAGTCCGGAGAATAAGATTCACATAAGGGAAGTCATCTTCCGAGGTTCAGAAAAAATATCGATACTTCGGGATGGGCCACATGGGCCGAAGGGGTGCTGCCTAGCCTTAATGGACTGTGTGCACCATGCCCTAAAAGGCCCAACCAACCAAACTTGAGGGGAAAGTTTCCCAAACTTTAGGGACAAGTTTCCCAAACTTGAGTGTCAAGTTTCCTCTCTTTGTGGGTTGGCCCAAGGAGGTAAAGTAGGGGCCAAGGAAGCCCATGGCTACACCCTCCCTTATATAAAGAGGGGAGGGGCAAGGGTGCTGCTAGGAACTCCTTCCCTTGAAACCCTAGCCGCCACCCTCTCTCCTTCCTTAGCATTGCACCGTCTTGGCGAAGCCCTGCAGGAATTCTTCTCCACCACCACCACCACGCTGTTGTGCTGCTGGGATTCCGAGAAAGATCTACTACATCCGCTGCCCGCTGGAACAGGGAGAGGACGTCTTCATCGACATTGTATGTGTGACCGAGTACGGAAGTGATGTTCGCTTGCAACACTAGAAGGACTTCATCTCGAACTTGAGTCCGGCAAGAGTAAGACTACATCATTGATGTCTACGCACGGTTCTATTCCTGTACACAGTGTTGGGCCTCCAAGAGCAGAGGTTTGTAGAACAGCAACAAGTTTCCCTTAAGTGAATCACCCAAGGTTTATCGAACTCAGGGAGGTAGAGGTCAAAGATATCCCTCTCAAGCAACCCTGCAATTACGATACAAGAAGTCTCTTGTGTCCCCAACACACCTAATACACTTGTCAGATGTATAGGTGCACTAGTTCGGCGAAGAGATAGTGAAATACAAGTAATATGGATGATTGTAAGTAGTAATTGCAATCTGAAATAAAGATGGCAGCAAGCAAACATGTAATAGAACTTGTTGGAAACGGTGTTTCAATGCTTAGAAACAAGGCCTAGGGATCATACTTTCACTAGTGGAGACTCTCAACATTGATCACATAACTGAATAAATAAATGCTACTTTCTACACTCTCTTGTTGGATAACAAACACCATTCATTGTGTAGGGCTATAAAAGCACACCTCAAGCCGGAGTAAACAAGCTCCACAACATCCGGAGTTCATATTAAAGTAACCTCTAGAGTGCATAATAGACCGTTGCAATTTAGACCGAGTACTAACATAGCATACACACTATCAACAATAGCTATGAAAGGGGGAATAGATCGCATCAATACTATCATAGTAATAGTTAACTTCATAATCTACAAGAGATTACAATCATAACCTACGCCAAGTACTACATGATGCACACACTGTCAACATTACATCATGGAGGAGGAATAGACTACTTTAATAACATCACTAGAGTAGCACATAGATTAATAGTGATACAAAGCTCATGATCACATAAAGATCACACCATGGGAGAGAGAGATGAACGACATAGCTACCGGTAGAGCCCTCAGCCTCGGGGGAGAACTAATCCCTCCTCATCATGGGAGACAGCAACGGCGATGAAGATGGCGGTGGTGTCGATGGAGATGACTCCGGGGGCAATTCCCCGTCCCGGCGGCGTGCCGGAACAGAGACTTCTGTCCCCCAAAACGGAGTTTCGCGATGGCGGCGGCGTCCCTGTAGTCTTTCTGGAGTTTCGTCAATTGTTATCGGGTTATTAGGTCGCGAGGGACTTTATAGGCGAAGAGGCGGCGTCGGAGGGGCACCAGGGCGCCCTCCCCATAGGCCGGCACGGCCAAGGGGCCACCCACGTGGCCCTGTGGTATGGGGGGCCTGGGCCTCCTCTCCGTCTCCCCTTCGGTGTTCTGGTCCGTCTCGGTGAAATAAGATGTTTGGCTTTCGTTTCGTCGAATTCCGAGAATATTGCCCGAACAGCCTTTCTGGAACCAAAAACAACATAAAACAGGAACTGGCACTGTGGCATCTTGTTAATAGGTTAGTTCCGAAAAATGCATAAAATCATTATAAAGTGTGAGCAAAACATGTAGGTATTGCCATAAAACTAGCATGGAACATCAGAAATTATAGATACGTTGGAGACGTATCAAGCATCCACGAGATCTAATCTCCATACCACTTTGGATCTTCGAGGGTACCTCTCTCATCTATCTCGTTTCATAGATCTAGTAGATTTTATCTTGGTGTTTTCCTAGATTGCATCTTGGTGGTATTTGTTCTTGCGGTAGAGATTTTTTATTTTCTATGCTACGAATCCCTACAGTTAGATCTTGCCCATTTAAGAGGAAGCACTTGAGCGAGAAACAACAAGGGAAGCGGCCACAAGCTCAAGCCCAACCTCAATTTGAAGAGAGGCAACTTCCCAAGAACATTCAAAATAAAGCTTCCCAAGTCAAGAAATCAAAGATGAAGAAAAAGGGAAGTACTTGCTACGTATGTCATGAGAAGGGGCACTTCTCTTCTTCATTTTTAAACGGTACCTCATCAAATCCTATTTTTATTGATGATTATTATTTTCTTATAAAAGATAAGGATGGCAATGTGTTTTCCAAGTTTGTTGGGACTCAAAATGACTTCAAGAAAAGAACCATTTGGGTTCCCAAACCTATTGTGACTAACTTCTTAGGACCCAACTTTGTTGGGGACCAACAATCCAAGACTTGATCAATAGGTGTGTTTGGAGGACATTGGAGACTCGGCTACCACATGAAGAATTAAGGGATCTTCATATATTATATTTATTCAAGCCAAGTCATCAGGATTGTCATCTCTATATCTTATATCAAATGTGCCTCTTTACGGTAACATATACTTATCTTCTTTACATTGTAAGTTACTTGCCCCTTTGCATGTTTTGGTTTTGTACCTAGCATGGTTTTGTATATGATGTGTCTTATTCTTGCTTATCTTGTGTTTCAAGTTTGTGTATGTTGTTTGACACATCATATAATTTTTGGTTGTTTATTTGCTTTGAGCCTTTAATTCATCTTGATAGTATCTTATTTGGTTATTTTCGAGTGTTTTATGGAACATCACATTATGGGGGAGTAATATGCTTTGTGCATAGGACAAACCTAGAAAATGTGAACATATGATTAGTGCCACTTAGAGTGGGTACTTTTATTTATCTTATTCCTAGGTGGCATGTGTTCTCAAACAAGCTCCACATTTACTAAAAGATTTTACTGCTCATCTTATTGGTTCTTTGTTCGAGTAAGATCGAGATTCTCGGTGCGCTTTTCCTCAAATACATATCTATATTATTTGAGATATTGTTTTCTTAAAGTTAACATAGTAATTGATTTGCATGAATGTGTATATCAAGAACCTCTATTTTTACATGGTTCTTAATTCATATATTTTATAATATGCCTCTTATGAAGTTGACTGTAAATATTCTAGCACCACCAGAAAATAACTCCAATATGTTCATTGTCCTTGAAAATTGATATACTTGTATGTGGTAGCTCTTGTACATCATATTCACCTTGGACTTCTTATGGCCTTATTTTCTTTCCAAGAAATGTTTGTATCTCCCTTGTGTCTTTCTTGCCCCTTTGAAAAATCTCTTTGATAAAAACTCTTGACTCATATCAAGTGTTCTTTCTTGGAAGACAATCCTATTCTCTTTGGTACTTTGTGCCATTCATAAAAGTGTAGATAGTTTGGTTCATTTGTTGAAATGTTGGTCTTTTGGGAGTTTGCTATATCATTCTCGATTCTATATTTTATTTGCTTGAATGAGATAAATCTTTGGGCATGTGTGTTTTATTACATCTTTTATGCTTAATGTTTTTACCTCGTTCATTTGTTGAACAAATCTTTTGTTTATTTGTTTCTTTGATATAATTTGGACACCAAATTTGTTTTGTCACACCCTTTTATGCCTTCTTGTATTTTTTGGTGTTTTGTCCAAATTCTATCTTGTTTTGGATCTTCTATGCCTTGTGCATGCCTATATGTAATTTGTTTATATTTATGGCATGCTTGCTTTCTTTGATCTAATTTGGGTATACTCCATCAAATCCTAAATGGCTAAGATGTGCATGAAATTCCAATTTCATCTATAAATATGCACATATTTTTATGGAGTTTGTCCTATGTACTGTGGTTGGTCTAACCATTCTGGATCCAATAAGTCTGGCGACCAAAATGTATTTGATTGTGTCTTAGGTACATTGGAGATGTGTGGGGTACATTGGGGATGCAATGGATGCTTGTCTCATCTACAAGGAAGGTGATGCCACCATATGATGGTTGGAGCCAAGCTAGGATGATCGACGAACTCTTATCTACTACATCACACCATTGCTATCTCGGTACCAAGTATTCATGCATACTATTATTGCATCCAACCTCTTGGAGGTTGCACCTTGGCATGGAAGTCTTTATTTGCAAATATTGTAGATCTTGAAAATATCTTTTAAAATAAAACTATGTATTGCTTCTGTGAGTAAGTTGAGATGATGCATATAAAGGGGAGTATATAAAATCATGTTTATGATTCACCAATCCCAAATATGCCCATTAGCAATATATTGCATATCAATTCCTCAATGTGCTCTTATGTGCAATATTGTTGAAATTACATCTTGAATACTTCCTTTGATACTTTTTGCCTTTCTCAAATTATGTCAACTAACTTTTGTTCCCTCATTGTGAGTTGTGTTATTTTTTGAGATTTTGATTCGATGAAGTTCATTAATATACCACGAGAGAAAATGGAGCCTTTTGGCTATATATGCTTTCAAGCAAGAATCCTTTTGGCATATCTTATGACTTCATCTTGGATATCATGTCCTATTTATTTTATCTAACCTTTTGTGTGTGTGTGCATATTTCTTTGTGGATTTTCCACCAAGAAACTCATATACACGAGAATGTTAATCTCTTGTCTTGATATCTGGTTCTTTACCTATCCATTTGTTTTTTTTGGTGTGTTGGTAAGAACTTGATTTATGAGTGTTTGTTTTACTTTTACTGAATCCTCTTGCACTTATATCTCTTGAATGCTTTTGGACTTAAGTTTGTCTCTTCTAAATGATATAGGGGGTGAGGATTCCATGTTTGTGCATATTATTTTCAAATGAAAATATAATAATTTATGCGCAAACCTTCGGGGGCTTCCTTATTTCATTTAGAGCACTATTTCTCTTTTATCATGATATCTTGTATTGTCCAGTTGGTTCTTTGGATCCTTTTATTGCTTGCTTCTTTCGTTGAAGTTTCTTATTCTTGTTATTTATTTGTAGTATTTGATTCTCAATATGGTTTGAGTTCCTCCGCATATTCATACTTGGATAAGTGAATATGACTTCACTCATTCTATGAGAAATGCACATTTCGGGGAGGAACTCATCCTATATTTGTCTCCAAACTTCTTCATCCATTTTGGTATTTGTTGTTAATGGGGAAGAATTTTAAAGGGTTTAAGGGAATTGGCTTTATTCCTAAGATTGGTTGTTTCTTAAGTGTTTGCCTTTCATGCATCTCATATTTGTTATGTGTTGCATGGTTGAATATATAGTGCAAACTCCCCCAAAGGTTAAGCTTGATAATATATGCAATGAAATGCAAGTTCATCACACGTGCGTATATTGTGAGAGAGTTTGCTCTATATATATATTGGTTCTTCTCACATCTCTTGCATTAGTTGTAATATGTGTGCGTAGAATCGGTTTTTGATATGTGATAGTAACTTTGTCTTACTTGATCACATCAAATACAACCTCTTGTACTCATTATATGAAGCCTCTTGCTGAGATTGTCATCAATTAAGTTTAGAGGGTTTAAGGGAAGTGGCTTTATTCTTAAGATTGGTTGTTCTTAAGTGTTTGCCTTTAATGCATCTCATATTTGTTATGTGTTGCATGTTTGAATATATAGTGAAAACTCTCCCAAAAGTTAATCTTGATAATATATGCAATGAAATGCAAGTTCATCACACATGTATATATTGTGGGGGAGTTTGCTCTATATAAGTTGGTTCTACTCACATCTCTTGTATTAGTTGTAGCATGTGTGAGTAGAATCTATTTTTACATGTTATAGTAACTTTGTGTTACTTGATCGTATCAAATACAACCTCTTGTATTCATTATATAAACCCTCTTGTTGAGATTGTCATCAATTACCAAAATGGGGGATATTGTAAGGGTACTTTGCCCATATGTTTGTTTTTGGTAATTGATGATAATTCTTACGGACTAATATTTCCATTGAGTTTTTGTTTGAAGGAATACTCCATAGGTTTTGCTAGAAGTCCATTTGTTGGATTCAAGATAATTGATGTCAAGAGAGAAGGTTTGCCTCGATGTCGGTGTCACAGTCCTCCAAGCCTCATAAGTTGAGCTACTCGTGACCAAGACCTAGAGCATCCAATCAACCGAGGTTCTCTAGCATGAATAAAGTATGAGCATTGTTATCAAGGTCAAGCGGAATGCGGCTAGTTCTCTCGCCCTCTTATTGTTGGAGATATGCCCAAGAGGCAATAATAAATGGTTATTATATATCTTTGTGTTTATGATAATGCTTACATACCATGCTATAATTGTATTAACCGAAACATTGATACATGTGTGTTATGTGAACAACAAGGAGTCCCTAGCAAGCCTCTTGTATAACTAGCTTGTTGATTAATAGATGATCATGGTTTCGTGATCATGAACATTGGATGTTATTAATAACAAGGTTATGTCATTATATGAATGATGTAATGGACACACCCAATTAAGCGTAGCATAAGATCACGTCATTAAGTTATTTGCTATAAGCTTTCGATACATAGTTACCTAGTCCTTATGACCATGAGATCATGTAAATCACTTATACCGGAAAGGTACTTTGATTACATCAAACACCACTGCGTAAATGGGTGGTTATAAAGGTGGGATTAAGTATCCGGAAAGTATGAGTTGAGGCATATGGATCAACAGTGGGATTTGTCCATCCCGATGACGGATAGATATACTCTGGGCCCTCTCGGTGGAATGTCGTCTAATGTCTTGCAAGCATATGAATAAGTTCATAAGAGACCACATACCACGGTACGAGTAAAGAGTACTTGTCATGAGACAAGGTTGAACAAGGTATAGAGTGATACCGATGATCAAACCTCGGACAAGTAAAATATCGCGTGACAAAGGGAATTGGTATCGTATGTGAATGGTTCATTCGATCACTAAGTCATCGTTGAATATGTGGGAGCCATTATGGATCTCCAGATCCCGCTATTGGTTATTGGTCGGAGAGAGTTCTCAATCATGTCTACATAGTTCACGAACCGTAGGGTGACACACTTAAGGTTTGATGTCGTTTAAGTAGATATGGAAATATGGAATGGAGTTCGAAGTTTTCTTCAGAGTCTCGGATGGGATCCAGGACATCACGAGGAGGTCCGGAATGGTCCGGAGAATAAGATTCATATATAGGAAGTCATTTTCTAGGTTTGAAAATGATCCGGTATTTTTTCAGGAAGGTTCTAGAAGGTTCTAGAAGAGTCCGGAATAAATCGGCATGGAAAGGAACTCCACCCACCTTGGCCGGCCAGCCTAAAGGGAGGAGGAGTCCCAAGTGGACTCCTCCCCATGGTGGCCGGCCACCCCACCAAGGAAAGGGGGGAGTCCCACTCCCCCTAGGTTTGGTCACATGGAAGGTTTATGTTGGGGTCTTATTCGGAGACTTTGACCTAAACCTTGGGGCTTCCACCTATATAAAGAGGGGAGGAGAGGGGCTGGCCGGCCACATCAACTCCACCATGGCCGCACCCCCTCAAGGCTGCCCTAGCCGGCGCTCCCTCTCCCAAACCCTAGCGGTTCCCTCCTACCTCTCTCTCCCACATAGCTTAGGCGAAGCTCTGTCGGAGATCTCCACCACCACCGCCACCACGCCGTCGTGCTGCCGGGATTCTGAGGAGGATCTACTACTTCCGCTGCCCGCTGGAACGGGGAGAAGGACGTCGTCTTCATCAACACCGAACGTGTGACCGAGTACGGAGGTGCTGCCCGATCGTGGCACCGTGATCTAGATCTTCTACGCGCTTTTGCAAGCGGTAAGTGATCGTCTACCGCAGCAATAAGAGCCTACTCTTATAGGCTTTGGAAATCTTCAAGGGTGAGTCTTGATCATCCCCTCGTTGTTCCCGTCTTCTAGATTGCATCTTGGCTTGGATTGCGTTCTCGCGGTAGGAAAATTTTTGTTTTCTATGCAACGAATCCCTACACTTATGGTGTTGGGTCATGTCATGAAAAGGGAGAGGAAGAGCTCGAGACGAAGTTTGAAAGAGAGCTCGAAGACGGAACTCAGAAAAGCGCGACAAGGTAGTCTCCTCTTTTCGTTTTTTCTTGAGTATAAGACCCCGCACTATTAAGAGGGAGTCAGATTCATTATCCGGTTATTTGGTTCTTTGGTTCAAATCACATTTCTCTTTCATCCCATTCGTTTGGCATATTTCATCCATATTATATTCACCACCTTATGCCGCCTTTGATTCTCTCTATTCCGCATCTCTAAAGTTGGCTCGATTTTTTCCTCGGCGTTTGCCATTTCTTTCTACCACTTCTTGTTCGCCACAAAAATATTTCACCTCTTGGCTCCATCTTGCTATCCACATTATTACGCTCTTTATCCCTTCAATTTCTTGCTTCTAAAGTGTACTTGATGTTTGCTAAAGGAAAAGAGAGGAGCAAGAAAGAGAGAAGAAAAAGTTTCAGCAACAGCAACACAAAAAAGGATGAGTAACAACTTTTTTGGCCGGTTGAACCGGGCTTCAGGCCGGTTAAACCGGCCGGCCTCCTCACGCGCGGAACATGAAGTTGGCCCAGGCCGGCCCACCGTTGCAGCTCCCCGACCGGCCAACCGAAGACGCCTGCTCCAGGCCGCTCGCCCCTACGCACTTCCCTCGATCGCTCACCTCGATCGATGCGCGCGCTGCGCTTGCACCGCCCCAGCCTCCACACGCCTCGCTCGCCTTCGCTTTGATATTTGACCCGCACGCTCTGCTTCTTTCCGCGCCGCGCGCTGCTGCTCGCCATGCGCGCACGCTGTTGCCGCCTTGCCCCGCGCACTGCGCCTCGATCCATGCGTCACAACACACCCTGCTGGCCTCTGCACCCACGACGCCCGCGCGAGGAACCGTTCCTCTATCCTTGCACACGTCCCGCTCGTCCTCGTTTCTGGCTTCTGGCTCGCTCGACTGATTTCTCTCGCCCGCACAAATCTTGGGCCCGTATGACCGGGCCGACAGCCGGTCATACCGGCCAATCCTTTTGTTTTACCTTTTGCCTTCTATTTGATCCAGATCCCATCCAAAAGGTCTCAAGAACTCCATTGCTATTATTTTCCTCAAACCCTTGATCCCTTGAGTTTTAGCCGACGAATTTGAGAGTTGATCCATGCATCCCGAAGATCTCTTAACCCTCTCTATCTCAACCATACACTTTTTGATTTGATCCATCGTACCAAGTTTCCCTCTCGGATCTTGTTACTCTTGGAGGTTGAGGACTCCTAGGCGGTAGCGGTCCCCGGGAGTGATCAACTTGTGATCGAGCCGAAAAGTTTGTACATGATCAAAGGCCTCCCTAAGGTCTTCACATAGTGGAAAAGGGCTCCTACTTCATGGAAGGAGCTCACGGAGAAGAAGGTGGGCCTTCGTGGCGTTCAGTGTCCTTCGTGGTAACCGCACCTCTCCAACGGTGACTAGCTTCCCCTCAAGGAAGTGAACATCGGAATACATCGTCGTCTCTGCGTGCTTCTATTATTTCTCTTCACTTATTTGATTTGTGATAGGCATCGAGCTTGAAGTTCTTGATATATGTATTTTTCCATATAGGGTGCTTCACTTAGTTTGCATTTGGCCACATTATTTATCCACATAGCCTAAAATTGCAAACAAGTTAAGGAAAATTTTGTAGAACCTATTTACCCCCCCCCCCCCCTCTAGGTTACCGACATTGAACTTTCACCGAGGCGGTGGCCGGAGAGGGCAATGAGGACGAGGGGTAAGGAGATGATTTGGAGGACTGGAGTGATGGACTGGACCCAGAAGAGCAGGCAGTGGAGTAGAAGGTAATCCTTGCAGTACAAGATGCTGAAGAAGTTACATGGTGACACATGTGCCCGAGAGGAGGTCTTTGAGGCCACATGGCGGCGCTTCGTCATAATCGTCGCCGAAGAGGCACCTATTGAGGAGGGGGTCACCTCTTCACGTCAGCGGAGCGGTAGAGGCTCGCGGAGGAGGTGGCGAAATGTCAGATGCGTGATTTTGCACTGCGCAGGGAGCAGAGGGCGCGGGCGCGCCAGAGGAGCAATCGGAACTACATTGAAACTAGGTTGTCGGGCGCCCCAGACGACAGCGAGTAGGCTAGGGTTTAGTTTGAATTTAGTATTTTTCATTCAATTTTGTAATATATAATGAAATTTAAATGGAAAAAATATTTTTCTCCATATTTTTTGTTTGGGTACACCATGTTTGGAGGACGCGACTTCTAATGGGTGTGCCGCAACCACAAGCGACCGATTTGGCGCTTTGACCGGATAACATTTGGGGGACACGAGTGGAGATCCTGTAAAGGCGAAAACATAAGATCGTGACATGCATAGCCTTTTGATGATGAAAACTTTAAGAAGAAGCTCCACTTTTGGTCATTAAATTCTAGTGAAAGTTTACTTTTGGTCCTAGAACTTTCATTTGGTTCAAGATGAACCTTAAACTCTCAGAATTATTCACTTTTAGTCCTTATCCCTGCTGAGAGAGGCAAATATCTGTCACGTGTGGCAAAAACTCAAGGCACCGATGCAAGGCCAAAGAGGCAAGATGATGCTAATAGGAAAACGCAAAAAACGAGCGTTCTTGGTGTGGTTTCAAGTGAATTAGGAGATAGTAAAATCGAGCGGTTTACAGACACAAGGGTTTCAATTTCTTGCACTAAGATGTTGGGTTCGACATCTCTGCTAGCTTGGGCTTGGTTTGATTAAAAACCAAGTTAGTTGGTTGATTTCTTCTTCTTTTCATGTTCTAAACCGTGGGGGGTGAAAAGTAGCTCAGTTTCCATTCTTTTTCGATATGGGAGCATAGCTCCGGCCTCTGCATCAATAATCAATAGATGCACACATCCATATCCTTTATTAAAAAAAGAGGTCTAAAATGTATAATTATTACAATCATGTGTAAGCTAAGGTTGTGACAAGAATGAGCCAAACAAATACGAAAAGTAAGCAAAAACTATCCATCTTCAATTCTTTTAATGTGTCGCCATCCAGTAGCCTGAAAATAGTAGTCCCGTGCGACCGTCAAAAGTTGGTTGCATCCAGTAGTCATAGTATCCCGCGGATCCTCCGGAAGAAGGTATGCCCAAAGTTGTACCCAATGCGCCGCACGAAGAATAACCTGCAAAAAATTGGTTCCCTTCTGTTTATTAAACACAATGTCATTTCTACTTGTCCATATAGACCAACAAATCGCAGAAATACCAATACGAATATGCTCTTTATCCTTTGTATTAACCCGATTCGACCAATTACCAAACATATTAGTAATATTGGATGGAGGAGGAATGTTATAAGCAAAAAAATACCATTCTCCAAATTAATTTTGCAAACGGACAAGAAAGAAACAAGTGATCATTATTATCATAGAATGGAAAATATTTTTTAGAACGAAAAATGAACTTCTCCAAGAGTTTAAGGACGAGAAGTGGACTTTCTTCTTAACCCTAAGATCCCATTTCTGATGTAACAATTGTGTTTCTTTGTTGTTTAAGCGGGACGAATTGTTTTCCCAAAATTGAATTTATTTTGAGTGCACGACGCTAGAGAAGCTACTATATGTTATTAATAACGTCGAAAAACAGAAAAAGATAGGGTTGAATGGCCTTGCTGATCGAGCGATGTATGTTTAGCAGAATGCGTGGTTAATTAGATGACCTCCCCTAGTTGCCAAAAAAAAAAATAGATGACCTCCCCGTCCATGTACATTGTGCCCGGCTAGTACGGGCCGTTGCAAAAGCAGTCAGGGGTACCAAACCGCCCTGCAACGGCGAGAGTCTCGAGACTGGAGACGATCCCTTAATTTGTCTCCTTGTGTTGCAGCTTGCATGATTGGCCCGACTCCGTTATGTTGAACCTGACGGCCGAGCGCAGACCGCACAATGCGTTTCTTTTTCTCAGACTGCCCGCGGGGTCCACTGCAGGGAGAAAACGAAGCCAGGAGGAATGAGGGAGCCAGCCAGTTATGGTTTTCCGTTTCCAGGAAGGGGGAGCATTAGCTGTAAAGTTGACGTCCGTCTCCTTCCGTCATGGATAGATGGCGTGGCTGTAGTACATGATCATGTGCTTTCTGTTGAGGTTAATTGCAATTTCGATAGCATTTTCAAACTAAACAAAGAGAGAGAGAGAGAGGAGTAAAGTGCGGCTGTTTTGAATGCCCCTTGCTTTTAGGCTTTGAAATAGCTTCGTTATGCATTCCAGGGTTTCATGACCACTAGTGTAGTCCTTCCTTCTACTAGTACATTTTTTCTTGTGAGAAATTCGTGTGGTTTTGAAATAGCTTCGTTATGCATTCCAGGGTTGAGGTCTGTGAATGGACTTCTCGATTCATAGATAGCTAGTGTATGCTTCTCCTGGTCCTGGGTTATGGATTACTGCATTGCTTTGAACCTGCTTTTAGAGTCCTCAGGCCCCAACAGTGTGGTTATTGGCATGTTTCAATTTTTTTTTTTAAGGCTAACCACCTGGAGCTCTGACTATTCACTCAACATGAAAGTAATTGATCCATTTTATATGTAGTTCAGGTCTGATTGTACATTTTTTGGATATTTATTGAGCTTTAGAAGATATTGCTACTTTGTCGATATCATTATATTGTCACCCTATTCACCAATTAGGGTCCTCTTGGTGGATGCTGCTACTTATTCTCGATGCGTTAGACTATAATTATGTGTTTAATTTGTTTGAGCATGCTCTTTAAGCACCATCTTGATCTTTCAGTTCTAATTAATTCACTCACTATATGCTTCATTGTGGGATCTTTAGGCTTTTACATTTTACTAGAAACTTCATTGTCACTTGAGTGTGCCCCAGCAAGTACGTGTTTCAGTAAGCTAGCTAGCTTCCACACTAAGCTTCAGTTAGTACATGATCATCCACATGTTGCGTGCTTGGTAAGGAAAATAGTTTGTTTATTAAATACTCAGCTGCTAACTAATTTGCTAATGCTCGTGGTAACTGTATCTGGAGTGCTAGCTGTATATCTTATTAGCTCAATTTTTTAGTAAGGAATAATTTATATATTCTAGTTACATATTATAGCAGCTATACGGTGAAGATGGAGATTAGGAACTAGTCCTTTTTTTTTACTGTTGAACAGGCTTTCTGTACATTAATCATCAATATTATGTTTCTTTTGTCTTTCTGATTTATTTCGTTCCTTGCAACCAACTCTGCAGATTCAGATTCAGGTTCAGAAGTCGGTCCTGCACAACCCGCTGATCCTTTCCCTGGTCTGCTTGCAAAGGTTTCCCCTGCTTCATGTGTTGCTTTTCTGACGTTATTTTCTATGGCCTATAATATTGTACCCATGTTTGCTGTTTCAGACCAAATCGGTGCTGAACCCACCGATTACGCTGGTCAGTGTGATATACACAGTGGCATTACCCATGACACTGGCCCTCCGTGCCTACAATATGTCCACACTCAATGCCCGACCCCAAGATACTATCACCCATCAGCTTGTCCCTGGTCCAGATAAGTGGGTGACAGATGATCTTCTTGGCATGTCTGTGACATGTGCCTGGTTCGCACCTATTCTGCTACTGCACTTCTACATCATCACGCACCTGGTGTTGAAGAGGCCTGTGGGCATCCCCACAATGGAGAAGGCATACGCATGGGTTGCCCCAACCGTGATTACATTGATCACCTTTGCTTACTTCCTCTCCTATCTGAGCCTCTCAAGGTAACTCTAGTCAGCACCTTTATCTAGACCTGTTTCTACGATTTGGCATTGTCTATAAGATGTGATAATTAGTAATGAAATCTATCAGAAGGAAGAAGAAATCAGGATAGCCACTAGTTTTTGCTAATGCTTGTGGCCATCTATGGCAGTCAGAAGTTGCTATAGCAGTTAATTCATTTCAGAAATAGGTAGGACATATTTGATTTTGACTGTGCACATGAACTGGATCTACCTTGTTTCAAGTAGGTAAAATGTTACAGAACACTACCAGGACTTCCATTTCGCTGGTGTCACATGATTTGATTTTATTTCAAGTTGCTTAGTTTTTTTCTGCCGAAAACTGTAGGAGAGGCTCCGACAGTAAATTTTATTAAAAGAGAAAAATATACTCCCTTTGTTTCAAGTAGGTAAAAAAAGGGCTTAGCCCAAAGAAACTAAGGGCTTAGCCCAGGATCCCTTTGTTTCAAGCAGGTAAAATGTTACAGAACATTGCCAGGACCTTAATTTCGCTTGTGTCGCATGATTTCGATTTTGTTTCAAGTTGACATAGTAGTTAATTCATTTCACAAAATAGGTAGGACATATGTGATTTTGATTTTGCACATGAACTGATCACTTTGTTTCAAGTAGGTAAAGTTGTACAGAACACTACCAAGATTTCAATTTGGCTGGTGTCGCATGAATCAGTCATAGACTTGCTCAGGGTTTTCTGTTTCAAAAGACTAGTGAAATAGGCATATTCTGGAACCTTTGATTGATTTCTTGTGCTGTTTGCTTTAATATACATATATCGCTTAACAGGTATGGTGTTCGTCCAAGAGAATTGGGCGTGCTGGGAGTTGTTACAACTATACTTCTGTGTGGCAGTGTTTCAATAATCTTTTGTGTAAGTTAAACCTTTTGTCTTGGTCTGTCTCATTTGGGTTTGCAGGTTGGTTATCTTATAAGCTCCTTTGCATGTTGCAGCGTCCGATGAAGGAGGAGCGAGTTGTGGTTCTACAGAGGGCCCGTGTATGAGGCATTGAAGCTCGCTTGTTAAGCGCATGTGAGACTAGAAAGTGTCATCAGTCTTAAGTTATTGAATATGCCTATGGCAATGCTATTCTTAGTAGTTAGGGCAATAGGGCCTGGGAGACACTTTATTAACCACGGAAGTACTCATTGCAAGCTATGCTCGCATTTTGCTCTTTATCTTTGCTTAGGCGGAATCATGAGGACATCCCTACCTCACTACTACCTCCATCATTACAAAAGATGATCTTGCTGTGAAGCTCAAGTCCGATGAAGTCAGGATTGGACCAATGACACGAGCTCGTGCGAAGCTACTTAAACAACAGGTAAATTTGTTCCTAAATGATACTTTGATTGATGAGAACTTTATACTACCTAAGTGCTATTACTTATGTATGATCAGGTATGAGGAGGGAGCAAGCATCGCACGAGGAGGAGAGGAGCAGTTGGACCAGAAGATGGACGTGAAGCTGGACATGGAGCTGAACATGAAGACATCTCATGGACGCGCGAGGGAGGAGCGGGAGGCATGCGCGAGAGGGGAAGTTGAAGTTCAGGCCGGTGCTAGATCCGATCCAATCGGTCGTGCCGCCGGACCAGCCGGTCCCAGGCCCGGTCCGACCGGATCCAGCGTCGGGTCAGTCCGGTTTCAACCGGCCGCGGTGCTTGTGCCAACCGGGCACTATCCACTAAGCCCGGGAGCCTCGTTCGGTCAACACACGGCGCTAGGTCCGGTTTGAACCGGACCGGCCGGTCCCAGACCCGGTCGACCGGCCGCCAAACTGGCCGATTCCGAGTCTGTCTCGACCAGATCTATTCTGGGTCGATTATTTTCGTACTTTTTCGACCTGAGATCGTCGTGGACGCCTATATAAGTCCATAGGACGCCCCCAAAGTTGCTAGAGACCACGTTTAAGATAAACCTTAGTTTTTAGTTGTTTGCTATGCAAAACTATTGAATCCATACACCATATTGCTTGATATTGTGTAGATCTGAAAGTCTTGTGTGATCTGCTGTTCCATTGGGAATTAGAAGGTTGCAACTTACCGCTTCGTGGTCGGCGGCTACGTGCGCAAGTGTGTGGAGTTGCCAATATCTTGAAGGGCTGAGAGCTGTTGCATTGGCGACAGGGACCAATCGAGAGATCTCGTTGCGTCATACAAATTATCATCCACTATATCGTCGTGTTCCTCCGCTGCTATCACCCCGTGATCATCATCACCACTGTTGCTTACTGAGAAGATCGGGCCACCCCGTATCATCTTGGTATCAGATTCTCGGGTTCCCTCGGTAAGCCATCCACAATCCACCCCATAGTTGAGTTGTGAGTGTTTCCTATCCAGAAAAAGCCATAAAAAGTTAGGGTTAGTGTTTGTCATAGCCTTAGATTGCACTAATTTCGAGTTTTAGTTGCTTTTCGTAGTTGTTTTTGCGTATCTTTTTCTTCCATCTAGTATTGTTAGGGTTTGAGTCTATTATCATCTAGTTTCAGTTATTCCGAGTCCACATAGTGTACAGTGTGCTTGTTCCCAACCATAGACACAGCCTATCGATATAAGTGACTAGGAACTAACCCAGAAGAGACTAGTTTTACCGCTCGACAGGCTGCTCATTAGGGTTTTGGTGCTTTGCATATCTTGTTGGCCGTGTTATTAAGGAGTTGTGTCATAAAATCAAAAAAAAAAGAGAAAATAGAAAAGAAGCAAAACGAGCTACATAGCTGCGTTACAAAAAGAAAATACAAAAAGAAAAGTGAAGTGCTAGTAGAATCAAGCGAAGGCCTAAGTTTTCTTTACTGCACCTGTAGTTGAGCAATCTTGTGCCTGTTTCGTTGAGCTTTGCTAGTGTCTCTCGAGCGCATTGCAACCTTTCCTCCATATAGTTGCATTGCCACATTTATCGCCTTGAGTGAGTATCTTTGGTTGTCTACGGTCAGCGCTAGAGCTTGTTATTGGTGCAAATAGGTAGCCTACCTACAGCCCCACATATACCCTGCTTTGCTGTGTGATTGTTCTATACCCTTGATATTCGCTTCGCTATATCAGTGCACTAGTTGTTACTACAAGTGGTAAGCAACACTAATTTACTTTGGAACGGTAAGATTTCCTTTTCTTATCAGTTTTGAGTGAGTTGTGAGGGTACCAGCATATATATTTTGATTTAGTGCACTAACCTACTAATCATGTCTGCTAGTGATCAAAAAATTGTTAACCAGGAAAACAAGAATTCTGCAGATATCATCACATGGAGGGAGTATGAAGCTCTTCGTAATGAGATGCGACGTGAATTCCGCACTCCCATTGATGAGCTTAAGGGAACGGTCCAAGGGCTCTCCCAGAAGTTGGATACTACATGTGAGACCGTCACTACAATGAAAGATCAAATGATGGATATACAGCGCAAATATGCGCCTAGCTATTGAGAATTTGACCCAACAACAACAAGAAGATGACGATGATCATGACCTTCAAGATAACGCACGCAATGCTCGTGGTGCGCCACGTGGTAATCGTCTTCGAGGTTGGGCTCCACTTGGCCGCAATGGTCGTGGACATGATGAGGAAGATGAATTGGGTAAGCCCAAGTTTTCTATACCCAAGTTTGAAGGAGGAGCTGATGTTGAAGAATACCTCACTTGGGAGCTAAAGACTGAGAAGTTATGGGGTTTACATCCACATTACACTGAAGATAGGAAGATAAAACTTGCTTCTTACGAATTTGATGGTTATGCTTTGCATTGGTGGGATCGATTTGTTCGTGCTCGCGAAGAAGATGGTAAACCGCCTATTCTCACATGGCGTGCTATGAAGGCGGCAATGACTGAGCGTTTTGTGCCCACAAATTATTTGCGCAATATATTTGATAAGTTGACCCTATTGAGACAAGGTGTGAAGACTGTTGATGAATACTACATGGAGATGGAGATGCTCATGCAGCGTGGCCGTGTCAATGAATCCCTTGAGATGACAATGACTCGTTTTCTCAATGGTTTGAAGTATGATATCAAAGGCATTGTTCGTCATTACAACTACACCACTATGAATGAGTTGCTACATCATGCAAGAGAAGCTGAATCACAGTTGGCTGACGAAGCAAAGATTAAAGGACGAGTTTCAGGAGCTGGGCGCTACACGCCTCGCGCGCCCTCTACTACGGCGCCGGCACCATCGACGCGCTCCGCCCCTTACTCTACTCCGCCTAGCAAGCCGGTCTCCAATCTGCTGCAAGTACGAGTGGCTCTAACATGTCTACTGCGCGCAATCGTGATATGGCTTGTCATACATGTGGTGGCAATGGTCACTTCAAGAGAGATTGTCCTAACCGTAATGTCATGATTATCAATGAGGACAATGAGTATGAGACTGGAGATGATGTTGATCCTAATGCTCCAGAAGATGATGACTATGACACTGATGGTGAAGATGCATATCCGTCTGATGCTCGCACCATTGTTGTGTCGCAGCGTGCTCTTAATGTATTGCCTAGTGCATCTACTCAGCGCTGCAATTTGTTCCAGACAAAGGCTTTAGTTGGTCCTGACAAGGCTTGCAAGGTCATTATTGATGGCGGGAGTTGCCGCAATTTAGCAAGCAAGGAGTTGTGTACCAAGCTGAAGTTGAAGTATCTACCGCACCCGCATCCATACTATATTCAGTGGTTGAGCGACAATGGTGAGATGAAGGTAAACCACATGGTGCGTGTTGAATTTGCTATTGGACCGTATAAGGATGCCATTGATTTTGATGTGGTTCCTATGACGGTGTGTCACCTACTATTGGGTCGGTCATGGCTCTATGACCGTTCTGTGCAACACAATGGCCGTGCTGATACATATCACTTGGAGTTCAAGGGCAAGAAAATTAACTTACAGCCTATGTCACCACAGCAAATTATCAATGATTCTCGTCAGAAGATTGAAGTAACTTGGAGGATGCATCTATAGATAGGCGAGAGAATTGTAATGTCATGAGTGATATAACGAAAAGTGAGAGAGTGAATTCCTTAGTCTCATTAGCCACCAAAGAAGACATGAGAGAATTTAGTGAGGATCCTTCGGCCATGCCTCTTGTGCTCTTGTCAGGGGTATGGTTTTGGTTTCTAACGACATGACCCCTCTTCCTCTTGGTGTTTCTAATGTTTTGCAGGAATTTGGCGACGTGTTTCCGGAAGAGGTACCCGCAGGACTTCCACCATTGCGAGGTATTGAGCACCAAATCGACTTGATTCCCGGAGCTTTGCTACCCAATCGGGCACCATATAGAACGAACCCCGAAGAGACGAAGGAGATACAGAAGCAAGTACAAGCGCTACTCGACAAAGGTTATATCCGCATAAGCCTTAGTCCTTGTGTTGTTCCTGTTATTTTTGTTCCTAAGAAAGATGGTACATGGCGTATGTGCGTAGATTGTAGAGCTATAAACAACATTACTATTCGATATCGTCATCCTATTCCCCGTTTAGAGGATATGCTAGATGAATTGAGTGGTGCTGCTTTGTTTTCTAAAATTGATTTGCGTAGTGGTTATCATCAAATTAGGATAAAAGAAGGGGATGGGTGGAAAACTGCCTTTAAAACAAAATTTGGTTTATATGAGTGGTTTGTAATGCCTTTTGGTTTAACTAATGCACCTAGCACTTTCATGAGACTGATGAACCATGTTTTGCGTGAATTTATTGGCAAGTTTGTGGTTGTGTACTTTGATGACATATTAATCTACAGCCGCAATGAATCTGATCATACTATACATATTCGACATGTTTTGCAAGCGTTGCGTGATAATAAACTCTATGGTAATCTTGAGAAAGTGCACATTTTGCAAAGAAAAGGTCATATTTCTGGGTTATGTTGTCTCTAAGCATGGAATAGAAGTAGATGTGTCTAAAATTGAAGCTATTCAAAATTGGCCTACTCCCATGAATATGAGTCAAGTAAGAAGTTTTCATGGTCTAGCTGGGTTTTATAGAAGATTTGTGCGCAACTTTAGTACTATTGTTGCACCTTTGAATGACTTGACTAAAAAGGGTGTTATATTTGAGTGGGGCGCAGCCCAAGATCATGCTTTTGATCAACCTGAGAGATTGTTAACTTCTGCACCGTTGCTTGCACTTCCTGATTTCAATAAGCAATTTGAGATTGAATGTGATGCTAATGGTATTGGAATTGGTGGTGTGTTGATGCAAGAGGGTCGTCCAATTGCATATTTTTCTGAGAAACTTTCTGGTGCTAAGTTGAACTATCCTATATATGATAAAGAATTGTATGCTTTAATTAGAGTTCTTGAGGTTTGGCAACATTACTTGTGGCCAAAAGAATTTATCATACATTATGATCATGAAGCTTTAAAATACCTGAAAGCTCAGTCTACTTTGCATAAGCGTCTTGCTAAGTGGGTTGAGTTCGTTGAGTCTTTTCCATACATTATTAAGCATAAGAAGGGAAAAGATAATATTGTTGCTGATGCTCTATCTAGGAAGAATATGCTATTAACTCAACTTGATGTTAAAATTTCTAGATTAGAGGTGCTATGTGATTTGTATGCTACTGATCATGATTTTCCTGAACCATATCGCTTATGTGCTCTTGGTAAAGCATGAGAAAATATCACATACATGATGGGTTCTTGTTTCGAGCTAACAAACTATGTGTTCCAGAATCGTCTGTGCGTTTGCTCTTATTGCAGAAATCTCATGCTGGAGGTTTGATGGGTCACTTTGGGCGTGAGAAGACGGTACTCATGCTCGCTGACCACTTTTATTGGCCAAAGATGAGGCGGGACGTGGACAGGTATGTGAAGAGGTGCATTACTTGCAACAAGTCCAAGTCCAAGCTGAAGCCTCACGGTTTGTATACTCCGTTACCGGCACCTACTACACCTTGGGAGGATATTAGTATGGATTTTGTGTTGGGTTTTCCGCGTACTAAGAGAGGCCATGATTCTATATTTGTGGTAGTGGACAGATTTTCTAAAATGTGACACTTTATTGCCTGCCACAAGAGCGACGATGTGTCGCATATTGCTAACCTGTTTTTCAGGGAGGTTGTACGATTACATGGAGTCCCGAAGACAATTGTTTCTGATCGTGACGTGAAGTTTATGAACTACTTCTGGAAGACGTTGTGGAGAAAGCTGGGGACGAAGCTACTGTTCAGTACTACTTGTCATCCCCAAACTGATGGTCAAACTGAAGTGGTGAATCGCACATTGTCACAACTGTTGAGATCCATGATCAAGAAGAACCTGAAGGAGTGGGAAGATTGTTTGCCGCATGTGGAGTTTGCTTATAACAGGGCGGTACATTCTACCACAGAGCTGTGTCCTTTTGAGGTGGTGTATGGTTTCAAACCCATTACTCTGCTTGATTTGTTGCCTTTACCCATACATGAGAGAGTTAATATGGAGGCATCCAAGAGGGCAGATTTTGTACGGAAGATACATGTGAAGACTAAAGAGTTGATCGAGAAGAAAGGCAAGAGCAATGCTGTAAGAATGAACAAGAAGCATAAAGAGATGTTGTTCAAGCCTGGTGATATGGTCTGGGTACATTTTCGCAAGGATAGGTTCCCGAAGCTGCGGAACTCTAAGTTGAAGCCTCGTGGTGCTGGTCCTTACAAAGTGTTTGCCAAGATCAATGATAATGCATACTCAATAGATCTTCCAGTTGATGAATTTGGTGTCAGTAATTCTTTCAATGTTGCTGATTTGACACCATATGACGGAGAAGACCTTGGAGCGTCGAGGTCGACGCCTTTTGAAGGGGGGGAGATGATGAGGACATCCCTACCTCACTACTACCTCCGTCATTACAAGAAGATGATCCTGCTGTGAAGCTCAAGTCCGATGAAGTCAGGATTGGACCAATGACACGAGCTCGTGCGAAGCTACTTAAACAACAGGTGAATTTGTTCCTAAACGATACTTTGATTGATGAGAACTTTATACTACCTAAGTGCTATTACTTATGTATGATTAGGTATGAGGAGGGAGCAAGCATCGCACGAGGAGGAGAGGAGCAGCTGGACCATAAGATGGACGTGAAGCTGTACATGGAGCTGGACATGAAGACATCCTGATGAGGACATCCCTACCTCACTACCACCTCCGTCATTGCCAAATGAAGATGAACCTGCTGTGAAGCTCAAGTCCAATGAAGTTCAGATTAGACCAATTACAAGGGCTCGTGCGAAGCTACTTAAACAACAGGTGAACTTGTTTCTAAACGATACTTTGATTGATGAGAACTTTATACTACCTAAGTCATGTTACTTATGTATCCTCAGGTATCAAGAGGAGACGAGCATCGCACGAGGAGTAGAGGAGCAGCTGGACGTGAAGACGGACGTCAAGATGGACGTGAAGCTGGACATGGAGCTGGACATGAAGATATCTCATGGACGCGCGAGGGAGGAGCGGGAGGCACGCGCGAGAAGAGAAGAAGTCATCCAGGCCGGCCCAGCGCCCGGTCACACCGGCCGCCAGACCGGCGCGCTCGGTCCCTGGCCCGGTTCAACCGGGCGGCACGCCGGATCCACCCCGGCGCCAACCGGGCGTCGTACTGGGGCCAACCGGAAGGGCATCTGCGACACTTCCGGTTGCCGCCCGGTCCCTGGCCCAGTCTAGACCGGCCAGCCCGGCCCAGCACCCGGTCAACCGGGTTCCAGACCGGCCAGCCCGGCCCAGCACCCGGTCAACCGGATTCCAGACCGGCCTAGTCCGAGTCTGTCGCGACCAAATCTATTCTGGGTCGGTTATTCTTGTATCTTTTCGACCAGAAGTCGTCCCGGACGCCTACATAAGTGACCAGGACACCCCCCTAGCTGCTTTAGACCACGTGTAAGATAAACCCTAGCAATTAGTTGTTTGCTCTGCAAAACTATTGAATTCCCTACACCATATTGCTTGATATTGTGTAGATCCTGATAAAGTCTTGTGTGATCTGCTGTTCCATTGGGAATTAGAAGGTTGCAACTTACCGCTTCGTGGTCGGCGGCTACGTGCACAAGTGTGTGGAGTTGCGAATATCTTGCAGGGTTGAGAGCTGTTGCATTGGCGACAGGGACCAATCGAGAGATCTCGTTGCGTCATACAATTATCAACCACTACATCGTCGTGTTCCTCCGCTGTTATCACCCCGTGATCATCATCACCACCGTTGCTTACTGAGAAGATCGGGCCACCCCGTATCATCTTGGTATCAGATTCTCGGGTTCCCTCGGTAAGCCATCTACAATCCACCCCATAGTTGAGCTGTGAGTGTTTCCTATCCAGAAAAAGCCATAAAAAGTTAGGGTTAGTGTTTGTCATAGCCTTAGATTGCACTAATATCGAGTTTTAGTTGCTTTTCGTAGTTGTTTTTGCGTATCTTTTTCTTCCATCTAGTATTGTTAGGGTTTGAGTCTCTATTATCATCTAGTTTCAGTTATTCCGAGTCCACATAGCGTACAGTGTGCTTGTTCCCAACCATAGACACAGCCTATCGATATAAGTGACTAGGAACTAACCCAGAAGAGACTAGTTTTACCGCTCGACAGGCTGCTCATTAGGGTTTTGGTGCTTTGCATATCTTGTTGGCCGTGTTATTAAGGAGTTGTGTCATAAAATCAAAAAAAAAGAGAGAAAATAGAAAAGAAGCAAAAAGAGCTACATAGCTGCGTTACAAAAAGAAAATACAAAAAGAAAAGTGAAGTGCTAGTAGAATCAAGCGAAGGCCTAAGTTTTCTTTACTGCACCTGTAGTTGAGCAATCTTGTGCCTGTTTCGTTGAGCTTTGCTAGTGTCTCTCGAGCGCATTGCAACCTTTCCTCCATATAGTTGCATTGCCACATTTATCGCCTTGAGTGAGTATCTTTGGTTGTCTACGGTCAGCGCTAGAGCTTGTTATTGGTGCAAATAGGTAGCCTACCTACAGCCCCACATATACCCTGCTTTGTTGTGTGATTGTTCTATACTCTTGATATTCGCTTCGCTACATCAGTGCACTAGTTGTTACTACAAGTGGTAAGCAACACTAATTTACTTTGGAACGGGAAGATTTCCTTTTCTCATCAGTTTTGAGTGAGTTGTGAGGGTACCACCATATATATTTTGATTTAGTGCACTAACCTACTAATCATGTGTGCTAGTGATCAAAAAATTGTTAACCAGGAAAACAAGAATTCTGCAGATATCATCACATGGAGGGAGTATGAAGCTCTTCGTAATGAGATGCGACGTGAATTCCGCACTCCCATTGATGAGCTTAAGGGAACGGTCCAAGGGCTCTCCCAGAAATTGGATACTACATGTGAGACCGTCACTAC
This sequence comes from Lolium perenne, assembly GCF_019359855.2. Lineage (NCBI taxonomy): Eukaryota > Viridiplantae > Streptophyta > Magnoliopsida > Poales > Poaceae > Lolium > Lolium perenne. The sequence continues at coordinate 163,554,278 of NC_067245.2, read as the reverse complement.
AATGAAAGATCAAATGATGGATATATAGCGCAGATATGCGCCTAGCTATTGAGAATTTGACCCAACAACAACAAGAAGATGACGATGATCCTGACCTTCAAGATGACGCACGCAATGCTCGTGGTGTGCCACGTGGTAATCGTCCTCGAGGTTGGGCTCCACTTGGCCGCAATGGTCGTGGACATGACGAGGAAGATGGATTGGGTAAGCCCAAGTTTTCTATACCCAAGTTTGAAGGAGGAGCTGATGTTGAAGAATACCTCACTTGGGAGCTAAAGATTGAGAAGTTATGGGGTTTACATCCACATTACACTGAAGATAGGAAGATAAAACTTGCTTCTTCCGAATTTGATGGTTATGCTTTGCGTTGGTGGGATCGATTTGTTCGTGCTCACGAAGAAGATGGTAAACCGCCTATTCTCACATGGCGTGCTATGAAGGCGGCAATGACTGAGCATTTTGAGCCCACAAATTATTTGCGCAATATATTTGATAAGTTGACCCTATTGAGATAAGGTGTGACGACTGTTGATGAATACTACATGGAGATGGAGATGCTCATGCAGCGTGGCCGTGTCAATGAATCCCTTGAGATGACAATGACTCGTTTTCTCAATGGTTTGAAGTATGATATCAAAGGCATTGTTCGTCATTACAATTACACCACTATGAATGAGTTGCTACATCATGCAAGAGAAGCTGGATCACAGTTGGCTGACGAAGCAAAGATTAAAGGACGAGTTTTAGGAGCTGGGCGCTACACGCCTCGCGTGCCCTCTACTACGGCGCCGGCACCATCGACGCGCTCCACCCCTTACTCTACTCCGCCTAGCAAGCCGGTCTCCAATGTGTCTAACACAAAGAAGTCCTAATCTGCTGCAAGTACGAGTGGCTCTAACATGTCTACTGCGCGCAATCGTGATATGGCTTGTCATACATGTGGTGGCAAAGGTCACTTCAAGAGAGATTGTCCTAACCGTAAAGTCATGATTATCAATGAGGACAATGAGTATGAGACTGGAGATGATGTTGATCCTAATGCTCCAGAAGATGATGACTATGACACTGATGGTGAAGATGCATATCCGTCTGATGCTCGCACCATTGTTGTGTCGCAGTGTGCTCTTAATGTATTGCCTAATGCATCTACTCAGCGCTGCAATTTGTTCCAGACAAAGGCTTTAGTTGGTCCTGACAAGGCTTGCAAGGTCATTATTGATGGCGGGAGTTGCCGCAATTTAGCAAGCAAGGAGTTGTGTACCAAGCTGAAGTTGAAGTATCTACCGCACCCGCTGACGTGGGCATTACCCTTTGGGTAACCGACATTGCCCTATCCTGTATTGATTAGTTGGAGGCCCATGAAGACACCTGGAGGCAAGATGGGCCACCTGGGCAGCGCACCAGAGGAATCCTTGGCGGGCAAGACAAGGAAGCGGCCAAACAAGGAAATATTAGATCTAAAGCTGTTGTAAACCTAGTCGTACTTGGCTAGACCTCTTGAGACCTGGCCTCCTATATAAAGGCCAGGAGAGGGGCTGCCGAGGGACAGAACCAATCGTAGCAATACTAGCCACCAGAAAGACCAGAGCTAGGTCACCGTAGCACTTAGCCTCTCGACGAGATACTCAGCCGAACTATTCGGCACCCCATTGTAACCCATTATCTGTTATCACCAGAATTTGACCAAGTCAGAGGTGGGCCGCGATCAAGATGGACTTGAAGAATATACATGGAAGAAATACGTGAATCGGCCTATTATGCAAAGTTTGGGCTAGTTGGCCCGTGTATCTGTAATATAGTAGATTACGTGTCGGTTAGTTAGAGTTTGTCTCGTGCACGGTGGGGATTATTCCCACGTTAGAAAGTCCCCTGGACTATAAATATGTATCTAGGGTTTATGGAATAAACAACAACCAACGTTCACCACAAATCAATCTCGGCGCATCGCCAACTCCTTCGTCTCGAGGGTTTCTTTCCGGTAAGCATCATGCTGCCTAGATCGCATCTTGCGATCTAGGCAGCACAAGCTTATTTCATTGTTCATGCGTTGCTCGTACTGAAGCCTTTTTGATGGCGAGCAACGTAGTTATCTTAGATGTGTTAGGGTTAGCATTGTTCTTCGTATCATATGCTATCGTAGTGCAACCCTTATACATCTAGCCGCCCTTACACCTATCTTAGGTGTAGGGGCGGCACCCCGCTTGATCATTATTTAGTAGATCCGATCCGTTACGGTTGCTCCTTGTTCTTCAAGGATTAGTTTAATATCTGCAATAGTTAGGCCTTACAAAGGGTTGGAGGATCCAGCGACGCGTAGGGTGTCGTTTGCTAGCCCTAGACAGGATGTTCCGAGGATCAACCTCGTGTTGGTTTTTAGGCCTTGTCTAGGATCGGCTTACGATCACCGTGCGTGACCGCGAGGCCCAATCGTGAGTAGGATGATCCGATTATGCGGTGAAAACCCTAAATCTTCGTAGATTGCTTTAGCTTTATTCTGATCAAGCAGGACCACCATATATTCGTACACCTCGTGCGAATCATGGGTGGATCGGCTCCTTGAGCCGATTCACAGGATAACCTGAGAGCCGACCGAGGCTCGTATTTAATGTTTACGTGTATGCCATGCAGGAAACTAAGCGAGGCATCTCCATCACCTTCCTGACCAGGTATAGGTCAGGTGGCACGCCCTTGCACCAGCATCGGACGTGCGTACCAGAGGCTTTGCGGGCCGTCGCTCGGAGGGACCAGGGCCAGCCGCAGCCCTAAGTTGTTCCCGGCTCTACTGTGTTGCCCGTCGCTGCTCGCCAGTGGGTTTCTGACCGCAACACATTCTGGCACGCCCGGTGGGACGATCTTCGACATCAACCACATCGCCATCTACATCTGAGATGGTGGATGGCACCCCAGTCACGTACGAGGATCTGACCGACGAGCTCAAGAAGAAGTATGACGAGGTCAAAGCAATCCTCGAAGCCGACCTCATCGGCTCTTTTCACAGAACCCGTTCACATGGCATCAGGTGGAAGGGGTTCTCGCCTGATGGTGCGCTCGATGGGATAGACCTGTCTGCCCCGTCAGAAGAACGCACCAGGTCCCTACGTCAGGAGATCAACTACATGGTGGCTCACTCGCTGCACCGCCACTCTGAGAACCTGGTGAACACTTTGGAGCGTGTCGCTCTCCGGGTGATCCAGGAGATCATGAGGCACCAGTACTCTCCGTCAGGACCAGCTCTCGGGACACACCAAGGAGAGATGCCACTCCAGTCCCGTCCACCGCTGCCATTTGCGTTGGCAGCACCAGAAGTGCCGAATTCACCGGCATTCGTCGTCTACAAGATCGGTGGTGACCCTAGTGACTGCCAGTTCTTGCATGAGGCGCCTAAGGAGATCCCTCACGGGTACATGTGCACATACGTGCAGGCTAGAATCGGGCGCTCACAAACCAGGCCGCAACATCAGGGACTTCTGGGAAAGCAGGAGGAACGTCAGCGACAGATCTTGAGAAGCAGACGTGGCTAGCTAAATATGCCACCCCGACGAACCTCCAGAGCCCAGCTCCTGCAGTTGGCTCAGAGCTGGAAAAGCAAGCATGGCTGGCTAAGTACGCCACCCCGGCGAATCTTCAGAGTTCGACTCCTGCAGCCAGCACCGCGGATCAAATCAGTACTATACTGAGAGATCAGTTCGGCATGGTGCCGAAAAGGAGGACAATCGGCTATTCCAAGCCGTACCCCGATGAGTACGAGTTGGTCCCGCTACCACCCAAGTATCGGCTCCCTGATTTCTCCAAATTCAGTGGATCAGATGGTTCCAGCTCCATCGAGCATGTGAGCCGATATTTGGCACAGCTAGGAACGGCCTCAGCGTCGGATCCACTACGCGTGAGGTTCTTCGCACAGTCCCTCACAGGATCGGCTTTCGGGTGGTACACTTCGTTGCCACCGGACTCGATCCGGACTTGGAAGCAGTTGGAAGAGCAGTTCCACATGCAGTTTCACTCAGAAGCTTCCGAGGCCGGCATTGCCGATCTAGCACAAATACGTCAGAAGCGTGGAGAAACCGTGGCAGAATACATCCAGCGCTTCAGAAATATGAGGAACCGATGTTATTCGGCTCGTGTGACTGAAAAAGAAGCAGTCGAGTTGGCAGTGGTGGGCCTTGCCTCACAAATCAAGGATATGGCCTCCCAAGCAGACTACCCTTCACTGGCGCACATGGTGCAGAAACTGTTAGCATATGAACAGCGCCATCCGGACTTGTACCAGGACAAATTCAAGCGTGCGGTAGTCCTGGTTGAGGCAGATGAAGACGAAGGCTCTGCGGGAGATCAAGAGGTAGCAGTGGCTGAATGGACTCGGGGGGCAACCCCCATGTCCTGCAAATGGGTAAAGCCACCAGGTCCGCCCAGAGGGTTCGATTTTGACGTGACTAAAACGGAGCAAATCTTCGACCTCCTACTCAAGGAAAAGCAGTTGAAGATACCCGAAGGCCTCAAAATCCCCACGGTACAGGAGCTGAACGGAAAGCCATACTGCAAGTGGCATAACTCGGTCTCCCATGCCACCAACGACTGCAGGGTGTGGCGTCAGCAGATCCAAATGGCGATAGAACAAGGACGTCTGATTTTTAACCAGTACGCCATGAAGGTCGACACCCACCCCTTCCCCGCCGTTAACATGGTGGAGTGCACTTACCCTGAAGGTTGCCAGCCAGGATCCTCGTTCAGTATCAACATGGTAGGACCTGGGCACCACTCTGGCAAGGATGGAGATGAGGGCAGCTGCTCTCGTAGCAAGGACACAGAGGAGGCCGCTCCACGCGATCGGCTCCGTCACGATGGCAAGCGCTACGTCACAGAGGGAGAAGTAAAGAACATAAGATATCAGCGACCTCTCTCTGATCACCTCCTCAATAAGTATGTGAGTCAATATAGCCAACGCCGACGATCCAGCAACGATGATGATAGAGACCGTCTGGCTAGGGACGCCAGGAGACATCGTCGGCGTGATCGCGATGAGGAGGAGTACGAGCGCCGTGCCAAGGAAGAATCGAGGGAGCAGGACGACGAAGATAGGCACTGGGACTGTCCCTTCTTCAGACACTGCTGGGATTCAGGAATGAGCCGATTGCCTACAATCGGCAATTGCCCAGAATGTAACCAGAAGAAGAAGGAGGCGGCCAACGTGTCCGTGTTCCAACGCTTAGGGCCTCTCCCACCTCGAAGCAAACGCGCTGAGTCCCCTCGGGTGGAAGATCTCGAGGATTCGGAAGACGAAGAAGAAGACAGGTACCACCGACCAAGGTGGTGCCCTGATGGACTCAGCCGTTCCCAAAAGCGTAGGGTTCAGCGATTGCGCGGCTTGGAGGAAGCCGAAAGGTTATACCTGCACACGCTACGGAAGGCGCGGCCTGATCTGGCCGCGAAAATTCAGCGAACCCTAGATGAAGAGGGTCGACCACAAAAGATGGTGTGGCGCCCCAAGCAAAGGAAAGCCGATGATGAAACATCGGCTGGCACAAACATGGTGTTCATCCTTCCTTCGGAGTTCAGTGCTCCAGGATTAGACGAGGCACCTGTGGCACAACTTGACTGCGGCCCACGGCCGGTTATCTTTGAGAAGCCACGAGAAAGAAGCTACAGACATCTGAAGGCCCTGTACTTGAGAGGTTATATCGATGGGAGGCCTATCAACAAGATGCTGGTGGACACCGGGGTGGCAGTCAACATTATGCCATACTCTATGCTACGTCGGTTGGGACGCTCTAGCTCGGATCTGATCAAGACCAACGTGACATTGAGCGATTTCAACGGCCAAGCGTCTGACGCACAAGGTGTTCTGAACGTGGATCTGACCGTAGGAAGGAAAACCATCCCTACGACGTTCTTCATCGTCGATAGCAAGAGCACCTATGCTGTTCTGCTAGGGAGAGATTGGATCCACGCCAACTGTTGCATTCCCTCCACGATGCACCAATGTGTAATACAGTGGGACGGAGATGAGGTAGAGGTCGTCCAGGCCGATGACTCAGCCGAGATTTCAACGGCTGGCATGAATGCTTGGGAAGCAGCAGGCCAAGAGCCACTCTCAGGTATCAATTTGGACGACTGCGAGCGCATCGACGTGACGAAGGGCAGGGTTAGGCTGGTCTTATCCACTGGCCTGACCGTGTAGCAAGAACAGACCGATGAGCAAACGTGGCGAGGCCGATCCTTGGGATCGGCCCCAAAGATCTATGAAGGAACATCACAAAACCTTCATTTGAGCGAGTCAATATGGAGGCCGATTCCAGCAATCGGCCAAAATTTATCCTCACCACATGTTCTGCTGGTGTTCAACATCGATCTACTGGGCAGCGGTTTTACGTCGGCTGATGAGTTAGAAAAAATCAACATTGGTCCTACCAGAGCCGACGTACAAATACATGTGCCTTGGTTAACTACAGAGCCGATATCTGCAGTTCCCTGACAGATTCGGCTCGGGGGGCACCTAATCAGATGAACATGTGCAGATGAACATGTGTGCAGTGAAATATTGGGGGCCGATTAGAAAAAATCGGCCAGTAAAAAAAAAGGCATCACGATATACAGCCGATGCAAGGACATCGACTTTAGAACTAAGAAACGAAGCCGATGCGCAGCCATCGACTCTAGTACAATTACACAAGACCTACCGACTATGTGCTCAAGGCCCAGATTTTCGCCGAGATGGTTCAGTTCGGCTTCAAGAGCTTCTGTTTCCTTGAAGGGAATGTACAATGAGAGCAGCCTCGGCTGCAATGAGCCGACAACCCGAGGCTGCAATGAGCCGACAACCCTTTGCACCAGTTCAGCAGTAACATCAGTTTGGCATGCAAGGCAGCCTCTTTCTCATTAAGCTGTTGGTGTTTCATCTACAACATCGGCGTTCAGTGGAAGAAGGCTGATCAATGGGGGCAAGTTTGGCTGACTCTTCATGGTGGCTATCTCGGATTACCAGATTACCTGAGGTCAGAGCCTTTTTGTTTGACCTGTGCATCCTCGCCGGTATTCTCGCCTTGATTAAGGCTCGGGGGGCAGCTCGCCCTGAAAAATCTTTGCTCTGGAGAGCCGATTTTGTTGGAATCGGCCGGTCCTGCATTATAACTCGGAAGCCGACGGTGACACAGTTGGCTGATTCATTACTGTTCTCGCCTTGGATGAGGCTTGGGGGGCGACTCGCCCGAAAGGTTCTTGGCTCTTGGGAGCCAATTAGGTTGGAATCGGCTGACCCTCCATCATAATCTTCTCTGAAAGCGGTGAGTTGTTGCAGAAGAAGACTGCTAAAGCTACGGAGAGGAGCCGGAAAGGGGAGCCGTCGTCTTTTACAGGGTTTAGACCGTCCTGTTGCTGCAAGAAAAGGAAAGAGACTGAATTTTCAAAATAGCCGATGAATAGTCATCGGCTATAGGATTGCGAAACATTATGATCAGGTATCAAATCACAGTCTGAATTTGAGATGTGCTTGACTGACGGTCTAATCGATATCTGAGTCCGGCTTCATGGGCGTCTAAAGGGAAAAAATCCGATACGTTGCTATCGGTCTTGGTGTGGCAAGCGGAAGGATTGAAATTGGATTAATTGAAAGATAAATTGGAAGAACAATTCTCATTAATTCAAAGGAGCGGCTTTACAAGAAAGAGCCGATGGCTCTCAAAAGGGGGATCTGGTGCCTAGTGCACTGCTACTACTAGTCCTACTCTACTAGTCATCGCTGTCCTCATCGTCGCCGTTGTCGATGCCGTCGGCGCTGCTCCCAGGAAGTTCCTCGTCGCTGCTGCCCCAGCCCTCGGCCGGAGCTTCTTCTTCCTCGTCATCATCATCATCCTCGCTGTCCGCCCAAGAGCGGAAGCGCTTTGTCGGCGGGTATCCGATGGAGGAGGAGGATTCATCCTCCTCCTCGTCCTCCTCGTCATCATCATCGTCTTCGCTGTCCGCCCAAGCGCGGAATCGCTTTGCCGGCGGATGCTTAGCGGGGGAGGAGGAATCATCCTCCTTCTTTTCCTCTTCTTCCTCTACTTCTTCTTCTTCCTCCTTCCCGTCGGAGGAGGTGGGTTTCACCCAAGGATGGAGGTCGTCCTCGCTTTCACTTATCAGCTCCCCTTCGATGAGGAACTTGAGGTCGTCTTCCCCATCGGTCAGAGGCAGGTCGCCATCTGACCCGACGAATGCTTTGGGTGGACCGTCTGGCACATGGTCGAAGTTCCACTCCGGCTCGCTTGAGGAGAAAGACTGGAGGGAGAGGCCGGAGGAGACAGAGGAAGAGGAAGACATTGCTACAGGGAAAGAGGGTTTTTTGGTGCCGATAGCTAGAACAGAGGTAGGGGATGAAGAGGGCTAATCAGTCGGCACGGTTAAATAATGAGGAGCCTAGTGGAGATTTAATGCCATTGCAGTTTCCGAGGAGGTGATGCTAAAGCTATCAGATTTTGCAGAGAAGTTGAGAAGACAAGGTGTCATGATGAAGGATACTGCAACGGTTCTGCTCTGCCACGACATGACCCGACGAAGGAAAAGCAGAGTGATTTTGGAATTATCAATTCCAAAACCAGGGGGGCATGTGTTATCACCAGAATTTCACCAAGTCAGAGGTGGGCCGCGATCAAGATGGACTTGAAGAATATACATGGAAGAAATACGTGAATCGGCCTATTATGCAAAGTTTGGGCTAGTTGGCCCGTGTATCTGTAATATAGTAGATTAAGTGTCGGTTAGTTAGAGTTTGTCTCGTGCACGGTGGGGATTATTCCCACGTTAGAAAGTCCCCTGGACTATAAATATGTATCTAGGGTTTATGGAATAAACAACAACCAACGTTCACCACAAATCAATCTCGGCGCATCGCCAACTCCTTCGTCTCGAGGGTTTCTTTCCGGTAAGCATCATGCTGCCTAGATCGCATCTTGCGATCTAGGCAGCACAAGCTTATTTCGTTGTGCATGCGTTGCTCGTACTGAAGCCTTTTTGATGGCGAGCAACGTAGTTATCTTAGATGTGTTAGGGTTAGCATTGTTCTTCGTATCATATGCTATCGTAGTGCAACCCTTATACATCTAGCCGCCCTTACACCTATCTTAGGTGTAGGGGCGGCACCCCGCTTGATCATTATTTAGTAGATCCGATCCGTTACGGTTGCTCCTTGTTCTTCAAGGATTAGTTTAATATCTACAATAGTTAGGCCTTACAAAGGGTTGGAGGATCCAGCGACGCGTAGGGTGTCGTTTGCTAGCCCTAGACAGGATGTTCCGAGGATCAACCTCGTGTTGGTTTTTAGGCCTTGTCTAGGATCGGCTTACGATCACCGTGCGTGACCGCGAGGCCCAATCGTGAGTAGGATGATCCGATTATGCGGTGAAAACCCTAAATCGTCATAGATTGCTTTAGCTTTATTCTGATCAAGCAGGACCACCATATATTCGTACACCTCGTGCGAATCATGGGTGGATCGGCTCCTTGAGCCGATTCACAAGATAACCTGAGAGCCGACCGAGGCTCGTATTTAATGTTTACGTGTATGCCATGCAGGAAACTAAGCGAGGCATCTCCATCACCTTCCTGACCAGGTATAGGTCAGGTGGCACGCCCTTGCACCAGCATCGGACGTGCGTACCAGAGGCTTTGCGGGCCGTCGCTCGGAGGGACCAGGGCCAGCCGCAGCCCTAAGTTGTTCCCGGCTCTACTGTGTTGCCCGTCGCTGCTCGCCAGTGGGTTTCTGACCGCAACATTATCATCATAATCAAGAACAGACAGGCAGGACGTAAGGGTTTTACCTCATTGAGGGCCCCGAACCTGGGTAAATCGCTCTCCTCGCTTGTCTGTGAACCGATGTCTCGTGTCAGCTTGCAGGATTCCGCTAACCCTAAGCCCCAAACGAAGGGCATTGCCGAGGAGTACCCTCGACAATTGGCGCCGTCTGTGGGAAGCCTGTCAGCACCAGGCAATTCATCGGCAGTACCAGTCACGTCCGCAGCGTTTGTACTAGAGTCGCCAACGCCAGCGGAACCAAGGGATCCAATCCGCTGCGGATCTTTCGAATTCGTGCCGCACCGCGAAGCGCCTCACTTGATCCCTGCAGGATCGACTGGCGATATGGATGCTACTTTCGGTGGTGTTCACTTCATCATCGACTCTGGAGGTTTCCTTCGCTTCCCCGGGGCCAGCGTATCCGGTCTAAAGGCCGCAGTCCCCGAAAGCATCCCTCCAGTGGCAACCCTAAGGATTCCATCTAGGAGCATACAAGAGAACCACCAAGGGGGTTTCGACGTCACAGCAGGACGAAGGAAAAGACGAAGGGACTCGAACCATGGGGAGGAAGGACGAACAGTACCTCACCTTAGGCAGGTCGAGCAAAGATACCACGATACATTATCAATCAAGGGACGCACCCGCTCGCCGTATCTATCGGCTACAGAGCAGCTCGAGGCACCATGTTACCTCCACTCTTACATCGATCCGAAGGACGGTCGAGAGAAGTCTAGTCACCTGCTAAGGAACTATCGACATTTTCTGGAGATTCGGCAGTTCTGCGATGATCTCAGAACCGAGGCCATATCAAGAGTTCATGCAATGGAGAGAAGGGCAAGATCTTACAGTTATGCACCAGAGCCGTACGTACCAGAGCCATACGTACCAGCAGGAGAGGATGAGCTTCAGGACGAGCGTACAGCAGAGGTGTTCCCCGAACCATGCGGTCAAGTCAATATGATCCACAAAACCAGCTTTTCGAAGAGAGAGATCAAGAAATTCTCCCGAGAAGTAAAGTACGCGGAGGTCGCCATGGTCGACACACCTGACTTCATCGACTGGTCAGATCAGAGTATTTCCTTCAGCAAGTCGGATCACCCGAAAGTCGTTCCGAGGCCTGGCCACGCAGCCCTTGTTCTCGAAGCGCAGATCGGAGGATACAATATGAGCAAAGTATTCATGGATGGAGGAAGCGGCCTGAACCTATTGTTCGCCAGCACCATGAGAGCAATGGGTTTAACAGTCGTTATGTTAAGAGAATCCGATATAGGATTTCACGGCATCATACCGACTCGACCCGCCTATTCTCTTGGAAAAACGTCATTGGACGTGGTCTTCGGCACGCCTAGCAATTTCAGGAAAGAGAAGATCGAGTTCGAAGTAGTCGACTGGGAGTCTCAGTATCACGCCATCCTCGGCAGGCCCGCGTTTGCCAAATTTATGGCCGTACCCCACTACGCATACCTGAAGTTGAAGATGCCAGGAAACAACGGGACCCCAATAATTATCCATGGAAGCTTTGCTCGATCGGACAACTGCGACCGGGAATTCCAGAAGATAGCCTCAAAGTTCGGAGTCAGGGAAGAGCTCAACGCAATTGACACCGTTACAGATCACACGCAAGCACCAGCCGACAATCGAAACGAGAGATCCCATGAGTTTGACGTTGCGAAGGAAGTTAAGAAGCTACAGGTGCACCCTACGGACCCGAAGAAAACGGTCAACACGTCGGCTGACCTTACTGGCGCATAGGAAGGCGCGCTCATCGAGTTCCTCCGTGAGCGCTGGGAGATATTTGCATGGGAACCATCCAACATGCCAGGTATCCCCAGGGAACTCGCTGAGCACGCCCTTAACGTTGATCCGACAGCCAAACCAGTGCAGCAGTCAATGCGTCGGTTTTCCGAACCAAAGAGAAGAGCAATTGGCGAAGAAATCAGTCGACTCCGTAAAGCAGGATTCATTCGGGAGCTCAAGGACGCCAAGTGGGTAGCTAACCCCGTCATGGTACCTAAGAAGGACACCACCGCTCTACGCATGTGCATCGACTACACCAGCCTTAATAAGCACTGCCCAAAAGACCACTTCCCGCTGCCTCGTATTGATCAGATAGTCGATTTTACAGCCGGATGCGATCGCCTCTCCTTCCTTGACGCATACTCCGGGTATAATCAGATCAAACTGAAGAAAGAAGACCAGGAGTTAACCGCGTTCTTCACCCCGCACGGTGTTTTCTGTTACAACGTCATGACCTTCGGGTTGAAAAATGCGGGAGCAACGTATCAACGTTGCATGCAGGCTTGCCTTGGGGAGCAGATTGGGAGGAACATCAAGGTTTACATCGACGACATTGTGGTGAAAATGAAGCATGCCGCCACCCTCATCGATGATTTTCGGGAAACCTTCGATAACTTGGACAAGTATAAAATTAAGTTGAATCCCAAAAAATGTTTCCTCGGAGTGCCAGGGGGACAAGTGCTTGGGTACTTTATTTCGGCCAGGGGGATTGAAGCTAACCCTTTGAAGATCAAAGCTATTCTCGACATGGAGCCGCCAAAGAATCTGCACCAAGTGCAGCAGTTGGCAGGGCGACTGGCAGCGCTTAGCAGGTTCATCGCCAAACTGGGAGAAAAAGCTTTGCCTTTCTATAACCTGATGAAAAAATCAGAAAAGTTCGAGTGGACCAAAGAAGCGCAAGAGTCCTTCGACAACCTGAAGAAAATCATGTCGACGTCCCCAGTCCTCGTCACCCCGCGCAAAAGGGAAAAGTTGCTTATGTACATAGCCGCAACAGCACAAGTCTTTAGCAGTGTTTTGGTTGTGGAACGGGAAGAGGCAGGACATGTCCACGGTGTTCAAAGGCCCGTCTACTACCTCAGTGAAGTACTTACACCCGCAAAACAGAGATATCCTCATCACCAGAAGCTGGCGTATGCAGTTTGGAAGTCTGCTCGAAGCTGCGTCACTATTTCACGGAGCACCCGATCGTCGTCGTAAGCGAACCGCCGTTGAAGAACATAATGACTAACCCAGAAGCCACAGGTCAGGTGTCTCAATGGGCCATCGAGATAGCGCCGCACGACATAACTTACGTTAACCGAACGGCGATAAAGTCTCAAATCCTCCCAGATTTTGTGGCAGATTGGATCCAGTCGCAGACGCCAGCAATGCCCGACATGTCGGGATCATGGACAATGTACTTTGACGGGTCAAAACGGAGCACAGGCGCGGGAGCAGGAGTGATATTGATATCACCACAGGGAGATAAGATGAAATACATACTACGTATGGACTTCCCCCTACCGACGAACAATGAAGCATAGTATGAAGCACTGCTGCACGGAATGAGGATGGCAAAAGCATGCGGGGCAACTCGCCTAGAAATCTATGGAGATTCAAACTTAGTGGTGCAGCAGTCAATGAACTTATGCGACGCGGTCAGCATCAACATGATCGCTTATCGACAGTTGTACCAAAATATGGAATCCAAGTTTGAGGGATGCGAGCTCAAACATATCGGCAGAGCCAGCAACGAAGAAGCCGATACTCTGGCAAATATAGGTTCCACGTGCTCCCTCATCCCAGACGGAGTTTTTTACGAAGTCATTACCCATCGATCGATAAAGGAGAAAGCTTCGGCACCTCCAAAACCATCGACTGCCGAACCAGCGGCGAGCCAGCAGCAAACTGTCGAAGAACCCTCACCATCATCAGCAGAGCAAGTCCTCTTCCTTGAGCCGCTATGGACCAAACCTTTACTAGCATACCTAACTAAGCAAGAGCTGCCAGAGGATTCTGTGGAAGCAAGGCGCATCGTCAGGCAGTCAAAGGCCTTCACCGTGATAAATAGCGAGCTTTACAAGCGCAGCATTTCGGGTGTCCTCCAAAGGTGTATCGCCATTGACGATGGAAAAGCACTACTGCGCGAGATACATGAAGGAACCTGCGGGCACCATGCAGGAAGCAGGGCCCTCGTAGCAAAAGCCTTCTGGGCAGGATTTTACTGGCCAACAGCAGTGTCAGATGCTCGAGACCTAGTCATGAAATGTGACCCCTGCCAGCGCTTTTCCCCAAAACTGCACTCCCCCGCAACAGACCTAATGACAATACCTCTAGCCTGGCCTTTTGCTCAGTGGGGACTCGACCAAGTTGGACCACTGCCGAGGTCGTCGCCTGGGGGGCACACGTATTTACTGGTCGCAGTCGACAAGTTCACCAAGTGGATCGAGGCTGTGCCCGTTTGGAACCAAAAGGCCGAAACAGCCGTCCAGTTTTTCAGAGGAATAACTTGTCGGTTCGGTATGCCCCATAGTATCATCACGGACAACGGATCTAACTTCGACTCCAAAGAATTTCGGAAGTTCTGCGACGATGGAGGAATCAAACTGAAATTTGCATCAGTTAGCCACCCACAAACCAATGGGCAGGTAGAAAGGATCAACGGTCTAATAGGGGATGGCCTCAAGAAACGCCTTACAGGCGCTGCTGGAGCCTGGGAAGAGGAGCTACCATCTGTGCTATGTAGCTTGCGCACTACGCCTAACAGGTCAACTCAGTACACCCCGTTTTTCTTGGTGCACGGTGACATAGGCATCCCCAATGGGCCTGCCGAAGATAGTACCCGGGGTTTACTGAAGGCCCACGACCCGAAGAATAAGAAGATTCGGAAGCCCAAGTTGATATTAAGGAAAGTTAGAATTGTATTAGAGATGATGTTTGTAATCTTACGGGATGAGTTGTAAATCGTCTCGGACTATGTAACTTGTACAACACGAATTCCTCGGCTCCACCTCCTATATAAGGGGGAGTCGAGGGACAAACAAAGCATCGAATCATTGTCTCTCAAACCCTAGTTTTTATAATCGTCGAGTACTTTTCGGCTGAAACCTTCGAGATCTACTTGCCCTCTACTTCCAACTAAACCCTAGTCTACAACCCGTAGGCATTGACAAGTTAATCCCTTGTCAATTGGCGCCGTCTGTGGGGATTAGAGGCGTCAAGGATCTGATCTTGATGGCACGTTCAAGATCGTCGACTTCGTCAACTGCAAGCAATGCAATGGATCGAGGTAAACAGATCGCAACTGGTCCTGTCGATTTTGTTCCTCACCCGCCCTCCCGTTTGGATGCATATGCGTATCTGGAGGAGCCTATGGAGATGACGTTCGGAAGGTTTCACTTTCGCGTCGAAAAAGAAGGAGCGTATCGTGTCGAAATTCCGATCTCGTCGGGATTGTCGGCGGTCGATTCCGATTTTTCGCACTCAACATCGTCGATCGAGTCGGGAGTGGAGGAAACTTCATCGCCACGCTTCATCAGCACTAGGGCAAGCGAAAAGCTCGCCAAGATCTTCAGCGACATGTCGTTTGAGTCATCTGCGGACTCTTATATAAGCGATGACTCAAGCAGTATCGACAGCTTCGACTTCATCGACAAGTCCGCCACAGTGGGCAAGGTCTTCACCAATCTTTATGATGGTGTCACCAAACCCAGCATAGATCTGAATACAAAGTACCATCAGATTTATGTCATCGGAGAGCCAAGCCGTGATCAAGAGGAAACATCTGAGGCTTTCGACGATTTGGGAAATCCATACGTCGATCCCTCTGATTTGCGACGAGGTCTAGGCAACAAATATATCGGATCTGAGCCTCGAGATAGAGTTCAACTTCCGCAAGCAGCATGGGATAGAGCCGCAAGAGCTATGGATGGCTCAGAACCAATGGCCACCACAGCCACGCCAGAAGAGTTGCAAGCATATCAATATAGGCTCGCACGAGCTGCAAGGGAATTGGAAAAATAGACAGCAGCTCTAAACAGAAGAAAGGAGGCAGCCTCTGCATCAAGCAGGCGAAGGGCAGAACTGAGTCGACAATCTGGAACCTCGGGAGATAGCCACAGGGAAGCTCGGAAGAGAGCAAGATCAAGGTTGCAAAACATACCTGAAGGAGAAAGAGAGCACTTGGTTCAAAACCTCGATATGTCTTTTATGTCGATAGACACGAGAGGGAACATCATCCCCAAGACACCAGAAGCTGGGTATATGGCGACACAGGCTTTTAACCTTGCATCCAGACCACCTCCAGGAGATCCAAGGGAAGCATTGTACAACATGGCAATGGCAGGAGTTGGAGCCATGGGAACGGCGTTTGCATCAACACCTCCCGAAGGAACAGCAAGGCAAAATAGTCCGCGACCTGCGGCAGCAGCAACAGCAGCTCCCGAAGGACCAAGTGGAGCAAGAGATACGGCGGCACAAGAAAGGGTGGACAGAGCACGACAAAGTAGAAGGGAACATCGGCATTCCCCAGAGCAAAACGATGAGGATATGTGCGGTTTGCCATGCTTCACAAGGAGAGTCCGAAAAACTCGAGTCCCTTCGGGATTTAAGTTGCCTGATAATTTCAAGAAATTCGACGGCCTGCAGGATCCAGAGGATTGGCTAGTTGATTACCTCGAGACGGTGAAGCTCACAGGAGGAACCAGAGCAACAGCTATGCAAAGCATCCAAGTGCATTTGAGTGGAGCCGCGCGGTCTTGGATAAAGAAACTCCTCCAGGATCTATCGACAGCTGGGATAGCTTCGAGGACGTGTTCATTAAGAACTTCCGGTCCACTTGCAAAAAACCTGCGTCATTAGAGGAATTGAGGGCGTGTCGACAAAAGCCAGACGAGCCAATGAGAAAATATATCCAAAGGTGGAATATCATCAAAAATTCTGCAGAAAATATATCTGACGAAAGAGCAATAGATGCATTTGTCGCAGGAATCAGGCGAGGAGATTTTGTCGAGGATTTGGGGAGGACCAATCCAAAGACAGTATCCGCATTAATGGAGATAGCAAATAGATGGGCAGATGGAGAAGATGCGGTTCACAATAAACGGCATAGATCACCAGAGGAGGACCGCGGCTGAAATTATCAAAGTAGGCGACGGTTTCCTCGGCAGTATTCAAGTTACGATGCTCCTGGGCAAATTTCGGCGGGCTTCCGAGCAAGCGCCGGAGGAAACAATAGAGATGATTACCAGAGGAGCAACGAGCAGCGAGGCGACAATAGAGATGACTCTCGAAACAACAGACAGAGTAGCGGATCAAGGTTCCAGAGGCCTTTTGTGTCTCCTGAGGAGATGATGAACGGGCCGTGTCAGATGCACTTCTATCTCGATAATAACGGAAAAAGACAGTCAGGACATCTGCTGAAGGATTGTCGAAATTTCCAGGCAATGTTAAGGTGGGCAGGGCATGCTAATGCTCAAGCAGCACACAGAAATTCACTTGCCACCTCCTCCCGTGATTACGGACGAAAATTGACATCAGCTCAGAATAGCGGCAGCACCCCTTATGTTGATCCTAACACTAACGGAGCGGTCTCGATGATTCAGAAAGGAAGGCCATCCAATAGAGCTCAGAAAGTAATCTCGCGACAGGTGTTCATGGCAGAAAAGATGCCTCCGCCAACAGTCGAGTATCTTAATTGGTCAGGACAAGATATTGGCTTCACCATAGCGGACCATCCACAACAAGTTCCTTGACCAGGGCAGTCAGCACTCATCTTACCAGCAGTTATCGCAGGGTTTGATGTATCTCGCGTGTTCATAGATGGCGGCAGCAGCTTAAACCTTATGTATGCAGATACATTAAGGAAGATGAACATATCCCTAGCAAACCTGAAACCAACCGACACGCGATTTCACGGCATTACACCAGAGAAGCCAAGTTATCCACTGGGCAAGATCAATCTCGACGTTCAGTTTGGAACCCGAGAAAACTACAGAATCGAGAGGCTAGAGTTTGAAGTCGTGGATTTCCCGTCACAATATCACGCTTTGTTGGGACGCCCAGCATATGCTAGGTTTATGGCGGTACCACATTACACGTACCTATTGTGGAGGATGCCTGGACCCAAGGGACCAATCACAGTCAAAGGAAGCTTTGCGTTAGCCGATAAATGTGATAAAGATTTTCATCGACTGTCAGAAACTTTCGGGATGCAAGCAGAGTATATGGCGTCAAGGCTCACGACTGACTATGACGTGTTGCCAGACGTAGGAAGGCCAAATAAAGAATCAACCTTCAACACTGAGAAAAATTCTAAGGAGGTGCAGATTCACCCGACAGACCCAAAAAAGATGACATCCATTGCAAACGACATGGACCTCGCATAGGAAAGCGCGCTCGTCGAGTTCCTCCGTGAGAACTGGAAAATCTTCGCATGGTGTCCAGCTGACATGCCAGGAGTACCCAGGGAACTTGCCGAGCACCACCTAAACTTGGATCCACTAGCGAGACCAATCAAACAACCTTTGCGGCGTTTTTCGGAACCAAACCGCAAGGCTATGCTGTCAGAAATCGATCGACTAAGAGAAGCTGGTTTTATCAAGGAGCTGCATACAGAGGCCACATGGGTAGCAAACCCAGTGTTGGTGCCGAAGAAAAACACTAAAGTCCTTCGCATGTGCGTCGATTTTACGTGTCTCAATAAACATTGTCCAAAGGATCACTTTCCCCTCCCGAGGATCGATCAAATTATCGACTCCACGGCAGGATGTGAACGTCTTTCCTTCTTGGATGCGTATTCTGGTTATAACCATATCAGATTGAAAGAAGAAGATGAGGTCAAAACAGCGTTCATCACACCGTACGGCGTGTTTTGCTACAGAACAATGCCTTTTGGTTTGAAAAAAGCGGGAGCAACATACCAGAGGATGATGCAGAAGTGTTTGGCGACGCAGATTGGAAAAAACGTACAAGTATACATCGACGATGTCGTCATAACATCAAAGAAGGGGACGACGCTAATCGAGGATCTGAAGGAAACTTTCGACAACCTTGACAAATTCTGCCTCAAGCTGAACCCGACGAAGTGCTCCTTCGGCGTCCCAGCAGGAGAACTTCTTGGGTTTCTAGTTTCAGCAAGAGGGATTGAAGCAAATCCCGACAAAATACAAGCAATCGTAACAATGAGGAAGCCAACAAAGTTGAAAGAAATACAGCAGCTAACTGGGCGAGTCGCAGCTTTAAGCAGATTCGTAGCCAGGTTGGGAGAAAAAGCGTTACCATTCTACGCTTTAATAAAGCAAGGAGAGAAATTCCAGTGGAATGAAGAAGCCGATAGAGCCTTCGAGGATTTGAAACGCACAATCTCGACACCACCAATCTTGGTGGCGCCAAAAGAGAAAGAACCTCTCCTGCTATACATCGCAGCCACATCTCAGGTGGTTAGCACGGTGCTAGTCATTGAAAGAGAAGAAGAAGGAAAACTCCATGGAGTGCAAAGGCCGGTATATTTCATCAGTGAAGTTTTATCGCCTTCTAAACAGCGGTACCCGCAGTACCAGAAGTTAGCATATGGAGTGATCACAACAGCAAGAAAGTTGCGCCATTATTTTTTGGCACACCCGATAATAGTGGTCAATGAAGCACCTCTTTCAAATATACTGAACAATCCAGAAGCTACAGGGCGTGTCTCCCTTTGGGGAATAGAACTTTCCCCTCGGGACATCACTTATGAAAAAAGAAAGGCAATCAAGTCGCAAGTTCTGCCGGATTTTATTGCAGAGTGGATGGAGCTGCAAAACACAGGACCCCCAGATTTGTCGAGAACTTGGACCATGAACTTCGATGGATCCAAGAGCGTAGAAGGAGCTGGCGCAGGGGTAATACTCATATCACCTGAAGGCGACAAATTGAAGTATGTCCTACGGATGACGTTCCCAAACGCATCTAACAATGAAGCAGAATATGAGGCTCTCATACACGGGATGAAGATGGCGAAAGCTTGCGGCGCAACTCGACTAAAAATCTTTGGCGACTCACAGTTGGTAGCTCAGCAGGTTATGAACCAATGTGATGCAGTCAATGACAGCATGATAGCATATAAGGAGGTGTACAACGAGCTTGAGAAGCTGTTTGATGGATGCGAAGTAAACCACATCAGCAGGTTGAGCAATGATGAAGCCGACGTTCTCGCAAACATCGGGTCGCAATGCCTTCCAATCCCGCCAGGTGTATTTTGGGAAGAGATAGCGGAGCGATCCACAAAGCCAAAGAAGGCGCAAAAGAAAAAGGAGGAGAAAACTTCGGCGCCCCTCAAAGAAGCTCCAGACGAAGAAGAGGACCAGGAACTGGTGATGATGGTAGAAGTTCCATGGATGCAAGCGTACATATCGTATATCCTAAGGAAAGAAATACCCGACGATCCAGTCGAAGCAAGGCGAGTTATTCGACGATCCAAAGCCTTCACGGTGGTCAAGGGGGAGTTATACAAACAAAGTATTTCGGGCGTGCTGCAGAGGTGCGTTACACCCGAAGAAGGAAGAATCATCCTAAAGGACGTGCACGAAGGAATATGTGGTCACCACACGAGCAGTCGAGCTATTGCCGCCAAAGTTTTTCGGGCAGGATTTTACTGGTTGACAGCAATCGAGGATGCAAAAGAGATAGTACGAACCTGCGACGCGTGCCAAAGATTCGCCGCAAAACCGCACTCTCCGGCAGCAGAGCTGATGCCAATACCATTGTCTTGGCCCTTTGCCCAATGGGGACTCGATATGGTTGGAAAATTGCACAAGGCTTCGCCAGGAGGATATGAGTACATGTTGGTTGCTGTCGATAAATTCACTAAGTGGGTAGAAGCGAAGCCAATAAATTCACCAGACGCAGCGTCGGCAATAAAGTTTGTGAAGGGCCTCGTTTTTCGGTTTGGAGTACCTCATAGCATCGTCACAGACAACGGCAGTAACTTTACAGCTAAGGAGTTCAAGGCATACTGCGCGGAAGTAGGTATCAAATTGCACTTCGCGTCAGTTGGCCACCCGCAAACCAACGGCCAAGTCGAGAAAGCCAATGGTATCATCTGCAACGGCATTAAAAGCGTCTGCTAGGACCGCTTGAAAAAGCTCGACATACCTGGCCAGAAGAATTGCCAAGTGTTTTGTGGAGCATTCGAACAACACCAAATACGGCGACACAAGAAACTCCGTTTTTTCTCGTCCACGGAGCTGAGGCGGTACTACCAATCGAAATAGAGCATGACTCCCCAAGAGTGACAGAGTATGACGAGGAAACCTCAAGAAAAGCTCGGGAGGACGATGTAGATGCACTCGATGAAGCTCGAGATGAAGTACTATCACGAGTCACCAAGTACCAGCAGGACCTGAAAAACTACCACAGTCGACGATTGCACCCAAGATCTTTCCAGGTCGGCGATTTGGTCCTACGGCTCAACCAGCAAAGTACTGAAAAGCTCGAGTCACCATGGTTGGGCCCTTACGTCGTCACGGAAGTAATCGATGGAGGAGCATACAGGATCAAGGACAAGAAGACAGGGGTTCCCGAGAAAAACCCCTGGAACGTGGCGCAGCTCAGGCGGTTCTACGCTTAGAGTCGAAATATAGTCCTCCTCTGTAAAAATACAATGTACTGAAACGCCCACGAGTTTTCAGACGCACTCTTTTCCTTTTCAGGGCACCGAGTGGGGCTGGAAAGGTTTTTAATGAGGCGGGCTCGCGGTGCTGCAATATAATAAAGATAGTGGAGATATACTTCTTGTTCTTTGACATGCTCGGGGGATACTTTGGAAAAATGAAAAGTTCGAGAAAGACAAAATAGAAATGGTGTGAGCCTATGATCAAATACAAATATTTGCTCATAGCCTCGGGGGCTACTCCCATCGGAAGCGCTGTTCGCGCCCGAGAGATTTGAAAACTTCAGAGAGAAAGAAAATATAGCGGCATAAGGCGTGGAGCCTACACCCAAGAACAAGTCCTTGGCTGTAGCCTCGGGGGCTACTCCCATCGGGAACGCTGTTCGCGTGCCCGATGAAATTAAAAAAAAAAAGGAGAAGAGAAAAGAGGGAGAAGAAGAAAGATAGAAGAACAAGAGAGTATATTTCGAGTTATAAGTAACTCTACATATACTCCCATCGGGAGAGCAATATAAGTCATCCATTGACTCAATAAAATGTGCCATTCCAACAGCCGAATAAGCACTCGACAATATATTCTCAGAACGCCAAAGTTGCGAACAATTTCTGAATGCCGCAAAACTTTGCGAAGGTAAGACCCCAGATCCGTTCTGTGTGGCGTGGCGCCGTCTCTGACGTCGTTTTGCTACTTTTATCCGTATCAACAGATACGAAGAAAAATCCTAACAGACGCGTTAGGTACCCGATAAATATGACTGGGACTCGACAGAATGGTAAGACCTTAAGCGGCACGTGTCGAAGTTTACACCAGTATCCCGAGATCATGTCCAGGGACGTGATCTTGAAGTAGGTTTTTGCGGATTGCCACTAGAGCAGTTAACTAGTACCTGATCCGTTAGATGAACTAGCCCCAACTACCATTATCCCTGTACAATATAGAAATTCATGTGAAGAAATATAGAGAAGTTTTAAGCTGTCGAGTAAAAATAAACAGTGGAGATTTTCCCTGACTCTACGATTCAAGCAAAATCTCGGGGGCTACTGACATAGGCATCCCCAATGGGCCTGCCGAAGATAGTACCCGGGGTTTACTGAAGGCCCACGACCCGAAGAATAAGAAGATTCGGAAACCCAAGTTGATATTAAGGAAAGTTAGAATTGTATTAGAGATGATGTTTGTAATCTTACGGGATGAGTTGTAAATCGTCTCGGACTATGTAACTTGTACAACACGAATCCCTCGGCTCCACCTCCTATATAAGGGGGAGTCGAGGGACAAAGAAAGCATCGAATCATTGTCTCTCAAACCCTAGTTTTTATAATCGTCGAGTACTTTTCGGCTGAAACCTTCGAGATCTACTTGCCCTCTACTTCCAACTAAACCCTAGTCTACAACCCGTAGGCATTGACAAGTTAATCCCTTGTCACACGGAGCCGAAGCAGTCCTACCAGCCGACGTTCGGTTCGAAGCTCCTCGGGTGACAGCATACACAGAACCCTCTTCAAACATCGCGCTGCAGGATGCTGTGGACCTTCTCGACGAAGCACGAGACATTGCCTTAGCGAGAACGACGGTGTACCAACAGGCATTGAGGAATTATCACAGCCGACGAATACGCAGCCGAAGCTTCAATGTTGGAGATATGGTGCTTCGGTTGAAGCAAGAAAGACCCCTGAAACTTGAATCCCCGTGGGAAGGACCATACATCGTCACTGAAGTGATACCAGGAGGAGCATACCGGCTCAAAAATCCAGCTTCGGGAAAAGACGTTGGGAATCCATGGAACATCGCACAGTTGCGACGGTTCTACACATAGGAAGCAATTGTTTTTACTCACCCAATAGCCTTTAAGGTTACTTTTGCATTATGAATAAAGTTCTAATCAGGTTTTCTACCTTTTTTCTTAATTCAGGCCCCATCACCCGACCATATCGTTTGGGGCCCTAAACAATCGGCTCTTACTCCCATCGGGAGCGTTGGCCTGAAGAATACGCTTACACAGCGTCATTGATTAAATACTCTCAACGAGAGCTAAGATTAATGACGCACCAAAACAACCAATCCAGGCCTTGAAAAAAGTTTCGAGCGCTGCAGTCGATGGTTACATTATCACAAAATGAGGCTCAAACCGGTGCACCGCGTGACGAAGCCAAGCGTCTAATTCCCTCGACTAAGTCGATGGGTCTCGCTCTTACAAAAACTTACATATCGGCTTCGCAATAACATTGCAAAAATTCAACGAAGTCGTCGAGAGAGCAGGTTGAACTGATCACTCAGCCGCCCTCGACAATAAATTATCAACCCAACTAGTATAGTGTGTAATGCACGCAGTAAACTTGTACAAAACAATTTCATGCAAGTACAAGGATGTTACATTCAGGGCTAGGCTCCCTGGCTCCCTTGACCCCTCGTTTCCTTTTCAAGGCAAGACTCCATTCGAGAGACAATGGTATATGCGGGGCCTCTAGCAATATCATAATATTGGCCCAAACTCCTATCAGTGTTCGCTACGGCCCTTAAATCTAAGGATGGGTGACACGCCAATACCGAAGCAAAGGCAAGTTCAGCACCGGCTAGAAGCTCTTTCCGCACCAACTGCCGAATCCTTTTTGGCGACTTGAATCGTGTGAACAGAGCAGATAAGGTTTCGGGAGCTTGATCCAGGGGAAACAAAGTATTCCAGACCATCGTGAGATGGGCATGGAACTTATCAAAGTAGTAATGTGCCTTCTCCACCCGATGCTCAAACTTCGCCATGATAA
This sequence comes from Lolium perenne, assembly GCF_019359855.2. Taxonomy (NCBI): domain Eukaryota; kingdom Viridiplantae; phylum Streptophyta; class Magnoliopsida; order Poales; family Poaceae; genus Lolium; species Lolium perenne. The sequence continues at coordinate 163,530,328 of NC_067245.2, read as the reverse complement.
TGGCCTTCGGACGATGCAGCCACAGATCGTGCTTTAGATGAGCAGTATCAGTCATTGCCTCGACCTTCTCATGGATTTTCCTATCCTCCTCGGATTTGTCTGAAGATACAACTGGAAGGAACGAATATCAGTTAAAAAGAACATCCGAACTACGTCAGGAGTTAGAAGATGGGGAAAACACTCACAGCCCAAACTTTCGGTGGCAACATGAAGACCATCAAGAGCATATTGCTCGACAGCGGTTGCTATTTCCCCCTTTTTCTTCACCAACGCCACCAAGGCTCGAAGAGAAGCAATGTCTTTGTTTAAACGAGACACTTCGTCACGTAAGCGGCGAACAAGGGAAGAATCGGCATTAGTTGAAGGGTTCGAGAAAAGCTCGGCACGGGAAGAAGATGAAGGAATCTGCAGGACAATCTTCGATTCAGAAAGACATTAACATAAAACTCCCATCGGGAGGCGCTGGGATATATATTACATTCAAAAGGTTGTTCAAGTTGGCAATAGAGCCGAAATAAATGAGGCTAAGTCAAGATTACGATTGGTCTTATTTACAAATCAACAACAAAGCAAGTTTAAGGAGGCGCTAACGATGCGCCAGGGGCAGCTTCAGGAGCAGGCTTAGCTTGTGCTTCGTCTACCAATTTCAGCAATTGATTGGCACAAGTTACTGCCGATCTTTTGAAGGGTTCATGGTCGACTAAGTGGTTGTCATCATCCATAGGCAATGCCTTAGACAACTTTTCCAAGTCAGACCCCAGCCCATGACCCATTAGCAGTTGGAAAGTAGGAACCGCCCCGAATAATCGAGAACGGCGTTTCAATACCTCCACTGGCTCTGAGGAGTCGACAAGAAAGACATCCGCCATCTCGCCAAGGGTCTTGTCCTGCTTCGCCTTCGGGAAGATCATCGAGTACAACCTCGATAGTGCTCCTTTGGTCTTTTGCAGAAGTCCAAGGACTTGGACATTTGACTCAGCGGCAAGTGACAAGGCATCGGATGTGGAGTCCTCCCGGAGCCGATCGCGTCGAGTAACAGTTATATTGGCAGCATCTGAAAGGAAGATAGATTAGCAGCCAGTAAAGAAATACCAGGAAAATAATTATGTGTCGAGAATTTTACCCAATAAGTATTTGATGGACTCACGGAGGACGCCTTCCTTCTTATCGACTGCAATCGCTGTCGCACGCCGGGCCTCTTGCTCCTCCTTCATCTGCTGCTTTAGCCTCGACAGCTCCTCCTTCAGCGAGACATTTTCCTTCTTGGCGTCGGTGGCAAGCCTGTTGGCCTCCAGCACCTGATCAGCCGAAGACTTGACGGTCTTCCGAAGTTGGGCGTTTTCAGCCTCCAGTCGGGTAAACTGCTCGGTGAAATCTACCACAGCATCGACTGTGGCATAAATCGGCTGCAGCAAGGAAGTCAGGGAGACTCAGTCGATAAGAAGGAGGTTCGAAACAAAGCAAAAATAATACTTACGTGATCACGAGAAGCCGACGAAGTGGGAGCATCGCAGGGAGGAATAACCTTCGACATTGGGATTTTCTCCACGGCCGTCCTCGAAGGGGGCGTTGACTTGGCAGAAGAAGGGTTTGGCTCTTTAGCCAATGATGCTCTCCCGACAGATAACTTAGCCCTCTTTGCGAGAGGGACGAGGTCATCGTCAGAGCTACTTCAGAAAATAAAATGGTTAGTGTACAAGATCACGAGAGTCAAATTACGAAGAAGTGAAGATGCTTACAGTTCCAGGTCATCCTCGGCAGCAAAGAAGCCTGATGGCCCCTTGTCAACAGGAGAAGGCGGAGAAGCTCCAACGGCATCATTATCTTGGTCACTGGGACTAGATTCAGCCGTCGTGATAAAATCCTCGTCTATCTGCAAGCGACGCTTGCTCCTGATGAAAGCAACCTCCTCGACAGTATCACCCTCTTGGACATCGCTATCCTCAAAGATCTGCTGGGCATCATCGGTCCCCTCAGAATCATCGTCATCATCCTCTGGATCCACACCGCTTTCTGGTGTAGGAGGATAGCATCGGGCGACGGTGGAAGCCTATCGGAAAAAAGAGATAAGTTTGCAAAGCACAACGAAGAAAGCAGAGACGAAGGCAAACAAGAAGCAGCAAAGGTTACCTCGGCTGGAAGGTGGTCAAGATCGAAAGGAGGACGAGCCGATGTCAAGACAATGTTGTCCTTCATGCTGAGGCACGTCAGGTGATGAACCTCGTCCCGAAGCTCGTCTGCCGATAGGTCGGCAGAATTGATCCTTGACCTGTCGCCTTCGCCAGTATAAAACCATAGCTGGTGGGGTCGAGACATCAGCGGTTGCACTCGATGTTGCAGGAACACTGAAACTACTTCAGTGTCGCACATCGTCAAGCCTCCGGTGTTCTTCAAGACAACGACCTGCTCAAACAGTCTATCGGCTGTCACCCTCTCTTCGGGAGAAAGGGCGTTCTGCCAGGACTTCTTCTTGCGAGCCACTAAGACATCGTCAAAGGGAGGAAGATTCGAGTGCCGTCCAGACACTATGGGGTCTCGCAAGTAGAACCACTTGTTGCGCCAACCCTGGACGGACTCCTTCATTGGATAGTCGAAGTAATCAACCTTCTTCCTGACAGCAAAGCCGACGCCACCGACGACGGGGGGGGGCATTGCTGTCGTTGTGGCGCTTCACATAGAAGATCTTCCTCCAAAGGCCCCAGTGGGGGTCAATGCCGAGGAAGGCCTCGCAAACGGTAATGAAAATGGAGAGATGGAGAATAGAGTTTGGGGTCAGCTGCCAGAGCTGGATCCCGTAGAAGAAAGGAGAGAACGAAGAAACTCGTGGGCTGGAAGAGAAAGACCACGAAACAGGAAGGCGGCAAACATGACAGTAAAGCCAAGGGCGCGCAGCTTGTTGATATCGCGGTTGGAGATGGAGGAGGCACTCCAATCGCGGCTGACTTTGGTTGCCTCCGAGGTGCTGCCGCTCCTCTTCTTGCCCATGGTGAACGGAACTTCTGATGAAGAGACAGAGGATGCAGGAAGGCTTGAGCGAGAAGATGAGCAGTAAACGGGGTGAAAGGTAAAAAAAAGAGGAGGCCCCCTATTTATGTTGTGGGAATTTGTGCAAAATCGTGGCCATAACTCCACAGGCGTCGTGGGAGGTGGAGCGAATTTGACTGTACACGTGGCGCCTGAAGGAGTGGAACCGGCGGCCCATTATTCCCACGTTGTGCGAAAATCGAGGAGATGCCTCGATCGCCGCGCATGCACTGGTCAAGCCCTAAAAACTGCCCGCGCAGAGCTAGGGTGGGCCCGTCAGGTCAAGTCCTATCAATCAAACCACAGCAGTCACACGTCAACAATGACGTCATAAAAAGCTTCAAGCACTCGAAAGAATAAAAAACTATCGAATGGTGAACTTGAGTCTAAGCACAGACTACGAAGCATCTGCACTTAGACTCGGGGGCTACTCCCATCGGGAGCGCTGACGCGCACCCGATATATATTGAAGACTCGAAGAAAAAAAAGGACGAAGAAAAAGAGGGTTGTTTAGCACGAGTCTGCACCCAGTTGCAAGCACCTATGCTCAGACTCGGGGGCTACTCCCATCGGGAGCGCTGGAATCGCACCTGATAAATTTTTTTGCCATCCAGGATCATGCCCGGGGACTTGATTCTGTGTAGAGTAACGTTGTTTTGCCATCGGTAGTTAACCAACAAAAGTTGGGCACGTTACTCATTATCCCTTGCGAGTGGAAAATATATCGGATGACCTATGAAGACCTGCAGAAAACTTCGGCAGAGAAGAATGCTCGAGTAGTACAACTTGAGTCTACGCACGGATTGCAAGCATCCGTACCTAGACTCGGGGGCTACTCCCATCGGGAGCGCTGACGCGCACCCGATAAAAAAGACAATGCTGATTCAAGGCGAACAAGGACAATCAAAGAGAAGAACGTCAAAAGAAAACATGCTTCAGTCTCTACCCGAACAATGTTCGGCTAGACACTCGGGGGCTACTGACGTGGGCATTACCCTTCGGGTAACCGACATTGCCCTATCCTGTATTGATTAGTTGGAGGCCCATGAAGACACCTGGAGGCAAGATGGGCCACCTGGGCGGCGCACCAGAGGAATCCTTGGCGGGCAAGACAAGGAAGCGGCCAAACAAGGAAAGATTAGATCTAAAGCTGTTGTAAACCTAGTCGTACTTGGCTAGACCTCTTGAGACCTGGCCTCCTATATAAAGGCCAGGAGAGGGGCTGCCGAGGGACAGAACCAATCGTAGCAATACTAGCCACCAGAAAGACCAGAGCTAGGTCGCCGTAGCACTTAGCCTCTCGACGAGATACTCAGCCGAACTATTCGGCACCCCATTGTAACCCATTATCATCATAATCAAGAACAGATAGGCGGGACCTAAGGGTTTTACCTCATCGAGGGCCCCGAACCTGGGTAAATCGCTCTCCCCGCTTGTCTGTGAACCGATGTCTCGTGTCAGCTTGCAGGATTCCGCTAACCCTAAGCCCCAAACGAAGGGCATTGCCGAGGAGTACCCTCGACACCCGCATCCATACTATATTCAGTGGTTGAGCGACAATGGTGAGATGAAGGTAAACCACATGGTGCGTATTGAATTTGCTATTTGACCATATAAGGATGCCATTGATTTTGATGTGGTTCCTATGACGGTGTGTCACCTACTATTGGGTCGGTCATGGCTCTATGACCGTTCTGTGCAACACAATGGCCGTGCTAATACATATCACTTGGAGTTCAAGGGCAAGAAAATTAACTTATAGCCTATGTCACCACAGCAAATTATCAATGATTCTCATCAGAAGATTGAAGTAACTTGGAGGATGCATCTATAGATAGGCGAGAGAATTGTAATGTCGTGAGTGATATAACGAAAAGTGAGAGAGTGAATTCCTTAGTCTCATTAGCCACCAAAGAAGACATGAGAGAATTTAGTGAGGATCCTTCGGCTGTGCCTCTTGTGCTCTTGTACAGGGGTACAGTTTTGGTTTCTAACGACATGACCCCTCTTCCTCTTGGTGTTTCTAATGTTTTGCAGGAATTTGGCGACGTGTTTCCGGAAGAGGTACCCGCAGGACTTCCATCATTGCGAGGTATTGAGCACCAAATCGACTTGATTCCCGGAGCTTTGCTACCCAATCGGGCACCATATAGAACGAACCCCGAAGAGACGAAGGAGATACAGAAGTGTAACATCCCAAATTTCAATAAAAGAAAGTTAGAAGAATTCCAGAGAGCAAAATTTCAAACCAACAAAAACTTTTTAAATTGCATATAGTGCCATGCATAGGACTTGTGCATTTGATTGATATGCCATGATGATTGTTATTATGTGTATAAGCTAAACCCTAAAACCCTAAAGTGATCATGAGAAGATCACAAACCAAATAAATCAAAAAGAGGAAGAAAATCAAATAAATGAAAAACCCTAAAAACCCTCACATATGCTCTATGGCATTTTTATAAATTTTGACCCTAGACTAATTTGGTCTTCACCATTGGTTGAATAATGTTACTAAACACTTATTACAACTTTTGGAATCAAAGAATCACAAAGCAAATGGATTTCAAATGCAAAACTTGCTCACATATGATAATGGTCAAATCTGCCAATTATAGTCTGATCACTACTTTGAGCCTTGGCAATTCAAATTTCTCAAACCAAACCTTGCTAACTCTCTGCACCACATCCAAATCAACATCAAGGTGAACACTTTTTGTAAAGATCACCATGCCAAATTCTTTCTTGATCATTAGCTATGCTCAACCAAAGTTGCAACATTTTAATATGTGCAACAATCTCACACTTGTCTATTTTTGCAAAAACTTAGAATTCAACAATGCCACCACCACACCTCACCACCTCTGATCATTTCTAACTCAATGGAATACTCACAATTCAAAAACTTGCAACCATTTGAATTAAATCAAACTTGGACAAAAATCACAAATAGCATCTATGTGACTATTTGACACTATTTGCTATAGTGATCTACCTCATCAACTCTACCTAAACCCTAGTCCAATTGGTCCCCTGGTTCCCTCTAACCACCAAGGCAGCATAGCAAACCTAGGGAGAGGAGGAGCAAGGCTAGGACATGGCCATGCCGGCCATGTCGCCAACCCGACCACCTCCCCCTCTCTCCATTGCTTCCCCAACCTGGCCCTGGTGTCCAGCATCGCCACCAAGCCTCTCTACCTCGCCTAGCACTCACCAGCTCGCCGTAGCAGCCGTGGAGCCACCGGAGATTGCGTGCACTGGTCATCCAGACATGCCGCTCGTGTCGTGCGTGGCGCGCCACAGACGCGCCCTGGACACGCGCCGCCCCACGCCTTCGCGCAAGCCCTGGACCCCCTGCGAGCATGTTGAGCGTCACCGTGCCACCGCGAACGCGCCCGACATGCTCGCCAAGCCAACCCGTGCCCGCCGTCGCCGGAGAAGGAAACCCCGATCCGCCGCAGACGCGCCCGACACGGAAACAATGCGACCAATCCAGCCACCGCCCGACCACGTTGTCGCTGCCAAACGCTTCGCCAGGAACCGCAGAACAGTGTCGCGCCCTTGCCTAGCTCGCTAGCTCGCCGGAGAAGCCGCGAGCATGTCGACCTCGCTTCAGACCCGCAGCACCCTCGCGACTCTATAAATAGAGCACCCCCCTGAGCAATCCAAGCACCCCACCTTGCTCTCCACCTCTCACTGCTTCTCAACCACCACACCACTCATTCGATTGTCGTCGGAGCTGCTCCAATTTGGAGATCGGAGCCGCCAGTACCTGGTGGACGCCGCCGTCGATTGGAGCCGAACCAGGAGCTACCGCCGGTACCAGGAGCTCCGCCGTCGTCCACAACTTCACCGCGCACACTGCCAAACCTTGCTGGAGCCACGGTGAGCTCTCCGACCCCCTAGGCTCGCATCCAGCACGTCGGGTTCTCGTCGGAGAAGACGATGAACCTCGACCGTCGGTCTGTGTTCTAATCCAACGCGCCAGTTTAAAACGTACCGATTCGGTCGTTATGAGCCACTGACGCGCGGACCCCACCCTATCAGCGCGCCGCGCGTCTCTGGACCGTGGCTGGGCTGGACTGGGCCGTTTTATTCGAATCTGGCCCAGTTTCATTTCCCGCCGGCCCTTTTAATTCAAATCTCATTTAAACAAATCCAAACAATTTCAATACTGTCTAAACTTTGAAAATCCATAGATTCAAATTGGCTTAACCAAATTCAATGAATTTTATACTGTTGGAAAGCCACTAAAAAGATCTACAAAATGCCACTGGTCCCATGACCAGATTAGTTGTAGAATTAATTTGATAAAAAGAAGAAGGCAGGGACTTTTCCCTATTCAAATAATTATTAAAAATCAACCAAAATAGATACTAAGTTAATTCCAACTCTAATAGCTCACATTTGACTTACACTAATTGTTTATGCAATAAAATGGTGTGGTCACTTTGCATGATCATGCCCTAGTTTAATTAATGGACAATATGGCTAGTTTATGTAGTTGATATTGTCCAAAACTATTAAGTAAATTATATGAAGTCTTATACTTCATTTAAACCTTGTCTCAAATGAATTCATGTGATGTTTGGACCCCTGGCCCAAACTCTCTTATATGAATTACTTGGAGATTTAAATCATTTGTAGTAGTATTAAATGATATGAGGTGATCTACCTCATTTAAATCATGTTCTCAAATAATGATCATGAAGGTTTGACTTAGGTCAATATAAGTTCATGTATGATTGTTGAGAAATTAAATCTTAAGAAGATTTCAATGAGAGGAAATTATTTCTCAAGAACCCTATGGAAACTATCATTTACATATTAAATAAAAAGAAGTAAATCCTCCTCAAGCAACACAACCCATGCACCCTAATTAGATTATTTGTGTGCATAGAATAGTTTGTGTGATTATATGTGATGTATGGAATAGCCATGGAATTAGTGAGTAATTATACTCGTATTCAAATTTAGACGCTAGCACCGGAGAGTAGACGGAAGAAGAAGGTTGCTACCAAGAGGAGGAGGAGGAGAATTTTGAGAACTACCAAGGCAAGCTAATATTCTTGCAAAGTGCAAAGCCCCTTGGGGCAAGGCACCATGAGTCTTACCTTTTCTTACATAAGCCTATCCCAAGTTTATACATTACAAGTTTTCTACTTGTTTTCTCAAGAAGTTGTTTTTTATAGTTAACTTTGGTCAAAGTAAATAAGTTTACTAGAGTAGTAAAGTTAGTCTCCATCAAGCAAAGCAAGATAGCACCCCTAATGATTTAGAGCTAGTGCTAATGAATAAAACTTGACTACTCTAGATGGGAACAAAGGTGATTTGAAATGAATTTGAAAACCTTGGAAGGATGAAGCATTCCATTGAATGATTTTTGAAGGTGAATATGACCAAGAGAAGATGGTGATTTTTGATAAACATGATGTTGGTTTGAATACGATACCTTTCCAATATTAAGTACCCCCACAATACCTGATTATGGGTAGGGCTTAACTGGAAGTTTATGCATCTTAGTATGGGTTCCCTCTGAACACACGTCATAGGGGTTATGCTTGAGGCTGCCTCCGTTGTTGAGAAATGATGTGAAATTGAGGTGAATTGTACGGCCAAGCCATGTGCAGTTCCCAGGTTGATAGTTGGTCTTCACTGGGAGGCCAAGCTCATGGGGAGAGGTGCTCATACTAGGATTTGTAAGTGAAAGGTTATGGTTGATGATCCGCGAACTGTGTTACGATGATTCGGGGTAATCCCGACGGATGAAATCAAATGTTGTGGCACAAGTGTGCAACCTCTGCAGAGTGTCAATCTATTCGAATAGCCGCGTCCACGGTTACGGACGGTTGGAAAGGCCATACAGTTTCCGATGTCATATCTTTGAAAATGATGTTGAAAGATGATGGTGAAATGACTTGTGGTGAATTGAATTGAAATCACCACTTGAATGGTGGGAATGACACTAATGTTCCCACTTGAGTTAGTTGGCATATGAATAAGCTTTTACTCAAATACTTGTGAACTAAAACTAGCTTTATGCAAATAAACTAGAGCTTAGCAAACCTTACTAGAAGTGTCTAGCACTTACATTAGTATTAGTTTGCGAGTACTTGAAGTACTCACAGCTTTGTCCCTGGCTATTCAAATGGCCAGAGTATGAAGATGAACAAGGAGATAACCAGCAGGACGCCTACGACAACTAGGAGTCTTCCGACGTCAAGCGTCGGCCTGTGGACTAGAGAGTCCTTGTATCTTGCGCTTCCGCTATGAACTTGTGTTTGTTCGCTGATCAATAGATCAACTATTCGTGTAATGTGGATCATGTGATTCCAATTTGTAAGACATTATGGTTTGTAATAAATGATGACTGTGATACTTAACTATTATGCCTCGCAACAACAATATTCCTGGGATTGCGATGTATGACATAATAGGCATCCGGACTTAAAAATCCGGGTGTTGACAAGTTGGTATTAGAGCCGTTGTTTGACCTTAGAAGACCTTAGTTAGAATGGGCGTTCTGAAAAACTTAACTTTGAAAATCAAATGAAGAGAATATTTGTGAAAACTTACCTACACTCTTGTCTTTGAGACTTTGCCAAAATTTGATGAATCATGTTCTATCTTAATTGAATCTACTTTAAATTTTTCCACACTTTGCACTCTCTAACTTACTCATCCAATTCTCTTTCAGATGGAGCCAAATGAACCCATCAACACCAAGTTTTATCAGCTTGGGAACGGAGGGAGCTTGATCTTCGAGCACGACCTCAACGCCGTCTCTGACTTCCTTGGGCGCCCACACCCCGAGTTCCACGGGATTCAGATGGACGACACGCCCGGAGGAGAGTTGCAGTGGGTGATCACTGCCGACTTGAGGGGCAAGATGGAGCCTCCCACCTCGGAGAAGATCCTTTTCTCCTTCCGCGAGAGCAACTGGCTCGACGGACTCGCACGTGGCCTTCAGGAGGCACTTGCGCGCCTCTGTGGACAGAACGTGGTGCGCATCCTCGCCTCTCGCTTCGCGCATCTCATGAGGCGTGATGCCATGGGAGTGCCCATGGAGCTGCAGCCGCACCCGGAGTTGAGGCACCATGCTGAGCACCTGGACTTCATGCTCTACCAGACTCAGAAGGACCTCGACCCCACTCGCGCCTACGCGAACCAGACCGATGCTCACATCATCGAGCAGGGTGAGGCGATCAAGCTACTCAACAACGACCGCAAGAGCCTTCGCCAGCAGCGTGCCAAGAAGGACGCTACGATTGTGCGCCTTCGCGCCAAGATCGCGTCACTTGAGGCCACTGTCAAGGCCCAGGAGGATCAGATTCGGGAGCTGGAGGATGACGACGGAGGCATCGACCTTCAGGGAGGAGGAGCCTTCCTGAGCGACGACGACGACTTTGAGGAGGACGAGTTCACCGAGGAGGAGGACTACGAGTTCCTGGAGGCAGGACCTGACGACTACGTCCCGATCGATGTCGAGGATGAGGAGTAGTTGCACTAGTTTCACTTATGTAGGTGTGAGTTGTATCCCGTCCTTTGTATCGTAGCATGAGAATGGTTCTTAAAACCATTGGATTATGAGTGTGTTAGTTTGTACTATGTGTTGAATGAATGAATGAATGTTATGTTTGTCATGAAAAGATTACAAATTTCAAATGTTTTCAAACTTAACCAAAATGAACCATAGAATGTTCCCTCTCATCTCATGATCTTCTATATCTTCAGATGGCCCCTCCCAATCGCACCAACGATGCGATGATGCAACTGCTGCAAACCCTGCTTGCCGACAGGGAGACAGAAAGAGCTGAACGCCAAGCCAACATCACCGCCTTGCAGACCATCGCCAACCAAGGCCATGGAAATCATGACCACCCCGGATCCAAACTCAAGAACTTCCAGAACACCAACCCTCCGGTGTTTAGCAAGACCGAGGAACCCCTCGACGCCGACGACTAGCTCCAGACTATGGAGAACAACCTGGAAGTAGCCGGAGAGGAAGCCAACGAGAAGGTCTTGTTTGCAACCCACTATCTCGCTGGACCAGCCCGCGCTTGGTGGACAAGTACCCGTGCCATGAACGGAGGTCGGTTCATGACTTGGGAGGATTTCAAGCTAAAGTTCAGCAAGTACCATGTACCCCCGGGTCTTATCAAAAAGATGAGGGATGAGTTCCGTGAACTGAAACAAGGTCGCATGACGGTGGTAGAATACCGCGACAAGTTTCTTACACTGTCGAGGTACGCCCCTGATGAGACCGACACCGTTGAGAAGAGGAAGGAGAGATTCCTGAACGGACTGCATGATGAGATGCAGACTGTCCTCGTCAACATCCCCTTCGCCGACCTTGAAGCCCTTGTCGACTCCGCCATCCAGATGGAAGGCAAGCTGAACCAAGCCAATGAGAACCGCAAGCGCCGCATGGCGAATCAAAGTGGGTCTAGCCATACCCAGAAGTTTCGCCCCAGCTCAAGCGGAGGTTTCACTCCGAGAAACAACAAGCCACCGATGCAGAACTCGCGCCCCGGTTATCAGAACCGGAGTGGAGGAAACTCCAAGCCAGGAGGCTACAACAACAACAACTACAACAACAACAACTACTACAACCGCGCTCCGCTCAGAGCCCCCAACAACAACAACAACAACACCAACACCGCTCCCAGAACCGGAAGCAACGCCATCCCCGTTGCGAACAAGCAGGACAAGACCACCATCACTTGTTATGAATGTGGTGTAGTGGGGCACTACTCCAACGAGTGTCCCAAGCGTCTCGCCAAGCTCGCCGGCAACACCGCTGCACCTGCTCAGCAGCAACGCCGTGTCTCCACCGGCAAGAAGTTCGCCCCCAACAACCCCAATAACCGCAACGGCCGCCTCTACCACATGAACGCCGAAGAAGCCCAGGAAGCACCAGATGTTGTACTGGGTATGTTTTCTGTCAACCACATCCCTGCCAGAGTGTTGTTTGATTCCGGAGCATCTCATTCTTTTGTCACGGAAGACTTTGCATCAACAAGTAAAATTCAACCCCTCAGTTTGAAGCATGTGATGATAGTTCAAATCCCCGGATCAACCACCAAAGCCAGAAAATTTTGTAAAAATGTACCAATCAAAATCCATGATGTAGATTTCTATGCCAATCTAATCATTTTGGGAACCAAAGGTTTGGAAGTCGTACTAGGAATGGACTGGATGTCCAAGCAGAATGGATTGATAGACTGTGCCAAGAAAGCCATAACCATGACCAGCAGCACCGGTATCGTAGTCGAGCATATCTCTGAAAAACTACCCAGAAAATTTACCTGCAACCAAAGTGTATCCAAGCCAACTCTGGATCAAATCAAGGTCGTTTGTCGCTACCCTGATGTGTTTCCGGATGATCTACCCGGTATGCCCCCGGATCGGGATATCGAGTTTATCATCGAGTTAATCCCCGGAACTGGACCCATAGCCCAGAGAGCCTACAGCATGAACGCAACCGAGCTTGTGGAGCTGAAGAAACAGATAGATGATATGTTAGCCAAAGGTTTGATTAGACCGAGTGCATCCCCCTGGAGATCCCCCGTCTTGTTTGTGGACAAGAAGGATGGTGCAAATCGTTTATGTACGGACTATCGTAAGCTTAACGATGTCACCATCAAAAACAAATACCCCCTACCCAAGATAGAAGACTTGTTTGATCAACTCACCGGAGCCAAAGTTTTCTCCAAGATCCACCTTAGAACTGGATACCATCAGCTGAAAATCCGAGCCACCGACATTCCAAAAACTGCCTTTACCACCGGATATGGGTTGTACGAGTACAACATCATGTCGTTTGGACTGACCAATGCCCCCGCTTATTTCATGAATCTCATGAATAAGATCTTCATGAATTTTTTGGACAAGTTTGTCGTTGTCTTCATCAACGACATTCTCGTCTACTCCAAGTCCGAAGAGGAACATGAACAGCATTTGGAGACTGTCCTAGAAACCATTAGACATCACAAGTTGTATGCCAAGTTCAGTAAGTGTGAGTTTTGGTTGGAAGAAGTTGGATTCCTGGGACACGTCTTATCTGCAGGAGGAATTGCCGTAGATCCCGCCAAAATCAAAACTGTTATAGAATGGCAAGCCCCAACCACCCAAACCGAGGTCCGTGCTTTTCTTGGATTAGCCGGATATTACCGCAGATTTGTAGAAGGTTTTTCGAGCATCGCTTGACCAATGACCCAACTGCTAAAGAAGGACAGGAAGTTTGAGTGCACCGACAAATGTGAAGAGAGCTTTCAACAGCTCAAGAGTAGACTGACAACAACCCCCATCCTGATCATGCCCGATATCGCAAAGCCCTTTGACGTATATTGCGATGCCTCCAAGACTGGTCTTGGATGTGTGCTTATGCAAGAAGGCAAAGTTGTATCCTATCTTTCAAGACAACTGAAGCAACATGAACAGAACTACCCAACCCATGACCTCGAGCTTGCCGCCGTGGTCTTAGCCTTGAAAGTTTGGCGTCATTACCTCATGGGTAATCGATGCGAGATCTACTCCGACCACAAGAGCCTGAAATACATATTCACCCAGAAGGAGCTGAACATGAGACAATGCCGATGGATCGAATTGATCAAGGATTACGACATGGAGATTCACTACCACCCCGGCAAGGCCAATGTGGTAGCGGATGCTTTGAGTCGACTGCCGTGCCAGTTGAACTCCATGCTTGCAACCGAACAGCCCAGCTTACATCAAGAGTTTGAACAGTTCAGACTAGAACTTGTTAGCGAAGGATTCCTAGCCAGCATAGAACTCCAACCTACCTTGGTTAGCCAGATCAAGGAAGCCCAGAAGGACAACGCTAGCATTGACGGAATCAAGAAACAGATAGCCGCAGGAAAAGCCCCCAGATTCACCGTAGACGAAGCCGGAGTTCTTTGGTACAAAGAACGTCTCTGCGTACCATCGGACTCAGACTTGAAGCAAGTCATCCTGCAAGAAGCCCACGACACCCTTTATTCAATCCACCCCGGAGGTACTGATACGCGTACAGCACGCGTCCGTTGGGAACCCCAAGAGGAAGGTGTGATGCGTACAGCGGCAAGTTTTCCCTCAGTATGAAACCAAGGTTTAATCGAACCAGTAGGAGTCAAGAGAAGCACGTTGAAGGTTGATGGCGGCGAGATGTAGTGCGGCGCAACACCAGGGATTCCGGCGCCAACGTGGAACCTGCACAACACAAACCAAGTACTTTGCCCCAACGAAACAGTGAGGTTGTCAATCTGACCGACTTGCTGTAACAAAGGATTAGATGTATAGTGTGGATGATGATTGTTTGCAGAAAACAATAGAACAAGTATTGCAGTAGATTGTATTTCAGTATAAAGAATGGACCGGGGTCCACAGTTCACTAGTGGTGTCTCTCCCATAAGATAAATAGCATGTTGGGTGAACAAATTACAGTTGGGCAATTGACAAATAGAGAGGGCATGACCATGCACATACATATTATGATGAGTATAGTGAGATTTAATTGGGCATTACGACAAAGTACATAGACCGCTATCCAGCATGCATCTATGCCTAAAAAGTCCACCTTCAGGTTATCATCCAAACCCCCTCCAGTATTAAGTCGCTAACAACAGACAATTGCATTAAGTATTGCGCGTAATGTAATCAATAACTACATCCTCGGACATAGCATCAATGTTTTATCCCTAGTGGCAACAGCACATCCATAATCTTAGAGGTTTCTCTCACTCCCCCAGATTCACGGAGACATGAACCCACTATCGAGCATAAATACTCCCTCTTGGAGTTACTAGCATCAACTTGGCCAGAGCATCTACTAATAACGGAGAGCATGCAAGATCATAAACAACACATAGACATGAATTGATAATCAACATAACATAGTATTCTCTATTCATCGGATCCCAACAAACGCAACATATAGAATTACAGATAGATGATCTTGATCATGTTCGGCAGCTCACAAGACCCGACAATTAAGCACAATGGGGAGAAGACAACCATCTAGCTACTGCTATGGACCCATAGTCCAGGGGTAGACTACTCACACATCACTCCGGAGGCGACCATGGCGGCGTAGAGTCCTCCGGGAGATGATTCCCCTCTCCGGCAGGGTGCCGGAGGCGATCTCCTGAATCCCCCGAGATGGGATTGGCGGCGGCGGCGTCTCTGGAAGGTTTTCCGTATCGTGGCTCTCGGTACTGGGAGTTTCGCGACGAAGGCTATTTGTAGGCGGAAGGGTAGGTCAGGGGGCGTCGCGAGGGGCCCAGGAGATAGGTCAGCGCGGCCAAGGGTGGGGCCGCGCCGCCCTACCTCCTGGCCACCTCGTGGCCCCACTTCGTTGACTCTTCGGTCTTCTAGAAGCTTCATGGCAAAATAGGACCCTGGGCGTTGATTTCGTCCAATTCCGAGAATATTTCCTTACTAGGATTTCTGAAACCAAAAACAGCAGAAAACAAAGAATCGGCTCTTCGGCATCTTGTTAATAGGTTAGTTCCAGAAAATGCATAAATATGATGTAAAGTATGCATAAAACATGTAGATATCATCAATAATGTGGCATGGAACATAAGAAATTATCGATACGTCGGAGATGTATCAGCATCCCCAAGCTTAGTTTCTGCTCGTCCCGAGCAGGTAAACGATAAACAAAGATAATTTCTGGAGTGACATGCCATCATAACCTTGATCATACTATTGTAAAGCATATGTAATGAATGCAGCGATCAAAACAATGTAAATGACATGAGTAAACAAATGAATCATATAGCAAAGACTTTTCATGAATAGTACTTCAAGACAAGCATCAATAAGTCTTGCATAAGAGTTAACTCATAAAGCAATAATTCATAATAGAGGTATTGAAGCAACACAAAGGAAGATTAAGTTTCAGCGGTTGCTTTCAACTTATAACATGTATATCTCATGGATATTGTCAATGTAAAGTAATATAACAAGTGCAATATGCAAGTATGTAGGAATCAATGCACAGTTCACACAAGTGTTTGCTTCTTGAGGTGGAGAGAGATAGGTGAACTGACTCAACAATAAAAGTAAAAGAATGGTCCTTCAAAGAGGAAAGCATCGATTGCTATATTTGTGCTAGAGCTTTGATTTTGAAAACATATAGAGAGCAATAAAAGTAAAATTTTGAGAGGTGTTTGTTGTTGTCAACGAATGGTAGTGGGCACTCTAACCCCCTTGCCAGACAAACCTTCAAAGAGCGGCTCCCATTTTATTTTATTTTTGTGTGGCACTCCTTCCAACCTTTCTTTCACAAACCATGGCTAACTGAATCCTTCGGGTGCCGTCCAACAATCACATACCATGGAGGAGTGTCTATTTTTATTAATTAATTTGGGACTGGGAATCCCATTGCCAGCTCTTTTTGCAAAATTATTGGATAAGCGGATGAAGCCACTAGTCCATTGGTGAAAGTTGCCCAACAAGATTGAAAGATAAACACCACATACTTCCTCATGAGCTATAAAACATTGACACAAATCAGAGGTGATAAATTTTTGAATTGTTTAAAGGTAGCACTCAAGCAATTTACTTTGGAATGGCGGAGAAATACCATGTAGTAGGTAGGTATGGTGGACACAAATGGCATAGTGGTTGGCTCAAGTATTTTGGATGCATGAGAAGTATTCCCTCTCGATACAAGGTTTAGGCTAGCAAGGCTATTTGAAACAAACACAAGGATGAAGCGGTGCAGCAAAACTCACATAAAAGACATATTGTAAACATTATAAGACTCTACACCGTCTTCCTTGTTGTTCAAACTCAATACTAGAAATTATCTAGACCTTAGAGAGACCAAATATGCAAACCAAATTTTAGCATGCTCTATGTATTTCTTCATTAATAGGTGCAAAGTATATGATGCAAGAGCTTAAACATGAGCACAACAATTGCCAAGTATCACATTATCCAAGACATTTTAGCAATTTACTACATGTATCATTTTCCAATTCCAACCATATAACAATTTAACGAAGAAGAAACTTCGCCATGAATACTATGAGTAAAGCCTAAGGACATATTTGTCCATATGCAACAGCGGAGCCTGTCTCTCTCCCACACAATGAATGCTAGGATCCATTTTATTCAAACAAAACAAAAACAAAAACAAACCGACGCTCCAAGCAAAGCACATAAGATGTGACGGAATAAAAATATAGTTTCAGGGGAGGAACCTGATAATGTTGTCGATGAAGAAGGGGATGCCTTGGGCATCCCCAAGCTTAGACGCTTGAGTCTTCTTGATATATGCAGGGGTGAACCACCGGGGCATCCCTAAGCTTAGAGCTTTCACTCTCCTTGATCATGTTGTATCATCTCCCTCTCTTGATCCTTGAAAACTTCCTCCACACCAAACTCAAAACAACTCATTAGAGAGTTAGTGCACAATCAAAATATACATGTTCAGAGGTGACATAATCATTCTTAACACTTCTGGACATTGCACAAAGCTACTGAAAGTCAATGGAATCGAAATATCCATCGAACATAACAAAACAGGCAATGCGAAATAAAAGGCAGAATCTGTCAAAACAGAACAGTTCGTAATGACGAATTTTGTTGAGGCACCAGACTTGCTCAAATGAAAATGCTCAAATTGAATGAAAGTTGCGTACATATCTGAGGATCACTCACGTAAAGTGGCATAATTTTCTGAGTTACCTACAGATAATTTTGCCCAGATTCGTGACAGCAAAGAAATCTGTTTCTGCGCAGTAATCCAAATCTAGTATGAACCTTACTATCAATGACTTTACTTGGCACAACAAAACACTAAACTAAGATAAGGAGAGGTTGCTACAGTAGTAAACAACTTCCAAGACACAAAATAAAAACAAAGTACTGTAGTAAAAACATGGGTTGTCTCCCATAAGCGCTTTTCTTTAACGCCTTTCAGCTAGGCGCAGAAAGTGTGTATCAAGTATTATCAAGAGACGAAGTGTCAACATCATAATTTGTTCTAATAATAGAATCAAAAGGTAACTTCATTCTCTTTCTAGGGAAGTGTTCCATACCTTTCTTGAGAGGAAATTGATATTTAATATTACCTTCCTTCATATCAATGATAGCACCAACAGTTCGAAGAAAAGGTCTTCCCAATATAATGGGACAAGATGCATTGCATTCAATATCCAAGACAACAAAATCAATGGGGACAAGGTTATTGTTAACGGTAATGCGAACATTATCAACTTTCCCCAAAGGTTTCTTTGTAGAATGATCAGCAGGATTAACATCCAAATAACAATTTTTCAGCGGTGGCAAGTCAAGCATATTATAAATTTTCTTAGGCATAACAGAAATACTTGCACCAAGATCACAGAAAGCATTACAATCAAAGTCATTGACCTTCATCTTAATGATGGGCTCCCAACCATCCTCGAGCTTCCTAGGAATAGAAGCTTCGCGTTCTAATTTCTCTTCTCTAGCTTTTATGAGAGCATTTGTAATATGTTTCGTGAAAGCCAAATTTATAGCACTAGCATTAGGACTTTTAGCAAGTTTTTGTAAGAACTTTATAACTTCAGATATATGGCAATCATCAAAATTCAAACCATTATAATCTAAAGCAATGGGATCATCATCCCCAATGTTGGAAAAATTTCAGCAGTTTTATCACAGGCAGTTTCAGCAGTTTTAGCAGTTTCAGGCAGTTTTTCGCGCTTTGCATTAGAAGTAGAAACATTACTAACACCAATTCTTTTATTATTATTAGTAGGAGGTGCATAAACTTGTGTAGCATTAGCATTACTAGTGGTGGTAATAGTCCAAACTTTAGCTATATTATCTTCTTTTTCATTTTCTTCTCTTTCCCACCTAGCACGCAATTCGGCCATCAATCTTATATTCTCATTAATTCTAACTTGGATGGCATTTGCTGTAGTAAAAAATTTATTATGATGGTCTTCATTGGGCATAACTTTCGATTTCAAAAGATCAACATCAGCAGCAAGACTATCGACTTTAGAAGCAAGTATATCAATTTTCCCAAGCTTTTCTTCAACAGATTTGTTAAAAGCAGTTTGTGTACTAATAAATTCTTTAAGCATGGCTTCAAGTCCAGGGGGTGTGTTCCTATTATTGTTGTAAGAATTCCCATAAGAATTACCATAGCCGTTGCCATTATTATAAGGATATGGCCTATAGTTGTTACTAGAATTGTTCCGGTAAGCATTGTTGTTGAAATTATTATTTTTAATGAAGTTGACATCAACATGTTCTTCTTGAGCAACTAATGAAGCTAACGGAACATTATTAGGATCAACATTAGTCCTATCATTCACAAGCATAGACATAATAGCATCAATCTTATCACTCAAGGAAGAGGTTTCTTCGATAGAATTTACCTTCTTACCTTGTGGAGCTCTTTCCGTGTGCCATTCAGAGTAATTAATCATCATATTATCAAGAAGCTTTGTTGCTTCACCAAGAGTGATGGACATAAAGGTACCTCCAGCAGCTGAATCCAATAGGTTCCACGAAGAAAAATTCAGTCCTGCATAAAAGGTTTGGATGATCATCCAAGTAATCAGTCCATGGGTTGGGCAATTTTTAACCAAAGATTTCATTCTTTCCCATGCTTGTGCAACATGCTCATTATCCAATTGTTTAAAATTCATTATGCTACTCCTCAAAGATATAATTTTAGCAGGGGGATAATATCTACCAATAAAAGCATACTTGCATTTAGTCCATGAATCAATACTATTCTTAGGCAGAGATAGCAACCAATCTTTAGCTCTTCCTCTTAATGAGAAAGGGAACAATTTTAATTTTATAATGTCACCATCTACATCTTTATACTTTTGCATTTCACATAGTTCAACAAAATTATTGAGATGGGCAGCAGCATCATCAGAACTAACACCTGAAAATTGCTCTCGCATAACAAGATTTAGTAAAGCAGGTTTAATTTCGAAGAATTCTGCTGTAGTAGCAGGTGGAGCAATAGGTGTGCATAAGAAATCATTATTATTTGTGGTTGTGAAGTCACACAACTTAGTATTTTCAGGAGTACCCATTTTAGCAATAGTAAAATAAAGCAAACTAGATAAAGTAAATGCAAGTAACTAATTTTTTTGTGTTTTTGATATAGCAAACAAGATAGCAAATAAAGTAAAACTAGCAACTAATTTTTTTGTATTTTGATTTAGTGCAGCAAACAAAGTAGTAAATAAAACTAAGCAAGACAAAAACAAAGTAAAGAGATTGGGATGTGGAGACTCCCCTTGCAGCGTGTCTTGATCTCCCCGGCAACGGCGCCAGAAAAAGAGCTTGATACGCGTACAGCACGCGTCCGTTGGGAACCCCAAGAGGAAGGTGTGATGCGTACAGCGGCAAGTTTTCCCTCAGTATGAAACCAAGGTTTAATCGAACCAGTAGGAGTCAAGAAGCACGTTGAAGGTTGATGGCGGCGAGATGTAGTGCGGCGCAACACCAGGGATTCCGGCGCCAACGTGGAACCTGCACAACACAAACCAAGTACTTTGCCCCAACGAAACAGTGAGGTTGTCAATCTCACCGGCTTGCTGTAACAAAGGATTAGATGTATAGTGTGGATGATGATTGTTTGCAGAAAACAG
The DNA here is from genome assembly GCF_019359855.2 of Lolium perenne. Lineage (NCBI taxonomy): Eukaryota > Viridiplantae > Streptophyta > Magnoliopsida > Poales > Poaceae > Lolium > Lolium perenne. The sequence goes on along the minus strand of NC_067245.2, from coordinate 163,509,683 downwards.
TAGAACAAGTATTGCAGTAGATTGTATTTCAGTATAAAGAATGGACCGGGGTCCACAGTTCACTAGTGGTGTCTCTCCCATAAGATAAATAACATGTTGGGTGAACAAATTACAGTTGGGCAATTGACAAATAGAGAGGGCATGACCATGCACATACATATTATGATGAGTATAGTGAGATTTAATTGGGCATTACGACAAAGTACATAGACCGCTATCCAGCATGCATCTATGCCTAAAAAGTCCACCTTCAGGTTATCGTCCGAACCCCCTCCAGTATTAAGTTGCTAACAACATACAATTGCATTAAGTATTGCGTGTAATGTAATCAATAACTACATCCTCGGACATAGCATCAATGTTTTATCCCTAGTGGCAACAGCACATCCATAATCTTAGAGGTTTCTCTCACTCCCCCAGATTCACGGAGACATGAACCCACTATCGAGCATAAATACTCCCTCTTGGAGTTACTAGCATCAACTTGGCCAGAGCATCTACTAATAACGGAGAGCATGCAAGATCATAAACAACACATAGACATGAATTGATAATCAACATAACATAGTATTCTCTATTCATCGGATCCCAACAAACGCAACATATAGAATTACAGATAGATGATCTTGATCATGTTCGGCAGCTCACAAGACCCGACAATTAAGCACAATGGGGAGAAGACAACCATCTAGCTACTGCTATGGACCCATAGTCCAGGGGTAGACTACTCACACATCACTCCGGAGGCGACCATGGCAGCGTAGAGTCCTCCGGGAGATCATTCCCCTCTCCGGCAGGGTGCCGGAGGCGATCTCCTGAATCCCCCAAGGTGGGATTGGCGGCGGCGGCGTCTCTGGAAGGTTTTCCGTATCGTGGCTCTCGGTACTGGGGGTTTCGCGACGAAGGCTATTTGTAGGCGGAAGGGTAGGTCAGGGGGCGTCGCGAGGGGCCCAGGAGACAGGTCGGCGCGGCCAAGGGTGGGGCCGCGCCGCCCTACCTCCTGGCCACCTCGTGGCCCCACTTCGTTGACTCTTTGGTCTTCTGGAAGCTTCATGGCAAAATAGGACCCTGGGCGTTGATTTCGTCCAATTCCGAGAATATTTCCTTACTAGGATTTCTGAAACCAAAAACAGCAGAAAACAGCAACTGGCTCTTCGGCATCTTGTTAATAGGTTAGTTCCAGAAAATGCATAAATATGATGTAAAGTATGCATAAAACATGTAGATATCATCAATAATGTGGCATGGAACATAAGAAATTATCGATACGTCGGAGACGTATCAGGTACCAAGATGTACCAAGACCTGAAGGAGCAATTCTGGTGGCACGGAATGAAGAGAGAAATCGGCAGCTACATAGCCAAGTGTGACATCTGCCAGAGAATCAAGGCAGAACACCAACGACCCACCGGACTGTTACAGCCACTGCAGATTCCAGAATGGAAATGGGACTCCGTAGGAATGGACTTTATCACCGGACTGCCCAAATCCAGCAAAGGCAATGACTCAATATGGGTAGTCATCGATAGATTGACCAAAGTCACCCATTTCATGGCCATCAAAACCACCTACCAGGGTCCAAAGCTAGCTGAACTATACATCTCCAGAATAGTCGCCCTGCACGGAACCCCGAAATCGATAGTGTTAGATAGAGGATCACAGTTCACCTCAAGATTCTAGCAGAAAGTGCATGAAGGACTAGGAACCCGTCTGAATTTCAGCACCGCCTATCACCCTCAGACCGACGGACAGACTGAGAGAGTAAACCAGATACTGGAGGACATGCTGAGAGCATGCGTACTGGAATACGGATCCAAGTGGGAAGACTGCCTACCTTACGCAGAATTCTCTTACAACAACAGCTACCAAGCTAGCCTACAGATGGCCCCCTTTGAAGCCTTGTATGGAAGGAAATGCCGTACCCCCCTGAACTGGTCGGAAGTTAGAGAAAGCCAAGTCTTTGGCCCAGATGTTCTTCGTGAAGCCGAAGAGAAAGTGCACAAGATCCGAGCGTACCTCAAGACAGCGCAATCAAGACAGAAGAGCTATGCCAACAAGAGACGTCGGGAGATGACCTTCGAGATCGGAGACTTCGTCTATCTCAAGGTATCCCCCTTGAAAGGAATGCAGAGATTCCAGCTGAAAGGAAAGCTCGCACCCCGATATGTCGGACCCTTCAAAGTTCTGAGCCGCCGAGGAGAAGTATCTTATCAACTGGAGCTACCTGAAGAAATGTCGGCTGTGCACGACGTGTTTCATATCTCACTCCTCCGGAAGTGCCTTGAAGTCCCCGAGAAGACCGAAGTGCTCAAGAACATCGATCACCGATCGGTGGATATAACCAAGGACCTGACATACCGCGAAGTGCCGATTCGCATCCTGGAGGAAGCTTACCGAACCACTCGCACCCGAAGCATCAAGTTTCTGAAGATACAATGGAGCAATCATACCGAAGATGAAGCCACATGGGAACGCGAAGACTTCATGAAGAAGGAGTACCTAGATCTCTTTAGTACCTAACTTTCTTTTCGATCTCGGGACGAGATCTTTTGTAAGGGGGAAGGGTTTGTAACATCCCAAATTTCAATAAAAGAAAGTTAGAAGAATTCCAGAGAGCAAAATTTCAAACCAACAAAAACTTTTTAAATTGCATATAGTGCCATGCATAGGACTTGTGCATTTGATTGATATGCCATGATGATTGTTATTATGTGTATAAGCTAAACCCTAAAACCCTAAAGTGATCATGAGAAGATCACAAACCAAATAAATCAAAAAGAGGAAGAAAATCAAATAAATGAAAAACCCTAAAAACCCTCACATATGCTCTATGGCATTTTTATAAATTTTGACCCTAGACCAATTTGGTCTTCACCATTGGTTGAATAATGTTACTAAACACTTATTACAACTTTTGGAATCAAAGAATCACAAAGCAAATGGATTTCAAATGCAAAACTTGCTCACATATGATAATGGTCAAAGCTGCCAATTATAGTCTGATCACTACTTTGAGCCTTGGCAATTCAAATTTCTCAAACCAAACCTTGCTAACTCTCTGCACCACATCCAAATCAACATCAAGGTGAACACTTTTTTGTAAAGATCACCATGCCAAATTCTTTCTTGATCATTAGCTATGCTCAACCAAAGTTGCAACATTTTAATATGTGCAACAATCTCACACTTGTCTATTTTTGCAAAAACTTAGAATTCAACAATGCCACCACCACACCTCACCACCTCTGATCATTTCTAACTCAATGGAATACTCACAATTCAAAAACTTGCAACCATTTGAATTAAATCAAACTTGGACAAAAATCACAAATAGCATCTATGTGACTATTTGACACTATTTGCTATAGTGATCTACCTCATCAACTCTACCTAAACCCTAGTCCAATTGGTCCCCTGGTTCCCTCTAACCACCAAGGCAGCATAGCAAACCTAGGGAGAGGAGGAGCAAGGCTAGGACATGGCCATGCCGACCATGTCGCCAACCCGACCACCTCCCCCTCTCTCCATTGCTTCCCCAACCTGGCCCTGGTGTCCAGCATCGCCACCAAGCCTCTCTACCTCACCTAGCACTCACCAGCTCGCCGTAGCCGCCGTGGAGCCACCGGAGATCGCGTGCACTGGTCGCCCAGACATGCCGTTCGTGTCGCGCGTGGCGCGCCATAGACGCGCCCTGGACACGCGCCGCCCCACGCCTTCGCGCAAGCCCTGGACCCCCTGCGAGCACGTTGAGCGTCACCGTGCCACCGCGAACGCGCCCGACACGCTCGCCAAGCCAACCCGTGCCCGCCATCGCCGGAGAAGGAAACCCCGATCCGTCGCAGACGCGCCCGACACGGAAACAATGCGACCAATCCAGCCACCGCCCGACCACGCTGTCGCCGCCAAACGCTTCGCCAGGAACCGCAGAATAGCGCCGCGCCCTTGCCTAGCTCGCTAGCTCGCCGGAGAAGCCGCGAGCATGTCGACCTCGCTTCAGACCCGCAGCACCCTCGCGTCTCTATAAATAGAGCACCCCCCTGAGCAATCCAAGCACCCCACCTTGCTCTCCACCTCTCACTGCTTCTCAACCACCACACCACTCCTTCGATTGTCGCCGGAGCTGCTCCAATTTGGAGATCAGAGCCGCCAGTACCTGGTGGACGCCACCGTCGATTGGAGCCGAAACAGGAGCTGCCGTCGGTACCAGGAGCTCCGCCGTCGTCCACAACTTCACCGTGCACACTGCCAAACCTTGCTGGAGCCACGGTGAGCTCTCCGACCCCCTAGGCTCCCCGCCAGCACGTCGGGTTCTCGTCGGAGAAGACGATGAACCTCGACCGTCGATCTGTGTTCTAATCCAACGCGCCAGTTTAAAACGTACCGATTCGGTCGTTATGAGCCACTGACGGGCGGACCCCACCCTGTCAGCGCGCCGCGCGTCTCTGGACCGTGGCTGGGCTGGACTGGGCCATTTTATTCGAATCTAGCCCAGTTTCATTTCCCGCCGGCCCTTTTAATTCAAATCTCATTTAAACAAATCCAAACAATTTCAATACTGCCCAAACTTTGAAAATCCATAGATTCAAATTGGCTTAACCAAATTCAATGAATTTTATACTGTTGGAAAGCCACTAAAAAGATCTACAAAATGCCACTGGTCCCATGACCAGATTAGTTGTAGAATTAATTTGATAAAAAGAAGAAGGCAGGGACTTTTCCCTATTCAAATAATTATTAAAAATCAACCAAAATAGATACTAAGTTAATTCCAACTCTAATAGCTCACATTTGACTTACGCTAATTGTTTATGCAATAAAATGGTGTGGTCACTTTGCATGATCATGCCCTAGTTTAATTAATGGACAATATGGCTAGTTTATGTAGTTGATATTGTCCAAAACTATTAAGTAAATTATATGAAGTCTTATACTTCATTTAAACCTTGTCTCAAATGAATTCATGTGATGTTTGGACCCCTGGCCCAAACTCTCTTATATGAATTACTTGGAGATTTAAATCATTTGTAGTAGTATTAAATGATATGAGGTGATCTACCTCATTTAAATCATGTTCTCAAATAATGATCATGAAGGTTTGACTTAGGTCAATATAAGTTCATGTATGATTGTTGAGAAATTAAATCTTAAGAAGATTTCAATGAGAGGAAATTATTTCTCAAGAAACCTATGGAAACTATCATTTACATATTAAATAAAAAGAAGTAAATCCTCCTCAAGCAACACAACCCATGCACCCTAATTAGATTATTTGTGTGCATAGAATAGTTTGTGTGATTATATGTGATGTATGGAATAGCCATGGAATTAGTGAGTAATTATACTCGTATTCAAATTTAGACGCTAGCACCGGAGAGTACACGGAAGAAGAAGGTTGCTACCAAGAGGAGGAGGAGGAGAATTTTGAGAACTACCAAGGCAAGCTAATATTCTTGCAAAGTGCAAAGCCCCTTGGGGCAAGGCACCATGAGTCTTACCTTTTCTTACATAAGCCTATCCCAAGTTTATACATTACAAGTTTTCTACTTGTTTTCTCAAGAAGTTGTTTTTTATAGTTAACTTTGGTCAAAGTAAATAAGTTTACTAGAGTAGTAAAGTTAGTCTCCATCAAGCAAAGCAAGATAGCACCCCTCATGATTTAGAGCTAGTGCTAATGAATAAAACTTGACTACTCTAGATGGGAACAAAGGTGATTTGAAATGAATTCGAAAACCTTGGAAGGATGAAGCATTCCATTGAATGATTTTTGAAGGTGAATATGACCAAGAGAAGATGGTGATTTTTGATAAACATGATGTTGGTTTGAATGCGATACCTTTCCAATATTAAGTACCCCCACAATACCTGATTATGGGTAGGGCTTAACTAGAAGTTTATGCATCTTAGTATGGGTTCCCTCTGAACACACGTCATAGGGGTTATGCTTGAGGCTGCCTCCGTTGTTGAGAAATGATGTGAAATTGAGGTGAATTGTACGGCCAAGCCCTGTGCAGTTCCCAGGTTGACAGTTGGTCTTCACTGGGAGGCCAAGCTCATGGGGCGAGGTGCTCATACTAGGATTTGTAAGTGAAAGGTTATGGTTGATGATCCGCGTACTGTGTTACGATGATTCGGGGTAATCCCGACGGATGAAATCAAATGTTGTGGCACAAGTGTGCAACCTCTGCAGAGTGTCAATCTATTCGAATAGCCGCGTCCACGGTTACGGACGGTTGGAAAGGCCATACAGTTTCTGATGTCATATCTTTGAAAATGATGTTGAAAGATGATGGTGAAATGACTTGTGGTGAATTGAATTGAAATCACCACTTGAATGGTGGGAATGACACTAATGTTCCCACTTGAGTTAGTTGGCATATGAATAAGCTTTTACTAAAATACTTGTGAACTAAAACTAGCTTTATGCAAATAAACTAGAGCTTAGCAAACCTTACTAGAAATGTCTAGCACTTACATTAGTATTAGTTTGCGAGTACTTGAAGTACTCACGGCTTTGTCCCTGGCTATTCAAATGGCCAGAGTATGAAGATGAACAAGGAGATGACCAGCAGGACGCCTACGACAACTAGGAGTCTTCCGACGTCAAGCGTTGGCCTGTGGACTAGAGAGTCCTTGTATCTTACGCTTCCGCTATGAACTTTTGTTTGTTCGCTGATCAATAGATCAACTATTCGTGTAATATGGATCATGTGATTCCAATTTGTAAGACATTATGGTTTGTAATAAATGATGACTGTGATACTTAACTATTATGCCTCGCAACAACAATATTCCTGGGATTGCGATGTATGACATAATAGGCATCCGGACTTAAAAATCCAGGTGTTGACAAGAAGCAAGTACAAGCGCTACTCGACAATGGTTATATCCGCATAAGCCTTAGTCCTTGTGTTGTTCCTGTTATTTTTGTTCCTAAGAAAGATGGTACATGGCGTATGTGCGTAGATTGTAGAGCTATAAACAACATTACTATTCGATATCGTCATCCTATTCCCCGTTCAGAGGATATGGTAGATGAATTGAGTGGTGCTGCTTTGTTTTCTAAAATTGATTTGCGTAGTGGTTATCATCAAATTAGGATGAAAGAAGGGGATGAGTGGAAAACTGCCTTTAAAACAAAATTTGGTTTATATGAGTGGTTTGTAATGCCTTTTGGTTTAACTAATGCACCTAGCACTTTCATGAGACTGATGAACCATGTTTTGCGTGAATTTATTGGAAAGTTTGTGGTTGTGTACTTTGATGACATATTAATCTACAGCCGCAATGAATCTGATCATACTATACATATTCGACATGTTTTGCAAGTGTTACGTGATAATAAACTCTATGGTAATCTTGAGAAGTGCACATTTTGCAAAGAAAAGGTCATATTTCTGGGTTATGTTGTCTCTAAGCATGGAATAGAAGTAGATATGTCTAAAATTGAAGCTATTCAAAATTGGCCTACTCCCATGAATATGAGTCAAGTAAGAAGTTTTCATGGTCTAGCTGGGTTTTATAGAAGATTTGTGCGCAACTTTAGTACTATTGTTGCACCTTTGAATGACTTGACTAAAAAGGGTGTTATATTTGAGTGGGGCGCAGCCTAAGATCATGCTTTTGATGAACCTAAGAGATTGTTAACTTCTGCACCATTGCTTGCACTTCCTGATTTCAATAAGCAATTTGAGATTGAATGTGATGCTAATGGTATTGGAATTGGTGGTGTGTTGATGCAAGAGGGTCGTCCAATTGCATATTTTTCTGAGAAACTTTCTGGTGCTAAGTTGAACTATCCTATATATGATAAAGAATTGTATGCTTTAATTAGAGTTCTTGAGGTTTGACAACATTACTTGTTGCCAAAAGAATTTATCATACATTCTGATCATGAAGCTTTAAAATACCTGAAAGCTCATTCTACTTTGCATAAGCGTCTTGCTAAGTGGGTTGAGTTCGTTGAGTCTTTTCCATACATTATTAAGCATAAGAAGGGAAAAGATAATATTGTTGTTGATGCTCTATCTAGGAAGAATATGCTATTAACTCAACTTGATGTTAAAATTTCCGGATTAGAGGTGCTATGTGATTTGTATGCTACTGATCATGATTTTGCTGAACCATATTGCTTATGTGCTCTTGGTAAAGCATGGGAAAATATCACATACATGATGGGTTCTTGTTTCGAGCTAACAAACTATGTGTTCCAGAATCGTCTGTGCGTTTGCTCTTATTGCAGAAATCTCATGCTGGAGGTTTGATGGGTCACTTTGGGCGTGAGAAGACGCTACTCATGCTCGCTGACCACTTTTATTGGCCAAACATGAGGCGGGACGTGCACAGGTATGTGAAGAGGTGCATTACTTGCAACAAGTCCAAGTCCAAGCTGAAGCCTCACGGTTTGTATACTCCGTTACTGGCACCTACTACACCTTGGGAGGATATTAGTATGGATTTTGTGTTGGGTTTTCCGCGTACTAAGAGAGGCCATGATTCTATATTTGTGGTAGTGGACAGATTTTCTAAAATGTCACACTTTATTGCCTGCCACAAGAGCGACGATGTGTCGCATATTGCTAACCTATTTTACAGGGAGGTTGTACGATTACATGGAGTCCCGAAGACAATTGTTTCTGATCGTGACGTGAAGTTTATGAGCTACTTCTCGAAGACGTTGTGGAGAAAGCTGGGGACGAAGCTACTGTTCAGTACTACTTGTCATCCCCAAACTGATGGTCAAACTGAAGTGGTGAATCGCACATTGTCACAACTGTTGAGATCCATGATCAAGAAGAACCTGAAGGAGTGGGAAGATTGTTTGTCGCATGTGGAGTTTGCTTATAACAGGGCGGTACATTCTACCACAGAGCTGTGTCCTTTTGAGGTGGTGTATGGTTTCAAACCCATTACTCTGCCTGATTTGTTGCCTTTACCCATACATGAGAGAGTTAATATGGAGGCATCCAAGAGGGCAGATTTTGTACGGAAGATACATGTGAAGACTAAAGAGTTGATCGAGAAGAAAGGCAAGAGCAATGCTGTAAGAATGAACAAGAAGCGTAAAGAGATGTTGTTCAAGCCTGGTGATATGGTCTGGGTACATTTTCGCAAGGATAGGTTCCCGAAGCTGCGGAACGCTAAGTTGAAGCCTCGTGGTGCTGGTCCTTACAAAGTGCTTGCCAAGATCAATGATAATGCATACTCAATAGATCTTCCAGTTGATGAATTTGGTGTCAGTAATTCTTTCAATGTTGCTGATTTGACACCATATGACGGAGAAGACCTTGGAGCGTCGAGGTCGACGCCTTTTGAAGGGGGGAGATGATGAGGACATCCCTACCTCACTACTACCTCCGTCATTACAAGAAGATGATCCTGCTGTGAAGCTCAAGTCCGATGAAGTCAGGATTGGACCAATGACACGAGCTCGTGCGAAGCTACTTAAACAATAGGTGAATTTGTTCCTAAACGATACTTTGATTGATGAGAACTTTATACTACTTAAGTGCTATTACTTATGTATGATCAGGTATGAGGAGGGAGCAAGCATCGCACGAGGAGGAGAGGAGCAGCTGGACCAGAAGATGGACGTGAAGCTGGACATGGAGCTGGACATGAAGACATCCTGATGAGGACATCCCTACCTCACTACCACCTCCGTCATTGCCAAATGAAGATGAACCTGCTGTGAAGCTCAAGTCCAATGAAGTTCAGATTAGACCAATTACAAGGGCTCGTGCGAAGCTACTTAAACAACAGGTGAACTTGTTTCTAAACGATACTTTGATTGATGAGAACTTTATACTGCCTAAGTCATGTTACTTATGTATCATCAGGTATCAAGAGGAGACGAGCATCGCACGAGGAGTAGAGGAGCAGCTGGACGTGAAGACGGACGTCAAGATGGACGTGAAGCTGGACATGGAGCTGGACATGAAGATATCTCATGGACGCGCGAGGGAGGAGCGGGAGGCATGCGCGAGAAGAGAAGAAGTCGTCCAGGCCGGCCCAGCGCCCGGTCAGACCGGCCGCCAGACCGACGCGCTCGGTCCCTGGCCCGGTTCAACCGGGCGGCACGCCGGATCCACCCCGGCGCCAACCGGGCGTCGTACTGGGGCCAACCGGAAGGCCATCTGCGACACTTCCGGTTGCCGCCCGGTCCCTGGCCCGGTCTAGACCGGCCAGCCCGGCCCAGCACCCGGTCAACCGGGTTCCAGACCGGCTAGCCCTGCCCAGCACCCGGTCAACCGGATTCCAGACCGGCCTAGTCCGAGTCTGTCTCGACCAGATCTATTCTGGGTCGGTTATTCTTGTATCTTTTCGACCAGAAGTCGTCCCGGACGCCTATATAAGTGACCAGGACGCCCCCCTAGCTGCTTTAGACCACCGTGTAAGATAAACCCTAGTAATTAGTTGTTTGCTCTGCAAAACTATTGAATTCCCTACACCATATTGCTTGATATTGTGTAGATCCTGATAAAGTCTTGTGTGATCTGCTGTTCCATTGGGAATTAGACGGTTGCAACTTACCGCTTCGTGGTCGGCGGCTACGTGCGCAAGTGTGTGGAGTTGCGAATATCTTGCAGGGTTGAGAGCTGTTGCATTGGCGACAGAGACCAATCGAGAGATCTCGTTGCGTCATACAAGTTATCATCCACTACATCGTCGTGTTCCTCCGCTGCTATCATCCCGTGATCATCATCACCACCATTGCTTACTGAGAAGATCGGGCCACCCCATATCATCTTGGTATCAGATCTCCAGTTTTCCTCGGTAAGCCATCCACAATCCACCCCATAGTTGAGTTGTGAGTGTTTTTCCTATCCAGAAAAAGCCAAAAATATTAGGGTTAGGGTTTGCCATTGCCTTAGAATGCACTAATTTCAAGTTTTTAGTTGCTTTTCGTAGTTGTTTTTGCGTATCTTTTTCTTGCATCTAGTATTATTAGGGTTTGAGTCTCTACTATCATCTAGTTGTAGTTATTGTTACTCTGAGTCCACATAGCGTACAGTGTGCTTTTCCCAACCATAGCCACAGCCTATCGATATATGTGACTAGGAACTTCCCCAGACGAGACTAGTTTTACCGCTCGATAGGCTGCTCATTATGGTTTTGGTGCTTTCCATATCTTGTTGGCCGTGTTATCAAGGAGTGTGTCATAAAAACAAAAAAAAACAAAAATTGAAAAGAAGGAAAAATAGCTACATAGCTGCGTTACAATAAACAAAAAAAATACAAAAAGAAAAAGTGAAGTGCTAGAAGAATCAAGGGAAGGCCCAAGTTTACTTTACTGCACCCGTAGTTGAGCAATCTTGTGCCTGTTTCGTTGAGCTTTGCTAGCGTCTCTCTAGTGCATTGCAACCTTTCCTCCATATAGTTGTATTGCCCCATCATATCGCCTTGTGTGAGTATCTTTGGTTGTCTACGGTCAGCGCTAGAGCTTGTTATTGGTACAAATAGGTAGCCTACCTACAGCCCCACATAAACCCTGCTTTGTCATGTGATTTGTTCTTATACCCTTCATATTCGCTTCGCTACATCTGTGCACTAGTTGTTTCTACAAGTGGTACGCAACACTAATTTACTTTGGAACGGTAAGATCTCCTTTTCTTATCAGTTTTGAGTGAGTTGTGAGAGTACCACCATATATATTTTGATTTAGTGCCTACTAATCATGTCTGCTAGTGATCATGTGTTAACCAGGAAAACAAGAGTGCTGCAGACCTCATCACATGGAGGGAGTTTGAGGCTCTTCGTAATGAGATGCGACGTGAATTCCGCGCTCAGGACGATGTGCTTAATGGGAAGGTTGAAGAGATCAACCAAAAGTTGGATGCTACTAATGCGACCGTCACCACAATGGCTGATCAAGTGACGGATATACAGCGCAATATTGCCGATATGCGCTTAGCTATTGAGAATTTGACCGCACAACAACAACAAGACAAAGATGAAGATCCTGAGCTTCAAGATGACGCACACAATGCTCGTGGTGCGCCACGTGGTAATCTTCCTCGAGGATGGGCTCCGCTTGACCGCCATGGTCGTGGACATGATGAGGAAGATGGTTTGGGTAAGCCTAAGTCTTCCATACCCAAGTTTGAAGGAGGAGTTGATGTTGAAGAATACCTCACTTGGGAGCTCAAGATTGAGAAGTTATGGAACTTACATCCGAACTACACTGAAGATAGGAAGATCAAGCTTGCTTCTTCTGAATTTGATGGCTATGCATTGCGTTGGTGGGATGCTTTTGTTCGTAACCGCGCTGAGGATGGTGAGCAACCTATACGCACATGGCGTGCCATGAAGGAAGCAATGACTTCTCGCTTTGTGCCTACAAATTACTTGCGGAATATATACGATAAGTTGACTCTATTGAGACAAGGTGTGAAGACTGTGGATGAATACTACATGGAGATGGAGATGCTTATGCAGTGTGGCCGTGTCTGTGAGTGATACGTCTCCAACGTATCGATAATTTCTTATGTTCCATGCTTGTTTTATGATGATACACACATGTTTTATACATACTTTATGTCATATTTATGCATTTTCTGGCACTAACCTATTAACAAGATGCCGAAGAGCCAGTTGTTGTTTTCTGCTGTTTTTGGTTTCAGAAATCCTAGTAAGGAAATATTCTCAGAATTGGACGAAATCAACGCCCAGGATCTTATTTTTCCACGAAGCTTCTAGAAGTCCGAAAGGGAAACGAAGTGGGGCGACGAGGCGACGCCACACTAGGGCGGCGCGACCCAGGTGCTGGCCGCGCGGCCCTGTTGTGTGGGCCCCTCGTGGTGCCCCCTGACCTACCCTTCCGCCTACATAAGCCTTCGTCGATAATAGTTCAAGTACCGAGAGCCACGATACGGAAAACCTTCCAGAGACACCGCCGCCGCCAATCCCATCTCGGGGGATTCAGGAGATCGCCTCCGGCACCCTGCCGGAGAGGGGAATCATCTTCCGGAGGACTCTTCACTGCCATGGTCGCCTCCGGAGTGATGTGTGAGTAGTTCACCCCTGGACTATGGGTCCATAGCAGTAGCTAGATGGTCGTCTTCTCCTAATTGTGCTATCATTGTTGGATCTTGTGAGCTGCCTAACATGATCAAGATCATCTATTTGTAATGCTACATGTTGCGTTTGTTGGGATCCGATGAATAATGAATACTATGCTATGTTGATTATCAATCTATTGTCTATGTGTTGTTTATGATCTTGCATGATCTCCGTTATTAGTAGAGGCTCTGGCCAAGTCGTTACTTGTAACTCCAAGAGGGAGTATTTATGCTCGATAGTGGGTTCATGCCTCCATTAAATCTGGGACAGTGACAGAAAGTTCTAAGGTTGTGGATGTGCTGTTGCCACTAGGGATAAAACATCAATGCTATGTCTAAGGATGTATTTGTTGATTACATTACGCACCATACTTAATGCAATTGTCTGTTGTTTGCAACTTAATACTGGAGGGGGTTCGGATGATAACCTGAAGGTGGACTTTTTAGGCATAGATGCATGCTGGATAGCGGTCTATGTACTTTGTCGTAATGCCCAATTAAATCTCACAATACTCATCATAACATGTATGTGCATGGTCATGCCCTCTTTATTTGTCAATTGCCCAACTGTAATTTGTTCACCCAACATGCTATTTATCTTATGGGAGAGACACCACTAGTGAACTGTGGACCCCGGTCCATTCTTTACATCGAATACAATCTACTGCAATACTCGCTCTACTGTTTTCTACAAACAATCATCATCCACACTAGACATCTAATCCTTTGTTACAGCAAGCCGGTGAGATTGACAACCTCACTGTTACGTTGGGGCAAAGTATTTTGGTTGTGTTGTGCAGGTTCCACGTTGGCGCCGGAATCCCTGGTGTTGCGCCGCACTACACTCCGCCGCCATCAACCTTCAACGTGCTTCTTGACTCCTACTGGTTTGATAAACCTTGGTTTCTTACTGAGGAAAACTTACTGCTGTACGCATCACACCTTCCACTTGGGGTTCCCAACGGTCGCGTGTTGTACGCGTGTCAAGCTAAATTTCTGGCGCCGTTGCCGGGGAGATCAAGACACGCTGCAAGGGGAGTCTCCACTTCCAACCTCTTTACTTTGTTTTTGTCTTGCTTTACTTTATTTACTACTTTGTTTGCTGCACTAAAACAAAACACAAAAAAATTAGTTGCTAGCTTTACTTTATTTACTGTCTTGTTCTCCATATTAAAAACACACAAAAATTAGTTACTCGCATTTACTTTATCTAGTTTATTTTATTTACTATTGCTAAAATGGGTACTCCTGAAAATACTAAGTTGTGTGACTTCACAAACACAAATAATAATGATTTCTTATGCACACCTATTGCTCCACCTGCTACTACAGCAGAATTCTTTAAAATTAAACCTGCTTTATTGAATCTTGTTATGAGAGAGCAATTTTCTGGTGTTAGTTCTGATGATGCTGCTGCCCATCTTAATAACTTTGTTGAACTATGTGAAATGCAAAAGTATAAGGATGTAGATGGTGACATTATAATATTAAAATTGTTTACTTTCTCATTAAGAGGAAGAGCTAAAGATTGGTTGCTATCTTTGCCTAAGAATAGTATTGATTCATGGACTAAATGTAAGGATGCTTTCATTGGTAGATATTATCCTCCTGCTAAAATTATATCTTTGAGAAGTAGCATAATGAATTTTAAGCAATTGGATAATGAGCATGTTTCTCAAGCATGGGAAAGAATGAAATCTTTGGTTAAAAATTGCCCAACCCATGGACTGACTACTTGGATGATCATCCAAACCTTTTATGCAGGATTGAATTTTTCTTCGCGGAACTTATTGGATTCAGCTACTGGAGGTACTTTTATGTCCATCACTCTAGGCGCCGCAACAAAGCTTCTTGATAATATGATGATTAATTACTCTGAATGGCACACGGAAAGAGCTCCACAAGGTAAGAAGGTAAATTATGTCGAAGAAACCTCCTCCTTGAGTGATAAGATTGATGCTATTATGTCTATGCTTGTGAATGGTAGGACTAATGTTGATCCTAATAATGTTCCGTTAGCTTCATTGGTTTCTCAAGAAGAACATGTTGATGTGAACTTCATTAAAAATAATAATTTCAACAACAATGCTTACCGGAACAATTCTAGTAACAACTATAGGCCATATCCTTATAATAATGTTAACGGTTATGGTAATTCTTGTGGGAATTCTTACAACAATAATAGGAATACATCCCCTGGACTTGAAGCCATGCTTAAGGAATTTATTAGTACACAAACTGCTTTTAACAAATCTGTTGAAGAAAAGCTTGGGAAATTGATATACTTGCTTCTAAAGTTGATAGTCTTGCTGCTGATGTTGATCTTTTGAAATTGAAAGTTATGCCTAATGAAGATAAATATATTAAGTCATTTTCTACAGCAAACTCCATCCAAGTTCGAATTAATGAGAATATAAGATTGATGGCGGAATTGCGTGCTAGGTGGGAAAAAGAAGAAAATGCTAAAGATAACAATGTAGCTAAAGTTTGGACTATTACCACCACTAGCAATGCAAATGCTTCACATGTTGAGACACCTCCTACTATCAATGGTAAAATAATTGGTGTTGGCAATGTTTCTACTCCTAATGCAAAGCTTGCAAAACTGCCTGAAACTGCTAAAACTGCTAAAACTGCCTGTGATAAAACTGCTGAAATTTTTTCCAACATTGGGGACAATGATCCCATTGCCTTAGATTATAATGGTTTAGATTTTGATGATTGTCATATCTCTGAAGTTATAAAGTTCTTACAAAAACTTGCTAAAAGTCCTAATGCTAGTGCTATAATTTTTTCCTTTACAAAACATATTACAAATGCTCTCATAAAAGCTAGAGAAGAGAAACTAGAACGTGAAGCTTCTATTCCTAGGAAGCTAGAGGATGGTTGGGAGCCCATCATTAAGATGAAGGTAAATGACTTTGATTGTAATGCTTTATGCGATCTTGGTGCAAGTATTTCCGTTATGCCTAGGAAAATCTATAATATGCTTGACTTGCCACCATTGAAAAATTGTCACTTGGATGTTAATCTTGCTGATAATTCTACAAAGAAACCTTTGGGGAGAGTTGATAATGTTCGCATTACTGTTAACAATAACCTTGTCCCCGTTGATTTTGTTGTCTTGGATATTGAATGCAATGCATCTTGTCCCATTATATTGGGAAGACCTTTTCTTCGAACTGTTGGTGCTATTATTGATATGAAGGAAGGCAATATTAAATATCAATTTCCTCTCAAGAAAGGTATGGAACACTTCCCTAGAAAGAGAATGAATTTACCTTTTGATTATATTATTAGAACCAATTATGATATTGATACTTCATCTCTTGATGTTACTTGATACACACTTTCTGCGCCTAGCTGAAAGGCGTTAAAGAAAAGCGCTTATGGGAGACAACCCATGATTTTACTACACTACCTTTGTTTTATATTTGAGTCTTGGAAGTTCTTACTACTGTATCAACCTCTCCTTATCTTAATTTTGTTGCATTGTTGTGCCAAGTAAAGTCTTTGATAGTAAGGTTCATACTAGATTTGGATTACTGCGCAGAAACAGATTTCTTGCTGTCACGAATTTGAGCAGTAGTCTCTGTAGGTAACTCAGAAAATTCTGCCAATTTACGTGAGTGATCCTCAGATATGTACGCAACTTTCATTCAATTTGAGCATTTTCATTTGAGAAAGTCTGGTGCACCTAAAAAATTTGTCTTTACGGACTATTCTATTTTGACAGATTCTGCCTTTTATTTTGCATTGCCTGTTTTGCTATGTTTGATGGATTTCTTTATTCCATTAACTTTCAGTAGCTTTGTGCAATGTCCAGAAGTTTTAAGAATGATTATGTCACCTCTGAACATGTGAATTTTGATTATGCACTAACCCTCTAATGAGTTGTTTTGAGTTTGGTGTGGAGGAAGTTTTCAAGGATCAAGAGAGGAGGATGATACAATATGATCAAGGAGAGTGAAAGCTCTAAGCTTGGGGATGCCCCGGTGGTTCATCCCTGAATATTTCAAGAAGACTCAAGCATCTAAGCTTGGGGATGCCCAAGGCATCCCCTTCTCCATCGACAACATTATCAGGTTCCTCTAATGAAACTATATTTTTATTCCATCACATCTTATGTGCTTTACTTGGAGCGTCTGTATGTTTTTGTTTTTGTTTTGTTTGAATAAAATGGATCCTAGCATTCATTGTGTGGGAGAGAGACACGCTCCGCTGTTGCATATGGACAAATATGTCCTTAGCTTTACTCATAATGTTCATGGCGAAGGTTGAACTACTTCGTTAAATTAGTATATGGTTGGAAACGGGAAATGCTACATGTGGTAAATGGTATAATATCTTGAATAATGTGATACTTGGCAATTGTTCTGCTCATGTTTAAGCTCTTGCATCATATACTTTGCACCTATTAGTGAAGAAATACATAGAGCTTGCTAAAATTTGGTTTGCATGATTGGTCTCTCTAAGGTCTAGATATTTTCTAGTAAGGGTCGAACAACATGGAAGACGGTGTAGAGTCTTATAATGCTTGCAATATGTTTCTTATGTGAGTTTTGCTGTACCAGTTCATACTTGTGTTTGTTTCAAATAACCTTGCTAGCCTAAGCCTTGTATTGAGAGGGAATACTTCTCATGCATCCAAATCCTTGAGCCAAACACTATGCCATTTGTGTCCACCATACCTACCTACTACATGGTATTTCTCCGCCATTCCAAAGTAAATTGTTTGAGTGCTACCTTTAAATTTCCATTCTTTGTCTTTGCAATATATAGCTCATGGGACAAATAGCCTAAAAACTATTGTGGTATTGAATATGTACTTATGTATCTTATTTCTTATTAAGTTGCTTGTTGAGCGATAACCATGTTCCTGGGGACGCCATCAACTATCTTTGTTGAATATCATGTGAGTTGCTATGCATGTTCATCTTGTCTGAAGTAAGGGAGAGTTATCATGAGTTGAATGGTTTGAGCATGCATATTGTTAGAGAAGAACATTGGGCCGCTAACTAAAGCCATGATCCATGGTGGAAGTTTCAGTTTTGGACAACAATCCTCAATCTCTTATGAGAATATTATTTGTTGTTGAATGCTTATGCATTAAAGAGGAGTCCATTATCTGTTGTCTATGTTGTCCCGGTATGGATGTCTAAGTTGAGAATAATCAAAAGGAGAAATCCAATGCGAGCTTTCTCCTTAGACCTTTGTACAGGCGGCATAGAGGTACCCCTTTGTGATACTTGGTTAAAACATATGTATTGCGGTGATAATCCATGTTAATCCGAGCTAATTAGGAGAAGGTGCGGGCACTATTGGTATACTATGCATGAGGCTTGCAACTTGTAGGATATAATTTACATAATACATATGCTTTATTACTACCGTTGACAAAATTGTTTCTTGTTTTCAAAATAAAAGCTCTAGCACAAATATAGCAATCAATGCTTCCCTCTGCGAAGGGACATTCTTCTACTTTTATGTTGAGTCAGTTTACCCATTTCCTTCTGTCTTAGAAGCAAACACTTGTGTTAACTGTGCATTGATTCCTACATACTTGCATATTGCACTTGTTATATTACTTTATGTTGACAATATCCATGAGATATACATGTTACAAGTTGAAAGCAACCGCTGAAACTTAATCTTCCTTTGTGTTGCTTCAATACCTTTACTTTGAATTTATTGCTTTATGAGTTAACTCTTATGCAAGACTTAATGATGCTTGTCTTGAAAGTACTATTCATGAAAAGTCTTTGCTATATGATTCAATTGTTTACTCATTGTATTTACCATTGCTTCGAATCGCTGCATTCATTACATGTGCTTACAATAGTATTGATCAAGATTATGATAGCATGTCACTTCAGAAATTATCTTTGTTATCGTTTACCTACTCGGGATGAGTAGGAACTAAGCTTGGGGATGTTGATACGTCTCCAACGTATCGATAATTTCTTATGTTCCATGCTTGTTTCATGATGATACACACATGTTTTATACATACTTCATGTCATATTTATGCATTTTCCGGCACTAACCTATTAACAAGATGCCGAAGAGCCAGTTGCTGTTTTCAGCTGTTTTTGGTTTCAGAAATCCTAGTAAGGAAATATTCTCGGAATTGGACGAAATCAACGCCCAGGATCTTATTTTTCCACGAAGCTTCCAGAAGTCCGAAAGGGAAACGAAGTGGGGCGACGAGGCGACGCCACACTAGGGCGGCGCGGCCCAGGTGCTGGCCGCGCGGCCCTGTTGTGTGGGCCCCTCGTGGCGCCCCCTGACCTACCCTTCTGCCTACATAAGCCTTCGTCGATAATAGTTCCAGTACTGAGAGCCACGATACGGAAAACCTTCCAGAGACGCCGCCGCCGCCAATCCCATCTTGGGGGATTCAGGAGATTGCCTCCGGCACCCTGCCGGAGAGGGGAATCATCTCCCGGAGGACTCTTCACTGCCATGGTCGCCTCCGGAGTGATGTGTGAGTAGTTCACCCCTGGACTATGGGTCCATAGCAGTAGCTAGATGGTCGTCTTCTCCTAATTGTGCTATCATTGTTGGATCTTGTGAGCTGCCTAACATGATCAAGATCATCTATTTGTAATGTTACATGTTGCGTTTGTTGGGATCCGATGAATAATGAATACTATGCTATGTTGATTATCAATATATTATCTATGTGTTGTTTATGATCTTGCATGCTCTCCGTTATTAGTAGAGGCTCTGGCCAAGTCGTTACTTGTAACTCCAAGAGGGAGTATTTATGCTCGATAGTGGGTTCATGCCTCCATTAAATCTGGGACGATGACAGAAGTTCTAAGGTTGTGGATGTGTTGTTGCCACTAGGGATAAAACATCAATGCTATGTCTAAGGATGTATTTGTTGATTACATTACGCACCATACTTAATGCAATTGTCTGTTGTTTGCAACTTAATACTGGAGGGGGTTCGGATGATAACCTGAAGGTGGACTTTTTAGGCATAGATGCAAGCTGGATAGCGGTCTATGTACTTTGTCGTAATGCCCAATTAAATCTCACAATACTCATCATAACATGTATGTGCATGGTCATGCCCTCTTTATTTGTCAATTGCCCAACTGTAATTTGTTCACCCAACATGCTATTTATCTTATGGGAGAGACACCACTAGTGAACTGTGGACCCCGGTCCATTCTTTACATCGAATACAATCTACTGCAATACTCGTTCTACTGTTTTCTGCAAACATCATCATCCACACTATACATCTAATCCTTTGTTACAGCAAGCCGGTAAGATTGACAACCTCACTATCACGTTGGGGCAAAGTAATTTGGTTGTGTTGTGCAGGTTCCACGTTGGCGCCGGAATCCCTGGTGTTGCGCCGCACTACACTCCGCCGCCATCAACCTTCAACGTGCTTCTTGACTCCTACTGGTTCGATAAACCTTGGTTTCTTACTGAGGGAAACTTACTGCTGTACGCATCACACCTTCCACTTGGGGTTCCCAACGGTCGCGTGCTGTACGCGTGTCAGTGAGTCTCTCGAGATGACAATGCAGCGTTTCCTCAACGGTTTGAAGTATGATATCAAAGGCATTGTTCGTCACTACAGCTACACCAATATGAATCAATTGTTACATCATGCAAGAGAAGCTGAATCACAGTTGGCTGACGAAGCAAAGATTAAAGGTCGAGCTTCAGGAGCTGGGCGTTTCACACCCCGCGCGGCCCCATCTACGGCGCCGGCGCCTTCGACGCGCTCCGCCCCTTACTCTACTCCGCCTAGTAAGCCGGTCTCCAATGTGTCTAACACAAAGAAGTCCAAATCTGCTGCAAGTACGAGTGGCTCTAATGTGTCTACTGCACGTAACGGTGATATGGCTTGTCATACATGTGGTGGTAAAGGTCACTTCAACAGATATTGTCCTAACCGCAAAGTCATGATTATCAATGAGGACAATGAGTATGAGACTGGAGATGATGTTGATCCTAATGCTCCAGATGATGATGACTATTACACTGATGGTTAAGATGCATATCCGTCTGATGCTCGCACCATTGTTGTGTCGCACCGTGCTCTTAATGTATTGCCTAGTGCATCTACTCAGCGCTGCAGTTTGTTCCAAACAAAGGCTTTAGTTGGTCCTGACAAGGCTTGCAAGGTCATTATTGATGGCGGGAGTTGCCGCAATTTAGCAAGCAAGGAGTTGTGTACCAAGCTGAAGTTGAAGTATCTACCGCACCCGCATCCATACTATATTCAGTGGTTGAGCGACAATGGTGAGATGAAGGTAAACCACATGGTGCGTGTTGAATTTGCTATTGGACCGTATAAGGATTGCATTGATTTTGATGTGGTTCCTATGATGGTGTGTCACCTACTATTGGGTCGGCCTTGGCTCTATGACCGTTCTGTGCAACACAATGGCCGTGTCAATACATATCACTTGGAGTTCAAGGGCAAGAAAATCAACTTATAGCCTATGACACCACAGCAGATTATCAATGAGTCTCGTCAGAAAGTTGAAGTAAACTTGGAGGATGCTTCTTTAGATAGGCGAGAGAATTGTAATGTTGTGAGTGATATAACGAAAAGTGAGAGAGTGAATTCCTTGGTCTCATTAGCCACCAAAGAAGACATGGGAGAATTTAGCGAGGACCCTACACCCATGCCTCTTGTGCTCTTGTACAGGGGTACGGTTTTGGTTTCTAACGACATGACCCCTCTTCCTCTTGGTGTTTCTAATGTTTTGCAGGAATTTGGCGACGTGTTTCCGGATGAGGTACCCGCAGGACTTCCACCATTGCGAGGTATTGAGCATCAAATTGACTTGATTCCCGGCGCTTCGCTACCCAATCGGGCACCATACAGAACAAATCCCGAAGAGACGAAGGGGATACAGAAGCAAATACAAGCGCTACTCGACAAAGAATCATCTGTACATTTGCTCTTATTGCAGGAATCTCATGCTGGAGGTTTGATGGGTCACTTTGGGCGTGAGAAGACGCTACTCATGCTCGCTGACCACTTTTATTGGCCAAAGATGAGGCGGGATGTGGACAGGTATGTGAAGAGGTGCATTACTTGCAACAAGTCCAAGTCCAAGCTGAAGGCTCACGGTTTATATACTCCTTTACCGGCACCTACTACACCTTGGGAGGATATTAGTATGGATTTTGTGTTGAGTTTGCCGCATACTAAGAGAGGCCATGATTCTATATTTGTGATAGTGGACAGATTTTCTAAGATGTCACACTTTATTGCCTGCCACAAAAGCGACGATGCGTCGCATATTGCTAACCTATTTTTCAGGGAGGTTGTGCGACTACATGGAGTCCCGAAGACTATTGTTTCTGATCGTGACGTGAAGTTTATGAGCTACTTCTGGAAGACGCTGTGGAGAAAGCTGGGAACGAAGCTACTCTTCAGTACTACTTGTCATCCCCAAACTGATGGACAAACTAAAGTGGTGAATAGAACATTGTCACAATTGTTGAGATCCATGATCAAGAAGAATCTGAAGAAGTGGGAAGAGTGTTTGCCGCATGTGGAGTTTGCTTACAACAGGGCGGTACATTCTACCACGGAGTTGTGTCCTTTTGAGGTGGTGTATGGTTTCAAACCCATTACTCCACTTGACTTGTTGCCTTTGTCCATACATGAGAGAGTTAATATGGAGGCATCCAAGAGGGCAGATTTTGTGCGAAAGATTCATGAGAAGACTAAAGAGTTGATAGAGAAGAAAGGCAAGAGCAATGCTACAAGGATGAACAAGAAGCGCAAAGAGATGTTGTTCAAGCCTGGTGATATGGTCTGGGTACATTTTCGCAAGGATAGGTTCCCGAAGCTGCGGAAGTCCAAGTTGCTTCCTCGTGGTGCTGGTCCTTACAAAGTGTTTGCCAAGATCAATGATAATGCATACTCGATAGATCTTCCACTTGATGAGTTTGGTGTCAGTAACTCATTCAATGTTGCTGATTTGACACCAAATGACGGGGAAGACCTTGGAGCGTCGAGGTCGACGCCTTTTGAAGGGGGGAGATGATGAGGACATCCCTACCTCACTACCACCTCCGTCATTGCCAAATGAAGATGAACCTGCTGTGAAGCTCAAGTCCAACGAAGTTCGGATTGGACCAATTACAAGGGCTCGTGCGAAGCTACTTAAACAACAGGTGAACTTGTTTCTAAACGATACTTTGATTGATGAGAACTTTATACTGCCTAAGTCATGTTACGTATGTATCATCAGGTATCAAGAGGAGACGAGCATCGCACAAGGAGTAGAGGAGCAGCTGGACGTGAAGACGGACGTCAAGATGGACGTGAAGCTGGACTTGGAGCTGGACATGAGGATATCTCATGGACGCGCGAGGGAGGAGCGGGAGGCATGCGCGAGAAGAGAAGAAGTCGTCCAGGCCGGCCCAGCGCCCGGTCAGACCGGCCGCCAGACCGGCGCGCCCGGTCCCTGGCCCGGTTCAACCGGGCGGCACGCCGGATCCACCCCGGCGCCAACCGGGCACGTACTGGGGCCAACCGGAAGGGCATCTGCGACACTTCCGGTTGCCGCCCGGTCCCTGGCCCGGTCTAGACCGGCCAGCCTGGCCCAGCACCCGGTCAACCGGGTTCCAGACCGGCCAGCCTGGCCCAGCACCCGGTCAACCGGATTCCAGACCGGCCTAGTCCGAGTCTGTCTCGACCAAATCTATTCTGGGTCGGTTATTCTTGTATCTTTTCGACCAGAAGTCGTCCCGGACGCCTATATAAGTGACCAGGACCCCCCCTAGCTGCTTTAGACCACGTGTAAGATAAACCCTAGTTCTTAGTTGTTTGCTCTGCAAAACTATTGAATTCCCTACACCATATTGCTTGATATTGTGTAGATCCTGATAAAGTCTTGTGTGATCTGATGTTCCATTGGAAATTAGACGGTTGCAACTTACCGCTTCGTGGTCGGCGGCTACGTGCGCAAGTGTGTGGAGTTGCGAATATCTTGCAGGGTTGAGAGCTGTTGAATTGGCGATAGGGACCAATCGAGAGATCTCGTTGCGTCATATAAGTTATCATCCACTACATCGTCGTGTTCCTCCGCTGCTATCATCCCGTGATCATCATCACCACCGTTGCTTACTGAGAAGATCGAGCCACCCCATATCACATCCCATGGACGCGCGAGGGAGGAGCGGGAGGCATGCGCGAGAGGGGAAGCTGAAGTTCAGGCCGGTGCCAGATCCGGTCCAACCGGCTGTGCCGCTGGACCAGCCGGTCCCAGGCACGATCCGACCGGATCCAGCGCCGGGTCAGTCCGGTTTCAACCGGCCACGGCGCTTGTGCCAACCGGGCACTATCCAGTAAGCCCGGGAGCCTCGCCCGGTCAACACCCGGCGCTAGGCCCGGTTTGAACCGGACCGGCCGGTCCCAGACCCGGTCGACCGGCCGCCAGACCGGCCGACTTCGAGTCTGTCTCGACCAGATCTATTCTGGGTCGGTTATTTTCGTACTTTTTCGACCTGAGGTCGTCCTGAACGCCTATATAAGTCCATAGGACGCCCCCAAAGTTGCTGGAGACCACGTTTAAGATAAACCCTAGTTCTTAGTTGTTTGTTATGCAAAACTATTGAATCCCTACACCATATTGCTTGATATTGTGTAGATCTGAAAGTCTTGTGTGATCTGATGTTCCATTGGGAATTAGAAGGTTGCAACTTACCGCTTCGTGGTCGGTGGCTACGTGCGCAAGTGTGTGGAGTTGCGCATATGTTGCAGGGTTGAGAGCTGTTGCATTGGCGACAGGGACCAATCGAGAGATCTCGTTGCGTCATACAAGTTATCATCCACTACATCGTCGTGTTCCTCCGCTGCTATCACCCCGTGATCATCATCACCATCGTTGCTTACTGAGAAGATCGGGCCAACCCGTATCACGGAACCTAAAAATCACTTGGATGTGGCTGGGATGGCAGACGTGTATCGAATTGCTTATGCTGAGTTTTTACACCAATATTTGCTTGTTTATTTATCCTAAACATTGAATTGGTTATATCAAATGTTTGCTCAAATATTATGTTCATGGTATGCATATTGTTCACAGTGGCGTTTCTCTGTCTCATACTGCTTTAGGGGATGTTCTGCCGATTTACCCGTTTAGTATTTTTGTTATGATTTGCAGTGCATGGTAGCATTTCGACCTGTCCATAGCTGAGGTATTACAGCGATGCTGGGGGCTTGTGTCATCTCATCGGCCTGTCAAATATGGAACCCGATTGTTACGCTAGTAGTTGTGGGGACCCCGGACTAGCTGTCCGAAATACCCTGTTATGCATTCAACTCACGATCCCATGATCAGTGCACCGTGAGCACATAACCGAACTGAATATCCAGAATTACATCATCCATTACAGTACCGAATAAATAAGTCTTACAAAGCGAGGTCACATGACCGAGCTTACATAAATGCCTCGATGGGCAAGTTCACCAAACACAGCAGCGGATACACATCAACGTCGTCGGGCCCAAGTCATGCCTTAGACCTACAGGCGACTGACTTGGAGAGCGTCCTAGGTCGCATAGTCGTCGTGATATCCTCCATCGTCTTCATAGTCCTCCTCATAGTCTGGCCAAGTTAATAGCCAGGGACAAAGCCGTAAGTACATTTGGAATTGTACTTGCAAACCATCATAAGAAGGGTGCAACACAATCTAACTAAAGGAGACAAGAGAGTAAGACTAGTTTCTCTTGTGGATAAAGCATGCTCCTACCTTTATTGTTTACATAGCATTCCGACTTCTCAAGTGAAGGGAACACTATGATTGTCCTATGACATCTCTACATCTTTGTTAAAGAAGAGTTGCATTCTTCATCTCAAGTGATGAAGATGCGGGGAAAATCCTATGACATCTCTATATCTTTGTTAAAGAAGAGTTGCATTTCTTCATCTCAAGTGATGAAGATGCGGGGAAAATCCTATGACATCTCTATATCTTTGTTAAAGAAGAGTTGCATTTCTTCATCTCAAGTGATGAAGAAGCGGGGAAAATCCTATGACATCTCTATATCTTTGTTAAAGAAGAGTTGCATTTCTTCATCTCAAGTGATGAAGATGCGGGGAAAATCCTATGACATCTCTATATCTTTGTTAAAGAAGAGTTCCGTTCTTCGGAAACATTTAGGAAAGAGTTCCCCCTTTAGTCTTTATTTTCCACGACCATCTCCATATGGTCAACACTCTCTCTTGTACCCTTCCGGTACCCCAAACACAACACTTCCTTTGCAAACCATTTGTTCAAAAACAAAACGCAAGCCCCGGTTAAGTATGGCTATCTCAACTTGTCCATGACCGCGGACGCGGCTATTCGAATAGATTTAACTCTGCAGAGTGTGCGCACTTTCCCCACAAGAACTGATAAATCCGCCGGGATCATCCCCGGATCGTCATACAAAAGTATGCGAGACTCGGATAACCAGTCATAATCTTTCGCCCGTCTCCTTTGGCACAAGTCCTTCCCTGCGGGCTTACCCCTTCCCGGCACCCCGGCAGCATACCTCCTTTTGAGCGTATCTCCGGCGCCACATCGGAAGACCCTCAGTAATCGTCCGGCTATCGGTCTAGATAGTGTATTGCCTCCTCCAGAGCGCAACCCGGTGTCGGAGGTCATCTTGACCCTCCCTAGAGAGTTGTGAAGGGTGCTTATGCCAATCTCAACGAACTACGGACTAAGCCCATGCCCACTTTGGATAATGTGGTTGCGCGAATAAAAGTTGGGACGGCAAACACTTATACGCAGTGCTCCTTTTTACAAACCCTTTTTCCTTTTCCCCACAACACCACGGTTGCTCAACCAACCAACGTACACATCTTTCCCAAACATCTTTATCAAGATCCTTTGCTTTTATAAACCATACACTTGGGTTAACTTACCCAAGGTTTTCATAAACATTTACAACAAGGTAAACCTTGAGGGGTTCCCAACCTAAAGTTTCTTGAGAAGGAACTACTATGGCAACATGGCCGAGATGAAGATCATCATGCCATGAGAACATAAGTGGGTGGCAAAAGAAATGGATCTCACTTGCTTAAGGTAAGCTTGTAAGATGATAATATAGGGTGGCTCAACTTTCAGATTTGGTGGTGTTATTATTCAACTTGGGTGGGGTAGGTGTATCACCCTTTTAACAAACAAGGGGGTTCACGGCATACTTCTCTCAATGTGAGAATTACACCAAGCTTCATGACTTTGATACCTCTAGACTCAACAAAGTGGGGGTGTGGTGTAAAACTCTAATATAGAAAGGTACATGCTCAGGTTGAGCACTCCCGAAGACCCAAGGGAGTAGCACGGCAGTGACCATGCATCCCAACATGTGTGAACCAAGATGAAGGACCACTACAAGGAACTACTCCTATTACATCCATACATAGACCAACATAGAGAGAGATCATCACATAGAAAGGTAAGATGCTTATGGACATCAACAAATGACATCCAACCCACATCATTCAGAGTTCAAAGATGGCTTGCCTTGGTTGGCTTGTCCCTGGTCTTCCTCAAGTTCTTCACCAAAGTCCTCCCCTTCCACTTCTCCTTCGTTTATATCTAGCGTCGCAAAAGTAAACGATGCATACAATCAACACATGGTTCAAGAAACAAGAACAAATAAATGAAAAAGGAAATTATGCAGGGGAGTTGTTTGACAGTAACAAAACATGATTTGGCCATTTTTTTTATAAACAAGAAGCAACAAGGTTTAAATATAAACATCAAACAATAGCCTTATCATTTCATGTAACACACATGCACTTATAACCAGAGATGAAAAACTACTAACAGAGACTAATGATATTTTTCCTGGATGCATAGTAACAAAACAAGACTAACCCAATTGGAATCATTAAAAAATATTAATTTTACAATTTTTAAGGTCCAAAATACTAACCAGAAACAGAGATCATGTTTTATTTATTAAAAATCACACAAAAATCCTAAAAATACAAGGCCAGTGGCATCTTAAAGATAATTTCATGCCGGTGCTAATGCAACTGGAATCAACTCAATCCGAGTTACCAATCTAATTTAATTAGCAAAACAGTATACTGGCAGATTTTCAATTTTAATTTCTGTTTATCAAATTTTCAAATAAAAGAAAAGGGCGGGAACGCCCTGGGCCGTGCGGTGCTGCGCAGATGGGCCGGCCCAGTGGGGCTCTCTGGTGGCCGGTGAAAAAAAAGAAAAAGGAAAAACGGCCGGGGGCCCGTGGCGGGCCAGGCAGGCCGACGTGGCCATGCACGCCGACGTGGCCGTGCATGCGCCATGCGCCCGCCCGATCTGGATCCGACGGCCCAGATCTGGCGCGTGCGCGACGTCGGAGGCGCTCGCCGGCGTGGAGGAAGAAAGGGGGCGGCCAAGAGCTTACCGGCGGCTGGCGGTGGCGTGGATCGGTGCAGATGGTGTGGTGGCGTAGGCGTGCGTGGCGCGCGTGTACTGGCGGCATCCAGGGGCTGCTGCTCCTCCTCGCTCGGCGTCGTCTGCGTCACGGACGGCGTCGGAGCGTCGAGAGCGGCGGCGTCCTGCGGTGTTCCTGGGAAGAAGAAGAGAGGGACAGGGTCAGGAGATGCGGGAGGGGGTGTTGACGATGAGGGAGTAGGGAGAGAAGCGTCGACGGCGTCGCGGCGGTGACCACCTGCGCGTCACCCACACGGTGACCGTGGTGAGCGCCGGGGCGCGTCGCAGCAGTGACGAGGGCTGCTGCCCAAGCGGACAGGGAGTGGGAGAGGCAGCCTGACGGCGCTGTGGGTGGGGAGCTGAGGGGAGAGGAGTGCCTCTCGGTGGGTTTTTATAGACGGAGGGAGGCGAGGCAGTGGCGTGGGCGGTGGCGATGGCCAACCGGTGGCCAGGGGCTGGCGTCACGCGTCGGCCCCACCGTGACGTCGCCCTGGTGGCGTCAGTGAGGGGAGGGTAACGAGGGGGTGCGCGGCAGGCGAGGCTGATGGCGGGCGACGCGAGGCGTCAGGCCATCATGGTGCTTGACCAGCGTGGCGCGCGCGGGCTAGGGTTTTTGGCGCGGGCGAGAGAGAGATGGGCTGGTGGTCTTTGGGCCAGAGAAGAGAGAAGAGAGAAAAAGAGAGGGGGCCAGGGTTGGGCCAAGGCAGAGAGAGGGGAGTGGCATCGGCCACGGTCCAAGGTAGAGAAGAAAAAAAAAAAGAGGGAAGAGAGAAGAAAAGAGAGGGGGAGGTTTCCCCTCTTATCTCTCGGCCAAAACCTAAGAGAGAAAAAGCAAGAAGAAAAAGGGGCAGGGGTGAAAAGGAGAGAAGCCATGCCAAGTGCATGTGCCCAAGAGTGACAAGGAATCAAGTGCACAAATGTGAAAATATCAAATGACAATAAAAAGGTGATGATGGTGTGGATGGTGCAACCCTAGGTGAATTGGTGGTGGTGTAGAGAAGAGGGTAGAGTGTTCCTCCCCTCCAAGGGTGATGCTCTCCATCCCCAGGGTTAGGGTTTTTGAGAGGCATAAAGCATAAGAGGTGGTGCCAACCAATTAAGAAGAGCAAACCCTAAAATTTTAAAGAGGGTGAAAAAAAATTAACCTAAAGGTGAGGTGTCACTCACACATACCAAGAAAAGTATTTGAGTTAACCCAAGCAAGAATTCTAACCTACACTCAATCATAAGTGTTAAATAAAAAAATTGTTGGCTCAAAATTTTAACTTGGAGAAAAAAGCAGGTTTGGAAAAAAATGGGGTGTTACAGACCTTCCCCCCTTAAAAGAATCTCGTCCCGAGATTCCACGGCTAAGAGCTTGAACAGGTGTGGAAATTCTTGTCTCAGATAATCCTCCCGCTCCCAGGTGGCTTCATCTTCGGAGTGGTTGCTCCACTGGACCTTGAAGAATTTTATCTTCCTTCGGCGGGTGACCCTAACGGTTTCATCCAGAATACGGATAGGGTTCTCTCGGTATGTTAAGTCGTGATTGAGGTCGATGGCACGGTAATCAATATCCTTAAAAACTTCCGCCTTGCTTGGTGCTTGGAGACATCTTCGAAGTTGGGAGACATGAAAAACGTCATGGAACTCAGACAACTCGGGAGGTAATTCCAGCTGGTAAGATACCTCTCCTCTTCGTCCTAGCACCTTGAAAGGACCTATGTATCTTGGCGCAAGCTTGCCTTTAACATGGAAACGTTTCATTCCTTTGAGAGGAGTTACCCGGAGATAGGCGAAATCACCGGCGCGGAAAGTTAGTTCTCGACGCTTGGAGTCAGCGTAGCTCTTCTGGCGGGATTGGGCAGCTTTCAACCGGTCACGAATGAAATGAACTTTCTCCTCTGCTTCCCGAAGTATGTCAGGTCCGAATACCTGACTTTCTCCGGTCTCGGTCCAATTGAGAGGGGTTCTGCATCTTCTTCCATAGAGGGCTTCGAAAGGGGCCATCCGAAGGCTGGCCTGAAAACTGTTGTTATAAGAGAACTCGACGAATGGCAGGCAATCTTCCCACTTAGTTCTGTAAGCGAGAACGCAGGCTCGGAGCATGTCCTCGAGGATTTGATTTACCCTTTCGGTCTGTCCTCCGGTTTGGGGATGATAGGCGGTACTGAACGATAATTTGGTGCCCAAGGCCTCGTGAAGTTTTTGCCAGAAGCGAGATGTGAATTGGGTGCCTCGATCTGACACGATAACCTTGGGGACGCCGTGAAGGCTAACTATACGGGAGATGTAGAGATCGGCTAACGCTTTCCCGTGATCGGTGGTCTTGACCGGCAGGAAGTGAGCGACTTTGGTGAGACGGTCCACTATCACCCAAATGGAATCATGTCCACGGCTAGATCTGGGAAGTCCGGTGATAAAGTCCATACCCACTTCTTCCCATTTCCACACGGGTATCTTCAAGGGTTGCAACAATCCAGCCGGGCGTTGGTGCTCAGCTTTAACTTTCTGGCAGACGTCACACCGAGCAATAAAGAAGGCGATATCCCGCTTCATCCCATGCCACCAAAAAGTGTCTTTTAGATCTTGGTACATCTTGGATCCTCCAGGGTGAATAGAGTAGGGAGTATTATGGGCCTCCTCCATTATAAGATTCTTCAAATCGGGGATATTGGGTACGCAGAGGCGCCCATTGTACCATAGTACACCGTTGGGGTCTATCGAAAATCCTTCTAGCTTTTTCCTGGTCATGCGACGCTTGATCCCTGCAATACTCTTATGCCCTACTTGGGCTTTCTTGATCTGATCTTGAAGGGTGGGTTTGGCTTCCATGGCAGCAAGGAATCCATGGCTAACCAATTCTAATCCGAATTCCTCGAATTCTTGATACAGCATGGGTTGCTCGACTTTTAAACGAGAGTTAAGGGAACATGGTTCTCGGCTGAGGGCGTCGGCAACAACATTAGCTTTTCCGGGGTGGTAATGGATACTAAGGTCATAATCCTTGATGAGCTCTATCCATCTCCTCTGTCGCATATTCAACTCTCTCTGGGTGAAGATATACTTAAGGCTTTTGTGATCGGTGTAAATATCACACCTATTTCCTATGAGATAGTGGCGCCAAGTCTTGAGAGCATGAACCACGGCTGCTAATTCCAGGTCATGGGTGGGGTAATTGGCTTCGTGGGTTTTCAGCTGTCGAGAGAGATAAGAGATTACCTTTCCTTCTTGCATTAAGACACTTCCAAGACCAATTTTGGAAGCATCACAATAGATCACAAAATCCTTGGTGACGTCGGGCATGGTCAGGATGGGGGCGGATACAAGTCGCCTTTTTAATTCTTGAAAACTCTCTTCACACTTTTCTGTCCATTCAAACTTCTTACCCTTTTTAAGCAGAAGAGTCATAGGTTTGGCAATGCTTGAGAATCCTTCAACGAACTTGCGGTAGTATCCCGCCAATCCGAGGAAAGACCTCACTTCCGTAACATTTTTAGGTGGTTGTCGGTCCACAATAGACTTGATCAGAGAGGGATCAACAGAGAGTCCTCCAACAGACAAGACGTGGCCAAGAAATCCCACTTCCTTGAGCCAAAACTGACATTTACTAAACTTTGCATAAAGTTGATGTTGCCGAAGGGTACCCAAGACTAGTCGCAGGTGCTCCTCATGTTCTTCCTCAGTTTTAGAGTAGACCAAGATGTCGTCGATGAACACTACCACAAATTTGTCTAGGTATTCCATGAAGACCTTGTTCATGAGGTTCATGAAGTAGGCAGGGGCATTGGTGAGTCCAAACGACATTACGGTGTACTCATACAGTCCGTAACGGGTGGTGAAGGCAGTCTTGGGAATGTCGGATTCTCGTACTTTGAGTTGGTGGTACCCGGTGCGAAGGTCAATTTTGGAGAAAACCTTTGCTCCATTCATTTGATCGAATAAATCATCGATCTTAGGCAGAGGGTACTTATTTTTAATGGTTACTTCATTAAGTCTCCGATAGTCCACACACAAGCGAATGGTTCCGTCTCTCTTGTCCACGAAGATCACAGGCGATCCCCATGGTGATGCACTTGGCCTGATCAGACCTTGCCAACAGATCATCCAACTGTCGCTTTAACTCAATCAATTCTTGGGGATTCATACGATAAGGTCTCTGGGCTATGGGGGCAGTTCCTGGGAGTAGTTCTATGATGAACTCAATGTCTCGGTCAGGGGGCATACCGGGCAATTCTTCCGGGAAAACATCGGGGTATTCGCAGACAACAGGAACTTGCTCTAGGTTGGGTCCAGAGACGCTTTTCCGACAGAAAGCTTTGGATGAATGTACGGTGGCGGTGTATTTTACTGGTAGGCCTTGGTCATTGGTGAGAGTAATGGATTTTTCGACGCAGTCAATGCGTCCCTTATACTGGGTCATCCAGTCCATTCCAAGGATTACCTCTAAACCTTGGGCTCCTAAGATTATGAGGTCTGCCTGGAAAGGTACTCCGTGTATAATGATGGGAACTTGTTTGCAAGATAAGCGGGTTTTAGCGGTGGATCTAGGAATTTGGACTAACATGAGGCGTTTCATAAGGGTTGATTTTAGCCCACTTTTCTTAACGAAGGGTTCGGTAACGAAAGAATGAGATGCGCCGGAATCAAAAAGGACTCGAGCAGGAGTGGAGTTGACTAGAAACGTACCCATCACAATATCCGGAGCTTCCTCTGCCTCTTCAGCGCTGGCATGGTTCAAATGTCCATGGGCGACATTGGCCTGCTTCTTGACCATGGGCTTCTTTCCTGACGTCGTCCTAGCTTGAGCTTGATTGGGTCTGGGTGCGTTGGCGCGCTGAGGCGTTCTCATCTTGGTAGGGCACTCACGAGAGAAGTGTCCAGGCTTCCCACAAGCGAAACATCCATCGCCTTGAGGGCGAGCTGGCGGATTGGGGCGGGGGTTGGTGTTGAATCCTCCAGAACGGGGCTGCTGAGCAAAACGATTGGGGGCATAGTTGTTGGAGCGGTAAGCTGGTGCTGGCGAAGGGTTCCTCTGGGGCGGGTTGACGGGTCTTGATGGGGGCGGACTGCGGTACTTGGGGTTGCTCGGCCCACCCTGCTGCTGTTGCATCTTGCGCTTCCTGGTTTCATAGGCAGCCTTGCGCTTAGACTCCACCATAATAGCGGCATCCACAAGCGCTTCCAAGTCGGGGTAGGGTACAGCCACTAGGATACTCTGGATTTCTTCATGCAGACCATTCATGAAACGGTCACGCTTCTTCTCGTCAGTGTCAACATCTTGCGGGGCATACCTGGCCAGGGTGTTGAACTTCTCAAGATAATCCACCACGTTGGAGTTGTTCTGCTTCAGGTTGAAGAATTCATCACGCTTCATCTTGATCAGACCAGTGGGAATGTGAGCCTTACGGAACTTGGCGGTGAATTCCTCCCAGTTGATGACATGATCAGGAGCTTGCATGGCCTTGACATTCTCCCACCATGCTCGGGCGGGTCCCGAGAGAAAGTGAGTGGCGAGAAGAACTTTCTCGTGATCTCCTACCGCGGCGACTTCAAGGTTGTTTTCAATGGTGCGGAGCCAATCATCTGCATCGAGGGGAGCGGCACACTTGGAGAACACGGGCGGGTTGGTATTCTGAAAGTCCCTAAGGCGTGACCTTGGTGCTTCCTCGCCGTGTCCTTCTCCTTCTTCATTGTTGCGGTTTCCCGCGGCGGCTTGAGCGATTTGCCGAAGCGCGGCAATGTTAGCTTCACTCTCCTGGCGGGCACGCTGGCGATCCTCCATCAAGAGACGTAGGATCTGAGCCATGTTGGGGTCCGGAGGTGGTGGTGGTGGTGGGTTTTCGGAGGTGGAACCTCCATGGCGAGTTTCAACCATCTGAGGAGGTGAAGATGACATACATGGAAATGAGATGATGGAAAAGTTCGGGGGTTCAAGTGCTTGTTGAATAAGGGGAAGGAATGTGCATGCATAAAAAGAAAACTCCAAAATAAAAGGGAAATAAAAACCAACACAAATACTAACATTCAACCACAAACATTGGTACTACCAAAAGCATCAAGTTCACATCCAACATGGTCACGCATGGACCAACAAGTTCATCGCATCGAACGGGACATCCTAACGTCGACCAAGTCTCGAAGGTGCACATCTAGAAATCATCAAGTGGTGCGGAAGGACCATCGAACGGGGGCTCCTCAGGATCCTCCTCATCATCCGGAGTAGCCTCCACGGTGTGAAGTGGTGCGGGTTCTTCGATCGCGTCGTTGATGAAGGCGCGGTCCTCGTCATCTTCATCATCAAGCCCATCAAGTCCTTCCTCCTCCATGTAGTCCTCGTCGTCGCTAACAAGAGCGGTGTTCTCCTTGCGGATATCTTCGCCGTCGTCCTGAGTTTCCTCGAGCTTCTCCTCGGCTTCACGGAGGGCGGCCTTGAGGTGCATAACCTTGACCTTGAGCATGTAGTTGGATTCGCGGACACGGAGGGTCTTCTTCTGTTGGCGGCGATGCTTGAGCTTAGCCAACTTCAAGTCCATCTTGAGCCCCTCCATCTCATGCTTCAACACCTCGTTCTCCATCCTGTTGGAGTCAAGGCTGAGCTGAGTCTTGAACAACAAGTTCTCCATCTGGCTCACTTGGCGTCCAAGGGGGCAAAAGTAGGGGATCATAGTAGGAACCCCTTCCTCATTGCGGCGTCCCAAGAAGGCGTGAGGAAGTCCCATGGCCTCCAACTCGACACGGTGGTGGAAGACGAGACGAGAGAGGGCTGCTTGGAGCACCCTCACAAGTCCATCCTCCCATGTGCGGTCGAAGACCTGGACCTCAATCTCCTCAAGCTGCTTCACATGAGAGCCACGAAGTGTGCAAACCACCATCCAGGACATCTCGCCGTCCTTGGTGCTCTCCATCTGTCCTCCCTTCACTTCGGGTGCCAGGCGTCCAACGGCCCGTGACACCTCGACGAGGGAGGTCTCAAACAGGTAGGGAGGCTTCTTGAAGCCAAGCTGGATGCTCTCAGTGAACATCGGTGGATCCATCTACACAAAAAATTTAAGTTCTTAATTAGTATGATGATCAAGGTGTGCCAAATTTTAAGTGCATAAAGTAAAAACATTAATAATTAATGCAAGTAAATTTAATATCTAAGAGAAAGTAGGGGAGAGACTAGGCATTATTTCAGCATATAGTCATCTCATTTTTATTATAGAAAATAGTTTTTGCACTATCTTAGCGTCCATGCTAACTAGGGCCTCCTATGGTCAGGATGGCTCTGATACCAGCTCTGTGGGGACCCCGGACTAGCTGTCCGAAATACCCTGTTATGCATTCAACTCACGATCCCATGATCAGTGCACCGTGAGCACATAACTGAACTGAATATCCAGAATTACATCATCCATTACAGTACCGAATAAATAAGTCTTACAAAGCGAGGTCACATGACCGAGCTTACATAAATGCCTCGATGGGCAAGTTCACCAAACACAGCAGCGGATACACATCAACGTCGTCGGGCCCAAGTCATGCCTTAGACCTACAGGCGACTGACTTGGAGAGCGTCCTAGGTCGCATAGTCGTCGTGATATCCTCCATCGTCTTCATAGTCCTCCTCATAGTCTGGCCAAGTTAATAGCCAGGGACAAAGCCGTAAGTACATTTGGAATTGTACTTGCAAACCATCATAAGAAGGGTGCCACATAATCTAACTAAAGGAGACAAGAGAGTAAGACTAGTTTCTCTTGTGGATAAAGCATGCTCCTACCTTTATTGTTTACATAGCATTCCGACTTCTCAAGTGAAGGGAACACTATGATTGTCCTATGACATCTCTACATCTTTGTTAAAGAAGAGTTGCATTCTTCATCTCAAGTGATGAAGATGCGGGGAAAATCCTATGACATCTCTATATCTTTGTTAAAGAAGAGTTGCATTTCTTCATCTCAAGTGATGAAGATGCGGGGAAAATCCTATGACATCTCTATATCTTTGTTAAAGAAGAGTTGCATTTCTTCATCTCAAGTGATGAAGAAGCGGGGAAAATCCTATGACATCTCTATATCTTTGTTAAAGAAGAGTTGCATTTCTTCATCTCAAGTGATGAAGATGCGGGGAAAATCCTATGACATCTCTATATCTTTGTTAAAGAAGAGTTCCGTTCTTCGGAAACATTTAGGAAAGAGTTCCCCCTTTAGTCTTTATTTTCCACGACCATCTCCATATGGTCAACACTCTCTCTTGTACCCTTCCGGTACCCCAAACACAACACTTCCTTTGCAAACCATTTGTTCAAAAACAAAACGCAAGCCCCGGTTAAGTATGGCTATCTCAACTTGTCCATGACCGCGGACGCGGCTATTCGAATAGATTTAACTCTGCAGAGTGTGCGCACTTTCCCCACAAGAACTGATAAATCCGCCGGGATCATCCCCGGATCGTCATACAAAAGTATGCGAGACTCGGATAACCAGTCATAATCTTTCGCCCGTCTCCTTTGCCACAAGTCCTTCCCTGCGGGCTTACCCCTTCCCGGCACCCCGGCAGCATACCTCCTTTTGAGCGTATCTCCGGCGCCACGTCGGAAGACCCTCAGTAATCGTCCGGCTATCGGTCTAGACAGTGTATTGCCTCCTCCAGAGCGCAACCCGGCGTCGGAGGTCATCTTGACCCTCCCTAGAGAGTTGTGAAGGGTGCTTATGCCAATCTCAATGAACTACGGACTAAGCCCATGCCCACTTTGGATAATGTGGTTGCGCGAATAAAAGTTGGGACGGCGAACACTTATACGCAGTGCTCCTTTTTACAAACCCTTTTTCCTTTTCCCCACAACACCACGGTTGTTCAACCAACCAACGTACACATCTTTCCCAAACATCTTTATCAAGATCCTTTGCTTTTATAAACCATACACTTGGGTTAACTTACCCAAGGTTTTCATAAACATTTACAACAAGGTAAACCTTGAGGGGTTCCCAACCTAAAGTTTCTTGAGAAGGAACTACTATGGCAACATGGCCGAGATGAAGATCATCATGCCATGAGAACATAAGTGGGTGGCAAAAGAAATGGATATCACTTGCTTAAGGTAAGCTTGTAAGATGATAATATAGGGTGGCTCAACTTTCAGATTTGGTGGTGTTATTATTCAACTTGGGTGGGGTAGGTGTATCACCCTTTTAACAAACAAGGGGGTTCACGGCATACTTCTCTCAATGTGAGAATTACACCAAGCTTCATGACTTTGATACCTCTAGACTCAACAAAGTGGGGGTGTGGTGTAAAACTCTAATATAGAAAGGTACATGCTCAGGTTGAGCACTCCCGAAGACCCAAGGGAGTAGCACGGCAGTGACCATGCATCCCAACATGTGTGAACCAAGATGAAGGACCACTACAAGGAACTACTCCTATTACATCCATACATAGACCAACATAGAGAGAGATCATCACATAGAAAGGTAAGATGCTTATGGACATCAACAAATGACATCCAACCCACATCATTCAGAGTTCAAAGATGGCTTGCCTTGGTTGGCTTGTCCCTGGTCTTCCTCAAGTTCTTCACCAAAGTCCTCCCCTTCCACTTCTCCTTCGTTTATATCTAGCGTCGCAAAAGTAAACGATGCATACAATCAACACATGGTTCAAGAAACAAGAACAAATAAATGAAAAAGGAAATTATGCAGGGGAGTTGTTTGACAGTAACAAAACATGATTTGGCCATTTTTTTATAAACAAGAAGCAACAAGGTTTAAATATAAACATCAAACAATAGCCTTATCATTTCATGTAACACACATGCACTTATAACCAGAGATGAAAAACTACTAACAGAGACTAATGATATTTTTCCTGGATGCATAGTAACAAAACAAGACTAACCCAATTGGAATCATTCAAAAATATTAATTTTACAATTTTTAAGGTCCAAAATACTAACCAGAAACAGAGATCATGTTTTATTTATTAAAAATCACACAAAAATCCTAAAAATACAAGGCCAGTGGCATCTGAAAGATAATTTCATGCCGGTGCTAATGCAACTGGAATCAACTCAATCCGAGTTACCAATCTAATTTAATTAGCAAAACAGTATACTGGCAGATTTTCAATTTTAATTTCTGTTTATCAAATTTTCAAATAAAAGAAAAGGGCGGGAACGCCCTGGGCCGTGCGGTGCTGCGCAGATGGGCCGGCCCAGTGGGGCTCTCCGGTGGCCGGTAAAAAAAAAGAAAACGCAAACACGGCCGGGGGCCCGTGGCGGGCCAGGCAGGCCGACGTGGCCATGCACGCCGACGTGGCCGTGCATGCACCATGCGCCCGCCCGATCTGGATCCGACGGCCCAGATCTGGCGCGTGCGCGACGTCGGAGGCGCTCGCCGGCGCGGAGGAAGAAAGGGGGCGGCCAAGAGCTTACCGGCGGCTGGCGGTGGCGTGGATCGGTGCAGATGGTGTGGTGGCGTAGGCGTGCGTGGCGCGCGTGTACCGGGCGGCGTCCGGGGGCTGCTGCTCCTCCTCGCTCGGCGTCGTCTGCGTCACGGGACGGCGTCGGAGCGTCGAGAGCGGCGGCGTCCTGCGGTGTTCCTGGGAAGAGGGAGAGAGGGAGAGGGTCGGGAGATGCGGGAGGTGTTCACGGCGAGGGAGTAGGGAGAGAAGCGTCGACGGCGTCGCGGCGGTGACCACTGCGCGTCACCCACACGGTGACCGTGGTGAGCGTCGGGGCGCGTCGCAGCAGCTGACGAGGCTGCTGCCCAAGCGGACGAGGAGTGGGAGAGGCAGCCGACGGCGCCGTGGGTGGGGAGCCGAGGGGAGAGGGGTGCCTCTCGGTGGGTTTTTATAGACGGAGGGAGGCGAGGCAGTGGCGTGGGCGGTGGCGATGGCCAACCGGTGGCCAGGGGCTGGCGTCACGCGTCGGCCCCACCGTGATGTCGCCCTGGTGGCGTCAGCGAGGGGAGGGTAACGAGGGGGTGCGCGGCAGGCGAGGCTGATGGCGGGCGACGCGAGGCGTCGGGCCATCATGGCGCTTGACCAGCGTGGCGCGCGCGGGCTAGGGTTTTTGGCGCGGGCGAGAGAGAGATGGGCTGGTGGTCTTTGGGCCAGAGAAGAGAGAAGAGAGAAAAAGAGAGGGGGCCAGGGTTGGGCCAAGGCAGAGAGAGGGGAGTGGCGTCGGCCACGGTCCAAGGCAGAGAAGAAAAAAAAAAGAGGGAAGAGAGAAGAAAAGAGAGGGGGAGGTTTCCCCTCTTATCTCTCGGCCAAAACCTAAGAGAGAAAAAGCAAGAAGAAAAAGGGGCAGGGGTGAAAAGGAGAGAAGCCATGCCAAGTGCATGTGCCCAAGAGTGACAAGGAATCAAGTGCACGTGAAAATATCAAATGACAATAAAAAGGTGATGATGGTGTGGATGGTGCAACCCTAGGTGAATTGGTGGTGGTGTAGAGAAGAGGGTAGAGTGTTCCTCCCCTCCAAGGGTGATGCTCTCCATCCCCAGGGTTAGGGTTTTTGAGAGGCATAAAGCATAAGAGGTGGTGCCAACCAATTAAGAAGAGCAAACCCTAAAATTTTAAAGAGGGTGAAAAAAAATTAACCTAAAGGTGAGGTGTCACTCACACATACCAAGAAAAGTATTTGAGTTAACCCAAGCAAGAATTCTAACCTACACTCAATCATAAGTGTTAAATAAAATTTTTGTTGGCTCAAAATTTTAACTTGAAGAAAAAAGCAGGTTTGGAAAAAAATGGGGTGTTACAGTAGTGCACTCGGTAACGATTTAAAGAGGGCGTAGAAAATCAGAATTAATATCCACGCTCCGTTTGCCTCCTTGCCTGGTCCACGGCACACCACTGGCCACTGGTTAACAGGCACAACTGCAAGGCCCTTATCTTTATCCTGCTTTCAGTAGGCACGATGATGCTACTACAGCCAACCGCTGCTGCTGTATCTCCCTCATCCTGCTGCGCCGTATGGCTGCCGATCCCAACCTTTCCAGTCCGACGATATCGTTCCAGCATCAGTGTCCGGTGCGCAAACAGCGACGCCTCCGACATCTCAAAGGCGAAGCTCAAGGTCGGCTCGCCAATTGTCATCATCGAGGAACCACCAATGCTCAAGACCGCAGCGTCGGTGCCCTCGCTTCGGCAGAACGCCGGCCGCGTCAAACCAGGCGACGTCGGGAGGTAGCACTCCAATCCTACACTCTACAAGCAGTCCAGTGGATATGCCTTTTCTTTGTGGCACCTGATATTCCAACGTTGCCCAGGATAATGGCGCGGAAGCCGAAGGACGTCTGGGCTGTGCGGCTTGCTGTCGGCACGTACCTGCTGGATGGCAAGCACTTCAAGGCCCTGGAGGTCGTCGATGAGGAAGGCGACAGCAGCAACAATCAGGCCGAAGACAAATAAGCTTTTAGATCCAGCAACAAACATCAAGACTTTCTTATAGTATGTTGTTAGCATTGCTGCACAACTGCAATAAAAGATTCAGGAATCAGGGTGCACAACTGAGTTTCGTATTCACCAGTTTCACAGCTAGCATAGTTGGAGCACACAGAAACTCAAACGAATAGCAGTAGCCCCAAAGGGCAAACAATATGGGCATTTGTCTGGGTGAACATAGGTACAAGCGATAGAAGAGTGGGCACGGACTACACAGATTACACAAACAGGAAAACAGTATATATATTCCGCCGAGATCTTCGGTTTCAGGTCGCGCTCAGGAGTTACTTCTTCCATGGCTGGATAACTGCAACGACGACGATCACCACTACCACGAGGAGAAGGATGATGGCGTAGCACATCCACTTCCTCGAGTTCCTCTGCAGCTTCTTTGCGTTCTGGAGGGCGCCCACACCTTGCGATATGTGGTTGGTAGCATTTGAAACCTTGGAACAAGAAAAAGGGCATGACAATGCAAGTGTTAGCACCAATGATTTGCTTGTTCATAAAATTGGCTAGATCTATTACAAATAAACAGTTTTCCTAAGTGGTGTTACATGTGTCTCGATGTGGTTGATCATGTCTCCTTGAGCATCGACCAACACTGCCATATCCAGGAATATCTACAAGGCAAAACCAATGGACTGGGGTAAATTAAGACGATAATCCCACATGTATTCACATATGCATGCAGTGAGCTATGAAATCATATAAGAGCTTATGCAAACGAATGGTGACCTGTTGCAGCTCCAGAAGCTTCCTCTCCAGATCCCTTACAGCGTCATGTCGCTCCTGTATCTCAGCAACAGTGTCCAAAATCTGGAAAACACAAAATTATCCTGATGAGATTTTGATGAGTTTTCCCACAGTAAGTAACGATCATGTTATATATAACTTACCTGGCCTCTCCCCTGCTGTTGAACCGCATCTTTGAATATTTGCTCACTTCTCCCAGTCTCTATTAAATCATCAATAGTCTGCAGGT
This sequence comes from Lolium perenne, assembly GCF_019359855.2. NCBI lineage: Eukaryota > Viridiplantae > Streptophyta > Magnoliopsida > Poales > Poaceae > Lolium > Lolium perenne. The sequence continues at coordinate 163,467,803 of NC_067245.2, read as the reverse complement.
TCCAAAGTAAGGAGGCACAGTGTAAATAAAACATATAAATGCCATTGCAATGCAAAGTACAAAATTAACCACATATCAAAATTTGTTGCAACTATTTACCTCTTCATCAGGGCGATTTCCTGTTACAGTGAATACTCTTCTTTCAACGACTTCCCGGTACTCCTGCCGGATTGATTCTCTCAATACCTGCATCAGAGGGTAACACCATTAATATATTTCAGGCTTCTTCAGAGACATCAGGCCGATAGCATTCGTTCCATCAATCCATCAGTGACTAAGAATGGTAAGGCTCTTCTAGAGCATTACCATCAGGGGAGTTAATGAAGGTCTAAACTGTGGCAGTTAGCTAAACCGTTTTCACTTATGTCTTATTTTACTTGTAAGAACATAAAAGAATCAATGAAGCCTACCAATCTGTCATACTGACTAAGGAACGCTCTTCTACAGTCTTACCATCAAGTGATAAATGGAAGTCCAGACTGGGACATTTAGCTAAGCAGTTTTCATTAATGTCTTTATTTTCAGCTGTAAGAATATACAAGAATCAATGGAGCCACTTTCCCCGCTTATGAAGAACAAGATTGATGTCTCATAGGCATGGATGCAGAGTGGTTTCTCCCTGGTGCTCTATGAGGCATATGAAATAGCCCTCGTAAATAGAAATATTGACTAGTTTTAATTGTCTTTGCATATTAAGAACTATTGGGCATTATAGGGAACATTTGTTCACGGAACAGGAAAATCCTCACATACATGCCAAGTTAGACATTCCAGTTAGAATAAACAATACCTGAAATTCATCCATCCGTCCCTTCAATTTCTTTTTTACTGCTCTGTAGGGATCAGTAATAAGCATAGTGAATAACACTAATTCATAAAGGGAAGAGATCAAAAACAGAAATCAGCAGTAAATTTACCCAGTAGTCTGCTCTCTTGATCGGTCTACTGCAGAACCCTTCCCGCATCCAGGTTTCTGCCTGTTAGAAAGGTTCTGTATCACAGGGGCAACAGACGATTAATTTACGCAAATACTGCTAAGAGAAAATGCCATTCACGAGCAGGGAAACATACGTCTTTTTCCAGTTCATCAAATTTTGCCTTTGCCAAGCGAGCAATTTTGCCAACTTCATCTATATCTTTCTCCATTCGCTGCTTAATCGCTGTATAAAAGTATTGTTGTGTCTGACTATGAGTATAGCGAAAGTTTCAAGAGAGTCCAAACTCATTCGCTGCAAAAGTACACAAGTTCTCACCTTTCATGGCACTCGCTTTTGTAACTGCTTTTGATTCCTCATTTGCAGTCTGCAAGCAAAAGCGGCGTGCAAATATATTTTATAAAACTGCAAGGCATTGATAAACTCAGCAAGGAACTTAATACTGAGACAAAAGATCCCATAGTTGCTACTAAAATGAATACATGAGCAAACATAAGAAGCAGGAAAATATTAGTTTGGGGAATGATGAATGGACCTGGAGCTTAGTCAAGAGATTCGTCAGCTTAGCGATTAGGCTCTCGATTCCATCGACCTATGCATCAAACCATCATGTCATTAATCTGAAGTGCAGAAACTGGACAAAGTGCACTGTTGCAAAATGCAGAGACATGGGCTACAGAATTCTCCGAAGACTACCTTTTTTAAGAAACCTTTTAAATTATCTGAAGCATCAGGCTGATGCATTCCCATTTCAACGTCCCCATCTCTTGAGGAATCACGCCGAGGAAGCTCAAAGGAATCCTGCAAAAGCGGAATGTTCACAATATGTAATAAATGTACTGCGGCAGTTGCAAAGAAGAGGGCTCGGTTGTTATGAAACCAATCTGACAAGCCAAATGTGCTACTTTCACCAGCTACAACTAATAAGATTGTGTCCTAATAAAAAAAAGACTCTTCTATCCCTCCGGCCGCGATTGTGAAGGGGCAACAGCTTCGGCCGCGATGGACGAGCCCTGGCGGACCCCGGCGCGCCTAGCCCGCCGGCGGTCAGGCTCTTCTATCCCTCCGACGGTGTTCCCTGCTCCCTCTCACGGCCGATTCGATCCGCTAGACGATCTGGAGGTGGAGGATGGAGTTTCGGTGGCTGAGGAGGTGGCGTGGGCTGGCCTTGAAGATGATCCGGAGGTGATGCCGATCAACAAGGATCTTGATCGTGATGCGCTCTTGGAGGATTTTTGGGCGAAGATCGGTTTCCCGGCGACGGCGTCCAGGTCCTGGGGGAGGAATGCTTCCACGGTGGCGAGGGCTGTGCCGCGGGCGCGCTCGTCGTCTCCTCCGCGTGCTGCTGCGATGCCTCGTCGGGCGTCCTCTAGCTCGCCGACGGGGAGGCGGATTCCGCGGCAGCCGGCGCGCCTTAAAGGGTGGAAAGGCCCTCTGCCGCCCAAGAGGTTCACGCCGCCGGCGGTTTTCGGTGACTTCCTCGACGCAGCCGCCAAGGGAGCAAGGCGGACGTCCGGCGGCGAGCTCCGGCCAGCGAGCGGGGCGGCTTCGCTGCCTTCGGTTCAAACCGAGGCAGCGGGATCTTCGCGCCTTGGGCCGCGGCAGTGTTGGGCCAAGCTGGGCCGCGCGCTAGTGGGCCTGCAGCGTGGGGTTAGACGGGCGGGGGTGACGACGATCGATCATGCAATCATACGATCGTCACCACGCCGAAACCACGTCGCCTCCGTCTCGTATCCATCAGCGCCGCCGCCCCTTCCACCTGAGCATCGCCTAATCCTCTCGCCGTCGGCCGCCGCCGTTGGGTGTCCTCCGTTTCGTCGATCGTTCGCCGACGTTGTGGCGTCGGCCGGCTCGGGTCCCATGGCCGGGCCGCCCCGCTCCGTTCCTCCGGGGACGGCGCCCGTTCCCCCGGGGACGGCGCCCTCTTCTTCGGCGCCGGCTCGTCGCGCAGCGGCGGCAGCTGCGTCGGTAGCCGGAGGGTACCAAGGCCCTCCGGGTTCCGGGGTTGGCCGCAGGGGCACTCATGCCGCCGGCCCCTGTTCCACCGCCCCGGCCTCGGGCGGGTTTCGCCCGCCGCAGCCGCGCATGCCGGCCGCTCCGTTCGTGCCCCTCGGCGGCCGCCGTACCATCCTCGCAGCAGCCATACCCACAGTACCGCCGCAGCGGTATGCTCGATTTCAAGGTCATTATTTCCCCGCTACTAATCCTTTGCAAGCGGCGGTGGTGTCACAGTACCACAAGAAAGTTAATCCGCCGGCGCAGCTGGGCAGCAGAAGAAGAGGAGGAAGAAGAAACCCGTCGCAGCCGCGGGGACAGCGGGAGGTGGTATCTTGTTGTGCCGCTTGACTCCTATGCAGGGGACACATGCGGGACCCGCACCCGCCGTTGGACCTACGGCAGATTGGAGACGGTTCTGCACCGCCGATGCGGTTGTTCCACCGGTGGTTGCTGCGCTGCGGTGATCGCACCCGTGGTGAAGCCGAAGAAAGCGGGTCGTCGTTGGAAGTGCGCGGTCAACACTCATGCTTCTAAGGACCGCAAGGTTCCTCATTCTTGCTTGGTTTGTGACTGCGGGGCTCATCCCACTATTCGTTGCCTGTTGAAGACCCCGAGACCTATGAGTTTTTTGTGGGTTGCGGTAATGACGCCACGCTAGATCTCCAGGTTCCCGACTCGGTTTATAAGCCACGGTTGCTATCCGGCGGAGCACCTACGGCTTTGGTTCGGTGTGTCGGGGAGGGGACTATTGCGGCGCAGATATTCGAGAATCTCATGGCGCGCATGTGTCCGGGGAATCCCACTTGGAAGTGGGAGGCGCGACCTCATGGTGATAACGCTTTTCGATTGGGATCCCTACCGCGAGGACTTGTCGAGGATTGACGGCATGCGGATGAGTGTGCCGAAGATTAATGCACGAGCCATGGTTTCTTCTTGGACTCGGCAGGATGTTGTGCCGAGTTTGTGATGGAGCTGTTTGGGTGCATGTCGAGGGTGTCCCGAATGCTCTACGCCACTTCCTCGGTCTTTGGGCTGTTGGTACGTTTATTGGTACTACTTTGTTGATGTGGATTTGTACACCTTGAGGAGTCAAGGGACGGTTCGTATTCGGGTGGCCATGAGAGATACTTACGTTTCCGGAGAAAGATAAGGCCAAGCACGGACCACCATGCTTAGAGTCTTGGCTCGCTTGCGGCTTAATGGATACGAGGTTCAGATTTCGCCGTGAGCCTTCGAGTACACGCGGACCCTAGGTTTCGTCCTTTCTTTTGGAAGGGTGAAGATGGGGATGATGCGGCTCATGGTGACGATGATGGTTTTGATGATGCCACGGCGGAGGGGGCACCGGGGCCTCACTTATGGACGTTGATGGTCATGCATCTTTGCCTACTTCGGCTCGGCCTTCGGTGCCGGTTACTCGTGTCGCCATGACCCCGTTTAACCACTCGCCGACGATCGACAGGGGGCAAGGCGATTGTGGCTAGAGCTTTGTCGGTGTCGCCACACTTGGTGGCAACTCCGCCTCCGTCGCGTGTTCGGACTTTCATGCGGGGAGGACTCGTCCGGTGTCTTCGTCTCCTGCTTCTCTTGGTGGTCCTCTATGCTCCCGCTCCGTCTTCTACCTCGCCACGAGACGGAGAGGGGCTACCACGGGCTTCTTCTTCGACGGTTGGCTCGTCGGACTTGGGAGTGCGGCGACACGCCGCGGTGGTGGTGGAGCGGCGGCGGCCCGGCCTTGAGCTCGGCGTCGCAGCCAGCCTCACTCGCTGTGTTGCGGCGACGCAAGAAAGACACCCCCGGTCCGGCGGGGTTCAGCACTGGGCGCCGCACCAGACGCCGCCACGGTGGGGCAGCGCCCACCGTCCCTCGCTTCGGCGACATCGCAACAGCCCGGCGGGGGGCGAGGGATCGCATGCGATCCCGCCACGCTCGCGCAGCCGGCCTCGGGCCGAGCACCCGTCGCCGGGCGGAGGGCCCGGGGTGGCGCCGTCCTCGCCCGTGCGCCTCGGGAGGAGGGCGGGGGCCGGTTGGGGAGGCGCCCGGCCGGTCTCCTTCGTGGCGACGCGGCGGATCCGGCGCCCTCGCCGCCTTCGGGGAGTTTCGGCGTCGCGGTCGGGTTCGGTGCGGGGGCTTCATCGCCATCTACCCCCGCATCGAGATCTTCTTCACCGGCGTCGGGACGGTCTTCTTCACCATGCTCGTCTCCGCCTCCGCCGGCGGCCCCGTTTTGCATCCTCCCCACTATTCCTCCACCGGTGGCGCGGCCCGCCGGTGAGGAGGAGTGGGAGGTTTGCTACGACGGAGGGTGGCGTGGAGGCTACGGATGAAGACGTGATGCGAGAGGGCTATGCGGCGTAAGGCGGAAAAGAACCTCGACACGGCAGTACCGCTTTTTCATCCAAGTCCTTCACTTCTTTTTCGATACTAGAATTTCTTCGAATTTGAGTAGTGTAGGAATTTCTTTGGGTAGAGGTTCGGCTGAGATTTTAGCTTGGCTCATGTGTTGAGACAGACGGAGCTTGACCGTTTAACGGTTGCTCCAAATGGATCCACCGAGTGGCTACTTCCACTGTTGACGATGATGAAGATGATGGCATCCTAGATGGTCCTCTTCTCTCGGCGTTAGTTGGAGGTGTGCGAGACGTTGATTTAGACGACTCAGAGCTTAGTTCGGTTTATGATCTCTCGGCCTCCGAACGTGGTTCTAGATCATCTACTGAAAGAAATCTCGTAGATATGGCAAAAAGTCTAAATCCAAAATAGTTTCTCGATGAACGGCATGTTTCGGAATAGCAGAGGTCTTGGTGACTTGGCTAAGCATTCTCACATTGCCGATGGTTGTAGAGATTATGATTTAGATTTCATTGCTATATCGGAGACGGGTAGGCGGAATTTCACACAAAGTTTTCTTGACCGATTGTCAGGCGGAATTAACTTTCAGTGGTTTTCTCGCCCACCCCGTGGTAGATCCGGTGGTATTTTACTTGGCGTCCGTATTGATACCATGACTGTCTTAGCTAGTTCTGATGGAGAGTACCACGTTAAACTCGACATTCAGAATAAAGCGAACGGGTTCAAGTGGACTTTGGTCGCTGTGTATGGTGCCGCTCAGGATGCTTTTAAAGCTGACTTTTTGCGTGAGTTGGTTAATCTTACAAAAGATAATCCCTACCCGATTTTAATCGGAGGCGATTTTAATTTGTTGAGATTCCCTCATGAGAAAAGCAAAGGCCGCTTTGATGGACATTGGCCTTTTCTATTCAATGCTGTCATTGACAGTCTTGATTTAAGGGAGGTGTTCATGTCTGGTCGACAGTTTACTTGGGCCAACGACTTGCTGAACCCACCTACGAGAAACTAGATCGCGTGTTGATGGACACCGAATGGGAAAATAAATACCCTATGGTGTCTGTCCGTGCACTAGAACGTATTGTAAATCTGTCCGACCATGCCCCCATCCTTCTAACCACTGAGGAACCCCGCCCTGTGTGTAGGCGGCCGTTCAAATTTGAACTTGGCTGGTTACATAGGGATGGTTTTCATGATATGGTTAAGAAGGTTTGGGAGAGACAGTCGGTGGCGACTCTCCAATTCGAGATGGAACAATAAGATGCGATCATTACGCAAACATCTCGGTGGTTGGGCTGCCCATACGGCTGGTATTCTTAAAAAAGAGAAGGCTCGCTTATCAAAGGTCATTGATGAGCTTGAGGCCTTTGCGGAGGTTAGACCGTTGTCGACGCAGGAGATTGAACTCAAAAATCAATCAAATGCGCAGATGGCGAGTCTTCTTCGTGAGGAGGAACTCAAGTGGTACCAGCGATCCAAAGCCCAGTTCATTTTAGAGGGAGATTCAAATACGCGATATTTCCATGCTTTAGCCAATGGAAGACATCGGAAAAAACGTATCCATTCTCTTACTCAAGATGAAGGGGTGATTGAAGGCCATGAGCAGCTCAAATCGTACATTACTAATTATTATAAAGGCTTGTTTGGTCCTCCGGAGGAAAGTACTTTCTCTCTTTATGAGGATTTAATGTATGATATACCCCAAGTTTCCGTTGAGGAAAATGGTCTACTAACCGCACCTTATACCGAGGAAGAGGTTCGAGAAGGCGGTTTTCCAAATGGAATGCAATAAAGCACCGGGTCTGATGGTTTCCCAGTGAGTTTTATCAAACTTTACGGGACACGATTAAATCGGACCTTCTAGATTTGTTCGATGACCTACACTCTGGACAACTAGAATTATTTCGTCTAAATTTTGGTGAAGTAATCTTGTTATGAAAGTTAATGAGGCAGAAAGGATTCAACAATATAGACCTATCTGCCTATTAAATGTAAGTTTCAAGATTTTCACGAAAGTGGCCACCATTAGACTTAATACGGTAGCGGATCATGTTGTCCAGCCATCACAGACGGCCTTTATGCAAGGAAGAAACATCCTTGATGGAGTGGCGGTCTTGCATGAGACGGTACATGAGATGCATTCTAAGAAATTAAATGGGGTTATTTTGAAACTAGATTTTGAAAAGGCGTATGATAAAGTTAAGTGGTCGTTTCTACAGCAAACACTCAGGATGAAAGGTTTTTCTCCAGAGTGGCGCGCTCTGATAAATGATTTTGTGTATGGGGGTAGTGTCGCAATCCGGGTCAATGATGACACCGGTCACTATTTCCAAACACGAAAGGGGTTACGTCAAGGGGATCCGTTATCACCGATGTTGTTTAACATTGTAGCGGATATTAGCTATACTCATAGAGCGGGCTAAGGCCGATGGCCGATTGAAGGTGTGATTCCACATCTAGTTGATGGTGGCTTATCTATACTTCAATATGCCGATGATACAATTCTATTTATGGATCATGATCTTGAAAAAGCTCGAACTTGAAATTAATCTTGGCGGCCTTTGAGCAATTGTCGGGATTGAAAATCAATTTCCATAAGAGTGAATTGTTCTGCCGGTGATGCCCAAAATGATGCGACTCGTACGCAGAGTTGTTTGGTTGTGGGCAAGGCCAATTTCCGATTCGTTATTTGGGTATTCGATTCATTATCGGAGACTTACAATCGCGGAATGGAAATTAGTGGAAGAAAGACTACAAAACGCCTTAGTAGGCTGGAAAGGCAAGTTCTGTCCCTAGGTGGAAGATTGATACTCATTAATTCGGTACTCACAAACATGGTACTTGTATATGTTATCATTTTTCATCTTACCAAAAGGAATTCCCGTATAAACTCGATTAGTATCGATCCAGCTTCTTTTGGCAAGGGGACAGTGAGAAAAAGAAATATCGACTGGTTAAGTGGAGTATAGTTTGTAGTCCCAAAGACCAAGGTGGGCTTGGAGTTCATGATTTGGAAGTCAAGAATTCGGCCCTATTGGGAAAATGGTCATTTAAGCTCCTCATCGAGGATGGGATTTGGCGAGACTATCCTTCGCCGAAAGTATATCGGTTCGAGGACATTATCCCAAATGGTTTGGAAACCAGGGGATTCTCATACAGGCCGGGCTAATGGCGACTAAAAATGAATTTTTCGCCATGGCACTTTTTCAATCGAAATGGAGCACAAATACGTTTCGGGAAGATGCTTGGCTTGACAACGCACCCCTAAGTGAACGGTATCCTGCTCTTTATAGGATTGTTCGTCGTCAAGGTGATACCATTGCTATCGTAATGGCTACCTCACCCCCGAATGTGACGTTCAGACGGGTTTTACTTGGACAAAGACTTGCGGCATGGAATACCTTAATTCAACGGCTTGGGGATATTCATTTATCGGACGAACCGGACGAATTTAGATGGAACCTTCATGCCAACGGTGCTTTTTCTGTGAAATCTTTCTACAACGCGATCCTTCTCTCTGATCTACCAGTTGATATTAATAAAAAGATTTGGAAGATGAAGATACCATTAAAAATTAAAATTTTTGGATGGTATCTTCGTCGAGGGGTAATCCTCACCAAAGATAATCTTGTTAAGCGTAATTGGCATGGGAGTACTCGATGTGTTTTCTGTCAACAGGACGAAACAATCAAGCATTTGTTCTTCCAGTGTCAATTTGCGAGATCTATATGGTCAGTCATCCAAGTAGCGTCTACCCTGTATCCTCCGACTAGTGTTGCCAATATTTTTGGTAATTGGCTCCATGGGGTTGATTCAAGGTTTAAGTTGCTTCTTAGGGTGGGGGCGCTAGCAGTTATCTGGGCGCTTTGGCTATGTAGAAATGACAAGATTTTTAATGATAAAAATTGCTCTTTGTTGCAGGTCATCTACAGATGTACAGGTATTCTCCGTTCGTGGTTACCTCTTCAGCGAGTGGAGAACCGAGACCTGTTTACGGAGGTCTGTACACGGTTGGAGGCTACGGCGAGGGATACTTTTTCCCAACATGGGTGGCAGCATAGTCTACGGATAGATGCCCCACCTATCTCTTAGGCGTTTTATGTTTCATCTTTGATGTGTATCTCGCCTAGCTTTTTTCTTTTTTATCACTTTCGAACCTGAGACATCATAAACGGCTGTGTGCATCCTGGTTATGCAGAGGCTGGATGTAATTGCTTATAAAAGTAATGAAAGCATCCTTTATCGAAAAAAAAAAAAAAAAAAGACAGAAGTAGCCCCCTGCTCCTAGCAGAACCAGCTCATAACACAGAAAATCAGATCTACCGCCACCATCCTAAAAGGAAAATTCTTTCTACTTCGCCCGGCACATCTGAGCAACAAAGACGATTCCTAGCGTGGCATTTTCTGTTTCTTTCGCGGCGCCGATGAAGCAATCCGTTTCCCCACCAGTCACTCCACCGCCGCCAGACCCGATCAAGCGCAGCCGACTTGGAGCTTCCCTGGCGAAAGACCGGCGGTTCCGCCAGGAGTTGGAAGCCTCCGCGCGGGAGGGGACACGGCGACTAGCCCCGCCCAGATCTCGAGCTCGCGTGCTGGATCCCCGTCACACTCGGCGAAGCAATTGGAGGAGCCAGCGCGATGAGATCAGGGGAGAGGAGGGTTCAGAGGGGGGGAGAGGGAGGGATGCGGGAGAGCGGGGCACTTACGGTGAGCAGGTTGTTCATGGCGGCGCGGCGAGGAGAGAGGAACTGGCAGACGGCGATGAGAGAGAAAGAAAGAGAGAGAGAGAGGTGGCCGTTGTACCGTAGCTGACACTTTAACGTGTGCGGGTTAAGCTGGACGCGCCGCGCGCTGTGGCTGGCAGGTGGGTCCAACCGGCGAGTTATTGGATTGCCCCTCTGTCTCTGCAGCTGGGGCCTGGACGTCGTCGCTGCGTTCACACGACGGACACCAAGGTTGTTTTTGAAGATACGGTAGAAAATCGTATCTCAAATCTTTTCTTAATATTATGATGTCTTCTTCCATGTATTACTCATTATTGATTGAATCTAAATAAATGTTGGTTGCCGAAGTATCTTTTGGTATTTGAGGTGGAGGTCAATGATCAGGACTTAGTCATAACTCATAACCAATAATGGTATGATATCGCTAGTTTAATGTATTGTCATAGTTGTTGCTATGTAGATATTAAACCGATAACGGAAAAATACTTGCGCGTTAAGCTGTGGTTTATTGTACGAGAGCACCTAGATATCAGGCGACTGATTTTTATTAAGTCTAAGTTGATTTTTTAGCTATTTAATTTGCATACGTAACTCAGAAAATACAAGTTGCAATCCATGCGCAACTGATAAAATATGATCATATGTAACTGAAAATATTATTTGCAACTTATGCGCAATTGAGAAAATATCAGTTGCAACTAGTACGCAGCTGAGGGAATACCAATTGCAGCCCATGTGCAACCGAAAAAAAAAATACAAGGTGCAATATAGACGTAATTGTGAAAATATCAGTTGCAACCTATATGCAACTGAAAAAATATTAGTTGCAACCCGTGCACAACTTAGAAAATATGAGTTACAACTTGTGTGTAGATTCATTGTCTTTGGTCCGTACCTAGTCTACTTTAAATATTTAAAAGTTTTTATATTAGTGAATGGAGTGAGTAGTAAAAAAATAGAAATGTGTTCTCAGGTATGTTGTCTCAAACTACAAAATTAAGTGATGTTTAAGAGGGCAATGGGTGGTAGCATCCTCATCCCACCAGAGTTTAAAACCCAATTTATTTTATGAAAGGCGAAATGTTCTTTTAATGGTGGAAGGTGAAATTTCTGTTGACAGTGAGTCACCTGTGATGATTTCGTCAATCTCAACCCACCGGATCATTTTCTTGCACTTAGTCTCTCGAAGGTGCTCATCAAAGTAGGGTATGGTTGTGTGCGATTATACGGGTGGGTGTATGTACATATTTGTGAGCGTCTATGTTTGTATTTTGTTTCGAAAAAATTCTAGTTAAAAAATTAGGCCATATTTGGAACTATAAATTACAAATGAAACTTTGGTGGGGTCCACTTGCATTTCTAAAGTAAAGCATGTCTGTGTTGACGATAGATTCCTGTTTCGAATTTGTACGAAGCACCAAAAGACCTTTGAAACATTCGGTGCTTTTCATGTCCATGAAAACGAATTCACTCTCCCGCAAAATGATACAAAACATAGTGAAAGCGAGTTCACTGCCCCGTGTAGCCGTAGCAAAACTATCCAAATACTGTATTTTGTTCTTGGTTCTATCCTGCGGCGGCTGACAGGAGTGCTTTGCACTTTTCAATTCGCCCTTGCAGTTGCAGCTGGAACACCGCGTCGGGTCGGCAGCCAACCTGCCAGTGCCAGTGCAAACGGCGGCTGTCACTGGCCCCACCTGCGCCGAACCTCACGGGCGGTTCTTCAGACCCCAGCTGTCATTGTATGCGATGCGGGACGTGCACTGGGGGACCCGCCAATGGGCGCAGTCCAAGCTGGAGGGCAGCGGTGCGGTTGACACGACCAACGTGCGGGCCCGGCCAATCAGGGTATCTCCAGCGGTGCGACCAAACAGACGCTAAGCGACCGTTTTCGTCCGTCATGACCGGAAATGCGTCTAGACCCTGCTCCAGCGGAGCGACGCAAAGTATCCGGGCCATCCGCGGAGACGCAATCCTGGCCCAAATATGTGCCAGGTTTGGGTCTCCGCGGATGCTCCGCGGTCGCGGAAAGTGTCCACGTTGGGTGCATCTGGGCCCGGTCGGCAGTGAGTAGGTAAGCAAAAGATTTTTTCATTACTATCGATTGATCAAAAGGACCATCTTTACAGAGATGGTTAGTCGAGTTAACCAAAACTACAACGGCCATATCTACTCGCCGTCGCGCGGCCTACACCGGCCTCGGTTACTCGCAGTCGCGCGGCCTACTACTGTCCGCCGGAGGGGCCACGCCGTCGTCGAAGCGCGAGCGCTTCGCGCACTCCGCACGCCAGGCACACCGCAGATTGGTCACCCCCTCCCGCCTGCGGCGTTCGAGGGACTCAGCCAGAGAGGAGTCCCACAGGAGTGTCCTGGCCATAGAGTTGGCCTACTCCATCGTCGCCAGGGCCGCCGCCTCCTCCGCCGCCGCTTGGGCCACCACCGCCGCCTCCTCCTTCGCCTGGGCCGCCACCTGCAACCCCGCCAGCTGGGCGACGAAGCATGCCCTGTCCCTAGCCGCCTCCACCACCGCTTCGTCCCTGGCGCCGATGGCGACAGACAGCTCCCGGTTCTCCCGCTCGACCCGCGCGGGAGAAGGGCCCCTCCGCTGTTGCGAGTCCAGGTCGGAGCACAGTACCCCCCCAGCCATGGCGATCGCATAGCTGTTGGCTTCCTCCTCCGCCAACCGCGCTTGGCGACGCTGGGCGTCCCCAGCGAGGGTCTCGAAGGACGCGACCAGAACGAGCTGGTCGCCGGCGCAGTCGAAGCGGCCGGGGACGGGGGCGTCGTCATCCGCGATGTCGTGGATGACGGCGTCCGCTGGTGGGGCCGCCGGAGGCCGCCGGCGCCTCCGCGAGCTCCGCCCTGGCGTCGGCGAGCTCGGCCATGGCGTTGGCGAGCTCCGCCCTGGTTGCTGCGAGGCGCCCTTCGGCGCGCTCTGCCGCCTCCGCAACCTCCGCCTCCACCGCCTCCGCCTCCAGGTCCAGCTGCTGGGCCTCAACGATGGCGGCGACTACCTCCTCCTCCTCCGAGTGGTGGTGGCGGCACATCTGAACAACGTCCTCCCAACTAAGGTTCTGCCCGGCCATGGATGGATGGTAGGGTTTAGCTTGAGGTGTGCCTGTCGCCCCCGCCGGTGTCCACCATATATAGCCACGGCGGGGCGGGAAACAGCGTTGGCGCGCAGGTCGTTTCCCGCGCGCGCGAAACGCCGGCGAAACTTGCCAGTGTATTGGGCACGCGCGGGAACGATCGTCATCGCGCGGGAACAGTTAATCGCCGACGGCAGTCCTCGACGGGACGTAAAACGCCATTAGCGAGCTTGACGCTGTCCCCGCAAAAAAAAGCGTCCGCACCGTTGGAGGTACCCCGACGCAAACGGTCGCCCGGGGCCACATGGCATCCGCGGGCCGATGCAAACGGACATTTCGGACGTCCGAAATACGTCGGCCCGCTGGAGATGCCCTCATAGCGTTGCTCCTCTAGGCATCGAGTAGCAAAAAATGGTACCTCCTCTGCTCCTCGATACAGTACAAAAATCCATATACTACTCCGTATTAGCTCGACTGCATTTCCAGACCTCAACCAGCCCGCATAGGGCATCTCCATCGCGGTAACCCAAACGGACGAGTTGGACTGTCTATTTTAGGCTCTTCGGGTGGTCACGCGGACACGCGGACAGCGCCCGCGTTCGCGTGTCCATTTGGGTCGCACGCTACGGCTAACGCGGCGATCTAAAAATCTGCCACGTGGTTCGTCTTCCCCGAGCGGCGTTGCGCCATGGCAGGCCTCGACGGGACAACAATGGCGGGCGGGAGAACACGCGGGAAAGTTCCCCCACGCGTGAAAAGGCCAAGGGTGCGCGCTCGCGCCCAAGTTTCCCGCCAAGGCCGCCGGCTATAAAAGACGGCGTGTGCGGCCTTGCAGACTGATGTCTACTCACGCTTCTTTTCCTGTAGACAGTGTTGGGCCTCCAAGAGCAGAGGTTTGTAGAACAGCAGCAAGTTTCCCTTAAGTGAATCACCCAAGGTTTATCGAACTCAGGGAGGAAGAGGTCAAAGATATCCCTCTCAAACAACCCTGCGATCACAATGCAAGAAGTCTCTTGTGTCCCCAACACACCTAATACACTTGTCAGATGTATAGGTGCACTAGTTCGGCGAAGAGATAGTAAAATACAAGTAATATGGATGTATATGAGTGGTAATAGCAATCTGAATAAAATATGGCAGCGAGTAAACATGCAGTGGAACAATAAACAAACAGTGACAACGGCGCCAGAAAATGCTTGCTGGCGTGCAGTTGACGTGGGAATATTGCAGGAAGTACAGATGCAGTAGAACAGTAAACAAGCGATGATTGCAGTATTTGGAAACAAGGCCTAGGGATCATACTTTCACTAGTGGACACTCTCAATATTGATCACATAATAAAACCACTCTACACTCTCTTGTTGGATGATGAACACCACTAATTGTGTAGGGCTACAAGAGCACCTCAATGCCGGAGTTAACAAGCTCCACAACATTCGATGTTCATATTTAAATAACCTTAGAGTGCATGATAGACCAACGCAATTATACCAAGTACTAACATAGCATGCACACTGTCACCATCATACTATGAAAGGAGGAATAGATCACATCAATACCATCATAGTAATAGTTAACTTCATAATCTACAAGAGATCACAATCATAAACTACGCCAAGTACTACATGATGCACACACTGTCACCATTACATCATGGAGGAGGAATAGAGTACTTTAATAACATCACTAGAGTAGAACATAGATTAATAGTGATACAAAACTTATTTGAATCTCAATCATGTAAGGCAGCTCATGAGATCATTGTATTGAAGTACATAGGAGAGAGATTAACCACATAGCTACCGGTACAGCCCTTAGCCTCGAGGGAGAACTACTCCCTCCTCATGGGAGACAGCAGCGGTGATGAAGATGGCGGTGATGTCGATGGAGATGCCTTCCGGGGGCACTTCCCCGTCCCGGCGGCGTGCCGGAACAGAGACTCCTGTCCCCCAGATCTTGGCTTCGCGATGGCGGCGGCTCTGGAAGGTTTCTCGTACCGTGGCTTATTCCTATCGAAGATTTAGGTCAGGGGGCTTCTTATAGGCGAAGAGTCGGAGTCGGAAGGGCTGCGATGGCTCCACACAATAGGGGGGCGCGCCCCCCTTGGGCCGCGCCGCCACCATGTGTGGTGGCCCTCCTCTGGTCCCTCTCGGGTGTTCTGGAAGCTTCGTGGAATTTTAAGATTCTGGGCGTTGATTTCGTCCAATTCCGAGAATATTTCCTTACTAGGATTTCTGAAACCAAAAACAGCAGAAAACAGGAACTGGCACTTCGGCATCTCGTCAATAGGTTAGTTCCGGAAAACACATAAAATCATCATAAAGTGTGAACAAAACATGTAGGTATTGTCATAAAACAAGCATGGAACATCAGAAATTATAGATATGTTGGAGACGTATCAGCATCCCCAAGCTTAGTTCCTACTCGTCCTCGAGTAGGTAAACGATAAAAGAATAATTTCTGAAGTGACATGCTACCAACATAATCTTGATCATACTATTGTAAAGCATATGAGATGAATGCAGCGATTCAAAGCAATGGTGAAGACAATGTTTAAACAACTGAATCATATAGCAAAGACTTTTCATGAATAGTACTTTCAAGACAAGCATCAATAAGTCTTGCATAAGAGTTAACTCATAAAGCAATAAACTCAAAGTAAAGGCATTGAAGCAACACAAAGGAAGATTAAGTTTCAGCGGTTGCTTTCAACTTGTAACATGTATATCTCATGGATATTGTCAACATAAAGTAATATAATAAGTGCAATAAGCAAGTATGTAGGAATCAATGCACAGTTAACACAAGTGTTTGCTTCTTGAGATGGAAGGAAGTAGGTAAACTGAGTAGAAGAATGGCCCTTCGCAGAGGGAAGCATTGATTGCTATATTTGTGCTAGAGCTTTTATTTTGAAAACAAGAATTTTTTTGTCAATGGTAGTAATAAAGCATATGCATTATGTAAATTATATCCTACAAGTTGCAGGCCTCATGCATAGATTACCAATAGTGCCCGCACCTTGTCCTAATTAGCTCGGATTTACATGGATTATCATCGCAACACATATGTTTTAACCAAGTATCACAAAGGGGTACCTCTATGCCGCCTGTACAAAGGTCTAAGGAGAAAGCTCGCATTGGATTTCTCGCTTTTGATTATTCTCAACTTAGACATCCATACCGGGACAACATAGACAACAGATAATGGACTCCTCTTTAATGCATAAGCATTCAACAATAGATAATATTCGCATAAGAGATTGAGGATTGTTGTCCAAAACTGAAACTTCCACCATGGTTCATGGCTTTAGTTAGCGGCCCAATGTTCTTCTCTAACAATATGCATACTCAAACCATTCAACTCATGATAAATCACCCTTACTTCAGACAAGACGAACATGCATAGCAACTCACATGATATTCAACAAAGGGTAGTTGATGGCGTCCCCAGGAACATGGTTATCGCTCAACAAGCAACTTAATAAGAAATAAGATACATAAGTACATATTCAATACCACAAAAGTTTTTAGGCTATTTGTCCCATGAGCTATATATTGCAAAGACAAAGGATAGAAATTTAAAGGTAGCACTCAAGCAATTTACTTTGGAATGGCAGAGAAAAACCATGTAGTAGGTAGGTATGGTGGACACAAGTGGCATAGTTATTGGCTCAAGGATTTGGATGCACGAGAAGTATTCCCTCTCAATACAAGGCTTAGGCTAGCAAGGTTATTTGAAACAAACACAAGTATGAACCGGTACAGCAAAACTCACATAAAAACATACTGCAAGCATTATAAGACTCTACACTGTCTTCCTTGTTGTTCAAACACCTCACCAGAAAATATCTAGACCTTAGAGAGACCAATCATGCAAACCAAATTTTAGCAAGCTCTATGTATTTCTTCACTAATAGGTGCAAAGTATATGATGCAAGAGCTTAAACATGATCTATATGAGCACAACAATTGCCAAGTATCAAGTTATTCAAGACATCATACCAATTACCACATGTAGCATTTTCTGTTTCCAACCATATAACAATTAACGAAGCAGTTTCAACCTTCGCCATGAACATTAAAAGCTAAGAACACATGTGTTCATATGAACCAGCGGAGCGTGTCTCTCTCCCACACAAGCATGAATTTATTCAAACAAAACAAAAATAAAACAAACAGACGCTCCAAGTAAAGTACATGAGATGTGATGGAATAAAAATATAGTTTCAATAGAAGAAACCTGATAAATTGTTGATGAAGAAGGGGATGCCTTGGGCATCCCCAAGATTAGACGCTTGAGTCTTCTTGAAATATGCAGGGATGAACCACGGGGGCATCCCCAAGCTTAGACTTTTCACTCTTCTTGATCATATATCATCCTTCTCTCTTGACCCTTGAAAACTTCCTCCACACCAAACTCGAAACAAATTCATTAGAGGGTTAGTGCATAATCAAAAACTCACATGTTCAGAGGTGACACAATCATTCTTAACACTTCTGGACATTGCACAAAGCTACTGAAAGTTAATGGAACAAAGAAATCCATCCAACACAGCAAAAGAGGCAATGTGAAATAAAAGACAGAATCTGTCAAAACAGAATAGTCCGTAAAGATGAATTTTTTAGAGGCACTGGACTTGCTCAGATGAAAATGCTCAAATTGAATGAAAGTTGCGTACATATCTGAGGATCACTCACGTAAATTGGCAGATTTTTCTGAGTTACCTATAGAGAACCCTGCCTAAATTTGTGACAGACAGAAATCTGTTTCTGCGCAGTAATCCAAATCTAGTATCAACCCTACTATCAAAGACTTTACTTGGCACAACAATGCAATGAAACAAGATAAAGAGAGGTTGCTACAGTAATAACAACTTCCAAGACACAAATATAAAACAAAATTACTGTAGTAAAATAAACACATGGGTTATCTCCCAAGAAGTGCTTTCTTTATAGCCATTAAGATGGGCTCAGTAATTTTAATGATGCACTCCCAAGAAATAAGAGTTGATGCAAAAGAGAGCATCAAGAAGCGAATTCAAAAAAAAATTAAGTCTAACCCACTTCCTATGAAAAGGAATCTTGTAAATAAACAAGTCATTTAAGCATAATGCAACAAGCATAGGAAGATAAAACACAAGTAACTTCAAGATTCTCAACATAAAGAGGGGAAACTTAATATTCTTAAGATGCATACAACCATGTTTCCCTCTCTCATAATAACTTTCAGTAGTATCATGAGCAGACTCAACAATATAACTATCACATGAAGCATTCTTATCACGAGTCTCATGCACAAAATTATTACTCTCCACATAAGCATAGTCATTCTTATTAATTGTAGTGGGAGCAAATTCAACAAAGTAGCTATCATTATTATTCTCATCAAGTGTAGGAGGCATAGTATAATCATAATAAAATTTACTCTCCATAGTAGGCGGCACCAAAAGACCACTATCATTATAATCATCATAAATAGGAGGCAAAGTATCATCAAAGTAAATTTTCTCCTCCATGCTTGGGGGACAAAAAATATCATGCTCATCAAAACCAGCTTCCCCAAGCTTAGAATTTTCCATATCATTAGCAACAATGGTGTTCAAAGCGTTCATACTAATATGTTCCATAGGTTTTTTAATTTTCGCATCAAACCATCCATGTCTTAACTCAGGAAATAGATTAAAAAGCTCCATGTTGCTTTCCATTATGCCTAACTAGTGAAATAAAAACAAGAAACAAAAAGATGCAATTGCAGGATCTAAAGGAAATAGCTTCGAGCACTTACAACGGCACCAGATAATAACTTAGTTACCTGGGACCAGCGTGTGAGTGCCTTTGACCTTTCCTCCCCGGCAACGGTGCCAGAAAATAGCTTGATGTCTACTCACGCTTCTTTTCCTGTAGACAGTGTTGGGCCTCCAAGAGCAGAGGTTTGTAGAACAGCAGCAAGTTTCCCTTAAGTGAATCACCCAAGGTTTATCGAACTCAGGGAGGAAGAGGTCAAAGATATCCCTCTCAAGCAACCCTGCGATCACAATGCAAGAAGTCTCTTGTGTCCCCAACACACCTAATACACTTGTCAGATGTATAGGTGCACTAGTTCGGCGAAGAGATAGTAAAATACAAGTAATATGGATATATATGAGTGGTAATAGCAATCTGAATAAAATATGGCAGCGAGTAAACATGCAGTGGAACAGTAAACAAACAGTGACAACAGCGCCAGAAAATGCTTGCTGGCATGCAGTTGACGTGGGAATATTGCAGGAAGTACAGATGCAGTAGAACAGTAAACAAGCGATGATTGCAGTATTTGGAAACAAGGCCTAGGGATCATACTTTCACTAGTGTACACTCTCAACATTGATCACATAATAAAACCACTCTACACTCTCTTGTTGAATGATGAACACCACTAATTGTGTAGGGCTACAAGAGCACCTCAATGCCGGAGTTAACAAGCTCCACAACATTCGATGTTCATATTTAAATAACCTTAGAGTGCATGATAGACCAACGCATTTATACCAAGTACTAACATAGCATGCACACTGTCACCATCATAATATGAAAGGAGGAATAGATCACATCAATACCATCATAGTAATAGTTAACTTCATAATCTACAAGAGATCACAATCATAAACTACGCCAAGTACTACATGATGCACACACTGTCACCATTACATCATGGAGGAGGAATAGAGTACTTTAATAACATCACTAGAGTAGAACATAGATTAATAGTGATACAAAACTCATTTGAATCTCAATCATGTAAGGCAGCTCATGAGATCATTGTATTGAAGTACATAGGAGAGAGATTAACCACATAGCTACCGGTACAGCCCTTAGCCTCGAGGGAGAACTACTCCCTCCTCATGGGAGATAGCAGCGGTGATGAAGATGGCGGTGATGTCGATGGAGATGCCTTCCGGGGGCACTTCCCCGTCCCGGCGGCGTGCCGGAACAGAGACTCCTGTCCCCCAAATCTTGGCTTCGCGATGGCGGCGGCTCTGGAAGGTTTCTCGTACCGTGGCTTATTCCTATCGAAGATTTAGGTCAGGGGGCTTCTTATAGGCGAAGAGTCGGAGTCGGAAGGGCTGCGGTGGCTCCACACAATAGGGGGGCGCGCCCCCCTTGGGCCGCGCCACCACCCTGTGTGGTGGCCCTCCTCTGGTCCCTCTCAGGTGTTCTGGAAGCTTCGTGGAATTTTAAGATTCTGGGCGTTGATTTCGTCCAATTCCGAGAATATTTCCTTACTAGGATTTCTGGAACCAAAAACAGCAGAAAACAGGAACTGGCACTTCGGCATCTCGTCAATAGGTTAGTTCCGTAAAACGCATAAAATCATCATAAAGTGTGAACAAAACATGTAGGTATTGTCATAAAACAAGCATGGAACATCGGAAATTATAGATACGTTGGAGACGTATCACAGACCTCACCCGCTCCGCCGTCCTCTCCCCCTCTACCTTCTTCGGCGCCCTCTCCTCCTCCATCGCCATGCCGTGCACCCTGCACACCACGTGGAGCAAGCTCTCCCTCGCCGCCCGCGCCAGGTTCCCGCGAACGGAGGAGGAGCGGCAGGATGCGCGGTGGGTCGCCGACAACGAGGCGATCCATGTCGCGGCCGAAGGGGCGGCGAAGAAGGCAGAGGGCGCGGAGATGGTGGAGGCGGCGGCGGACGGCTGACACGAGTGAAAGGATCGTATGCCACACCTAGAGGGGGTGAATAGGTGCTAACCAATTTTTAGTTCTTTTTCAATTTAGGCTTGACACAAAGGTAAGGGGAGATAATAAGGATAGAGGTAACCGAGAGTGGAGCACGTGGAGACATAGAGATGATTCCCGTAGTTCCTTCCTTTTGAGGGGAGGTACATCTACGTTTGGAGGAGTGTGGTCGCCATGAAGGCCAAACCAACGCCACCAAGGCTTCACTCAGGTCTCCTGTGGGCAACGCCATAAAGTCCTAGCCCACTTCCACTAAGGGATTTCCTCGAGGCGGAAATCGTGTCTTTACAAGGTCCTAGGGGCACACATCCACAACCGAATTGGAGGCTCCCAATATCTGTAACAACACAACAACAACAAGAACAAATCAACCACAAAAAACTAGGGTTTCCAAAGAGGAACACTAGCAAAGGGGCCCTCAAGCATATGAGGGGAAAATGCAAATCGCTTCGGTGAAGATGTAGATCGGGGTCTTCTCCTTCGATTCTCCAAAGATCAAGAGTTTTGGATGGTTGGAGGAGGAGATCTTGCGATTCTTGTGTTTCTTGAGGTGGCTCTAATGGTGGATGAACTTGGCAGGATTTGAGCAGCTTGAGGAAGAGGAAGAAGGGGGTATATATACCCCCTCCGAAATGGAGCCATTGGAGGAGATTTGGGGGCGGATAATCCGGCCTAAGTAAGGGCCGGATCATCCGGCCACCCCAGATTATCCGGCCCTCTGGAAAAGTCCAGCCAAATATTCGGCCTGGATCCAGGGGAGTACTGAGAGCCTCGCCGAAAAATCCTTAGCCATTTTTCAGGGGCCAGATATTTTGCAAATATCCAGCCCCGGATTATCCGGCCTGGTAATATTTTCCTGCTTCCTTTTCTCATGTTTCTCCACTCAAATTCAACCACATATATATATATATATATATATTCTGCACTATCTCAACACACATTAGTGTATCACATATATTGTCATCAAACATTCAAAACTATAAACTGAGAGATGTTCTTTCAATCTCCCCCTTTTTGGTGTTTGATGAAAATATACGGATTTGTAATAAAACTACTAGAATGAACGACATGTTGGCAAAAGATAGAGGCACTCCCCCTACATGTGTGCATATAAGTAATTTGCATTTGAACACAAATGCACAACATATAGGTGCGAGGTGCCTCAACACAAAAGATATCCAACATGAGCTAAACAAGAGACATAGTCATATATTGTTGAGACAAAGTGATAGAGGTCATACCAATATGGAGAGATATAATACCGGACATTTTAAATAACACACCATATCATAAAACTTGGTCTCAACTTATAGAATTCCCATAACGATTTCTGAAATCCTTAACAATATGTCTCACAACCACACAAAGAACATAGTTTTAAAACAACCAAACCAAGCCAAATAGTTCAAACAAATGATAAGAAAGAGGATGTAAGAACAAGTCCTTTACCCCATGTGTGGTTTTGGTAATTGATGACAATCCCTATGGACTTATGGTTGCATTGAGAATCAATCTTAGGTCAAGTCCATAGTCATGTTGGACTCAAGGTTGTAAGATGGAGAAGACGGAGTACAATGATGAAGATGGTGTCGAAGAGAGACAAAGACGGTGTTGAAGATGAAGAGAGAAGACGGCGTTGAAGATGAATGAAGACGATGGCGTGCGTATAAGTTGAAGGAAGACGGTGGCATGGACAATCATGAAGGGTATGAAGACGGAGCTTGCCGATTCAAGAAGAATGTGCAAGGACTAGGTTTGTGCTCGATAGGATAGTGATTCGCATCATCGGAGAGAGCTCAAACCTTGCATGCATTGCATCGTGTTTCTTAGTTCTTCTTGGTTCTTATCCATGAGATAAGTTAGAGCTTGTGTTCATTCTCATGACAAGCTCTAGCTCATCGGAAACGGATTCCGGATGCATTGCATGTTGCATGTGCAAGGGTGATGATTTTCCCGATATACCATATTGAGAGGTTACACCTCTATGACCATGAGAAAATCATCACTCACTCTTTTGCATGTTTCTTAGTTCTTCTTGGTTCTTATCCATGAGATGAGTTAGAGCTTGTGTTCATTCTCATGACAAGCTCTAGCTCATCGGAAACGGATTCCGGATGCATTGCATGATTGCATGTGCAAGGGTGATGATTTTCCCGATATACCATATTGAGAGGTTACACCTCTATGACCATGAGAAAATCATCACTCACTCTTTTGCATGTTTTCACCTTGTGTAGTGGTATCTCTCGTCATCCTCTTTCCGGCAAAATTGGTTTCACCTCAATCGGAGTTTCCAAGCCCGAGATATTGCCGTTTTCGTATCACAGTTTAAAGAAAAAAAGGGGACGGGCGGTAGTACCGGTCAGGTACCGGTTTGGTCTCTACGAGACAATGCATCTGGTCCGGTATTGACCCGGTACCGACCCGGTACTACCGCTCGAGCGGTAGTACCGCTTGTGGTACCACTTTGGGCCGATTTGGGCCGATTTCTGACCGTTTTCTGCGCAGTTCGCGCGCGAGCGGTAGTACCGCTTCAACAAGCGGTAGTACCGCTTTGGGCGCGGATCTGACCGTTTTTCAGCCCCAACAGCTATATTTCTGGGTCCCCTATATATATCTCTCTTACACCTCCGACCCAACCAACCCTGCACCTCCACTCTCTCTCCTCCATTGTTGACCTTGGGTTCTTTCTTCCTCCTCTTGATCCCCCCACTATTTGTTGCATATTTTTGGGGGAAAGGAGAGAGGAGATCTAGATCTAGAGCTTCACCAATTGAATCCTCCTCTAAGTGAGAGGATCTTGCTAGATCTAGATCTTGGAGTTTCTTGGTGTTTCTCCTCCTTTGTTCTTCCTCCTCTTGACCCCCCACTATTTGTTGCATATTTTTGGGGGGAAAGGAGAGAGGAGATCTAGATCTAGAGCTTCACCAATTGAATCCTCCTCTAAGTGAGAGGATCTTGCTAGATCTAGATCTTGGAGTTTCTTGGTGTTTCTCCTCCTTTGTTCTTCCTCCCTTATTCCCCCAATTGCTTCTTCTAGCTTTGTTGGAATTTGGGAGAGAAGAACTTGGGCATCCTAGTGGTGTTCTTAGCCATTGCATTAGGTGCATGGGTTGTGCTCTCTCCGGGGTTCCGATCTCGTAGGGTGTGTGTGTTCTTCCTTAGTGGATCTTGGTGATAGGGTTCCTTAGTGGAGCATTGGAAGAGTTCCTCTTGTGGAGCATTGGAAGGGTTCCTTTGTGGGGCATTGGACGGGTTCCTCCGTGGGGCATTGGTAGCGTTCCTTTGGTGGAGCATTGGAAGGGTTCCTTGTGTGGAGCATTGGATGGGTTCCTATGATGGAGCATTGGAGATGTGCAGCTATGGAGGCTAGCTTGGTGATGTACTAGCTCCATAGGGTGTTGGGAGCATCCTTGTGTGTGTGGAGCTCGCCCCAACCTTGTGAAGGAATCACCGCCTCGACCGGTGCCTTAGTGGAAGAGGGAGAGCACCTTCTGGAGCTCTCTCGAGGAAGAAGGTGAGGCCTTCCTTCGTGGTGTGGCTGTCTAGTCTCTTGTGTGAGACTAGCACCTCCTCAACGCAGACGTACTTCCTGTTGTGGAAGGAACTGCGGTAAACAAACCTCGACTCGCCTCCGCGCCCTCCGGTTATCTCGCACCTTACTCTTACTATCTTGTTGATTCCTTTACTTGTTGCACATGCTCTAGCTTCATTGTAGGAACATCACCTTTGCCAAAGCTATCACATTTACCTTCCGTTGCGCTAAAATTGGAAAAGGCTAAAACTTGCTACACCGCCTATTCACCCCCCCTCTAGGCGACGTCCTCGAACATTCAGAGGACACAAGCAATAAAGGAATGGTAAACACATATGCTTGTGCCCTACCCATGCAAATCCCGTAGGATACCTAAATAGAACACTTCTCCCCCTTTGGCATTGAAACGCCAAAAAAGGGGAAAAGCGCGATGCTACTCGTCCCATGGAGATCACTCGGAGCCCGACTTGGACTCATAATCTTCAGCACTATCAGCAGCTGGTGGAGAGTCGCGAGAGATGTTGCTCATCTGAAGACCCTGCTCGATGTCAGACCACTGAACCTGAGAAGAGTGCCACCCGCTGTAGGCGGCGTGAACAGGAGGCTGAGGAGGAGGCCCTTGCTCACCACTGAGCTTGTGTAGAATAACCGCCTGAGTATGATGTATCTCTGCGTGCTGACGGCTGGCCTCAAAGTTCTCCTTATGAATCTCAATGTTCATACAAAGAACATTGCGCTGGAACCAGTTGAGTTTCTTCACTTGCTTCTGAATGAGGGGAGTAGCAATAGGACGATCGGGTGCAAAGGCACTAGAGCGGGTGTCGAGGGTACTCCCCGGCAATGCCCTCCGTTTGGGGCTTAGGGTATATGGAATCCTGTAGGCTGACACGAGACATCGGTTATCAAACAAGCGGGGAGAGCGATTTACCCAGGTTCGGGGCCCTCGATGAGGTAAAACCCTTACGTCCTGCCTGTCTGATCTTGATTACTGAAATTATTGGGTTACAATGGGGTAGCCGAAGGCTTCGACTAAGATCTCTTCGAGAGGCTAAGTTCTACGATGACCTAGCTCTAGACTTGCGGTGGTTATGGCTATAATGATTGTGTGTCCCTCGGCAGACCCTCTCCTGGCCCTTATATTGGGTGTCAGGTCTCAAGAGTTCTATCCGGGTTCGACTAAGTTACAAAGAGTTCTACTTGCAAACTTTCCTTGTTCCTTCATCTTCTTGCCTTGATCTCCAAGACTCCTTCCTTGGAACCGACATAACGGCCCACCTTGGTCGATGGATGTTCTTCATGGGCCCCTGGTTGGGCCGTAAGAGGTAGCGCAATACTAGTTACCTGAAGGGTAATGCCCACATCAGTAGCCCCCGAGTGACTGGCCGAAGAAGCTTCGGGTAGGGACTAAAATGTCTTTTGTCGAATGTTTACAATTGCCAAAAACTCTTGACTCCCTTGTAATAGCAACGCCTTTTATATCGGGTGCGCGTTCAGCGCTCCCAATGGGAGTAGCCCCTAGTCTAGGCACGAATGCTTGCAACCGTGTGTAGACTCAAGTTGTACTACTCGAATGTGTTTCTTCTGCCGATGTTTTTCTGCAAACAATCGTGGTCATCCGATATACCTTTCTATATCGGGTCTTCAATACCTCCAAGTAAGGTCATGCTTGCAACCGTGTGTAGACTCAAGTAAGCGAGGAAGAAGAAGAGAAGAAGAGTGGGCAGGGGAGCGCCTCGGTGCCTCCCCTGGATCTATATATAGTCGCCGACGAGTGGGGGACGTGGGCAGCAACGTGGGATTAACTGCGCCCATGATCCCCACTAAAGGCATGCGTTACATGTAATTGTTCGCAGCCGGCGGGGCCACATCAGCACCCAGCCACAAAAGATCCCGGCAGGTAGCGATGTGACCACTCACTGGGCTAGGCCCAGAGCATCTCGTCAGAGCCGGTCAAATCACGACCCGTGCCCCGAGGCGGCGGTAAATTCGGAGCGTCCCCCGCTCCAGCTGGACACGTCTCCTCAGGGACAACCGCCGCCTAATCAACCAAGGCGGAAAACATCTACCACACTTGTGCGAGAAAGTAAGCAAAACCGAAGCGGCATCCGGCTCGAAGCAGCCGGACGATGCAAGCCGGAGAAGGACGCAACGGGTAGAGGGAATTTCCCGTTCGACTGCTCAAATGCTTTTCAGCAAGATCCATGTGATCAACGACGAACGACCATGAAAAACCTGCCTAGGTCCTTCTCTACGCACGACCTCACCAGCTTCAGGGGCTAATGTCGGGGGGAATACCCCGGGTATGGCAAAGGACTGGGAACAGTTGGCTCGAGGCCAGCTGGCCCGTGGCAAAGGCCGGCTGAGGAGAAGCCGACTGGAGCCGTGTGTGGTGACCCGGCATACCACTGCATGGTGTAGTATGCAAGTCTGATATAACACCAATGAAACACCGTTCCACTAGTATTATATCGCTCAGAGTGGTACAACAGAAACATATGCGGTTCCAAGGCATGTCTATAGAATTACAACACAGACTCTTTACAAAAGATCAGCACAGCCTCCTACTTTACAATGAGGTAAATCTGCAAATAAACTCCAGAAGAACGACTCGTAGTCTAGTCCTATCACGAACTCTATTTGTAGAGTGTTTAACTAGCTATAGAGGCTAAGAATAGATTCTAGCTAAATAGGAGCTAGGTTTAGAAAGCTAGTTCCCTTCTATGGCTAAACTAGGTTTTCTCCTTGTTGGATGTGGTATCTGACTCCTCTGATAGGGTCCTGTCTCTTGAAGTAGTTGTTGACTCCTCGGCCTTTGAGTTGCACTGTAGATCCTCCTTCGATGCCTCCATACATAAGCAGGGGATTTAAGAGTGGGATGAGTACGAGCGTACTCAACAAGTTCATTATAGGAAAGAGGTGTTTAATGCACTAGCTACGGCATTAGACCAGAAAGTCTAATACCAATGCAGGTTTTCATAACCATTTCTTCAAAAGGTTGCTTTTATTCAGAAGAACTATGTCCGTCAGCCTTCACCGGTTTACTAGAACTTCATGGAGCTCCTTTCCGGCCGCGTTCGCAGTTCCATATCCCGGAACAGGGAGTGACAGGTCACGGTTCTTTACACTCTGTAGAGGTGTGTTGCTTTACCCATAAGAGATCTTAACCTTGGTGCCAACCGAGTCATGTTCTCGTCCACACTTCCTATGGTGTGAGGCCCGGTATAAGGTCATAGCCAATCATATTCCTCCGCTACCTCGCACACCCACCCTTTGTTGCAAACCCCGACCCTGGGTCCTCGTCGGTCCACTTACACCATTTAAGGACGGACCCCGACCACGACAACGATGCGGGATCGAACCAAACTCCTTCGCCGGTAGCTGCAACCCATCATAGACCACATTACCGTGGGGAATTAGAGTGGGATCCCCACCCTCAAGTTGTTCCGCAAGCCGCAACCGCTATGGTATGCATAGCATAACCGTGGGGACTTAGAGTGGGATCCCCACCCACAAGTTGCTCCGCAAGATACAACTGCTACGGTAAGCGCATCTGTTGATGTACAAGAGGTGGAAATACGATTGACTAGTCCGTCCCATTTCAGATCTTATGGTTAACACGGTTATTACGGCACAAGAATCACTGGCGACATTTGTTGTTTAATCCTAGATGGATATAAACCCTTGCAATGGAACCACCACCATATCAACACAATCCATGGTTCCATTGCCCACCACATAGTCATATTCATAGTTATGAAAGTAGTGGTTTTGATTTTTATGCAATAGTGATAACCATAATACTTTGCAAGTAATTTGATAAAAATACTCAAATGACATGAGCAAGTGATGAACTTGCCTTTCTTGACTGCAAGATTATGCAGGCAAGGTCTTCGATATGCAATAACTCCAAATTCTGAAATAGCATCATCGTCCGGTAAGGACGATGTTTAAAAGATTGGCAAGGTTGCAATAATGCATAAGTATGAGATGCAATCGCTCTAAGCGTGACCCAACCCCGATGATTTAGGATCAGCGAGTTGTAATGATTGGTTCAGGGTGTGTTGCACTTTTAGAGTGATTCACATACAAGGTTCTTATTCAGGTGGAATTACTTGGTATTATAAACAGGTAGATAATAAAGCATAATAATCAATTGAGCACACAAAGAATGATAATTGGCATAATATTAACAAGTAAAGAACAGTGGTCAGTTTAGTACTATATGGCATGGTTAATGATTAATTATCATATACTTTAAAAGAATAACTTTTGAAGAACATGTTCTTTAATAAAGAACAAGTATGATAATTAAGTGGGTGGTTTTCTATGGTTGACTATGGCTTCATGTAGTTGCTGGAATAGGTATTAGATGGATCCCAACAAAGTTGGATTCATCAACACCTAGGGCTTGTAAGGTTAAGATACGCCTAGGCATCCTAAGCAATTCATTATACATGGTTGTTGTCAAGGTTGGTTTATCTTGCTAATGATAGCTGGCTAGGTTTTATAGGTCCTTATAAGCAGGGTTGATGATGATTCCTTATTTTCTTCAAAAGAATAACTTTCGAAGAACATACTTCTTAAGTAAGAAGATGTGTAGCAATTAGGTTTGAGGTGGCCTAGGTTTTACTGTTAGTTCTGTTAAGTAAGGAATAATTGGCTCCTAAATAGGATGGTTGATAATTAGTATCTAACACTAGTAGGGTTTAGTGGAGTAGGGAATGTAATACAAAATAGTAGGTGTAGTTGCAATTAGGGTTCATCACAATGGTGTGATGCTAATTATGGATAACTAAGGATGGTGGTCTTTGGAATAGGAACTAGGGTTTTCACTTGGTTAACCCTACTTGATTATTTAGGTTTGATGAACACATGGGATGCTATTTAGTAGTGATAGGCTTCCCATATTTTATGTGGATTTGAACTAGTATTTAGTTGCTAGATATGAATCTATGATAACTAATGAAGTGACATGTTCACATGTTATTTGGGGTTTAGGTTTGGAAACCATTTAGGTTGCACACATAAAATAATGGAGCTAGGTTCTAAATGGCATTAGGGTTTTAGGATCCCGCATGAAATTATGGGGTTGTAATATCAATCAATATGGAACTAGGGTTTGCTATTTACCATATAGTTCTATGGTTAATAACTTCAATTAAATTTGAAGTTATTAGTAACTTGGAAATAAAAATAATATGGGATTTGGCATTTTATCATTTTTAAACAATTAATAAATAAGGTAATTATTATTTAGGGTTTTAAATCCTCCTAATAAGGATTTAATAAGTTAATAGAAAAGGAAAATTAATTTTAATGTTTTCCTTATTTACTTATTAGTTTTTATTTATTTTATGAAGTCTTCCTAATTATTGAATTTTAATTGAATTTAGAATTAAAATTAAAGGCTTAAATAACAAGTATTAAATAATTAAATTTTTATTAAAAATAAAAATTTCATTTTATATTTTTATTGGATAGGGTTTATCTTTATAAGAATTTTGATATCTTATATTTATTTTTCTGAGTTTTTATTAGTTTTCTACAATTATTTGAAGTTGCTGTAATTAAATAAGATTTGAATTAATAACGAAACAACTAAATGCACCCGGTTAACTTACCCACCTGACACTGACCAGTGGGCCAATGTCCACGCCAGCAGCCACGGTGGCACGACGTGGCAACCATGGCCTTCACCAGCGGGCAGTGGCGATGGTCGCCGGCGGTGTGGTGCTTCCCCGGGCAATTTACCTATACCATAAAACTAAGCGCGTCGAGGCGAACCTACTGGTACTAATGCCGCCCCGAATTGGTCGCCGGAGCTCGCTCGCCGGCGAGGCCGAGCGGCGGTCTCCGCAGGCTACCGTGGTGGTCACGATTGAGGGCGAAATTGAAGAGGGTAGGGGGTGCTTGAGCACCAGTGGCTCACCCTGAGCAGGATGCGCGTGACGGCGAGGCCAGGGGATGGCTGGTTCGCCGGAATCTTTTGCTCCGGCCGTCGGAGCAGATGAAGTCGACGACGACGCTCCGGGAGGCTACGGCTCGATTCCCTGTGCAAGAGGAGCAAGTCGAGGGTGGTGAAGATGATAGCGACCACGCCGGGGCTCGGGGAGGTCCTATTCGACGGCGATGGCCGGAGGCCGTACGGGTTAGGGTTTCGTCTTGGGGAGGAATTAGGCGAAGAGAGAAGAAATTGAGGGCGTCCACGCCATTTATATGGTTCCTGGCATGTGCTGGCGGTCAGCAACGTCGGCGGCGATCGCGGGACGTGGCGCGGGCGTCGCGGTGGCGAGCTTCTGCGCGTCCAGTGTCGAAGACGAAGACGACGACGTCTCCTTCGTCTATATCCACGCGAAGAGGTACGTGGACTTGTTTGGGCCGTGCTGGGCTGAGAAGGTTGGGCTTCTGGTGGGCTGTGCTGGTGGGCTGCTGCGGCCAGAGGAGGTCCAGGTGAGATTTTCTCCTCTCCTTTTCTTTTTCTATTTCTGTTCTTATTTTCTATTTTCCTTTTCTAATCTGCATTCTATTTTAAATTCAAATTTGAATCTTTTTCTATTTTGCAGGTGTTTGATAACTGCAATTTCATGAGGACTAATAAGAAAATCATTATGTTACTGCATTGTTCTTGAATAAACATTTAATATATATGTGGCCTTGCTACAATTTTTAATTAGGCAAGAATTTAGGTATTAGTTTTAATTTCCTTTTTTATTTATGATATAACTCCCTGTTGAATAATTAGAGTTGGTTATGCCTCTTCCAATTATTTTGGAAGTTATTATTATGACTTAGCTTCATATTTGAGGAATTGGTCAATTGCACATGATTTTATGTGAGCTCCAACGTATTAGGTTCAATAATTGAAGCTTAAGATTTTATTAATGTGCCATACTAGGGTTCTATTGGTATCAACCTGGTGGTAGTTGATGTGAATCTCATTTATGGCCTAGGTTTATATTGTGATCACCATAGTGATACCTAAACTAGGGTTGAGATTTAATTCTATGTTGTAGAGATGAGATGATAGCATATTGCATGTGCTAGGGTTTAATCTCCCCTAACCATGATAAGGTGGTTGCTTACTTAACATTTTATGTTCTCCTCTAGTTACTAAGATATTGAGAATTGGTTTTATCTTCTACCAATAGATTTCTATTAATATCCTTAATTTATCAGTAAAGTAACTACATTGGTTATTGTTCTTTTTATAGTTAACTTTGGTCATATGGATGTATGGTTTCTCACCATATAAAGGTTAGAGTTTGCCTCTAAAGGTTTTCTATTATTCTTTATTTGAGGAATAAGTGGAATATAGATGTGGTAGGATCCTTCTTATGATCTCCAAGTGAATCACAAGTTAAGGTTAGGATATAAGCCTGGGGTTGCTTACTAGTTACCTTCCTATAATTTCATGTGGTGAATGATATCTACTTATCTTATTAAGGTTTAACTTATCCTCACATACCTCAAGAGCATGATCATGGTTAGATATGATCAACTTGTTCTTGATATCTCTACCTCAAGTTCTAAGGGTTTATGATCATTACTCAATTTATAATGATCAAGGTTTGGCTTCCTAAGTTATTTCTCAGGGAATGGGTTTTCTCACTCTCAAGATCATGTCTTATCATGATTAGCTAAGGTATAGTACTTCTCTTATAATTCCTTAGATGGACATGGTCATGGTTGTCTCATTGGATTGATATCCCAGGAAATGCCTGAGATATATATTCACTTAGAGTTCTCTCAAGGATTGATGGTTTGACCACTTGAATATATAATGGGTCTCTCCCTCAAATACAAGTGTTTCCTCAACTAACTTGAGGGTAACACCATGTCTTGAGCTCTCTTATAAAGGAATGGATTATTCTAGGTTCTATGGTATGTTCACAAGATCTCATTAGATAGTAAAGGTTAAGTCTCCACCTATATGCTTAGTTGGATTAGTTGCTACTTTACTTCATCAATTCATGGATATGATCTTACTCCATTTGGTATTGGCTAGCTCACCACTCTCAAATGATATGGTTTAACTCCTAATACTTAGTTCAATGGTTGTCCTTTATTTATTTATAAGTAAAGCTTGGAGATATGAATGGTCTCTATTATTGGGGAAATGATTTCATTGCCAACCTAAGGTTAGGCTCCATATAGGTTGATGTGATCATCAATATCTAGGTTAACATAATTGGGTTCTCTCTCTAGGGATGGTCTTGAATAATATCCTAGGGTTTCTTTTGAAGATAATGTTTTGAATACTTGGATGTATATCCAAGGTTTAGCTCAAGGTTTGTTATTGCTTCTCTAATAATTATAATAGAACTCTCACCTCTCTAGATTGGATGCTTAATAATTTGGAATAGAGAAGAATACATATTTCTAGAGTTGATCTCCATGTCATGTTTCCAAGAATGAAGTAAAATGAATACCATGAGGTTCATGGTAGGATCAAGGATTAGTTTAAGACATGGAAAAGATAAGTGAAGAATGGTTTCTCCATTTATTGTTACTTGATTTCCAAATAGATGTATGTTCATATGTTATGGTAAGGATTACCATATTATAATCTTTTATAAGATCAAGCATTTGATCATTGAGTAAAGTGTTGTTGTGTTGATTATTAGTTCCATTTGATCTAACCCCTTAGATCAAATCATCTCTGCCCAAGACAAAGTTTTAGCAAAGTCACATTGAGGTTTATCGCGCTTGACTTGATGAGCTACTTCAATTCCACCAAGGTCAAGTGAAACTTCAGTTACTGTGACTGTTTTACTTTAAAGCGCGAAAATTCCCCAGATTTTCTATGCATGAATGCAATGCACACATCTGTTTCCTCTATATTTGTAACCCCAATACCTGGGATATTACAGTCTCTACCCCTTAAACTGAACTTCATCCTCGAAGTTTGAACTCTCTCATGTTTCCGGAGTGTGAATCTGACTTGTATAGACTAAAACTTTTCTTGAACTCCATGGTGATCTCACTAGATATAATTGAATATATCCCTTGTCCAGATTCTTCCTGGAATCCATTAGGGTTTGTCTCTGAACATTAGTTTCTTACTCCGGTTCTATGATTTTCTTCCTGGAATCCAATAATACCTGTCTCTGAGCCATGGCTTTTAATTATTTGATTTATTTCAACTCTATAAGCTTGTTTCTTTTTTTTAATATTCAATGATTGAGACTTCTTCTGGTGCTGCTAGTCTTAACTGGAGACTAATTTGATATCATACTCCTAATTGGTAAATAGGTCTGTGTCCTCCCTTACTACCAAAACTACAATAATGGTAATTGGTAAGGTACTTAACATGGACATGATCATGATGGTTTATTCCTCTAAGAATGGATTAGACTCGTTTAGTCCATCCAATCATGGTTTATAGTTGATACTTATAACTATTTTGGGTTATTTAGGTTCCATGAAAGGAATAATTCTTTTAGTCTGTGGTTCTGGTATGGTCAATCTCCTTCGGTCTTTGGCCTTCTTGGGCTGTATTTGGTCTATGATATTTCCTTCGTCCAACTTCTTTATGCTTGACTTACTTGGGCTTCCGTACTTCTGAGTAAATATTACTCACTTTCTCAAGTTATAGTCCATTTCTTACTTCCTCGAGGTATGAATCTCGGCTTCTGGTCTGACATCCTTCTGAAAGTAATGTCCAACAATCTTATGAAAATAAGATAGAACTTCCTCTCAGTTCAGACCTTCTGCTTCTATCTAGCTTAAAGTATTGAGTTATTGTACATCCAACTCAATCTTTACTCTACCCCTTAGAGTTTTCTTATGGTCTTCAACTCCTTTTCTTCCCACTATTGAACTTATGATTAGAATATTGGTCTAAGTTCTAGCTTATGGTTTTTATTCTCTTAAGGTCTCATGAAGAATATTTGTGATGTATCAACACAATTGTGGACATCCAATGCGAATCCTTCGATTAAATGATTATAGGTCATTGTTATTTGGTTAACAAAATTATTTGTTCACAACTTCTTGGTAAAAATAATCCAATGGTGGACTACTTGATACCAGTTGTGGCTATTTGTTATCTAAAAATGGATTCTATTATAGGTTCTGATCAACTGAACGAGACATCTTCTACTTTATCTCGCAGTATTGATTCTATACCAATTGGGTCTTCTGATATCAACTATGGTCTTCTTATATCTGCTATGGTTTCATAGGTCATCTTCCTTTCTTCAGGGTTTATTTTTGCAAGAAAACCACTAGCTGACACTATGAATATAGTATCCTAAGTGATTTCCCATGCATTCCCTCTTCCATACTGACTATGGTTCTACTTCTACTACTCCATAATCACCAGATTTCTCACCTACATGCTTCTTATGTACTAAAGTACTCCTCTGTTGAGGTAAAGCATGAGTTTTGATTGGTACTTCCTTCAGAGTATTGTGGTTACTTCCCACCACTTTGTTTCCTTTATTTGATGAACCTTCATCTTGTCTTCAGAATCTTCCAGAATTCGTCGCTTCCTCACACGAATACTATTACCCTCTAGATCTATAGCATCAAGTAAGGACTTGATATTGCAACATGCATTTTCATATCAAAGTCAAACTTCATGTATGGATCTAGTCAAACAATGAAAATCCAATAAAATCCAAGAAGATTCAGCTTTGTGCATATAATACACATCATCATAGGCCTGAATATAATAGTTGAGTATGACATCTCGAAACATCAGGCTCTGATGTGTAGTATACAACACCACATAAGATAGGTTTATATCGTGATACTTTGCACGGCTATAGGGGACTCTACTATTTGTCTCAACATTTACCTTAATTGCACATTTGCAATGAGATAAATTTGAAACAAAGTGGTCTAGAATAGTTGAGGTTAACCTAATTTTCTTTGGCAGTACTTACTTAGCTTCCATGTTGTTGAGGACTATTTCACATGGTATATCTGGGTTCTAACATTGCTACTCTAAACACATAACTATTGGAATATAGCTCCTATACTTTCAAGTTATTGTACCATACGACTATGGTTCTGATGTGCTTGGCACACTTCCCATGGTTTTGGAATACAATTCTTGCACTATTGTTTTACACTTGACTTCTTATTGTACTCCTCTTAATTAATTATGAGGTTCTAGTCCATCACATAATGATTCTCAGGTGAATCATATATGATTAGCAACTCTACCTTGTAAGCAGACATATATTATTCCTATCACTCTTCCTTATTTCCCATGATTGACTCATCATGGTCTATACTACTCATATCACTTGTTTGTATCACTTACTATCAGTTGTTTCACAAGTTAGATAAATTTTACTTACCCTATTACTTGTCTGGGTCTACATCTGCTATTAGGATATCTTAGTTATCTTCATCACTTGATATTACTTTTAGTGCAGGTCTGAGTAATTCTTATTTAACTATAACATATGTTGGTACACATCTTCCAATAGGATAGCTTCCTTATGGTTGTATCCTCTCTTTGGATTACTATGTATTGTATACCAATTGTGGTCTACTCATCTATTGTTTTAAGGACTTAATGGTATGCTACATACTTGAGATTAGCTAACTAACTTCATTTAAGAAGGATAGATAGGAAAGGTTGACTCAAGTGTGTCAGGATTATTCTCAAGTGAATATCCATCTCAAGTCATAAGAAGAATTTGGTTTAGCTAAAACAACTTCCTATAGACACTACCAATCCTATAGGTCTCCTTTAAAGGGTTTTAATCCTAGGGTCAAAGCATTGGCTCTGATACCAACCGTGGTGACCCGGCATACCACTGCATGGTGTAGTATGCAAGTCTGATATAACACCAATGAAACACCGTTCCACTAGTATTATATCACTCAGAGTGGTACAACAGAAACATATGCGGTTCCAAGGCATGTCTATAGAATTACAACACAGACTCTTTACAAAAGATCAGCACAGCCTCCTACTTTACAATGAGGTAAATCTGCAAATAAACTCCAGAAGAACGACTCGTAGTCTAGTCCTATCACGAACTCTATTTGTAGAGTATTTAACTAGCTATAGAGGCTAAGAATAGATTCTAGCTAAATAGGAGCTAGGTTTAGGAAGCTA
Source organism: Lolium perenne (assembly GCF_019359855.2). Classification (NCBI taxonomy): domain Eukaryota; kingdom Viridiplantae; phylum Streptophyta; class Magnoliopsida; order Poales; family Poaceae; genus Lolium; species Lolium perenne. The sequence goes on along the minus strand of NC_067245.2, from coordinate 163,431,361 downwards.
GTTCCCTTCTATGGCTAAACTAGGTTTTCTCCTTGTTGGATGTGGTATCTGACTCCTCTGATAGGGTCCTGTCTCTTGAAGTAGTTGTTGACTCCTCGGCCTTTGAGTTGCACTGTAGATCCTCCTTCGATGCCTCCATACCTAAGCAGGGGATTTAAGAGTGGGATGAGTACGAGCGTACTCAACAAGTTCATTATAGGAAAGAGGTGTTTAATGCACTAGCTACGGCATTAGACCAGAAAGTCTAATACCAATGCAGGTTTTCATAACCATTTCTTCAAAAGGTTGCTTTTATTCAGAAGAACTATGTCCGTCAGCCTTCACCGGTTTACTAGAACTTCATGGAGCTCCTTTCCGGCCGCGTTCGCAGTTCCATATCCCGGAACAGGGAGTGACAGGTCACAGTTCTTTACACTCTGCAGAGGTGTGTTGCTTTACCCATAAGAGATCTTAACCTTGGTGCCAACCGAGTCATGTTCTCGTCCACACTTCCTATGGTGTGAGGCCCGGTATAAGGTCATAGCCAATCATATTCCTCCGCTACCTCGCACACCCACCCTTTGTTGCAAACCCCGACCCTGGGTCCTCGTCGGTCCACTTACACCATTTAAGGACGGACCCCGACCACGACAACAGTCTGGGATCGAACCAAACTCCTTCGCCGGTAGCTGCAACCCATCATAGACCACATTACCGTGGGGAATTAGAGTGGGATCCCCACCCTCAAGTTGTTCCGCAAGCCGCAACCGCTACGGTATGCATAGCATAACCGTGGGGACTTAGAGTGGGATCCCCACCCACAAGTTGCTCCGCAAGATACAACTGCTACGGTAAGCACATCCGTTGATGTACAAGAGGTGTAAATACGATTGACTAGTCCGTCCCATTTCAGATCTTATGGTTAACACGGTTATTACGGCACAAGAATCACTGGCGACATTTGTTGTTTAATCCTAGATGGATATAAACCCTTGCAATGGAACCTCCACCATATCAACACAATCCATGGTTCCATTGCCCACCACATAGTCATATTCATAGTTATGAAAGTAGTGGTTTTGATTTTTATGCAATAGTGATAACCATAATACTTTGCAAGTAATTTGATAGAAATACTCAAATGACATGAGCAAGTGATGAACTTGCCTTTCTTGACTGCAAGATTATGCAGGCAAGGTCTTTGATATGCAATAACTCCAAATTCTGAAATAGCATCATCGTCCGGTAAGGACGATGTTTAAAAGATTGGCAAGGTTGCAATAATGCATAAGTATGAGATGCAATCGCTCTAAGCGTGACCCAACCCCGATGATTTAGGATCAGCGAGTTGTAATGATTGGTTCAGGGTGTGTTGCACTTTTAGAGTGATTCACATACAAGGTTCTTATTCAGGTGGAATTACTTGGTATTATAAACAGGTAGATAATAAAGCATAATAATCAATTGAGCACACAAAGAATGATAATTGGCATAATATTAACAAGTAAAGAACAGTGGTCAGTTTAGTACTATATGGCATGGTTAATGATTAATTATCATATACTTTAAAAGAATAACTTTTGAAGAACATGTTCTTTAATAAAGAACAAGTATGATAATTAAGTGGGTGGTTTTCTATGGTTGACTATGGCTTCATGTAGTTGCTGGAATAGGTATTAGATGGATCCCAACAAAGTTGGATTCATCAACACCTAGGGCTTGTAAGGTTAAGATACGCCTAGGCATCCTAAGCAATTCATTATACATGGTTGTTGTCAAGGTTGGTTTATCTTGCTAATGATAGCTGGCTAGGTTTTATAGGTCCTTATAAGCAGGGTTGATGATGATTCCTTATTTTCTTCAAAAGAATAACTTTCGAAGAACATACTTCTTAAGTAAGAAGATGTGTAGCAATTAGGTTTGAGGTGGCCTAGGTTTTACTGTTGGTTCTGTTAAGTAAGGAATAATTGGCTCCTAAATAGGATGGTTGATAATTAGTATCTAACACTAGTAGGGTTTAGTGGAGTAGGGAATGTAATACAAAATAGTAGGTGTAGTTGCAATTAGGGTTCATCACAATGGTGTGATGCTAATTATGGATAACTAAGGATGGTGGTCTTTGGAATAGGAACTAGGGTTTTCACTTGGTTAACCCTACTTGATTATTTAGGTTTGATGAACACATGGGATGCTATTTAGTAGTGATAGGGTTCCCATATTTTATGTGGATTTGAACTAGTATTTAGTTGCTAGATATGAATCTATGATAACTAATGAAGTGACATGTTCACATGTTATTTGGGGTTTAGGTTTGGAAACCATTTAGGTTGCACACATAAAATAATGGAGCTAGGTTCTAAATAGCATTAGGGTTTTAGGATCCCGCATGAAATTATGGGGTTGTAATATCAATCAATATGGAACTAGGGTTTGCTATTTACCATATAGTTCTATGGTTAATAACTTCAATTAAATTTGAAGTTATTAGTAACTTGGAAATAAAAATAATATGGGATTTGGCATTTTATCATTTTTAAACAATTAATAAATAAGGTAATTATTATTTAGGGTTTTAAATCCTCCTAATAAGGATTTAATAAGTTAATAGAAAAGGAAAATTAATTTTAATGTTTTCCTTATTTACTTATTGGTTTTTATTTATTTTATGAAGTCTTCCTAATTATTGAATTTTAATTGAATTTAGAATTAAAATTAAATGCTTAAATAACAAGTATTAAATAATTAAATTTTTATTAAAAATAAAAATTTCATTTTATATTTTTATTGGATAGGGTTTATCTTTATAAGAATTTTGATATCTTATATTTATTTTTCTGAGTTTTTATTAGTTTTCTACAATTATTTGAAGTTGCAGTAATTAAATAAGATTTGAATTAATAACGAAACAACTAAATGCACCCGGTTAACTTACCCACCTGACACTGACCAGTGGGCCAGTGTCCACGCCAGCAGCCACGGTGGCACGACGTGGCAACCATGGCCTTCACCAGCGGGCAGTGGCGATGGTCGTCGGCGGTGTGGTGCTCCCCCGGGCAATTTACCTATACCATAAAACTAAGCGCGTCGAGGCGAACCTACTGGTACTAACGCCGCCCCGAATTGGTCGCCGGAGCTCGCTCGCCGGCGAGGCCGAGCGGCGGTCTCCGCAGGCTACCGTGGTGGTCACGATTGAGGGCGAAATTGAAGAGGGTAGGGGGTGCTTGAGCACCAGTGGCTCACCCTGAGCAGGATGCGCGTGACGTGGAGGCCAGGGGATGGCTGGTTCGCCGGAATCTTCTGCTCCGGCCGTCGGAGCAGATGAAGTCGACGACGGCGCTCCGGGAGGCTACGACTCGATTCCCTGTGCAAGAGGAGCAAGTCGAGGGTGGTGAAGATGATAGCGACCACGCCGGGGCTCGGGGAGGTCCTATTCGACGGCGATGGCCGGAGGCCGTACGGGCTAGGGTTTCGTCTTGGGGAGGAATTAGGCAAAGAGAGAAGAAATTGAGGGCGTCCACGCCATTTATATGGTTCCTGGTGTGTGTGCTGGCGGTCAGCAACGTCGGCGGCGATCGCGGGACGTGGCGCGGGCGTCGCGGTGGCGAGCTTCTGCGCGTCCAGTGTCGAAGACGAAGACGACGACGTCTCCTTCATCTATATCCACGCGAAGAGGTACGTGGACTTGTTTGGGCCGTGCTGGGCTGAGAAGGTTGGGCTTCTGGTGGGCTGTGCTGGTGGGCTGCTGCGGCCAGAGGAGGTCCAGGTGAGATTTTCTCCTCTCCTTTTCTTTTTCTATTTCTGTTCTTATTTTCTATTTTCCTTTTCTAATTTGCATTCTATTTTAAATTCAAATTTGAATCTTTTTCTATTTTGCAGGTGTTTGATAACTGCAATTTCATGAGGACTAATAAGAAAATCATTATGTTACTGCATTGTTCTTGAATAAACATTTAATATATATATGTGGCCTTGCTACAATTTTTAATTAGGCAAGAATTTAGGTATTAGTTTTAATTTCCTTTTTTATTTATGATATAACTCCCTGTTGAATAATTAGAGTTGGTTATGCCTCTTCCAATTATTTTGGAAGTTATTATTATGACTTAGCTTCATATTTGAGGAATTGGTCAATTGCACATGATTTAATGTGAGCTCCAATGTATTAGGTTCAATAATTGAAGCTTAAGATTTTATTAATGTGCCATACTAGGGTTCTATTGGTATCAACCTGGTGGTAGTTGATGTGAATCTCATTTATGGCCTAGGTTTATATTGTGATCACCATAGTGATACATAAACTAGGGTTGAGATTTAATTCTAGGTTGTAGAGATGAGATGATAGCATATTGCATGTGCTAGGGTTTAATCTCCCCTAACCATGATAAGGTGGTTGCTTACTTAACATTTTATGTTCTCCTCTAGTTACTAAGATATTGAGAATTGGTTTTATCTTCTACCAATAGATTTCTATTAATATCCTTAATTTATCAGTAAAGTAACTACATTGGTTATTGTTCTTTTTATAGTTAACTTTGGTCATATGGATGTATGGTTTCTCACCATATAAAGGTTAGAGTTTGCCTCTAAAGGTTTTCTATTGTTCTTTATTTGAGGAATAAGTGGAATATAGATGTGGTAGGATCCTTCTTATGATCTCCAAGTGAATCACAAGTTAAGGTTAGGATATAAGCCTGGGGTTGCTTACTAGTTACCTTCCTATAATTTCATGTGGTGAATGATATCTACTTATCTTATTAAGGTTTAACTTATCCTCACATACCTCAAGAGCATGATCATGGTTAGATATGATCAACTTGTTCTTGATATCTCTACCTCAAGTTCTAAGGGTTTATGATCATTACTCAATTTATAATGATCAAGGTTTGGATTCCTAAGTTATTTCTCAGGGAATGGGTTTTCTCACTCTCAAGATCATGTCTTATCATGATTAGCTAAGGTATAGTACTTCTCTTATAATTCCTTAGATGGACATGGTCATGGTTGTCTCATTGGATTGATATCCCAGGAAATGCCTGAGATATATATTCACTTAGATTTCTCTCAAGGATTGATGGTTTAACCACTTGAATATATAATGGGTCTCTCCCTCAAATACAAGTGTTTCCTCAACTAACTTGAGGGTAACACCATGTCTTGAGCTCTCTTATAAAGGAATGGATTATTCTAGGTTCTATGGTATGTTCACAAGATCTCATTAGATAGTAAAGGTTAAGTCTCCACCTATATGCTTAGTTGGATTAGTTGCTACTTTACTTCATCAATTCATGGATATGATCTTACTCCATTTGGTATTGGCTAGCTCACCACTCTCAAATGATATGGTTTAACTCCTAATACTTAGTTCAATGGTTGTCCTTTATTTATTTATAAGTAAAGCTTGGATTGATATGAATGGTCTCTATTATTGGGGAAATGATTTCATTGCCAACCTAAGGTTAGGCTCCATATAGGTTGATGTGATCATCAATATCTAGGTTAACATAATTGGGTTCTCTCTCTAGGGATGGTCTTGAATAATATCCTAGGGTTTCTTTTGAAGATAATATTTTGAATACTTGGATGTATATCCAAGGTTTAGCTCAAGGTTTGTTATTGCTTCTCTAATAATTATAATAGAACTCTCACCTCTCTAGATTGGATGCTTAATAATTTGGAATAGAGAAGAATACATATTTCTAGAGTTGATCTCCATGTCATGTTTCCAAGAATGAAGTAAAATGAATACCATGAGGTTCATGGTAGGATCAAGGATTAGTTTAAGACATGGAAAAGATAAGTGAAGAATGGTTTCTCCATTTATTGTTACTTGATTTCCAAATAGATGTATGTTCATATGTTATGGTAAGGATTACCATATTATAATCTTTTATAAGATCAAGCATTTGATCATTGAGTAAAGTGTTGTTGTGTTGATTATTAGTTCCATTTGATCTAACCCCTTAGATCAAATCATCTCTGCCCAAGACAAAGTTTTAGCAAAGTCACATTGAGGTTTATCGCGCTTGACTTGATGAGCTACTTCAATTCTACCAAGGTCAAGTGAAACTTCAGTTACTGTGACTGTTTTACTTTAAAGCGCGAAAATTCCCCAGATTTTCTATGCATGAATGCAATGCACACATCTGTTTCCTCTATATTTGTAACCCCAATACATGGGATATTACACCGTGGCCGACAGCCTAGAGGGACAACTGGTTCCAGGACCACACTGGTCTAGTCATGGCCGGCAGCACTATGGCTGGGCCGGCTTCAACATGCCATAACTGGCTGGGTTTAGCTCTCCCCTGACCGGCTCGAGGCTGGTGATCCTTGTAGGAGAAGACTTTGGAAAGATCATCCGGGTGCAAAAGTCCACAAAAGGACATCAAATCCCACAAATCGGGGGCCACTGTAGAGCAACAATGGCCCGCCCCTGGACATGCCATCATGGCCCGGCTTCCCCGGGCGCCGCAGGCTACGATCGTGGCCTAGATCCGCCTACGTCACGCCGCCCTCGACACGTCTTGTCTCCGCCAGGCGTGACAGAAAGGACAAGACAGGACAGGCAGCCGGGCGACACGGCGCCTCGGGAAGGCGCGAAGGAGCCGGAGCCGGCGGAGCCGGCGCCATAGACTGTAGGGACTTCTTTGTAACATTCCGGGCACTATATAAGCAGGACTACCACCCGTTTGCACGGGGACGATCGACCAAACTCTCATTTGATACCTAGAACCGCTCGGGAGAGAGGTCTTCTTCTACCTCCAGCCCTCTCTTAGCAGCCGGATACAGCTCAAGGAGCACCATTGTATTATCACTCACCTTACATACACTCTAGAGCAGGAGTAGGGGTGTTACCTCCACACGAGGGCCCCGAATCTGGGTACGTTGTTGTGTCGCTCGTGCTCATACCTGCATCCGGAAACCGTCGTGGGCCATTGGCCGAAACCATCGACTTTAGCCATCCTATGACATATGCCGTGACGATACAACGACAACGAGGGATACTTTTTTCCTACATGGGTGGCAGCATAGTCTACGGATTGAAGCTCCACCCACACCTTAGGCGTCATATGATTCATCGCTTCGATATGTATTTCGCCTATTTTTTTCCGACTTTTGACTTGAAATATATAAACGGCTATGTGCATCATGATTATGCATCGAAAAAAGCTATCAGGTTATTTACATACAACTACCTTGCTGGTGGAGGCCAATTCATGGGACCATGCTAGACGACGCTCCGCCCAGGCCTTGTTTGACGGACCGCGAGAACAAGACTTGGATGGTTCTGCCTCTATCAACGTTGGGCAAAGCTCACGGCCGTTCTTCCTTCCCTTCTTTCTTCTTCATATTTTCTTTGTTCTCCCTGAGCTAGTTTAGATTTTAGAATTTTCCTTGCCGTCTCGGCAGTTTGTACTGTCGGGAGATCTTCTTCCTATTGTACTCTCCTTTCCGTCAAAAAGTCAAACGTGACACTCAGGAATTAACAAACAATAGAGTTATAAAAATCTCCAGTCCTCCACGAATACCAACTGACACACACACACGACAACCTGCAGCAGGCCAGCAGTTCGATTCATGCAACTAATTTCGTTTGAGGGTGTTAGACATAAGCAAGCAAACGAAAATCTGGTTTCGTTGTCCAGGTTTTCTATGCTCGGTGACCCGGTCGTCCTATAACCTCTAAAGTGACATCTAATAGATAATTAACATTAGATTTTCTCTATTGTTTTGCCTGAATTCACAAAATAAAATAGCCTGACAAATTATGGGGTGTCTCTACGTTTTTCACTATCGATAAGTTCCGTGCTAGCAAAATTTAAACTCATATCTTGATTTTTCTTAACCTTTTGTTTATAAGAATAAGAAGTAATAAAATGGCCTCACATATTGGATGGGAAAGGCAGACATACACACATATACGTATGACATATCAATTAGTTTGAAGAATATACTAAGTGATGTGACTATGAGTATGAAATTACTTTGTTTTTGTATAAAAACAAATTACGATGACATATTTGAATTATTGCAACAACAATGGATGTCTTTTGACGGGTCTCAAGTGAAATGAGGCATGCGGCTTTAGGAAAATGTTCCATAATATATGAGTGAGTTTGATACCGATAGGCGGGACATTAGAAAAACGTTCCATAATTGTACTTTTTATTAGAAACAAAATTATACACAATTTTTTAAAAGCGAAACATGAGAAATATAACCATGTATAGGACATGGTATATTTGGAATGAAAGAGATTAATAAGATAAATATTATTGTACTGTATATCATATTAAATAAAATACCAAAATACAAATACCGTGCTAGTTTTGTAAATGATTACATTGGGTATTTGCAGCTAAGTCTCCAACTCCAGGAACAGAACGCACATCCTTGTTCATGGACAAATTAGGAGCTGGGTAGGCGCAGGCGGCAGGCAGAGGCAGCTACTAGTTCTGGACGATGAGCTTAGCCCTGGCATGGCCGGCCTCGACCCTGTACTGGTCACCAATGCCCTGTACTGGTCACCAATGCCGAAGTGCGCCATGAGCAGCCACAGCACTGTGAGCAGCTCCCCGCCGTGGCTCAGCTGCTTGGCGTGGAAGTTGCCCCTGCACTTGCCCGCCGCGTAGCACATCATTTCCACCCACACCCCGGCCACCAGCCTCCACCGCTTCCTCTCCTCGACCCCCCGCAGCTGCTCCGCTAGCCGGCACGCGTCGAACAGCACCGACTTGCTCCGGTCCCCCTTCACCTTTCGCGGGTCGATATCCGTCTTTACCGCCGCCAGGGCGCTCGCGCCCTGCCGCTCCCCCATGCGCGCCTCGCCGCCCCGCAGCCGTAGGAAGAAGTTCTTGGCCTCCGCGCAGGTGTCACCGAACCGGATCTGCCCAATGCTCGCCGTCAGCATGAAGGGCCGCATCACCAGCAGGAAGAGCATGTAATTTGCTATCTCCCTGCTCGCCCCTGGCAACTGGGATCCACTGTTGAGGTCGCCCTCGTCCGCGTCCTCATCGCGCGTCTCATAGAAGCAGAGGTCAGTGGCGATGTGCCAGAGGATGATGCTCTCGTCGAACTCGACATCGTCGACGCTCCACCCGAGCTCCTGGTAGCACCCCTTGCGCTGGAGAATCCACTGTCCCCGGTGATCCCCGAACCGCCGGTAGCTCATTGGATCTGGCGTGCTGTTCGCCTTGTCCTTGAGCTGCCTGAAGATAAGCTGCTTGAGCACCAGGGACACGCCGATGTGGTTGGTGTACCATAAGCTGTCCCACGTCGTCTTCACGCCGATGTTGTAATCCCACTCGAGGCTCTCGAGCACTCTCGTCAGCCATGTTGACTTGTCCTTGAGGCAGTAGCTGACGAGATTGTACTGAGCCATCTGGTTCGACCAGCGTGGTCTTGCCTCCGGCATGAAGTACTTGACGCCCAGGAAGACCACTCTGCTCGCCGCCGAGTGGCATTTGTCAGGCTTCCGCAGGTCGGCGTAGCTCCACGAGGAGATGGCCATCAGGAGGATGCCGTAAATCTCCAATAAGATTGCACCGACGAGGAGCACGTAAGAGACGGCAACGTCGGCCTCCTTGTAGCCTCCCTTGTCGGCCTTGGAGAAGACGAGGAGCGACATGATGGGCGCGCCGAGGGTGAAGACGCGGAGGTAGCGGCCGGAGGGGCAGTGTATGACGGGGGACTTGGAGTGGAGCGACTCGTACATGAGCTGGAGCTCGATCTCGACGACCTTGTAGGCCTGGTCGCTCTTTAGGCGCCGGAAGAAGGCGAGGCTGTCGGTGCGGTCCTGGAAGCTGAGGATGAGGTCGACGAAAAGGCGGCGGAAGGTGTGGAAGAACACGTGCGCCTTGGCGACGAGCTCGTCGTACTCCATCGGCTCCTCTGCGACGTGGACGTCGTCTCCGGGCGGCCGCTCGGGGACGATGACGATCTCAGCGCGCAGGCCGGCATCCTTGCTGGAGTGGTACTCCTCCATGAACATGGCGTAGTTGGGTCCCGGGTCTGGGCGTGTGAGCATGGAGCTGCGCAGGCTGCTCATGCTAGCCGACTTGAGCGCCCAGGTGCGCTCGGCATACTTGAGTACGCCAGAGACAAACATGAGGACGGCGGGGACGATGAGGCCCCCATTGGAGGGGCGGGACTTCCAGTAGACGAAGAGCGCGAGGGCGACCTGGGTGACGAGGCTGAGGAGGTGGCGGAGCCAGAGCTCGTTGTCCTCGATGGCGAAGGCGGTGATGGTGTCCTGGCCGCCGAGGTGGAGGATGAGGAAGGGCGCCCACAAAACGACGAGGTGCAATTCGGTGTCCCCGTCGGCATGGCAGAGCTTCTGGCTCAGGGAGAGGGAACCGAGCGCGTAGATGGCGATGGAATCGGCGAGGAGGTAGGCGACCCAGAGCAGAAAGTGCAGCCAGGACGCAACGTTGCGCTTGCGCAGGCCGCCGGTGAAGAGGAGAAATACCTGCAGGGAGAGGCTGCCGAGGAGAAGCACCCGGATCTCCCACTCTCCCCACACCCTCCAAAGGCTCTTCATCGATCTCTCGCTGGCAGCTGACCGGCCGGTCGAGACGAGAGACAGGACGACGCCTCGAGCTTCACTCGATAGCAAGTCTCTGTTGACTCGAGATTGCTTAAAAAATCTCGGTGTTTCGTTGCCTTCATCGTAGTCGATCGTCCCCGTATGCCCTGCCCCCGTGGCCCATTTTCGTCCGCCCCGTCTAACCCCCGGTCCAACGAGTCAAACCTCTCCTCCTTTCTTAAGAGCATCTCCAACATGGGCGCTAGATTAAATTTGTGTTTACAGCCGCAAGGTCTTCAAATTCTTTCTTCTTTCAGAACACAATCTTGTACTCTTCTGAAGATTTGTTAATATCTTTTAGACTATACTAGGAAACATGCCCGTGCGTTGCACCGGAGGAAAACAACTTTAAATGAAAACTTTGGGATGACCCGTATTTTACCCCAAAATCAATCCAACATGTGTTCCCCCTTCTTCAATTTTCTCCTCCAACAAAGCACATTGGCTACGGACTCCAAAATTTTACAGTTCCTGATCGGCTCGCTTGGCATTTATTGCATCTTAGAACGTTTGTCGAATTTCTGTAATTTTTGCTGGAGGGTTACTTTGACTCCCCCCGAATGCTACTCTGATACCTCGGCTTAATTTTAGTAACTTGAAGAGCTGTATTTAAAAAAGAGGTCTTTCTCATTTCTAAACATTTTCATGGACAATCCAATTCCCAGTCGGCAAATTTCATCTATCTGGAATAAAAAAAAAGAGATTTAGCGACCCCAACTACCCAAGTAACGATGATGCAGAAGCTTGCCCATCTAAATAACCACGTAATAATACTGTGGGCACTACCTAAATCAACTTCAAAAGGCCAACTGCTGAACGGTAGCAAAATCAGATGTGAAACAGTCCAAGAAACTAATTTGTACGATAATATATATATCAGCAAAAGTAGTAGCATTTAACTCCATATCTTATGAGGGCACAAATAGTGAAATTATATGTCTGCTTCAGAAAACCGGGCAAATGATAATGGATCATGTGCAATAAGCTAGCGTAGAAGCAAACTCATAAGAAGGAGAAAAGAGAAGAAGGCCACTCCGGCCACGGGCCATGAGTTGTTGTGACCGCTGCTATTCCGTCAGAAGTTTATGGTTTCTCTGCATGTCATACATCTGCGCGTCGACATTACCATTGACTCTGTGAAGGGTTAGCTCCTACTGCTTCGCTGCATACACAGACGTGTCCGTCATCAACTCATCATCACGTGGCTGTACATGCCATCGAGCTAGCAGCGTCATGTCGAACCAGCGCGTTGGTCGACTCGGCCAACGCTATTCGATGCGCCGCCGAGGAGGGAACGGACAGATCCCATGCACTCCCGATCCGGCCGTTGGCCATGGCGAGCAGCTCTCGGCGTGGCCTTCTCGAGCAGCCCAACGTCGTCCCCATCCGGCTCCAATCCTTATTCCTGTCTTCGTCGTATATATTAGTTGTAGCCGTATTCGATCACTTGCCATGGCGAGCAGACGGTGGCTTGGCCACGTGCGGGTAGCCCGACGTCGTCCTCGTCTGGCTGCAATCCCCTACAGTCGTACTCGTCTCGTCGTCTCGTCGTAGTAGTCGTTGTGGCTGGGTGGCGAACCACCGCTGGCGTGGCATACTGGCCTTCTCGAGCAGCCCGACGACGTCCTCGTTCGGCTCTAATCCTTCCTCATCCTCAATCCTCATCAAGCAGTCCTATGTCGGCCTCGTAGTCATAGTACTCGTTGTTTCTGGCCATGCGAGCTGTCCGCGGCGTGGCCTCCTCGAGCAGCCCTCGAACCCCCCACCTTCACCTGGCGGTGCGCAGCGTTCATCAGTCATCACATGCTTCCGTCACGCGGCCGCTCCGCGTCGAAAAAATGACATGGCATGCTCTCGGCCACGCTAGCAGTGGTTTGCGGTAATTGGGAGCCACCAACGCCGATGAGGCCGCGCAGACGGCGAAACGGCAAAGTTTTGTGTCCCCATCCTGCCATCTCCGTTCCTGAGAAGCTCAGCCTCCACGCGGAGGAGCTAGCTTGTTGTCCAGTGGCAGCCTGGCAGGGAATCAAGGTCCTGGTCAGCAGCGGGTGCTCCTCCCGATATCCGGTATGCCGGTTACGCCGTGCCAAGTACAACGATCAGAGGACGAGACTACGGCGGCCACCTCTTCGACCTCGAGTGGAGGCGCTACATCCTACAGAAGATCAATTGATCGATATGGTTCGGCGTGGATAGTTGAGTAGCGCTCGTGGGTTTCGGGCGAAGCGAGAATTTATTCGTTTCCTATCTTGTTGCATCTGTTCTTCTGCTGATGCGTGCCTCGGATTTTTCGATTTTGCGGGAGAATTTCTTTGTTTCCTGCCCAATCTGTTGATAAAGTCGCTGTTGATAGGTCGACTGCGTGCAGCTAAGCGGATCGATGTGTGGCTCGAGTCGCGGCCTAGCTACGGGATCGTGGGCGGGGGATTTTATTAGTCTGTACATATGAATCAAGTCCAACTCATACACGATTCTAATCTAACTCGGCCGGAACAAAGAAGTTGATTGACTTACTCAGCTTGACGGACGAAACCAAGCAAGGTAGGACGGACGAAACGGACCGAACCACGGAAACGCTTCTCCCTTTATTATTAGGTATATATATAGATTTTGTAATCGTTGGAGTCAGCTCGTGTATCTCTAACATGTACTATTTGTTACTATAAATATATGTGGTATTGATTGTAAAAAAAAAATTGTGTTTACAGCCCGCTATGCGGATGAAGCGTGCGGCGGTACCGACTGCTTTTGCAGACGCGCTAAATTACAGCGCTGAAATGGTCTATCTGCAGATGCGCTAAAAAGCCACGCGCAAAACAACATTTTCACACATTTGCGTACCTAAATAGATCAAACAAAACGTAAAAATAGACTGGAAATATAAATATATTGTAAAGTTCAACGCTACAACCAAATTTATTTTTAAACTAGCCTAAACTACTCGGAATCTCAGTCGAAATCGGAGGAGCCCAGTGTTGTCGACGACACCGGATTCGATGTCCACTCGAAGAAGGTGAAGGATTCGACGATGATCGTCGACGGGCCGGCGCCATTTTTCTTCTCCTCCGCCTTCCTCGTGGCCTTCTCCTCCCTCTCCTTTCTTCCTCGCCGCTACCTTCGCCCTCCTCTCCTCCCCGTCTGCCTTCTTCGCCGCCTTAAGCGCCGCCTTCTCCTCTTCCTTCTTGTCGTAGAAGGCCTCCATCGCGGCGACGTCCTCCGGGAACTGGCGCGCCCACTCGAGGTGCATGCGCTTGTCGCGCTCCACGATGACGAGGCGCATGCGCTCGTCACGCTCCGCGATGATGAGGCGCTGCTCGAACTCGCGCTGGCGCTGCCTCGCCTCGCACGTGACGACCGGCGGCGGCGGAGCGAGGGCTTCCGCCTGCTGCCGCGTCCAGACGTCGTCGAAGTTCATCGAGCGATGGAGCGGCCGTGGCGTCAGGCGACCGTGTTGTAGGCGCACACCGCCTAGTGCACCGTCTCGAACGTCCCGAGCCTGATGCGCTCGTCGCTGCTGCGGATCACGGCGTAGAAAGTGCCGTTCGGCTGCGTGCGGACGTCGCGGTAGCCGGAGCTCGAGCGGCGGTGGGGCGGCATCTCGTCGGCATGGAGGCGGAGCAGCGGCGCGAGCGACGTGGAGCGCAGCAGGAACGATGCGGAGCGAGAGGAAGGGCGGCGAAGCGACACGCGGGTGAAATTTCCTGGCGGTTGGATGCACACGCATGGCGTTTTATAGCGTGTTGCAAGTGCCGCGGCAGGTTTGGCGCGTAGGATGGCGCAGAAGCGCGCGGTAAAAATTTAGCGCGCGTGGCTTTTTCGCGCGTCCGCTTGAGGTTCACGCGCTCGGCCCCGCGCTACATTTCGACGGTTAATTTAGCGCGCGCGTGTTTTGCCGGTATGATGGAGATGCTCTAACGTTGCCAAAATTCACATCCAGTTTAGACATCATGTTTCAGTTTAAACTTTTTTCTTTTTTTGCCATAGTAACTTCTCTCCGATCTGGAACTTAAAATCTGGTCAACCCTGCCCGTCTCCGTTTTTTTTGTTTTTTTTTTGAGGGAAAAGCGCGCTCTTTATTCAAACTTTAACATCAGTACATAAATATTGCCGGATAAACTCCGGAACAGCACCATGAAAACTGAAAAAAACTAGATAGTTCACTGGAACGAGCTAAATGATGAGCCGCACTATTCAAACCACGGGGAATATGCTTGAAACTGCAAGACTGAAAGGATGTCGCCATCACTTTGATATCTGCCAATACTGCACCCAGGCCGGATCGATCCATCGCTGGATCATTAAGCCTATGGATCACGGATAGACAATCAGATGCCACAATTAGAAACCGATGACCCTGAGTGTGCGCAAAAGAGATTGCTCGCCTGATGGCTAGCGCCTCCGCCAATTCTGGTGTCGTGACCTCTGGGAGATGATCACTGAAGCCTGCCAAACATTCTCCACGATGGTCCAGGATCACAGCACCAATACCCATACGTCGAGATGATGCAAAAATAGCGGCGTCTACATTCATCAAGATAGTGCCGGCCGGCGGCGGAGTCCATTTCAAAGGTGATGACGATGACTCACACCGGGAAGCCCGGGGATTCTTGAAGCAATGCAGAACCACCATATCAACATATGCCTTGATCTTCTCGACAATTCTTCGAGGGTGTATAATCCCCTCATTATTCCTCGCATCATTCCTAGCCTCCCATAAATGCCAGAAGGTCAAAGTAATAGCTGTTGTCTGAATACCTGAACATCTCTCAAGCACATCAAACAGCCATTGGCGAGGTGATAGGAAGAAACGGCGTTGGAGATGAATGCCATAGCACTCCTTAATGGCCTCCCAAACCTCCTCAGCATAGCTGCAGAAAAGAAAGGTATGTTCTACACGTTCCACCCGGTTGCAAAAAATGCAAGTATCGGGTGCTGGTATATGTCTCCGACAAAGTTGAAATCCAGTCGGAAGACAATCATGGGAAAATCTCCATAAAATAATTTTCATCTTCTGTGGCGCATTGATTGCCCATATTCTTTTCCATCCCTTCTCTTCTTCACATTGCCGTGAGCTAGAACCCTTGCGGGAATTACTTCTTGCACAATGAAACTGCTCAGTACGTGCTAAATTGTAAGCTGAACGTACGTGCTAAATTGATGCGAGGTGAAGATGCATAACGGATTTGAGAATTGAGATTCATCTAAAGCGGGATTTGGTTGTTAGCTGGTGGGCCTCTCGACCTAGGTTCAGATTTCGCTGATCTGCCTCCGGTTGCCATTGTTAAGGTAGCAACTGACCTCAAGTGGGCTGGGCAATGCCGATGACCTTCCATCATGGACTTGCGCCGAATGTCCGTGGTCTGTGACACAAAGTCAAGACGTGCGCGTGTTCATTCTGGTACCTGCCTTGTGCAACAGCGACTTGCTATCCTCGTGGCCGAAGTTTTCTCAACTACTTAATAAAAAAAAAAGCATCTCCACTCTCCTCCCAAAAGGGCTAAAATCTAAGACGGTCAGATTTGTACATTTTTTCCTTAGAGAGAGCAACATGCGTGAATGTAGGAACCTGCCAACTCAGGATCACATCATCATATCAATTGCTAAATTCGAAAATTCAAGATGATATATCTCCTAAATCATTAACCCGATTAGTGATCATTTTTCACCCTTGAGTTTATCTCGACGAGGGCTTCAAAAAATATCTAATATTGTTATGTTTTGACAAACTTTATTTTGTCTCGTCAATTACCAGATTAAGTTAGCATGGTTGCCAGATTAACCGAAACAACTGCCATGATAATTGTGTACAGTTATAGATGAAGTTTTACATGTTTTTTACACATCAAAATAATCTTCACAGTTAAAGAGCGGGCTTTAAATGTGTCTAACAACTAAGAGATGATTATCTCTGAAGAAACAAATAGTAACATGGGCACTACATCGATATGGAATAACATACATGAAATAAATATTTTTCCACCATATCTAGTCCCCATTGGAAAAAAGGTCATGCCAAAGGTATTGACATTAATTCTGCTACTAGGGAATAAGGTTTGGACGCGAATCTTTGGCAAGCTTCACAAGTTTGCACGATCTCCTTGGCATCCTCTATGGCTGATAACCAGTAAAAACCAACTCAAAAAGCTTTGGTTGCGATTGCTCGACTACTTGCATGGTGGCCACATATCCCTTTGTGTATGTCCTTGATTATGATTCGTCCTCTTCGGGTGTAACACACCTCTGCAGGACACCTGATATGCTTCATTTGTATAGTTCTCCCTTAACCACTATAAACGCCTTAGATCGCTGAATAACTCTTCGTCCTTCTACTGGATCTTCGCATATTTCCTTCTTCATGATATATGCCAGATAAGTTTGCATCCAAGGGATTTGTATCATCATCATCATCACCTCCTCTAGCTCTCCCTCTTCGTCCGAAATATGAGGCTTTGGGGCTGCTGCTGCCCCCGAGGCTTTCTTGGGTTTATCCTTTTTCTTCGACTGCTTCGGCACTACCGTTTTCTTTGGCTTGGTTGACCTCTCACTGATTTCCTCCCAAAAAACCCCGGGTGGTATAGGCAGACATTGTGACCTGATGTTTGCTAAAACGTAGGCTTCGTCATTGCTGAGTTTGCTCACATGATTTACTTTGCAACCATCGAAGGTTTTCTCGAGTTCGTTGTACACATCTCTGTATGCTATCGTATTGTCATTGACTGCATCACACTTGTTCATCACCTGTTGTACGACCAACTGAGAATCACCAAAGATTTTGAGGCGCGTGGCGCCACATGCCTTTGCCATCTTCATCCCATGGATAAGAGCTTCATATTCTGCTTCATTGTTTGATGCGTTGGGGAAAGTCATTCGCAGTATGTACTTCATCTTGTCGCCCTACGGTGAAACAAGTAGCATGCCCGCTCCTGCTCCTATTACTCTTTTGGATCCGTCAAAGTTCATATGCCAAGTACTCGACAGATCTGGCGGTCATGTATTTTGGAGTTCCATCCACTCTGCAACAAAGTCCGGCAGAATTTGCGACTTGATTGCTTTTATTTTTTCATATGTGATGTCCTGAGGGGAAAAGTTCTATTCCCCAAAGGGTCCTGTAGCTTCTGGATTGATATTTGAGAGAGGCGCCTCGTTGACCACTACTATCGAGTGTGTCGAAAAGTAATGTCTTAGCTTTCTTGCTGACATGAAGACTCCATATGCCAGCTTCTGATAGTGCGGGTAGTGCTGCTTAGATGGTGATAATACTTCACTAAGGAAGTATACTAGGCGCTGGACTCCATGAATCTTTCCTTCTTCTTCCCGCTCTACCACAAGAACTGTGCTGACCACCTAAGGTGAGGCCGCAATGTACAGTAGTAGGAGTTCTTTTCTCTCGTGGTACCACCGGTACTGGTGGTGTCGAAATTGTACGCTTCAGATGCTCAAAAGCCTTGTCTGCTTCCCCATTTCACTCGAATTTTTCCCCTTGCTTTATAAGCGCGTAAAAGGGCAACACTTTTTCTCTCAACCTTGCGACGAATCTGCTTAAAGCTGCGACTCGCCCAGTTAGCTGCTTTATCTTCATGAGCATGGTTGGTTTTTGCATCGTCAGAATAGCCTCGATTTTCTCTAGGTTTGCCTCAATTCCACTGGCTGACACCAAGTATCCGAGGAGTTCTCCCACAGGAACACCAAAGGAACATTTTGTCGGATTCAGCTTGATGCGGAACTTGTCGAGATTGTTGAATGTTTCTGGAAGATCGCCGATGAGGGATAGCCCTTGTTTTGTTGTGATGACAACATCGTCGATGTACACTTGGATGTTTTTTGCCGATTTGCGTGGCGAGGCACTTCTGCATCATCCTCTGGTACGTTGCTCATGCATTCTTTAAACCGAAGGGCATTGTTCTGTAGAAGAACATACCATAGAGGGTTATAAAAGCTGTTTTGACTTCATCTTCTTCTTTTAGTCGGATCTAATTGTAACCAGAATATGCGTCCAGGAAGGAAAGCCGTTCACAACCTGACGTGGAGTCGATAATCTGATCGATCCTTGGGAGGGGAAGTGATCCTTTGGATAGTGTTTATTGAGACACGTGA
Organism: Lolium perenne; assembly: GCF_019359855.2. NCBI lineage: Eukaryota > Viridiplantae > Streptophyta > Magnoliopsida > Poales > Poaceae > Lolium > Lolium perenne. The sequence goes on along the minus strand of NC_067245.2, from coordinate 163,412,703 downwards.
AATCGACACACATGCGAAGGACTTCAGTGTTTTTCTTCGGTACCAGTACTGGGTTAGTGACCCAGGTGGCTTCATTCTTTAGCTCTTTGATAAAACTAACTTCTTCGAGTCAATGAATTTCAGATAACATGGCTTTGCGGTTTGGCTCGGAAAAACGCCGCAATGGTTGTCGAATTGGTCTAGCTCTTGGATCTAGATTAAGTGCGTGCTCGGCAAGTTCCCTGGGTACTCATGGCATGTCAGCTGGGAACCATGCGAAGATTTCCTAGCGCTCATGGAGGAACATGACGAGCGTGCTTTCCTATGCGCTATCCAAGTTGGTTGCGATAGATGTCGTCTTTTTAAGATATGTCGGGTGGATCTGCACTTCCTTGGAATCTTTGGAGGTGTCGAAAGCTTGCTCTTGCAAGGACCTACCTCCGTCTAGTAGCACATCGTGATTGGTGGTCATCTTAGATGCCTCATATTCAGCTTGCATTCCAGATGACTTGGAAAGTTTATGGAAATCTCTGTCGCACTTATCAGATAGGGCAAAACTTCCCTTAACTGTTATTGGGCCCTTAGGTCCAGGGATCCTCCATAGCAGATATGTATAATGCGGCACTGCCATGAATCTGGCATATGCGGGTCGTCCTAAGAGTGCATGATACTGTGACGGCCAATCTATCACTTCAAACTCAAGCTTTTCCTTCCTGAAATTCTCTTTGGTTCCGAACTGCACAACGAGTGCTATTTTTCCTAAGGGATAAGTTGCTTTCTCGGGTGTGATGGCATGAAAGCGTGTGTTTGTTGGTGCCAGGTTAGCCAATAAGATGTTCATCTTCCTAAACGTATCCGCATAAATGAGATTTATGCTACTTCCTCCATCGATGAATATGTGAGAAACATCGTATCCTTCAATGACTACTGGCAACACCATTGCTGAATGCCCTGGCCGCGGTACTTGTGGTGGATGATCCTCTATGGTAAATCCTATTGGTTGACCCAACCAATTCAGATACTCGATGGTTGGCGGAGGTGCCAACACTACCATGTTTACTTGCCACGAAATCAACTTCTGCGATCTATTCGATGATCTGCCCTTCTGGATCATCGACACCGCTCCCTTTGTAGGGGTGAAATCATCATTAGCATTTCGGGGACCCGCAATCTGTAGCTGATGCTGGTTTGCACTGGTAATTGCGGGTGGTGGTGGAAATGGTACATGCACGTCACTCCTTAGCCCTTGTGTGTATCTTCTCCTGATTGCCTCCGCTTGCGTGCTCTCTGTCGCCCTTCGCAAAGCTTGAAAAGTTCGGCAATCATTCTAGAGGTGAACTGACTGTCTTCTTCCGTCAGAGTCGATGTAGAAGTGCATCTGGCACAGCCCGTTCAGAAGTTTCTTGGGTGACACATTGTATGGCCTTGGAAACCTGGGCCGATTATTTTGTCTGCTAGAACTTGGTGCATCTCTGTGATCACTCTGTTGCTCACTGCTTCTGTGATAGTCATTGCGATGGTTTCCACCATTGTTTCCTCGGAAGCCAGCCAATACTTGGCCGGGACCATCATATTCCGCAAAGTTACAAAAACATCGTATGTGCTGATTGCCGTTTCTATTGCGATCTTCCATGGGTGATCTTTGTCGTTTATTATGAACAATGTCTTCGCCGTCAGCCCACCGATTTGCTATTTCCATGAGCTCTGCTACCGTTCTTGGGTTAGATCTTCCCAGTTCTTTGATGAGGTCCTTCTGCGGATGCTTGCAACGAACGCGTTGATTGCCCTTTGTCACAACCCACTTTTCAAACCTTGCATGTTTACTAGTTTTGAAATTTTTTAGCCAACAAAAACTTTTTATTCATGCTACTTTGAGTGTGCATATGATAGATGTGGCTATGGTAGTACTTAAGATTTTATTTTGTGAGTAGCCTCCCACCTAAAACCCTAAGTAGCAAATTTTTGAGACCGTCTTGAACCATTAGGGTTTCCCTCCTACTTGATATCCCTTTCTGCCAATATTCTTCATCACTTGATCTAAACCCTAGTGGACCCTATCTCTTGTTGCCAAGAATTCCCTGAGTTGAGGAGGAACACTCCCCTCTCTTATTTTGGGTGGGACAACACCTAATGTGGGCATTACCGTTCGGGTAACCAATATTACGATACCTCCTACGGCCCAACCCGGGGCCCATGAATATCATCCACCGACCAAGGTGGGCCATTATGTCGGTTCCAAAGAAAGATTCTTGATGAACAAGGCAAGAAGACGAAGAAACAATGAAATTAAAAGATGCAGAACTCTTTGCAACCTAGTCGAATCCGGACAGAACTCTCAAGACCTGGCCTGCAATATAAGGGCCAGGAGAGGGTCTGCCGAGACACACAATCACCATAGCCAAAACCACCATAAGTCTAGAGCTAGGTCATTAGAAATCTTAGCCTCTCGACGAGATCATAGTCTGAGCCTTCGGCTACCCCATGGTAACCCTTTAATTTCGATAATCAAGATCAGACAAGCAGGAGGTAAGGGTTTTACCTCATCGAGGGCCCCGAACCTGGGTAAATCTCTCTCCCCGTTTGTTTGCTATCCAATGTCTCGTGTCGGCCTGCAGGATTCCATCAACCCTAAGCCCCAAAAGGTGGGCATTTCCGAGGATCACCCTCGTCAATTGGCGCCTTCTGTGGGAAGACCGTCGGCACAAGGCATGTCATCGACTCCGGTTACATCAGCAGCATTCGTGCTGAATTCACCAACACCTTCAAGTCCAAGAAACTCAGTCTGTTGTGGTTCTTTTGAGTTCACTCCGCGCGCTGAAGCAACGTGTCCGGTCTCTTCGGGGTTGTGTAGCAATATGGATGCAACTTTCGGCGGTGTCCACTTCATCATCGATTCCGGAGGATTTCTTTGAATTCCTAATTCAACTGCATCAAGCCTAAAGACTTCGGCTCCAGATACCATTTCCCCACCAATAACCTCAGTGGGCCTGCCTGGGAGCAAAAACGGAAGCAGCCAAAGGATTTTCGGTAGGAGAGAAGAGCAACGAAAGAGGCGAAGGGATCTTCGCTACGAGGAAGAAGAACGAGCCTCGAGTCGCCTTCGCCAATGTGATAAAGGATGTTATAGCACGCAATCAAGCAAGAATCACAGCCGTACACCTTACCTATCAGCCGCGGAGCAACTTGTCGCGCCATGTTATTTGCACCCTTATATCGACCTAAAGAATAACATCGAGAAGGCCACACATTTACTCAAATAAGTCGGAAGTTCCTCGACATTCATAAGCTGTGTGATGAGCTAAGGTTTGATTCGGAAGCAAAAGCTCGTCCGACGGTAGGAAGAGCGGCAGCTTACAATTACTCTCAGCAACAACAATATGTGCCAGAGGAAGATATCTACATACCAACCGAAGTTTACCCTGCATCTCGAGGGCAAGTGAACATGATTCACAAGACTAGCTTTTCGAAGAGAGAGGCCAAGAAGTTTTCACGAGAAATAAAATTCGCAGAAGTGGCTATGGTAGAAGTACCCGATTATATTGATTGGTCGGATCAAAACATCCTGTTCAGCAGAGCAGATCACCCGATAGCCGTTCCAAGGCCCGGTCACGCCGCATTAGTCCTTGAAGCACATATTGGAGGATACAACATGAGCAAGGTGTTCATGGAGGGAGGAAGTGGTCTAAACCTTTTATTTGCAAGTACAATGAAAGCAATGGGATTATCGGTCGATATGCTAAAAGAATCTGATACTGGTTTTCATGGCATCATCCCAACCCTACCCGCGTATCCCCTTGGCAAAATTTCATTGGATGTCGTCTTTGGCACACCTAGCAATTTTAGGAAGGAGAAACTCGAGTTCGAGGTGGTCGATTGGGAATCACAGTACCACGCCATCCTCGGCAGGCTGTTATTTGCCAAGTTCATGGCGGTACCTCATTACGCGTATTTAAAGCTAAAGATGGCCGACAATAATGGGAGATCAATAATTGTTCACGGGAGTTTTTCTCGTTCTGATAACTGTGACAGAGATTTCCAGAAGATCACTTCAAAGTTTGGAGTCAGAGAAGAACTTAATGCACTTGACGTCGTCACCTATCATACATAGCCACCTGCCGAGAATCGGAACACAAAATCCGATGAGTTTGACGTTGCCAAGGAAGCCAAGAAGCATCAAGTGCACCCCTCCGATCCGAAGAAAACGGTCAACACATCAACAGATCTTGTTGTTGCATAGGAAAGAGCGCTCATAAAGTTCCTCCGAGAGCGCTGGGAAATATTTGCATGGGAACCATCCGACATGCCAGGTATTCCCAGGGAAGTCGCTAAGCACACCCTTAATGTTGACCCCAAAGCCAAACCTGTACATCAGACATTACGTCGTTTCTCAGAACCAAAAAGAAAAGCTATTGGCGAAGAAGTTAATCGGCTCCGCAAGGCTGGTTTTATTCGGGAGCTCAAGGAAGCCGAGTGGGTAGCTAATCCAGTCATGGTGCCAAAGAAAGATACGACAGTTCTTCATATGTGTATCGATTACACAAGCCTCAATAAGCATTGCCCAAAGGATCATTTGCTATTGCCTCACATCGAGTAAATAGTCGACTCCACAGCAGGCTGTGATCGCCTCTCCTTTATCGATGCTTACTCAGGATATAATCAGATCAAGCTCAAAAAAGAAGACCAGGAGTTAACTGCATTCATAACTCCGCATGGTGTTTACTGCTACAACGTCATGATCTTCGGATTAAAAAACGCAGGTGCAACATATCGGCGGTGCATACAAGCCTGCCTTGTAGAGCAGATTGGCCGAAATATCGAGGTTTACATCGACGACATCGTCGTCAAAACTAGAAACGCGGCCACTCTCATCGATGATTTGAGAGAAACTTTCGACAATCTCGACAAATACAAAATCAAGCTGAATCCAAAGAAATGCTTCTTCAGGGTACCAGGAGGCCAAGTACTCGGGTACTTTATTTCAGTCAAAGGGATAGAAGCTAACCCTTTGAAAATTAAAACTGTTCTTGACATGGAGCCACCCAAGAGTTTACAACAGGTGCAGCAATTGGCTGGCGATTGGCAGCCCTTAGTAGATTTATTGCAAAACTGGGAGAAAAGGCTTTGCCATTCTACCAGCTGATGAAGAAATCTGAAAAATTTGAGTGGACAACAGAGGCACAGGATGCTTTCGATAGCTTGAAGAAGTTTTTGTCGACCTCTCCAGTCCTCGTGAATCCACAGGACAGGGAGGCAATGTTGCTCTATATATATAGCCGTAACTATTCAAGTTGTCAGCACTATGCTTGTCTTCAAACACGCAGAAGAAGGGAAAGTCCATGGCGTGCAACGTCCTGTTTACTACCTTAGCGAGGTACTTACACCGGCAAAAAAATGATATCCTCATCACCAGAAGTTGGCATATGCCGTATGGAGGACAACACGAAAGTTACGGCATTACTTCGCAGAGCATCCGATCATCGTTGTCACTGAAGCCCCATTAAAGAACATACTTACTAACCCAGAGGCTACATGAAGAGTATCTTAATGGGCTACCGAGTTAGCACCCCACGATATTTCTTATGTTAACCGAACAACAATAAAGTCCCATGTCCTTCCTGATTTCTTGGTTGACTGGATCCAATCGCAAATCTCGGCAGCACCCGATATGTCGGGTTCGTGGACAACGTATTTCAATGGATCTAAGCAAGGCACAGGTGCAGGGGCCGGAGTAGTGCTAATCTCGCCGCAAGGAGACAAAATGAGATATGTTCTAAGGATGAATTTCTCGTTACCAACAAATAATGAAGCAGAATACGAAGCATTACTACACGAGATGCGTATGGCCAAAGCATGTGGAGCTACTCGTCTAGATATTTATGGAGATTCAAATCTAGTGGTTCAGCAGTCGATGAATTTATGCGACGCTATCAGTGACAACATGATTGCTTATCATCAGTTGTATCAATCGATGGAAGCTAAGTTTGAAGGCTGCGAGTTAAAACACATCAGCGGAGCCAGCAACGAGGAAGCCGATGCTTTGGATAATATCGGCTCTACCTGCTCTTCTATTCCAGATGGAGTCTTCTATGAAGTAATTACCCAGAGGTCCATTAAAGTAAAAAACTTCAGCACCTCCAAAAGTATCGGCTACTGACCCGGGGGCTACACTCCAGGAAGCTGCCGAAGATATTACTGATAAATCTAAACAGCAAGTTCTTCTTCTTGAGCCTTTATGGACTGAACCTTTTCTGGCATATTTGATGGGGCAGCGATTGCCAGATGATCCAACGGAAGCTAAGCGCATTGTACACCGATCTAAGGCCTTTTTCATAGTAGATGGTGACCTTTATAAGCAAAGCATCTCTGGCATCTTCCAATGGTGCATCGCCATCAACGATGGAAAGGTTCTGTTGCGAGAAATACAAAAAGGGACTTGTGGTATCATGCAAGCAGTAGAGCACTTGTGGCCAAAGATTTCAGAGCTGGGTTTTATTGGCCAACAGCAGCAGCCGATGCAAGAGACTTAGTTCGAAAGTGCGATCCTTGTCAACGTTTTCCAGCAAAACCACATGCACCTTCCATAGACCTGATGACAATACATTTGGCCTGGACCTTTGCGCAATGGGGACTTGACCAAGTTGGTCCACTGCCAAAATCATCGTCTGGTGGTCATACTCATGTATTGGTGGCAGTTGATAAATTCACCAAGTGGATCGAGGCCATACCAGTCACCAATCAGACAGCCAAGACCGCTGTCAAATTCTTCAAAGGAATAACTTGTCGTTTTGGTGTGCCTCATAGCATCATTACAGATAATGGAACCAACTTCGATTCTAAGGAATTGCATCGGCTTTGCAACAACAATGGTATCAAACTCAAATTTGCTTCGGTTGCACATCCTCAGACCAACGGACAAGTAGAAAGGATCAATGGCCTAATCTGCGATGGCATTAAAAAGCGCCTTACGGGTGCAGCTGGAGCATGGGTCAAAGAATTACCATCAGTACTTTGGAGTTTGCGGACTACACCAAATAGGTCAACACAATATACTTCGTTCTTCCTTGTCTACGGAGCCGAAGCTACTCTACCTACCGACATTCGCTTTGAAGCACCTCGGGTGGCCGCATATACAGAGGCAACCTCTGTTCACGCACTACAAGATGATGTGGATCTTCTTGATGAGGCTCGAGACATTGCCTTAGCAAGAATAGCAATATATCAGCAGGCGATATGGAATTACCACAGTCGAAGAGTTCGTACTCGAAGTTTTAGCGTTGGCGACCTACTACTACAGCTGAAGCAAGAAAGATCCTTGAAACTTGAATCTCCATGGGAAGGACCGTTGATACGTCTCCGACGTATCGATAATTTCTTATGTTCCATGCCACATTATTGATGATATCTACATGTTTTATGCACACTTTATGTCATATTTATGCGTTTTCCGGAACTAACCTATTGACGAGATGCCGAAAGGCGATTCTTTGTTTTCTGCTGTTTTTGGTTTCAGAAATCCTAGTAAGGAAATATTTTCGGAATCGGATGAAATCAACTCCGGAGATCTTATAATTCCAGGAAGCTTCCAGAGCACCGGAGAAAAGTCAGAGGGGAGCCAGGGGGCCCCACCCCACAGGGCGGCGTGGCCCAGGGGGGGGCGCCCCCTATCATCTGGGCACCCCGTGGCCCCTCCGACTCCGCCTCTCGGCCTATTTAATCGTCCCTGACCTAAAAACCTCGGGCAGTTCGACGAAACCAGAGAAAACCATCCAGAGCCGCCGCCATCGCGAAACTCCAATTCGGGGGACAGAAGTCTCTGTTCCGGCACCCTGCCGGGACGGGGAATTGCCCCCGGAGCCATCTCCACCGTCGTCTCCACCGCCATCTTCACCTCCATCGCTGTCTCCATGATGAGGAGGGAGTAATTCACCCCCGAGGCTGAGGGCTCCGCTGTAGCTATGTGGTTAATCTCTCTCCCATGCACTTCAATACAATAATCTCATGAGCTGCCTTACATGATTGAGATTCATATGAGTTTTGTATCACTATTCATCTATGTGCTACTCTAGTGATGTTATTAAAGTAGTCTATTCCTCCTGCACGGTGTAATGTGGACAGTGTGTGCATCGTGTAGTACTTGGCGTATGCTATGATTGTGATCTCTTGTAGATTGTGAAGTTAACTATTACTATGATGGTATTGATGTGATCTATTTGGTTATGTTGATCTATCTTGCACTCTAAGGTTATTTAAATATGAACATTGAATATTGTGGAGCTTGTTAACTCTGGCATTGAGGGTTCGTGTAATCCTACACAATGGTGTTCATCATCCAACAAGAGGGTGTAGAGTAGTTGTAACACCCCAAAATTTCAAAACAAAACAAATGAATTTCCCTAGTTCCAAATTTTGGAACCAACAAAAACTTTTATTAAACTAAGTATGATACATAGTGATCTTGCTTAATCCTTGTGCTATTGCCATGATTGCTTGTTAAAGTAGATTGAAATAATCTTAAACCCTAAACCTCACCCCCTCTTTTCACCATCCTAGTTAAAATAAAATAAAAGGAAATTAAATAAGAAAAAGGTATATGTGCCTATGGCTATATGTATAAATCTTTACCCTAAGCTTTTCTACTTTGCTTAGAGGTTTGGAAAAACCTTCATACACCTTACCTAGTACTTATCAAATCAAATCCAAGTTGAAACAAAAGAAAATAAAAAGAAACTAAAAATGCCATAGAGGCAAATGAGAGCAAAATAGCAAATATGTGAATTTAAGAATCTGGACCCTAATACATGTTGTGAATGGTGGGATCACTCCTATATACCATTTCAACACTCAACACCACCAATTGGGTCAAGCCAAGTCAAATTAAAACTCAAATGCAGCATATGCATAGAGGCATATGTGGCACATAGCCATTTCACCAAACTTTGACCTATGACTTTAAACCTTGACCAAATGATGGGAAACCATCCCTCAACCTAATATAACACTAAATTGACCCTAACCCATGTCCAAGTGAAGCAAGATGAACAATTTACAAGTTTATTGAAATATGACACCTCACCTCTTATGTGTTATGGCCATTTTTGCAAATCTTTGAGCAAGACCATTTGAATTGGTTTAAATGGTCTTAAAATGTTTCTAAACTAATAAGAACCACATTAGAGTCAAGAAAAGTCAAATCAAATGGAGAGAAAGCAAATGGTGAGATAATCCCAATTTCACTCACATACACATAAGACCCATTTTGCAAATCTTCACCAAAGGCCACCATTGCTTGATCTATTGTTTGTAAAACTCTTATATATGATAAACAAACACAATTGCATCAAAGAAACCAAAATCAAATCAAAGCAAAACTCAAAACTATCACACATATGATAATGGTCATATGTCACATTTATAATTTCTTCCCCACTTTGCACCCACCTATCTTTTGTTTCTGCAACCAAACTTGGTCAACCATTGCCATGTCATCCAAGACCAAGTGATGGTGAACAACTTTCATGTTGACCATTAGTACTGATGTTGACCAGGTTGACCAGTAGAGAGGTGACAAGTGGAGACTTTGAAATTATGAGAAGATCATGCCAAATTTGAAACTTTGCAAAACAACTCCAAAATGAACACCACCACCACCAATCTTTCACATTAATTATATAATTGAGCTCCACCAAAAAGAATTGCAAAATTCCACAAAAATCTTCATGCGGCCATTTCATCGAGCACCTTACAGGCATAATTCTGGAATTGTAATACACCCCTTTACCCAGCAGTTTCTAGCCTAAACCCCTTTGAATCTTTGTTGATCATTGCTCCTCTAGGACCCCTGCATCAAGCCATGTCAGTGCTTTGGTGTTTAAAGCTGTGGAAAGCCTCAAACCATGCAATGCCGTACCCATGCCGGCCACACTCACTCCATTCCTCTCTGGCCCTTCCCTCTCTCGAGCACCATGTCAGCAAGCTTCCCTGCACCTCCCTGAGCACGACTGTACCCTCCCTGGATCGAATCAGACACGGCATTGGTCACACAAGGCGAGCCCAGACACGCCCAGAACGTGCCAGGCACGCGGTGAGCGCACCCAGACGACGCCCTGGACGCGCCAGTACACCTCCTCGCCTGGACTCGCTCGACCTCCTCTCCCTCTCTCACTTTGCACGCATGATCACCACCCCTACATCTACCTGCTAGACATGCTCACTAGCCAGCGGAGGACCAGTCGCCGTCGCCATTATCAAATTTCTGCCGCGCCCGTACCGCGAGCACTCGAACGACGCCAGCCTGCCATCGTCCTCCCCTCGCTGCCCCTTCACGCGCATCATCCTCGCCATGACCGCAGCTCCCTAGCGCACCCCCTAGCTTGCCCCTTCGCGCCCTGGAGCGCCCTCGCCGTCGATGACCTCTCACAGCACCCGCCGGTCACCACCTCACCTATAAATAGAGGCAGTCCCAGCACGAGTTCCTCACACCAATCGCCTCACCTCCCTCCTCTGAGCATTCTCGACCACCTCCCCCTTCCCAATTTGGCCGGAGTAGCGCCAATTGCATCGTCGATCACCGCCACAGTAGCTCCTCACCGCCGTTGATCTCGACCACCTCCGCTCCTCCCACGGCTACCAGGCGGTTCCTCGTCGTCGACAACCTCGCCGCGCACCCAGCAGAGCCCCGCGGGAACCTCCGTCACGCCGCCGACCCCCTACCTCCGCCGTGCTCGCGTCTGCTTCTCGCCATCGACGACGACGACGCTCGACCGTCGATCGTCCATCTAATCCAACCGCTCTCAGTAACAGGTACCGATTCGGTGTTTAAGAGTCACTGACACGCAGGCCCCACTTCGTCAGACGGCCCGCGGCGTGGGCAGCGCTAGTTGGGCCAGCCCAGCTCGTCTCCCCTCGTCCTGGCCCATTCTGTTTCCCGCGTGGCCCAATAATTCAAATATGATTTAATCCATTTTGTTCAAATCCAATACTGATGCCCAATTCAAAATTGAATAGCTTTAAATCTACAAATCCAAATCTGGTGATTCAAAATGCTATAGAAAGCTTATGAAATTATCTAGCTAACCTCACTGGATTCAACCCCATATGTTGTGTAGTTTTTGAATAGCAAAAATAACAAAACAGATACTTTTCAGTATTCAAATAAATCTTAAAAATCAACCATTGTGAATTTTGAAGTGAATCCAATTGCAATAATTCACATTTAACAAACCCTAATTTACTATGTAAAAATATGATATATGTTCTGTATATGATCATGGGCTAGAAGCAGAATATTGGCTATGTAGTCAATACTAGCCCATTTAAACTATTTCAAATTTTAGGAATTTAAACCAATGAGGTGTAGCACCTCATTTAAATCATTCTCACAAGTGATATGAAGTAATGTGTTGACCTTTAAATGCTTAGGCTCATACTTGCCCACTTGTAGTTTTTTTAAATCTAAATAGTATTTACATTTGCCATGGTTATTTAAATCACATGAGATGATGAATCTCATTTAAATCCCTTTTCTCAAATACTAAGTGTGAAGTGTTGACCTTGATCAACATGGGATCATCCCTGGTTATTTGAGAATATTGAATCACCTCAATAGTAGTTTTTAAATTAGTTACAACTATGTGATAAATCATATGAGAGGTTTTCCTCTCATTTAAATCTTGTTCTCAAGTAATTCAACATGAGGTAGTGACCATGGTCTATATAATCTCATATTGAGTTATTTGGTGGCATTAAATCACTACCATGTTAGTATTAAATTGCATGAGGTATGTAACCTCATTTAAATCATTTTTCTCAAATGATAAGTATGAAGAGGTTGACTTTGGTCAACCTAGGTCATATATTATTCATAAGAGAAATTAAATCTTAAGAAGAATTCAATGAGAGGAAATTATTTCTCCAAACCAAAGAGAAACCTTAATTTAAATTTTCAATAAGAGGAAATTATTTCTCCTAATACTAAATAAAGAAACCCTAGAATAATTTGTGAATAGATGTTAAGTAGTGATGCTAGATCCTTTGTGTGAGCCATTAAGGCTAATTAAGAATACTTAAGTGTTGTATGGTGATTGTATCCTCGTATTCGTTTATAGACGCTAGTACCGGAGACTATCAAGAGGAAGAGGTCTTCTACCAAGAGGAAGAGCAAGAAAACTTTGATCACATCACCAATCAAGGCAAGCTATTACCAATGCAAGCTAGACTAATGCAAACTATTTTGGTTGCAAGTTTATATTCTTGCCAAGTGCAAAGCTCTACAAGAGCAAGGCACCATTACATTTTACTTTATGAACCTATCCCAAGTTTTTACTTTACAAGCTTTACTTGATTTTATTTATCAAAGTTACTTTTTGAATTATGATTCACTTGGGTGAATTATAGAGTAGTACAAGAGAATCACACTTAGCCTAGCAAGCTCCAAGATACTTAGCACCCCTCATAACTAGTGGCTAGTGCTCAATATTAAAAGTGACTACTCTAGTTGGGAACTTGTGAATTGAAATGACTTTGAAAACCTTGGAATGATGAGTCATTCTATTGAGAGACTTTGAAGGTGAATATGACTGGTGAATGACTTGGTGAATTTTACAAAAAAACTGATGGTTGGGTTCGGATGCGATACCATTCCAATTTTACTAGTACCCCCACAATACCTGAATCTGGGTAAGGCTTAGCTGGAAACTTATGTATTTTAGTATGGGTTCCCTCTAAACAAGCGTCATAGGGGTTATGCCGAGGCTGCCTCCGTACTGGTGAAGTGATGTGAAATGACGTGAAATGAGGTGAATGTCCGGCCCAAGCCCTGTGCAGTTCCCAGGCTGACCGCGTGTCTTCACTGGGAGGCCAAGCTCATGGGGAGAGGTGCCTATACTAGAGTATGTAAATGAAAGGTTAGGATTGGTAGTTCGCGTACTGCGTACGATAAATCAGGGCCAGTTACCCCTGACGAACTATTGCAATTGTTGTGGCACAAGTGTACAACCCCTGCAGAGTTAAACCTATTCGAATAGCCGCGTCCGCGGTTATGGACAGTTGGAAAGGCCATACTGTTCCGTCATCAGAATTTTTCTAAAAATATGAATGGTGACTTGTGATTTGAATTGAAAGGTGACTTTGACTTTGAATCACAACTGAGTTGTGGGAATGACACTATCCCACTTGAGTTAGTTAAATGAAGAGGTTTTGATTATTAAAGAGTTTATGAAATAAAATTGGCTTTATGCAAATGAAACTAGAGCTTAGAACCCCCGTACTATAGTTGATAGTATTTACCTTAGTATTAGTTTGCGAGTACTTTAAAGTACTCATGGCTGTGTCCCTGGCTATTCAAATGGCCAGACTATGAAGACGAGTACCAGAACCCGGAAGAAGGACAGCAGGACGTCTACGACAACTAGGATCACTCCTGACGTCAACAGTTGCCTGTGGAATAGATGGACTACTACTACGCTACTTTCGCTTCCGCTATGTGTTATGTAATGAATAAATAGAACTTCTATTGTTGTAATGAGAATGGATCATGTGATCCTTTATTTGTAAGACGATTATGGTATGTAATGAATGATGTGTTGTGATATCAATCTATTATGTCTCGCAAAAACAATATTCCTGGGATTGCGATGAATGACATAATAGGCATCTGGACTTAAAAATCCGGGTGTTGACAAGTTGGTATCAGAGCCATTGTTGACCTTAGGAGACCCTAGTTAGAATGGACGTCTGAAAACTTTAGTTTCAAAACAAATGAAGTGACTATTTATGAAAACCTATTCTCACTCTTATCCTTGAAATCTCCTTCAAAATAAGAAAGTTATGCTCTATTTTTCTTATACTACTATGTAAAATTTTGACACACTGTAATATCCCAGGTAATGGGGTTACAAAAATAGAGGAAACAGATGTGTGCATTGCATTCATGCATAGAAAATCTGGGGAATTTTCGCGCTTTAAAGTAAAACAGTCACAGAATGGCGAAGTTTCACTTGACCTTGGTGGAATTGAAGTAGCTCATCAAGTCAAGCGCTATAAACCTCAATGTGACTTTGTTAAAACATTGTTTTGGGTAGAGATGATTTGATCTAAGGGGTTAGATCAAATGGAATTAAAATCAACACAACAACACTTGAATCAATGATCAATTGTTTGATCTCATAACAGATCATAATAAGGTAATCCTTGTCATAACATATGAACACCAATTCAATTGCAAACCAAGTAACAATAAAATGGAGAAACCATTCTTCACTTATCTTTTCCATGTCTTAAACTAATCCATGATCCTACCATGAACCTCATGGTATTCATTTTACTTCATTCTTGGAAACATGACAAGGAGATCAACTCTAGAAATATATATTCTTCTCTATTCCAAATAGTTAAGTATCAAACCTAGAGAGGTGAGAGTCCTATTTCATTTAAGGAAGCAAAGACAAACCTAGAGGCAAACCTTGGATATAAATATCCATATGATCACAACATAATCCTCAAGAGGAACTCTAGGATATTATTGAAGTCTTTCTCAAATGAGAGAGAGCATTCATATTAATCCTAGCTTTACCTAATTAAGAATCAAGGACAATTCTTGAACTAAAGTATTAGGACCTAAACCATTTCACTTTGAAATGATGGGATAACCTAATATCAAATGGAACAAGACTATATCCATGAATTGGTAAAAGAAAGTAGAGACTAACTCAACTAAGTCATCTAGGTAAAGACTTAACCTTTCATACATAATGAGATCTTGTGAGTACACCATAAAACCTAGAATAACTAAACCTATATGAAAGCTCAAGTTTTGGTATTATACTCAAGATAGATGAGGCAACACCTGAATTGAAGGGAGAGAACTATTCTTTAACCAGATGATCATATCATCATTGTTAAGTAGAACTATAAGTTATTATCTCAGGCATTCTCCTGGGATAGAAATTATTGAGGTAACCCTATCCATACAATATAGTAAAAGAAAGAAACTATATTTAGTTGATCAATACAATGCTTGATCATGGAAGTAAGAAACCTATTTAATGAGAGATACCTTATTAGGAAGCCAAACCTTGATCATTATAAATTAAGTGATGATCATAAACCCTAAGAACTTGAGGTAGAGATATTAAGAACAAGTTGATCATGCCTAATCAATGATCATGCTCTTGAGATATGTGAGGATAAGTTAAACCCTACTAGAATAAGTAGATCTCATTCCCACAGGAAACTATAGGGAGATCACTAGTAAGCAACCCTAGACTTATATCCCAACCTTTACTTGTGATGAATCACTTGGTGATCATAAGTAGAATCCTACCATATCTATATTGCATAAATTAAAGAACCTAAAGAAAACCTTTAGAGACAAACTTTAAACTTTATATGGTGAGAAACCACCCATCCATATGACCAAAGTTAACTATAAAAAGAACTACAATCAACATAGTTACTTTAATGATAAGTTGGGGATAATAATAGAAGTTAATTGGTTGAAGATAAAACCAATTCTCAAAGTCTTAGTAATTAGGGAAGCACATGAAATATTAAGCAAGTACCCACCTTATCATGGTTAGGGGAGATTAACCCTAACACATGCAATATGGTGTCATCTCATCTCACAACCTAGAATTAAACCTCAACCCTAGTTTATGTATCACTATGATGATCCTAATATAAACCCAGGCCATAATTGAGATTCAAACCAATTGCCATTAGGTAAACATAATTAGAACCCCATAATTGCACCCTAGTTAAAACTTATACTCAATTATGGAGCATAAGATAAACCTAGTTTAAACCCTGTAGTTAAACCATGTGTGGTGATCAACCACTTACCTTTGTAACCAAGACCAAGCCATTATGGGGACAACATCTACTTTAAACATCTTCAAAGATAATAAGAGTGCAAGCCTTGAGAAATTATCCTTAGGTCCCAAAGTGAAGGAAACTTGAGTTGTCACTATTAAAATATTTATTTGAAAACTTATCCATATTCAAAACATAAATGAACAACCATCTGGTCAGGAACATTGCCAGGACCTGATGGTATTCCTACTATGAATAATCCATCAAGTTCAATTGATTCAAATAGAATTTTATTCCAAATGAAAAAGGAGTTTAAAAGAACACCTATCTCCATGCCTATTTGATATTTATGCAATAGAATCAAATATACAATATTTGTTTCAAATATAAAAGTGATGTAGAGATCATTGCACTACATCTTAATGGAATTAATATAATAAGAAACCTGCAAGTAAAACAGAATTCAAATTAATCTCAAAACAGAAAATAGAAAATAATACAAAACAGAAAATAAAAAAAAAATAGAAAAGAGAAAAGGAGAGGAAGCTTACCAGACTTACCTGCCGCCGCAGCCCACCAGAAGCCCAAACTTCTCAGCCCAGCACGGCCCAGACCAGCCCACCGTACCCCTTCGTTAAAATTAACGAGGAGGAGTTCATCCTCATCCTCTCCGTGAGCTGGAGAGCAGCACGACGCCGTGATCGTCTTCGCCCTCGCGTTGGCAGGCTCCCCTTGCTCGCTGAAGTGACGAGGCACCCGCACAACCGCCGTATAAATACCCCTGGACGAAATCTAGCCTCTCTTCTTCTTCCTCGGTTCAATTCTTCCCATACCGAAACCCTGCCGCACCACTTCACCATTAACGCCGGCGAAGGAAGCTTCCCCGAGCCTCGGCATGGTTACCATCGTCACCAGCACCCTCTTCTTGCTCAACCCACGCAACGAATCGAGCCATAACCTTCTGCAGCATCCTCACCGAGCTCGCCCCTTCCGACGGCCGGAGCTCGCAATTCCGGCGATGTCGACCTCCTCTCGCCTCACCACCAAGCTCATAGTGCTCCTGGTGAGTCACTGAACCTCTCTGCATCCGTAGTTTGCTCGATTCATCGCCGTAGTGTTGCCGCCTCATCTAGCCCGTACCGCCGCCGTCGCACCTCACCGCCGACCGAGTTCCGGTGACCAGTAAATGGCGGCGCCACCACCAAACTGTTCCTCTCGGTGCACTGAGTCTAGTGGTGCAAGTATATCATCCGCGCGAGCCCGGGATCGACGGCGATCGTCGGATTCCGCCGGTCACTGTGAGCCTCTGGACATGAAATCAAATTTTGACTTGGTCCTCGCCGCGTGGCAGCTGACGTGGACCATAGGCCCACCTGTCAGTGACCATGTGTAGCAGTAACCCGGGTGCATTTAGCAGTTTTATTTAAATTTCAATTCAATAAATTGCTGCAACTTCAGAGGATTATAGAAAATTCAATTTAAGTCCGAAAAATATAAATGAAATATCAAAATTCTTATAAAGATAAGATCTACCCAATAAAAATATAAAATGAAATTTTTATTTTTAATAAAAATTTAATTGTTTAATACTGGTTATTTAAGCCTTTCCTTTCAATTCTAAATTCAAGTAAAATTCAATAATTAATAAAATTTCCAAAAGTAAATAAAAAACAGTAAATAAATAAGGAAAACATTAAAATTAATTTTCCTTTTCTATTAACTTATTAAATCCTTATTAAGAGGATTTAAAACCCTAAATAATAATTACCTTAATTATAAATTGTTTAAAAATAATAAAATACCAAATTCCATATTATTTTATTTTCCAAGTTATTAATAACTTCAACTTTAACATGAAGTTATTAAACATAGAATTAAATGATAAATAGCAAACCCTAAATTCCACATGGAATGATAATACAACCATATCATTTCATGTGAAACCCTAAACCCTAAATTCATTTAGAACCCTAGCTCCACTTATTCATATGAACTCTAATTTGTTTCTAACCTAAACTCTAGGTTAAGATGAGTGATCATGATATTTTCCTTTTGATCCATAGAACCATAATTGGCAATTAAATACTTTCCATGTCCACATAAAATGTAGGAGCCCTATTATCCCTAATTCAGTATTCCATGTATGCACACCTATCCTATCTAGATGATCAAATAGGACCAACCCTAGTCCTTATTTCCAAGAATCTTATCCTTACTTATCCTTAATTAGCATCACACCATTGTGATGAACTCCAATAGCACCTATGCCCAATAATTATCACTACATAACCATAGTCCACTAAACCCTACAAGTACTTCATAATTATAAACCATCCTATTTAGGATTCAATAATTCTTTACTTAGGAAATGAAATAGCAAACCTAAACAACCTCAACCTAATTGATATACTTCTTATTACTTAAGAAGTATGTTCTTCAAAAGTTATTCTTTTGAAGTAAACAAAGAATCATCTTCAACCCTGCTTATAAGGACCTATAAACCCTAGCCAACCATCACCAACAAGGTATGCCACCTTGATAGCAACTATTGGTAATTAAGATGTTTAGGCTTAATTCAACAATACAAGACTAGTAGCTGATGAATCCAACTAGGTTGTGATCCATCTAATACTTACTCCAGAAATTAACTGAAACCATAGTCAACCATAGAACCCCCTCAATCTAATTATCATACTTGTTCTTTATCAAAGAACATGTTCTTCAAAAGTTATTCTTTTAAAGTATATGATAATTAATCATTAACCATGCCATATAATACTAAAACTAAAACTGACCATTGTTCTTCACTGGTTAACATTATGCCAATTGTCATTCTTTGTGTGCTCAATTGATTACTAAGCCTTGTTACCTACCTGTTTATAATACCAAGTAATCACACCTGAATAAGAACCTTGTATGTGAATCACTCTAAAAGTGCAACACACCCTAAACCAATCATTACCACTCACTAATCCTAAATCATCGGGGTTAGGTCACGCTTAGAGCGATTGCATCTCATTCTTATGCATTATTGCATCCTTGCCAATCTTTTAAACATCGTCCTTACCGGACGATGATGCTATTTCAGAATTTGGAGTTATTACGCATCGAAGACCTTGTCTGCATAATCTTGCAGCCAAGAAAGGCAAGTTCATCACTTGCTCATGTCATTTGAGTATTTCTATCAAATTACTTGCAAAGTATTATGGTTATCACTATTGCATAAAAATCAAAACCACTACTTTCATAACTATGAATATGACTAAGTGGTGGGCAATGGAACCATGGATTGTGTTGATATGGTGGAGGTTCCATTGCACGGGTTTATATCCATCTAGGATTAAACAACAAATGTCGCCAGTGATTCTTGTGCCGTAATAACTGTGTTAACCATAAGATCTGAAATGGGACGGACTAGTCAATCGTATTTCCACCTCTTGTACATCAACGGATGCGCTTACCGTAGCAGTTGTATCTTGCGGAGCAACTTGAGGGTGGGGAACCCATTCTAAGTCCCCACGGTTATGCTGTGCATACCGTAGCGGTTGCGGCTTGCGGAACAACTTGAGGGTGGGGATCCCACTCTAATTCCCCACGGTAATGTGGTCTATGATGGGTTGCAGCTACCGGCGAAGGAGTTTGGTTCGATCCCAGACTGTCGTCGTGGTCGGGGTCCACCCTGAAATTACGGGAATAATGGGACCGGCGAGGACCCAGGGTCGGTGTTTGCAACAAAGGGTGGGTGTGCGAGGTAGCGGAGGAATATGATTGGCTATGACCTTATACCGGGCCTCACACCATAGGAAGTGTGGACGGGAAGATCACCCGGTTGGCACCAAGGTTAAGATCTCTTATGGGTAAAGCAACACACCTCTGCAGAGTGTAATCGTGACCTGTCACTCCCTGTTCCGGGATATGGAACTGCGAACGCTGCCGGAAAGGAGCTCCATGAAGTTCTAGTAAACCGGTGAAGGCTGACGGACATAGTTCTTCTGAATAAAAGCAACCTTTTAAAGAAATGGTTATGAAAACTTGCATTGGTATTAGACTTTCTGGTCTAATGCTGTAGCTAGTGCATTAAACACCTCTTTCCTATAATGAACTTGTTGAGTACGCTCGTACTCATCCCACTCTTAAATCCCCTGCTTAGATATGGAGGCATCGAAGGAGGATCTACAGTGCAACTCGAAGGCCAAGGAGTCAACAACTACTTCACGAGATAGGACCCTGTCAGCAGAGTCAGATATGTCATCCAACAAGGAGAAAACCTAGATTAGCAGTAGAAAGGAACTAGCTTCCTCAACCTAGCTCCTACTTAGCTAGAATCTATTCATAGCCCTATAGCTAGTCAAATACTCTACAAATAGAGTTCGTGATAGGTTTAGACTACGAGTCGTTCTTCTGGAGTTTATTTGCAGTTTTACCTCATTGTAAAGTAGGAGGCTGTGATGATCTTATGTAACAGAGTCAATGTTGTAATTCTATAGACATGCCTTGGACCCGCATATGTTTCTGTTGTACCACTCTGAGCGATATAATACTAGTGAAACGGTGTTTCATTGGTGTTATATCAGACTTGCATACTAAACCATGCAGTGGTATGCCGGGTCACCACAGTTGGTATCAGAGCAAATGCTTTGACCTTAGGATTAAAACCCTTTAAAGGAGACCTATAGGATTGGTAGTGTCTATAGGAAGTTGTCCTAGGTAAACCAAATACTTCTTATGACTTGAGATGGATATTCACTTGAGAATAATCCTGACACACTTGAGTCAACATTTCCTACCTAACTTACCAAGATAAAAGAAAATTAGTCAGCTAATCCCAAGTAGGTAGTATATCAATAAGTCCTTAAAACAATAGATGAGTAGATCACAGTTGGTATACAATACATGGTAGTCCAAAGAGAGGATACAACCATAAGGAAGTTATCCTATTGGAAGATGTGTACCAACATATGTATGATTAAATAAGAATTATCCAGACCTGTAATATGAGTAATATCAAGTAACAAAGATATGGGTATAAGAAAAATATCCTATTAGAAGGTGTATACCAAAACAAGTAATGGGTAAGTAAAATCTATCCAAACTTGTGAAATAGTTGATAGTAAGTGATAATTATGAGTTATATGAGGTAGTATAGACCATGATGAGTCAATCATGGGAGGTAAGGAAGAGAGATAGGAATAAAATATGCCTACTTACATGGTAGAGACTGAAATCATATATGATTCACCTGAGAATCATTATGTGATGTACTAGAGCCTCATAAACATTTAGGAGGAGAACAATAAGAAGCCAGACAATAGTGCAAGATTTGTGTTCCAAAAATATGGGAAGTGTGCCAAGCACATCATGACCATATGCTTATAGTAGAAACACTTAGAAGTATAGGAACGATATCCTAGTAGATATGTATTCAGAGTAGCCATGTGTTAGAACTCAATGTATCATAGGAAGTAGTCCTCAATAGCACTTATATATGGTATAATACTTTGTTAGTACTTCCAAACAAAACTAGGTTAACCTTAACTATCCTAGACCACTTTGTTTTAAGTTTATCTCATTGCAATTGTGCAATTCAGGTAAATGTCAAGACAAATAGTAGAATGCCAACTATATGTGCTTAGTATCACGAGATAAACCTACCTTATGTGGTGTTATATACTACACATCAGAGCCTGATGTTTAGAGACGTCCTACTCAACTATTATATTCAGGCTTATGATGGTGTGTACTATAAACACAAAGCTGAATCTTCTTGGATTTTATTGGATTTTCATTGTTTGACTAGATCCATACATGAAGTTTGACTTTGGTATGCAAATGCATGTTGCAATATCAAGTCCTTACTTGATGCTATAGATCTAGAGGGTAATGGTATTCGTGTGAGGAAGTGACGAATTCTGAAGATCTTGAAGACATGAGGAAGGTTCATCACAAGAAAGGAGTAAAGTTGTGGGAAGTAACCACAATACTCTGAATGAAGTACAATCAGAAACTCATGCTTACCTCAACAGAGGAGTACTTTTGTACGAAAGAAGCATGAAGGTGAGAAATATAATGATTATGGTGAAGCTAAAGCAGATCCATAGTCAACATAGAAGAGGGAATGCATGGGAAATCACTTAGGATACTATAATCATAGTGTCAGCTAGTGGTTCTATTGCAAAATAAAACCTGAATGAAGGAAGGTGGTATCTGAAATCATAGCAGACATAAGAAGACCATAGTCGATATCAGAAGACCACAATTGGTATAATATCAATACTGCGAGATAAAGTAGAAGATGTCTCGTCCAGTTGATCAGAACCTATAATAGAATCCATTTTTTTTGATATCAAATAGCCACAGTTGGTATAATAACCACAGCTGGTATCAGTTGGTATTACAAATAGTTCACGATTTAATTATTTGTAACAAAAGTTTGTGAACAAATAAAAAACTTTGTTAGCCAAATAACACTGACCTGTAATCATTTAGTTGAAGGATTCATATTGGATGTCCACAATTGAGTGGATACACCACATATATTCTTCGCGAGAACTTATAAGAATATGAACCATGAACTACACCTAAACCAATATTCTAACCATCAATCCAATGGTTGGAAGAAAAGGAGTTGAAGACCATAAGAAAACTCTAAGGGGTAGAGTAAATATTGAGTTAGATATACAATAACTCAATACTTTAAGCTTGATAGAAGCAAAAGGTCTGAACTGAGAGGAAGTTCGATCTTATTTTCATAAGATTATTGAACACTACTTTCAGAAGGAAGTCAGACCAGGAGCCGAGGTTCATACCTCGAGGAAGTAAGAAGTGGACTATAACTTGAGAAAGTGAGTAATAGTTACTCAGAAGTACGGAAGCTCAAGTAAACTAAGGTTAATAAAGTTGAACGAAGGAAATATCGTAGACCAAATACAGCCCTAGAAGGCCAAAGACCAAAAGAGATTGACTATACCAAATCTTAAGTCCATTTGAATGATTCCTTTCATGGAACCTAAGTAATCCAAAATAGTTATAGGTATCAACTATAAACCATGATTGGATGGACTAAATTAGTCTAATCCATTCTTAGGAAAATAAACCATCACGACCATTCCATGTTTAGTACCTTACCAAGTACCATTACTGCACTTTTGGTAGTAAGGGAAAGCAAAGACCTATTTTATCAAATAGGAGATTGTTATCCAATTAGTCCTCAATTAAGACTGTCAGGACCAGAAGAAGTCCTAATCATTGAATATTCAATGAGAAAGGAAACAAGCTTATAGAATTGGAAGAAATCAAAGAATCAAAGTAAGAACCATGGTTCGGAGACAAACCCTAATGGACTCCAGGAAGAATCTGGACAAGAGATATATTCAATTATATCCAGTGAGATCACTATGGAGTTCGAGAAAAGTTTAAGTCTGTATAAGTCAGAACCACACTCCGGAAACGCGAGAGAGTTCAAACTTCGAGGACGAAGTTTAGTTTAAGGGGTAGAGACTGTAATATCCCAGGTAATGGGGTTACAAAAATAGAGGAAACAGATGTGTGCATTGCATTCATGCATAGAAAATCTGGGGAATTTTCGCGCTTTAAAGTAAAACAGTCACAGTAACTGAAGTTTCACTTGACCTTGGTGGAATTGAAGTAGCTCATCAAGTCAAGCGCTATAAACCTCAATGTGACTTTGTTAAAACATTGTTTTGGGTAGAGATGATTTGATCTAAGGGGTTAGATCAAATGGAATTAAAATCAACACAACAACACTTGAATCAATGATCAATTGTTTGATCTCATAACAGATCATAATAAGGTAATCCTTGTCATAACATATGAACACCAATTCAATTGCAAACCAAGTAACAATAAAATGGAGAAACCATTCTTCACTTATCTTTTCCATGTCTTAAACTAATCCATGATCCTACCATGAACCTCATGGTATTCATTTTACTTCATTCTTGGAAACATGACAAGGAGATCAACTCTAGAAATATATATTCTTCTCTATTCCAAATAGTTAAGTATCAAACCTAGAGAGGTGAGAGTCCTATTTCATTTAAGGAAGCAAAGACAAACCTAGAGGCAAACCTTGGATATAAATATCCATATGATCACAACATCATCCTCAAGAGGAACTCTAGGATATTATTGAAGTCTTTCCCAAATGAGAGAGAGCATTCATATTAATCCTAGCTTTACCTAATTAAGAATCAAGGACAATTCTTGAACTAAAGTATTAGGACCTAAACCATTTCACTTTGAAATGATGGGATAACCTAATATCAAATGGAACAAGACTATATCCATGAATTGGTAAAAGAAAGTAGAGACTAACTCAACTAAGTCATCTAGGTAAAGACTTAACCTTTCATACATAATGAGATCTTGTGAGTACACCATAAAACCTAGAATAACTATACCTATATGAAAGCTCAAGTTTTGGTATTATACTCAAGATAGATGAGGCAACACCTGAATTGAAGGGAGAGAACTATTCTTTAACCAGATGATCATATCATCATTGTTAAGTAGAACTATAAGTTATTATCTCAGGCATTCTCCTGGGATAGAAATTATTGAGGTAACCCTATCCATACAATATAGTAAAAGAAAGAAACTATATTTAGTTGATCAATACAATGCTTGATCATGGAAGTAAGAAACCTATTTAATGAGAGATACCTTATTAGGAAGCCAAACCTTGATCATTATAAATTAAGTGATGATCATAAACCCTAAGAACTTGAGGTAGAGATATTAAGAACAAGTTGATCATGCCTAATCAATGATCATGCTCTTGAGATATGTGAGGATAAGTTAAACCCTACTAGAATAAGTAGATCTCATTCCCACAGGAAACTATAGGGAGATCACTAGTAAGCAACCCTAGACTTATATCCCAACCTTTACTTGTGATGAATCACTTGGTGATCATAAGTAGAATCCTACCATATCTATATTGCATAAATTAAAGAACCTAAAGAAAACCTTTAGAGACAAACTTTAAACTTTATATGGTGAGAAACCACCCATCCATATGACCAAAGTTAACTATAAAAAGAACTACAATCAACATAGTTACTTTAATGATAAGTTGGGGATAATAATAGAAGTTAATTGGTTGAAGATAAAACCAATTCTCAAAGTCTTAGTAATTAGGGAAGCACATGAAATATTAAGAAAGTACCCACCTTATCATGGTTAGGGGAGATTAACCCTAACACATGCAATATGGTGTCATCTCATCTCACAACCTAGAATTAAACCTCAACCCTAGTTTATGTATCACTATGATGATCCTAATATAAACCCAGGCCATAATTGAGATTCAAACCAATTGCCATTAGGTAAACATAATTAGAACCCCATAATTGCACCCTAGTTAAAACTTATACTCAATTATGGAGCATAAGATAAACCTAGTTTAAACCCTGTAGTTAAACCATGTGTGGTGATCAACCACTTACCTTTGTAACCAAGACCAAGCCATTATGGGGACAACATCTACTTTAAACATCTTCAAAGATAATAAGAGTGCAAGCCTTGAGAAATTATCCTTAGGTTCCAAAGTGAAGGAAACTTGAATTGTCACTATTAAAATATTTATTTGAAAACTTATCCATATTCAAAACATAAATGAACAACCATCTGGTCAGGAACATTGCCAGGACCTGATGGTATTCCTACTATGAATAATCCATCAAGTTCAATTGATTCAAATAGAATTTTATTCCAAATGAAAAAGGAGTTTAAAAGAACACCTATCTCCATGCCTATTTGATATTTATGCAATAGAATCAAATATACAATATTTGTTTCAAATATAAAAGTGATGTAGAGATCATTGCACTACATCTTAATGGAATTAATATAATAAGAAACCTGCAAGTAAAACAGAATTCAAATTAATCTCAAAACAGAAAATAGAAAATAATACAAAACAAAAAATAAAAAAAAAATAGAAAAGAGAAAAGGAGAGGAAGCTTACCAGACTTACCTGCCGCCGCAGCCCACCAGAAGCCCAAACTTCTCAGCCCAGCACGGCCCAGACCAGCCCACCGTACCCCTTCGTTAAAATTAACGAGGAGGAGTTCATCCTCATCTTCTCCGTGAGCTGGAGAGCAGCACGACGCCATGATCGTTTTCGCCCTCGCGTTGGCAGGCTCCCCTTGCTCGCTGAAGTGACGAGGCACCCGCACAACCGCCGTATAAATACCCCTGGACGAAATCTAGCCTCTCTTCTTCTTCCTCGGTTCAATTCTTCCCATACCGAAACCCTGCCGCACCACTTCACCATTAACACCGGCGAAGGAAGCTTCCCCGAGCCTCGACATGGTTACCATCGTCACCAGCACCCTCTTCTTGCTCAACCCACGCAACGAATCGAGCCATAACCTTCTGCAGCATCCTCACCGAGCTCGCCCCTTCCGACGGCCGGAGCTCGCAATTCCGGCGATGTCGACCTCCTCTCGCCTCACCACCAAGCTCATAGTGCTCCTGGTGAGTCACTGAACCTCTCTGCATCCGTAGTTTGCTCGATTCATCGCCGTAGTGTTGCCGCCTCATCTAGCCCGTACCGCCGCCGTCGCACCTCACCGCCGACCGAGTTCCGGTGACCAGTAAATGGCGGCGCCACCACCAAACTGTTCCTCTCGGTGCACTGAGTCTAGTGGTGCAAGTATATCATCCGCGCGAGCCTGGGATCGACGGCGATCGTCGGATTCCGCCGGTCACTGTGAGCCTCTGGACATGAAATCAAATTTTGACTTGGTCCTCGCCGCGTGGTAGCTGACGTGGACCATAGGCCCACCTGTCAGTGACCATGTGTAGCAGTAACCCGGGTGCATTTAGCAGTTTTATTTAAATTTCAATTCAATAAATTGCTGCAACTTCAGAGGATTATAGAAAATTCAATTTAAGTCCGAAAAATATAAATGAAATATCAAAATTCTTATAAAGATAAGATCTACCCAATAAAAATATAAAATGAAATTTTTATTTTTAATAAAAATTTAATTGTTTAATACTGGTTATTTAAGCCTTTCCTTTTAATTCTAAATTCAAGTAAAATTCAATAATTAATAAAATTTCCAAAAGTAAATAAAAACCAGTAAGTAAATAAGGAAAACATTAAAATTAATTTTCCTTTTCTATTAACTTATTAAATCCTTATTAAGAGGATTTAAAACCCTAAATAATAATTACCTTAATTATAAATTGTTTAAAAATAATAAAATACCAAATTCCATATTATTTTATTTTCCAAGTTATTAATAACTTCAACTTTAACATGAAGTTATTAAACATAGAATTAAATGATAATTAGCAAACCCTAAATTCCACATGGAATGATAATACAACCATATCATTTCATGTGAAACCCTAAACCCTAAATTCATTTAGAACCCTAGCTCCACTTATTCATATGAACTCTAATTTGTTTCTAACCTAAACTCTAGGTTAAGATGAGTGATCATGATATTTTCCTTTTGATCCATAGAACCATAATTGGCAATTAAATACTTTCCATGTCCACATAAAATGTAGGAGCCCTATTATCCCTAATTCAGTATTCCATGTATGCACACCTATCCTATCTAGATGATCAAATAGGACCAACCCTAGTCCTTATTTCCAAGAATCTTATCCTTACTTATCCTTAATTAGCATCACACCATTGTGATGAACTCCAATAGCACCTATGCCCAATAATTATCACTACATAACCATAGTCCACTAAACCCTACAAGTACTTCATAATTATAAACCATCCTATTTAGGATCCAATAATTCTTTACTTAGGAAATGAAATAGCAAACCTAAACAACCTCAACCTAATTGATATACTTCTTATTACTTAAGAAGTATGTTCTTCAAAAGTTATTCTTTTGAAGTAAACAAAGAATCATCTTCAACCCTGCTTATAAGGACCTATAAACCCTAGCCAACCATCACCAACAAGGTATGCCACCTTGATAGCAACTATTGGTAATTAAGATGTTTAGGCTTAATTCAACAATACAAGACTAGTAGCTGATGAATCCAACTAGGTTGTGATCCATCTAATACTTACTCCAGAAATTAACTGAAACCATAGTCAACCATAGAACCCCCTCAATCTAATTATCATACTTGTTCTTTATCAAAGAACATGTTCTTCAAAAGTTATTCTTTTAAAGTATATGATAATTAATCATTAACCATGCCATATAATACTAAAACTAAAACTGACCATTGTTCTTCACTGGTTAACATTATGCCAATTGTCATTCTTTGTGTGCTCAATTGATTACTAAGCCTTGTTACCTACCTGTTTATAATACCAAGTAATCACACCTGAATAAGAACCTTGTATGTGAATCACTCTAAAAGTGCAACACACCCTAAACCAATCATTACCACTCACTAATCCTAAATCATCGGGGTTAGGTCACGCTTAGAGCGATTGCATCTCATTCTTATGCATTATTGCATCCTTGCCAATCTTTTAAACATCGTCCTTACCGGACGATGATGCTATTTCAGAATTTGGAGTTATTACGCATCGAAGACCTTGTCTGCATAATCTTGCAGCCAAGAAAGGCAAGTTCATCACTTGCTCATGTCATTTGAGTATTTCTATCAAATTACTTGCAAAGTATTATGGTTATCACTATTGCATAAAAATCAAAACCACTACTTTCATAACTATGAATATGACTAAGTGGTGGGCAATGGAACCATGGATTGTGTTGATATGGTGGAGGTTCCATTGCACGGGTTTATATCCATCTAGGATTAAACAACAAATGTCGCCAGTGATTCTTGTGCCGTAATAACCGTGTTAACCATAAGATCTGAAATGGGACGGACTAGTCAATCGTATTTCCACCTCTTGTACATCAACGGATGCGCTTACCGTAGCAGTTGTATCTTGCGGAGCAACTTGAGGGTGGGGAACCCATTCTAAGTCCCCACGGTCATGCTGTGCATACCGTAGCAGTTGCGGCTTGCGGAACAACTTGAGGGTGGGGATCCCACTCTAATTCCCCACGGTAATGTGGTCTATGATGGGTTGCAGCTACCGGCGAAGGAGTTTGGTTCGATCCCAGACTGTCATCGTGGTCGGGGTCCACCCTGAAATTACGGGAATAATGGGACCGGCGAGGACCCAGGGTCGGGGTTTGCAACAAAGGGTGGGTGTGCGAGGTAGCGGAGGAATATGATTGGCTATGACCTTATACCGGGCCTCACACCATAGGAAGTGTGGACGGGAAGATCACCCGGTTGGCACCAAGGTTAAGATCTCTTATGGGTAAAGCAACACACCTCTGCAGAGTGTAATGAATCGTGACCTGTCACTCCCTGTTCCGGGATATGGAACTGCGAACGCTGCCGGAAAGGAGCTCCATGAAGTTCTAGTAAACCGGTGAAGGCTGACGGACATAGTTCTTCTGAATAAAAGCAACCTTTTAAAGAAATGGTTATGAAAACTTGCATTGGTATTAGACTTTCTGGTCTAATGCTGTAGCTAGTGCATTAAACACCTCTTTCCTATAATGAACTTGTTGAGTACGCTCGTACTCATCCCACTCTTAAATCCCCTGCTTAGATATGGAGGCATCGAAGGAGGATCTACAGTGCAACTCGAAGGCCAAGGAGTCAACAACTGCTTCACGAGACAGGACCCTGTCAGCAGAGTCAGATATGTCATCCAACAAGGAGAAAACCTAGATTAGCAGTAGAAAGGAACTAGCTTCCTCAACCTAGCTCCTACTTAGCTAGAATCTATTCATAGCCCTATAGCTAGTCAAATACTCTACAAATAGAGTTCGTGATAGGTTTAGACTACGAGTCGTTCTTCTGGAGTTTATTTGCAGTTTTACCTCATTGTAAAGTAGGAGGCTGTGATGATCTTATGTAACAGAGTCAATGTTGTAATTCTATAGACATGCCTTGGACCCGCATATGTTTCTGTTGTACCACTCTGAGCGATATAATACTAGTGAAACGGTGTTTCATTGGTGTTATATCAGACTTGCATACTACACCATGCAGTGGTATGCCGGGTCACCACACACACTTCTCTAACTTACTCATCATAATTCTTCACAGATGGAGTACACCTGCAAGTCTTATCAGCTTGGCCACGGAGGAAACCTCATGTTCGAGAAGGATTTGAAACAACTGGTTGAGTATTTAGGACGCCCGTATCCCGAGTTCTTCGGAATACCCCTCAACAATCCATCCGGAGGACCACCTCGGTGGGAAGTTACTGCAGATCTGAGAGGAAAGCTCGGAGCCCCAATATGGGAAACCATATGGTTTTCTGTAACGGGAAACACTTGGAAGGAAGGACTAGTCAGAGCAATGCAAGAAGCAATTTCACGTCTGTGTGGACAAAATGAGAACAAGATTAAGAACACTCGCTTCATCTATTACCCAAGACATGACCCCACCGGAAGACCGATGACCATGCCCCCGCACACGGAGATGAACCACTATGTAGCACACCTCGACTTCATGCTGTACAAGACCCGCAAGGAGTTGGACAACGCCCTCGCTTTTCGCCAAGCACATTACCCGTGAAGACGAAGTATTCCCCCCTGAAGAGTAGTTTCATCTAAAGCACTTTCGTATGTGTGAGTTGTATCAGGATCCCCTTGTATCATAGAGCGATGAATGGTTCTTCAAACCAACGGTGTGTTAGCTTTGTAATATGTGATGCTTGGTATGAATGAAAAAGTGTTGTTGGTTTTTACCCCCACAACACTACTCCAGTTTTCAATATTATGAACTTTTTAAACTTTAACAAAACAAACCATAGAAATTTCCCTCTTATCTTATCATCTACATCAATGTTCAGATGGCCCCTCCCAATCGCACCAACGACGCGATGATGCAACTGCTGCAAACCCTACTTGCCGACCGAGAAGTCGAGAGAGCTG
The DNA here is from genome assembly GCF_019359855.2 of Lolium perenne. Classification (NCBI taxonomy): domain Eukaryota; kingdom Viridiplantae; phylum Streptophyta; class Magnoliopsida; order Poales; family Poaceae; genus Lolium; species Lolium perenne. The sequence goes on along the minus strand of NC_067245.2, from coordinate 163,381,990 downwards.
AACGCCAAGCCAACATTGCTGCACTGCAACAGATAGCTCAGAACAATCAAGGCCATGGAAACCACGATCACCCTGGATCGAAGCTGAAGAACTTTCAGCACACCAACCCTCCGATATTCAACAAGACTGAAGAGCCCCTCGATGCTGATGACTGGCTCCAGACCATGGAGAACAACCTTGAAGTTGCGGGAGTTGAAGCCGCAGAAAAAGTACTGTTCGCCACCCACTACCTGTCAGGACCTGCCAGAGCCTGGTGGACAAGTGCCCGTGCAATGAATACGGGACAGATGATGACATGGGAAGACTTCAAGCTGAAGTTTAGCAAATACCATGTGCCCCAAGGACTGATCAAGAAGATGAGAGACGAGTTCCGTGAACTCAAGCAAGGAAGGATGTCCGTGGTGGAATACCGCGACAGGTTTCTCACTCTGTCAAGGTACGCCCCGGATGAGACCGACACCAATGAGAAGAGAAAGGAAAGATTTCTGAATGGACTACACGACGAGATGCAGACTGTGTTAGTGAACATTCCGTTCGCTGACTTAGAAGCCCTGGTAGACTCAGCCATACAGATGGAAGGAAAGCTGCATCAGGCCAATGAGAACCGCAAGAGCAGAATGATGAACCAGAATGGACCCCACCATACCCAGAAGTACCACAACAACTCCTCTGGAGGATTCAACCCAAGATACAACAAGCCCCCTGCCCAGAATTATCGCCCCAACAACCACAACAACAACGGAGGACCCCCGAAGCCCGGAGGCAACAACAACAACAACAGCCACAACAACAGCCACAACAACAACAACCACCACAACAGCAACAACAACAATGGAAACAACAACAACAACACCAATACTGCCCCAAGGACTGGAAGCAATGCTACCCCCGTCATCCCCAAAGACAAGTCCACCGTCAATTGTTACGAATGTGGAGTTGTGGGTCACTTCTCCAATGAGTGCCCCAAGAAGCTTGCCAGGATTGCCGCCAATACCGCAGCACCTGCTCAGCAACAGCGCCGCTTTGCCGGAAGAAGGAATCAGAACAACAACAACGGTCGTCTCTACCACATGACTGCCACTGAAGCTCAGGAAGCACCCCAGACCATGCCAAGTATGTCTTCCTGTTAATAAAATGCTCAATCTCTCTTAGGAACCTAACTTTTCTTAAAATCTCGGGACGAGATTTGTTTAAGGGGGAAGGGTTTGTAACACCCCAAAATTTCAAAACAAAACAAATGAATTTCCCTAGTTCCAAATTTTGGAACCAACAAAAACTTTTATTAAACTAAGTATGATACATAGTGATCTTGCTTAATCCTTGTGCTATTGCCATGATTGCTTGTTAAAGTAGATTGAAATAATCTTAAACCCTAAACCTCACCCCCTCTTTTCACCATCCTAGTTAAAATAAAATAAAAGGAAATTAAATAAGAAAAAGGTATATGTGCCTATGGCTATATGTATAAATCTTTACCCTAAGCTTTTCTACTTTGCTTAGAGGTTTGGAAAAACCTTCATACACCTTACCTTGTACTTATCAAATCAAATCCAAGTTGAAACAAAAGAAAATAAAAAGAAACTAAAAATGCCATAGAGGCATATGAGAGCAAAATAGCAAATATGTGAATTTAAGAATCTTGACCCTAATACATGTTGTGAATGGTGGGATCACTCCTATATACCATTTCAACACTCAACACCACCAATTGGGTCAAGCCAAGTCAAATTAAAACTCAAATGCAGCATATGCATAGAGGCATATGTGGCACATAGCCATTTCACCAAACTTTGACCTATGACTTTAAACCTTGACCAAATGATGGGAAACCATCCCTCAACCTAATATAACACTAAATTGACCCTAACCCATGTCCAAGTGAAGCAAGATGAACAATTTACAAGTTTATTGAAATATGACACCTCACCTCTTATGTGTTATGGCCATTTTTGCAAATCTTTGAGCAAGACCATTTGAATTGGTTTAAATGGTCTTAAAATGTTTCTAAACTAATAAGAACCACATTAGAGTCAAGAAAAGTCAAATCAAATGGAGAGAAAGCAAATGGTGAGATAATCCCAATTTCACTCACATACACATAAGACCCATTTTGCAAATCTTCACCAAAGGCCACCATTGCTTGATCTATTGTTTGTAAAACTCTTATATATGATAAACAAACACAATTGCATCAAAGAAACCAAAATCAAATCAAAGCAAAACTCAAAACTATCACACATATGATAATGGTCATATGTCACATTTATAATTTCTTCCCCACTTTGCACCCACCTATCTTTTGTTTCTGCAACCAAACTTGGTCAACCATTGCCATGTCATCCAAGACCAAGTGATGGTGAACAACTTTCATGTTGACCATTAGTACTGATGTTGACCAGGTTGACCAGTAGAGAGGTGACAAGTGGAGACTTTGAAATTATGAGAAGATCATGCCAAATTTGAAACTTTGCAAAACAACTCCAAAATGAACACCACCACCACCAATCTTTCACATTAATTATATAATTGAGCTCCACCAAAAAGAATTGCAAAATTCCACAAAAATCTTCATGCGGCCATTTCATCGAGCACCTTATAGGCATAATTCTGGAATTGTATTACACCCCTTTACCCAGCAGTTTCTAGCCTAAACCCCTTTGAATCTTTGTTGATCATTGCTCCTCTAGGACCCCTGCATCAAGCCATGTCAGTGCTTTGGTGTTTAAAGCTGTGGAAAGCCTCAAACCATGCAATGCCGTACCCATGCCGGCCACACTCACTCCATTCCTCTCTGGCCCTTCCCTCTCTCGAGCACCATGTCAGCAAGCTTCCCTGCACCTCCCTGAGCACGACTGTACCCTCCCTGGATCGAATCAGGCATGGCATTGGTCACACAAGGCGAGCCCAGACACGCCCAGAACGTGCCAGGCACGCGGTGAGCGCGCCCAGACGACGCCCTGGACGCGCCAGTACACCTCCTCGCCTGGACTCGCTCGACCTCCTCTCCCTCTCTCACTTTGCACGCATGATCACCACCCCTACATCTACCTGCTAGACATGCTCACTAGCCAGCGGAGGACCAGTCGCCGTCGCCATTATCAAATTTCTGCCGCGCCCGTACCGCGAGCACTCGAACGACGCCAGCCTGCCATCGTCCTCCCCTCGCTGCCCCTTCACGCGCATCGTCCTCGCCATGACCGCAGCTCCCTAGCGCACCCCCTAGCTTGCCCCTTCGCACCCTGGAGCGCCCTCGCCGTCGATGACCTCTCACAGCACCCGCCGGTCACCACCTCACCTATAAATAGAGGCAGTCCCAGCACGAGTTCCTCACACCAATCGCCTCACCTCCCTCCTCTGAGCATTCTCGACCACCTCCCCCTTCCCAATTTGGCCGGAGTAGCGCCAATTGCATCGTCGATCACCGCCACAGTAGCTCCTCACCGCTGTTGATCTCGACCACCTCCGCTCCTCCCACGGCTACTAGGCGGTTCCTCGTCGTCGACAACCTCGCCGCGCACCCAGCAGAGCCCCGTGGGAACCTCCGCCACGCCGCCGACCCCCTACCTCCGCCGTGCTCGCGTCTGCTTCTCGCCATCGACGACGACGACGCTCGACCGTCGATCGTCCATCTAATCCAACCGCTCTCAGTAACAGGTACCGATTCGGTGTTTAAGAGTCACTGACGCGCAGGCCCCACTTCGTCAGACGGCCCGCGGCGTGGGCAGCGCTAGTTGGGCCAGCCCAGCTCGTCTCCCCTCGTCCTGGCCCATTCTGTTTCCCGCGTGGCCCAATAATTCAAATATGATTTAATCCATTTTGTTCAAATCCAATACTGATTCCCAATTCAAAATTGAATAGCTTTAAATCTACAAATCCAAATCTGGTGATTCAAAATGCTATAGAAAGCTTATGAAATTATCTAGCTAACCTCACTAGATTCAACCCCATATGTTGTGTAGTTTTTGAATAGCAAAAATAACAAAACAGATACTTTTCAGTATTCAAATAAATCTTAAAAATCAACCATTGTGAATTTTGAAGTGAATCCAATTGCAATAATTCAAATTTAACAAACCCTAATTTACTATGTAAAAATATGATATATGTTCTGTATATGATCATGGGCTAGAAGCAGAATATTGGCTATGTAGTCAATACTAGCCCATTTAAACTATTTCAAATTTTAGGAATTTAAACCAATGAGGTGTAGCACCTCATTTAAATCATTCTCACAAGTGATATGAAGTAATGTGTTGACCTTTAAATGCTTAGGCTCATACTTGCCCACTTGTAGTTTTTTTAAATCTAAATAGTATTTACATTTGCCATGGTTATTTAAATCACATGAGATGATGAATCTCATTTAAATCCCTTTTCTCAAATACTAAGTGTGAAGTGTTGACCTTGGTCAACATGGGATCATCCCTGGTTATTTGAGAATATTGAATCACCTCAATAGTAGTTTTTAAATTAGTTACAACTATGTGATAAATCATATGAGAGGTTTTCCTCTCATTTAAATCTTGTTCTCAAGTAATTCAACATGAGGTAGTGACCATGGTCTATATAATCTCATATTGAGTTATTTGGTGGCATTAAATCACTACCATGTTAGTATTAAATTGCATGAGGTATGTAACCTCATTTAAATCATTTTTCTCAAATGATAAGTATGAAGAGGTTGACTTTGGTCAACCTAGGTCATATATTATTCATAAGAGAAATTAAATCTTAAGAAGAATTCAATGAGAGGAAATTATTTCTCCAAACCAAAGAGAAACCTTAATTTAAATTTTCAATAAGAGGAAATTATTTCTCCTAATACTAAATAAAGAAACCCTAGAATAATTTGTGAATAGATGTTAAGTAGTGATGCTAGATCCTTTGTGTGAGCCATTAAGGCTAATTAAGAATACTTAAGTGTTGTATGGTGATTGTATCCTCGTATTCGTTTATAGACGCTAGTACCGGAGACTATCAAGAGGAAGAGGTCTTCTACCAAGAGGAAGAGCAAGAAAACTTTGATCACATCACCAATCAAGGCAAGCTATTACCAATGCAAGCTAGACTAATGCAAACTATTTTGGTTGCAAGTTTATATTCTTGCCAAGTGCAAAGCTCTACAAGAGCAAGGCTCCATTACATTTTACTTTATGAACCTATCCCAAGTTTTTACTTTACAAGCTTTACTTGATTTTATTTATCAAAGTTACTTTTTGAATTATGATTCACTTGGGTGAATTATAGAGTAGTACAAGAGAATCACACTTAGCCTAGCAAGCTCCAAGATACTTAGCACCCCTCATAACTAGTGGCTAGTGCTCAATATTAAAAGTGACTACTCTAGTTGGGAACTTGTGAATTGAAATGACTTTGAAAACCTTGGAATGATGAGTCATTCTATTGAGAGACTTTGAAGGTGAATATGACTGGTGAATGACTTGGTGAATTTTACAAAAAAACTGATGGTTGGGTTCGGATGCGATACCATTCCAATTTTACTAGTACCCCCACAATACCTGAATCTGGGTAAGGCTTAGCTGGAAACTTATGTATTTTAGTATGGGTTCCCTCTAAACAAGCGTCATAGGGGTTATGCCGAGGCTGCCTCCGTACTGGTGAAGTGATGTGAAATGACGTGAAATGAGGTGAATGTCCGGCCCAAGCCCTGTGCAGTTCCCAGGCTGACCGCGTATCTTCACTGGGAGGCCAAGCTCATGGGGAGAGGTGCCTATACTAGAGTATGTAAATGAAAGGTTAGGATTGGTAGTTCGCGTACTGCGTACGATAAATCAGGGCCAGTTACCCCTGACGAACTATTGCAATTGTTGTGGCACAAGTGTACAACCCCTGCTGAGTTAAACCTATTCGAATAGCCGCGTCCGCGGTTATGGACAGTTGGAAAGGCCATACTGTTCCGTCATCAGAATTTTTCTAAAAATATGAATGGTGACTTGTGATTTGAATTGAAAGGTGACTTTGACTTTGAATCACAGCTGAGTTGTGGGAATGACACTAATGTTCCCACTTGAGTTAGTTAAATGAAGAGGTTTTGATTATTAAAGAGTTTATGAAATAAAATTGGCTTTATGCAAATGAAACTAGAGCTTAGAACCCCCGTACTATAGTTGATAGTATTTACCTTAGTATTAGTTTGTGAGTACTTTAAAGTACTCATGGCTGTATCCCTGGCTATTCAAATGGCCAGACTATGAAGACGAGTACCAGAACCCGGAAGAAGGACAGCAGGACGTCTACGAAAACTAGGATCACTCCTGACGTCAACAGTTGCCTGTGGAATAGATGGACTACTACTACGCTACTTTCGCTTCCGCTATGTGTTATGTAATGAATAAATAGAACTTCTATTGTTGTAATGAGAATGGATCATGTGATCCTTTATTTGTAAGACGATTATGGTATGTAATGAATGATGTGTTGTGATATCAATCTATTATGTCTCGCAAAAACAATATTCTTGGGATTGCGATGAATGACATAATAGGCATCTGGACTTAAAAATCCGGGTGTTGACAGTAGTCCTATTATGTGATCATTGTTGAGAGTGTCCACTAGTGAAAGCAGGATCCCTGGGTCTTGCTTCGAAGCATCGAACCTCCATTTGTTTACTGTTTTGTTGAATGTTTACTCGCTGCTATACTTCATTCAGATTGCTATTATCACTCATACTCATCCATATTACTTGTATCTCACTATCTCTTCGCTGAACTAGTGCACCTATACATCTGACAAGTGTATTAGGTGTGTTGGGGACACAAGAGACTTCTTGTATCGTGATTGCAGGGTTGCTTGAGAGGGATATCTTTGACCTCTTCCTCCCTGAGATCGATAAACCTTGGGTGATCCACTTAAGGGAAACTTGCTGCTGTTCTACAAACCTCTGCTCTTGGAGGCCCAACACTGTCTACAAGAATAGAAGCTCCCGTAGACATCAAGCACTTTTCTGGCGCCGTTGCCGGGGAGGAAAGGTAAAAGGCACTCATACTCCGGTTCCAGTGTAACAAGATGCTTTTCTGGCACCATTGTGTGTGTGCTCGAAGCTATTTCCTTTAGATCCTGCAATTGCATCTTTTTGTTTCTTGTTTTACACTAGTTAGGCATAATGGAATACAACTATGAGCTTTTTGATTTATTTCCTAAGTTAAGACATGAATTGTGTGATGCGAAAATTAAAGAACCTATGGAGCCTCAATTGCATGCTAGTAGCAATGTTATTAGTATGAACGCAATCACTGCTAATGCTATGGATAAGTCTAAGCTTGGGGAAGCTAGTTTATATAAAAATAATCTTTTTTGCTCCTCATCTTTGGAAGGGATATTTTGCTCTGATAATGCTTTATCTCCCATATGCGATAACTCTAATGATGCTTGTGATATTTTAAATCCACCTACTGCAAGTACTGCTTTCAAGATACCCACGAAAATTATTGAACGTGTTATTGATAACCGCTATAAAGGGGATGGAACTGTCCATCCTGGAGATCATTTACTGTTTTTGCATGAATTATGCGGGTTATTCAAGTGTGCAGGTATCTCTATGGATGAAGTAAGGAAGAAGCTATTCTCTTTTTCGCTGTCTGGTAAAGCGGCGCATTGGTATAAATTGTTGAAGAATAGTCATTCTCTTGGTTGGGAGGAAATTGTACCTCTCTTTTATTCTAAATTTTATCCTCCTCATGAAGTGCATATTGATAGGAATTATATTTATAACTTTTATCCTCGTGATGGAGAGAGTATTTCTCAAGCGTGGGGGAGATTGAAGTCACTAATGCTCAAATGTCCCATTCATGAGCTCCCCCGTAATGTTATTGTTAACAATTTTTATGCGAGGCTTTCAGGACAACACAAGGATTATCTGGATGCCTGTTCGGAGGGATCTTTCACAAGCAAGGAGGTTGAAGCTAGGTGGGATCTTCTTGATCGGATTGAGGAGAATGCTGAAGGATGGGAGAACGACAAAGGTGAAGAGTCAGGTATAAATTATGATTATGAATGCATTGAAGCCTTTATGGATACCGATAAATTTCGAAATATGAGTGCTACTTATGGTCTTGACTCTCAAGTTGCTGCAAATCTTTATAAAGCCTTTGCTTCTCATTTTGAAATGCCTAAGAAGAATTTTGATAAGTATCATGAAGCTTTTAAAGAGGCTTGCATGATGAATGAAATTGTTGTTAATGATTGCAATAAGCATGCTCAAACTCCTAAGAATGCTATTTCCTATAAGCATGTTAATTTTTGTGGAATGCATAGACCTTGTGGAATTAATCAAATCAAAGATGAATATTGTATCCATCATATTAATGAAAAAACTAGAAAGTGGGCTAGGACTCTAGATGATCTTGGTAAAAAAGTTTGTGCCCTCTATCCTTTTATTTGTGAAGTTTGCCATGAAGTGGGTCATTTTAATTTCCAATGCTCCTCCAATGATAATTTGAACCCAATGAGTGCTGCAAATTTGTATTGTGATGATGAAATTACTCCTAATCAGCATGATGAACTCACTTTATTTTTGTGTTGTGAAGAGTTATCAAGGAAAATTTCTTTGTTAGATATTAATGATCTTGATATTGATGATGTCCTGCATGGGTGTTTTTCTTATTGCATTGATAATAGCCATACAAATACTTACATACAAAATATTTTAGAAGATGACACCTTGCCAAAATATGATAGGACCGCTGTGTGTTTTGAACTAATTAATGAAAAGGAGGAATCCTCCCAAGTTTCTTCTATTGTTTCTGAAAGTAAATCAGGTTATGCGGACAAGCCACCCTTCAAGCCTCTTCCTCTTAAAGAAGGGAACGAGGAGAAGGAAGAGAAGAAGAAGAAGAAGGGAACGACGAAGAAGAAGAAGAAGAAGAAGAAGAAGAAGGAGAATAAAAAGAAAGAGGTAACGGCATATCCCCGCGTGAATGAGATAACGCTAGGTAACCGTAAGTATGTTGCTCCTAATAATTATTATGATAATGAATCTGAATACGATGATCTTCCTATGCTCTTTACATACATTAGTGATCATGATTTGAATGAGCACACTACTTTTGATATTGCAAATCTCTGGGAAACTAATTCTAAAAATGATGATGATAATAATTGCCATAGTGTCAGTGCTATCCACGCTTCCTCCCATAATGATATAGAAAGCTCTAAGCTTGGGGAAGAGGTGTTTGAAAATCCTTTTGCTACTGATCATTATGTGTTTGATACATCTCCTTCTAATAACAATGATGGTATGGACACAGATAAACCGACTGTGAAAGATAACTATTCTATTTCTTATGATGACACTATGCCTCCAACCTTTGATGATTATTATAAAGAATGCTATGATATAGGTTATAACTATCCTTATGAAACTTGTCATAGTTATGATTGGATTGCTAAAAACAATTCCCTTAATATGCAACTTGTTTACCATGTTCAAATTCTTGATAATAATCTTGCTCCAATTACTATTGATGAGAAGAATTCTTCTTATGCCAAAATTAATGATACTTCTATGCATATGAACCATGATAAGAATGTTTTAAGTGATGGGTATATTGTGGATTTCATCAATGATGCTACTCAAAGCTATTATGAGAGAGGGAAACATGGTTATAGGCATCTTAATAATATTAAGTTTCCCCTCTTTATGTTGAGAATCTTGAAGTTACTCGTGTTTTATCCTCTTATGCTTGTCACTTTGTTCTTCATGAATTCATTTGTGTACAAGATTCCTTTTCATAGGAAGCATGTTAGGCTTAAATTTGTTTTGAATTTGCCTCTTGATGCTCTCTTTTGCTTCAAATATTATTTCTTGCGAGTGCATCATTAAAACTGCTGAGCCCATCTTAATGGCTATAAAGAAAGAACTTCTTGGGAGATAACCCATGTGTTTATTTTGCTACAGTAATTTTGTTTTATATTTGTGTCTTGGAAGTTGTTACTACTGTTGCAACCTCTCCTTATCTTATTTTATTGCATTGTTGTGCCAAGTAAAGTCTTTGATAGTAAAGTCAATACTAGATTTGGATTACTGTGCAGAAACAGATTTCTTGCTGTCACGAATCTGGGCAAAATTCTCTACAGGTAACTCAGAAAATTATGCCAATTTACGTGAGTGATCCTCAGATATGTACGCAACTTTCATTCAATTTGAGCATTTTCATTTGAGCAAGTCTGGTGCCTCTTTAAAATTCGTCTTTACGGACTGTTCTGTTTTGACAGATTCTGCCTTTTATTTCGCATTGCCTCTTTTGCTATGTGGGACGGATTTCTTTGTTCCATTGACTTCCAGTAGCTTTGGGCAATGTCCAGAAGTGTTAAGAATGATTGTGTCACCTCTGAACATGTGAATTTTTGATTATTCACTAACCCTCTAATGAGTTGCTTTGAGTTTGGTGTGGAGGAAGTTTTCAAGGGTCAAGAGAGGAGGATGATACAATATGATCAAGAAGAGTGAAAGCTCTAAGCTTGGGGATGCCCCGGTGGTTCACCCCTGCATATTTCAAGAAGACTCAAGCATCTAAGCTTGGGGATGCCCAAGGCATCCCCTTCTTCATCGACAAATTATCAGGTTCCTTCTCTTGAAACTATTTTTTTATTCGGTCACATCTTATGTACTTTACTTGGAGCGTCTGTTTGTTTTTATTTTTGTTTGAATAAATGCTTATGTGGGAGAGAGACACGCTCCGCTGGTTCGTATGAACACATGTGTTCTTAGCTTTTAATGTTCATGGCGAAGGTTGAAACTGCTTCGTTAGTTTGTTATATGGTTGGAATCGGGAAATGCTACATGTAGTAATTGGTAAAATGTCTTGAATAACTTGATACTTGGCAATTGTTGTGCTCATGTTTAAGCTCTTGCATCATATACTTTGCACCTATTAATGAAGAAATACATAGAGCAAGCTAAAATTTGGTTTGCATAATTGGTCTCTCTAAGGTCTAGATAATTTCTAGTATTGAGTTTGAACAACAAGGAAGACGGTGTAGAGTCTTATAATGTTTACAATATGTCTTTTTTGTGAGTTTTGCTGCACCGGTTCATCCTTGTGTTTGTTTCAAATAACCTTGCTAGCCTAAACCTTGTATCGAGAGGGAATACTTCTCATGCATCCAAATCCTTGAGCCAACCACTATGCCATTTGTGTCCACCATATCTACCTACTACATGGTATTTCTCCGCCATTCCAAAGTAAATTGCTTGAGTGCTACCTTTAAACAATTCAAAATTTATCACCTCTGATTTGTGTCAATGTTTTATATCTCATGAGGAAGTACGTGGTGTTTATCTTTCAATCTTGTTGAGCAACTTTCACCAATGGACTAGTGACTTCATCCGCTTATCCAATAATTTTGCAAAAAGAGCTGGCAATGGGATTCCCAGTCCCAAATTAATTAATCTAAATAGACACTCCTCCATGGTATGTGATTGTTGGACGGCACCCGAAGGATTCGGTTAGCCATGGCTTGAGAAGGCAAAGGTGGGGAGGAGTGTCATCTAAATAAAACTAAAATAAAAAGGCACTCCTTCATGGTATGAGATTGTTGGCAGGCACCCGAGGATTCGGTTAGCCATGGTTTGTGAAAGAAAGGTTGGAAGGAGTGCCACACAAAAATAAAATAAAATGGGAGCCGCTCTTTGAAGGTTTGTCTGGCAAGGGGGTTAGAGTGCCCACTACCATTCGTTGACAACAACAAACACCTCTCAAAATTCTACTTTTATGCTCTCTATATGTTTTCAAAATCAAAGCTCTAGCACAAATATAGCAATCAATGCTTCCCTCTGCGAAGGGCCATTCTTTTACTTTTATGTTGAGTCAGTTCACCTATCTCTCTCCACCTCAAGAAGCAAACACTTGTGTGAACTGTGCATTGATTCCTACATACTTGCTTATTGTACTTGTTATATTACTTTGCATTGACAACTATCCATGAGATATACATGTTACAAGTTGAAAGCAACCGCTGAAAATTAATCTTCCTTTGTGTTGCTTCAATACCTTTACTTTGAATTATTGCTTTATGAGTTAACTCTTATGCAAGACTTATTGATGCTTGTCTTGAAAGTACTATTCATGAAAAGTCTTTGCTATATGATTCATTTGTTTACTCATTGCATTACCATTGTTTCGATCGCTGCATTCATTACATATGCTTACAATAGTATGATCAAGGTTATGATGGCATGTTACTCCAGAAATTATCTTTGTTATCGTTTACCTGCTCGGGACGAGCAGAAACTAAGCTTGGGGATGCTGATACGTCTCCGACGTATCGATAATTTCTTATGTTCCATGCCACATTATTGATGATATCTACATGTTTTATGCACACTTTATGTGATATTTATGCGTTTTCCGGAACTAACCTATTGACGAGATGCCGAAAGGCCAGTTGCTATTTTCTGCTATTTTTGGTTTCAGAAATCCTAGTAAGGAAATATTTTCGGAATTGGACGAAATCAACTCCGGAGATCTTATAATTCCAGGAAGCTTCCAGAGCACCGGAGAAAAATCAGAGGGGAGCCAGGGGGCCCCACCCCACAGGGCGGCGCGGCCCGGGGGGGGCGCCCCCTATCATCTGGGCACCCCGTGGCCCCTCCGACTCCGCCTCTCGGCCTATTTAATCGTCCCTGACCTAAAAACCTCGGGCAGTTCGACGAAACCAGAGAAAACCATCCAGAGCCACCGCCATCGCGAAACTCCAATTCGGGGGACAGAAGTCTCTGTTCCGGCACCCTGCCGGGACGGGGAATTGCCCCCGGAGCCATCTCTACCGCCGTCTCCACCGCCATCTTCACCGCCATCGCTGTCTCCATGATGAGGAGGGAGTAATTCACCCCCGAGGCTGAGGGCTCCGCTGTAGCTATGTGGTTAATCTCTCTCCCATGCACTTCAATACAATAATCTCATGAGCTGCCTTACATGATTGAGATTCATATGAGTTTTGTATCACTATTCATCTATGTGCTACTCTAGTGATGTTATTGAAGTAGTCTATTCCTCCTGCACGGTGTAATGTGGACAGTGTGTGCATCGTGTAGTACTTGGCGTATGCTATGATTGTGATCTCTTGTAGATTGTGAAGTTAACTATTACTATGATGGTATTGATGTGATCTATTTGGTTATGTTGATCTATCTTGCACTCTAAGGTTATTTAAATATGAACATTGAATATTGTGGAGCTTGTTAACTCCGGCATTGAGGGTTCGTGTAATCCTACACAATGGTGTTCATCATCCAACAAGAGGGTGTAGAGTAGTCCTATTATGTGATCATTGTTGAGAGTGTCCACTAGTGAAAGCAGGATCCCTGGGCCTTGCTTCGAAGCATCGAATCTCCGTTTGTTTACTGTTTTGTTGAATGTTTACTCGCTGCTATACTTCATTCAGATTGCTATTATCACTCATACTCATCCATATTACTTGTATCTCACTATCTCTTCGCCGAACTAGTGCACCTATACATCTGACAAGTGTATTAGGTGTGTTGGGGACACAAGAGACTTCTTGTATCGTGATTGCAGGGTTGCTTGAGAGGGATATCTTTGACCTCTTCCTCCCTGAGATCGATAAACCTTGGGTGATCCACTTAAGGGAAACTTGCTGCTGTTCTACAAACCTCTGCTCTTGGAGGCCCAACACTGTCTACAAGAATAGAAGCTCCCATAGACATCAACCGTTCATCATCACTGAAGTTATACCAGGAGGAGCTTATCGCCTCAGAAATCCTACTTCGGGAAAATATGTTGGGAACCCATGGAACGTCGCACACTTGCGATGATTTTATGCATAGGACTTGACCCTTTTCTTTTTTACATGAAGGATTCTAAGCCAAGTTACGTATTATGAATAAAAACTTCTGGTTCAAGCCTATATTATTATCTCTTCACTCGAGCAAATGTTTGGGATTCTTTTCTCGACTACTACTCCCATCGGGAGCTCCGGCTAAATTACGCGTCATAGCTTACTCGACAATACTCGGGGGCTTCAAAGAATTATTACAATGTCGTCATTAACTACTACTTCCACCGGGAGCTATGGTTATTGACGTATTTTGGTTTTTCCGGCAATACTCGTAAACCATAAGTATTTATCAAAAATAAATTCCATCCAAGCCTCAAATAAATTCCCGAGTGCTGCAGTTGATGGAAACAATACAACATACAAAAGGCTCATACCGGTGCACCGTGTTACGAAGTCGAATAAAAAGCGTATAATTCCCTCGTTTACTCGAAGGGTATCACCCTTACAAAACATACAAGCGATGATGGCGTGTATTTCACACGTTCGTTGGGCAACCCCAAGAGGAAGGTATGATGCGCACAGCAGCAAGTTTTCCCTCAGAAAGAAACCAAGGTTTATCGAACCAGGAGGAGCCAAGAAGCACGTTGAAGGTTGATGGCGGCGGGATGTAGTGCGGCGCAACACCAGGGATTCCGGCGCCAACGTGGAACCTGCACAACACAACCAAAGTACTTTGCCCCAACGAAACAGTGAGGTTGTCAATCTCACCGGCTTGCTGTAACAAAGAGTTAACCGTATTGTGTGGAAGATGATTGTTTGCAGAAAACAAGAGAACAAAGATTGCGAGAGATTGTATTTCAGTAAAGAGAATTGGACCGGGGTCCACAGTTCACTAGAGGTGTCTCTCCCATAAGACGAACAGCATGTTGGGTGAACAAATTACAGTTGGGCAATTGACAAATAAAGAGAGCATGACCATGCACATACATATCATGATGAGTATAGTGAGATTTAATTGGGCATTACGACAAAGTACATAGACCGTCATCCAACTGCATCTATGCCTAAAAAGTCCACCTTCAGGTTATCATCCGAACCCCCTCCAGTATTAAGTTGCTAACAACAGACAATTGCATTAAGTATGGCGCGTAATGTAACTAGTGACTACATCCTTGAACATAGCACTAATGTTTTATCCCTAGTGGCAACAGCACAACACAACCTTAGAACTTTACACATCGCTGTCCCGGGGTGTCAATGCAGGCATGAACCCACTATCGAACATAAGTACTCCCTCTTGGAGTTACAAGCATCTACTTGGCCAGAGCATCTACTAGTAACGGAGAGCATGCAAGATCATAAACAACACATAGCATAACTTTGATAATCAACATAACAAGTATTCTCTATTCATCGGATCCCAACAAACGCAACATATAGAATTACAGATAGACGATCTTGATCATGTTAGGCAGCTCACAAGATCCGACAATGATAGCACAATGGGGAGAAGACAACCATCTAGCTACTGCTATGGACCCATAGTCCAGGGGTAGACTACTCACATATCACACCGGAGGCGACCATGGCGGCGTAGAGTCCTCCGGGAGATGATTCCCCTCTCCGGTAGGGTGCCGGAGGTGATCTCCTGGATCCCCCGAGATGGGATCGGCGGCGGCGGCGTCTCTGGAAGGTTTTCCGTATCGTGGCTCTCGCATCGGGGGTTTCGTCACGGAGACTTTTATAGGCGGAAGGGCAGGTCAAGAGGCGGCACGGGGCCCCACACCACAGGGCCGCGCGGCCAAGGGGGGCCGCGCCGGCCTATGGTGTGGCCCCTCCGTGGCCCCTCTTCGTCTCTCCTTCGGACTTCTGGAAGCTTCGTGGAAAAATAGGCCCCTGGGCTTTGATTTCGTCCAATTCCGAGAATATTTCCTTACTAGGATTTCTGAAACCAAAAACAGCAGAAAACAGCAACTGGCACTTCGGCATCTTGTTAATAGGTTAGTTCCAGAAAATGCACGAATATGACATAAAGTGTGCATAAAACATGTAGATAGCATCAATAATGTGGCATGGAACATAAGAAATTATCGATACGTCGGAGACGTATCAGCATCCCCAAGCTTAGTTCTGCTCGTCCCGAGCAGGTAAAACGATAACACAGATAATTTCTGGAGTGACATGCCATCATAATCTTGATCATACTATTTGTAAAGCATATGTAGTGAATGCAGCGATCGAAACAATGTATATGACATGAGTAAACAAGTGAATCATATAGCAAAGACTTTTCATGAATAGCACTTCAAGACAAGCATCAATAAGTCTTGCATAAGAGTTAACTCATAAAGCAATAATTCAAAGTAGAGATATTGAAGCAACACAAAAGAAGATTAAGTTTCAGCGGTTGCTTTCAACTTGTAACATGTATATCTCATGGACATTGTCAACATAGAGTAATATAATAAGTGCAATAAGCAAGTATGTAGGAATCAATGCACAGTTCACACAAGTGTTTGCTTCTTGAGGTGGAGAGAGATAAGTGAACTGACTCGACATTGAAAGTAAAAGAATGGTCCTCCATAGAGGAAAAGCATCGATTGCTATATTTGTGCTAGAGCTTTGATTTTGAAAACATGAAACAATTTTGTCAACGGTAGTAATAAAGCATATGCATCATGTAAATTATATCTTATAAGTTGCAAGCCTCATGCATAGCGTACTAATAGTGCCCGCACCTTGTCCTAATTAGCTTGGACTACCGGATCATCACAATGCATTCTTTTTACTAAGTGTCACAAAGGGGTACCTCTATGCCGCCTGTACAAAGGTCTAAGGAGAAAGCTCGCATTGGATTTCTCGCTATTGATTATTCTTCAACTTAGACATCCATACCGGGACAACATAGACAACAGATAATGGACTCCTCTTTTATGCATAAGCATATAACAACAATTAATAATTTTCTCATTTGAGATTTGAGGATTGTTGTCCAAAACTGAAACTTCCACCATGGAACATGGCTTCGGTTAGCGGCCCAATGTTCTTCTCTAACATATGCATGCTTAACCCTATGGTGGTAGATCTCTCTTACTTCAGACAAGACGAACATGCATAGCAACTCACATGAAATTCAACCAATGAATAGTTGATGGCGTCCCCAGTAAACATGGTTATCGCACAACAAGCAACTTAATAAGAGATAAAGTGCATAATGACATATTCAATACCACAATAGTTTTTAAGCTATTTGTCCCATGAGCTATATATTGCATAGGTGAATGATGGAATTTTAAAGGTAGCACTCAAGCAATTTACTTTGGAATGGCGGAAAATACCATGTAGTATAGGTAGGTATGGTGGACACAAATGGCATAGTGGTTGGCTCAAGTATTTTGGATGCATGAGAAGTATTCCCTCTCGATACAAGGTTTAGGCTAGCAAGGCTTATTTGAAACAAACACAAGGATGAACCGGTGCAGCAAAACTCACATAAAAGACATATTGAAAACATTATAAGACTCGACACCGTCTTCCTTGTTGTTCAAACTCAATACTAGGAATTATCTAGACCTTAGAGAAACCAAATATGCAAACCAAATTTAAGCATGCTCTATGTATTTCTTCATTAATGGGTGCAAAGCATATGATGCAAGAGCTTAATCATGAGCACAACAATTGCCAAGTATCACATTACCCAAGACATTTATAGCAATTACTACATGTATCATTTTCCAATTCCAACCATATAACAATTTAACGAAGGAGAAACTTCGCCATGAATACTATGAGTAGAAACCAAGGACATACTTGTCCATATGCTACAGCGGAGCGTGTCTCTCTCCCATAAAGTGAATGCTAGGATCCATTTTATTCAAACAAAACAAAAAACAAAAACAAACCGACGCTCCAAGAAAAAGCACATAAGATGTGATGGAATAAAAATATAGTTTCAGGGGAGGAACCTGATAATGTTGTCGATGAAGAAGGGGATGCCTTGGGCATCCCCAAGCTTAGACGCTTGAGTCTTCTTGATATATGCAGGGGTGAACCACCGGGTGCATCCCCAAGCTTAGAGCTTTCACTCTCCTTGATCATATTGCATCATACTCCTCTCTTGAACCTTGAAAACTTCCTCCACACCAAACTCGAAACAACTCATTAGAGGGTTAGTGCACATTATAAATTGACATATTCAGAGGTGACACAATCATTCTTAACACTTCTGGACATTGCATAATGCTACTGGACATTAGTGGATCAAAGAAATTCATCCAACATAGCAAAAGAGGCAATGCGAAATAAAAGGCAGAATCTGTCAAAATAGAACAGTTCGTATTGACGAATTTTAAAATGGCACCAGACTTGCTCAGATGAAAATGCTCAAATTGAATGAAAGTTGCGTACATATCTGAGGATCATGCACGTAAATTGGCATAATTTTCTGAGCTACCTACAGGGAGGTGGACCCAGATTCGTGACAGCAAAGAAATCTGGAACTGTGCAGTAATCCAAATCTAGTACTTACTTTTCTATCAACGGCTTAACTTGGCACAACAAAACACAAAACTAAGATAAGGAGAGGTTGCTACAGTAGTAAACAACTTCCAAGACACAAAATAAAAACAAAGTACTGTAGGTAAAAACATGGGTTGTCTCCCATAAGCGCTTTTCTTTAACGCCTTTCAGCTAGGCGCAGAAAGTGTGTATCAAGTATTATCAAGAGATGAAGTGTCAACATCATAATTTGTTCTCATAATAGAATCAAAAGGTACCTTCATTCTCTTTCTAGGGAAGTGTTCCATACCTTTCTTGAGAGGAAATTGATATTTTATATTACCTTCCTTCATATCAATGATAGCACCAACAGTTCGAAGAAAAGGTCTTCCCAATATAATAGGACAAGATGCATTGTATTCGATATCCAAGACAACAAAATCAACGGGAACAAGGTTATTGTTAATGGTAATGCGAACATTATCAACTTTACCCAAAGGTTTCTTTGTAGAATGATCAGCAAGATTAACATCCAAATAACAATTTTTCAGCGGTGGCAAGTCAAGCATATTATAAATTTTCTTAGGCATAACAGAAATACTTGCACCAAGATCACATAAAGCATTACAATCAAAATCTTTAACCTTCATCTTAATGATGGGCTCCCAACCATCCTCTAGCTTTTTAGGAATAGAGGCTTCACGCTCTAGTTTCTCTTCTCTAGCTTTTATGAGAGCATTTGTAATATGATGCGTGAAAGCCAAATTTATAGCACTAGCATTAGGACTTTTAGCAAGTTTTTGCAAGAACTTTATAACTTCAGAGATGTGGCAATCATCAAAATTCAAACCATTATAATCTAAAGCAATGGGATCATCATCCCCAATGTTGGAAAAAATTTCAGCAGCTTTATCACAGGCAGTTTCAGCAATTTTAGCAGTTTCAGGCAGTTTTTCGCGCTTTGCATTTGAAGTGGAAACATTGCTAACACCAATTCTTTTATTAGTATGAGTAGGAGGTGCAGCAACATGTGTAGCATTAGCATTACTAGTGGTGGTAATAGTCCAAACTTTAGCTATATTCTTTTCTTTAGCTAGTTTTTCATTTTCTTCTCTATCCCACCTAGCACGCAGTTCAGCCATTAATCTTATATTCTCATTAATTCTAACTTGAATGGCATTTGCTGTAGTAGTAATTTTATTATGATGATTCTCATTAGGCAAAACTTTTGATTTCAAAAGATCAACATCAGCAGCAAGACTATCGACTTTAGAAGCAAGTATATCAATTTTCCCAAGCTTTTCTTCAACAGATTTGTTAAAAGCAGTTTGTGTACTAATAAATTCTTTAAGCATGGCTTCAAGTCCAGGGGGTGAACTCCTATTATTGTTGTAAGAATTCCCATAAGAATTACCATAGCCGTTGCCATTATTATAAGGATATGGCCTATAGTTGTTACTAGAATTGTTCCGGTAAGCATTGTTGTTGAAATTATTATTTTTAATGAAATTCACATCAACATGTTCTTCTTGTGCAACCAATGAAGCTAATGGAAAATTATTAGGATCAATATTAGTCCTATCATTCGCAAGCATAGACATAATAGCATCAATCTTATCACTCAAGGAAGAGGTTTCTTCGACAGAATTTACCTTCTTACCTTGTGGAGCTCTTTCCGTGTGCCATTCAGAGTAGTTGATCATCATATTATCAAGAAGCTTTGTTGCTTCACCAAGAGTGATGGACATAAAGGTACCTCCAGCAGCTGAATCCAATAAATTCCGTGAAGAAAAATTTAGTCCTGCATAGAAGGTTTGGATGATCATCCAAGTAGTCAGTCCATGGGTTGGGCAATTTTTAACCAGAGATTTCATTCTTTCCCAAGCTTGAGCAACATGTTCAGTATCTAATTGTTTAAAATTCATTATGCTACTCCTCAAAGATATAATTTTAGCAGGGGGATAATATCTACCAATAAAAGCATCCTTGCATTTAGTCCATGAATCAATACTATTCTTAGGCAGAGATAGCAACCAATCTTTAGCTCTTCCTCTTAATGAGAAAGGGAACAATTTTAATTTTATAATGTCACCATCTACATCCTTATACTTTTGCATTTCACATAATTCAACAAAATTATTAAGATGGGCAGCAGCATCATCAGAACTAACACTGAAAATTGCTCTCGCATAACAAGATTCAAGAAAGCAGGTTTAATTTCAAAGAATTCTGCTGTAGTAGCAGGTGGAGCAATAGGTGTGCATAAGAAATCATTATTATTTGTGGTTGTGAAGTCACACAACTTAGTATTTTCAGCGTTGGCCATTTTAGCAACAGTAAATAAAGCAAACTAGATAAAGTAAATGCAAGTAAACTAATTTTTTTGTGTTTTTGATATAGCAAACAAGATAGCAAATAAAGTAAAACTAGCAACTAATTTTTTTGTATTTTGATTTAGTGCAGCAAACAAAGTAGTAAATAAAACTAAGCAAGACAAAAACAAAGTAAAGAGATTGAGAAGTGGAGACTCCCCTTGCAGCGTGTCTTGATCACCCGACAACGGCGCCCAGAAAAAGAGCTTGATGGCGTGTATTTCACACGTTCGTTGGGCAACCCCAAGAGGAAGGTATGATGCGCACAGCAGCAAGTTTTCCCTCAGAAAGAAACCAAGGTTTATCGAACCAGGAGGAGCCAAGAAGCACGTTGAAGGTTGATGGCGGCGGGATGTAGTGCGGCGCAACACCAGGGATTCCGGCGCCAACGTGGAACCTGCACAACACAACCAAAGTACTTTGCCCCAACGAAACAGTGAGGTTGTCAATCTCACCGGCTTGCTGTAACAAAGAGTTAACCGTATTGTGTGGAAGATGATTGTTTGCGTAAAACAAAGAGAACAAAGATTGCAAGAGATTGTATTTCAAGAAAGAGAATTGGACCGGGGTCCACAGTTCACTAGAGGTGTCTCTCCCATAAGACGAACAGCATGTTGGGTGAACAAATTACAGTTGGGCAATTGACAAATAAAGAGAGCATGACCATGCACATACATATCATGATGAGTATAGTGAGATTTAATTGGGCATTACGACAAAGTACATAGACCGTCATCCAACTGCATCTATGCCTAAAAAGTCCACCTTCAGGTTATCATCCGAACCCCCTCCAGTATTAAGTTGCTAACAACAGACAATTGCATTAAGTATGGCGCGTAATGTAACTAGTGACTACATCCTTGAACATAGCACTAATGTTTTATCCCTAGTGGCAACAGCACAACACAACCTTAGAACTTTCGTCACATCGTCCTGTGTCAATGCAGGCATGAACCCACTATCGAACATAAGTACTCCCTCTTGGAGTTACAAGCATCTACTTGGCCAGAGCATCTACTAGTAACGGAGAGCATGCAAGATCATAAACAACACATAGCATAACTTTGATAATCAACATAACAAGTATTCTCTATTCATCGGATCCCAACAAACGCAACATATAGAATTACAGATAGACGATCTTGATCATGTTAGGCAGTTCACAAGATCCGACAATGATAGCACAATGGGGAGAAGACAACCATCTAGCTACTGCTATGGACCCATAGTCCAGGGGTAGACTACTCACACATCACACCGGAGGCGACCATGGCGGCGTAGAGTCCTCCGGGAGATGATTCCCCTCTCCGGCAGGGTGCCGGAGGTGATCTCCTGGATCCCCCGAGATGGGATCGGCGGCGGCGGCATCTCTGGAAGGTTTTCCGTATCGTGGCTCTCGGTACTGGGGGTTTCGTCACGGAGACTTTTTATAGGCGGAAGGGCAGGTCAAGAGGCGGCACGGGGGCCCCACACTACAGGCCGGCGCGGCCAAGGGGGGGGCCGCGCCGCCCTATGGTGTGGCCCCTCCGTGGCCCCTCTTCGTCTCTCCTTCGGACTTCTGGAAGCTTCGTGGAAAAATAGGCCCCTGGGCTTTGATTTCGTCCAATTCCGAGAATATTTCCTTACTAGGATTTCTGAAACCAAAAACAGCAGAAAAACAAGAATCGGCACTTCGGCATCTTGTTAATAGGTTAGTTCCAGAAAATGCACGAATATGACATAAAGTGTGCATAAAACATGTAGATAGCATCAATAATGTGGCATGGAACATAAGAAATTATCGATACGTCGGAGACGTATCAAGCGACTCTGCAAAAATTGCGATTATTACGGGGTCGTCGGGTGAGCAGACTGACCTAATCACTTAGTTTCCTTCGAAAAAATATTTCGGCTGGACTTACGGTTCAACGATTCATAATGATGTTAAAAAAGAACATAAATACATACAATGTTACTCCTTGCAACGCAAGGTTATCATAAAAGGGAGAAGTTCCTTACAAAATCGCAATATGTACAAGAATACTTAAAGAATTTCTATCATGGCAAGGTCCCTTGATCTTCTTGATTCTTCAAATCTCTTTCGGTACCTGCTTCCATCCTAGAAATAATAATATGAGCAGAATGCCTAGCTATGGGGTAATATTGATCTAATATCACATTAGCATTGGCTATGGATTCAAAATCCATGGTCGGGTGACATGCTAAAACAGAAGCAAGTGCAAGTTCGTCTCTAGCAAGAAGTTCTTTGCGTACCAAAGATCGAATTCTAATTGGAGTCTTGAATCTACTGAATAAAGCAGACAAAGTCTCGGGTGTTGGATCCAACGGAAACATGGTTTTCCTTACCATGGTTAGATGAGCATGATACTTGTCGAAGTAATAATGAACTTTCTCAGCTCGATACTCAAACTTCGCCACGATTACGGCCTTTGATATATTCGACCACAGTTTACACTTTGGGTGAGTAATGTCGGTCATTGCTGCAATCTTCTCATGGATTCGCCTATTCTCTTCTGATTAATCGGAAGCAATGACTTTTGAGGACAAAAGAGCAAGTTAACCGAAGATCATTTACAAAAGTATTAGTGAAACAAAAACGAGGAGGCTAACTGCTTACAGCTTAAGCTTTCGGTAGCCACACGAAGGCGATCGAAAGCTTGTTGTTCGACGGCTGCAGCAATTTCGCTCTTCTTCTTCACCAATGCTACCATAGTATGAAGACCAGCTATATCTTTATTCAATCGAGAAATTTGATCGTGCAAGTGATGCACAAGTTCCGATTCATCAACAACAGAGGAATTCATAGAATTATCAATTCGAGAAGAGGTCGAAGGAGTCTGCAAACAACATATTTATACTTTTTCAGAAATTCATTGAATACGGAAAACTCCCTTCGGGAGCCAGCAAGGCGTTTCATTCAAAAGGATGCGATGAAAGTAAAAGTTAAGTGCTGACAACAAAATCAGCCTAATTCCTTACAAAACGAAGGGCGAATGTATTTGGGGTTACAACTAAAAAATTAGTAGGCCAGGCTTGTTCAAATCTGTGCTGATGAACTTGGTGCAGCTCCAGATGCAGCTTTCTTCTTGTCCTCTTCAACCAATCTAAGGAGTCGATTGGCGGACAGCAACGAGGGTTGCTTGAAAGGCTCAAGGTCGACAAGACAGTTCTTGGCATCCACTGGTAATGCTTCGGATAGCTTCTCCAGCTCAGAACCAAGTCCATGCCCCATCAAAAGTTGAAAAGTAAGGACTGCTCCGTAAATACGAGAGCGTCGCTTCAATACCTCAATGGCGTCCGAGGAATCGATGAAGAAAGTGTCCGCCATTTCTCCAAGAGTCTTGTTTTGGTCCAGCTACGGGAACATCATCGAGAACAATCTCGACAAAGCTCCTTTGGTCTTCTTCAAGAGATCTTGGATCTTCTTGCTGGACTCAGTTGCAAATGTAAGAGCATCCGACATCGAGTCCACTCGAAGTTTGTTCGTACGATCGACATGCATGTCAGTGGTACCTGGAATATCATTGAGAAGCAATTCATTACAAACAGTAAAATATTCTAGAAAGGAAGCATATGAGCATGATGAAATCTTACTTAGCAAAATTCCAATGGACTCGCGGAGGGAACCTACCTTCTCGTCAGCTTCAACAAAAGCCTTGTGCCTTGCTTCTTGTTCATCCTTCATTTTCATTTTCAACTTCTTCACCTTGTCCTTCGGGTATGTATTTTCGTTTTGAGCTTCGGCTGCTAGCATGTTAGCTTCTAGCACTTGATCAGCCGAAGTCTTAACAGCCTTGCGAAGCTGGACGTTCTCTGACTCCAGTTGGGTCAATTGATCAGCAAAATCTGCCACAACATCAACTGTGGCATAAATTGGCTGCATCAAGCAATTAAAAGATTATGTCAGAACATACAGCAGATGTATCTTAACCTATACTTGGTCTTTTTCAAAGAGCCAATCATCGGCTCGGGGGCTGGTGGATACTACGCTGGATATTGTTTACTAAAAAGAGATGCTTACATGATCACGCGAAGCTGAAGGAGCGGAGGCACTTGCCGAAGGATTGGCTGTTGAAAGGGGAACTTTGGCCACGACTGTTCTTGGCGGAGGAGTAACCATCCGATCATTTCCAGCAGTCGAAGGCATTGACTCCTTTGCAGACTCTGCCTTGTCAGATAATACTTTAGCCCTCTTTGAAAGAGGGACGTCGTCATCATCCTCAGAGCTGGACAAAGCAAATATGAATTTTGGTCATTCTGAAACAAGCTAAGTACAAGTGAAAGAGAGGATAAAAGAAAAACTTACTGAATCGACTCCAAGTCATCCTCTTCAGCGAAGAGTCTTGATGGTCTTTTTGTGACTTGAGGAGCCGAAGTTTCTCGAGAAGGTGCAGGAGAAGCAACTACGTCAGCATCATCATCTTCTCGTCCGCTAGGACTCAACTCCACCATCGTCATCAAGTCTTCGTTAATATTCCCGCGACGCATGGACTTGACAATTGCATCGTCCTCGGGGGCTTCATCACCCAAAGCATCGGTATCCTCAAAAATATTTTGATCATCCTCGTTATCTCTGGAAGCGTCGTCATCTTCGGGAGCTATTCCACTTTCGGGTGTCGGTGGATAGGACTGATCAACGGTAGAAGCCTGTCGAAAGAAAGATAACAAGTCTTAGATTCAGAAGCAAAAAAATAGCGTCGGATAAAGAAACAAATAAAACAATTACCTTAGAAGGAAGGTGTTTAAGATTGAGAGGAGGGCGAGCCGAAGTCATAGCTATATTATCCTTCTGGCTGAGGCAAGTTAGATGCCTGATGTCTACGAGAGCTTCTATTCTTGTAGACAGTGTTGGGCCTCCAAGAGCAGAGGTTTGTAGAACAGCAGCAAGTTTCCCTTAAGTGGATCACCCAAGGTTTATCGATCTCAGGGAGGAAGAGGTCAAAGATATCCCTCTCAAGCAACCCTGCAACCACAAAGCAAGAAGTCTCTTGTGTCCCCAACACACCTAATAGGTGCACTAGTTCGGCGAAGAGATAGTGAAATACAGGTGGTATGAATAAATATGAGCAGTAGCAACGGCACCAGAAAAGTGCTTTGCTATCCAGGACTGGCGTGTGGTTGATGGTGGTAATATTGCGGATAGTACAGATGCAGTAGAACAGTAAACAAGCAGCGATAGCAGTATTTAGGAACAAGGCCTAGGGATCATACTTTCACTAGTGGACACTCTCAACATTGATCACATAAATAAATAGATAGATGCTAGACTCTACACCCTCTTGTTGGATGATGAACACCACTAATTGTGTAGGATTACACGAACCCTCAATGCCGGAGTTAACAAGCTCCACAATATTCAATGTTCATATTTAAATAACCTTAGAGTGCAAGATAGATCAACATAACCAAATAGATCACATCAATACCATCATAGTAATAGTTAACTTCATAATCTACAAGAGATCACAATCATAAACTACGCCAAGTACTACATGATGCACACACTGTCCACATTACATCATGCAGGAGGAATAGAGTACTTTAATAACATCACTAGAGTAGCAC
This sequence comes from Lolium perenne, assembly GCF_019359855.2. Classification (NCBI taxonomy): domain Eukaryota; kingdom Viridiplantae; phylum Streptophyta; class Magnoliopsida; order Poales; family Poaceae; genus Lolium; species Lolium perenne. Next base: position 163,355,798 of record NC_067245.2, on the reverse strand, counting down.
ATAGAATAGTAGTGATACAAAACACATTGCAATCATAAAGAGATATAAATAAGCACTTCACTATGCCATTCATAACAGTGAATAAGTATTCTGTGAAATATAGCCTAAGAGACCCACACGGTGCACACACTGTCACCTTTACACACGTGGGACAAGGAGTCTTCGGAGATCACATAAGTAAAATCCACTTGACTAGCATAATGACATCTAGATTACAAGCATCGTCATATGAATCTCAATCATGTAAGGCAGCTCATGAGATTATTGTATTGAAGTACATAGGGAGAGAGATGAGCCACATAGCTACCGGTACAACCCCGAGCCTCGATGGAGAACTACTCCCTCCTCATGGGAGACATCAGCGGTGATGAAGATGGCGGTGGTGTCGATGGAGAAGCCTTCCGGGGGCACTTCCCCGCCCCGGCGGAGTGCCGGAACAGAGACTCCTGTCCCCCAGATCTTGGCTTCGCGATGGCGGCGGCTCTGGAAGGTTTCTCGTACCGTGGCTTTTCCGTATCGATGTTTTAGGTCAGGGACCTTTAAATAGGCGAAGAGGCGGAGTCGGAGGGGCGACGAGGTGATGACACAATAGGGGGCGCGGCCCAGGCCCTGGCCGCGCCACCCTGTCATCTGGGGCCCCTGTGGCCCCCCTGTGGTGACCCTCCATACCACTGCATGTTGTAGTATGCCAGTCGTTGATATAACATTCACGAAGTACCATTCCGCAAATATTACATCCCTCAGAGTAGTACAACAGAACATAGCAGGTCCATAACTCATTCATTTATTATTACAAATATCATACACATATCGTCTCGGAGTTCCTCTTGGTTTCTAAGAGGAATACTCCTGGGTTCGAGGCGAACCCAACTTAGCTTACAATATAGATGTCTCATTAAGTTGTACATTTATTCTCTCGAGCAGCTAAATACTAAGAGTTCGGGCTGCTCGGCTACTACTACTACTTGATGTTCTAGGCTTGATCTCCTCCGGAAGCCTCCCCGGTTCCGTAGACTATGAGATAGTCTACGCCTTCAACACCTCCAGAGAGGTCTGGTTCTTCATAGCCGATGATCTCGGCTCCTTCAGTGTGGTCGTAGTCCTCCTCCAGACGATTCAGACAATCTAAGCAAGGGATTTAAGAGTGGGATGAGTACGAGCGTACTCAACAAGTTCATTTTAGATAAGAGGTGTTTAATGCACTAGCTACGATATTAGACCAGAAAGTCTAATACCAATGCAAGTTTTGATAAACTTTTCTTCAGGAGATTGCTTTTATTCCAAAGAGCTATGTCCGTCAGCCTTCACCGGTTTACTAGAACTTCATGGAGCTCCTTTCCGGCCGCGTTCGCAGTTCCATATCCCGGAACAGGGAGTGACAGGTCATAGTTCTTTACACTCTGCAGAGGTTTGTTGCTTTACCCATAAGAGATCTTAACCTTGGTGCCAACCGGGCAGCTTTCCCGTCCACACTTCCTTCGGTGTGAGGCCCGGTATAAGGTCTAGCCAATCATGTTCCTCCGCTACCTCGAACACCCACCCTTTGTTGCATGCCCCGACCCTGGGTCCATGCCGGTCCCATTATTCCTGTAGATTTCAAGGTGGACCCCGACCACGACGACAGTGCTGGGCTCTACCATACACTCCTACGCCGGTAGCTGCAACCCATCATAGATCGCAATACCGTGGGGACTTAGGACTCCCCAGCCTCACTGCTTGCTCCTTCGGGCGACAAGTGTACTACGGACTATGCCGTGGGGACTTAGGACTCCCCAGCCTCACCGCTTGCCCCCTTGGATTACAAGTGTACTACGGTAGAGCGCATCCGTTGATGAACGAGAGGTGGAAACACTTTTGACTACTCCGTCCCACTCCGGATCTTATGGTTAACACGGGTATTATGGCACAAGAATCACTGGCGACATTTGTTGTTTAATCCTAGATGGATATAAACCCTTGCAATGGAACCTCCACCATATCAACACAATCCATGGTTCCATTGCCCACCACATAGTCATATTCATAGTTATGAAAGTAGTGATTTTGGTTTTTTATGCAATAGTGATAACCATAGTACTTTGCAAGTAATTTGATAGAAATACTCAAATGGCATGTGCAAGTGATGAACCTGCCTGAACACTGCAAAGTTTTGCAGTTGGATGGTGTGGACTGACCCTTGTCCTCTGTCTCTGAAAAATAGCATCATTGTCCAATAAGGGCAATGGTTAAAGAAGCAATTATGCATGCTTTCCATGTTTTTAGGGTTTGTTCCCCCCTTTCCGATGTCTTATTATTTTATGTGAGAGGTAATTACTAAGAATGATTTGGAGATACTTATTTTAGGGTAAATACAACCTTGAAATATTGTCAAGGTGTTTTTATAGTCCAATTACATTAATGGACTTATTTTCTTTATTGAAAATAATATGTGTGATTTAAATTATTATTTAAATCATCCAATTAAGACTTATTCTTAATTATCTTCAAAAATTCTCTTTGATATTTTTTTTTGGATAGAGAATTTTATGCTGATTGATTTTCATATTTTTAATTATTTTTTTAGAGCTCTTATCAATTTTCTATTGAATTTTAAAGTTTCTGGTTTTTAATTGAATTGTGAAAAGTCACAATTGCCGCTGGGCCCACCTGTCAGTGGAGCCCAGTGGGTTGGGTTAGACCAGCTCGGGTCCAACCGACCCGAGCGGTCGCTCACTCACTCACCACCACGCGCCGCCTCGACCTAACCCTAATCCCCTTTCTCTCTGGCGACCTGCGTCGCCCTCACCGTCGCCGGCCGATTCCGGCGGTCTCTGGCCGCCATGGCCCTCGCCATGGGGCGCAATCGAATCGCCTTTTGACGGCGATCTTTTCCATCCGCGTCGATCTGGAGCAGACGCCGCTCCCGCTCGTCCTCGACCTTCTTCGCCATGGCTAGGGTTACGGGATCCGCGTGATCCTGCGGCTCCCAGAGCTCCTGGCGTGATGGCGCCGCCGTGGCTGTGCTGCCATGGTGGGGTGGTGCTATGGCGCCGCCATGGCCTAGCTTGGCCTGGCGCCGCCACGCCCTGGCGTGTGCCGCCGTGGCCGCCATGGTTGTCTGCATGCTCGACCCCGGGTACGTTCGCCATCTCTCCCTCTCTCTCGTGTGCTTGTTCTTCTTCCTCCTCCCTTAGCTCTGATCACAGCTTCTCCTCCTCGTGGAGAGGCTAGCCGTGCTCATGCTGCTCTGTGGCCGTGCTTACTGCTGCTGCGCTGCTGCTGTGCTGCGTGTGCTACTGTGCTAGATTGCTAAGCTATATGTCTGTTAAAGCTTGCATTTCTTGCCAGAATTCTTCCCTGTGCCTATGTTCTTGTTTCTATGCTTGCCTGACACTCATGTGTATTCATATATGCTTCAATGGCTTAATTGCAGTATGCAATTCTTGCAAATTTGCAAGTGCCAGAGCTTCTGTGGCTAGTTCTTGTGCTCAAATTCATGAGCATGCTCATCTGAGCATTGTTGTTGGCTTAATGGTATGATTCAGTGATGAGCACTAAGTGCTTTACTTGTTTATCATGATCCAGTGGTACATCATGTATTTGATGTGCTTCTGGATACAATTATAAATCATCCATTTGATTATCTGTGAAGCAACTATTGATTATGTGTGGCTATTTAATTATCTGGTTCATGCTCTGCTGCTCAGTGATGCTCTAACATGTATTGGCATGCTATAGCAAGCCCTGATGATCATATGATCATTTCTTGTTTGTGAATTAGTGGGTGCCCCTCTCTGTGACTCACAGGTACTCATTCAGTGCTATTTGTGCTTCCTACAGACTTAGTCTGGGTGTGCTGGTGCTTGTCCAAGCATCAGTGACTGTGTGCAATGGTCCTTTGGATCATCTGCAAGACCCTGTGCATCAGTAGCTTATCTGTTTCATTTATCTGCTTAATTTGCCTTGTTATTTGGATAAATGATATGAACTGTGACACAGTGATGATCATATCAATTGATTTGCTTGGGCTAGAGGGATGCCAACAATTGTTGGGGACCCTAGCCCACTCTGAACCCACTTGGGTGATGATGCATGTGTAAGGCTTAACTGTTTGGATTGGGTGTGTGGTTGAGGTAACCCTGACAGTAAATCCTTGCTGTTGGGGTGGCTCCCACCAGTGTTGGCTTTCTTTGATGAATAGGTGCTCACTGGCTAATCACTTGGTGAATTACCAGTGGCTTTGGTGTTGATAAACAAGATAGGCACATGTTGCCTATCAGTCTGATGGTTTAGCTAGACTATTAGGTGCTTGGTGGATCTGGGTGGCTACATAGGATTAAATCCATGCTGGATTTCTCTGGTTGTGACACTGTGTTGTCACAACCAATGTTCCCTAGTTTGATTTCCTTCTAGCCATAGTTGTATTTGCTGGCACCAATTGATTTAGCAACCAAGTGATGATACATCCATTGTTTCATACCCTTTTTGCTTCTGTGATGCATGGGTATACTTAATTATGAGCAAAACCATGGTTTGCTCATGCTTTTCTGGTATACCTCACTCCAGCTCCAAGATTTGTGGTTGATGTAGAGGTTTGCTTCTGTGTTGATCTTATGGTTGATTTGCTTGCCCTGCTCCTCCTGGTGAGCTTCTGAAGCTTGACTGATTCTGTGGTGAGTTTGGACAGGTTGAACAGCTCTGGCTGTTCTTCCTGTTCTTGCTGTTCTTGGTGTTCTTGGTGGCTTACCAGTGCAATCCTGTCGATGGAGATGCTAGGGTTTACTGTGGCAAGGTTTTATATGCTCCTGGCTTTGCTCTGTTGGTCGACAGCTTGGCCTGCAGTTTAAGGTGACTCACTGGCCTGTGTGTGCTGTTGAGCATGCACACTGCCTGGTGAGCAGGTTGGCTGTGTGTGTGTGTCAAGTGCCTTGTACTTGGCTTGGTTCTGGTGGTGAGATGATCAGCTCGGCAGAGCTGATCCATATCTGCTCAATTCCAGTTTTCTTTTAACCTGCCAAGTGGCTTTGCCACTTGGCTTAATCCTTGTTTGGTTTTTTGTGTGTGTTTGCAGGGACCAAGTGCTGATCAAGATGAAGATCAAGATCTTCTTGAGCAAGAATTACATTATGATCAACAATGTAGTTTAGGACATTTAAATAACTTGTAATTTCCCTTTTTCAATTTCTATTTCATCAATTCTTGTAATGTGTTGTAAATTCATTTATCTATTCTGGATATTGTAATGACAATGTATTATGTGTGTGATTATCAATAAAGCTCAAGTTTTCCTTAATGAGCTTAATGTATTTGTTGTATTACTTATATTCTGGCTTAATGATAATTGTTTGTTAAATTATCTCAAATTTGAATTATGTGATAACCATTTGATGTTTGAATTTGAAATTCAAATTCAAATTTGGTTTGAATTCATTCAAACAACTTAACTTGTAATTCAATCATGCAACTTATGATTTCAATGCAATTTCACTTCTCTCTTCTCAAAACCCTAATTTAGACAAGTAGGAACAAGTTCATCGCACTCTCGAAACCCTAACCCTGTAGGATGTCGAGAGAGAAACCTATCCCCCTTCGATGCAGTTTTGTTTAAAAAGCGCGAAATTTCCCCAGAATTTACCATGCAATGCACATCCCTTTCTAAAATCTACCCCTCGATCGCCTCTAAACCTGGTACATTACACCCCCTCTGGCGGCTCTCGGGTGTTCTGGATGCTTCCGGGGATTCTAAGATGCTGGGCGTTGATTTCGTCCAATTCCGAGAATATTTCCTTACTAGGATTTTTGAAACCAAAAACAGCAGAAAACAGGAACTGGCCCTTCGGCATCTTGTCAATAGGTTAGTTCCGGAAAATGCATAAATATGACATAAAGTATGCATAAAACATGTAGATATCATCAATAATGTGGCATGGAACATAAGAAATTATCGATACGTCGGAGACGTATCAGCATCCCCAAGCTTAGTTTCTGCTCGTCCCGAGCAGGTAAACGATAACAAAGATAATTTCTGGAGTGACATGCCATCATAACCTTGATCATACTATTGTAAGCACATGTAATGAATGCAGCGATCAAAGCAATGGTAAATGACATGAGTAAACAAATGAATCATACAACAAAGACTTTTCATGAATAGTACTTTCAAGACAAGCATCAATAAGTCTTGCATAAGAGTTAACTCATAAAGCAATAATTCAAAGTAAAGGTATTGAAGCAACACAAAGGAAGATTAAGTTTCAGCGGTTGCTTTCAACTTGTAACATGTATATCTCATGGATAACTGTCAATGCAAAGTAATATAACAAGTGCAATATGCAAGTATGTAGGAATCAATGCACAGTTCACACAAGTGTTTGCTTCTTGAGATGGATAGAAATAGGTGAACTGACTAACATAAAAGTAAAAGAATGGCCCTTCGCAGAGGGAAGCATTGATTGCTATATTTGTGCTAGAGCTTTGATTTTGAAAACATAAAGAGAGTATAAAAGTAAAGTTTTGAGAGGTGTTTGTTGTTGTCAATGAATGGTAGCGGGTACTCTAACCCCCTTGCCAGAAAAACCTTCAAAGAGCGGCTCCCATTTTATTTTATTTTTGTGTGGCACTCCTTCCAACCTTTCTTTCACAAACCATGGCTGACCGAATCCTCGGGTGCCTGCCAACAATCTCATACCATGAAGGAGTGCCTTTTTATTTTAGTTTTATTATGATGACACTCCTCCCCACCTTTGCTTTCTCAAGCCATGGCTAACCGAATCCTTCGGGTGCCGTCCAACAATCACATACCATGGAGGAGTGTCTATTTAGGTTAATTAATTTGGGACTGGGAATCCCATTGCCAGCTCTTTTTGCAAAATTATTAGATAAGCGGATGAAGCCACTAGTCCATTGGTGAAAGTTGCCCAACAAGATTGAAAGATAAACACCACATACTTCCTCATGAGCTATAAAACATTGACACAAATCAGAGGTGATAAATTTTGAATTGTTTAAAGGTAGCACTCAAGTAATTTACTTTGGAATGGTGGAGAAAATACCATGTAGTAGGTAGGTATGGTGGACACAAATGGCATAGTGGTTGGCTCAAGGATTTGGATGCATGAGAAGTATTCCCTATCGATACAAGGCTTAGGCTAGCAAGGTTATTTGAAACAAACACAAGTATGAAGTGGTACAACAAAACTTACATAAAAGACATACTGTAAACATTATAGGACTCTACACCGTCTTCCTTGTTGTTCAAACTCAATACTAGAAATTATCTAGACCTTAGAGAGACCAATTATGCAAACCAAATTTTAGCAAGCTCTATGTATTCTTCACTAGTAGGTGCAAAGTATATGATGCAAGAGCTTAAACATGAGCACAACAATTGCCAAGTATCACATTATCCAGAACATTTTACCAATTACTACATGTAACATTTCCCGATTCCAACCATATAACAAATTAACGAAGCAGTTTCAACCTTTGCCATAAAAATTAAGGGCTAAGAACACATGTGTTCATATGAACCAGCGGAGCGTGTCTCTCTCCCACACAAGCATGAATTTATTCAAACAAAACAAAAATAAAAACAAACAGACTCTCCAAGTAAAGTACATAAGATGTGACCGAATAAAAATATAGTTTCAAGAGAAGGAACCTGATAATTTGTCGATGAAGAAGGGGATGCCTTGGGCATCCCCAAGCTTAGGTGCTTGAGTCTTCTTGAAATATGCAGGGATGAACCACCGGGGCATCCCCAAGCTTAGAGCTTTCACTCTTCTTGATCATATTGTATCATCCTCCTCTCTTGACCCTTGAAAACTTCCTCCACACCAAACTCGAAACAAACTCATTAGAGGGTTAGTGCATAATCAAAAACTCACATGTTCAGAGGTGACACAATCATTCTTAACACTTCTGGACATTGCCCAAAGCTACTGGAAGTTAATGGAACAAAGAAATCCATCCCACATAGCAAAGGAAGCAATGCGAAATAAAAGGCAGAATCTGTCAAAACAGAACAGTCCGTAAAGACGAATTTTATTGAGGCACCAGACTTGCTCAAATGAAAATGCTCAAATTGAATTAAAGTTGCGTACATATCTGAGGATCACTCACGTAAATTGGCATAATTTTCTGAATTACCTACAGAGAATTAGGCCCAGATTCGTGACAGCAAGAAATCTGTTTCTACGCAGTAATCCAAATCTAGTATGAACCTTACTATCAAAGACTTTACTTGGCACAACAATGCAACAAAACTAAGATAAGGAGAGGTTGCTACAGTAGTAACAACTTCCAAGACACAAATATAAAACAAAAGTACTGTAGCAAAATAAACACATGGGTTATCTCCCAAGAAGTTCTTTCTTTATAGCCATTAAGATGGGGTCAGCAGTTTTAATGATGCACTCTCAAGAAATAGTAGTTGAAGCAAAAGAGAGCATCAAGAAGCAAATTCAAAACACATTTAAGTCTAACATGCTTCCTATGCATAGGAATCTTGTAAATAAACAAGTTCATGAAGAGCAAAGTGACAAGCATAGGAAGATAAAACAAGTATAGCTTCAAAAATTTCAGCACATAGAGAGGTGTTTTAGTAACATGAAAATTTCTACAACCATATTTTCCTCTCTCATGATAACTTTCAGTAGTATCATGAGCAAACTCAACAATATAACTATCACATAAAGCATTCTTATCATGAGTCTCATGCATAAAATTATTACTCTCCACATAAGCATAATCAATTTTATTAATTGTAGTGGGAGCAAATTCAACAAAGTAGCTATCATTATTATTATCATCATCAAATATAGGAGGCATATTGTAATCATAATTAAATTTTGTCCTCCATAACAGGCGGCACCAAAAGAGTACTATCATTATAATCATCATAAATAGGAGGCAAAGTATCATCAAAGAAAATTTTCTCCTCAATTCTTGGGGGACTAAAAAGATCATGCTCATCAAAACCAGCTTCCCCAAGCTTAGAATTTTCCATATCATTAGCAACAATGGTGTTCAAAGTGTTCATACTAATATGTTCCATGGGTTTTTTAATTTTCGGATCAAACCATCCATGTCTTAAATCAGGAAATAGAATAAGAAGCTCATTGTTGTCCATTATGCCTTACTAGTGTAAACAAGAAACAAAAAGATGCAATTGCAGGATCTAAAGGAAATAGCTTCGAGCACAAACACAATGGCGCCAGAAAAGTACTGTTACCTGGAACCGGAGTATGAGTGCCTTTTACCTTTCCTCCCCGGCAACGGCGCCAGAAAAAGTGCTTGATGTCTACGGGAGCTTCTATTCTTGTAGACAGTGTTGGGCCTCCAAGAGCAGAGGTTTGTAGAACAGCAGCAAGTTTCCCTTAAGTGGATCACCCAAGGTTTATCGATCTCAGGGAGGAAGAGGTCAAAGATATCCCTCTCAAGCAACCCTGCAACCACAAAGCAAGAAGTCTCTTGTGTCCCCAACACACCTAATAGGTGCACTAGTTCGGCGAAGAGATAGTGAAATACAGGTGGTATGAATAAATATGAGCAGTAGCAACGGCACCAGAAAAGTGCTTTGCTATCCAGGACTGGCGTGTGGTTGATGGTGGTAATATTGCGGACAGTACAGATGCAGTAGAACAGTAAACAAGCAGCGATAGCAGTATTTAGGAACAAGGCCTAGGGATCATACTTTCACTAGTGGACACTCTCAACATTGATCACATAAATAAATAGATAGATGCTAGACTCTACACCCTCTTGTTGGATGATGAACACCACTAATTGTGTAGGATTACACGAACCCTCAATGCCGGAGTTAACAAGCTCCACAATATTCAATGTTCATATTTAAATAACCTTAGAGTGCAAGATAGATCAACATAACCAAATAGATCACATCAATACCATCATAGTAATAGTTAACTTCATAATCTACAAGAGATCACAATCATAAACTACGCCAAGTACTACATGATGCACACACTGTCCACATTACATCATGCAGGAGGAATAGAGTACTTTAATAACATCACTAGAGTAGCACATAGAATAGTAGTGATACAAAACACATTGCAATCATAAAGAGATATAAATAAGCACTTCACTATGCCATTCATAACAGTGAATAAGTATTCTGTGAAATATAGCCTAAGAGACCCACACGGTGCACACACTGTCACCTTTACACACGTGGGACAAGGAGTCTCCGGAGATCACATAAGTAAAATCCACTTGACTAGCATAATGACATCTAGATTACAAGCATCATCATATGAATCTCAATCATGTAAGGCAGCTCATGAGATTATTGTATTGAAGTACATAGGGAGAGAGATGAGCCACATAGCTACCGGTACAGCCCCGAGCCTCGATGGAGAACTACTCCCTCCTCATGGGAGACAGCAGCGGTGATGAAGATGGCGGTGGTGTCGATGGAGAAGCCTTCCGGGGGCACTTCCCCGTCCCGGCGGAGTGCCGGAACAGAGACTCCTGTCCCCCAGATCTTGGCTTCGCGATGGCGGCGGCTCTGGAAGGTTTCTCGTACCGTAGCTTTTCCGTATCGATGTTTTAGGTCAGGGACCTTTAAATAGGCGAAGAGGCGGAGTCGGAGGGGCGACGAGGTGATGACACAATAGGGGGGCGCGGCCCAGGCCCTGGCCGCGCCACCCTGTCATCTGGGGCCCCTGTGGCCCCCCTCTGGCGGCTCTCGGGTGTTCTGGATGCTTCCGGGGATTCTAAGATGCTGGGCGTTGATTTCGTCCAATTCCGAGAATATTTCCTTACTAGGATTTCTGAAACCAAAAACAGCAGAAAACAGGAACTGGCCCTTCGGCATCTCGTCAATAGGTTAGTTCCAGAAAATGCATAAATATGACATAAAGTATGCATAAAACATGTAGATATCATCAATAATGTGGCATGGAACATAAGAAATTATCGATATGTCGGAGACGTATCAACGCCGCACCTCGTCCTGAATATCTTCCTCAGAAAAATCAGTCGGGCTGACCCTTGATTTTTCATTTGCACTAGTATACAGCCAGAGTTGGTGAACCCTTGACATTACTGGCTGCACCCAACGCTTTAAGAATACTGTGACTACTTCAGTGCCACACATCGCCTGACCCTCTCTATTCTTTAAATCTAAGATCTTTTCATACAGTTGGTCGGCTACTTCGCTTTCTTCGGCCGTCAGGGCATTTTGCCAAGATTTTTTTGGCACAGTAGCAAGAACATCTTCGAATGGAGGCAGATTCGAGTGTCGGCCTGATGCTGGGATTTCCTGAAGATAGAACCACTTCTGTCGCCAACCTTGGACAGACTCCCTCATCGGGAAGTTGAAGTAGTTAACTTCCTTCCTGACGACGAAGCCGATGCTGACCACGTGAGGGCCCTCATTGCCATTATGGCATTTGATGTAAAATATCTTCCTCCACAGACCCTAGTGGGGGTCGATGCCGAGGAAAGTCTCACGCACAGTGATGAAGATCAAGAGATGGAGGATGGAATTAGGAGTCAGCTGCCAGGGCCGGATCCCGTAGAAAAAGAGGAGAGAACGAAGAATTTCGTGGGCTGGAAGAGATAGCCCACGCTGCAGAAAAGCTACGAACATAACAGTAAAGCCCTTTGGAGGCTTTGGGCGAGAGGTGGAACCTGGATGACGGAAATCGGATTCGGCAGAGGGGATGAGCCGTAACGACCTCATCTTATTCTCCTCGCGCTTGGAGATGGTGGATGCGGTTCCGTCGAGGCTAGCCTTGGATGCACCTGCGGTAGCGCCAGTGCTAGTGGTGCCCTTATTTTTGCACCTGCGGTAGTGCCAGTGCTAGTGGTTCAAAGTAGAGGCAAGGGAAGAAGATGAGCAGTATGTGAGGCGTAAAAAGTGAAAACGTAAAGAGGTCCTCTATTTATAACAAGGAATGACTGGCGATCGTGGCCATTATTTTGGTATCGTGATCGTGGGAAGATGTGCAAGGATCCAGTCATACACGTGTCAAAGAGAGAGATAAACCGGCGGCCCATTAGTCCCAATACATGCAGAAATCGAGGAGGCGCCTCGGTCAACGCGCAAGGACTAGTCATTTCCTAACTGACCGCGCAAAAGTAGGGTGGGCATGTCAGGTCACATCCTGTCAATCGAATCGCCATAGTGGCAACATCATTGATGATGTCACCAAAAGTATCGACTCTTTATGAAGCATTCGAAGGAAATTACAATATCAGGTTGCTCGACCTGAGTGTACGCACGATTGCAAGCATCCGTCCCTAGACTCGGGGGCTACTCCCATCAGGAGCGCTGAGCATGCACCCGATAGAAACTATGGACTCGAAGATTTTAGAAGACCTAGGATCATGCCCGGGGACTTGATTCTGAGTAGAGTAACGTTGTTTTTCCATTGGCAGTTAACCAGCATCGATTTATCGAGTAAAACTGGGCACGTTACTCAAAATCCCTTACTTACTGCCAATTGGCGTGACCTTTATTCTAAGATATTGAAGACCCGATATAAAAAAGATATCGGATGACCACTGCAGTTTGCAGAAAACATAGATAGCCAAAAACATTCGAGTAGTACAACTTGAGTCTACACACGGTTGCAAGCATCCATGCCTAGACTCGGGGGCTACTCCCATCGGGAGCGCTGGACGCGCACCCGATAAAAATGAACTTTCCGTTTCAAAGAGATCAAGATCTTCCGGCAATTATGAACATTTGACATAAGACAATTTTATTCCCTTCCCAAAGTTTTACTTCAACCAGTCACTCGGGGGCTACTGATGTGGGCATTACCCTTCGGGTAACCAACATTACGCTACCTCCTACGGCGCAACCCGGGGCCCATGAAGATCATCCACCGATCAAGGTGGGCCGTTATGTCGGTTCCAAAAAAATATTCTTGATGAACAAGGCAAGAAGACGAAGAAACAAGGAACGTTTAAGATGTAGAACTCTTTGTAAACTAGTCGAATCCGGACAGAACTCTCGAGACCTGGCCTGCAATATAAGGGCCAGGAGAGGGTCTGCCAAGACACACAATCACCGCAGCCAAAACCACTGTAAGTTTAGAGCTAGGTCATTAGAACTCTTAGCCTCTCGACGAGATCATAGTCTGAGCCTTCGGCACCCCATTGTAACCTGATAATTTTGATAATCATGACCAGACAAGCAGGAAGTAAGGGTTTTACCTCATCGAGAGCCCCAAACCTGGGTAAATCTCTCTCCCCGTTTGTTTGCTATCCGATGTCCCGTGTCAGCCTGCAGGATTACGTCAACCCTAAGCCCCAAAAGTTGGGCATTGCTGAGGATCACCCTCGTCACCACCACTTAGGGTGGCATCCTCACCACCACCATCGCAACACCTCTCCCTTCTCTTTTTCTCTAAATCTTGTGCTATGCCCTCTTTCAAAATTTTGGCACATGCAACTCCCTTGCATGCACCCTCTCTCTTTGGTCCCTGCCTCTCTCTTTCTTTCTCTCTCTTTTTCCAGGATGCAAACCCTAAGAGGGGACACTTCCCCCTCTCATCTCTTCTCTCTTTTTCCCTCCCTTTTTCCTCTTTGGCTGGGCCGAGGCCAACCCTCCCCTCTCATGTCCACCACCCCTGGCCCAACCCAGGAACCCTAGATAACCCCTCCCTCTACCTCTCACCAGAACAACACGACCAGACCACCCCTCCCGCCAAAACCCTAGCCCAGGCCGACGCACGCGCGCATGCCTGGCAGCCTCCCGTGTGACTTAACGCGTCTGGTGCCTCGGTTCCTCTCCAGCGCCTCGTCTTCACGCGCCCCACCTCGTTCCCCTCCCTCAATGCCTCGACGCCTGTGCAGACGCTTCGTCGACCGTGCGTGGATGCTGCCCCGTCGCCCGTTGGCCGTGGAAAATTTTCCTGTCCCCCTCCCCTACCTATAAAAGGCACCCCAGCGGCCACTCCCCCCCTTTTCACAACACCTTCCCACCCACTCCACCTCACCATACGCAACGCTGCTCGAGCTGCTGCTACTCGACACCGCCCGTGGTCACCGCGTAGGAGACGCGCAAGGTGGAGCTCGCTCCCACGCCACACTGCCTCCCTCTCGCTACCTTCGTCATCCTTTGCCTATGCAACGCCTAACGCGACCCTCGCCGTGGCCAGGTTCGCCAGAGGAAGCCACCACCACGCTCGGGCCGACAGTTGCTGAGAAGAAGGCGACGCCGGGAGCTGAGGAGGAGGAGGATCTAGACGATGCCAAGTCCATCCCTGGACGCCCACCTACAGCAGCCACCTCGCCTCACCATCACCGACCGCCACCGACCGTCGTCGGTGAGTCCTGGCACTGCCCCTCCATTCTTCTCTATCGACGTGTACTGCACGGACGTGAAGGAGACGACGGCCTCAAGCCGTCGGATCTCAATCCCGTGGCTGCATGGGCCATGCATGCCACGGTGTCCATGCAGGCCTGGCCCACCACGGCCCCCTGCCCTTTTTCTTTTCTCCCTCCACCTAGAAATTCCCCTGGGTCGGCCCATCTCTGTGCACTGGCGTGGCCCAACTCCTTCCCGCCCACTTTTATTCGTTTAAAAATTTGAATCTCGGTTAATTTTTGAATATGTATCTGTGAGCCAAAATGCAAATAACTTGATTTTGGACCACCCATTTTGGGTGAAACCAATTGCGTTAGAACCAAAATTTCATTACCTTTCAAATGCCACTTGTCTTGTATTTTTAGGGTTTTTGTACCATTTTTGGCATATTAAAGTTGTTCTTTGTTTAGTTCAGACTCTAACTAATTCCTAAAATTGTAGGTTTAATTTTTTTGAGTGAATCCAATTTTATTAGTCTTTTTTTAAGTACTGGCCTTCTTGATTAATTAGTGTTAGCCTCTATTCATGAGAATTGGTTACTGTTAGTGATAGTGTGTGTCACATGAGATGTTGAACCCAAAATCGTTTGATCCCAAGCAAATTTTTAACCACTTCTTTTCCTTAAAAATGGCCAAATCATGTTTTGATCTTGCCAAGCAATTACCCCTGCATACTTAGACATGTTTTATTTAAACCTTGATTTTTGAGTTATGTGTTGATTGTATGTTGTTCGTTTATTTTTGCGACGCTAGATTCGAACATGGGTGAAGTTGAAGGAGAGGAAGTGTGTGAAGGATTTGAAGAAGGCCAGAGACTAACCAACCAAGGCAAGCCATCTTTTGATCTCTTAATGTTGTGTTACTTGTTGTTATTATCTTCTTGCTATCGTTGTCTCTTGATCCATCTTGGGTTAATTCTACTTGTGTTGACTAGGCATACTTACCTTAAGTATGTTGATCTCCTTGGCACCTCAATTACCCCCCCCCCCTAGTGGTATGATGGTTAGCATCATGACCCTTGTTGTATCTTTGTTCATCCATGAAACTATAGGTTGGGAACCCCTTGGAAAATACCTTGTTGAAAAGAATTTTTAAAACCTTGGGTGATTTGGTTTTACCCAAGTGTATGTTCACGAAAGGAAAGGATCTTGACAAAGATGGTTGGAAGGAGAAATCTTGTTTTCAAAAACTTTGGCGCCTAAGTATTCACCCATGCCAATTAACTCGTGCAACCACATTACCCCAACATGGGCACAGGGCTTAACTCGTGGTTTGTTCAAATTAATGTGGGAAACACACAACTATATAAGGGTAAGGTTACCCCTGAATCCAGGTTGTCGTTGGTGGAGACAATAGTATAACGGGATGCCTTCGGGGCTACCCGTCCAGAAGACACTATGGGTATCCTGCCGTGGCAATTGAGTCACGCTCAAAGTGAGGTGAACTGCCATGGTTTCTCGGGGAGGTACATACTCCATAGGGTAGGTTCCCATGTTAAGGCGAATAGGCGAAAGGTTATGTCCGAGTTTTTGTCATGGCATAGTTGATATGCGGGGAAGTTGCCCACATGGTAAACTCATGGATCTCATGGGGAAAGTGTGCAAACTCTGCAGAGTCAAATCTATTTGAATAGCCGTGTACGCGGTCATGGACGGTTGGAATGGCCGTTGCTTAGCCTAATTAGTTTTTGTTTAGAAAGTGGTTAACAAAGTAAAGAAAGGAACGTGTTTTCGAAGTACCGAAAGGGTACGGGAATGGTTTGATTGGCCACCTGGAGATGGCCAGGAAAGGAAAAACTATTGGGTCTTCCCATCCTTGTGTTTTATGTCATAGGACCTCTGTTGAAGTATCTTCTTCAACAAAGATATAGAGATGTCATAGGACCTCTTTTGAAGTATCTTCTTCAACAAAGATATAGAGATGTCATAGGACCTCTTTTGAAGTATCTTCTTCAACAAAGATATAGAGATGTCATAGTACACTTTTGAAGTGTCTTCTTCAACAAAGATATAGAGATGTCGTAGAACCCCTTTGAGTATCCCCTTCTACAAAGATGTAGGGATGCTATATCCACAAGAGAAACTGCTTCTCTTTTACATGCTATATCCACAAGAGAAGCTGCTTCTCTTTTACATGCTATATCCACAAGAGAAACTAGTCTTTCTCTCTTATCATCTTAGATTAGTACTTGTTGTCTCGCACTCTTGCAAAGTACCTTCTTGATGGTTTGCGAGTACAATTCCATTGTACTCATGACTTTGTCCCTGGCTATTAACTTGGCCAGACTATGAGGAGGAGTTCGAAGATGATGGAGGTTATCAGGACGACTATGCGACTTAGGACGATCTCCCAGTCAGCTGCCTGTAGAGTTTAAGGCATGACTTGGGCCCGACGCCATTTATTTGAATCCGCTGCAAGTGTTTGTTGAATTCAACCCAAAGTGGCATTTATGTAAGACTTGGTCATGTGACCATTTGTAATACTTATTTATTCTGTACTATGTAATGGATGACGTAACTCCGGATATTAGTTCAGTTATGTGCTCACGTTACACTGATCATGTGATCGTGAGTTGAATGCATAACGGGTATTTCAGATGGCTAGTCCGGGGTCCCCACAGAGCTGGTATCAGAGCCATCCTGACTGTAGGAGACCTTAGTTAGCATGGGCGTTAATGTAGGACAAAAATAATTTCGATATCAAAAACGAGATGACTATATGCTGAAATAATGCCTTGTCTCTCCCCTAAGTTCTCTTAGAAATTT
The DNA here is from genome assembly GCF_019359855.2 of Lolium perenne. NCBI lineage: Eukaryota > Viridiplantae > Streptophyta > Magnoliopsida > Poales > Poaceae > Lolium > Lolium perenne. The sequence goes on along the minus strand of NC_067245.2, from coordinate 163,338,708 downwards.
AGGTTACTTGCATTAATCCTTAAAGTTTTACTTTATTTACTTAAAATCTTGCACACCTTGGGAATATTACTAATTACAACCTTAAAATTTTGTGTAGATGGCCGACGTCATGTACACCAAGAGCCGTCAGCTTGGTGTTGAGCAGCCTCGTTACCTCTTTGAGTCTGCCCTTATCGAGGTGTCGCGGGCCGTGGGACGCTTGCTTCCCGAGGTGAAGGGCGGGCAGATGGACAACATGGAGGACGGATAGCTGTCCTGGATGGTGGTGTGCACTCTTCGGGGTTCCCATGTGGCGAACCTCGAGGAGATTGAGATCTAGTTGTTCGATTGCACTTGGGAGGAAGGACTTGTGAGGGTGATGCAGGCAGCCCATGCTCGCCTTGTGTTTCACCACCGTGAGGAGCTGGATTCCAAGGGACTTCCCCACGCTCACCTGGGACGCGGCGACAAGGAGGGCATCCCCACCGTGGTGCCTTACACTTACCCCCTCGATCGCTAGACTGCACAGATGGAGTACCTGCTCTACAAGACTTAGGCCAGCCTTGACTCCAACAGGATGGTGAATGAGGTGCTGAAGTCTGAGCTTGAGGAGGCTAAGGAGGAGCTGAAGTTGGAAAAGCTCGAGGGTCGCTGCCAGAGAAGGCTGAAGCTTCGAGTTAGGGAGTTCAACTATATGCTAAAGGTCAAGGTTATGCACCTCAAGACCGCCCTCCGTGAGGCCGAGGACAAGTTAGAGACTCTTCAGGACGAGGGTGAGGATCTCCGTAAGGAGAATGCCGCACTCCTGAGTGACGACGACTACATGGAGGATGAGGGGAACAACGGGTACGGGTAGGACAAGGATGAGGATGAGGAAGACCTCGCCTTCATCAACGGTGAGCCCGAGGACTCTGTGCCCCTTCCACCCCAGGAGTTGACGGTTGAGGAGGAGGACGACCCTGCTGAGCCCCCGTTCGAGGACGACAATATTATCCTCTACGACGACTAGTCTGATGCACCTTCGATAGTGATGTTATATGATGTTGTCCCTCTTGTATTGCGAAGTACGATGTTGGTCCAGCTGTGACCTTGACTTGGTTGTGAAACTATGATCTTTTGGTAGTATCTATGCTATGGTTATGCTTGTATTTGTTTATATGTTTATTGCTTTTTGAGTTTTCAACAAGTTTTTATGCATCACATCCCCCCTTAGAAGAGCCTTGCCTATCGGAGTTTTCCCTTTTGCCTTACACCTTTGTCTCATCAGATGGTTGAAACTTGCTGTGGTGGCTCAAGCCAGGACGACCCTCCACCCCCACCTGATCCCAACATGGCCTAGATCTTGCGCCTTCTGATGGAGGATCGCCAAGCCGCCCGAGCTGAAAGTCAAGCCAATATCGCGCCCTGCAGCAGATTGCATAGCTCGCCACGGGTAACAACAACAACAACGAGGGGAATGGTGAGGAAGCACCAAGGTCCCGACTGAGAGACTTCCAGAACACCCACCCACCAGTGTTCTCCAAGTGCACTGCACCCCTTGATGCGGACGACTGGCTCCACACCATTGACAACAATCTGGAAGTTGCAGCTGTTGGAGACAATGAGAAGGTGATTCTCTCCACACGCTTCCTTGTTGGACCTGCTAGGGCATGGTGGGAGAATGTCAAGTCCATGCAAGCTGAAAACCATGTGATCAACTGGGAGGAGTTCACCACTAAGTTCCGCAAGGCCCACATCCCCACTGGACTGATCAAGATGAAGAGGGATGAGTTCTTCAACCTAAAGCATAACAACACTATTGTGGTTGAGTACCTTGAAAAGTTCAACACTCTGGCTAGGTATGCCCCTCATGACACCGACACCGATGAGAAAAAGCGAGACCATTTCCTAAATGGTCTGCATGAGGAGATCCAGAGCATCCTAGTGGATGTTCCCTATCCTGACCTGGAAGCGCTTGTGGATGCCGCCATCATGGTGGAATCCAAGCGCAAGGCCTCCTATGAAACCCACAAGCGCAAGATGCAACATCAGCAGAGTGGACCCAACAATGCAAGGTTCTGCAGCCCGCCTCCGTCTAGGCCAGCGCCTCAGCCCCTGAGAACTCCAGCCCCAGCTTATCGCCCCACCAACAACAACCCCAACCGCCAAGTTATGCCGCAGCGTTCTGGAGGAGGAAACTGTAACAACAACCCCCGCAACAACCCCAATGTTCGTACACCGGGAGATGGTTGTTTTGCTTGTGGACAGCCTGGACACTTCTTTCATGAGTGCCCCTCCAAGATAAATGCCACTCAGCGCGCCCCAATGCACCAAGACCAAGTCAAGGCCAAGCTCGTGCAGCAACTGGGAAGAAACCCCCACCTAAGAAACAAGCCAATGCTGCCAGGGGACATCTGAACCATGTCAATGCCGAGGAAGCTGAGGAATCCCCCGACATTGTGATGGGTATGTTCCTAGTCCACTCCACCCCTGCAAGAGTTTTATTTGATTCCGGAGCATCGCATTACTTTGTTACCGAACCCTTTGTTAAGAAAAGTGGGATGACACCAACCCTTATGGATAGACTCATGTTAGTACAAATACCCGGATCCACTGCCAAAACCCGTCTATCTTGCAAACAAGTCCCCATAAACATCCAAGATATACCATTCCAAGCGGAACTCATAGTTCTAGGATCCCCGGGTTTAGAGGTGATACTTGGAATGGATTGGATGACAAAGTACCAGTGACACATTGATTGTGCCAGAAAAGCCATTACCCTGACAAATGGTGAAGGGATCCAAGTAAAATATACCGCCACTATACCCTCATCCCGAGCTTACTGCAAAAAGAGTGTCTCCGGACCAACCATCGACCAAGTCCCAATCATTTGCGAGCACCCTGATGTGTTCCCAGAAGAGTTACCCGGCATGCCCCCAGATAGGGATATCGAGTTCATCATAGAGTTGATCCCTGGAACAACACTGATGTCTACTCACGCTTCTTTTCCTGTAGACAGTGTTGGGCCTCCAAGAGCAGAGGTTTGTAGAACAGCAGCAAGTTTCCCTTAAGTGAATCACCCAAGGTTTATCGAACTCAGGGAGGAAGAGGTCAAATATATCCCTCTCAAGCAACCCTGCGATCACAATACAAGAAGTCTCTTGTGTCCCCAACACACCCAATACACTTGTCAGATGTATAGGTGCACTAGTTCAGCGAAGAGATAGTGAAATACAAGTGGTATGAATGTATATGAGCAGTAGTAACGGCGCCAGAAAATACTTGACTATCTACGGCGACAGAAAATAGCTTGCTGGCGTGCAGTAGTAATATTGCAGGAAGTAGAGATGCAGTAAAATAGTAAACAAGCAGTGATTGCAGTATTTGGAAACAAGGCCTAGGGATCATACTTTCACTAGTGGAAACTCTCAACATTGATCACATAACTGAATAGATAAATGCTATACTCTACACTCTCTTGTTGGATGATGAACACCACTAATTGTGTAGGGCTACAAGAGCACCTCAATGCCGGAGTTAACAAGCTCCACAACATTCGATATTCATATTTAAATAACCTTAGAGTGCATGATAGACCAACGCAATTATACCAAGTACTTACATAGCATGCACACTGTCACCATCATACTATGAAAGGAGGAATAGATCACATCAATACCATCATAGTAATAGTTAACTTCATAATCTACAAGAGATCACAATCATAAACTACGCCAAGTACTACATGATGCACACACTGTCACCATTACATCATGGAGGAGGAATAGAGTACTTTAATAACATCACTAGAGTAGCACATAGATGAATAGTGATACAAAACTCATATGAATCTCAATCATGTAAGGCAGCTCATGAGATCATTGTATTGAAGTACATAGGAGAGAGATTAACCACATAGCTACCAGTACAGCCCTTAGCCTCGATCGAGAACTACTCCCTCCTCATGGGAGACAGCAGCGTTGATGAAGATGACGGTGGTGTCGATGGAGATGCCTTCCGGGGGCACTTCCCCGTCCCGGCGGCGTGTCGGAACAGAGAGTTCTGTCCCCCAGATCTTGGCTTCGCGATGGCGGCGGCTCTGGAAGGTTTCTCGTACCGTGGCTTTTTCGTCCCGAAGATTTAGGTCAGGGGGCTTCTTATAGGCGAAGAGGCGGAGTCGGAAGGGTTACGGGGCCGCCACACAATAGGGGGGCACGCCCCCCCTTGGGCCGCGCCAGCCTACTGTCTGGTGGGCCTGTGGCTCTCCTTTGGTCCCTCTCGGGTGTTCTGGAAGCTTCGTGGAATTATAAGATGCTGGGCGTTGATTTCGTCCAATTCCGAGAATATTTCCTTACTAGGATTTCTGAAACCAAAAACAGCAGAAAATAGGAACTGGCACTTCGGCATCTCGTCAATAGGTTAGTTCCGGAAAATGCATCAAAACGATATAAAGTGTGAACAAAACATGTAGGTATTTTCATAAAACAATCATGGAACATAAGAAATTATTGATACGTTGGAGACGTATCAGCATCCCCAAGCTTAGTTCCTACTTGTCCTCGAGTAGGTAAACGATAAAAGATAATTTCTGAAATGACATGCTACCAACATAATCTTGATCATACTATTGTAAAGCATATGAGATGAATGCAGCGATTTAAAGCAATGGTAAAGACAATGATTAAACAACTGAATCATGTAGCAAAGACTTTTCATGAATAGTACTTTCAAGACAAGCATCAATAAGTCTTGCATAAGAGTTAACTCATAAAGCAATAAATTCAAAGTAAAGGCATTGAAGCAACACAAAGGAAGATTAAGTTTCAGCGGTTGCTTTCAACTTGTAACATGTATATCTCATGGATAATTGTCAACATAAAGTAATATAATAAGTGCAATATGCAAGTATGTAGGAATCAATGCACAGTTAACACAAGTGTTTGCTTCTAAGACAGAAGGAAATGGGCAAACTGACTCAACATGAAAGTAGAAGAAAGGCCCTCCGCAGAGGGAAGCATTGATTGCTATGTTTGTGCTAGAGCTTTTATTTTGAAAACATAAAGAGAGCATAAAAGTAAAATTTTGAGAGGTGTTTGTTGTTGTCAACGAATGGTAGTGGGCACTCTAACCCCCTTGCCAGACAGACTTTCAAAGAGCGGCTCCCATGAAACATTTTTATTTTTGGGTGGCACTCCTTCCAACCTTTACTTTCACAAACCATGGCTAACCGAATCCTCGGGTGCCTGCCAACAATCTCATACCTTGAAGGAGTGTCTTTTTATTTTAGTTTTATTTAGATGACACTCCTCCCCACCTTTGCTTTCTCAAGCCATGGCTAACCGAATCCTCGGGTGCCGTCCAACAATCACATACCATGGAGGAGTGTCTATTTTTTTGTAAAATTATGAAGGTTAATTAATTTGGGGCTGGGAACCCCATTGCCAGCTCTTTTTGCAAAATTATTGGATAAGCGGATGAAGCCACTAGTCCATTGGTGAAAGTTGCCCAACAAGATTGAAAGATAAACACCACATACTTCCTCATGAGCTATAAAACATTGACACAAATAAGAGCTAATAACTTTTGAAGTGTTTAAAGATAGCACTCAAGCAATTTACTTTGGAATGGCAGGGAAATACCATGTAGTAGGTAGGTATGGTGGACACAAGTGGCATAGTGTTTGGCTCAAGGATTTTGGATGCATGAGAAGTAATCCCACTCCATACAAGGCTTAGGCTAGCAAGGTTGTTTGAAGCAAACACAAGTATGAACCAGTACAGCAAAGCTTACATAAAAACATATTGCAAGCATTATAAGACTCTACATTGACTTCCTTGTTGTTCAAACACCTTTACCAGAAAATATCTAGACCTTAGAGAGACCAATCATGCAAACCAAATTTTAGCAAGCTCTATGTATTTCTTCATTAATAGGTGCAAAGCATATGATGCAAGAGCTTAAACATGATCTATATGAGCACAACAATTGCCAAGTATCAAATTATTCAAGACATCATACCAATTACCACATGTAGCATTTTCTGTTTCCAACCATATAACAATTAACGAAGCAATTTCAACCTTCGCCACGAATCATTAATAATAAAGCTAAGAACACATGTGTTCATATGAACCAGCGGAGCGTGTCTCTCTCCCACACAAGTATTTATTCAGAGAATGAAAATAACAAAAACAAAAATAAAAGCACACAGACGCTCCAAGTAAAGTACATAAGATGTGGCCGAATAAAAATATAGTTTCAAGAGAAGAAACATGGTAAATTGTTGATGAAGAAGGGGATGCCTTGGGCATCCCCAAGCTTAGATGCTTGAGTCTTCTTGAAATATGCAGGGATGAACCACGGGGGCATACCCAAGCTTAGACTTTTCACTCTTCTTGATCATATTGTATCATCCTCCTCTCTTGACCCTTGAAAACTTCCTCCACACCAAACTCGAAACAAACTCATTAGAGGGTTAGTGCATAATCAAAAACTCACATGTTCAGAGGTGACACAATCATTCTTAACACTTCTGGACATTGCCCAAAGCTACTGGAAGTTAATGGAACAAAGAAATCCATCAAACACAGCAAAAGAGGCAATGCGAAATAAAAGGCAGAATCTGTCAAAATAGAACAGTCTGTAAAGACGAATTTTTTAGAGGCACCAGACTTGCTCAGATGAAAATGCTCAAATTGAATGAAAGTTGCGTACATATCTGAGGATCACTCACGTAAATTGGCAGATTTTTCTGAGTTACCTACAGAGAACCCTGCCCAAATTCGTGACAGACAGAAATCTGTTTCTGCGCAGTAATCCAAATCTAGTATCAACCCTACTATCAAAGACTTCACTTGGCACAACAATGCAATAAAATAAAGATAAGGAGAGGTTGCTACATTAGCAACAACTTCCAAAACACAACAAATGTAGGATAACGTTGCATAGAAAACAAAAATTTTCCTACCGCGAACACGCAATCCAAGCCAAGATGCAATCTAGAAGACGGTAGCAACGAGGGGTTTATCGAGTCTCACCCTTGAAGAGATTCCAAAGCCTACAAGAGGAGGCTCTTGTTGCTGCGGTAGACGTTCACTTGCCGCTTGCAAAAGCGCGTAGAAGATCTTGATCACGATCGGTTCCGGCGCCACGAACGGGCAGCACCTCCGTACTCGGTCACACGTTCGGTTGTTGATGAAGACGACGTCCACCTCCCCGTTCCAGCGGGCAGCGGAAGTAGTAGCTCCTCTTGAATCCGACAGCACGACGGCGTGGTGTCGGTGGTGGTGGAGAAGTCCGGTGGAGCTTCGCTAAGCTTACGGGAAGTGGAGGAGCGGGGCGGCTAGGGTTTGGGGAGAGGGGGGCGCCGGCCACTATGGGGTGCGGCCACCTTGGTGGTGTTTTAGGTGGCCGGCCCCCTCCCCCTTGGCCCTCATTATATAGGTGGAACCCCAAGAGTTGGTCTCCAAGTCTTCGAATAAGACCCGAACCAAAAACCTTCCATATGGAGGGGAAACCTAGCCAAGCTAGGACTCCCACTAGAGGTGGGAGTTCCACCTCCCATATGGGGGGGTGGCCGGCCCCCTAAGGGGGAGTCCACTTGGGACTCCTCCCCCACTAGGGTTGGCCGGCCATGGAGGTGGAGTCCCATGTGGACTCCACCTTCCTTGGTGGTTTCTTCCAGACTTTTCTAGAACCTTCTAGAACCTTCCATAGAACCTTCCGTGACATTTTAATTCACATAAAATGACATCCTATATATGAATCTTATTCTCCGGACCATTCCGGAACTCCTCGTGATGTCCGGGATCTCATCCGGGACTCCGAACAAATATTCGAACTCCATTCCATATTCAAGTTCTACCATTTCAACATCCAACTTTAAGTGTGTCACCCTACGGTTCGTGAACTATGCGGACATGGTTGAGTACTCACTCCGACCAATAACCAATAGCGGGATCTGGAGATCCATAATGGCTCCCACATATTCAACGATGACTTTAGTGATCGAATGAACCATTCACATACAATACCAATTCCCTTTGTCACGCGATATTTTACTTGTCCGAGGTTTGATCTTCGGTATCACTCTATACCTTGTTCAACCTCGTCTCCTGACAAGTACTCTTTACGCGTACCGTGGTATGTGGTCTCTTATGAACTCATTCATATGCTTGCAAGACATTAGACGACATTCCACCGAGAGGGCCCAGAGTATATCTATCCGTCATCGGGATGGACAAATCCCACTGTTGATCCATATGCCTCAACTCATACTTTCAGGATACTTAATCCCACCTTTATAGCCACCCATTTACGCAGTGGTGTTTGGTGTAATCAAAGTACCTTTCCGGTATAAGTGATTTACATGATCTCATGGTCATAAGGACTAGGTAACTATGTATCGAAAGCTTATAGTAAATAACTTAATGACGAGATCTTATGCTACGCTTAATTGGGTGTGTCCATTACATCATTCATATAATGATATAACCTTGTTATTAATAACATCCAATGTTCATGATTATGAAACTAATCATCCATTAATCAACAAGCTAGTTTAAGAGGCATACTAGGGACTTCTTGTTGTCTACATATCACACATGTACTAATGTTTCGGTTAATACAATTATAGCATGATATATAAACATTTATCATAAACATAAAGATATAAATAATAACCACTTTATTATTGCCTCTAGGGCATATCTCCTTCAGTCTCCCACTTGCACTAGAGTCAATAATCTAGATTACATTGTAATATACCTAACACCCATGGCATTCTGGTGTTGGTTATGCTTTGCCCTAGGGAGAGCTTTAGTCAACGGATCTGCTACATTCAGATCAGTGTGTACTTTGCAAATCTTTACTTCTCCATCTTCGATGTACTCGCGAATCGAGTGGTAACGCAGCTTGATATGCTTCAGCCTCTTGTGTGACCTTGGCTCTTGTGCATTGGCGATGGCACCCATGTTATCACAGTAAATGATTAATGGGTCCAATGCACTAGGAACCACACCGAGCTCTACAGTGAACCTCTTCATCCATACCGCTTCTGATGAAGCCACTGAAGCCGCTATGTACTCTGATTCTGTTGAAGACTTCGCCACCGTGCACTGCTTCGAGCTTGCCCAGCTTACTGCAGCACCATTCAATATAAACACGTACCCAGATTGTGACTTAGAGTCATCAGGATCAGTGTTCCAACTTGCATCGGTGTAACCACTTACAACGAGCTCTTGGTCACCTCCATAACAAAGAAACATATCCTTAGTTCTTTTCAAGTACTTCAGGATATTCTTGACCGCTGTCCAGTGTTCCATTCCTGGATCACTTTGATATCTGCTAGTCAAACTAACAGCATGTGCTATATCCGGTCTAGTACATAGCATGGCATACATGATAGATCCTACTGCCGAGGCATAGGGGATTTTACTCATCCTTTCTCTTTCTTCTGCCGTAGCCGGTCCTTGAGTCTTACACAAGACTTTGCCTGGTAACATAGCTAAGAACCCTTTCTTACTTTCGTCCATTCTAAACTTCTTTAGAATCTTGTCCAGATATGTACTCTGTGATAGCCCTATTAGGCGTCTTGATCTATCTCTATAAATCTTGATGCCTAATATATACGATGCTTCACCAAGGTCTTTCATTGAAAGACTATTATTCAAATAACCTTTAACACTGCTTAATAGTTCTATATCATTCCCGATCAATAATATGTCATCTACATATAATATCAGGAATGCTACAGAGCTCCCACTCACTTTCTTGTAAATACAGGCCTCTCCATGACACTGTATAAACCCGAAGTCTTTGATCACCTTATCAAAGCGTCGGTTCCAACTTCTTGATGCTTGCTTCAGTCCATAGATTGAACGCTAAAGTTTGCATACTTTGTCAGCATTTTTAGGATCGACAAAACCTTTGGGTTGTACCATATACAACTCTTCCTCAATATCTCCATTAAGGAACGCTGTTTTGACATCCATCAGCCAAATCTCATAATTGAAAAATGCAGCTATTGCTAACAAAATCCTCACAGATTTTAGCTTCGCTACAGGTGAGAAAGTCTCATCGTAGTCAACTCCTTGAATTTGTCGGAAACCCATTGCGACAAGTCGAGCTTTATAGACAGTAATATTACCATCTGCATCTGTTTTTCTCTTGAAGATCCATTTATTCTCGACAGCCTTTCGGCTATCAGGTAAGTCTACCAAAGTCCATACTTTGTTATCATACATGGATCCCATTTCGGATTTCATGGCTTCTTGCCATTTGTTGGAATCTGGGCTCATCATCGCTTCTTCATACGTCGCTGGGTCCTCATCATTGTTATCCACAATCATGACATTTAGACAAGGATCATACCAATCAGGAGTGGTACGTTCCCTTGTCGATCTGCGAGGTTCAGTAGTTTCCTCGTTCAAAGTTTCATGATCATTATCATTAGCTTCCTCTGTTGCCGGTGTAGGCGGTACTGGTACAACTTCCGCATCGCGCTACTGCGATCAACGAGTATAGATTCATCAATCTCATCGAGTTCTACTTTTCTTCCAGTCACTTCTTTAGTGAGAAATTCTTTCTCAAGAAAGGTTCCGTTCTTAGCAACAAAGATTTTGCCTTCGGATTTGTGATAGAAAGTATACCCTATAGTTTCCTTAGGGTATCCTATGAAGACGCATTTCTCCGCTTTGGGTTCTAGCTTGTCCGGTTGTAACTTCTTTACATAGGCTTCACAACCCCAAACTTTCAGGAACGACAGCTTAGGTTTCTTATTAAACCATAATTCATACGGTGTCGTTTCTACGGATTTTGATGGTGCTCTATTTAAAGTGAATGCGGCTGTCTCTAATGCATAACTCCAAAATGATAACGGCAAATCAGTAAGAGACATCATAGAACGAACCATATCTAAGAGAGTTCGATTACGACGTTCGGGCACACCGTTACGTTAAGGTGTTCCCGGCGGTGTCAATTGTGAAAGTATTCTGCATTTCTTTAAATGCATGCCAAACTCATAACTCAGATATTCACCTCCACGATCAAAACGTAGAAATTTGATCTTCTTGTTACGTTGATTTTCTACTTCACTTTGGAATTCCTCAAACTTCTCGAAAGTTTCGGATTTATGTTTCATGAAATAGATATACCCATATCTACTCAGATCATCTGTGAAGGTTAGAACATAACGATAACCACCGCGCGATGCTACGCTCATTGGTCCACACACATCGGTATGTATGATTTCCAATAAGTCAGTAGCTCGCTCCATCATACCAGAAAATGGAGTCTTTGTCATTTTTCCCATTAGACATGCTTCGCATCTATCAAGTGACTCAAAGTCAAGTGATTCAAGTAATCCATCAGTATGGAGTTTCTTCATGCATTTCACTCCAATATGACTAAGACGACAGTGCCACATATAAGTAGAATTATCATTCAATTTAATTCGCTTAGCATCAATGTTATGTATATGCGTATCACTACTATCGAGATCTAACAGAAATAAGCCATTCTTTTGTGGTGCTTGACCATAAAAGATATTATTCATAAAAATAGAACAACCATTATTCTCAGACTTGAATGAATAACCGTCTTGCATTAAACAAGATCCAGATATAATGTTCGTGCTCAACGCGGGTACAAAATAACAATTATTTAGGCTTAAAACTAATCCCGAAGGTAGATGTAGAGGAAGTGTGCCGACAGCGATCACATCGACTTTGGATCCATTTCCAACGCGCATCGTCACTTCATCTTTCAGTAGTCTTTGTTTATTCTTTAGTTCTGTTTCGAGATTCTGAGATATGAGCAACCGAACCATTATCAAATACCAGTGTACTAGAACGAGAACCGGTGAGATAAACATCTATAACATGTATATCAGATATACCTTCTTTCTTCTTCTTGACAAGGCCGCTCTTCGGATCAGCCAGATACTTGGAGCAATTACGCTTCCGGTGTCCCTTCTCCTTGCGAATAGCACTCAGCATCGGGCTTAGGGCCGTTCTTAGGTTTCATAGGAGGCGTGGTAGCTTTCTTGCCACCCTTCTTGAATTTTCCCTTAGACTTGCCCTGTTTCTTGAAACTGGTGGTCTTGTTGACCATCAACACTTGGTGCTCTTTCTTGATCTCAATCTCAGCAGCTTTTAGCATGCCAAAGAGTTCAGGTAACTCCTTGTTCATGTTCTGCATATTGTAGTTCATCACAAAGTTCTTGTAACTTGGTGGCAGTGATTGAAGGACACGATTAATCCCGGTCTGTTAGGAATCACTATTCCCAAGTCACTGAGTTTCTTCGCATGCCCGGTCATGGCGAGCATGTGCTCACTAACGGAGCTGCCTTCTTCCATCATGCAGTGAAGAATTGTTTCGATGCTTCATAGCATTCCACGGCCGCATGAGTCTCAAAAATAGCTTTCAGCTCTTTCATCAACTCATGAGGATCGTGGTGCTCAAAACGTTTTTGAAGATCGGATTCCAGACTGCACAGGATGGCACACTGAACTTGAGAGTACCGAATTTTTCGAGTCTCGTAAACAGCTTTTACTTCATCGGTTTCAGTTTCTGCAGGAGGGTCACCTAGCGGTGCATCAAGCACATATTGCAGATTTCCGCCAGAGAGGAAGATCCTCACATGACGGAACCAGTCGGTGAAGTTGCTACCGTTGCTCTTAAGTTTCTCTTTCTCTAGGAATTGATTAAAATTGATTGGGGACGCCATCTCTACAACATATATTTGCAAAAGTTTAGACTAAGTTTATGACAAATTGAGTTCAAATTTTAATTCAACATAATTAAAAATCTAGGTGAACTCCCACTCAAAACAATATCCCTCGCATTGTCTTAGTGATCACACGAACCAAATCCACCGCACCTATGTCCGATCATCACGAGACAAGGTGTGATTTCAATGGCGAACACTCAAAGTGTTCATCATATCAACCATATGATTCATGCTCTACCTTTCGGTATCACGTGTTCCGAGACCATGTCTGTACATGCTAGGCTCGTCAAGGCCACCTTAGTATCCGCATGTGCAAAACTGTCTTGCACCCGTTGTATGCACTTGTTGATTCTATCACACCCGATCATCACGAGATGCTTCGAAACGACAAGTCTTGGCAACGGTGCTACTAAGGATGAACACTTTATTATCTTGAGATTTTAGTGAGGGATCATCTTATAATGCTACCGTCGCGATCTAAGCAAAATAAGATGCATAAAAGGATTAACATCACATGCAGTTCATATGTGATATGATATGGCCCTTTTGTCTTTGCGCCTTTGATCTTCATCTCCAAAGCACGGACATGATCTCCATCATCTTCGGGCATGATCTCCATCATCGTCGGCGTAGCGTCAAGGTCAATGGCGCCGTCTTCATGATTGTCCTCCATGTAGCAACTATTACAACTACTTTGAAATACTACTCAACATGAAATTTAAAGACAACCATAAGGCTCCTGCCGGTTGCCACAATACAATAATGATCATCTCATACATATTCATCATCACATCATGGCCATATCACATCACCAAACCCTGCAAAAACAAGTTAGACGTCTCTAATTTGGTTTGCATATTTTACGTGGTTTAGGGTTTTCGAGAGAGATCTAATCTACCTATGAACATGAACCACAACGTTGATACTAATGTTTTCAATAGAAGAGTAAATTGAATCTTCACTATAGTAGGAGAGACAGACACCCGCAAAGCCTCTTATGCAATACAAGTTGCATGTCGAACGAGGAACAAGTCTCATAAACGCGGTCATGTAAAGTTAGTCTGAGCCTCTTCATCCCACTATGCCACAAAGATGCAAAGTACTCAAACTAAAGATAACAAGAGCATCAACGCCCACAAAACCATTGTGTTCTACTCGTGCAACCATCTATGCATAGACACGACTCTGATACCACTGTAGGATAACGTTGCATAGAAAACAAAAATTTTCCTACCACGAACACGCAATCCAAGCCAAGATGCAATCTAGAAGACGGTAGCAACGAGGGGTTTATCAAGTCTCACCCTTGAAGAGATTCCAAAGCCTACAAGAGGAGGCTCCTGTTGCTGCGGTAGACGTTCACTTGCCGCTTGCAAAAGCGCGTAGAAGATCTTGATCACGATCGGTTCCGGCGCCACGAACGGGCAGCACCTCCGTACTCGGTCACACGTTTGGTTGTTGATGAAGACGACATCCACCTCCCCGTTCTAGCGGGCAGCGGAAGTAGTAGCTCCTCTTGAATCCGACAGCACGACGGCGTGGTGTCGGTGGTGGTGGAGAAGTCCGGCGGAGCTTCGCTAAGCGTGCGGGAAGTGGAGGAGCGGGGCGGCTAGGGTTTGGGGAGAGGGGGGCGCCGGCCACTATGGGGTGCGGCCACCTTGGTGGTGTTTTAGGTGGCCGGCCCCCTCCCCCTTGGCCCTCATTATATAGGTGGAACCCCAAGAGTTGGTCTCCAAGTCTTCGAATAAGACCCGAACCAAAAACCTTCCATATGGAGGGGAAACCTAGCCAAGCTAGGACTCCCACTAGAGGTGGGAGTTCCACCTCCCATATGGGGGGGTGGCCAGCCCCCTAAGGGGGAGTCCACTTGGGACTCCTCCCCCACTAGGGTTGGCCGGCCATGGAGGTGGAGTCCCATGTGGACTCCACCTTCCTTGGTGGTTTCTTCCGGACTTTTCTAGAACCTTCTAGAACCTTCCATAGAACCTTCCGCGACATTTTAATTCACATAAAATGACATCCTATATATGAATCTTATTCTCCGGACCATTCCGGAACTCCTCGTGATGTCCGGGATCTCATCCGGGACTCCGAACAAATATTCGAACTCCATTCCATATTCAAGTTCTACCATTTCAACATCCAACTTTAAGTGTGTCACCCTACGGTTCGTGAACTATGCGGACATGGTTGAGTACTCACTCCGACCAATAACCAATAGCGGGATCTGGAGATCCATAATGGCTCCCACATATTCAACAATGACTTTAGTGATCGAATGAACCATTCACATACAATACCAATTCCCTTTGTCACGCGATATTTTACTTGTCCGAGGTTTGATCTTCGGTATCACTCTATACCTTGTTCAACCTCGTCTCCTGACAAGTACTCTTTACTCGTACCGTGGTATGTGGTCTCTTATGAACTCATTCATATGCTTGCAAGACATTAGACGACATTCCACCGAGAGGGCCCAGAGTATATCTATCCATCATCGGGATGGACAAATCCCACTGTTGATCCATATGCCTCAACTCATACTTTCCGGATACTTAATCCCACCTTTATAGCCACCCATTTACGCGGTGGTGTTTGGTGTAATCAAAGTACCTTTCCGGTATAAGTGATTTACATGATCTCATGGTCATAAGGACTAGGTAACTATGTATCGAAAGCTTATAGCAAATAACTTAATGACGAGATCTTATGCTACGCTTAATTGGGTGTGTCCATTACATCATTCATATAATGATATAACCTTGTTATTAATAACATCCAATGTTCATGATTATGAAACTAATCATCCATTAATCAACAAGCTAGTTTAAGAGGCATACTAGGGACTTCTTGTTGTCTACATATCACACATGTACTAATGTTTCGGTTAATACAATTATAGCATGATATATAAACATTTATCATAAACATAAAGATATAAATAATAACCACTTTATTATTGCCTCTAGGGCATATCTCCTTCAACAAAATAGTAGCAAAATAAAAACATGGGTTATGTCCCAAGAAGTGCTTTCTTTATAGCCATTAAGATGGGCTCAGCAATTTTAATGATGCACTCGCAAGAAATAAGAGTTGAAGCAAAAGAGAGCATCAAGAAGCAAATTCAAAACACATTTAAGCCTGACATGCTTCCTATGCATAGGAATCTTGTAAATAAACAAATTCATGAAGCATAATGCAACAAGCATAGAAAGATAAAACAAGTGTAGCTTCAAAAATTTCAGCACATCGAGAGGTGTTTTAGTAACATGAAAATTTCTACAACCATATTTTCCTCTCTCATAATAATATCCAGTAGTATCATGAGCAAACTCAACAATATAACTATCACATAAAGCATTCTTATCATGAGTCTCATGCATAAAATAATTACTACCCCCAACATAGGCATAGTCATTCTTATTAATTGTAGTGGGAGCAAATTCAACAAAGTACCTATCATTATTATTCTCATCATCAAATATAGGAGGCATATTGTAATCATAATCAAATTTATCCTCCATAACAGGTGGCACCAAAAGACCAGTATCATTATAATCATCATAAATAGGAGGCAAAGTATCATCAAAGAAAATTTTCTCCTCAATGCTTGGGGGACTAAAAATATCATGCTCATCAAAACCAGCTTCCCCAAGCTTAGAATTTTCCATATCATTAGCAACAATGGTGTTCAAAGTATTCATACTAATAACATTGCCATTAGCATGCAAATAAGGTTCCATAGGTTTTTTAATTTTTGCAACGCACCATTTATGTCTTAACTCAGGAAATAGATTAAAATGCTCATAGTTGCTTTCCATTATGCCTAACTAGTGATAAACAAGAAACAAAAAGATGCAATTGCAGGATCTAAAGGAAATAGCTTCGAGCACTTACAACGGCGCCGGAAAATAGCTTAGTAGCCGAGATCCGGAGTGTGAGTACCTTTTACCTTTCCTCCCCGGCAACGGCGCCAGAAAATAGCTTGATGTCTACTCACGCTTCTTTTCCTGTAGACAGTGTTGGGCCTCCAAGAGCAGAGGTTTGTAGAACAGCAGCAAGTTTCCCTTAAGTGAATCACCCAAGGTTTATCGAACTCAGGGAGGAAGAGGTCAAATATATCCCTCTCAAGCAACCCTGCGATCACAATACAAGAAGTCTCTTGTGTCCCCAACACACCCAATACACTTGTCAGATGTATAGGTGCACTAGTTCGGCGAAGAGATAGTGAAATACAAGTGGTATGAATGTATATGAGCAGTAGTAACGGCGCCAGAAAATACTTGACTATCTACGGCGACAGAAAATAGCTTGCTGGCGTGCAGTAGTAATATTGCAGGAAGTAGAGATGCAGTAAAATAGTAAACAAGCAGTGATTGCAGTATTTGGAAACAAGGCCTAGGGATCATACTTTCACTAGTGGACACTCTCAACATTGATCACATAACTGAATAGATAAATGCTATACTCTACACTCTCTTGTTGGATGATGAACACCACTAATTGTGTAGGGCTACAAGAGCACCTCAATGCCGGAGTTAACAAGCTCCACAACATTCGATATTCATATTTAAATAACCTTAGAGTGCATGATAGACCAACGCAATTATACCAAGTACTTACATAGCATGCACACTGTCACCATCATACTATGAAAGGAGGAATAGATCACATCAATACCATCATAGTAATAGTTAACTTCATAATCTACAAGAGATCACAATCATAAACTATGCCAAGTACTACATGATGCACACACTGTCACCATTACATCATGGAGGAGGAATAGAGTACTTTAATAACATCACTAGAGTAGCACATAGATGAATAGTGATACAAAACTCATATGAATCTCAATCATGTAAGGCAGCTCATGAGATCATTGTATTGAAGTACATAGGAGAGAGATTAACCACATAGCTACCGGTACAGCGCTTAGCCTCGATGGAGAACTACTCCCTCTCATGGGAGACAGCAGCGTTGATGAAGATGGCGGTGGTGTCGATGGAGATGCCTTCCGGGGGCACTTCCCCGTCCCGGCGGCGTGCCGGAACAGAGAGTTCTGTCCCCCAGATCTTGGCTTCGCGATGGCGGCGGCTCTGGAAGGTTTCTCGTACCGTGGCTTTTTCGTCCCGAAGATTTAGGTCAGGGGGCTTCTTATAGGCGAAGAGGCGGAGTCGGAAGGGTTACGGGGCCACCACACAATAGGGGGGCGCGCCCCCCCTTGGGCCGCGCCAGCCTACTGTCTGGTGGGCCTGTGGCTCTACTCTGGTCCCTCTCGGGTGTTCTGGAAGCTTTGTGGAATTATAAGATGCTGGGCGTTGATTTCGTCCAATTCTGAGAATATTTCCTTACTAGGATTTCTGAAACCAAAAACAGCAGAAAACAGGAACTGGCACTTCGGCATCTCGTCAATAGGTTAGTTCCGGAAAATGCATCAAAACGATATAAAGTGTGAACAAAACATGTAGGTATTGTCATAAAACAAGCATGGAACATAAGAAATTATCGATACGTTGGAGACGTATCAAACACCAATAGCACAAAGACCTTACCGCATGAACCCCCAAGAGTTGGTTGAGTTGAAGAAACAATTGGATGATATGTTGAGTAAAGGTCTGATCCGACCTAGTGCCTCGCCATGGGGATCACCCGTGATATTCGTGGACAAGCGAGATGGTACCATTCGCTTGTGTGTAGACTACCGGAAGCTGAACGATGTGACCATCAAGAACAAATACCCCCTTCCCAAGATTGAGGAACTCTTTATCAAATCAATGGAGCCCGAGTCTTCTCCAAAATTGATCTCCGAACTGGTTATCATCAGCTTAAAGTAAGAGAGTCGAACATTCCCAAGACAGCTTTCACCACTCATTACGGGCTGTATGAATACACTGTAATGTCCTTCAGATTAACCAATGCACCCGCCTACTTCATGAACCTCATGAAAAAAGTCTTCATGGAGTACCTCGACAAGTTTGTCGTGGTATTCATCGATGACATCTTGGTCTATTCAAAGACTGAAGAAGAACATGAAGAACATCTGAGACTTGTTTTGGGCACCCTGAGAGAAGATCAACTCTATGCTAAGTTCCGCAAATGTCAGTTTTGGCTCAAGGAAGTTAGATTTCTTGGCCATGTCCTATCAGCCGGAGGAGTTTCTGTCAACCCCTCTCTGATCAAGTCCATCATGGAACGGAAGCCACCCACTAACCCAACCGAAGTGAGATCCTTCCTCGGATTGGCGGGTTACTACTGCAAGTTTGTTGAAGGATTCTCAAGCATCGCAAAACCCATGATCCAACTACTCAAAAAAGGCAAGAAGTTTGAAGGGACTGACAAGTGTGAAGAAAGTGTCCAAGAGCTCAAGAAGCGACTTGTGTCTGCTCCCATCTTGACCATGCCCGATGTCACCAAGGACTTCGTGATTTACTGTGACGCTTCCAAGCTTGGACTTGGTAGTGTTCCGATGTAGGAAGGGAAGGTTATCGCTTACCTATACCAACAACTCCGACCCCACAAGGTGAACTACCCAACTCATGACCTTGAGTTAGCTGTCGTAGTTCACGCTCTCAAGACTTGGCGCCACTACCTCATCGCAAACCGGTGTGATATTTACACCAATCACAAGAGCTTGAAGTATATATTCTCTTAGAAAGAGCTGAATATGCGACAGAGAAGGTGGATAGAGATTATAAAATATTATGATCTTAGCATTCACTATCATCCTGGAAAGTCATATGTGGTAGCCGATGCCGTTAGTAGAGAGCCATGTTCTCTCAATGCCCGCTTAAAGGTTGAACAACCGTTGCTATACCAGGAATTTGAGGAGTTCGGTCTGGAACTTGTTAGCCATGGATTCTTAGCCGCAATGGAGATTAAGCCCACTTTAAAAGATCAAATCAAAGAATCCCAAAAAGTCCATGAAAGTATTGAAGGTATCAAACGCCGAATGAGCAATGAGGAAGTGGCTGGATTCTCTATTGACGCAGAAGGAATTCTATGGTATAACATCCGTTTCTGCGTGCCAAACATTCCATACTTGAAGCAACTGATTATGGAGGAAGCCCATAACACCCCTTATTCCATTCACCCCAGAGGAACTAAAATGTACCAAGATCTCAAGGAAACCTTTTGGTGGAACGGAATGAAGCGGGACATTGCCTTCTTTATTGCTAGGTGTGATGTTTGTCAGCGAGTCAAAGCAGAGCATCAACACCCAGCCGATTTACTTCAACCCTTGCAAGTTCCCGTGTGGAAATGGGATGAAGTGGGAATGGACTTTATCACGGGACTTCCAAGATCGAATCGTGGTCATGATTCTATATGGGTTATTGTTGATCGTCTTACCAAGGTCGCACATTTCCTTCCCGTCAAGACTATGTTCAACGGTCGTCATTTGGCAGAACTTTACATCTCTCGGATTGTCAGTCTCCACGGAGTTCCCAAGAGGATAGTATCAGACCGGGGGACACAATCCACCTCACGATTCTGGAAAAGCCTACATGAAGCTTTGGGAACAAAGCTCTCCTTCAGCACTGCTTACCATCCACAGACAGGTGGACAGACAAAACGTGTGAACCAGATTCTCGAGGATATGCTCTGCGCTTGTGTTCTAGCATATGGAACCAAGTGGGAGGATTGTCTACCCTTTGCCGAGTTCTCGTACAATAACAGCTATCAGGCAAGCCTTCAGATGGCACCCTTTGAAGCCCTCTTTGGACGCAAATGCCGCACCCCTCTCAACTGGTCTGAAACTGGAGAAAGCCAAGTGTTTGGACCATGTGTACTCCATGAAGCCGAAGAACAAGTCCAACTGATCCGAGACCGCTTGAAAGCTGCACAATCCCGCCAGAAAAGCTACGCCAATCCTAAGCGCCGGGATGTGACCGTCAACACCGGAGACTTTGCCTATCTCCGTGTTACGCCCCTCAAGGGAATGCAACGATTCCATGTCAAGGGCAAGCTAGCACCCAGATATATAGGCCCCTTCAAGATACTAGGCCGACGTGGTGAAGTATCTTATCAACTTGAGCTACCCCCAGATTTGTCATAATTTCATGACGTTTTCCATGTGTCCCAACTCCGAAGATGCCTCCAATTGCCTAACAAGCCATAAGTGTTCAAGAACGTTGACCATAATTCTATCAATCTAAACCAAGACTTGACCTATCGTGAGAAACCACTTCGCATCCTAGAAGAGACGGTGAGAGTTACCCGCATAAGGAAAATCAAGTTCTTCAAGGTTCAGTGGAGTAACCACTCTGAGGAGGAAGCCACCTGGGAATGGGAGGACTATCTTAGGAGCGACTTCCCATACCTCTTCAGCTCTTAGTCTCAGAATCTCGGAACGAGATTCTTTTAAGGGGGAAGGTCTGTCACAACCCACTTTTCAAACCTTGCATGTTTACTAGTCTTGAAATTTTTGAGCCAACTTTTATTCATGCTACTTTGAGTGTGCATAGGATAGATGTGGATATGTTAGTACTTAAAATTTTATTTTGTGAGTAGCCTCCCACCTAAAACCTTAAGTACCAAATTTTTGAGACCATCTTGAAATTAGGGTTTCCCACCTACTTGATATCCCTCTCTCCCAATATTCTTCATCACTTGATATAAATCCTAGTGGACCCTATCTCTTGTTGCCAAGAATTCCTGAGTTGAGAGGGAACACTCCCCTCTCTTATTTTGGGTGGGACACCACCACTTAGGGTGGCATCCTCACCACCACCATCACACCACCTCTCCCTTCTCTTTTTATCTAAATCTTGTGCTATGCCCTCTTTCAAAATTTTGGCACATGCAACTCCCTTGCATGCACCCTCTCTCTGTGGTCCCTGCCTCTCTCTCTCTTTCTCTCTCTTTTTCCAGGGTGCAAACCCTAAGAGGGGACACTTCCCCCTCTCATCTCTTCTCTCTTTTTCCCTCCCTTTTCCCTCCCTTTTCCCTCTCTGGTTGGGCCGAGGCCAACCCTCCCCTCTCATATCCACCACTCCTGGCCCAACCCAGGAACCCTAGCTAACCCCTCCCCCTCCCTCTCACAGGCCCAACACGACCAGACCACCCCCTCCCGCCAAAACCCTAGCCCAGGCCGATGCACGCGCGCATGCCTAGCAGCCTCCCGTGCGACTTAACGCGCCCGGCGCCTCGGTTTCCCTCCAGCGCCTCATCTTCACGCGCCCCACCTCGTTCCCCTCCCCCAAAACCTCGATGCCCTCGCTGACGCTTCTTCGACCGCGTGTTGACGCCACCCCGTCGCCCGTTGGTCGTGGCAGATTTACCTATCCCCCTCCCCTGCCTATAAAAGGCACCCCAGCGGCCACTCCCTCCCTTTTCACAACACCTCCCCACCCACTCCACCTCGCCAGACGCAGCGCTGCTGCTCGACGCCACCCGTGATCATCGCGTAGGTGACGCGCAAGGTGGAGGTCGCTCCGACGCCATGCTGCCTCCCTCTCGCTTCCGTCGTCATCCTCTGCCTCTGCAATGCCTAACGCGACACTAGTAAAATCCAGGTCTTCAATGACGGTATGATACCGATGGTTTGGAAATCCGTCAGCGATTGTCTTTCTCTATGACGATAGGGCATTTTCGCGTCACAGATGGCGATTTGGGCCGCTTGGCCCGAAAAAATAGTGACAGGCGAGGTCTAAACATCATCGATTGTTCATAAATGAGCATCGCGGGTGGTTGGCGGCCCGAATTGCTGAGTCAGCAGTGGGCGCGTGTCACAACAAGTGGGCTTCGGGCTGGTGGACACACCTGATCCACACTCTGCACGCTCCTGTTCACGTACTTTTGTGTCTGCCCGCACAACAGTCCAAGGCCTGCAGCACTGGGACCCATATTTGTAAGGGGAGACAACCACTGTCTGCACACATGTACCTGGCCTGCACCACTCAGGCCCGCATGTCAGGTGCCGACACAACCCACCTGCATGGGGCCACCCGTTTCGACAGCCTCCCAGCATGCGAAGTGGACCAGAACTGTCAGTACCACCAACATGGGTTCCAAATGTCAGTTGCCATGCCAAAAAAAATCCGCACGTGCCAGCACAAGTGTCTGCCTGCCGCAATTCTGGACGCATGGCCCCGCAGGTCAGAGCTGGTGGGACCCTTCTCTGAGAGTTTTGGTGGGTCCGACATGCCAGAGATCTGTGGGGGCCGCATGTAAGAGCCTGGTGGGACCCTTCTCTGAGAATTTTGGTGGGTCCTGCATGACAGAGATCTATGGGGGCCGCATGTCAGAGCCTGCTGGGACCCTTCTCTGACAGTTTTGGTGGGTCCGGCATGACAGAGATCTGTTGGGGCCGCATGTAAGAGCCTGCTAGGACCCTTCTCTGAGAGTTTTGGTGGGTCCGGCATGACAGAAATCTGTGGGGGCCGCATGTCAGATCCTGCTAGGACTCATCTCTGAGAGTTTTGGTGGGACCAACATGATAGAAATGTGTGGGGGCCGCATGTCAGAGCCTGGTGGGACCCTTCTCTGAGAGTTTTGGTGGGTCCGGCATGACTGAGACCTGTGGGCCCGCATGTAAGAGCCTGGTGGGACCAACGTATGACACTTTTAGTGGGTCCTGCATGCCAGAGATCTGTGGGGTCCGCATGTCAGAGCCTTGTGGGACCCAGCATGCCCGAGCTTGGTGGGCCCAACATGCCAGAGTGTGGACCCAATATGTCAGAACTTGTGGGGGCCGTATGTCAGATCTTGGTGGGTCCCTGCTCCCAACCACGTCGGACCCACATGCAGCCATGGGACCTACTGGATTCACTATGTGTCTGATATGTCTCCAACATATCGATAATTTCTTATGTTCCATGCTTGTTTTATGATGATACTCACATGTTTTATACATACTTTATGTCATATTTATGCATTTTCCGGCACTAACCTATTAACGAGATGCTGAAGAGCCAGTTGTTGTTTTCTGCTGTTTTTGGTTTCAGAAATCCTAGTAAGGAAATATTCTCGGAATTGGACGAAATCAACGCCCAGGATCTTATTTTTCCACGAAGCTTCCAGAAGTCCGGAGAGGAAACGAAGTGGGGCGATGAGGCGACGCCACACTAGGGCGGCGCGGCCCACCCCCTGGGCGCGCGGCCCTGGCGTGTGGGGCCCTCGTGGAGCCTCCTGACCTACCCTTCCGCCTACATAAGCCTTCATCGAGAATAGTTCCAGTACCGAGAGCCACGATACGGAAAACCTTCCAGAGACGCCGCCACCGCCAATCCCATCTCGGGGGATTCAGGTGATCGCCTCCGGCACCCTGCCGGAGAGGGGAATCATCTCCCGGAGGACTCTTCACCGCCATGGTCGCCTCCGGAGTGATGTGTGAGTAGTTCACCCCTGGACTATGGGTCCATAGCAGTAGCTAGATGGTCGTCTTCTCCTAATTGTGCTATCATTGTTAGATCTTGTGAGCTGCCTAACATGATCAAGATCATCTATTTGTAATGCTAGATGTTGCTTTTGTTGGGATCCGATGAATAATGAATACTATGCTATGTTGATTATCAATCTATCTATGTGTTGTTTATGATCTTGCATGCTCTCCGTTGCTAGTAGAGGCTCCGGCCAAGTTGATACTTGTAACTCCAAGAGGGAGTATTTATGCTCGATAGTGGGTTCATGTCTCCATTAAATCTGGGGGAGTGACAGCAACCCCTAAGGTTGTGGATGTGCTCTTGCCACTAGGGATAAAACATCAATGCTATGTCTAAGGATGTATTTGTTGATTACATTACGCACCATACTTAATGCAATTGTCTGTTGTTTGCAACTTAATACTGGAGGGGGTTCGGATGATAACCTGAAGGTGGACTTTTTAGGCATAGATGCATGATGCATAGCGGTCTATGTACTTTGTCGTAATGCCCAATTGAATTTCACACTACTCATCATAACATGTATGTGCATGGTCATGCCCTCTTTATTTGTAAATTGCTCAACTGTAATTTGTTCACCCAACATGCTATTTATCTTATGGGAGAGACACCACTAGTGAACTGTGGACCCCGGTCCATTCTTTTACATCGAATACAATCCCATCGCAATACTCGTTCTACTGTTCTCTGCAAACATCATCATCCACACTATACATCTAATCCTTTGTTACAGCAAGCCGGTGAGATTGACAACCTCACTGTCACGTTGGGGCAAAGTAATTTGGTTGTGTTGTGCAGGTTCCACGTTGGCGCCGGAATCCCTGGTGTTGCGCCGCACTACACTCCGCCGCCATCAACCTTCGACGTGCTTCTTGACTCCTACTGGTTCGATAAACCTTGGTTTCTTACTGAAGGAAAACTTACTGCTGTACGCATCACACCTTCCTCTTGGGGTTCCCAGCGGACGCGTGTTGGATGGAAAGATATACGTCAACTACGCGCAGCAAGTAGATTTTCTGGCGCCGTTGCCGGGGAGATCAAGACACGCTGCAAGGGGAGTCTCCACCTCCAATCTCTTTACTTTGTTTTTGTCTTGCTTTACTTTTATTTACTTCTTTGTTTGCTGCACTAAAACAAAACACACAAAAATTAGTTGCTAGTTTTACTTTATTTACTGTCTTGTTCTCCATATTAAAAATACAAAAAATTAGTTACTTGCATTTACTTTATCTAGTTTGCTTTATTTACTATTGCTAAAATGGGTACTCCTGAAAATACTAAGTTGTGTGACTTCACAAACACAAATAATAATGATTTCTTATGCACACCTATTGCTCCACCTGCTACTATAGCAGAATTCTTTGAAATTAAATGTGCTTTACTGAATCTTGTTATGAGAGAGCAATTTTCTGGTGTTAGTTCTGATGATGCTGCTGCCCATCTTAATAATTTTGTTGAACTATGTGAGATGCAAAAGTATAAGGATGTAGATGGTGACATTATAAAATTAAAATTGTTTCCGTTCTCCTTAAGAGGAAGAGCTAAAGATTGGTTGCTATCTCTGCCTAAGAATAGTATTGATTCATGGACTAAATGTAAGGATGCTTTTATTGGTGGATATTATCCTCCTGCTAAAATTATATCTTTGAGAAGTAGCATAATGAATTTTAAGCAATTGGATACTGAGCATGTTGCACAAGCATGGGAAAGAATGAAATCTTTGGTTAAAAATTGCCCAACCCATGGACTAACTACTTGGATGATCATCCAAACCTTTTATGCAGGACTGAATTTTTCTTCACGGAACCTATTGGATTCAGCCGCTGGAGGTACTTTTATGTCCATCACTCTAGGCGCTACAACAAAGCTTCTTGATAATATGATGATTAATTACTCTGAATGGCACACGGAAAGAGCTCCACAAGGTAAGAAGGTAAATTCTGTTGAAGAAACCTCTTCCTTGAGTGATAAGATTGATGCTATTATGTCTGTGCTTGTGAATGGTAGGACTAATGTTGATCCTAATAATGTTCCGTTAGCTTCATTGGTTGCTCAAGAAGAACATGTTGATGTGAACTTCATTAAAAATAATAATTTCAACAACAATGCTTATCAGAACAATTCTAGTAACAACTATAGGCCATATCCTTATAATAATGGTAACGGTTATGGTAATTCTTACGAGAATTCTTACAACAATACTAGGAATACACCCCCTGGACTTGAAGCCATGCTTAAAGAATTTATTAGTATACAAACTGCTTTTAACAAATCTGTTGAAGAAAATCTTGGGAAAATTGATATACTTGCTTCTAAAGTCGATAGTCTTGCTGCTGATGTTGATCTTTTGAAATCGAAAGTTATGCATAATGAAAATAAAGATATTAAGTCATTTGCTACAGCCAATGCCATCCAAGTTAGAATTAATGAGAATATAAGATTGATGGCCGAATTGCGAGCTAGGTGGGAAAAAGAAGAAAATGCTAAAGAAGATAATATAACTAAAGTTTGGACTATTACCACCACTAGTAATGTTAATGCTCCACATATTTCTGCACCTCCTACTATCAATGGTAAAATAATTGGTGTTGGCAATGTTTCTACTTCTAATGCAAAGCCTGCAAAACTGCCGAAATCGCTAAAAGCTGAAATCGCTCGTGATAAAACTGCTGAAATTTTTTCCAACATTGGGGACAATGATCCCATTGCTTTAGATCATAATGGTTTAGATTTTGATGATTGCCACATCTCTGAAGTTATAAAGTTCTTACAAAAACTTGTTAAGAGTCCTAATGCTAGTGCTATAAATTTGGCCTTTACAAAACATATTACAAATGCTCTCATAAAAGCTAGAGAAGAGAAATTAAATCATGAAGCTTCTATTCCTAGGAAGTTAGAGGATGGTTGGGAGCCCATCATTAAGATTAAGGTCAATGACTTTGATTGTAATGCTTTATGTGATCTTGGTGCAAGTATTTTCGTTATGCCTAGAAAAATCTATAATATGCTTGACTTGCCACCATTGAAAAATTGTTATTTGGATGTTAATCTTGCTGATAACTCTACAAAGAAACCTTTGGGGAGAGTTGATAATGTTCGCATTACGGTTAACAATAACCTTGTCCCCGTTGATTTTGTTGTCTTGGATATTGAATGCAATGCATCTTGTCCCATTATATTGGGAAGACCTTTTCTTCGAACTGTTGGTGCTATTATTGATATGAAGGAAGGTAATATTAAATATCAACTTCCTCTCAAGAAAGGTATGGAACACTTCCCTAGAAAGAGAATGAAGTTATCTTTTGATTCTATCATTAGAACAAATTATGATGTTGATGCTTCGTCTCTTGATAATACTTGATACACACTTTCTGCGCCTAGCTGAAAGGCGTTAAAGAAAAGCGCTTATGGGGGACAACCCATGATTTTACTACAGCACTTTTGTTTTATATTTGAGTCTTGGAAGTTGTTACTACTGTAGCAACCTCTCCTTATCTTAGTTTTGTTGCATTGTTGTGCCAAGTAAAGTCTTTGATAGTAAGGTTCATACTAGATTTGGATTGCTGCGTAGAAACAGATTTCTTGCTGTCACGAATTTGAGCAGTAGTTTCTGTAGTTAACTCAGAAAATTCTGCCAATTTACGTGAGTGATCCTCAGATATGTACGCAACTTTCATTCAATTTGAGCATTTTCATCTGAGCAAGTCTGGTGCAACTATAAAATTCGTCTTTACGGACTGTTCTGTTTTGACAGATTCTGCCTTTTATTTCGCATTGCCTGTTTTGCTATGCTTGATGGATTTTTCTATTCCATTAACTTTCAGTAGCTTTGTGCAATGTCCAGAAGTGTTAAGAATGATTATGTCACCTCTGAACATGTGAATTTTGATTATGCACTAACCCTCTAATGAGTTGTTTTGAGTTTGGTGTGGAGGAAGTATTCAAGGATCAAGAGAGGAGGATGATACAATATGATCAAGGAGAGTGAGAGCTCTAAGCTTGGGGATGCCCCGGTGGTTCATCCCTGCATATTTCAAGAAGACTCAAGCATCTAAGCTTGGGGATGCCCAAGGCATCCCCTTCTTCATCGACAACATTATCAGGTTCCTCTAATGAAACTATATTTTTATTCCATCACATCTTATGTGCTTTACTTGGAGCGTCTGTATGTTTTTATTTTTGTTTTGTTTGAATAAAGTTGGATCCTAGCATTCATTGTGTGGGAGAGAGACACGCTCCGCTGTTGCATATGGAAAAATATGTCCTTAGGCTTTACTCATAATATTCATGGTGAAGGTTGAACTGCTTCGTTAAATTATTATATGGTTGGAAACGGAAAATGCTACATGTGGTAATTGGTATAATATCTTGAATAATGTGATACTTGGCAATTGTTGTGCTCATGTTTAAGCTCTTGCATCATATACTTTGCACCTATTAATGAAGAAATACATAGAGCTTGCTAAAATTTGGTTTGCATGATTGGTCTCTCTAAGGTCTAGATATTTTCTAGTAAGGGTCGAACAACAAGGAAGACGGTGTAGAGTCTTATAATACTTACAATATGTCTTTTATGTGAGTTTTGCTGTACCGGTTCATAGTTGTGTTTGCTTTAAACAACCTTGCTAGCCTAAACCTTGTATTGAGAGGGAATACTTCTCATGCATCCAAAATCCTTGAGCCAAACACTATGCCACTTGTGTCCACCATACCTACCTACTACATGGTATTTCTCCGCCATTCCAAAGTAAATTGCTTGAGTGCTACCTTTAAAATTTCCATTCTTTATCTTTGCAATATATAGCTCATGGGACAAATAGCCTAAAAACTATTGTGGTATTGAATATGTACTTATGCATCTTATCTCTTATTAAGTTGCTTGTTGAGCGATAACCATGTTCCTGGGGACGCCATCAACACTTTGTTGAATATCATGTGAGTTGCTATGCATGTTCGTCTTGTCTGAAGTAAGGGCGATTTACCATGAGTTGAATGGTTTGAGTATGCATATTGTTAGAGAAGAACATTGGGCCGCTAACTAAAGCCATGATCCATGGTGGAAGTTTCAGTTTTGGACAACAATCCTCAATCTCTTATGAGAATATTAATTGTTGCTAAATGCTTATGCATTAAAGAGGAGTCCATTATCTGTTGTCTATGTTGTCCCGGTATGGATGTCTAAGTTGAGAATAATCAAAAGCGAGAAATCCAATGTGAGCTTTCTCCTTAGACCTTTGTACAGGCGGCATAGAGGTACCCCTTTGTGATACTTGGTTAAAACATATGTATTGCGATGATAATCCAGGTAATCCGAGCTAATTAGGACAAGGTGTGGGCACTATTGGTAATCTATGCACGAGGCTTGCAACTTGTAGGATATAATTTACATAATTCATATGCTTTATTACTACCGTTGACAAAATTGTTTCTTGTTTTCAAAATCAAAGCTCTAGCACAAACATAGCAATCAATGCTTCCCTCTGCGAAGGGCCTTTCTTCTACTTTTATGTTGAGTCAGTTTACCCATTTCCTTCTATCTCAAGAAGCAAACAGTTGTATTAACTATGCATTGATTCCTACATACTTGCATATTGCACTTATTATATTACTTTATGTTGACAATATCCATGAGATATACATGTTACAAGTTGAAAGCAACCGCTGAAACTTAATCTTCCTTTGTGTTGCTTCAATGCCTCTACTATGAATTTATTGCTTTATGAGTTAACTCTTATGCAAGACTTATAGATGCTTGTCTTGAAAGTACTATTCATGAAAAGTCTTTGCTATATGATTCAATTGTTTACACATTATATTTATCATTGCTTCGAATCGCTGCATTCATTACATGTGCTTACAAGAGTATTGATCAAGATTATGATAGCATGTCACTTCAGAAATTATCTTTGTTATCGTTTACCTACTCGGGACGAGTAGGAACTAAGCTTGGGGATGCTGATACGTCTTCAACGTATCGATAATTTCTTATGTTCCATGCTTGTTTTATGATGATACTCACATGTTTTATACATACTTTATGTCATATTTATGCATTTTCCGGCACTAACCTATTAACGAGATGCCGAAGAGCTAGTTGTTGTTTTCTGCTGTTTTTGGTTTCAGAAATCCTAGTAAGGAAATATTCTTGGAATTGGACGAAATCAACGCCCAGGATCTTATTTTTCCACGAAGCTTCCAGAAGTCCGAAGAGGAAACGAAGTGGGGCGACGAGGCGACGCCACACTAGGGAGGCGCGGCCCACCCCCTGGCCGCGCGGCCCTGGCGTGTGGGGCCCTCGTGGCGCTTCCTGACCTACCCTTCCGCCTACATAAGCCTTCGTCGAGAATAGTTCCAGTACCGAGAGCCACGATACGGAAAACCTTCCAGAGACGCCGCCGCCGCCAATCCCATCTCGGTGGATTCAGGAGATCGCCTCCGGCACCCTGCCGGAGAGGGGAATCATCTCCCGGAGGACTCTTCACCGCCATGGTCGCCTCCGGAGTGATGTGTGAGTAGTTCACCCCTGGACTATTGGTCCATAGCAGTAGCTAGATGGTCATCTTCTCCTAATTGTGCTATCATTGTTAGATCTTGTGAGCTGCCTAACATGATCAAGATCATCTATTTGTAATGCTACATGTTGCGTTTGTTGGGATCCGATGAATAATGAATATTATGCTATGTTGATTATCAATCTATCTATGTGTTGTTTATGATCTTGCATGCTCTCCGTTGCTAGTAGAGGCTCTGGCCAAGTTGATACTTGTAACTCCAAGAGGGAGTATTTATGCTCGATAGTGGGTTCATGTCTCCATTAAACTGGGAGTGACAAAGAACCCCTAAGGTTGTGGATGTGCTGTTGCCACTAGGGATAAAGCATCAATGCTATGTCTAAGGATGTATTTGTTGATTACATTACGCACCATATTTAATGCAATTGTCTGTTGTTTGCAACTTAATACTGGAGGGGGTTCAGATGATAACCTGAAGGTGGACTTTTTAGGCATAGATGCATGCTGGATAGCGGTCTATGTACTTTGTCGTAATGCCCAATTGAATTTCACACTACTCATCATAACATGTATGTGCATGGTCATGCCCTCTTTATTTGTCAATTGCCCAACTATAATTTGTTCACCCAACATGCTATTTATCTTATGGGAGAGACACCACTAGTGAACTATGACCCCGGTCCATTCTTTTACATCGAATACAATCTACAGCAATACTCGTTCTACTGTTCTCTGCAAACATCATCATCCACACTATACATCTAATCCTTTGTTACAGCAAGCCGGTGAGATTGACAACCTCACTGTCACGTTGGGGCAAAGTAATTTGGTTGTGCTGTGCAGGTTCCACGTTGGCGCCGGAATCCCTGGTGTTGCGCCGCACTACACTCCGCCGCCATCAACCTTCGACGTGCTTCTTGACTCCTACTGGTTCGATAAACCTTGGTTTCTTACTGAGGGAAAACTTACTGCTGTAGGCATCACACCTTCCTCTTGGGGTTCCCAACGGACGCGTGTTGGATGGAAAGATATACGTCAACTACGCGCAGCAGTGTCCCACCTGTCAACTACGCGTTGTGGTGTCCTTGGGCCAGATTGGCTGACTAAAGGCCCAAGCCCAATTTATTCAGGTCGAAACAAGACACGCAGAAAAAATTACTTGGCCCAATTCCAATTTATTCAGGTTGAAACAAGACACACAGAAGAGCCCATAATATATTCGAAGCCAAATAATGGGCCCAAGGCCTATTCGTGGAAAGTTATATCCCGGCACAGATAGAATTTCCATACCTACACTGAGACATTCCAGTTCGCAGCTCAAACTGCTGTAGGCCCAGTTCAATGTTCTACCACGAATGAAGGTCGACTTGTATTAGGCCCTTCTTTGGGTCACCTGCAATATCAATAAAAAAAGAAACCCCTAAAAAAATCAATAAAAAAGAGGAGCACAACGGGTAGTATTTGACAAGCAAACAGGCCTGTTTGGCAGAAAGAATGTCGCGGCCAACACTGCGTACAACTCATCCGCTTTACTTCGACGCCCGAGTAATGTTAATTTTCAAACTTTCAAACATCAGAACAAGACACAGTCACATTCACCACTACGGTGAGAGTAACCCTGTTGAAAAAATCAGATTTTCTCTTGTTTTTATGAAATATTGGGTAGGTCTCCATAACCTGCCTAATGCAATTGTTCGAACTTCTATCTTGTGCCACCATGTTTCTTTTTGTAGATCAACAGGGACCTCATCCCCGGTTTCATTGATAAACAACAAAACTGGAAAGTGCCGCAGGTTGATTACAGGGATTACATTTTGCGGAAAACAGTAGCGTAGATAGAAACTACAAAGTTTTTTCACACCTACAAAGCTGGAACAAAAGTTTTTTCCAAGCGACCCACCAGTGGGGATCGATTTTCATTATCATGGGGATAACGAAAACAGCCGCCAAGTGTGTTTACAAATCATAGTTTTCACTCCTACCATCTATGTACACACACCACCACAGCTACTGGAGGGCAACAAACCTCAAAGTAGCAAAGAACAGCAAAATGGGGAGGAGCACCGCATAGGAACTACTTTGCTGGCGTTCGATGGAACAACAAGCACAACTAGGAGTTTCATAACAACTACCAAAAGGGAAGTTTTTTAAGTAAGCGAAAACAGCAACTTTCGGCATCACCGGGGAGGACTTTAAGCCAACAGCAGGAATGTAGGATTTTGCAGTTTTCGACGAAGGCAACAGCTTCTTCTCAGCATCATTCAGCCAGATTATCAGCTTCTTCCTCATGTTCTCCATCAACTTCCATGTCATCATTCGGTCGATTCATCAGGTTGGAACAAAAGTAACTCCCACAGGTTCATCTGATGGTTCCAGCGCTGGGAGAGAGAGACAAGTAATCCAGTTTCAGGGTGCCACCATATTTTTCGTTATCCTGAATTAGGTAATGAAAAACGATCGAAAAAATATTTTAATAAATACAGGTCAACTTAAGATTACATAATTAAAACTACTAGGATATGAAGAGCAGGAATTCAGAAGAACATCTCATCTACACGGTCATCTGAATGTTCTCCTCTACGGGTTCTAGGCGCAGGTCGTTGTAAACCTCCTTCAGATCGTTGTAATAGTATATGGCGCATTCTACGTTATTTTGGATCTCCGACAGCGGCTTGCACATCGCATAGCGCGCCAATTCGTGGTCCTTAACCTCACTGCTCGCCAACAATCTTCGTTGCACAGCCTCAACACGTTTCTGCTCTATAAACATGTTCTCTTCAAGGAGGCGGTGGCGCTCAAGCCGTAGCTCCGTATTCTTAGACATCTCCTCCTGGAGGCGACTATTGTGCTGATTCATCTTTGCAACAGTCTCCTCCTAGAGATCGTGCCACTGGGCGATCTCCCGCCGAAGCTTGTCGTGCTCGCCGAGAAGATCGGTTACCTTATCCTCCAGCAGCTGCTAGTTCGATGGGGAATTCTTCTCTGTGAGATTTGAGGTGTGCGTACTCAACTAAAATAAACACCGAAAATCATGAGCAAGCCGATAGCTAATATGAAAATAACAACATCTAGAGGCAATATTGAATTACTGACATCGTCCCTCCTTAGGCTGGGGGAGATCTCCTCGGTCGGCCCTAGATCTGCCGCGGCCATATCGGTGACATCGTCCCTCCTTAGGCTGGGGGAGATCTCCTCGGTCGGCCCTAGATCTACCGCGGCCATATCAGTAGCAAGTCCTCGTACGGGAGAGGGCTCGCCCGAGCCGTTGATCCTTGAGAAAATATAGATTGGAATCAGAATCTGTGCTAGAAATTAACAAGGAAGAAAAAGAATGCAACAAGAGCTTTATTCGTCCACAAAATACATCTAGGAATTTGAAGCTAGACTTACCCTGACATCGAGATCCCACGGCGGCCACCTCGGCCTGCCGAGGACCAGCCCTCGACACGCGGAAGACGCTCCCTCAAAGAAAGGACCGACATGGAGGCCTGCAGAGAAGGGCCGTTTGCCGCCGGCAACACACATACCACGAAAGGATAAGAAACTTCCATGGCGGAATCAACATTCCTCTTCGGGTTTCTCCTTGTATAATTAGACATGGCGATCGCAGCCTGGGCGAGCGTGGAAGTAGGAGCTAGTATGATGAAAGTAAGAGAGCAGGTTATTGCTCGAGCTCTCCACAGGTGTAAACCGAGGAAGAAGAGATAATGAGCAGTATGGTTGGTGAGGTGAAAGGTTTATTAATTCTTAAGTCCATACCACCGTCTCCTCGCCTCTCTAGAATCAATCTTGGCTGTCCATTTCCAATCAACGGACTATAAGGAATTACATGGCAGCTGGAGTTAATTCCTCGACCTCATCGCAGTATTATTCCCATCTGTCCCCACTAAACAACCCTTGGCGGTTCATTCTACCCTGCATTTCGGCAAGTTCCAAAAAAACCCATTGTTTGCAGTTGCTCTCCCTCCCTCCCCTTCAATCCCTCTGATTAGTTCGGCGTTCTTCAGCGCTTCCATGGACAACGGCAGCCTGTTTACGCTAAAGACGAGCGTCGTTCCCCATGGGACAACCAACGTGGTCATGGTGTACACGAATGACCCTTCCATTCTCGAGAGCACCCTCTAGATGTACGAACACAAGCTGCGAGAGGACAGGCCCAGGTTCGTCGGCCTCGACCTAGAGTACACTTCAGATCAATCAAGAACCACCGTCGTTCAGTTGGCCATGGACCAGCACGTCCTGGTGTACCATTTATGCAGGTGTGTTTTGCGCATGCTCTTCCTTTATCCTTTTTTAGAAACTCTTCCTTTATCTTGGATCTGCTTTCTTATTTCGAAATATAATAGGTTCTAACTTGAATGAAAACACGAACAAACTAACTCGTATGAAAAATGTGGTCTGAAACTGTAATATCCAACCAACTTGTATAAAAAAATTGGATTGACCACGGTATTTTGTTTCATACTTTGGTACTCAAAATATTCTTAACTTGACACCTGAATTACATCATATAGTCGCACCAATAATTCGTGTTAGTTTGATGTGTATCACTGATGCAAAATCATTGTTTCACTGCATCAAGTAAACATTTATTGGAAGCAAAAAAAATGTGTACTATTTATGCATATACTATCTTACAAGATTGATTTGTGTTAATACAACATAAAGGAATTTGTTTCAAAACTGTTGACAACACAGGTGACTCTATCAGGCTTCCTAAAGATGGCATTACAATTCCTGAACATAAGTGGATTGACATCCAGGATATGATCAATTTCAATGGTCCTGGCAAGAGGACTGGCATGGGTGATTTGGCTGTGGTCATCATTGACCCATCTTACAAAAACATGAAGAACAACTTCCCTACTAAGAGCAACAATCACTGGGAGTGGCAGCCATTGCCTGAAGTAAACTTGAGGTATGCCGCGATTGATGGGTATGTCAGTTTTGAGTTGGACAGGCGACTCAACAAAATCAATGAAGGGCAGCGTCAAGCGCAACAAATTTGTAATATCCCAGGTAATGGGGTTACAAAAATAGAGGAAACAGATGTGTGCAATGCATTCATGCATAGAAAATCTGGGGAATTTTCGCGCTTTAAAGGAAAACTATCACAGTAACTGAAGTTTCACTTGACCTTGGTGGAATTGAAGTAGCTCATCAAGTCAAGCGCTACAAACCTCAATGTGACTTTGCTAAAACCTTGTTTTGGGAAGAGATGATTTGATCTAAGGGGTTAGATCAAATGAAACTAATAATCAACACAACAACACTTTACTTAATGATCAATTGCTTGATCTTATAAAAGATTATAATATGGTAATCCTTGCCATAGCATATGAACATCTATTCAATTACAAACCAAGTAACAATAAAATGGAGAAACCATTCTTGACTTATCTTTTCCATGTCTTAAAACTAATCCATAATCCTAACATGAAATCTCATGGTATTCATTCCACTTCAACATTGGAATTATAACAAGAAGATCCACTCCAGAAATAGATATTCTTCTCCATTCCAAGTTATTACACATCAAACTTAGAGAGGTGAGAGTTCTATTACAATTATTAGAGAAGCATTAACAAACCTGGAGTTAAACCTTGGATATACATCCATGTATTCCAAACATCACTTTGAAGAAGAACCCTATGATATTATTCCAGACCATTCCTAGAGAGAGAACCATTTATATTAACCATAGATATTGGTGACCACATAATTATCGTTGGAGAATAACCTTAGGTTAGTATTGAAGTCCTTCCCTAGTGAGAGAGACCATTCATATCAATTCTAGCTTTACCTATTAATGAATAAAGGACAATCTTTGAACTAAAGTATTGGGTTGTAAACCATTTCATCTTGGAGTGGTGAGATAACCAAATACCAAGTGGAATAAGACTATATCCATGAATTAGTGAAATCAGGAGTGGAATAATCCAACTAAGTTAGATAATTGAATCTTTAGCTCAGCAACCTAAATAAATATTAGGAGTACACCATAAACCCTAGAATAAACCATTCCTATATGAGAGAACTCAAGCTATAGAGTTACACTCAAGATAGTTGAGGCAACACCTGGATTTGAGGGAGAGAACTATTCTTATAACCAGATGACCATATCATCATTGTTTAAGTAGAACCCTAACAGAATATCTCAGGTATTCTCATGGGATATAAATTAATGAGGCAACCATAGTAGTCCAATCCTAGAAAGCATAATAGAAGTGCTATATTTTAGATGATCCAAACAAGACTTGATCCTAGAAGAGAGAAACCTAGTTCTTGAGAGATACTTTAGGAAGCCAAACTTTTGATCATTACATATTGGGTAATGATCATATACTATAATAATTGAGAGTAGAAGCCACTGAGAATAAGTTGATCATGATAATGCCATGACCATGCTATGGAGAAATAGAAGAATAAGCCATAAGTTAAACCCTATATGATAAGTAGATATCATTCATCACATGAAATTATAGGGAGATAAATAGTAAGCAACCTAAGGTTATATCTCAATCCCAAAACTTGTGAATCATTTGGTGATCATAAGTGGAATCCTACCACATATATATTTCATTCATTCTTTAAGTAAATAACATAAGAAAACCTTAGAGTTAAACTCTATACTTTATATGGTGAGAAACCATATATCCATATGACCAAAGTTAACTATAAAAAGAACTATAACCAATGTAGTTACTTAAATGATAAATTGAGGTTAACAATAGAAGCCAATTGGTAGAAGATAAAACTAATTCTCAATATCATAGTAACTAGAGGAGAACATAAAATGTTAAGTAAACAACCACCCTATCATGGTTAGGGGAGATTAAACCCTAGCACATGCAATATGGTGTCATCTCAACTCTTTCAACCCAGAATTATATCTCAAACCTAGTTGTGTATAACTTGGGTGATTACAATTATAAAACCAGACCATAATTGAGATTCAAACCAATTGCTCATTAGATAAATCCTATGCTTCACTAATTAACCCTAAGAAACATTTAGTGCTTAAACTCATAATTAAATCCATGGGTGGTGATCAACCCCTTATCTCTGTAAATAAAACCAAACCTTGAGGAGAGTAATGCATACTCTAGGATTTTAAGTTATATTTAAAATATAGTACTAATACTAACCTTGATTTTGGGTTATTATCAAACCTACAAAATCCTAAGAAAATGTTGCTCACATGAAATGCCAGTGATTAATTCCTCAAATGGAAACCAAGACATAGTAACAATCTTTGAAATACTTTGAGATGAAAATATCAACTCTCATAATTATAAACAGAATTGATTGCATAATAAAAAGATAATTAAAGTAAAAATATAAGATTATGTCCAAATGCTATTTTAATTGAATTCACAAATATGCAAGTAATTCAATATAAAATATGAATTCAAAATAGAATAGGGAAACAATAGTAAGTATACTAAATCTTGAATGAATTAGCATAATTACAAATATTTGCAAATAGAATTGAATTCAATTATGAGTTAAAATAGAAAATATACAATAGGAGAAATAAAAATAGAGAAAAAAATAAGGGAAATACTTAACTAGCCGTCACAGCCCAGCAAGCGGCCTGGCAGAAGCCCAGCACCTCGGCCCAAGCCACAGCCCAACATACCACCACATACCCCTTCGTTTAAAAAACAGAGGAGAGGGTCATCCTCATCCTCTCTGGCGCTCGAGGAGGACAGCACGACGACGTGCTTCCCTTCCCCTCGTCGCTGGCAGCATCTCCTCGTCTGAGTGCGTGACGAGGCACACTCCCGAGCTGTATAACACCCAAAACGACGAACCCTAGCCTTGATTTCTTCCTCTCTTGCTCAATTTCTTCTCGGAAGGAAACCCTAGCCCGCCCCGGTCACCTTCATCGTCACCGTTCGGAGCCTCCTCAGGCCTCGACGCGACCACCATTAGCACCGCCGTGGTTGACTTGCTATTCCTGCAAGAGGAATCGGACCGCCGTGATCGGAATCACCGTCGGCGAGCTCATCTCCCTCAACATCGGCACCGACAAATTCTGGCGATACAGAGCTCCATTAACCTCGCCGCCTAGCTCGTCGTGCTCCTGGTGAGCATCTCTACCGCACCGCATGCTCGCTTTGCTCAGTAACACCTCGTAGAATCGCCGCACCAGTCACCTGTGTCCGCCGCCGTCGCACCTTGCCATCGAGCTTGCTCCGGTGGTCATTAGCGAGCGGCGCTGGCACCAGTAGCTATGCCCTGGCATGCTGAGTCGATTGGGGTCAAAAGCCCACCCGCGCAAGCCCAAAATCGGCGGCGATCGCCGATTCCCGCCGGCCACCGTGAGCTCCTGGACATGGTCTCAATTTTGACCAGTCCACGCTCACGTGGCAGTCCACGTGGACCTCTGGCCCACTGGTCATTGCCTCTGTGGGTACAATGGCCGGGTGTGTTTAGTTATTTCCTTTTAAATTTCAATTCAAAAATTACTGCAACTTTGCAAATTTATATAAAATCCATATTAACTCAGAAAAATGAAAATAATATATCAAAATTCTTAGAAAACTAAACTCTATCCAATAAAAATATAAAATGAAATTTTTATTTTTAATAAAAATTCAATTATTTAATAATGGTTATTTAAGCCTTTACTTTTATTCTTAATTGAATTAAAAATTCAATAATTAGGAAAAGATTATTAAATAAATAAAAACCAGTAAAGTAAATAAAGAAAACATTAAAACTAATTTTCTTTATTTGGAACTTATTAAATCTATATTAATAGGAATTAAACCCTGATTAATAATTACCCTAAATATTAAAATCTTTAAAAATAGAAAAATGCCAAATCCAATATTAATTTTACTTCAAAGTTATTAATAACTTCAACCTTAAAGTGAAGTTATTAATTCAAGAACTTTAGGGTATTTAGAAAACCCTAATTTCATAAGTAATAGAACCAGGAACTCATCATTTCATGTGACTCCTAAAACCCTAAATTAATTAGGAACCCTAGTTCCATTATTACATGTGAACCCTAAATTACTTCTAAAACCTAAACCCTAGATCCTCACATGTAATCATGGTATTCTATTTTCATACATAGAATCATAACAGCAATTAAATACTTGCCATGCCACCTAAAATTGTAGGAGCCCTATTATCAATAATTTAGTAGTCCATGTAGGCATACCTATCCAACCTAATTGATCAAATAAGGGCAACCAAGTGCAAACCCTAGCTCCTATCCTTAGAGATATCAATCTTAATTAACCATGCTTAGCATCACACCATTATGATGAACCCTAATAGCAACCATGCCCATTATCATGCACCACCTAACCATACTCCACTAACCCCATTAGTGTAAGATAATTATTAAACATCCTATTTAGGAAACCACTATTCCTTACTTAGTGAATCCAATAGGAAACCCTAGACAACCTCAACCCTAATTGATATACTTCTTATTATTTAAGAAGTATGTTCTTCAAAAGTTATTCTTTTGAAGTAAATAAAGAATCATCATCAACCCTGCTTATAAGGACCTAAAAACTCTAGCCAGCTATCACCCAACAAGGTATACCACCTTGATAGCAACTATTGGAAATTAAGATGTTTAGGCTTAATTCAACAATACAAGCCCTAGTAGCTGATGAATCCAACGAGGTTGTAATCCATCTACTACTTACTCCAGAAGCTAGTTGAAACCATAGTAAACCATAGAACCCCCACAACCCTAATTATCATACTTGTTCTTTATTAAAGAACATGTTCTTCAAAAGTTATTCTTTTGAAGTATATGATAATTAATCATTAACCATGCCATATAGTGCTAAAACCAACCACTATTAATTACATGTTAGGATTATACCAAATGCTATTGTTGTGTGCTATTAGTGTTATTATTATGATATATTACAGCACCTATTTACGATACCAATCAACCAATCCTTAATAAGAACCTTGTTTGTGAATCACTCTAAAAAGTGCAACACACCCTGAACCAATCATTACCACTCACTAATCCTAAATCATCGGGGTTAGATTACGCTTAGAACGATTGCATCACATACTTATGCATTATTGCATCCTTGCCAATCTTTTAAACATCGTCCTTACCGGACGATGATGCTATTTCAGAATTTGGAGTTATTGCGTATCGAAGACCTTGTCTGCATAATCTTGCAGCCAAGAAAGGCAAGTTCATCACTTGCTCATGTCATTTGTGTATTTCTATCAAATTACTTGCAAAGTACTATGGTTATCACTATTGCATAAAAACCAAAACCACTATTTTCATAACTATGAATATGACTATGTGGTGGGCAATGGAACCATGGATTGTGTTGATATGGTGGAGGTTCCATTGCAAGGGTTTATATCCATCTAGGATTAAACAACAAATGTCGCCAGTGATTCTTGTGCTGTAATACCCGTGTTAACCATAAGATCCGGAGTGGGACGGAGTAGTCAAAAGTGTTTCCACCTCTTGTTCATCAACGGATGGGCTTTACCGTAGTACACTTGTAACCCAAGGGGGCAAGCTGGTGAGGCTGGGGAGTCCTAAGTCCCCACGGCATTGTCCGTAGTACACTTGTCGCCCGAAGGAGCAAGATGGTGAGGCTGGGGAGTCCTAAGTCCCCAAGGTATTGCGGTCTATGATGGGTTGCAGCTACCGGCGTAGGAGTGTATGGTAGAGCCCAGCACTGTCGTCGTGGTCAGGGTCCACCTTGAAATCTACAGGAATAATGGGACCGGCGTGGACCCAGGGTCAGGGCATGCAACAAAGGGTGGGTGTTCGAGGTAGCGGAGGAACATTATTGGCTAGACCTTATACCGGGCCTCACACCATAGGAAGTGTGGGCGGGGAATATGCCCGGTTGGCACCAAGGTTAAGATCTCTTATGGGTAAAGCAACACACCTCTGCAGAGTGTAAAGAACCGTGACCTGTCACTCCCTGTTCCGGGATATGGAACTGCGAACGCGGCCGGAAAGGAGCTCCATGAAGTTCTACTAAACCGGTGAAGGCTGACGGACATAGTTCTTCTGAATAAAAGCAACCTTTTGAAGAAATGGTTATGAAAACCTGCATTGGTATTAGACTTTTTGGTCTAATGCTGTAGCTAGTGCATTAAACACCTCTTTCCTATAATGAACTTGTTGAGTACGCTCGTACTCATCCCACTCTTAAATCCCCTGCTTAGATATGGAGGCATCAAAGGAGGATCTACAGTGCAACTCGAAGGCCGAGGAGTCAACAACTACTTCAACAGGCAGGACCCTGTCAGAGGCGTCAGATACCACATCCAACAAGGAGAAAACCTAGTTTAGCCCTAGAAGGGAAATAGCTTCCTAAACCTAGCTCCTACTTAGCTAGAATCTATTCTTAGCCTCTATAGCTAGTCAGATACTCTACATATAC
The DNA here is from genome assembly GCF_019359855.2 of Lolium perenne. Classification (NCBI taxonomy): domain Eukaryota; kingdom Viridiplantae; phylum Streptophyta; class Magnoliopsida; order Poales; family Poaceae; genus Lolium; species Lolium perenne. The sequence goes on along the minus strand of NC_067245.2, from coordinate 163,296,713 downwards.
AGTTCGTGATAGGATTAGACTACGAGTCGTTCTTCTGGAGTTTATTTGCAGATTTACCTCATTGTAAAGTAGGAGGCTGTGATGATTTTATGTAACAGAGTCAATGTTGTAATTCTATAGACATGCCTTGGACCCGCATATGTTTCTGTTGTACCACTCTGAGCGATATAATACTAGTGGAACGGTGTTTCATTGGTGTTATATCAGACTTGCATACTACACCATGCAGTGGTATGCCGGGTCACCACAGTTGGTATCAGAGCAAATGCTTTGACCCTAGGATTAAAACCCTTTAAAGGAGACCTATAGGATTGGTAGTGTCTATAGGTAGTTGTCCTAGATAAACCAAAAATCTTCTTATGACTTGAGATGGATATTCACTTGAGAATAATCCTGACACACTTGGGTCAATCTTTTTACCTATCTTTCCTAAGTAAAGTTAGATAGCCAATCCCAAGTATGTAGAACATCAATAAGTCCTTAACACAATAGATGAGTAGATCACAGTTGGTATACAATACATGGTAGTCCAAAGAAAGGATACAACCATAAGGAAGCTATCCTATTGGAAGATGTGTACCAACATTTGTTATGATCAAGTAAGAGTTATTTAGACCTGTAATAGGAGTAATATCAAGTGATGAAGATAATTAAGATATCCTAATAGAAGATGTAGACCAAGTTAAGTAATGAGTAAGGAAAATTATCTAGACATGTGAAACAATTGATAGTAAGTGGTAAATATAAGTTAGATATGGTAGTATAGACCATGATGAGTCAATCATGGGAGGTAAGGAAGAGAGATAGGAATAAAATTTGTCTACTTACATAGTAGAGTTGCTAATCATATATGATTCACTTGAGAATCATTAGGTGATGGACTAGAATATCATAAATACTTAGGAGGAGTTGGATAAGAAGTTAGATGCGAAACTATAGAATAAGATTTGTGTTCCAAAACCCTGGGAACTGTGTCCAGTACATCAGAACCCTAGTTATATGGTAAGAACATATGGAAGTATATGAATTATATTTCCATAGTTATGTGTTTAGAGTAGCAAAGTTAGAACCTAGACATATCATGTGAGATAGTCCTCAATAAAATGAAAGTCAAGTAGTACTTCCAAAGAAAGTTAGGTTAACCTTAACCATCCCAAACCACTTTGTTCCAAGTTTATCTCATTGCAAATGTGCAATTAAGGTAAAGGTTGAGACAAATAGTAGAATCCCATATATTCGTGCGAAGTATCACGATATAAACCTATATTATGTGGTGTTATATACTACACATCTCAGCCTGATGTTTAGACATGTCTTACTCAACTAGCATATTCAGGCTTATGATGATGTGTATTATATGGAGAAAGCTGAATCTTCTAGGATCTTATTGGATTTTCATTGTTTGACTAGATCCATACATGAAGTTTGACTTCGATATACAAATGCATGTTGCAATATCAAGTCCTTACTTGATGCTATAGATCTAGAGGGTAATAGTATTCGTGTGAGGAAGCGATGAATTCTGGAAGATTCCGAAAACAAGATGAAGGTTCATCAGAGAAAGGAAGCAAAGTTGTGGGAAGTAACCACAATACTCTGAAGGAAGTACCAATCAAAAATCATGCTTTACCTCAACAGAGGAGTACTTTAGTACATAAGAAGTATGAAGGTGAGAAATCTGGTGATTATGGAGTAGTAGAAGTAGAACCATAGTCATTATGGAAGAGGGAATGCATGGGAAATCACTTAGGATACTATATTCATCGTGTCAGTTAGTGGTTTTCTTGCAAAATAAACCCTGTATGAAGGAAGATGATATATGAAACCATAGCAGATATAAGAAGACCATAGTTGATATTAGAAGACCACAATTGGTATAGGATCAATACTGCAAGATAAAGTAGAAGATGTCTCGTCCCGTTGATCAGAACCTATAATAGAATCTATTTTCAGATAACAAATAGCCATAATTGGTATCAAGTAGTCCATCATTGGATTAATTGTACCAAGAAGTTGTGAACAAATAAATTTTTGTTAGCCAAATAACAATGACCTATAATCATTTAGTCGAAGGATTCACATTGGATGTCCACAATTGAGCGGATACACCACAAGGATTCTTCACGAGACCTTAGAAGAATATAAACCATAAGCTACACCTAGACAAATATTCTGACCATTAATCCAATAGTTGGAAGAAAAGGAGTTGAAGACCATAAGAAAACTCTATGGGGTAGAGTAAAGATTGAGTTGGAAGTACAAAAAACTCAATATTTTGAGCAAGATAGATGATGAAGGTCAGAACTGAAAGGAAGTTCAATCTTATTTTCGTAAGATTGTTGAACACTACTTTCAGAAGTATGTCAGACCAGAAGCCGAGGATTATACATCGAGGAAGTAAGAAGTGGACTATAACTTGAGAAAGTGAGTAAGATTTACTCAGAATGAAAAATATTAAACATACTAATATCCAGGACTTGAAAAACTCAATAACTTGAGAAAGTGAGTATAATGAAGTTGGACGAAGGAAATACCGTAGACCATTAAAGCCCAAGATGATCAAAGAATGAAAAATATTAAACATACTAATATCCAGGACTAATAGAATGATTCCTTTCATGGAACCTAAAGAAACCAAAATAGATATAGGTATCAATAATAAGCCATGACTGGATGGACTAAATGAGTCTAATCCATTCTTAGGGAAATAAACCATCACGACCATTTCCATGGTAAGTACCTTACCAAGTACCTTTATTGCACTTTTGGTAGTAAGGGAAAACAAAGACCTATTTTATCAAATAGGAGAATGTTATCCAATTAGTCCTCAATTAAGACTGTTAGGACAAGAAAAAGTCTCAATCATGCAATCATCAATGGGAAATGAAACAAGATTATAATATTAAAAAGAAATCATGGAATTGAAGGAAAGAACCATGGTTCAGAGACAAACCCTAATGGATTCCAGGAAGAATCTGGACAAGGGATATACTCAATTATATCCAGTGAGATCACTACGGAGTTCTAGAAAAGTTAAAGTCTGCATAAGTCAGAACCACACTTCGGAAACGTGAGAGAGATCAAACTTCGAGGATGAAGTTTAGTTTAAGGGGTAGAGACTGTAATATCCCAGGTAATGGGGTTACAAAAATAGAGGAAACAGATGTGTGCAATGCATTCATGCATAGAAAATCTGGGGAATTTTTGCGCTTTAAAGGAAAACAGTCACAGTAACTGAAGTTTCACTTGACCTTGGTGGAATTGAAGTAGCTCATCAAGTCAAGCGCTACAAACCTCAATGTGACTTTGCTAAAACCTTTTTTTGGGAAGAGATGATTTGATCTAAGGGGTTAGATCAAATGAAACTAATAATCAACACAACAACACTTTACTTAATGATCAATTGCTTGATCTTATAAAAGATTATAATATGGTAATCCTTGCCATAGCATATGAACATCTATTCAATTACAAACCAAGTAACAATAAAATGGAGAAACCATTCTTGACTTATCTTTTCCATGTCTTAAAAATAATCCATAATCCTAACATGAAATCTCATGGTATTCATTCCACTTCAACATTGGAATTATAACAAGAAGATCCACTCCAGAAATAGATATTTTTCCCCATTCGAAGTTATTACACATCAAACTTAGAGAGGTGAGAGTTCTATTACAATTATTAGAGAAGCATTAACAAACCTGGAGTTAAACCTTGGATATACATCCATGTATTCCAAACATCACTTTGAAGAAGAACCCTATGATATTATTCCAGATCATTCCTAGAGAGAGAACCATTTATATTAACCATAGATATTGGTGACCACATAATTATCTTCGGAGAATAACCTTAGGTTAGTATTGAAGTCCTTCCCTAGTGAGAGAGACCATTCATATCAATTCTAGCTTTACCTATTAATGAATAAAGGACAATCTTTGAACTAAAGTATTGGGTTGTAAACCATTTCATCTTGGAGTGGTGAGATAACCAAATACCAAGTGGAATAAGACTATATCCATGAATTAGTGAAATCAGGAGTGGAATAATCCAACTAAGTTAGATAATTGAATCTTTAGCTCAGCAACCTAAATAAATATTAGGAGTACACCATAAACCCTAGAATAAACCATTCCTATATGAGAGAACTCAAGCTATAGAGTTACACTCAAGATAGTTGAGGCAACAGCTAGATTTGAGGGAGAGAACTATTCTTATAACCAGATGACCATATCATCATTGTTTAAGTAGAACCCTAAAAGATTATCTCAGGTATTCTCCTGGGATATAAATTAATGAGGCAACCATAGTAGTCCCATCCTAGAAAGCATAATAGAAGTGCTATATTTTAGATGATCCAAACAAGACTTGATCCTAGAAGAGAGAAACCTAGTTCTTGAGAGATACTTTAGGAAGCCAAACTTTTGATCATTACATATTGGGTAATGATCATATACTATAATAATTGAGAGTAGAAGCCACTGAGAATAAGTTGATCATGATAATGACATGACCATGCTATGGAGAAATAGAAGAATAAGCCATAAGTTAAACCCTATATGATAAGTAGATATCATACATCACATGAAATTATAGGGAGATAAATAGTAAGCAAACCTAAGCTTATATCTCAATCCCAAAACTTGTGAATCATTTGGTGATCATAAGTGGAATCCTACCACATATATATTTCATTCATTCTTTAAGTAAATAACATAAGAAAACCTTAGAGTTAAACTCTATACTTTATATGGTGAGAAACCATATATCCATATGACCAAAGTTAACTATAAAAAGAACTATAACCAATGTAGTTACTTAAATGATAAATTGAGGTTAACAATAGAAGCCAATTGGTAGAAGATAAAACTAATTCTCAATATGATAGTAACTAGAGGAGAACATAAAATGTTAAGTAAACAACCACCCTATCATGGTTAGGGGAGATTAAACCCTAGCACATGCAATATGGTGTCATCTCAACTCTACAACCCAGAATTATATCTCAAACCTAGTTGTGAATAACTTGGGTGATTACAATTATAAAACCAGACCATAATTGAGATTCAAACCAATTGCTCATTAGATAAATCCTATGCTTCACTAATTAACCCTAAGAAACATCTAGTGCTTAAACTCATAATTAAATCCATGGGTGGTGATCAACCCCTTATCTCTGTAAATAAAACCCAACCTTGAGGAGAGTAATGCATACTCTAGGATTTTAAGTTATATTTAAAACATAGTACTAATACTAACCTTGATTTTGGGTTATTATCAAACCTACAAAATCCTAAGAAAATGTTGCTCACATGAAATGCCAGTGATTAATTCCTCAAATGGAAACCAAGACATAGTAACAATCTTTGAAATACTTTGAGATGAAAATATCAACTCTCATAATTATAAACAGAATTGATTGCATAATAAAAAGAGAATTAAAGTAAAAATATAAGATTATGTCCAAATGCTATTTTAATTGAATTCACAAATATGCAAGTAATTCAATATAAAATATGAATTCAAAATAGAATAGGGAAACAATAGTAAGTATACTAAATCTTGAATGAATTAGCATAATTACAAATATCTGCAAATAGAATTGAATTCAATTATGAGTTAAAATAGAAAATATACAATAGGGGAAATAAAAACAGAGAAAAAAATAAGGGAAATACTTACCTGGCCGTCACAGCCCAGCAAGCGGCCTGGCAGAAGCCCAGCACCTCGGCCCAAGCCACGGCCCAACATACCACCACATACCCCTTCGTTTAAAAAACAGAGGAGAGGGTCATCCTCATCCTCTCTGGCGCTCGAGGAGGACAGCACGACGACGTGCTTCCCTTCCCCTCATCGCTGGCAGCATCTCCTCGTCTGAGTGCGTGACGAGGCAGACTCCCGAGCTGTATAACACCCAAAACGACGAACCCTAGCCTCGATTTCTTCCTCTCTTGCTCAATTTCTTCTCGGAAGGAAACCCTACACTACAAGAAAAGTTGCCATGGCCGACGAAGTTGAAGTCGCGCCGTGGTTGCTGGTGTACCATGGCCGACGATTTTGGGTCTGTCCGTTGTGCATGTCAAAACGTTTTTTTTTCTCGTTTTTGAGGCCACCTAGCCCGACGAAACCGGTCAAAACGTTGCGTATGGTGGCCCGGGACGTGGTGCATCTCGAATTCTTGGGTTCACCGGCCGAGTCAATGCAAATCCGCACCGCCGAGGGATGTAGGGCCCAGATGGCAGCCTCTCTGGCATTGTTTTTTTTCTCGATCGCGCCATCTCGTTCAACGCTCTCCGATCGAGCCGTTTACGATGCAGGATCATGGGTCCCGCATGTCATCCTCTATGAACCAAAATTCTTTCTATTCTTGGATTTTTTTGACACCCTGATTTCTGGCTACTTCCTTTTTCTTTTGATCCCTTGCCGCCTTGGAAACGTTGACACCGCTGCTGCTAAATGGGACCCGCATGTCATCCTCTATGTGCAATCAACTTTCTTTTCTTGGAGTTTTTTTGGCACCTCATATTTGGTCACTTGCCTTTTTCTTTCGATCCCCTGCCGCCTCTCAAACGGTGATACCGCTGGTGCTAAATGGGACCCGCATGTCATCCTCTATGTACTATAAAACTTTCTTTTCTTGGATTTTTTTGGCACCTCATATTTGGTCACTTGCCTTTTTCTTTCGATCCCGTGCAGCCTCTCAAACGGTGATACCGCTACTGCTAAATGGGACCCGCATGTCATCCTCTATGTACTATAAAACTTTCTTTTCTTGGAATTTTTTTGGAACCTCATATTTGGTCACTTGCCTTTTTCTTTCGATCCCGTGCAGCCTCTCAAACGGTGATACCGCTGCTGCTAAATGGGGCCCGCATGTCATCCTCTATGTACAATCAAGTTTCTTTTCTTGAATTATTTTTGGCTCCTGATATTTGGTCACTTGCATTTTTCTTTCGATCTCATGCCACGTTGAGGACCCTGCAGGCTCATGGGACCCGCATGTTATCCTCTATGTACTATAAAACTTTCTTTTCTTGGATTCTTTTTGGCACCTCATATTTGGTCACTTGCCTTTTTCTTCCGATCTCATGCCGCCTTTGAAACGTTGACTAAGCTGCTGGCTCATGGGTCCCGCATGTCATCCTCTACGACAATAAAAGTTTTCTTTCTTGGAGTTATTTTTGACCCCTAATTTCTGGCTATTTGCCTTTTTCTTTTGATCTCCTGCCCCTCCGCAACGATGAGGACGCTGTTGGCAGGTCGGTCCCACATGTCATCCTCTATGAACAATAAAAGTTTCCTTTGATGGATTTATTTTGAACCCCTAATCAATTTCTGGATATTTCCTTTTTTTCTTTTGATCCCCTGCCACCTTGAAATCGCTGAGGATGCTACTGCCTCATGGGTCCCGCATGTCATCCTCTCAGAATGGTAAATGTTTTCTTTTCTTGGATTTTGTTGACCAAACGATTTTTGGCTTATTTTTTCTTTCGATCTCCTGCAGCCTTTAAAACGTTGAGGACGCTGCTGGCTCACGGGTCCCAAATGTCAGCCTCTATGAACAATAAACGCTGAGGATGCTGCTGCCTCATGGGTCCCGCATGTCATCCTCTTAGAACGAAAATGTTTCTTTTCTTGGATTTTTTACCAACAGATTTTTGGTTTATTTTTTCTTTCCATCCCCTGCCGCCTTTAAAACGTTGACGACGCTGCTGGCTCATGGGTCCCCGATGTTAGCCTCCCCGTACAACAAACATGTGATATCTTGATTATTTTGCAGACAATAAACAGTGTATTGCGCTCTGAGCTATTTCAAACGGATAAAATAAATCTTTATTTTTACATAAACAAACTTATATGTTGAATCTCCTTGTTTTTTTTGTTTTTGCGAAGCATAGGACTTTCCTTTTTTTTTAGAAAATTCCGAACTTTCCTGTTTTGGAGTGGGCTGAAATTGTACGAGTCAAAAGGCCAAGCAGGATAGTTCGAAGGCCAAGATGTCCAGATGCAGCCCAATTGAAATCTTTCTTCTTGGATTTTTTTCACCCCCTGATTTCTGGCTACTTTATTTTTCTTTTGGTCCTGTGCCGCCTTGGAAACGTTGAGACCGCTGCTGAAAAATGGGACCCGCATGTCATCCTCTATGTACAATAAAATTTCTTTTCTTGGATTATTTTTGGCTCCTGATATTTGGTCACTTGCCTTTTTCTTTCGATCCTGTGCAGCCTCTCAAACGGTGATACCGCTGCTGCTAAATGGGACCCGCATGTCATCCTCTACGTACACTCAAGTTTCTTTTCTTGAATTATTTTTGGCTCCTGATATTTGGTCACTTGCCTTTTTCTTTCGATCTCATGCCAAGTTTGAAACATTGAGGAACCTGCTGGCTCATGGGACCCGCATGTCATCCTCTATGTGCTATAAAATTTTATTTTCTTGGGGTTTTTTTCACCCTCTGATTTTTGGCTATTTCCTTTTTCTTTTGATCCCCTGCTGCCTTGGAAACGTTGAGTAAGCTGCTGACTCATGGGACCCGCATGTCATCCTCTATGTACAATCAAGTTTCTTTTTCTTTTGATCTCAACCCGCATTTGAAACGTTGAGACCGCTGCTGCTAATTGGGACCCGCATGTCATCCTCTATGTACAATAAAGTTTTTTTCTTGGATTATCTTTGGCTCCTGATATTTTTTCACTTGCCTTTTTCTTTCGATCTCATGCCGCCTTTGAAACGTTGAGTAAGCTGCTGGCTCATGGGTCCCGCATGTCATCCTCTACGAACAATAAAAGTTTCCTTTCTTGGAGTTATTTTTGACCCCTAATTTTTGGCTATTTGCCTTTTTCTTTTGATCTCCTGCCCCCTTTGAAACGATGACGACGCAGCTGGCAGGTCGGTCCCACATGTCATCTTCTGTGAACAATAAAAGTTTCCTTTGATGGATTTATTTTGAACCCCTAATTAATTTCGGGATATTTCCTTTTTTCCTTTGATCCCCTGCCGCCTTGGAATCGTTGAGGATGCTGCTGCCTCATGGGTCCCGCATGTCATCCTCTCAAAACGGTAAATGTTTCTTTTCTTGGATTTTGTTGACCAAACGATTTTTGGCTTATTTTTTCTTTCGATCTCCTGCAGCCTTTAAAACGTTCAGGGCGCTGCTGGCTCACGGGTCCCACTTGTCAACCTATATGACCAATAAACGCTGAGGATGCTGCTGCCTCATGGGTCCCGCATGTCATCCTCTCAGAACGAAAATGTTTCTTTTCTTGTATTTTTTACCAACAGATTTTTGGTTTATTTTTTCTTTCCATCCCCTGCCGCCTTTAAAACGTTGACGACGCTGCTGGCTCATGGGTCCCCCATGTCATCCTCAAAGAACAATAAAAATTTGATATCTTGATTATATTTAATACAATAAACATTTTATTTCGCTACGAGCTATTGCAAACGGATAAATTAAATCTTTATTTTTACATAAACAAACTTATATGTTGAATCTCCTTGTTTTGTGTTTTTGCGAAGCATAGGACTTTCCTGTTTTTTAGAAAAATCCGAACTTTCCTGTTTTGGAGTGGGCTGAAATTGTACGAGTCAAAAGGCCCGGCGGGATAGTTCGAAGGCCCAGATGTCCGGATGCAGCCCAATTGAAATCTTTCTTTTCTTGGATTTTTTCACCCCACGATTTCTCGGCTACTTCATTTTCTTTTGGTCTGTGCCACCTTGGAAATGTTGAGACCGCTGCTGCAAAATGGGACCCGCATGTCATCCTCTATGTACAATAAAATTTCTTTTCTTGGATTATTTTTGGCTCCTGATATTTGGTCACTTGCCTTTTTCTTTCAATCTCATGCCGACTTTGAAACGTTGAGGAAGCTGCTGGCTCATGGGTCCCGCATGTCATCCTCTATGAACAATAAAAGTTTCCTTTGTTGGATTTATTTTTTACCCCTAATTTCTGGTTATTTGCCTTTTTCTTTTGATCCCCTGCCCCCTTTGAAACCATGACGACGCAGCTGGCAGGTCGGTCCCACATGTCATCCTCTATGAACAATAAAGGTTTCCTTTGATAGATTTATTTTTTACCCTAATTAATTTCTGGCTATTTCCTATTTTTATTTTGATCCCCTGCCGCCTTGGAATAGTTGAGGATCTTTGCTGCCTCATGGGTCCCGCATGTCATCCTCTCAGAAAGGTAAAAGTTTCATTTCTTGGATTTTGTTTACCAACAAATTTTTGGCTTTTTTTTGTTTCGATCTCCTGCCACCTTTAAAACGTTGACGACGCTGCTGGCTCATGGGTCCCCAATGTCAGCCTCTCCCGTCTTGCAAATCCTCTTTCTGCAAAGGTTGTATTTCTAGCTAGATAGCTAAGGTGGATTCGAATCTGCCGTGGTTCAGGCAGCTCAGGTAAGCCTTCTTGCACTGATTAATGGAACTAGTGTATAGCAAGGTCAAGACATGTGGCTTGGTGTAATGAATATATTTGAATCATGTTGTGGATTGAATCTGATAGTTCTCTAACAGGTCAGCCAAAATAGAAATTAAGTTTTTTTCTAAAACGGAAATGCAAATTAAGATGAACACAAACATTAGTTATCATAATAGCTGATCATACATACATACTTTCTAAGAGCAAAAGCTTGCCAGAGTTTTACCACCCATACAATTAATTAGCTGTTCAGATAAGATAACCTTATATAAGTATAACTACAAATGCATTTGCTAAGGGCTCATGGGACAATAGAACTAGACAACCGCAAACTTGATGACCAGCATGTCACAGTGGCATCGAAAGATCTTGACCTTCAACTTTGATCCAATGCGAAGTTTGGCACCGTCAATGAACTTTTTCCACCTGGAAGTAACAGCCAAGCGGCCATCTGTTGGACTGACGGAGTACCGTCCCTCCACGGTGAGACCTTCACTCTCCATGACAAGGGAAATCTTGCCCCTTCGGCCAGCATTGAGATCCTTGGCGATACTTTTAGGCAATTATCTGATTCAAAGCAAGAGATACCAACAAAAATTAGTCAATGGCACCAATGCACTGAAGACTGAACCATGTGAGACTTTGAGCAGAGAAGACATCAAGATAAGAGCAGTTATGCCGTCATATACTCACGAACATAGCCTTCAGATGCGTCCTGGTCACCACACGGGTGGCCACATCAATGAGCTGAGACCTCGGTGATCTGGCTGGGGCAGGTGCAGGAGCCTGGGCTGGTACACGAGCTGGTGCTGATGCAGGAGACTACTGGGCAGGTGCAATAAACGGTGCCTCTAGAGGAACCGGTGCTGATGCAGGAGACTGTTGGGCAGGTGCAGTAAACGGTGCAGCTAGAGGAACCGATCTTGATGCAGAGGCTTCTGGGCAGGTGTAGTATATGGGGCCTCTACAGGAACCAATGTTGATGTAGGGGCCTGTTGGGTAGATGCAATAAACGGTGCTGGTACAGGAACCGGTGCTGATGCAGGAGAGTGGGAAGCCTGTGCCGGTGCTGGTGTGGGTGCCCTTTGTGACATCCGCTCCTGTTCCATCAGGGGATCTGCAGCTTTGATCATGTTAAACCCAGCAAGCTAGAACAGAGGGAATGGTTTAGAACAACTGCTCAGAATGCAGTAATCAAAGGATATGAGTACAAAAAAGTTACATATTATATATTTGGAAGTGTCTCCAACTCTGTAAGCAGTTACGTATATCTCCCCGTTTGAGTTTCTGATCCTCAGCTTGTCGCCATTCTTCACACCGTAGTCAAAAGCAAACTTTCTCCAATCATGTCCATACAAATATGTGATGACCTGCGTCTTGTAGACATACACCTCATAGACCGTGTAGGTGTTCATCAATTTTCCATTGCCATGCATAGTGAAAGACCCTTCATGCGGACACATCTGGTTAATCATTGGACGAAGTTCACAAGGTACAGTCTGCAGGTGAAAATTGATACTAATGTAAGAAGCAGGAAGACTAAAAACAAGACTTTACTATATGCCAATTCATGCTAAACCACTGAGAATACATACCTGTAACTCTGTGAAGGAGTTATTAGAAAGGTAGATAGAGCCATAGGAGGTGTTATATGCGGGATATGTACATGGGCCCGCCATATTCCCGCAAGCTCGGCATCGGGATGGTGAAGGAAACATGGGAGGTACTACTGGTGCGTAGCGCTGAATGTAAGTGGAAGAATTAGGTTGTGTAAAGTGCATAGTTCAGAGCAATGCAAATATTGACAAGCGAGTGCATAACACTATGTTACAAACTGAACAGTCAAAATTTAGTGTATGATGAATATAAGCATGCTAATTTGGCGTTTCCGAATTCCAAGAAGCGATGAAACGAGCCGGTGATAATATCAGAAATAAATCATGGCATGTATATGTGGCTTAAGAAAATATACCCGAACCCTTGGATGGTTACGGCCAGGCTGGTCCTTGGACTTGAGCTTATATAAGCATCCAGAAGGTGGGGCTGGCAGTAACTTGGTGGCAGCCTCTGCAGATGCCTCATCAAAGACAGCAGCTGCAATCCTTTTGACCAATGAAGGCTTAGCGGTTTCGATGCATATGAAAATTGATGAGCAACAGACATCAGCAGTGATATATAAAATGAATCTATGAGACACTGATGCATATAGTGCTGGATGTAAGTGGAAGAATAGGGTTGTGTGTGTTTCTGAACTATTGGTAAGCATAATTAGACAAAGCCGGCAATAAACAGACAAATCAAATCATGTATGAGGATTAAGAAAATATACACCTTAAAAAGGATACCACCCAGCTGGCCCGTGGCCTTGTGCTTGAGGAGGTTTTCAGAAGATGGTGGCGGCACCATCATCTTCACAGCAGCCTCATCAGGATCATTTTTTATCCATTTGAGTAGAGGCACAGAAGCTTCATCCTGCATATGAATAGCAACAGAACTCATCATTGATATTTAATAAATCTATGAGATGGACTGATGCAAAAAGTGCGGGATGTAAGTGGAAGAATAGGGTTGTGCATAGACAACAGTTGACAACAATGCAAATGATTACAAAAGAAGCCAACGGAACTCAACAGTTTATATACTGTATGAGACAGACTGAAAAGTGAAAAATTAGTGTATGATGATTGTAAGCAAACGCAGTGTTTCTGAACTTTTGGTAAGCATTAGGCAAAGCCAACAGTAATTAAACAGATAATAATAAAATCATGTATGTGGATTAAGAAAATATACCAGATTCATTAAAAGGTCACTGATACGTCTCCGACGTATCGATAATTTCTTATGTTCCATGCCACATTATTGATGATATCTACATGTTTTATGCACACTTTATGTCATATTCGTGCATTTTCTGGAACTAACCTATTAACAAGATGCCGAAGTGCCAGTTGCTGTTTTCTGCTGTTTTTGGTTTCAGAAATCCTAGTAACAAAATATTCTCGAAATCGGACGAAATCAACGCCCAGGTTCCTATTTTGCCCGGAAGCATCCAGAACACACGAGAACCGCCAGAGAGGGGGCACAGGGCCACCAAACCCTAGGCCGGCGCGGCCAAGGGGGGGCCCGCGCCCCCCTATAGTGTGGGGCCCCCAGAAGTCCACCGACCTTGCCCTTCCGCCTATTTAAAGCCTCCGTCGCGAAAACCCTGATACGTTCGACGAAACCAGAGAAAACCTTCCAGAGCCGCCGCCATCGCGAAGCCAAGATCTGGGGGACAGGAGTCTCTGTTCCGGCACGCCGCCGGGACGAGGAAGTGCCCCCGAAAGGCTCCTCCATCGACACCACCGCCATCTTCATCAACGCTGCTGCCTCCCATGAGGAGGGAGTAGTTCTCCGTCGAGGCTCGGGGCTGTACCGGTAGCTATGTGGTTAATCTCTCTCCCATGTACTTCAATACAATGATCTCATGAGCTGCCTTACATGATTGAGATTAATATGAGTTTTGTATCACAATTCATCTATGTGCTACTCTAGTGATGTTATTAAAGTAGTCTATTCCTCCTCCATGATGTAATGTTGGCAGTGTGTGCATCATGAAGTACTTGGTTTATGCTATGATTGTGATCTCTTGTAGATTATGAAGTTAACTATTACTATGATGGTATTGATGCGATCTATTCCTCCTTTCATAGTGTGAAGGTTACGGTGTGCATGCTATGTTAGTACTTGGTTTGGTTGTGTTGATCTATCTTACACTCTAAGGTTATTTAAATATGAACATTGAATTGTGGAGCTTGTTAACTCCGGGATTGAGGGTTCGTGTAATCCTACGCAATGGTGTTCATCATCCAACAAGAGAGTGTAGAGTATGCATTTATCTATTCTGTTATGTGATCAAAGTTGAGAGTGTCCACTAGTGAAAGTCTAATCCCTAGGCCTTGTTCCTAAATACTGCTATCGCTGCTTGTTTACTGTTTTACTGCATTACTACTGCTGCGTTACTACTGCTTGTTTACTGTCCTGGGCAAAGCACTTTTCTGGTGCCGTTGCCACTGCTCATATATATTCATACCACCTGTATTTCACTCTCTCTTCGCCGAACTAGTGCACCTATTAGGTGTGTTGGGGACACAAGAGACTTCTTGCTTTGTGGTTGCAGGGTTGCATGAGAGGGATATCTTTGACCTCTTCCTCCCTGAGTTCGATAAACCTTGGGTGATCCACTTAAGGGAAAACTTGCTGATGTTCTACAAACCTCTGCTCTTGGAGGCCCAACACTGTCTATAGGAAAAAGAGGGGGGCGTAGACATCAAGCTATTTTCTGGCGCCGTTGCCGGGGAGGAAAGGTAAAAGGTACTCACACTCCGGATCTCGGCTACTAAGCTATTTTCCGGCGCCGTAAGTACTCAAAGCTATTTCCTTTAGATCCTGCAATTGCAACTTTTTGTTTCTTGTTTACACTAGTAAGGCATAATGGAAAACATCTGTGAGCTTTTTATTCTATTTCCTGAGTCAAGACATGAATGGTTTAATGCGAAAATTAAAAAACCTATGGAATCTTATTTGCATGCTAGTAGCAATGATATTAGTATGAACGCTTTGAACACCATTGTTGCTAATGATATGGAAAATTCTAAGCTTGGGGAAGCTGGCTTTGATGAACATGATATTTTTAGTCCCCCAAGCATTGAGGAGAAAATTTACTTTGATGATACTTTGCCTCCTATTTATGATGATTGTAATGATATTGGTCTTTTAGTACCGCCTGTTATGGAGGATAAATTTGATTATGATTATAATATGCCTCCTATATTTGATGATGAGAATAATAATGATAGCTACTTTGTTGAATTTGCTCCCACTACAACTACTAATAAAATTGATTATGCTTATGTGGAGAGTAATAATTTTATGCATGAGACTCATGATAAGAATGCTTTATGTGATAGTTATATTGTTGAGTTTGCTCATGATGCTACTGAAAGTTATTATGAGAGAGGAAAATATGGTTGCAAAAATTTTCATGTTACTAAAACACCTCTCTATGTGCTGAAATTTTTGAAGCTACACTTGTTCTATCTTCCTATGCTTGTTACTTTGCTCTTCATGAACTTGTTTATTTACAAGATTCCTTTGCATAGGAAGCATGTTAGACTTAAATGTGTTTTGAATTTGCCTCTTGATGCTCTCTTTTGCTTCAACTACTATTTCTTATGAGTGCATCATTAAAACTGCTGAGCCCATCTTAACGGCTATAAAGAAAGAACTTCTTGGGAGATAACCCATGTATTATTTTGCTACAGTACTTTGTTTTATATTTGTGTCTTGGAAGTTGTTTACTACTGTAGCAACCTCTCCTTATCTTAGTTTTGTGTTTTGTTGTGCCAAGTAAAGTCTTTGATAGCAAGGTTGATACTAGATTTGGATTACTGCGCAGAAACAGATTTCTTTGCTGTCACGAATCTGGGCAAAATTCTCTGTAGGTAACTCAGAAAATTATGCCAATTTACGTGAGTGATCCTCAGATATGTACGCAACTTTCATTCAATTTTAGCATTTTCATTTGAGCAAGTCTGGTGCCTCAATAAAATTCGTCTTTACGGACTGTTCTGTTTTGACAGATTCTGCCTTTTATTTCGCATTGCTTCTTTTGCTATGTGGGATGGATTTCTTTGTTCCATTAACTTCCAGTAGCTTTGAGCAATGTCCAGAAGTGTTAATAATGATTGTGTCACCTCTGAACATGTGAGTTTTTGATTATGCACTAACCCTCTAATGAGTTTGTTTCGAGTTTGGTGTGGAGGAAGTTTTCAAGGGTCAAGAGAGGAGGATGATATACTATGATCAAGAAGAGTGAAAAGTCTAAGCTTGGGGATGCCCCGGTGGTTCACCCCTGTATATTTTAAGAAGACTCAAGCGTCTAAGCTTGGGGATGCCCAAGGCATCCCCTTCTTCATCGACAAATTTATCAGGTTCCTCCCTTGAAACTATATTTTTATTCGGTCACATCTTATGTACTTTACTTGGAGCGTCTGTTTGTTTTTGTTTTTGTTTTTGTTTGAATAAATGCTTGTGTGGGAGAGAGACACGCTCCGCTGGTTCATATGAACACATGTGTTCTTAGCTTTTAATGTTCATGGCGAAGGTTGAAACTGCTTCGTTCATTGTTATATGGTTGGAAACGGAAAATGCTACATGTAGTAATTGGTAAAATGTCTTGGATAATTTGATACTTGGCAATTGTTGTGCTCATGTTTAAGCTCTTGCATCATATACCTTGCACCTATTAGTGAAGAAATACATAGAGCTTGCTAAAATTTGGTTTGCATAATTGGTCTCTCTAAAGTCTAGATAATTTCTAGTATTGAGTTTGAACAACAAGGAAGACGGTGTAGAGTCTTATAATGTTTACAATATGTCTTTTATGTGAGTTTTGCTGCACCGGTTCATCCTTGTGTTTGTTTCAAATAGCCTTGCTAGCCTAAACCTTGTATCGAGAGGGAATACTTCTCATGCATCCAAAATCCTTGAGCCAACCACTATGCCATTTGTGTCCACCATATCTACCTACTACATGGTATTTCTCCGCCATTCCAAAGTAAATTGCTTGAGTGCTACCTTTAAAATTCCATCATTCACCTTTGCAATATATAGCTCATGGGACAAATAGCTTAAAAACTATTGTGGTATTGAATATGTACTTATGCACTTTATCTCTTATTAAGTTGCTTGTTGTGCGATAACCATGTTTCTGGGGACGCCATCAACTATTCTTTGTTGAATATCATGTGAGTTGCTATGCATGTCCGTCTTGTCTGAAGTAAGAGAGATCTACCACCTTATGGTTAAGCATGCATATTGTTAGAGAAGAACATTGGGCCGCTGACTAAAGCCATGATTCATGGTGGAAGTTTCAGTTTTGGACATATATCCTCAATCTCATATGAGAATAATAATTGTTGCCACATGCTTATGCATTAAAGAGGAGTCCATTATCTGTTGTCCATGTTGTCCCGGTATGGATGTCTAAGTTGAGAATAATCAAAAGCGAGAAATCCAAAATGCGAGCTTTCTCCTTAGACCTTTGTACAGGCGGCATGGAGGTACCCCATTGTGACACTTGGTTAAAACATGTGTATTGCGATGATCCGGTAGTCCAAGCTAATTAGGACAAGGTGCGGGCACTATTAGTATACTATGCATGAGGCTTGCAACTTGTAAGATATAATTTACATGATACATATGCTTTATTACTACCGTTGACAAAATTGTTTCTTGTTTTCAAAATCAAAGCTCTAGCACAAATATAGCAATCGATGCTTTCCTCTTTGAAGGACCATTCTTTTACTTTTATGTTGAGTCAGTTCACCTATTTCTCTCCATCTCAAGAAGCAAACACTTGTGTGAACTGTGCATTGATTCCTACATACTTACATATTGCATTTGTTATATTACTCTATGTTGACAATTATCCATGAGATATACATGTTACAAGTTGAAAGCAACCGCTGAAACTTAATCTTCCATTGTGTTGCTTCAATGTCTTTACTTTAAATTATTGCTTTATGAGTTAACTTTTATGCAAGACTTATTGATGCCTGTCTTGAAAGTGCTATTCATGAAAAGTCTTTGCTATATGATTCAATTTTTTACTCATTACATTAACATTGCTTTGAATTGCTGCATTCATTACATATGCTTATAATAGTATGATCAAGGTTATGATGGCATGTCACTCCAGAAATTATCTTTGTTTATCGTTTACCTGCTCGGGACGAGCAGAAACTAAGCTTGGGGATGCTGATACGTCTCCGACGTATCGATAATTTCTTATGTTCCATGCCACATTATTGATGATATCTACATGTTTTATGCACACTTTATGTCATATTCGTGCATTTTCTGGAACTAACCTATTAACAAGATGCTGAAGTGCAGCTTGCTGTTTTACGCTGTTTTTGGTTTCAGAAATCCTTAATGTAACGAAATATTCTCGGAATCGGACGAAATCAACGCCCAGGTTCCTATTTTGCCCGGAAGCATCCAGAACACACGAGAACCGCCAGAGAGGGGGCACAGGGCCACCAAACCCTAGGCCGGCGCGGCCAAGGGGGGGCCCGCGCCCCCCTATAGTGTGGGCCCCCCAGAAGTCCACCGACCTTGCCCTTCCGCCTATTTAAAGCCTCCGTCGCGAAAACCCTGATACGTTCGACGAAACCAGAGAAAACCTTCCAGAGCCGCCGCCATCGCGATGCCAAGATCTGGGGGACAGGAGTCTCTGTTCCGGCACGCCGCCGGGACGGGGAAGTGCCCCCGGAAGGCTCCTCCATCGACACCACCGCCATCTTCATCAACGCTGCTGCCTCCCATGAGGAGGGAGTAGTTCTCCGTCGAGGCTCGGGGCTGTACCGGTAGCTATGTGGTTAATCTCTCTCCCATGTACTTCAATACAATGATCTCATGAGCTGCCTTACATGATTGAGATTCATATGAGTTTTGTATCACAATTCATCTATGTGCTACTCTAGTGATGTTATTAAAGTAGTCTATTCCTCCTCCATGATGTAATGTTGGCAGTGTGTGCATCATGAAGTACTTGGTTTATGCTATGATTGTGATCTCTTGTAGATTATGAAGTTAACTATTACTATGATGGTATTGATGCGATCTATTCCTCCTTTCATAGTGTGAAGGTTACGGTGTGCATGCTATGTTAGTACTTGGTTTGGTTGTGTTGATCTATCTTACACTCTAAGGTTATTTAAATATGAACATTGAATTGTGGAGCTTGTTAACTCCGGGATTGAGGGTTCGTGTAATCCTACGCAATGGTGTTCATCATCCAACAAGAGAGTGTAGAGTATGCATTTATCTATTCTGTTATGTGATCAAAGTTGAGAGTGTCCACTAGTGAAAGTCTAATCCCTAGGCCTTGTTCCTAAATACTGCTATCGCTGCTTGTTTACTTGTTTCTGCTGCGTTACTCTTCGCTGCGTTACTCTTGCTTGTTCTTCGTCTGGGCAAAGCACTTTTCTGGTGCCGTTGCCACTGCTCATATATATTCATACCACCTGTATTTCACTCTCTCTTCGCCGAACTAGTGCACCTATTAGGTGTGTTGGGGACACAAGAGACTTCTTGCTTTGTGGTTGCAGGGTTGCATGAGAGGGATATCTTTGACCTCTTCCTCCCTGAGTTCGATAAACCTTGGGTGATCCACTTAAGGGAAAACTTGCTGCTGTTCTACAAACCTCTGCTCTTGGAGGCCCAACACTGTCTACAGGAAAAGGAGGGGGGCGTAGACATCAGTCACCACCCAGCTGGCCCATGGCCTCGTGCTTGTAGAGGTTTTCGGATGATTGTGCTGGCACCATCGTCCTCACAGCAGCCCCATCAGCCTCATTTTGCATCCACTTGAGTAAAGGCGCGGCAGTTTTAGCCTGCATAAGAATGGGAACAGATCTCAGCAGTGATATTGAATGACTCTGAGACAGACTGATGCATATAGTGCTGGATGTAAGTGGAAGGGTATGGCTGTGTATGGACAACAGTTCACAACAATGCAAGGGTGTGTTCGGTTCTGAAACAGCGTGGAATGGAATGGAATGGTTCCATTTCAGAGGAATGGAATGGTTACATTTTTTTCGGTTGGGAAAAATGGAGAGCGGAACAGATCAAGGTTAAACTAATCATTTGCCTCAAAATTGTAATTAGCAATTGCAAATGACATTTAATATCAAAATCATAATTAACAGCGCCTAATGGTGCTCTTTTAATCTAAAAATCGTAATTAACATCATTTTTTGTTGGGTTAGGGGAACTGGAGAGTAGATGAACATTACTGTATGATGATTGTAAGCAAACGAATTTGGTGTTTCTAAACTTTTGGCTTCGAGATCTTATGGGCTTCAACTATAGCCTACCCCAACTTGTTTGGGACTGAAAGGCTTGGTTGTTGTTGTTGTTGTTGTAAACTTTTGGCAAGCATTAGAAAAAACCGACAATAAACAGACAAATATCAAGGCATGTTTTGTGGATTAAGAAAATATACCATATTCATTAAAAGATCACCACCCAGCGGGCGCGTGGCCTTGTGCTTGTAGAGGCATTTAGAAGATGGGGGCGGCATCAACATACTGGCAGCCTGATCAGCCGCAGTTTTGATCTTCCTTTTGAGTAAAGGCCCTAAAGTTTCAGTCTGCATATGAATAGCAAAACAAAATGTAGACCTCAGCAGTGATATTGAATTACTGTATGAGATGGACTGATGCATATAGTGGATGCTCTTAGCCTTTTGCACCATGAACACTAGCTATGGACAGACAAAAAAAACTACTCCAGTTGACTCAGCTTTGTCTAGATACCTCCATCCCAAAGCTTAAGGCTTATTTATTTTTGAGAAATCAAAACAAGTAAAGTTTGACCAAAATTTTAGAACATTCTATCAACAAATATAATATTGTGTAGATACCGTAGGAAAATATATTTCACAACCTATTTAATGATATTAATTTTGTATTTTGCATGTTAATGATTTTTGGTAAAAGTTTAGTCAAACATGATATAGTTTGACTTTCTAAAAATAATATAATCCCTAAGCTTTGCGATGGAGGTAGTAGTATCTAGAGCTAAAAACACATCTAGATACATCCGTATCTACAGATAGTTGAGTCAATTAATTTGGATCTGAGGGAGTATCAGATTCAGACTACATCATGGTAAGTTGGTTAAAAAAATTACCCCTCGGCGGTCCCTGCCCAGCTCGGCAGTGGCATTTCACTTCTTGTGCTGCAGATCGGGCCATGCTCCTGCAGCAGGTGGGGCGCTATTCTCGTTCCCCATAGCCTCAACACGGAACCTGGAGGTACCAACCTGATACAGAGAATATAGAGCATGGTGTCACAGAGGCTTTATGCACAAACAGCTGAAGACATGTGCTACTTTAAGCATCTTCCAGAAGAGGAACAGATTGAGGATGCAGACAGACAGAGTGGATAAGCAAACGGAGTACCTGCTTTGCGGGGCTGGGGACGCAGCTCAGGCTCAGCCAACTGCCCACATGCGTGGTGGCCTTACGCTCCATTGCCCCCACCACCACCACCAAGGTATTTCCTTTCCTGTGAGGATCTGCAGAAACTACAAAGGTTGCAAATGTTGACAAATAAAGGAAGAACACCCCAATCCAAGCAAAGGTAGCCCCCGCCCCCCACCCCCATCAATCACTCCCAGCGCGAGGGTGACCAGAAAGACACCCCTTCGCCCAGAATAGGAAATAGTAGATGCGCAAGATATCGAGGTGAGGAAAAAAGAACCGATCTCGAGAAAGGAAAGAGCATTACTAGTACTACCGAATCCGCTTGGTCTAGATGCAGCTTGCCCCTCCAAGCTGGATGCCTGGACGGTGGAGGCGAAAGGAGGGGATCGAGCTAGCGGCTTGCATCCGTCGGCTGTCGGCACTCGATCGGGAGAGACAAAGGGGGCTACATAAAGGGGAGGGGTAACATATTTTATTACACAGTGAACTTACTGCTGTGATTAGTCATTACATGTCTCACTGAAACTGGGGCCCATAGTGTGGCACCCCAAATTCACTTGAACCTGCACGGCGGGACGCATTGGCGCGTCAAGAAAACCCCCGAATTGTAGCGGGGAAATGAAACATTTCACAAAAAATCAAAATTCAAGCACACTGCCACGCGCCAAGCACGCGGGTTGTTCCTTCCTCTTCCTCGGTTCCTCCTCCCCTATCCGAAAAAACCCCAAATCCCAAGCTCAAACAACAACAAAAAAAAAACAAATCCCCTGGCCGCCATGCATGTCCTCGTTAACCCGCTGGAGATCGTTCCCGGACGAGGCGGACCCCCCGCCCTGAGATCCCGAGTTCGTCCGTTCCGTCCACCTCGAGGCACTGCGTGCTATCTCGTAGCGGCGGCTTGAGGGCGCTGTAGAGGAAGTTCCGCCGGAAAGTGCTCATGGCAACCGTGCAAGCTCACCGGCGTGCTGTATCCCGAGAGGAACTGGTCAAAGCTTTGCTATTCGCCAAAAAAAAAAGCGGGCCAAGATCTGGTCAAAGCTTTGTCGATGGCTTGCCGCGAGAGGCTTGGAGTCCAGAGTCAATAAACTAGCTGCTGGAGGACTTGGGCGGTTTACACCGATTCATATTAACTGACTCAAGTTTGTTAGTCTAGTTAACAAATGCATCTAGATACATCCATATCTAGACAAAATTGAGTCAATTAATATGAATCAGAGGGGAGTGCCTGAAAGTGTTTCATGCTACCAATTAATGCGCTGGCAGGACTGGCTGTAGAAGTAATTGTGCTACTACTCATACGGTGAACTGATTGTGTGGGTGTCAAATTTTGCAACGCGATCATCCACTGAGTACTTAATTATAGTTCTAGCGCCAAAGGCGTACAAATCATAACAAAGATAGTACATACTACAGCACCAGAACATAAAAGTACGAATCATAAAGTAGCTCAACATTTTGCATCAGGGCTAGGTGGTCCTGAGACTACCGGGACGCCCCCGATGATCTCCGGGCGTGCATCCGCTTCAACGCAAAGCTGTGTACTCGGTCCACGGCCTCCTTCTGTAGGCCGGATAATCTCAGGTGCAGGACCTTCGTCTATGAAAGGCTCGTCATCAGTACCATCCACAGGTGCATCAGGGCTGGGTGGTCTTGAGACTACCCGGACGCAACTGATGATCTCTGGGCGTGCATCCACTTCAACGCAAAGCTGTGTACTCGGTCCACGGCCTCCTTCTGTAGGCTGGATAATCTCAGGTGCAGGACCTTCGTCTATGAAAGGCCCATCATCAGTACCATCCACAGGTGCATCAAACTGAGATTCATCTTCAAATCTCCCATCAAACTGAGAGACCTCTTCAACTCTATGCTTCTGCAATTAGTACATCAACAGATTAGACAAACATCTAAGGGATGCAACCTGAACAAATGCCGTTTTACATATTTACCTTCTCATCTGGCATAGCACATGTCCCAGAGCTGAAACCCGGTTCCTGAAGCAAGCGCTTTTTCTCTCCTTCCCGTCCATCCATCTACAACAAGTTAAATTTGAGTACAGAACTTGCACAGCAATGCAAACTATTGATCGAAACAGCGGCAGCATCAATATAAATAATTAACTACATATGCCAGCACACATACAGTGTGAGCAAGATCTGCTTCTCCCGCTGAAGGATCATTATGTGGTTCACCATGATAAACCCACCTAACATATGTGCGGTCCATCCCAAAAATGTGTAAATGATCTTCCACTACATGGTGAGGCCTCTTCTCACTAATGACCCACAAGTATAGGGGGTGTATCGTAGTATTTTCGATAAGTAAGAATGTCGATCCCAACGAGGAGCAGAAGGTGTTGACAAGCAGTTTCGATGAAGGATTCCCTGTAAATGCTCACAGACAAGTATTCAGGGGGTTTTGATGTAACAGTTGAATAAAGTACGAGTAAGTAAAGTGCGAGAGTAACAATTGCAGCGAGTGGCCCAATCCTTTTTAGCGCAAAGGACAAGCCGGGTTGTTTACTTATAATGACCAAACGTTCTCGAGGACACACGGGATTTTAGTCTAGTGCTTTCGCTACATATGGCTAAATAATCTTCATTGTTATGATAAGTGTTGTGTGGGTGAACCTATGCTAATGTACCGCCCTTCCTAGGACTAATACATACTTGTGATTATACCCCTTGCAAGCATCCGCAACTACAAGAAAGTAATTAAGAATAAATCTAACCACAGCCTTAAACTCTGAGATCCTGCTATCCCTCCTGCATCGATATACCAACGGGGGTTTAGGTTTCTGTCACTCCGGCAACCCCGCAATTGGCAAACGAGTACAAGATGAATTCCCCTAGGCCCATAAAGGTGAAGTGTCATGTAGTCGACGTTCACATGACACCACTAGAAGAATAACACCACAACTTAAATATCATACCATTGAATATTACTCAACCATAGTTCACTACTAACAGTTAGACTTCACCCATGTCCTCAAGAACTAAACGAACTACTCACAAGACATCATATGGAACATGATCAGAGGTGATATGATGATGAATAACAATCTGAACATAAACTTGGTTCAATGGTTTCACTCAATAGCATCAACAACAAGTAGAAATCGATACCGGGAGAGTTTCCCCTATCAAACAATCAAGATCAAACCCAAATTGCTACGGCGGTGACGGTGTCCAGCGGTGGAGACGGCGGTGATGATGGTGGAGATGATGATGATGGTGATGGAGATGATGTCCAACTCGATGACGGTGACGATGGCGTCGATTTCCCCCTCCCGGAGGGAATTTCCCCGGCGGATTCCTGCCCGCCGGAGAGCTCTTTTCTCTCTGGTGTTCTCCGCCCCGCAGAGGCGGCTGTAACCCTTCGTGAGGTACCCTCTGTGGCTTAGGTCTTCGGGACGAAGGGTTTCGCGAAGAAAAGGAGGCGAAAGGGGCTGTGGGGCCCCCACACCACATGGTGGTGCGGCCAGGCCATGGGCCGCGCCGGCCTGTGGTCTGGCCCCACCTTGGGCCTTCTCAGCTCCTCCTTCTGGCTTCCTTCATCATCTTGAAAAATAGGATTTTTGGTATAATTTCCTTCCACAGTTGATCTTCCGAAATATTGCGTTCTGACGGTGCTTTTTCCAGCAGAATCCTGGCTCCGGTGCTTGATCCTCCAATAATGATGAAACATGCAAAATAGATGAAATAACATAAGTATTGTATCCAAATATGAAATATATCAATGAATAACAGCAAATTATGATACAAAATAGTGATGCAAATTGGACGTATCAACTCCCCCCAAGCTTAGACTTCGCTTGTCCCCAAGCGAAACTGAACTCAGTAAACAGGACCACATGTTTATGGAGTGAAGAGTCGATAAATAAAATACGGACAAGAAGCATCATATTCATTCACACAAGGCATTCTAGTAAACAACTTCCTCATATAACTCAACTTGAAACCAGTATAAGGTAATCACAAATAAAGGTGCATAAGAAATCATAGTTGGTGATGGCAAACTTCGTTCTTGGTCAGAGAACAATTAACAGGTTATATTTATCTATTGAGCAGCGCTCTAATGTTAAAGTTTATATGGCACAACTTGCATACTCAATCATAATAGTCTCCTCATAATCATTGATAACTTGCAAAGTTATATTCATTCAGATAAAACTTGTACTAAACAAAGAAGAATAAAAGACATGATGAAGCAAATCACAATATAATGGTTTGATCACAACTACTCAAATGCTTGCTTGAGATGGAGGGAAATAGGTTTACTGACTCAACATAAAGTAAAAGACAGGCCCTTCGCAGAGGGAAGCAGGGATTAAATCATGTGCTAGAGCTTTTTCAGTTTTGAAATCATATAGAGATAATAAAAGTAACATTTTGAGAGGTGTTTGTTGTTGTCAACGACTGGTAGTGGGTACTCTAACCCCTTGCCAGACAACCTCCAAAGAGCGGCTCCCATTTTATTTTTATTTTGTGTGGCACTCCTTCCAACCTTTCTTTCACAAACCATGGCTAACCGAATCCTCGGGTGCCTGCCAACAATCTCATACCATGAAGGAGTGCCTTTTTATTTTGGTTTTATTATGATGATGACACTCCCCCAACCTTTGCTTACACAAGCCATGGCTAACCGAATCCTTCGGGTGCCGTCCATCAATCACATACCATGGAGGAGTGTCTATTTAGTTTAATTAATTTGGGACTGGGAATCCCATTGCCAGCTCTTTTTGCAAAAGTATTGGATAAGCGGATGAAGCCACTAGTCCATTGGTGAAAGTTGCCCAACAAGATTGAAAGATAAAACACCACATACTTCCTCATGAGCTATAAAACATTGACACAAATAAGAGATAATAAGTTTTGAATTGTTTAAAGGTAGCACACGAAGTATTTACTTGGAATGGCAGAAAATACCATGTAGTAGGTAGGTATGGTGGACACAAATGACATAGGTTTGGACTAAGGTTTGGATGCACGAGAAGTATTCCCTCTCAGTACAGGTTTTTGGCTAGCAAGGTTAATTAGCAAGCATAAGAGTTGAGGGAAACAAACAAATATACATGTGATAGAAACAATCATGCATCTTCCTTGTAAGCACAAACAATTTTAACTTCAGAATAATAAGCTATGAGCTAACAAGAAAGAAAGACAATGAAACAACTACATGTATTTCTCTTTTCTACTTAAACCTCAAAGTGTTGTTGCTATTGACCAATGCTAAGTTTGCCAAAACCAAATAGATTTATTCAATGCTCCCAAAGTGATACCAATACTAACAACAAGGTAAATCATATAATAGAGATTGCAAACTAAAATAAGTTGTGCAATATGTAAATGATAAGACTTCTCATTAATATTCCATAACGATAACTCACACCAAGGGATACATAGACAACCAACTAAAGGAGAGATACTTCCAAACTGCAACCCATCTTATATGATAACTTCCCTACTCATGATATGACACTACTTGACAGTAAAAAGTAAAAGGTAGTGATAATGTGATACCGCGGCACTCCCCCAAGCTTGGAACAAACCAAGGGAATGCCAATACCGATGATGAGTTACTCCTGCGGCGATGGTGGTGATGAACTCCCGTCATCAAACTTCCAAGGAAGAGGCTCTCCATCAAGAAACGACATCTTGGTCTCGGGAATCCTGAAACTAGCAGCACGGCTTATGTATTTAAACCTGTTTTCATACTCACAGTTCTGATTCTGAACATCATAGAGTTGTGCTTGGAGCTTGTTGGTGGTGTCGTGAAGTGAGAGGATGTCGCCCCAAAGCTTTGCAGTTTCCTTCTCATGTTCAGCAATGAGTTCAGACACAATCCTGTGGAAGATATCCACCTCACGCTCAGCCATCTTCTTGTATTTGAAAACCTCTTGTTCTAGCTTCTCCATCCTGTCTTCCAAGCTTCCTTCTCCTTTAGGACCCTGGACATCCTTGATCTGCAGTTCTCCTTCAATGAGCAGCAACTCCTTGGGGTGCACCCTCAGCTCCTCCATGTACAAGTTGCCAACATCCTTGCAGGAGCTATCCTTCGGAGTTTCCGACGAAGACATGATGGCTCTAGATCCGAAGCAAATCCTGGCAGAAACAGCTCCAAACAAAACACGTCGAGAAAACGATATACGGGCCTCCAGGGGTCCGGGGGATTATATAGCAAAAAATTTCATGACAAAAGGAAAGTACCAGATCGAACTAGAGTCGAAAAGGGGCGACGAGGCGGCCAGACCATAGGTCGGCGCGGGCCCAGGTCAGGCCGCGCCGGCCTATGGTGGCACGCCCTCGTGCGTCTTTTCCACTCCGTTTCGATCTCGTAATTTTTCATATTTTCCAAAAACAGCAAAAATATTGTTCGGAAAGTAAATTGCGTACTTTTCATTACGATCTGTTACCTATTCAAAGTCGAGTTACGCGGATTTGTCAATTTGCCCTTTAATGAAAGCCTCCGGTGTTTCCACTTGAATAATATCAACATCAACATTATAAGAATCACCCGAGATATAATGCTTGAGTCTTTGTCCATTCACCACTTGCGTAGCATTGCCTTGGAGAGAGCTAATTTTGATTGCTCCTGAACGATACACCTCCTCGACAACATATGGTCCTTCCCATTTCGAGAGTAATTTCCCTGCAAAGAATCTGAGACGAGACCGATACAATAGGACTTTATCCCCAATATTAAATTCTCTTTTGATAATCCTTCTATCATGCCATTTTTTAACTTTCTCTTTAAAGAGCTTAGCATTTTCATAGGCTTCACTTCTCCATTCATCTAGAGAACTCAATTGCAACAACCTCTTATTACCGGCAAGTTTAGGATCTTTATTTAATTCTCTAACTACCCAATAAGCTTTGTGCTCTAGTTCTAAAGGTAAATGACAAGCTTTTCCGTAAACCATTTTATAAGGTGACATTCCCATGGGATTTTTATAAGCAGTTCTATAAGCCCATAGTGCATCCTTCAATTTACTAGCCCAATTCTTTCTAGTTTTATTAACAGTCTTTTGCAAGATAGATTTAATCTCTCTATTTGATAATTCTACTTGCCCACTAGTTTGAGGATGATAAGCGGAAGCAATTCTATGATTAATACCATACCTAGCAAGAGTTTTTCTAAAACCTCCATGAATAAAATGAGAACCTCCATCGGTCATAATATATCTAGGAACTCCAAATCTAGGAAAAATAATATCTAAAAGCATTCTTAAAGAGGTCTCACCATCAGCACTTTTTGTAGGTATGGCTTCCACCCATTTAGTAACATAATCAACAGCAACAAGTATATGAGTGTTACCTTCTGAGGACGGAAAAGGTCCCATGAAGTCAAATCCCCAACAATCAAATGGTTCAATAACAAGAGTATAATTCATAGGCATTTCATTACGTCTGGAGATATTACCAACCCTTTGGCATTCATCACAAGATAAAATGAACTTTCTCGCATCCTTGAAGAGAGTTGGCCAATAAAAACCTGATTGTAGAACCTTTTACGCGGTTCTTTCTCCGGCGTGATGTCCTCCATAAGCACTACCATGACATTTACTCAATATCTCTTGTTGTTCATATTCGGGAACACATCTTCGCATAATACCATCCACTCCTTCTTTATATAAGTGTGGGTCATCCCAAAAATAATGCCTCAAGTCATAAAAGAATTTCCTCCTTTGCTGAGCTGAAAAGGTTGGAGGCAAGTACTTGGAAACAATAAAGTTAGCATAATCAGCATACCAAGGACTGTCTCTCGAGCTCACCTTTATTACAGCCAATTGTTCATTTGGAAAACTATCATTAACAGGAACAGGATCATAAGCAATATTTTCCAATCTAGACAAATTATCAGCGACCGGATTATCAGCACCTTTCCTATCTACAATATGTAAATCGAATTTTTGCAAAAGAAGTACCCATCTAATAAGCCTCGGCTTAGCATCTTTCCTTGTCATAAGATATCTAATTGCAGCATGATCAGTATGAATCGTAACTTTTGAATCAACAATATAAGATCTAAATTTATCACAAGCAAAGACTACAGCTAACAATTCCTTTTCAGTAGTAGCATAATTTCTTTGAGCAGCATCAAGAGTTTTACTAGCATAATGAATAACATTCAGTTTTTTATTTACCCGCTGTCCAAGAACGGCGCCTACAGCAAAATCACTAGCATCACACATAATTTCAAATGGTAAATTCCAATCAGGAGGTTCAACTATAGGAGCAGTTGTTAAGGCTTTCTTAAGAGTTTCAAAAGCTTCCTTACAATCATCATCAAAAACAAAAGGTACATCTTTTTGAAGAAGATTAGTAAGAGGCTTTGAAATCTTGGAGAAATCTTTAATAAACCTCCTATAAAACCCAGCATGACCAAGAACACTACGAATACCTTTAACATCCCTAGGATAGGGCATCTTCTCAATTGCTTCAACTTTAGCTCTATCAACTTCAATACCTCTCTCAGAAATTTTATGTCCCAATACAATTCCTTCATTAACCATAAAGTGGCATTTCTCCCAATTAAGAACAAGGTTAGTTTCTTCACATCTCTGCAAAACTTTATCAAGGTTTCGCAAGCAACTATCAAAAGAATTCCCATAGATGGAAAAATCATCCATGAATACTTCTACAATACTCTCGCAAAAACCATGAAAAACAGCAGACATGCATCTTTGAAAAGTAGCAGGAGCATTACATAAACCAAAAGGCATACGTCTATAAGCATAAGTTCCATAGGGACAAGTAAAAGTGGTTTTCTCTTGATCTTTAGTTTTAACAGCAATTTGTGAAAACCCAGAATAACCATCAAGAAAGCAAAAATGAGTATTTTTAGACAATCTTTCTAGCATTTGATCAATAAATGGTAAAGGGTAATGATCTTTCTTAGTAACTTTATTAACTTTTCGAAAATCAATGCACATTCTATACCCTACAACTACTCTTTGAGGTATGAGTTCATCATTATCATTAGGCACAACAGTCATTCCTCCTTTCTTAGGAACACAATGCACAGGACTAACCCATCTACTATCAGCAATAGGATATATAATACCAGCTTCAAGAAGTCTTAATACCTCATTCCTTACCACTTCCTTCATCTTCGGAATTAGACGACGCTGATGTTCAACAACAGGCTTTGCATCATCTTCCATATTAATAGCATGTTGGCAAATAGAAGGAGAAATCCCCTTCAAATCATCAAGAGTGTAGCCAATAGCTCCTCGGTGTTTCTTCAATATTTCCAATAACCTTTCTTCCTCAATCTCTGAAAGCTTAGAACTAATAATAACAGGATATATTTTCTTATCATCAATATGAGCATATTTAAGATTATCAGGCAAAGGCTTTAAATCAAAGACAGGATCTTCCTTTGGTGGCGGTGTTGTACCCAGATCTTCCACCGGTAAATCATGCTTAAGAATAGGTTGGCGAAGAAAAATTTCCTCAAGCTCATCTCTTTCTTTCCTAAAAACTTCACTCTCGCTATCCTCCAAATGTTGCTGCAAAGGATTATTAGGAACAAGAACAATAGATGCACACTGTTCCATTTTAAAATCATCACTAGGCAAATCAGCTTTATAAGGAGTTTTGGTAAATTTAGAGAAGTTAAACTCATAAGATTCACCAGCAAATTTAGTCAAAATTTTCTCTTTCTTGCAATCTATAATAGCTCCACAAGTATTTAGAAAAGGTCTACCAAAAATGATAGGACAATAATCACTAGCAGCAGAACCAAGTACCAAAGAGTCAGCAGGATATTTAATCTTACCGCATAAAACTTCCACATCTCGAACAATACCAATTGGAGAAATAGTTTCTCTATTAGCCAGCTGAATAACCACATCAATATCTTCAAGTTCACAAGAACCAATTTCGTGCAAAATCTCCGTATAAAGCTCATAAGGAATAGCACTAACACTTGCACCAATATCACATAAACCATAGTAGCAATGATCACCAATTCTAACGAGATAGCATAGGAACACTAGCTTGCTTGGGTTTATTAGGATGTGAAACAATATTAGAAGCATCTTCACAGAAAATAATATGACCATCCTCCACATTTTCAGTCACAAGATCTTTAACTATTGCAACAACAGGTTCAACTTTTATTTGTTCTTCAGGTTCTACAGGTTTCTTTTCACTTTTATGAACCGCACTATTTATAACAGAGTACTCCTTCATTTTAGCAGGGAAAGGAGTTTTTTCAATATAAGCTTCAGGAATAACATGATCAGCAGTTTCAACTACAACGCATTTATTAATAGATGAATCAATTTTATCTTTATACGGTTCATGATACTTATCAAAATTCTTCTTTGGCAATTCATAATGAGAGGCAAAAGCTTTATAAAGATTTGCAGCAACTTGAGAATCAAGACCATATGTAGCACTCATATTACGAAATTTATCAGTATCCATAAAAGCTTCAATGCATTTATAATCATAAATTATACCTGATTCTCTATCCTTGTCGTTCTCCCAACCTTCGGTATTTTCTTGGATCCGATCAAGAAGGTCCCTTTTAAACTCTTCTTTGTTGCGTGTAAATGATCCAGAACAAGAAGTATCCAGCAAGGTCTTGTCTTGAAAAGAAAGTCTTGCATAGAAATTATCAATAATAACATTACCAGGAAGCTCATGAATGGGGCATTTGAGCATTAAAGACTTCAATCTCCCCAAGCTTGGGCAATACTCTCTCCATCATGAGGCCAAAAATTATATATGCGATTCCGATCCTTGTGAATTTCACTTGGAGGATAGAACTTAGAATAAAACCGGGGCACAATATCATTCCATTCAAGAGAATCCCCATTATCCAAGAATTTATACCAATGCGCCGCCTTACAGGACAGCGATATAGAGAATAGTTTCTTCCTCACTTCATCCATAGCAATACCTGCACACTTGAATAAACCGCATAATTCATGTAAGAACAATAAATGATCTCCAGGGTGGACAGTTCCATCCCCTTCATAGCGGTTATCCATAACACGTTCAATAATTTTCATAGGTATTTTATATGGTATCACTTCCTCACCTGGCGCCTCATCCACTACCGTTGCAGTAGTAGTAGATTTCCCAAATAGAAATTGAAGAGAAGATCTCTCCATAATGACTTATAGCAGCAGGCAGAAATAAAATCAGCACAAACAGTAAAGGTTTTCCTTACCAATTCCACTTACCAATAGCGCTTCACTCCCCGGCAACGGCGCCAGAAAATAGTCTTGATGACCCACAAGTATAGGGGGTGTATCGTAGTATTTTCGATAAGTAAGAATGTCGATCCCAACGAGGAGCAGAAGGTGTTGGCAAGCAGTTTCGATGAAGGATTCCTGTAAATGCTCACGAGACAAGTATTCAGGGGGTTTTGATGTAACAGTTGAATAAAGTACGAGTAAGTAAAGTGCGAGAGTAACAATTGCAGCGAGTGGCCCAATCCTTTTTAGCGCAAAGGACAAGCCGGGTTGTTTACTTATAATGACCAAACGTTCTCGAGGACACACGGGATTTTAGTCTAGTGCTTTCGCTACATATGGCTAAATAATCTTCATTGTTATGATAAGTGTTGTGTGGGTGAACCTATGCTAATGTACCGCCCTTCCTAGGACTAATACATACTTGTGATTATACCCCTTGCAAGCATCCGCAACTACAAGAAAGTAATTAAGAATAAATCTAACCACAGCCTTAAACTCTGAGATCCTGCTATCCCTCCTGCATCGATATACCAACGGGGGTTTAGGTTTCTGTCACTCCGGCAACCCCGCAATTGGCAAACGAGTACAAGATGCATTCCCCTAGGCCCATAAAGGTGAAGTGTCATGTAGTCGACGTTCACATGACACCACTAGAAGAATAACACCACAACTTAAATATCATACCATTGAATATTACTCAACCATAGTTCACTACTAACAGTTAGACTTCACCCATGTCCTCAAGAACTAAACGAACTACTCACAAGACATCATATGGAACATGATCAGAGGTGATATGATGATGAATAACAATCTGAACATAAACTTGGTTCAATGGTTTCACTCAATAGCATCAACAACAAGTAGAAATCGATACCGGGAGAGTTTCCCCTATCAAACAATCAAGATCAAACCCAAATTGCTACGGCGGTGACGGTGTCCAGCGGTGGAGACGGCGGTGATGATGGTGGAGATGATGATGATGGTGATGGAGATAATGTCCAACTCGATGACGGTGACGATGGCGTCGATTTCCCCCTCCCGGAGGGAATTTCCCCGGTGGATTCCTGCCCGCCGGAGAGCTCTTTTCTCTCTGGTGTTCTCCGCCCCGCAGAGGCGGCTGTAACCCTTCGTGAGGTACCCTCTGTGGCTTAGGTCTTCGGGACGAAGGGTTTCACGAAGAAAAGGAGGCGAAAGGGGCTGTGGGGCCCCCACACCACATGGTGGCGCGGCCAGGCCATGGGCCGCGCCGGCCTGTGGTCTGGCCCCACCTTGGGCCTTCTCAGCTCCTCCTTCTGGCTTCCTTCGTCATCTTGAAAAATAGGATTTTTGGTATAATTTCCTTCCACAATTGATCTTCCGAAATATTGCGTTCTGACGGTGCTTTTTCCAGCAGAATCCTGGCTCCGGTGCTTGATCCTCCAATAATGATGAAACATGCAAAATAGATGAAATAACATAAGTATTGTATCCAAATATGAAATATATCAATGAATAACAGCAAATTATGATACAAAATAGTGATGCAAATTGGACGTATCACTCACCATTCATACATGTGCAGCGCGGGCAATACACGTCCAGGTCGTGACCTTCATGAGCTCTAATAAACCCCATAAAGGGTTGAAC
This sequence comes from Lolium perenne, assembly GCF_019359855.2. Lineage (NCBI taxonomy): Eukaryota > Viridiplantae > Streptophyta > Magnoliopsida > Poales > Poaceae > Lolium > Lolium perenne. The sequence continues at coordinate 163,262,409 of NC_067245.2, read as the reverse complement.
ACCATTTATATATGAAGGGGAACATAAGTGTCCATGCAGTATCCAAGTTCTGTCCATCTGTTGAATTATGAGATACAATGGTTGGTGATTAATTTAAGGCGAAGTAGGAAATGTATATCCATCGAGTACAAAACTATACTAGTACATGATTATGCATTTCAGCAATCATGTCGAGTACAAAACAAAAAATGCCCATCGACATTTTAGCAAATAGATCGTGTACAAATCTCTGCCATGGCATTTCAGCAAATTAACGGATCGAGTGCAGAACTGACTCTATATGCCCACGCAAATGAACAAATTGATCAAGGACAAATCGAGCGGAAAACTATAAAGTGCCAATTAGTTCGAGCATACTGACGATTTTTTTTAGCAGCATCAAGAAAATATAAATCGTTAGGCCGTCTTGCCCGATGCATGATTGAGCTAGAGATAGCAACCCTACCGTGGATCAACTTGACCGCCGGTGCGTCTCGAGAAGAACGACGGGGAGGGGAAGCTTCTTCTTCGCACGGACGGGACGGGGAGGGGAAGCTCTTCGCACGGACGGGGATAAGTTGTGTAGCGGTGGGTGGGGGGTCATGCGGCCGGGCTGCCCGGTAGGTGGTGTTTAATGGAGTTGCGTGTGTAATTTGCCGTGCACAAGGTTGAGGAATAGGCGGTTCCCTTTGCCGCGCGCACAATTCAAACTATCCCGCCCATGTAGTTTAAATTCGCCCTATTTTCGTTAAATCGACATAAAGTCATGTGAGTGGGTGGAAATTAGCAAAGTTGCTTGAAAAATAGTAAAACTCTGGAATTATCCTTTAAATATGCTCTACTTCCTGTGAAAATCGGGGTGTGGAGGCATGTTGAGCTGTTTTATTTGTACCTTCTTCATTAAAACTCCCATTTTATGCACTTTGGATGGAAAGAAATCATTTGTACATAAATTTTGACAACGCCATTTGCAAACATTAATTGTTTTACATGCCAAGATGCACCCATCCACCAAATATGGGGCAAAAGTTTATCACAATCTAGATATATATGTATAATTAGTGAGGGACCCCTTTTGATTTTGTGCAATTTCCACTAATTAGCTAGAGAGAAGGGGTCAGTTAATTAGGCCATGTTAGGGGCTATGTGTTTTAGATTAGGGTTGTGTGGATTCAAATACAACTTCTATATTTGTGTGCTATGATTAATCAAAACTAGACCGATTGACTGCGCACACATTATTAGAGGAACATGCCTTTGCGCACAAAGTGCATGTGTGTGTTGTTGGCCACCAACGAGAGAGCGGCGAGAGAGCGATTGAAATCTCCAAATTAAACACATATATAAGCATACATGGTTAGGCCATGCATGCATATTTATTATATATATTGTGAGGCAAATAAATTAAAGTACATGTGTATATATATAAGTGTGTTTCTTGGCCACCAACGATATATAAATCGAGAGAGAGAGATTGAAATATATATATCCCCAAGAATATCTTCAAACATGTATTGAAATATATGCACGAATGATATGCAAGGTATGCCATGCGCACATGCACACTAATTATATATATTATGAGACAACTTAATCAAATGTGTTTTCATTGGAGATCGAGAACTTGTCAAAAATCAAGTTAATTAATTTATCAGCGCTAATTAGTTCATTGGTCGCCTACTTGATGAGCAATTAAGTGTCGTTGGCCTATATATATATATATGTAGGGTTTAATTAGGGTTTAGGGTTTAGGGTTAGCTAGCTAGGGTTTTAGGGTTAGGGTTTACGGTCTAGGGTTTAGGGTCTAGGGTTTAGGGTTTACTGTTTAGGGTGTTTAGGGTGTACATTTAAGGTTTATGGTCTAGGGTTTAGGGTCTAGTGTTTAGGGTGTTTAGGGTGTACGTTTAGGGTATAATTAGGGATTAGGGATTAGGGTTTTAGGGTTTAAGGTTTAGGGATCAACGATCGAGTGCACACACACATTATTAGAGGCACCCGCGCCTTTGCGCATAAAGTGCATGCATATATATATATAAGTATGTTTCTTGGCCACCAACGATATATAGATCGAGATAACAGAGAGATTTAAATATATATATATATCCCCAAGAATATGTTCAAAAATATATTGAAATATATGCATGAATCAAGTTAATTAATTTATCAGCGCTAATTAGTTGGTCGCCTGCTTGATGCGCAATTAAGTGTCATTGGCCAATATATGTAGGGTTTAGGGTTAGCTAGGGGTTAGGGTTAGGGTTAGGGTTTAGGGTTTAGGGTTTAGTGTTTAGGGTTTAGGGTTTAGGGCTTTAGGGTTTAGGGTTTAGTGTTTAGGGGGTGTATGTTTAGGGTATAATTAGGGATTAGGGTTTTAGGGTTTAAGATTTAGGGATCATCGATCGAGTGCACACACACATTATTAGAGAGGCACCCACGCCTTTGCGCATAAAGTGCATGTGTATATATAAGTGTGTTTTTTGGCCACCAATATATATATAGATCGAGAGAGAAAGAGATTGAACTATATATATTTATCCCCAAGAATATGTTCAGATATATATTGAAATATATGCACGAATGATATGTGCAAGGTATGCCATGTGCTCATGCACACTAATTATATATATATTATGAGGCAACTTAATCAAATGTGTTTTCATTCGAGAGAACTTATCAAGATTCAAGTTAATTAATTTATCAGCGCTAATTAGTTGGTCGCTTGCTTGATGCGCAATTAAGTGTCATTGGCCTATATATATGTAGGGTTTAATTAGGGTTTAGGGTTTAGGATTAGCTAGCTAGGGTTTTAGGGTTAGGGTTAGGGTTAAGGTTAATTAATCAATTAGGGTTTAGAGTTTAGGGTTTAGGGTTTAGGGTTTAGGGTTTGGGGTTTGGGGTTTAGTGTTTCATTAGGGTTTAGGGTATAGGGTTAGGGTTTAGGGTTTAGGGTGTAGTGTTTAGGGTTTAGGGTCTAGGGATTAGGGTTTAGTGTTTAGGGTGTACGTTTAGGGTATAATTAGGGATTAGGGTTTTAGGGTTTAAGGTTTAGGGATCATCGATCGAGTGCACACACACATTATTAGAGGCACGCGCGCCTTTGCGCATAAAGTGCATGCGTATATATAAGTGTGTTTTTTGGCCACGAACGATATATATATAGATCGAGAGAGAAAGATTGAAATATATATATTTATCCCCAAGAATATGTTCAGATATATATTGATATATATGCACAAATGATATGTTCAAGGTATGCCATGCGCGCATGCATACTAATTGTATATATATTATGAGGCAACTTAATCAAATGTGTTTTCATTCGAGAGAACTTGTCAAGATTCAAGTTAATTAATTTAGCAGCGCTAATTAGTTGGTCGCCTGCTTGATGCGCAATTTAGTGTCGTTGGCCTATATATATATATATATATATATATATATATATATATATATATATATATATATATATATATGTAGGGTTTAATTAGGGTTTAGGATTTAGGATTAGCTAGCTAGGGTTTTAGGGGTAGGGTTAGGGTTAAGGTTAATTAATTAGGGTTTGGGGTTTGGGGTTTAGGGTTTAGGGTTTGGGGTTTGGGGTTTGGGGTTTAGGGTTTAGGGTCTAGGGTTTAGGGTTTAGTGTTTAGGGTGTTTAGGGTGTACGTTTAAGGTATAATTAGGGATCATGGATTAGGGTTTTAGGGTTTAAGGTTTAGGGATCATCGATCGAGCTAGTGCACAAACACATTATTAGAGGCACCCGCGCCTTTGCGCATAAAGTACATGCGTATATATATAACTAGATGATACCCCGCACGTTGTTGCGGGATATGCATGATAAAAAATATAAGATCCACTAAGTATAAGTTAGAACAAATGTGACAACTTTGAAGTGTTTTGTATTACTACGAAGTGTAGATTAGAAATATGTAAATCAAAGTTGTGAGTGATTTAGAAAATTATTGATACAAAGATAAATGGGTCTGTAATCATAATTAAAACATGCTATTTGCATGGTACATTTTTTCTAGTAAAAGTAATATGGGACAACGAAATTTACCACAAAATTGTTTTTAGTGTGAACATACTATAGTTCATGACCACACAACCGAAAGGTGTTGGCGTAATTGTTAAGTGAGTAATTACTCTAATCTTAAGGAATAAAACAATCAACAATGACACATACCAAAAAGACTTTTTAAAGATCTTCTTTTGCAGGCATTCATAAGGTATATTTTTAAAGATCCGGTCATTGTGAGTTTATGACTAATCCATTATTTGACATTGCCTTTGTTATCGCCAATACGCTAGAAAATTAGGAACATTTCTCATACGTCATCAATATTAACATGGAGAAGAATTTGGAGTCCTGTGATTTATTGGCTCTAAGCATACCGAGAAATAGGTTACCAGTACCTTGCACCAAAAAAATTGTGTGAAATGTGAAACACACCAGCTATAATCCTCAACATATACCATTATCTAATGGTGCAGATGGCTTGTGGCTTTCGCAAATTATGTTTGTCATAAAAGATGAGGAGGCAAACAAAACAACCAGTCAAAGAAAATAATAGTTTATGTCTCCATTAATCACGAAATCGAGTACACATCATGAAGGTATAAATCTAACACAGTACTTTATGGGCATGGTATCGATAGAGCTGGATGGAAAGAGCTAAAAGAGCTGGATGAAACTGATGAAAGTAGTTAACATAATCAACAACATATTTTTTCCAATGTGGGTAGAATACACTCTAATCTCAAACGACATCCATGCCAAAAAAAATGCAAACAACAATCGATTGTTTATACCAAATATTTATGCTTCGTCTGACCCAAATACAGGAGAAGCTAAAGCAAAAGAGTGGCCATTGGCAATCAGAATAGAGTACAGTCTTCATCTCGACATCCATGCCAAAAGGGATAGTACAAAGACAACTGAATGTTAATCGCAAAAATAAAAAAAAAAGACAACTAAATGTTCATGCCTCTTCTTCTGACCAAGAAATTCTGATAGCAGCCTCGATCCCATTATTGACTCCTTCTAGGCTTCTAGCTGCATCATCGTGAGAGGAAGCAAACAAAAATCATGCTAGCAGATTGGCATACATTTGGAATTGTGTCAATTTTTGGAACGCAGCAGCGTATTCCTAGCCAACCTGCAAGACACAAATGAATACGAAGTACTATTTAATCGTAACATAGCCTCAAAAGGAGAATTCAAGAAAGGAATTAGGAGAACTAAGCAAGATTGACACGCAGGTTAAGCAACATTTGCTTACCAAATCAGTGCAAGCTCTGTATCGTTATAAAATGGAACTCGAGTTGTTAGTTCAAATATTAAAAATGGATGAAGGAAAAGGAGAAAACGGTATGGCCATATGAAAATAAAAAAATCTAACCCTGAGGAATGGCTGCTGGTATTCCTGTGTCTTTCAAATTTCTTATTCCATCCTTCACGTAAGCCATTATGACTCCCAAATCCACGACATTGGTGTTCTCTTCTTCTTTTCCAGCGCTTGATCTGCTTGCATCTTGATAAATATCTGGTCTCATGTTCCATTGGGGAGGCATGGCAACAAAAAACAGCATCAATTTGGAGAATCTAGGTGACTGGTACGGTATGGTGCAGCCATGATAGGGCGAGCAGATGGTGGTGTGGGGATGAACTTTGGAGTTTGGAGTCGGCTATATATGTGCATAGAGATTATAATAGGAAGTGGAGGAGGCTGCAAGATGCCGTGATTTAATGAGTCTATAGCGGGAAGTTAGAGCAAAAGGTGGGAAGGGAAGGGACACGGCTGGATGAACTATGGAAAGAAGAAACGGAGCAGCAGTTACGGATGATTCGTATGCCTCCAGCAGCAATAATGCTAGAAGCCATATCGGTCTCCGGTTGATCGGTTGATCCAGATTTTGCACGGTCCAGAACGAAACAATGCCCGGCCCAGATTTTGGCCGGTCATCCAGTCCACATCCAGATTTGAAGCCATACCCGGAAGGGATGCCCGGCCCACATGCAGAAAATGCTGGAGTACGGAGGGACGTATCATGCACACGACGCGATGGGCAACAACGTGCGAGGAAGATAAACTGATGACGTGGATGCACGGATTTGCAGGAAAATAAGGTAGTGGGGGCTTACTATTTAGAGATAAAAGATAAGTGTGTTTCTTGGCCACCAACGATATATAGATCGAGAGAGAGATTGAAATATATATATATATCCCCAAGAATATGTTCAGATATATATTGAGATATATATATGCATTAATGATATGTCCATGGTATGCCATGCGCGCATGCACACTAATTGTATATATATTATGAGGCAACTTAATCAAATGTGTTTTCATTCGAGAGAACTTGTCAAGATTCAAGTTAATTAATTTATCAGCGCTAATTATTTGGTCGCCTGCTTGATGCGCAATTAAGTGTCGTTGGCCTATATATATGTAGTGTTTAATTAGGGTTTAGGTTTTAGGGTCTAGGGTTTAGTGTTTAGGGTGTTTATGGTGTATGTTTAGGGTATAATTATGGATTAGGGTTTTAAGGTTTAAGGTTTAGGGATCATCGATCGAGTGCACACACACATTATTAGAGGCACCCGCGCCTTTGCGCATAAAGTGCATGCGTATATATAAGTGTGTTTTTTGGCCACCAACGATATATATATAGATCGAGAGAGAAAGATTGAAATATATATATTTATCCCCAAGAATATGTTCAGATATATATTGAAATATATGCACGAATGATATGTGCAAGGTATGCCATGCGCGCATGCACACTAATTGTATATATATTACGAGGCAACTTAATCAAATGTGTTTTCATTCGAGAGAACTTGTCAAGATTCAACAAAGTTAATTAATTTATTAGCGCTAATTAGTTGGTCGCCTGCTTGATGCGCAATTTAGTGTCGTTGGCCTATATATATATGTAGGGTTTAATTAGGGTTTAGGGTTTAGGATTAGCTAGCTAGGGTTTTAGGGTTAGGGTTAGGGTTAAGGTTAATTAATTAGGGTTTAGGGTTTAGGGTTTAGGGTTTGGGGTTTAGTGTTTAATTAGGGTTTAGGGTCTAGGGTTAGGGTTTAGGGTGTAGTGTTTAGGGTTTAGGGTCTAGGGTTTTGGGTTTAGTGTTTAGGGTGTTTAGGGTGTACGTTTAGGGTATAATTAGGGATTAGGGTTTTAGGGTTTAAGGTTTAGGGATCATCGATCGAGTGCACACACACATTATTAGAGGCACCCGCGCCTTTGCGCATAAAGTGCATGCGTATATATAAGTGTGTTTTTTGGCCACCAACGATATATATATAGATCGAGAGAGAAAGATTGAAATATATATATTTATCCCCAAGAATATGTTCAGATATATATTGAAATATATGCACAAATGATATGTGCAAGGTATGCCATGCGCGCATGCACACTAATTGTATATATATTATGAGGCAACTTAATCAAATGTGTTTTCATTCGAGAGAACTTGTCAAGATTCAAGTTAATTAATTTAGCAGCGCTAATTAGTTGGTCGCCTGCTTAATGCGCAATTTAGTGTCGTTGGCCTATATATATAGATGTAGGGTTTAATTAGGGTTTAGGATTTAGGATTAGCTAGCTAGGGTTTTAGGGGTAGGGTTAGGGTTAAGGTTAATTAATTAGGGTTTAGGGTTTAGGGTTTAGGGTTTGGGGTTTGGGGTTTAGGGTTTAGGGTCTAGGGTTTAGGGTTTAGTATTTAGGGTGTTTAGGGTGTACGTTTAAGGTATAATTAGGTATCATGGATTATGGTTTTAGCGTTTAAGGTTTAGGGATCATCGATCGAGCTAGTGCACAGACACATTATTAGAGGCATGCACCCGCGCCTTTGCGCATAAAGTGCATGCGTATATATATAATAAGTTTGTTTCTTGGCCACCAACGATATATATAGATCGAGAGAGAGATTGAAATATATATATATATCCCCAAGAATATGTTCAGATATATATTGAGATATATATATGCATTAATGATATGTCCATGTTATGCCATGCGCGCATGCACACTAATTGTATATATATTATGAGGCAACTTAATCAAATGTGTTTTCATTCGAGAGAACTTGTCAAGATTCAAGTTAATTAATTTATCAGCGCTAATTATTTGGTCGCCTGCTTGATGCGCAATTAAGTGTCGTTGGCCTATATATATGTAGTGTTTAATTAGGGTTTAGGTTTTAGGGTCTAGGGTTTAGTGTTTAGGGTGTTTAGGGTGTATGTTTAGGGTATAATTATGGATTAGGGTTTTAGGGTTTAAGGTTTAGGGATCATCGATCGAGTGCACACACACATTATTAGAGGCACCCGCGCCTTTGCGCATAAAGTGCATGCGTATATATAAGTGTGTTTTTTGGCCACCAACGATATATATATAGATCGAGAGAGAAAGATTGAAATATATATATTTATCCCCAAGAATATGTTCAGATATATATTGAAATATATGCACGAATGATATGTGCAAGGTATGCCATGCGTGCATGCACACTAATTGTATATATATTACGAGGCAACTTAATCAAATGTGTTTTCATTCGAGAGAACTTGTCAAGATTCAACAAAGTTAATTAATTTATTAGCGCTAATTTGTTGGTCGCCTGCTTGATGCGCAATTTAGTGTCGTTGGCCTATATATATGTAGGGTTTAATTAGGGTTTAGGATTTAGGATTAGCTAGCTAGGGTTTTAGGGGTAGGGTTAAGGTTAAGGTTAATTAATTAGGGTTTAGGGTTTAGGGTTTGGGGTTTGGGGTTTAGGGTTTAGGGTCTAGGGTTTAGTGTTTAGGGTGTTTAGGGTGTACGTTTAAGGTATAATTAGGGATCATGGATTAGGGATTTAGGGTTTAAGGTTTAGGGATCATCGATCAAGCTAGTGCACAGACACATTATTAGAGGCACCCGCGCCTTTGCGCATAAAGTGCATGCGTATATATATAATAAGTTTGTTTCTTGGCCACCAACGATATATATAGATCGAGAGAGAGAGATTGAAATATATATATATATATCCCCAAGAATATGTTCAGATATATATTGAGATATATATACATGCACGAATGATATGTCCATGGTATGCCATGCGCGCATGCACACTAATTGTATATATATTATGAGGCAACTTAATCAAATGTGTTTTCATTCGAGAGAACTTGTCAAGATTCAAGTTAATTAATTTATCAGCGCTAATTATTTGATCGCCTGCTTGATGCGCAATTAAGTGTCGTTGGCCTATATATATGTAGTGTTTAATTAGGGTTTAGGTTTTAGGGTCTAGGGTTTAGTGTTTAGGGTGTTTAGGGTGTATGTTTAGGGTATAATTAGGGATTAGGGTTTTAGGGTTTAAGGTTTAGGGATCATCGATCGAGTGCACACACACATTATTAGAGGCACCCGCGCCTTTGCGCATAAAGTGCATGCGTATATATAAGTGTGTTTTTTGGCCACCAACGATATATATATAGATCGAGAGAGAAAGATTGAAATATATATTTTTATCCCCAAGAATATGTTCAGATATATATTGAAATATATGCACAAATGATATGTGCAAGGTATGCCATGCGCGCATGCACACTAATTGTATATATTTTATGAGGCAACTTAATCAAAGGTGTTTTCATTCGAGAGAACTTGTCAAGATTCAACAAAGTTAATTAATTTATTAGCGCTAATTAGTTGGTCGCCTGCTTGATGCGCAATTTAGTGTCGTTGGCCTATATATATGTAGGGATTAATTAGGGTTTAGGATTTAGGATTAGCTAGCTAAGGTTTTAGGGGTAGGGTTAGGGTTAAGGTTAATTAATTAGGGTTTAGGGTTTAGGGTTTAGGGTTTGGGGTTTGGGGTTTAGGGTTTAGGGTCTAGGGTTTAGGGTTTAGTGTTTAGGGTGTTTATGGTGTACGTTTAAGGTATAATTAGGGATCATGGATTAGGGTTTTAGGGTTTAAGGTTTAGGGATCATCGATCGAGCTAGTGCACAGACACATTATTAGAGGCACCCACGCCTTTGCGCATAAAGTGCATGCGTATATATATAATAAGTTTGTTTCTTGGCCACCAACGATATATAGATCGAGAGAGAGAGATTGAAATATATATATATATCCCCAAGAATATGTTCAGATATATATTGAGATATATATATGCACGAATGATATGTCCATGGTATGCCATGCGCGCATGCACACTAATTGTATATATATTATGAGGCAACTTAATCAAATGTGTTTTCATTCGAGAGAACTTGTCAAGATTCAAGTTAATTAATTTATCAGCGCTAATTATTTGGTCGCCTGCTTGATGCGCAATTAAGTGTCGTTGGCCTATATATATGTAGTGTTTAATTATGGTTTAGGTTTTAGGGTCTAGGGTTTAGTGTTTAGGGTGTTTAGGGTATAATTAGGGATTAGGGTTTTAGGGTTTAAGGTTTAGGGATCATCGATCGAGTGCACACACACATTATTAGAGGCACCCGCGCCTTTGCGCATAAAGTGCATGCGTATATATATAAGTGTGTTTCTTGTCCACCAACGATATATAGATCGAGAGATAGAGATTGAAATACCCAAGAATATGTTCAAATATACGCACACACATGAATTATTAGAGGCACCCTTGCCTTTGCGCATAAAGTGCATGCATATGTGTGTTGTTCTGGCCACCAACGATAGATCGAGAGAGATAGATAGATTGAAATCCCCAAGAATTAGAGGACCCCTTGCACAAGTGTTGGCCATCTATATATAATATGAATCCCAATAATGTTCATACATGATAGGGCATATGGTGTGAAGCAATTTTTTTTTGAGAACTTGTAAAGATTCAAATTTATCAGTGCTAATGGAAACTAGTGCACATTAGAGGACCCCCTCTTACACGTGTTGGCCATCTATGTATAGTTTGAATCCAAATAATGTTCATACATGATAGGCTATATGTGAATCAATTTTTTCTTCCAAGAACTTGTCAAGATTCAAATTTATCGGTGCTAATGGAAACTAGTGCGCACTAGACGAGCCCCTTGCGCAAGTGCTGGCCATTACATATAGTTTAAAACTCAAGAATGTTCATACATGATAGGCCATATGTGCAAAGGAATTTTTTTTCCCGTGAACTTGTCAAAATTCAAGTTTATCGGTGCAAATGGAAACTAGTCCAAAAAATTACATAGAGGTCCAAGAGAACTAGACAATAACTAATAGGACCTGCAACTTTACAAAAAGGACCCCAAAACATATAGCAGAAAATCAATCGAGTCCTTCTGGACCGCACATCAGATCTCTGCTCCGCATCCTTTCTAGCAACTCCGTCGCCGGGGACGCACCACTTGGGACGGTGTCGCCGGTAGTCGCCAGGACGAAGGAGAAGAAGGGCCTCAGCAACGGCACATTGGCTCTGAGAAGGGCCACTGAAAGGCCAAGATGTTCACGGGCAAGAAGTATGACGTCGTCGTATGCCCCGAGCTTGTGAACGTTAGCAGCTTGACTTCCCCATTGACCAGATCTGAAGCACTGACCAAAGCAAGCCTCACCGTTAGCGCCATCACCTTGATGGCACCAGATCGGGGTTTGGCCAGCAAGATCCACCAGATTCACCGTAGGCCAGATCTGAAGCCGATGACGAGATCCCCGACTCCATTGCGCCATTCTGCTCATGGGAAACACTGGATCTAAGCTTACAACAACATGAACTCCCTCGGATCCAAATTAACTGACTCAACTTTGCTTATCTAAATATGGATGTATCCACACATGTTTTTACTCGAGATACATACACGTCTAAGGAAAGTTGAATCAATTAATTTAGTTCGGAGGGTGTACGATATACAGAGAGAAGTCGGCCTCGTCTCTGGCCGGTGAGGCTGCCGGAGAGAAGGGGGAGAGGAGGCAGGGGAGTGGGAGAGACTCGAGAGAGAAAGAGAAGAGGAAGAAATGAGAGCTCCCTAGGGAAGAACATTATTTTTGTCGTTCTGCTCGTAGCTTGAAACTGAAAATTTCGGCCGCGCGCCAAATCATCCCGCCTCATCCATTCGAAAATCCCGTGACCAGTTTTATCCTTTTAACCCTGGTCCGGAAGCTACAACCCACCGACCATGGAGGGCTCATTCGGTAACAATGAAATATCTTGCCTAGATCCCGAACCCTCCCCACAGGCCCACACCCACCCACCAACCATTCGCCCCATTAGCTCAAAAATACTCTCACACGCCAAAGCTCTGACTCTCTACAGTACTAGATCTGCTTCGCCGCCGGCAAACTCCTCCACAGCCTAGCCTTGATCGTGTTGGCTGTCCACCCACCTGATCCGCTCCCCCGCCGCCCTCGCCACCGACGGATCTGCTTCACCGCCGACCTCGCCACCGACGGATCTGCTTCACCGCCGACCTCGCCACCGACGGATCTGCTTCACCGCTGACCTCATCCACAGCGTAGCAATCAACGCCTTTCCTGTCGACGCACCGGATCCTCTCCAACGGAACCGTGTCTACTTCACCGTGGCCCCCCCCTCCACAGAAGCCGATCTATTCCACCGACTACCTCGGCGCAGCGGCTGTATCAACTTCACCGAATCCCTTGCCAGCCAACCAGATCTGCTTCACTAACGCCCGCTTCAACTGAAACAGGGTCGACTCATCGTCTCCCGTGTTCGCCGCCGCTGGAATGCAAGTTGCCGCCCCCGTCCACCCCGCCGCAGCTTGGTTAGTACGCTGGCCCGTTAGATCGCGGTGTTTCTTTAGCCATGTTTTGTGTAGTTATTTGCAGATCTCATATGCCATTAAATTTCTTGATGTGTTACTTCGCATGAAGTTCGTTTAAATATTGTACAGTACCAAAGCATTATCCGGTCGCTACCATCCTGTTCATTCTACTGACACCTGTGTGCATCCACATATTTATAGGGGACCCATTCATTTGCTGCCAACTGTTTTTGTACTGCATGCTATTCCTTTTATAGTCATGCTATGGGCATTTCCAATCCGGTTGTTCTTATACCACGTCATTAGCTCACCGCTAGCCGCTAGCTGTTTTCTCGTGTCTGCTATTCTTTTACTGCTTTTATAATCATGCTATGTGCATTTCCAATCTGCTTGCTCTTATACCTCATCTTTAGCTTATAGCTATTTTTTTCCATGAATGCTCCTGTCACACAGCTTGTATAGTTATTGCTGCGTGCATGTCTGGTCTTTGTATTATCGTAGACTAACTTGTCAATGTTATTTTTCCTAGGGATTGATCATGCGAACCACTTATTAGAATATCCAACATTAACAGCGGGGACGCTAGGGAAGGTTGGAATCTGAGTTCTTGGTTGGTAACTTTGGAAGTTTACTTCCGTTATTATCTATAACCTATATGCATTGTTCCTTATGCAAGAGATAAACACTTGGAACCCTGCCATAGCAATGCCATCCATGCTTTACTATGTTTCTGCCTATTTGATATGCTTGTCTTGGAGCAACTGCGAAGGTGATTTGAACCTGACATTTGGTCATTCTTAATGCCAGTTTACTTTATGTGGAAAACCTTGGCATTACCCTACTCTAAATCTGAATGTCTGAAATTCGTATCTCATGCAAAGCAACATCTAGTTGGTTTTAATCTGATATCTGGTAAATATTGGCTTATTCATTTGGCAGCTCAAGTTTTTTGTTATTTGAAACCAGCTGACTTGGTCTTAAATGTGATATCTAAACACAGATTAAGGACAATGGAGCAGGAGGATTAGCATTTCACTTGATGGCTGAACCTAAAATGACAGGCATGTCGACCACGACTAGTGCACGCAAGAGAAGGACCTGCATGCAATGAGCCGGTATGTTCTGCTACATCTTTGTTATCTGATCTCTACATTGCGTAATACATGTTTGAATAGTTAATTGTTGTAACTATTTTTGCAATATTACCAGAATGCGGTTTTAGTGAAGCGATCATCATTAGAAGATAGTCGCCAAAGCGACCCTGTGCAACATTATGATGTAAGTCTGCTTAGTACAAGTTCCATACATTGTCTTATTTATGCAACTTGTTATTATCTTATATCTACATTGCATAATAAATGTTTGAATAGTTCACTGTTGTAACTATGTTTGCAATATTACTAGAATGCAGTTGTAATGAAGAAGTCCTTAGTAGAAGATAGAGCGCAAAAAAGGTTCCGGCGTGAGCCTATGCAACGATATAATGTAAGTCTGCGCTTAGTACTTGTGACTATCTCATATCGACAATGCTTAATACATGTTTGCATAGTTCATCGTTTAATCTTTTTGCATTATTATCAGAATGCAGTTCTGATGAAGCAATCTTCATTAGAAGAGAGGCCCACAAAAAGTTCTGATCTTTGTTCTGATGCATCCTCTCATAGCCGTCAACCTAGACCATTCTTTTCATCAAACAGTGAACATCTCAAGGCTGTACTTTATAAAAGACATGGTATTGCTGCTTTAAGGTCTGTAGCTGATATGTTGAACAAGAGTACACAAGATTCAATCAAGGCGATTGCCAAATGTCAACATGTTATTGATGATGCTAATAGAAGTCCTCAATGATTCTATGTAATTTTTTTATTTGGGCACATTAATTGCCTTGTAATTTTCCTAGTTATTTTATTTGTGTATGTAATTGTGTGTATCATTGATATCAGATTTTAGGCTCATGAAATTTAATGCAAGTTGACTAGTCAAACAACCAGGGCGCTATAACAGATTGGGCCAGCCCATTAACAGTAGTGTGGGACCCACTTTCATTTTGGGCCGGCTCACTTACTTACTGGGCCAGCCCGTTAACAGGAAAGTGGGACCCACCTGTGCTTTTGGCCCGGCCCACTGTCTTGTTGGGCCGGCCCACTTGCTACATGATGGACCCCACATACTAAATGGGCCGGCCCTTTAAGAGGAAAGTGGGACCACCTGCGTTTTTGGCCCGGCCCACTAGCGTGTTGGGCCGGCCCACTTGCTATATGGTGGACCCCACATATTAAATGGGCCGGCCCTTTAACAGGAAAGTGGGACCCACCTGTGCTTTTGGCCCGGCCCACTATCTTGTTGGGCCGGCCCACTTGCTATATGGTGGACCCCACATACTAAATGGGCCGGCCCTTTATCTGGGAAGTGGGACCCACCTGTGTTTTTGGCCCGGCCCACTATATTGTTGGGCCGGCCCACTTGCTATATGGTGGACCCCACATACTAAATGGGCTGGCCCATTAACAGGAAAGTGGGATCCACCTGTGCTTTTGGCCCGGCCCACTGGCTTGGTGGGCCGGCCCATTTGATCTAATGTGGACCCCACGCACTAAATGGGCCGGCCCGATTAGCAGGAAAGTGGGACCCACCTGCTAATTGGGCCGGCCCAATAACTTCTTGGGCCGGCCCACTTGCTTTAAGGTGGACCCCACTTTGTAAATGGGCCGGCCCGATAACATGAAAGTGGGTCCCACATGTTTTGTGGGCCGGCCTTTTTGCCTGTTGACCGGTCAAACGAGTGCATTCGGCCCGGCCCACATGCTTAGTGGGCCGGCCCATTAATGTTTTGACCAGTCAACCTTAGAGGTTAGGCCCGGCCCACGTAACTAATGGACCAGCCCAGCTATATAGTTGACCGGTCAAACTAAGTCAGCTGGCCCGGCCCGCAAACTTAATGGGCCGGCCCGCTTAAGACGTGGCAGGCCTCGTGTGGGCCTACCATCTACCACGGGGTTTCAGCGGTTAACGCCGTTAACTGCCAGTTAACGGCGTCTGCCACGTGGCAGTTTGCATGACGTCAGCAGTCAACGGGCTCCCGGAAACACTTCTGCAACGGTCCGATTTTCCGTGGCGGAAGGGCACCCAAGCGCGACGGACCGAAAAATACGTGGTAGGACTTTGCCTGACGCAGTTTCGACAACAGAACCCATATCATCGGGTTAGGCCCATAGGCGACGAAAAACACCCCTTAGCGGACGATTTTGAGACGTTGCCTATCAGAACTTTTCTTGTAGTGTGCTATTGTTGTGTGCTATTAGTGTTATTATTATGATATATTACAGGACCTGTTTACGATACCAATCAACCAATCCTTAATAAGAACCTTGTTTGTGAATCACTCTAAAAAGTGCAACACACCCTGAACCAATCATTACCACTCACTAATCCTAAATCATCGGGGTTAGATTACGCTTAGAACGATTGCATCACATACTTATGCATTATTGCATCCTTGCCAATCTTCTAAACATCGTCCTTACCGGACGATGATGCTATTTCAGAATTTGGAGTTATTGCGTATCGAAGACCTTGTCTGCATAATCTTGCAGCCAAGAAAGGCAATTTCATCACTTGCTCATGTCATTTGTGTATTTCTATCAAATTACTTGCAAAGTACTATGGTTATCACTATTGCATAAAAACCAAAACCACTATTTTCATAACTATGAATATGACTATGTGGTGGGCAATGGAACCATGGATTGTGTTGATATGGTGGAGGTTCCATTGCAAGGGTTTATATCCATCTAGGATTAAACAACAAATATCGCCAGTGATTCTTGTGCCGTAATACCCGTGTTAACCATAAGATCTGGAGTGGGACGGAGTAGTCAAAAGTGTTTCCACCTCTCGTTCATCAACGGATGCGCTTTACCGTAGTACACTTGTACTCCAAGGGGGCAAGCTGGTGAGGCTGGGGAGTCCTAAGTCCCCACGGCATTGTCCGTAGTATACTTGTCGCCCGAAGGAGCAAGATGGTGAGGCTGGGGAGTCCTAAGTCCCCACGGTATTGCGGTCTATGTTGGGTTGCAGCTACCGGCGTAGGAGTGTATGGTAGAGCCCAGCACTGTCGTCGTGGTCGGGGTCCACCTTGAAATCTACAGGAATAATGGGACCGGCGTGGACCCAGGGTCGGGGCATGCAACAAAGGGTGGGTATTCGAGGTAGCGAAGGAACATGATTGGCTAGACCTTATACCGGGCCTCACACCATAGGAAGTGTGGACGGGGAATATGCCCGGTTGGCACCAAGGTTAAGATCTCTTATGGGTAAAGCAACACACCTCTGCAGAGTGTAAAGAACCGTGACCTGTCACTCCCTGTTTCGGGATATGGAACTGCGAACGCGGCCGGAAAGGAGCTCCATGAAGTTCTAGTAAACCGGTGAAGGCTGACGGACATAGTTCTTCTGAATAAAAGCAACCTTTTGAAGAAATGGTTATGAAAACCTGCATTGGTATTAGAATTTTTGGTCTAATGTTGTAGCTAGTGCATTAAACACCTCTTTCCTATAATGAACTTGTTGAGTACTCTCGTACTCATCCCACTCTTAAATCCCCTGCTTAGATATGGAGGCATCAAAGGAGGATCTACAGTGCAACTCGAAGGCCGAGGAGTCAACAACTACTTCAACAGGCAGGACCCTGTCAGAGGAGTCAGATACCACATCCAACAAGGAGAAAACCTAGTTTAGCCCTAGAAGGGAACTAGCTTCCTAAACCTAGCTCCTACTTAGCTAGAATCTATTCTTAGCCTCTATAGCTAGTCAGATACTCTACAAATAGAGTTCGTGATAGGATTAGACTACGAGTCGTTCTTCTGGAGTTTATTTGCAGATTTACCTCATTGTAAAGTAGGAGGCTGTGATGATTTTATGTAACAGAGTCAATGTTGTAATTCTATAGACATGCCTTGGACCCGCATATGTTTCTGTTGTACCACTCTGAGCGATATAATACTAGTGGAACGGTGTTTCATTGGTGTTATATCAGACTTGCATACTACACCATGCAGTGGTATGCCGGGTCACCACAGTTGGTATCAGAGCAAATGCTTTGACCCTAGGATTAAAACCCTTTAAAGGAGACCTATAGGATTGGTAGTGTCTATAGGTAGTTGTCCTAGATAAACCAAAAATCTTCTTATGACTTGAGATGGATATTCACTTGAGAATAATCCTGACACACTTGGGTCAATCTTTTTACCTATCTTTCCTAAGTAAAGTTAGATAGCCAATCCCAAGTATGTAGAACATCAATAAGTCCTTAACACAATAGATGAGTAGATCATAGTTGGTATACAATACATGGTAGTCCAAAGAAAGGATACAACCATAAGGAAGCTATCCTATTGGAAGATGTGTACCAACATTTGTTATGATCAAGTAAGAGTTATTTAGACCTGTAATAGGAGTAATATCAAGTGATGAAGATAATTAAGATATCCTAATAGAAGATGTAGACCAAGTTAAGTAATTAGTAAGGAAAATTATCTAGACATGTGAAACAATTGATAGTAAGTGGTAAATATAAGTTAGATATGGTAGTATAGACCATGATGAGTCAATCATGGGAGGTAAGGAAGAGAGATAGGAATAAAATTTGTCTACTTACATAGTAGAGTTGCTAATCATATATGATTCACTTGAGAATCATTAGGTGATGGACTAGAATATCATAAATACTTAGGAGGAGTTGGATAAGAAGTTAGATGCGAAACTATAGAGTAAGATTTGTGTTCCAAAACCCTGGGAACTGTGTCCAGTACATCAGAACCCTAGTTATATGGTAAGAACATATGGAAGTATATGAATTATATTTCCATAGTTATGTGTTTAGAGTAGCAAAGTTAGAACCTAGACATATCATGTGAGATAGTCCTCAATAAAATGAAAGTCAAGTAGTACTTCCAAAGAAAATTAGGTTAACCTTAACCATCCCAAACCACTTTGTTCCAAGTTTATCTCATTGCAAATGTGCAATTAAGGTAAAGGTTGAGACAAATAGTAGAATCCCATATATTCGTGCGAAGTATCACGATATAAACCTATATTATGTGGTGTTATATACTACACATCTCAGCCTGATGTTTAGAGATGTCTTACTCAACTAGCATATTCAGGCTTATGATGATGTGTATTATATGGACAAAGCTGAATCTTCTTGGATCTTATTGGATTTTCATTGTTTGACTAGATCCATACATGAAGTTTGACTTCGATATACAAATGCATGTTGCAATATCAAGTCCTTACTTGATGCTATAGATCTAGAGGGTAATAGTATTCGTGTGAGGAAGCGACGAATTCTGGAAGATTCCGAAAACAAGATGAAGGTTCATCAGAGAAAGGAAGCAAAGTTGTGGGAAGTAACCACAATACTCTGAAGGAAGTACCAATCAAAAATCATGCTTTACCTCAACAGAGGAGTACTTTAGTACATAAGAAGTATGAAGGTGAGAAATCTGGTGATTATGGAGTAGTAGAAGTAGAACCATAGTCATTATGGAAGAGGGAATGCATGGGAAATCTCTTAGGATACTATATTCATCGTGTCAGTTAGTGGTTTTCTTGTAAAATAAACCCTGTATGAAGGAAGATGATATATGAAACCATAGCAGATATAAGAAGACCATAGTTGATATTAGAAGACCACAATTGGTATAGGATCAATACTGCAAGATAAAGTAGAAGATGTCTCGTCCCGTTGATCAGAACCTATAATAGAATCTATTTTCAGATAACAAATAGCCATAATTGGTATCAAGTAGTCCATCATTGGATTAATTGTACCAAGAAGTTGTGAACAAATAAAATTTTGTTAGCCAAATAACAATGACCTATAATCATTTAGTCGAAGGATTCACATTGGATGTCCACAATTGAGCGGATACACCACAAGGATTCTTCACGAGACCTTAGAAGAATATAAACCATAAGCTACACCTAGACAAATATTCTAACCATTAATCCAATAGTTGGAAGAAAAGGAGTTGAAGACCATAAGAAAACTCTATGGGGTAGAGTAAAGATTGAGTTGGAAGTACAAAAAACTCAATATTTTGAGCAAGATAGATGATGAAGGTCTGAACTGAAAGGAAGTTCAATCTTATTTTCATAAGATTGTTGAACACTACTTTCAGAAGTATGTCAGACCAGAAGCTGAGGATTATACATCGAGGAAGCAAGAAGTGGACTATAACTTGAGAAAGTGAGTAAGATTTACTCAGAAGTACGGAAGCTCAAGTAAGCTAAGTATAATGAAGTTGGACGAAGGAAATACCGTAGACCATTAAAGCCCAAGATGATCAAAGAATGAAAAATATTAAACATACTAATATCCAGGACTAATAGAATGATTCCTTTCATGGAACCTAAAGAAACCAAAATAGATATAGGTATCAATAATAAGCCATGACTGGATGGACTAAATGAGTCTAATCCATTCTTAGGGAAATAAACCATCACGACCATTTCCATGGTAAGTACCTTACCAAGTACCTTTATTGCACTTTTGATAGTAAGGGAAAACAAAGACCTATTTTATCAAATAGGAGAATGTTATCCAATTAGTCCTCAATTAAGACTGTTAGGACAAGAAAAAGTCTCAATCATGGAATCTTCAATGGGAAATGAAACAAGATTATAATATTAAAAAGAAATCATGGAATTGAAGGAAAGAACCATGGTTCAGAGACAAACCCTAATGGATTCCAGGAAGAATCTGGACAAGGGATATACTCAATTATATCCAGTGAGATCACTACGGAGTTCTAGAAAAGTTAAAGTCTGCATAAGTCAGAACCACACTTCGGAAACGTGAGAGAGATCAAACTTCGAGGACGAAGTTTAGTTTAAGGGGTAGAGACTGTAATATCCCAGGTAATGGGGTTATAAAAATAGAGGAAACAGATGTGTGCAATGCATTCATGCATAGAAAATCTGGGAAATTTTCACGCTTTAAAGGAAAACAGTCACAGTAACTGAAGTTTCACTTGACCTTGGTGGAATTGAAGTAGCTCATCAAGTCAAGCGCTACAAACCTCAATGTGACTTTGCTAAAACCTTGTTTTGGGAAGAGATGATTTGATCTAAGGGGTTAGATCAAATGAAACTAATAATCAACACAACAACACTTTACTTAATGATCAATTGCTTGATCTTATAAAAGATTATAATATGGTAATCCTTGCCATAGCATATGAACATCTATTCAATTACAAACCAAGTAACAATAAAATGGAGAAACCATTCTTGACTTATCTTTTCCATGTCTTAAAACTAATCCATAATCCTAACATGAAATCTCATGGTATTCATTCCACTTCAACATTGGAATTATAACAAGAAGATCCACTCCAGAAATAGATATTCTTCTCCATTCCAAGTTATTACACATCAAACTTAGAGAGGTGAGAGTTCTATTACAATTATTAGAGAAGCATTAACAAACCTGGAGTTAAACCTTGGATATACATCCATGTATTCCAAACATCACTTTGAAGAAGAACCCTATGATATTATTCCAGACCATTCCTAGATTGAGAACCATTTATATTAACCATAGATATTGGTGACCACATAATTATCTTTGGAGAATAACCTTAGGTTAGTATTGAAGTCCTTCCCTAGTGAGAGAGACCATTCATATCAATTCTAGCTTTACCTATTAATGAATAAAGGACAATCTTTGAACTAAAGTATTGGGTTGTAAACCATTTCATCTTGGAGTGGTGAGATAACCAAATACCAAGTGGAATAAGACTATATCCATGAATTAGTGAAATCAGGAGTGGAATAATCCAACTAAGTTAGATAATTGAATCTTTAGCTCAGCAACCTAAATAAATATTAGGAGTACACCATAAACCCTAGAATAAACCATTCCTATATGAGAGAAATCAAGCTATAGAGTTACACTCAAGATAGTTGAGGCAACACCTGGATTTGAGGGAGAGAACTATTCTTATAACCAGATGACCATATCATCATTGTTTAAGTAGAACCCTAAAAGAATATCTCAGGTATTCTCCTGGGATATAAATTAATGAGGCAACCATAGTAGTCCCATCCTAGAAAGCATAATAGAAGTGTTATATTTTAGATGATCCAAACAAGACTTGATCCTAGAAGAGAGAAACCTAGTTCTTGAGAGATACTTTAGGAAGCCAAACTTTTGATCATTACATATTGGGTAATGATCATATACTATAATAATTGAGAGTAGAAGCCACTGAGAATAAGTTGATCATGATAATGACATGGCCATGCTATGGAGAAATAGAAGAATAAGCCATAAGTTAAACCCTATATGATAAGTAGATATCATTCATCACATGAAATTATAGGGAGATAAATAGTGTCAACACCCGGATTTTTAAGTCCAGATGCCTGTTATGCCATACATCGCAATCCCAGGAATATTGTTGTTGCGAGACATAACCGTTGAATATCATAAGTCATCATTCATTACATACCATAGTCGTCTTACAAATAGAGATCACATGATCCAATATTACACACATAGTGGATCTATGGATCAACATACACAAAGTTCATAGTTTCATAGCGGAAGCGTAAATAGAAGGGACTCTCTAGTCCACAGGCCAACGTCTGACGTCAGAAGATTCCCTAGTTGTCATAGGCGTCCTGCTGGTCGTCATCTTGATAGTTCTGCTCCTCTTCATAGTCTGGCCATTTGAATAGCCAGGGACACAGCCGTGAGTACTTTAAAGTACTCGCAAACTAATACTAATGTAAGTGCTAACAATTCTAGTAAGGGGTGCTAAGCTCTAGTTTATTTTGCATAAAGCCAATTTTAGTTCACAAACATTTTTGTAAACAACTCTTCATGTGCTAACTAACTCAAGTGGGAACATTAGTGTCATTCCCACAACTCGTTGTGATTCAAAGTCAGTGTCACCTTTCAAGTTCAAAATCACAAGTCACCATTCACCATTCATAGTTTTTAGAAAAGTTCTGATGACGGAACAGTATGGCCTTTCCAACTGTCCATGACCGCGGACGCGGCTATTCGAATAGGTTTAACTCTGCAGAGGTTGTACACTTGTGCCACAACAATTGCAATAGCTCGTCAGGGGTAACTGGCCCTGATTTATCATACGCAGTACGCGAACTACCAATCATAACCTTTCATTTACATACCCTAGTATAGGCACCTCTCCCCATGAGCTTGGCCTCCCAGTGAAGACAAACTGTCAGCCTGGGAGCGCACGAGGCTTGGGCCGGACATTCACCTCATTTCGCGTCATATCATCTCATTTCTTTTGTTGTAGAGGCAGCTTTCGGCATAACCCCGATGATGCTTGTTTAGAGGGAACCCATACTAAGACACACAAACTTCCGGTTAAGCCCTACCCAGATTCAGGTATTGTGGGGGTACCGGTAAAATTGGAATGGTATCGCATCCGAACCCAACCATCAGTGTTTTTGTAAAATTTACCAAGTCATTCACCAGTCATATTCACCTTCAAAATCTTTCAATAGAATGACTCATCATTCCAAGGTTTTCAAAGTCATTTCACACACACTTGTTTCCCCTTAGACTAGTCATCTTTAATTTAGCACTAGTATCTAAGTATGATGGGGTGCTAAGTACTTTGTTTTGCTTCTAGACTAACTTCGATACTTTTGTACTAATCCAAAACTAACCAAGTGAATTATGAATCAAAAAGGTACTTTGATAAAGCAAAAGTAAATAAAGCTTGTAAGGTAAAACTGGGAAATAGGATCATAAGCATAAAGTAAATAGGGGAATGCCTTGCTCATAGAGAGCTTTGCACTTTGCAAGAGTATTATCTTGCAACCAAAATGGTTTGCATCAATCTAGCTTGCATTGGTAATAGCTTGCAAGAATATTAGCTTGCATTGGTAATAGCTTGCCAGAATATTAGCTTGCAACCATATAACTTGCAAAAGTCTAACTTGCATTGGGGTTAGCTTGCCTTGGTTGAAGTGGGGGTCCAAGTTCTCTTCTCCTTCCTCTTTGTAGAAGTCCTCCTCCTCCTGGTAGTCTCCGGTACTAGCGTCTAAAATACGAATGCGGGGTACACAATCATCATACCAAACTTACATACTAAACTAAGCACACACAAGCTTTACACAACTTAAACTAGCATCACACACTACTATTAAGTGGGTGGATGTGTTCCTCTTATTTAAGAAAAAATAATTTCCTCTCATACTAACTTAGGTGTTATTTGTAATTACTTAGAGAAAATAATTTCCTCTTATTACCTTATTAAGATTTAATTTCTCTCATGAACAAAATATGACCTAGGTTGACCAAAGTCAACCTCTTCATACTCATCATTTAAGAAATGATTTAAATGAGGTTCCATACCTCATACGATTTAATACTAACATGGTAGTGATTTAATGTCACCCAATACTCAATATGAGATTATATAGACCATGGTCACTACCTCATGTTGAATTACTTGAGACCAAGATTTAAATGAGAGGAAAACCTCTCATATGATTTAACACATAGTTGTAACTAAGTTAACAACTACCATTAAGGTGATTTAACATCATCAACAATTCATTGGCTATTCTAACATTACTTGTAGTTACACCAACTATTCTATTCACACAATTACTACAATTGGGGTGCATTGGTTGTGTTGCTTGAGGAGAATAATTTCCTTTCCTTACATATGTAAATGATAATTTCCATATGGTTCTTGAGAAATAATTTTCTCTCATTGAAATCTTCTTAAGATTTAATTTCTCAAACAATCATACATGAACTTATATTGACCTAAGTCAAATGTTCATCATCATTATTTGAGAAAATGATTTAAATGGGGTAGATCACCTCATACCATTTAATATCACTACATATGATTTAAATCTCTAAGTAATTCATATAAGTGAGTTTGGCCAGGGGTCCAAACATCACATGAATTAATTTGAGAGAAGATTTAAATGAAGGATAAGACTTCATATGAATTACTTAATAGTTTTGGACAATATCAACTAGTTAAACTAGCCAAATTATCCCCTACTTAAACTAGGGCATGATCATGCAAAGTGACCACACCATTTTCTTGCATAAACAATTAGTGTAAGTCAAATGTGAGCTATTAGAGTTGGAATTAACTTAATATCTATTTTGGTTGATTTTTAAGATTTATTTGAATAGGGAAAAGTCCCTGCCTTGTTATTTTTATCAAATTAATTCCACAAAGAATCTGGTCATGGGACCAGTGGCATTTGATAGATAATTTCACTAGCTTTCCAACGGTATGAAATTGATCAATTTTGGTTAAGTAGATTTGAAACTATTGAATTTCAAAGTTTGTGCTGTATTGAAATTCATTTGGAATTAATTAAACTCGATTTGAATTAAGAGGGCCGGCGGGAAAGCTAGGTGGGCTGAAAGGTTTAAAAAAACGGCCCAAGGCCAGCCCAGCAGTGCGTCCCGCGCAGCGGGCCAGCTGACAGGGGGACCCACCCGTCAGTGGGTTTTAAAACCCGAACCGGTACGCAGGCGTGCGAAGCGTTGGATTAAAAGAGAATCGGACGGTGCACGATCGTCACCTTCCGCGACGGTGAACAAACCCTGGCGCGGCAGAGGAGGTCAACGGCAGCTGGTCGGAGGCTCGGCGTGGGTTGGCGATGCGGGCGAACGACGTTGGAGACGACGGCGAGTCGATGGAGGGGCGAGGGAGCTGCTGAGGTGGCCTGGAGCTTCTCCTCCGTCGAGCTACTGCGGCGGCGTCCCCCGGTGAAATTGGAGCTACTCCGGCGGAATTGGGAAGGGGGAGGTGGTCGAGGAGATCAAGGATGAGGAGGGAAGGCGACGGGTGTGCATGAATTGGCCGCGGGTGTCCTCCTTTTATAGCGACGCGAGGTGGCCAGCGGTCTGCGGCGAAGTCGACAGGGTCGCGATGTTTCCGGCGAGTAATGGGGGTAGGCAAGGGAGGCGCTAGGTAGGTGAGGTCGAGGCGGTGCTAGGAGGCTAGACGGCGAGGTGGGGGACGGTCTGGTGGCGACGCATTGCGTCCAGGTCTGTGGCGGCGTTCACGGAAATCCGGCGGGCTGGTCGACGGCGACAGCGCTTGCGAGGACACGGGCGCGTGTCAGGCGGACTCAGGGTGCGGCGGCGAGGATCGTGGTGCAGAGAAGGGGGCCAGGGGTGGTGCAGATCGTCGGGGCGGCGCGTGATCTGGGGGTGCCCGTGGCGTGCACTCGCGCGACGCGAGCGGCATGCCCCAGGCACTCTGGGCGCGCGTGGCCTGACGCGTGTGAGTGTCCTCTCCGGCACTGGTGGGGCTAGGCAGCTTCAGGGATGCAAGGGGAAGCTCAGGGACATGGGGGCCAGGATTGAGAGGAAAGGAGAAGGGAGGAGGGTGCACCATGTGTCCATGGCCGGCATGGCCATGGCTATGCCATGTGTTGGCCTCTCCCTAGGGTTGCTGTGGTGGAGTGATGAAGGGAGGGGACAAGGGGACAGGTAGGGTGGAGATGGGGTAGATTAGGGTTGAGGTAGAGCACTATTCCAAATAGTGTCACATAGTGTCATAGATGCTATTTGCCATTTGATCCAAATTTGGTTTAATTCAAATAGTTGGCCAACTTAAATTGTGTGTGTTTAGATAGGTTGTATTTGACCAGAGACAACTATGTGTGGTGGTGGAATTTAGAAATTCAAAGAATGGCAAAATTTGATAAGTGGGAGATTGTTCCCCATAACAAAAAGTGCCAACTTTGGATGAGCATCGCAAATGATCAAAAATGATTTTGGCAAGGTGGTCTTTACAAAAAGTGTTCACCTTGATGTGCTCTTGGATGACATGCAAAGAATTGGGAAAGTTTAGTTTGAAAAACTTGAAATAGAGAGGCTCAAAGTAGTGACCAGAATATAAAGGGCAGATTTGACCATTATTGTATGTGAGCCCATTTTGAGTCTGGATTTGATTTGAATTGTGGTTCTTTGATTCCAAAAGTTGTAATAAGTGTTTAGTAACATTATTCAACTAATGGTGAAGATCAAAATGGTCTAGGGTCAAAATTTATAAAAATGGCATAAGCCCTATGTGAGGGTTTTGTGATTTTCTAACTTTGATTGTTTTATTTTTCTTTGCTTCATTTTGACAAGAGTGAGGTTTATTTGGTGTTAGATTTAGTTAGGTGAAAGGTTCCAACCATTTTGAGGCAATGGAGGTGGCTAGGTCAAGATTTGATAAATTGGCCCTATGTGTATGTGAGTGAAAAATGGACTTATCTCACTATTTGATTTCTCTCCATTTGATTTGACTTGTCTTGACTCTAATGTGATTCTTATTAGTTAAGAAACATTTTCAAACCATTGAAACCATTTCAAAAGGTCTAGCTCAAAGATTTGTAAAATTGGCCAAAACACATGAGAGGTGACATGTCAATTTTTCTTATTCTTGTAAGGTGCTCCCCTTGCTTTACTTGAGCAAGGTTGAGGGTCAATTTAGGGTTAGATTAGTTTTAGAGATGGTTTCACACCATTTGGTCAAGGTAGAAGTGCATAGGACAAGAATTGGTGAAAATGGCTATGTGTCACATATGCTTCTATGCATATGTGCCATTTGATTTTTAATTTGACTAGGCTTGACCCAATTGATGTTGTTGAGTGTTGAAATGGTATATAGGAGTGATCCAACCAGTCACTACAAGTCTTAGGGTCAAGATCCTCAATTTCACAAATTTGATATTTTGCTCTCATATGCCTCTATGGCATTATTACTTTCTTTTTAAAATCTTTTGTTTCACTTTGGATTGTGTTTGAGAAGTACTAGATAAGGTTTATGAAGGTTTTCCAATCCTCTAAATAAAGTAGAAAGGCCTAGGGTAAAGTTTTACAAAAATAGCCATAGGCACATATGCCTCTATGCATATGTTTGATTTTATTTTGTTTCACAACTTGAATTGGTTGGTAAGTGATTTGTTGAGTGGGTTGAGGTATTTCAATTCATCTACTCAAGGTAGATAAGGCAAGCTCATCATTTTCAACAAGTATCCATAGGCTTGCATATGTCTTTTCCTTAAATAAGATCTTTCCTTTTTATTTTATTTCTCCAAGATTGATGACAAGAGGGATAAGGTTTAGGGTTTAGTAAGTTTTACAAGGGCTCACCCTCATTTTAGCAAAGTAAGAAAAGTAGAGTTCAAAACCTCCATATTAGGGCTATAGGCCCACATATGTATTTTTCTTCTATTTTGGTTTCTCAAAATAGATCCAAAGGATTTTTGAGGAGGTTAGGGTTTAAGGTTTTTCTTAATGGATTTCTTTCTCTTTGATTTTATTTGGTTGGTGATCTTTACTCGATCACTTTAGGGTTTTAGGGTTTATCACATAAGCATAATAACACTCATCATAGCAAAACACAAATATTAGATATGAGCACTAAGCATAGCACTCTGTTTTTGAAAAGTTTTTGTTGGTTCTCATTTTTGGAAAAAGGAAATTCATTTTCGCTTTGTTTTGAAATTTGGGGTGTTACAAACCCTTCCCCCTTAAACAAATCTCATCCCGAGATTTTAAGAAAAGTTAGGTTCCTAAGAGAGATTGGGTGATATGATTTAGCAGGGAACATACTTGGCATGTTCTGAGGTGCTTCTTGAGCTTCGGTGGCCGTCATGTTGTAGTAGCGACCGTGGTTGTTGTTCTGGTTCCTTCTAGCGGCGAAGCGGCGCTGTTGCTGAGCAGGTGCAACAGTATTGGCGGCAATCTTGGCAAGCTTCTTGGGGCATTCATTGGAGTAATGACCCACAGTTCGACATTCATAGCAGGTTACCGTTGACTTGTCCTTTTGGGCAATAGGTACAGCATTGCTTCCAGTCCTTGGGGCGTTGTTGGCGGCTTTCATCAGGCACTTGTTAGAGTAATGCCCAGTAACACCACATTCATAGCAGGTTACAGTGGACTTGTCTCTGGGGGCATGGTTGGGTATTGGGATGAGCTGCTCCAGTGATGCTATCCTCACGCGGAGGCGAGCAATGAGGTAGTCCTTCTTGGCGTGCTGATGGCGAAGTGCCTTGCGCTCCATTGCAAGGATTTTGATGGCGTTAGTCATCTTGGTGTGCTCAATGTGCATCTGGTCGGCCTGGGCACGGGAGTTGTTGCGGGTAGGAGGGGCCATCTGAACATTGAGGTAGATGATGAGATAAGAGGGAAATTTCTATGTTTTGTTTTGGTAAAGTCTTTAAAAAGTTCATACTTAAAAGTGTGAGTAGTGTTGCAGGGGTAAAACCAACAACACTTTTTCATTCATACCAAACATCACACATTACAAATCTAACACCCGTTGGTTTGAAGAACCATTCATTCGCTCTACGATACAAGGGGATCCTGATACAACTCACACCTACTTAAGTGCTGGGGTGATACTACTCTTCCGGGTGGATTCTTCTTCTTCACGGGTGCTGTGCTTGGCGAGAGACGAGGGTGTTGTCCAAATCCCTGCGGGTTTTGTACTGCCTGAAGTCCTGATGGGCTACATAGGGGTTCATCTCCGGGGGTGGGGGCATGGTCATCGGTCTTCCCATGGAGTCATGTCTTGGGTAGTAGATGAAACGAGTGTTCTTGATCTTGTCCTCATTTTGTCCACACAGACGGGAAATTGCTTCTTGCATAGCTTTGACTAGTCCTTCCTTCCAAGTGTTTCCCGTTACAGAAAACCATATGGTTTCCCATACCGGGGCATCATGCTTCCTTCGTAGATCAGTAGAAACGTCCCACCGAGGTGGTTCTCCTAACTGAGTTTTGAGGGGTATTCCGAAGAACTCGGGATACGGGTGTCCTAGATATTCCACCAGTTGCTTCAACTCCTTTTCGAACCTTAGGTCGCCTTCGGGACCAAGCTGATAGGACTCCCATTGGTACTTCATCTGTGAGCAATTAGGATAAGTAAGTTAAAGAAGTAGTCAAGTGTGCAACATTTTAGGTAGGCTTGTAAAGAAAGTAAAGTATAGATTTCTCATTTTTGCAAAGGATCTCAAGGATAAGAGTAAGAACAAGTTTTCACAAATATTCACTTCATTGGTTTTTGAAACTAAGTTTTTCAGACGTCCATTCTAACTAGGGTCTCCTAAGGTCAAACAATGGCTCTGATACCAACTTGTCAACACCCAGATTTTTAAGTCCAGATGCCTGTTATGCCATACATCGCAATCCCAGGAATATTGTTGTTGCGAGACACAACCGTTGAATATCATAAGTCATCATTCATTACATACCATAGTCGTCTTACAAATAGAGATCACATGATCCAATATTACACACATAGTGGATCTATGGATCAACATACACAAAGTTCATAGTTTCATAGCGGAAGCGTAAATAGAAGGGACTCTCTAGTCCACAGGCCAACGTCTGACGTCAGAAGATTCCCTAGTTGTCGTAGGCGTCCTGCTGGTCGTCATCTTGATAGTTCTGCTCCTCTTCATAGTCTGGCCATTTGAATAGCCAGGGACACAGCCGTGAGTACTTTAAAGTACTCGCAAACTCTTACTAATGTAAGTGCTAACAATTCTAGTAAGGGGTGCTAAGCTCTAGTTTATTTTGCATAAAGCCAATTTTAGTTCACAAACATTTTTGTAAACAACTCTTCATGTGCTAACTAACTCAAGTGGGAACATTAGTGTCATTCCCACAACTCGTTGTGATTCAAAGTCAGTGTCACCTTTCAAGTTCAAAATCACAAGTCACCATTCACCATTCATAGTTTTTAGAAAAGTTCTGATGACGGAACAGTATGGCCTTTCCAACTGTCCATGACCGCGGATGCGGCTATTCGAATAGGTTTAACTCTGCAGAGGTTGTACACTTGTGCCACAACAATTGCAATAGCTCGTCAGGGGTAACTGGCCCTGATTTATCGTACGCAGTACGTGAACTACCAATCATAACCTTTCATTTACATACCCTAGTATAGGCACCTCTCCCCATGAGCTTTGCCTCCCAGTGAAGACAAACTGTCAGCCTGGGAACTGCACAGGGCTTGGGCCGGACATTTACCTCATTTCGCGTCATATCATCTCATTTCTTTTGTTGTAGAGGCAGCTTTCGGCATAACCCCGATGACGCTTGTTTAGAGGGAACCCATACTAAGACACACAAACTTCCGGTTAAGCCCTACCCAGATTCAGGTATTGTGGGGGTACCGGTAAAATTGGAATGGTATCGCATCCGAACCCAACCATCAGTGTTTTTGTAAAATTTACCAAGTCATTCACCAGTCATATTCACCTTCAAAATCTTTCAATAGAATGACTCATCATTCCAAGGTTTTCGAAGTCATTTCACACACACTTGTTTCCCCTTAGACTAGTCATCTTTAATTTAGCACTAGTATCTAAGTATGATGGGGTGCTAAGTACTTTGTTTTGCTTCTAGACTAACTTCGATACTTTTGTACTAATCCAAAACTAACCAAGTGAATTATGAATCAAAAAGGTACTTTGATAAAGCAAAAGTAAATAAAGCTTGTAAGGTAAAACTGGGAAATAGGATCATAAGCATAAAGTAAATAGGGGAATGCCTTGCTCATAGAGAGCTTTGCACTTTGCAAGAGTATTATCTTGCAACCAAAATGGTTTGCATCAATCTAGCTTGCATTGGTAATAGCTTGCAAGAATATTAGCTTGCATTGGTAATAGCTTGCCAGAATATTAGCTTGCAACCATATAACTTGCAAAAGTCTAACTTGCATTGGGGTTAGCTTGCCTTGGTTGAAGTGGGGGTCCAAGTTCTCTTCTCCTTCCTCTTTGTAGAAGTCCTCCTCCTCCTGGTAGTCTCCGGTACTAGCGTCTAAAATACGAATGCGGGGTACACAATCATCATACCAAACTTACATACTAAACTAAGCACACACAAGCTTTACACAACTTAAACTAGCATCACACACTACTATTAAGTGGGTGGATGTGTTCCTCTTATTTAAGAAAAATAATTTCCTCTCATACTAACTTAGGTGTTATTTGTAATTACTTAGAGAAAATAATTTCCTCTTATTACCTTATTAAGATTTAATTTCTCTCATGAACAAAATATGACCTAGGTTGACCAAAGTCAACCTCTTCATACTCATCATTTAAGAAATGATTTAAATGAGGTTCCATACCTCATACGATTTAATACTAACATGGTAGTGATTTAATGTCACCCAATACTCAATATGAGATTATATAGACCATGGTCACTACCTCATGTTGAATTACTTGAGACCAAGATTTAAATGAGAGGAAAACCTCTCATATGATTTAACACATAGTTGTAACTAAGTTAACAACTACCATTAAGGTGATTTAACATCATCAACAATTCATTGGCTATTCTAACATTACTTGTAGTTACACCAACTATTCTATTCACACAATTACTACAATTGGGGTGCATTGGTTGTGTTGCTTGAGGAGAATAATTTCCTTTCCTTACATATGTAAATGATAATTTCCATATGGTTCTTGAGAAATAATTTTCTCTCATTGAAATCTTCTTAAGATTTAATTTCTCAAACAATCATACATGAACTTATATTGACCTAAGTCAAATGTTCATCATCATTATTTGAGAAAATGATTTAAATGGGGTAGATCACCTCATACCATTTAATATCACTACATATGATTTAAATCTCTAAGTAATTCATATAAGTGAGTTTGGCCAGGGGTCCAAACATCACATGAATTAATTTGAGAGAAGATTTAAATGAAGGATAAGACTTCATATGAATTACTTAATAGTTTTGGACAATATCAACTAGTTAAACTAGCCAAATTATCCCCTACTTAAACTAGGGCATGATCATGCAAAGTGACCACACCATTTTATTGCATAAACAATTAGTGTAAGTCAAATGTGAGCTATTAGAGTTGGAATTAACTTAATATCTATTTTGGTTGATTTTTAAGATTTATTTGAATAGGGAAAAGTCCCTGCCTTGTTATTTTTATCACATTAATTCCACAAAGAATCTGGTCATGGGACCAGTGGCATTTGATAGATAATTTCACTAGCTTTCCAACCATATAAAGTTCATCAAATTTGGTTTAGCCAATTTAAATCTATTGAATTTCAAAGTGGCAGCAGTATTGAAATTCATTTGGAAATATTTAAACTGGATTTGAATTAACAGGCCGGCGGGAAAGCTAGTTGGGCTAAAAGATTTGAAAACGGCCCAAACCAACCCAGTCCAGCCCAACCACGGTCCACAGACGCGCGGCGCACTGACAGGGTGGGGTCCGCGCGTCAGTGACTCCGCGTCACCGAAACGGTATGTTTTAAATTGGATCGTTGGATTAGAACGAGATCAAACGGCTGTGGTTCATCGTCCCGCCGGCGAGAGAGGAGTTCACCGGTGGCTCAGGTAGGGGGTCGGAGGGCTTACGGTGGCTCCAGCTAGGGTTGGCAGTGTGCTCGGGGAAGTGGTGGACGACGGCGAAGCGGCTGGTAGCAGTGGCGGAGCTCGAGGTGGTCTGGTTCGCCGTCGATTTCTGCAGGGCTTCCGCGGCGGCGATCTTGCAATTGGCCCTCCTCCGGCGACGATTGAGTGAGTGGAGTGGTGGTGGAGAAGCAGTGAGAGGTGGAGAGCAAGGTGGTGTGCTTGGTTCTGTCCAGGGAACTCCCTATTTATAGGATTGAGCAAGGGTTGCGGGGCAGTGAGGTGGTCGACATGGGCGCGGCGTCTCCGGCGGCTGGTCGAGCTAGGCGAGGCTATGGCGATGCTCTACGGGTCCAGGCGATGCTACTGGCAGCGACAGCGTGGTCGGGGAGCGTCGGAATCGCTCGCGTTGCTTCCGTGTCTGGCGGCGGCGCTCGCGGGATCGTCTTCCCCGTCCACGGCGGCGGCGGTCCAGGGTCTGGTCGACTATT
Source organism: Lolium perenne (assembly GCF_019359855.2). NCBI lineage: Eukaryota > Viridiplantae > Streptophyta > Magnoliopsida > Poales > Poaceae > Lolium > Lolium perenne. Next base: position 163,228,785 of record NC_067245.2, on the reverse strand, counting down.
GTCTGGCGGCTTCCAGGTGGCGAGTGGAGGCTCAAGGCGTCGAGAGCGGGTCCAGGGCGTGAGCGAGTTGGCTGCGCGGCGCGTGTACTGTGACGTCCGCGCGCATGTCGACGCGCGACATCACCGGCATGGTGAGCGCATCCAGGGCGCGCGTCGGCCGGCGTGTGTCGTCCTCGAGCGTGACAATGGCGATGCTAGGGTGGCGTAGGAGGTGCGTTGGCGCACGGTGGCGAGGTGGCCAGGGCTGGGGTGCAAGGGGAGAGAGGGTAGGTCGACGGGCTCGGCGACATGGCCGGCATGGCCATGCCCTAGCTTGCTCTCTCCTCTCCTTAGCTTCACTATGCATCCATTAGGGTTTAAGGGGACCAGGGGACACAATGTGGTAGGTTAGGGTAGTTTAGGTGTAATAGAATCACTATTTGCAATAGTTGCAAATAGTGCCCGATTTTGCAAATTGCAAAAATATCCAAATTTGAAATAATTAAAAAGGTGAAAGTTTTTGAAATGTGAGTGTTGATATAAGTTGTAATTGACCAGAGAGGATTTGGGGTGGTGGTGGAAATTTAGAATTTCAAGAATTGGCCAAAATGGCTAAGTGTAGAATGTTCCATATGTGAAAAAGTTGTGACTTTGGATGAGCCTTGCTCATGATCAAAGATGAATTTGGCATGATGATCTTCACCAAAGTTGTTCACCTTGATGTTGACTTTGAAATGGTGCAAAGAGTTAGCAAGAGTTGGTTTGGGAAAATTGAATGGCAAGGGCTCAAAGTGGTGATCAGACTAGAATTGTCAAAATTGACCATTATCATATGTGAGCTAGATTTGTGTTTGGATTTCATTTGAATTGTGAATCTTTGATTCCAAAAGTTGTAATAAGTGTTCAATAACATTATTCAACTAATGGTGAAGACCAAATAGGTCTAGGGTAAAAATTTATAAAAATGCCATAGGGCATATGTGAGGGTTTTTAGGGTTTTGCATTTTATGGAATTTCTTCCTCTTTGATTTATTTGGTTGGTGATCTTAATATGATCACAATAGGGTTTTAGAGCATATCAAATACAAGTAATAGCAATCATCATGGCATATCACTCAAATGCACAAGTCCTAAGCATGGTACTATATGCAAATTAAAAAGTTTTTGTTGGTTTGAAATTTTGCTTTCTGGAATTCTCTAACTTTCTTTTTATTGAAATTTGGGGTGTTACAAAACCCTAGCTCCTATCCTTAGAGATATCAATCTTAATTAACCATGCTTAGCATCACACCATTATGATGAACCCTAATAGCAACCATGCCCATTATCATGCACCACCTAACCATACTCCACTAACCCCATTAGTGTAAGATAATTATTAAACATCCTATTTAGGAAACCACTATTCCTTACTTAGTGAATCCAATAGGAAACCCTAGACAACCTCAACCCTAATTGATATACTTCTTATTATTTAAGAAGTATGTTCTTCAAAAGTTATTCTTTTGAAGTAAATAAAGAATCATCATCAACCCTGCTTATAAGGACCTATAAACCCTAGCCAGCTATCACCCAACAAGGTATACCACCTTGATAGCAACTGTTGGAAATTAAGTTGTTTAGGCTTAATTCAACAATACAAGCCCTAGTAGCTGATGAATCCAACGAGGTTGTAATCCATCTACTACTTACTCCAGAAGCTAGTTGAAACCATAGTAAACCATAGAACCCCCACAACCCTAATTATCATACTTGTTGTTTATTAAAGAACATGTTCTTCAAAAGTTATTCTTTTGAAGTATATGATAATTAATCATTAACCATGCCATATAGTGCTAAAACCAACCACTATTAATTACATGTTAGGATTATACCAAATGCTATTGTTGTGTGCTATTAGTGTTATTATTATGATATATTACAGCACCTGTTTACGATACCAATCAACCAATCCTTAATAAGAACCTTGTTTGTGAATCACTCTAAAAAGTGCAACACACCCTGAACCAATCATTACCACTCACTAATCCTACATCATCGGGGTTAGATTACGCTTAGAATGATTGCATCACATACTTATGCATTATTGCATCCTTGCCAATCTTTTAAACATCGTCCTTACCGGACGATGATGCTATTTCAGAATTTGGAGTTATTGCGTATCGAAGACCTTGTCTGCATAATCTTGCAGCCAAGAAAGGCAAGTTCATCACTTGCTCATGTCATTTGTGTATTTCTATCAAATTACTTGCAAAGTACTATGGTTATCACTATTGCATAAAAACCAAAACCACTATTTTCATAACTATGAATATGACTATGTGGTGGGCAATGGAACCATGGATTGTGTTGATATGGTGGAGGTTCCATTGCAAGGGTTTATATCCATCTAGGATTAAACAACAAATGTCGCCAGTGATTCTTGTGCCGTAATACCCGTGTTAACCATAAGATCCGGAGTGGGACGGAGTAGTCAAAAGTGTTTCCACCTCTTGTTCATCAACGGATGCGCTTTACCGTAGTACACTTGTAATCCAAGGGGGAAAGCTGGTGAGGCTGGGGAGTCCTAAGTCCCCACGGCATTGTCCGTAGTACACTTGTCGCCCGAAGGAGCAAGATGGTGAGGCTGGGGAGTCCTAAGTCCCCACGGTATTGCGGTCTATGATGGGTTGCAGCTACCGGCGTAGGAGTGTATGGTAGAGCCCAGCACTGTCGTCGTGGTCGGGGTCCACCTTGAAATCTACAGGAATAATGGGACCGGCGTGGACCCAGGGTCGGGGCATGCAACAAAGGGTGGGTGTTCGAGGTAGCGGAGGAACATGATTGGCTAGACCTTATACCGGGCCTCACACCATAGGAAGTGTGGACGGGGAATATGCCCGGTTGGCACCAAGGTTAAGATCTCTTATGGGTAAAGCAACACACCTCTGCAGAGTGTAAAGAACCGTGACCTGTCACTCCACATTGCAGGATATGGAGGCTATGAACGCGGCCGGAAAGGAGCTCCATGAAGTTCTAGTAAACCGGTGAAGGCTGACGGACATAGTTCTTCTGAATAAAAGCAACCTTTTGAAGAAATGGTTATGAAAACCTGCATTGGTATTAGACTTTTTGGTCTAATGTTGTAGCTAGTGCATTAAACACCTCTTTCCTATAATGAACTTGTTGAGTACGCTCGTACTCATCCCACTCTTAAATCCCCTGCTTAGATATGGAGCCATCAAAGGAGGATCTACAGTGCAACTCGAAGGCCGAGGAGTCAACAACTACTTCAACAGGCAGGACCCTGTCAGAGGAGTCAGATACCACATCCAACAAGGAGAAAACCTAGTTTAGCCCTAGAAGGGAACTAGCTTCCTAAACCTAGCTCCTACTTAGCTAGAATCTATTCTTAGCCTCTATAGCTAGTTAGATACTCTACATATACAGTTCGTGATAGGATTAGACTACGAGTCGTTCTTCTGGAGTTTATTTGCAGATTTACCTCATTGTAAAGTAGGAGGCTGTGATGATTTTATGTAACAGAGTCAATGTTGTAATTCTATAGACATGCCTTGGACCCGCATATGTTTCTGTTGTACCACTCTGAGCGATATAATACTAGTGGAACGGTGTTTCATTGGTGTTATATCAGACTTGCATACTACACCATGCAGTGGTATGCCGGGTCACCACAAAATTCCAAGGGAAGTGGTTTGCCCTGATTGCAAGGAAGAAGCTAGGTTGGCCAATCTCCCTCCTTCCTGGCGTGACGACAACAAGTTTGTCGGGACAAATTACTGGGACTGGGTATCTTATTGCAATAAGCAAAACATACCATTTGATCTGAAGAAAATGCCTCCAGGGGTAAAGGCCCCGTGGGAGCCTACTTCGGGGTATTCGTGGGATGGTCGTGCACGTGGTGATCACAGTAGGGCAACGGCTGTATGTGGTGAGCTAGCAAGGGCAGGGCCTGTATCTGGTTGGGAGGCTCAAACAAGGATTCCCGACGAGAACAGAACTTGGAGTGCCAACCCATGGGAGGCAGGTACAAGCCGACCCGGCAAGCGCGTTAACAGGGATGATGATAATTGGTGAACTAGGCTAGCGTTATATGTTTCCTAGATTGTACATAAGTTTAGAATGATGAACTAGTAGTATTGTTTAGGTGATGTAATTACTTCTACAACAATGTGTATGAGGTTTCAGAACCATGCTTACCTAATTAAGCTCAATGTGTGCTAATTAATGTTATTTCTTCTATACATAAGTTTGGAACGATGATAATTGGTTAACTAGGAGTATTATTTATTTGATGTAATTACTTTTGCAACAATGTGTATAAGGTTTTAGAACCATGCTTCACTAATTACGCTCAATATGCCGGCTGGGCTAGAAATTAACGAGGAAGAAAAAGAATGTCACAAGTAATTTATTCGTCCAAGAAATGCATCAAGGAATTTGAAGCTAGACTTACCCTGACATCGAGATGCCCGGCGGCCACGTTGCCCTGAGGACCAGCCCTGACACGCGGAAGACACTCTCTCAAAGAAAGGACTGACATGGAGGCCTGCAGAGTGCAGAGAAGGGTTGTTTGCCACCGGCAAGGCACATACCACAGAAGGATAAGAAACTTCCATGGCGGAATCACTAGTTTCGTAGCATAAGTTCCACTGGATAAGCTGCATAAACTAACAGCTATTAGTCTGTTACACAGCTTAAAGGTGCCAACACCAGTTTCATATGACCCCAAAATGGAAAACGTCTAACAGATAACTTACCGACGATAGTTCAGCTAACCACAACACATACTACTAAACGCACAAATTATGCCAACTAATCGCTTGGTTAAACTGCTACGAGGAGGAATTGTTTACAGTCACCCAGTGCGACGTGCATCTGCTGTAGCCATCTCATCTCCAGCCTTCAGCTCGATAGCTTCCTCGACCCTGACTGGCGGGCTAGCGGTCGGGCGCAAGATACCCCTGCAGACCTCCTCCAAGAAGCAAGCGCTATCTTCGATATCACGGAGCAGCTCTAACGGAATGCTCTTCTCGTAAGAGCTCTCGCGGTACGGGGGTAGGCACAAAAGCTCACCTTGCATATCCTCGACCGCCACTGTCAGGTCCTCGCAAACGTCACCGCTAGAGTCCTGCGAAAGCTAGCAAATCTAATTAAGACCAATCATTACTAAATTTACTAATACTTCGTACTCCAAAGATTAAGGCTTATACTCCGTCCGATCAAAATAAATTGAGTCCACTTTATTGAAAAATACGCATGCATGTACTCTAGAAACTTAACTACAAGTACTAAATGCCTACGAATATAAAGTTGGGTCAATTAATATGGGCCGAAGAGAGTAATATATTTAGAAAATCAAACTATGTAAAGTTTGACCAAGTTTTTCTACAAAAAAAATATTAACTTGCAAAATACAAAATTAATATCACTGGATAGATAATGATATTCATTTTATATGATATGTACAAAATATCATATTTATTGATAGATTATTCTAAAAGTTTCGTCAAAATTTACTTGGTTTGACTTTTCAAAAAAACTTAGGGCTCCTTAGATTCATAGGAAACACATAGGAATAGGCAAAGCAAATAATTTTTGATTGTAGGAAAAGAATTTTTCCATGAGGTATGACCTAATGGTTTTTATCCTATATGATTTCCACAACAAGTTTCCTAAATGATTAATTCCTATATGATGTGTTCTTATGAATCAAACAACTTGTATAGGAATATTTCCCATAGGATCACTACACAATTCCTTTACAAATCCTTTGAATCAAAGGAGCCCTTAAGCTTTCAAACTGAGGTAGTATCGATTACCACGAGTGGCTGGGCGACATTTTTAATTTAAACGACAAACCACATTTTTTTTCAAAACACCAACCCAAATACGGAGTATAGGAGCACTATCACATTATAAGAGCCATATAAGGTTTGCAAATAATAGCTAAGAACTGAGTTTTCATATGTGCCGTGAGATCGGTCAGACAGTCTTGGACAGTAGTTGCATTTTGCTGTTGCTAGAAGCCTAAAAGGAAGGTAATTAGGCGAGACGAAGAAACCTTGTAATAACGGTTCTTGAGCTTGGTCCTTTTCAGTGCTTGGAAAGTTTGCGCCTCACCTTACTCCATAAATGTCGGAAAGTTTTTTTTTGGCAAAATTCAATATCTACTGTGCCGTATTTTTTATCGCAAGCTTGACCGCTTCCTTTATCTGATCTTCTACCCCAATTAGCTCAGCAGTCTTCTTCAGTAGGTCCTCAACATCCTGCGAAGGGAACATATATATTAATCCAAGTGCCATCTGTTGTAATAAAGCATAAAAAGGGAAAGCAGGCGAGTCGAAGTAACCTTGGTCTCCAGACTCGTGATCCTCTTACGGGGCCGAGGCGGGGACGGCAGTAAACCGTCCTCTCCGAGCTCTCCCTTGGCAGACATGGCGCGGAAGGATGCGGGGGGAGGTGTGCTGGGACGAATAACCTGAGCATATGGCACCACACCTTCTTCTCCGAGCTCTCCTTTGGCACACATGCCGCTGAAGGGTGTCGGGGAAGAAGCTCTGTAAGGAAGAACCTGAGGCGATGGCACTTCACCTTCTTCTCCGAGCTCTCCTTTGGCAGACATGGCGCTGAACGGTGTGGGGGAAGAAGCTCTGGATGGAAGAACCTGAGGCGATGGCACTTCACTTTCTTCTCCGAGCTCTCCCTTGGCCGACTTGGCGCGGAAGGGTGGGGGGAAGAAGCGCTGGAACATGGAACCAAAGCCGATGGCACCACACCTTCCTCTCTGAGCTCTCCCTTGGAAGACATGGCGCAGAAGGGCGTGGTAGAAGAAGCGCTGGAACGACGAACCTAAGCCGATAGCACCGAACCTTCTTGTCTGAGCTCTTCCGCGCCAGGGTGTGAGCGGAGAAGAACTGGAACAACTAAGTTGGGCACGTAGGTGGAGAAAATATCTACTACGACACCCCCTTCCAGGTGTGTGTTTCTGCCTGTCTAGGGTGTTGTTGTGGGGGTGGGGGTAGCAAATTCTGAGATCGAATGGCCCACACGTCAATGATACAGTTTAGGTTTAAAATATTTAACACGTTTATGAGATGCGACCAACATGGAAGGATTGAACTTAAAAAATGAACTAGCTAATCTTGGAAAGTTCGAAAATAATTGACTTCGGGTCTAAAGGTATTCATTTTGTCTTATACTCCAGCAAATTTGATGAAATTGGCAAACTTTAAAAAATAGCTAGTTATTCAATAATATGACAGATCTAAATTGGAGAAGTTTGACAAAATTTAGAGAAGTAAATTGAGTATTACAATATAACTTGAAGGTTAAACTCCTTAATCCTAGATTTTGACCACCCAAGCATAAATCTACCACGATGGGGCCTATGTTTACGGGTCAATACCTCTTCTCGGAGGAGCTGGGGAAGGACTGTATCGAGGCGATAAGGATACGAAAAAATTAAATTTTGAAAAAGAGTTAAAAGAAGGAGTGAAATTAATGGAGAGAGAAGGATCGGAGCCGAGGAAGAAATTTATTTTGCTAGCCTGTAATAAATGGTTGCTTTGTGAGCTACTACTCCGGGTCACCCCCGTCGGCTAGCTCCTCAATTGGGCTCCCAACTTTGGAACATTGCATGGTTAATTCAGCTACAGTGTGCAATATAACAAGAGGTCCACAATGTAGTAGTTCCAAATATTTCATAATATTGGTCCCGTCATCTAGCTATCTAAAACAACAAAGAAAAACCATTAAGGAACTGCCCTAACAATGTTGTACAAAAATTTGCAATTAGCTACTACCCAAATTGGTAAAAATAATGAGATTGCATTAATTGATACATGCATGATTATATATATATATATATATATATATATATATATATATATATATATATATCACGATGCACTAAACTAGCTAGCGGTTCCCTGCCCCTTTCTCTCTCTCTCATCATTTTCATGTGAAACCCTTTTTAATCTATTGTTGTCAAATCATCGATCTACACCATTGACCTTCTTCGACTGGTGTGACTAACCTTCCATGTGATGGCTAGTTTATAAAATGACACACACAATTAGTTGTTTGTTATATACGCGCAATATGTTCTTAATTAATCTTAGGTCTAGCTACACACATAACTGTTGAATTCTATACATTTCTTAGGGCGGTGTGTACTACATAATTGGTGGGATTCCCTTCTTGCTGCTTGACCCTTCTAAGTGAAACCGTAACTGGTATATATATATATATGCATATATATACACACTAATTAATTTCCCCTAACTCAGAACATAATATACACATATGTTTGTTAATTTGTTTTCTAGGGTTTACGGTTTAGGGGTTTAGGTTCATGGTTTAGGATTCGCTTAGGGTTTAGGGTTTAGGATTTATGGTTTTAGCTAGGGTACATTTAGGGTTTAGAGTTTAGGGTCTATGGTTTAGGGTTTTAGGGTTTAGGGTTTAGAGTTAGGCCTTAGGGTTAATTAGGGTTAGGGTTAGGTTTTAGGGTTTAGGGTTAGGGTTAGGGTTAGGGTTTAGGGTTAGGGTTAGGGTTTAGGGTTTAGGGTTAAGGGCTTAGGGTTTAGGGTTTAGGGCCTAGGGTTAGGGTTTAGGGTTAGGGTTTCGGGTCTAGGGTTAAGATTAGGGTTAGGGTTAGGGTTTAGGGTTATGGTTAGGGCTAGGGCTTAACTAGGATTTAGGGTTAGACTTTTAATTGTACATGCGGTCCTCTCACACTTTGGAAAGGTGTGTTCGAGTAAGAAATTTATCTTGCTAGACTGTAATAAATGGTTGCTTTGTGAGCTACGTACTGCTCCGGGTCACCACCGCCGGTTGGCTGCTCAATCTGGTCGGCTACCCAATTTGGAACATTGCATATATGGTGAATTCAGCTAGAGTGTGAAAGAAATATAGGAAGAGGTTGAAAATAGAGTGTAGTTCCAAATATTTTACAATGTGTTTCCCTCCATCTAGCTAGCTAACTAAGACAACAAAGAAAACAATTAAGGAACAACCCTCACAATGTTGTACAAAAATTCGCAAAGAGCTAGTACACAACCCCTAACTCGGAACATAATAAAAAATATACACATATGTTCGTTAATTTGTTTTTTAGGGTTTACGGTTTAGGGGTTTAGGTTCATGGTTTAGGATTTGCTTAGGGGTTAGGGTTTAGGTTTATGGTTTAGGATTTATGGTTTTAGCTAGGGTACGTTTAGGGTTTAGGGTTTAGGGTCTATGCATGGTTTAGGGTTTTAGGGTTTTAGGGTTAGGGTTAGGCCTTAGGGTTAATTAGGGTTAGAGTTAGTGTTAGGGTTAGGGTTTAGGGTTTAGGGTTAGCCTTAGGGTTTAGGGTTAGGGTTTAGGGCTTAGGGTTTAGTTTTTACCAAAAATCATTAACATGCAAAATGCAAAACAAATATCATTAGATATATAATGATATATATTTTTGTATTGTATCAAATATTATATTTGTTGATATATTGTTTTAAAGTTTGGTCAAACTTTACTTGGTTTGACTTTCGAATAAAATATAATGCTTGAGCTTTGGAATGGAGGTACTAGGATATATTGAAGTGGGCATTGCATGCAAATCTAGGTATTGTGTAATAATCGCACGTTTTTTCTTATGATGCAAATCTTGGTCTTGAAGTGGGCAGTGCATGCAATATACGAATGAAAAGATGGAAGCCTCGAACATTCGTTCATGGAAAATCTGGATCAGGAGAAGATAATAAAAAATAAAAAAATAAAGTTGAGAGATCGAGGCACAGCGCGACCTTTGGGTGAAGCGGGAGACTTTTGGGTGAAGTTGGTTGTCCTTGTGATCGAGTGCAGGTTTGCACTGACACCGCCTGCGCGAGCTATTAATAGCGCCACCGTAACTACACTCCAAAACCAACAAGCACTCATCCTTTCACCTGTATAGAAATAATATTTGTCGTAGATCTGGAACAATTTTTTTCAAGATCTGCGACGTGTAATATGGCCCGGAGGGGTCAGGCTAGGCTTGTGTTGGAACATTCACGGAAGGATCAGATCGAGCTACAGTGAGGGTCTGGGTGAGCTGACCCCGGCCGGTGGAAAACCAAAAAACCTTCGTTACTTAGCGCTATAGCTAACAGATAACACTCCAATTCACATTATTAGTTGATTCAACTTTGCCTAGATTCGTATGTACCTAGTTAATTTACTTGTATATGGATCAAAGATCGATGCCTCTTATTAAGGATGAAAATCCTACAAAAGAAAGTCCCTATATATTGTATGGCTCTCCTAGTTTGAATAGAAAAAACTCATTGGTTTATATGAATTCATGTAGGATTGAAGTGGACAAGCATGACATTGCATGCAAATTTAGGTCTTTCTGTAATAATCGTGCATTTTTCCTATCATGCAAATCTAGGTCGTGAAGTGGGCATTGCATGCAAATCTAGAGTATATATATACGAATGCAAATATCGAAGTGTAGCACTCTACCTTTTAATAAAGGTAAGATACCTGTGTATAGTGCTATTCCCGGGATCAATGATAGCACACACATTACAAAATATAGTAATCATTGCAATAGTATCAAATTACTACATCTTTGATCCAAAGGGTAAAGTAAACCCTTACAAATTGCATAGTCACATGGACTAGCTAAACAATATTCAGAACATACACAGCGGAAAGTAAGTCATCAATGAGCCTTCATCTTCTTCATGTGCCACAGGCAGTCATGTTGGAATGTAGACTCGAGATCCTACCACGTACTTCTCCTTAGAAAATCCTGCACGTTTGAATATGCAGCCCCATGAATGGAGGTCAGTACAATGATGTACTGGCAAATGACACTTATATGGTGGCAGTTTTGGGCATGACTATCTATATGATATTTGGCAAGTGGAGTTTAGGCAAACTTGCATAAAGCCAATTTTATCCTACATTTTATTTAAAACAAAACATTTTGAAAATCTTTGAATGACATTATGAAATCACACCATGGTTAAATCCTCCATGGGTTTTAGAATAATCACATGGTTAAATCTCCCATGAGTTTTCAAAGGTTGATACAAAATTTTAAATACATTCATAAAAGGTGATGAGATTCCTCCGCACATTCCCTACCTAGAAGCTCAAATTGTCCATAACCGGGGACACGGCTAAGATCTTAGGTTTAACTCTCGAGAGGTTGCGCTCTTTACCCACAATTCACAACCAAGCATTTTTGCCAAAATTCTTCATCTTCATTAAGGCCAGGACGAGGACACTACGAAGCTTTTCTTTAGTAGCCCCTCCACCTACCGGATCCGCCCGTACCCAGAAACTCCACCCACTGGCGGTACCCTAGGCGAGGTTTCCCACTAAGTACTTAGCCAAGACAGAGCCCATAATGTATTGTGGTTGCACTGGAAGCTATCTAAAACAAGGGAGACATAATAATCTCTTTAATCCTGGGTGGCTAACCACAAGTGAAACTCGCAGGCTTAAAACCCATTACAGGTAGTAAACCCCCGCACGATCCTCTGATGAAAACCAGAGGTGCAGTCCGGACCAACCACTATTCAACTGCGCACTCTCAGGCACCCACCCGTCCACTGGTCCATCCCCAGGGATCGAAGCCCTGAGCAGCCGCCCACCACTCAAACAATCCACCCAGGTGATTCATTAAGGTTGTTAATTTTAATTCTCAATACTCACAATTCAAAATAATCAAAAACAGCAGTGGCATTTTGTTATTGCTAGGCATACTAATAATACTAGCAATGGTTCAAGGGTGGCTACACACTACTAGGATTGATGAGCATAGCATAACTTTTGAAAACAAAACTCTACCATGCATTCTAGTTTCGAAAACACTAATGCATAATTAAAATAGTAGGATTTGAATGTCACTTGCCTATTTGGTAGTCGAAGCGCGTTCACTTCTCTTAATCAAAATACGTGCCTCTCCGTACAAACTATAACATAGAATATAGCACAACATAAACACACCATTCAACAACAAGAACAATAAAATCAAACCAAGCAAACAACATGTAGTTAATCAATGTGTTTTAGTCATCGGTTAAAGAAGATATGGCATGAGGTACGGCTTGCAAGATATGAGTTGGAGATATTGAACGAATGGATTAAATACTTGGAAAGAAAATGATTATCTAAGCCAAGTACTTAGAATAAAATGATTGATAGGAACATATGGTCAATGTTTGTTTGCTACTCGGGATTGGGTAATTGAAATGTTCCATGTGGTAAAATCACATGAGTCTCAGAATGGCGCAACTCAAAATATTGTTTAGTAACGTGTGACAACATTTACTAAGATAGTATGAGTTACACATAGGCTTGGGTATAAACAAATGATACATGAAATTACTCAAATTTACTCATTTGTAAGTTGAATAGTTTTTAAACTAGTCAAAGAGATGAATGAAAAAGAATTTGGATATACACGATATTGATTCAAGGTAGAGTGTCTAGTGGTATTGGTGTGTGAATGTGATCATAAGTTTCACCTTCACAAAATAAACATGTTGAGAAGGATTATAGAAATCGATAATGGATATATACTCAAATTCTCATATTTGAATTTGAATATTTGCAAAATGATTCAAATATTCTGGACAGTGGTGCTATTGGATAGAGTACTGCATAACAAGACTTGTGCAATTGGTTTTACTCCGAAATTATTTTTAGGACTTAAGTTATGATTAAATTAGTGATTTGAACGAATTTGAACGCACTAAGTTTTTGCACATAACAACTTTGATATTTTCTGATTCCATGATGTTCTACATGTTCTAAGGATTCCATAGACTACAAATTTATTAATTTTGGACCAGTAGATCATTTGATATAATTTTTATAGTGAAAAAGGATTAATTAAACCATTTGAATTATGATTTGAAAACTAATACATAACATATACAGTATTCTTGCATATTTGGATTCTACATGTTATAAGCTTTCCAACGATATAAAGTTTGTAAATTTTGGTCCTCTGGATGATTTTATAATGAATTTCTAAGTTGGACACATAATCTGATATTTAAAATTTAAATTTAAAATGAGTTTGACCGAGTTTGACTGAGACGCTGACTGGACTGTTGACTGTACCGCTGACTTTACTGCTGACTGTACCGCTAACTGTACTGCTGACTGTAGTTTGACTTTGACCAGACCGAGTTGACTATGTTGATGTCATGATGATGTCATAAGGGTTGACAGAAAAATTTACTCAGATGGAAAAACTTTCTACATCAAAGTTGTATAGAATTAATAGATCTATCTAACCCACAATTTACTTTTTACAATGAAATAATGAGTTTGACAAGATCTGGGTTATACCTTATAAGATATGAATCTTGTATTACGTTTTTTTCCTTGCTCGGTGAACGAAACAAGGTGAAACTTGCGGTAATTGAAAGGTCTTGACAAGAGAAACAACTTTCGTGTTGAAGTCATGACGATTCGAGATCGTTTTGAAACTCGATTTGGCTCCGGTTGACTCGAAATAGATCTGTAGATGAGCGACGAATTGGTACTTCAAATCGAAAAACTTCCAACATGAAAGTTGTAGAGGATGATCACATCTACATACTCACCAAAGGAATTTAGATTTCGTGGAACGAGCACGAACTAATTGAAGATTCCCTTTATCAGACCTGACGCCTTGCGATGCGAAATTCTTCGTGTATGGTGGACGAAAGGAGATGAGATTGGTCGGGATTGAAAGATCTCGACGAGATCTACAACTTTCGTGTAGAGCCCGAAGTGATTTGAGGTGGTTTTGGTGATCAAAACAACGAGTTAAGATCCGTTGATCTAGGATTTCGAGAGGAGGAAAGAGAAAATGAAACTGCGATGTGGTGTTGGCTTTATATAGGCCATACATCGGTGGAAAAGGTGGGCTTCGAAGTTAGGAACGCGTGAAAACAAACGGATCTGAATTCAGAGTTGTGTAGCTCAAGAAAAGTGTGTTTAAGTGAAGATAAGTTTTGCAAAACGAAATTTGTGCGTGCTTCACGGTAGACACGACCGACTCCTTCGGTGGCTCGGTCCGGCTGGGCTCGGCTGCTTGGTGTGCCGGTCGGCCGGGTGGCCGGCCCGTATTGTTTTTTTTCTGTTTTCTTTTCTTTCTTGTTTCTTTGATAAAATGACTTTCGTAACTACGATTTCAGTGAAACGAATTTCTATAAGTTTGTAAAATTATTTTTCTCATTATTGGATAACAAAAATATTTAAATTTTATAAATTGTTATCTTATATTATTTTTATTACAATTATGCCACTATGGCTATGTGTGAATAGTTTTAAAATACGCATACCAAACAAGTTCATAAAAATTTATAAGAATTAAAATAGTGTTTTAGAAAAACAAGAAACCTGTTTAGAATTCACTAGTGAAATAAAATAATAATCATATGCACTTGGCATATATGACTACTTGGGCAATATTTTGCAAATAGAGTTTTCTAGGGTTTTTTGTTTTCTCAAATACAAATCCATTAAGGATTTGAAAACTTTGAAAGCAAGGTTAGGTTTGATTTTTAAAATACTTTAAAACCAAATGTCTTTAAAAACACTATTTTGGGATTAAGCTATAAATAACTTTAAAAAGTTTCAATTCTTTGTGAATTTTAAATCTAGTTCAAACAATCAAGCATTAAATTTATTTTTATTTGATATTCCAAAATTTAGAAAAATTTCGGGATGTGAGACGAAGCTAGCTGGAATGTTCATTCATGGAAAATCTGGATGAATAGAAGAGAAGAGAAGTGAAGTGATGAAAAAAAGAAATAAAAAGTGGAGAGATCGAGGCAGAGCGCCACCTTTGGGGTGGAGAGGGAGACATGCATCGCCTTTTTAGGTGAAGTTGACTGTCCTTGTCAGTACAGGCTTCCACTGGATACGACTGAAGCGGGAGATTGCTCACACACGAAGCAAAGTAGAAGCTCTGTAGTACTCTTGTCAGTACACCTCTATCAACTCCTCTGCGTACCCTCTATCGTCCATCTCTCTCTCTCCTTTTGTCCGTCCGGCAGTGGAGTGGCAGGAGAGCAGGCCCGATATCTCGAGTGCAGCCGAAGAAAATCCATGCCCCGCTTCCGCGCCTGTCGTTCTTATATTCCCAAGAGCTCGGCCTGCGCGAGCTATCAATAGCACCACGGAACTACACTCCAAAACCAACAAGCACTCATCCTTCCACCTGTATAGAATAATAATATTTGTCGTACATCTGGAATAAATTTGTTCAAGATCTGCGACATGTAATATGGCCCGGAGGGGTCAGGCTAGGCTTGTGTTGGAAGATTCATATTAGTTGATTCAACTTTGCATAGATTCGTATGTACCTAAACACAACTGCATCCTCAGATCTTAAACTCAGTAGTAGCTGAGAACTAACTTCGTGCTCAGTCAAGTCCTAAACCATTTAATTTTCATTGTGATTCGTGCTAGTTATGAGATGCAACATCAGTTGCAACTAAGATTTGATGCAAACAAAATAAAGTACGACGAGTTGCTTCCTTGTGTTGTACTATTCCACATGAACCTGGCTCGTGGCAGAGGAAAAATCCCTTCAGAATTCCTTCGGTGGTTTCCAGTATAACAAGCACTGCTACAGTGCATATTCCTATAGGAACAGTAGTTATATACACTTCCCTTACCCAGTACAATATGTGACAGTTATTATGGCCCGTAGGGATCGAGCAGTAGATTATTAGCTGACCCTAGTAAAAAACGTACAATACTACATGTAATATAGACCCCATTGCCATTTCTTCTAGCTTCATCCCTTAGAAGGTTTCGAGTTTTCGTGCATCAAAATTGTAAAATTTAAATAGTAATTCTAGGTTTAAAAGGTTTCCTACTATAAACAAAGGGTATCCATTTTCCGACTGCATACCATTTTCTTGTTCCGATCGAGAAGGACCGGCTGACCAATGGCTAGCCCGACTAGACTATACTGTGGGAGTAGCGGCTCTGCCGCGTCCTATGATCATAGCCCCAACTAGCTATAGCATGGTAATAAATTTGTTGTCCCATTGGTTTGTATTGTCTTGTTTAGTCAATGCCGATGGCGGTATGACCAAAGATACGCCATCGACGGATAGAGGGCAAGACATATTCTGCTTGATTGTGATTTTTTCCACCGCAGCACTTTCTCACGAGAAAGCTAACATTGATCTGCCGCAGCTTCATCCCATAATATTTTTTCGAGGAAATTACACAAACCCATCATTGTTGCCGTCTTTGTTGCACAAACTACTTAATTTTACTATCTTTTGCACAAAATATCCCTTAAACCTATATTTTTATAGGAATTTTTACTTCCCCTCATAGTCCCATACCTCCTTTTGACATACCTTTGTTGTTCCAGAGGTGGAATGCAAAACAAATTTCGGTTGTTTTGGCCAAACTAGTTTTTGCGCTCACACTATGCTTTAGCCATTTTTTGTTTTGCCTAGAGCGGCAGCGGTGGCACGCTGTCGAGACGGTCTGGAAGTTGAAGACGAAGAGCATCTAAAGAATTCCGTTGTAATTTTCGTTCTTTTTGGGGTGATTTGTACTGTTCGATGTTTCTCATAATGCCAGGGTTCTATTCACAAAAGAAATGTGCATAAGCACGATAAAATCATACATTTTCATTTTGTTTTTACCCCAGAGAGGGTACAATTTACATACTACCATAAAATGGGGTAATCGTAAAACGAGCATAACCTAGCGTGGCAAATAAAATTCTGAAGCGAGGGACGCTGTCTGAACCACCGACACCTCTAGACTGAAATGTACGTCCTTGTGTATGGGACCACCGTAAGTTACATGTAGGTAGGTCATCTACGACAGCGCGTGCATCAAACAGACTCAAATGTACTGTGATATGCAAGCACGAGGTCGAGTTGAGAGTTACTGTAGCGCTATATATGGCGTGCGGAAAATATTGTACGCACTGTTCTAATTAACTTCCATAAGAAGTTTTTTCTAAGAAACATTCGCACTAGATCTCATATGTACTATGACATCCAATCAAACTTCTTTTAATTTTCCCGTGCATATAGTAGAAAAAAAAAACAAAATTTGGGACATATATGAATTCCGGTAGAATTAAAGTGTATGATATGACGAAATCGCAGCCCTCTTTTTGTTTGTTCATTTACGTCACTGTCTGGACGCAACAACATTATATACATATATTATCCTCCTCCGACCTTTCGTCCCAGTATGATATACAGTATACATATACACACATACACACACAATAATAATTAACATGCACTTGCTTTGCACTTTTGTATGAGGATTTCTAGTTATTTGAATTTATATTATGTGCAAGCACATATAATATAAGCATTCTTCCAAAAATATTATAGCATTATTCCAATAATATATGCATCAGCAGTGTAGAGTATTTGGTTTGTGAGTCTATATTATTATTATGGATTGTTAAAATATATATTGAGTACATGATTCGTGTGGTACAATAGAAACCCCATATATAGTTGCCCAAAAGGATTAGCAAATAATCCATTGTGTACATGAGCGTCTATCAATGTACGAACCTTTTTTCATCGTTAAGGGCACGTTTGGTTCCCAACCACACACACACATACACACACTCACACAGACACTCACACACACATAGACACACATACACACGGACACACACACAGGGACACACACACAAACCACACACACACACGCATCCACACACACACACACCCACGCACGCGCGCACACACACACGCACACACACAAAAACACACACAGAGACATACACATACACACACAACCACACACACACACGCGCACACACACACACACCTTGCGTCCCTGCCAAGTCCCGAATTAACCACATTTGCCCCACATCGGCCCAACCGTGCGTCGCCTCTGTCAACCCCCACAACCCGAGAGACCGAGACCCTCCGACCCCAAACCCTAGCTACTCGATCGATCTTATATATCTCAATCCCCCTCACCTGCTCCCCGCTGGCCACGGCCACCGCCATGCATGCATATGGAGGTCGAGCCTGTCGAGGTCGTGGGTATATAGGAGAGCAACAACAGCAGAACAACCGACACCCCACCGCCACACATCTGGACAACCATGCATGCAACCTCTCACTCAATAAATGAAACCCTATAACTAGACACATAGACACACACACACGCACACACAGAGAGGCGCACACACACAGCCCACACACACACCACACACACACACACAACCACACACACACAAAACACACACGCCCCTCCCACACACACAGACAAACACACACACACACACATACACAGGCACACACACAAACACACAAACACAAACACACACACACAGACACACACACCCACACACACACAACCACACACACCCACACACACATACACACCACACACACACAGACACACAGACACACACTCACATAGACACACAGACACACACACACACACACACACACAGACGCACACGCCCACACACATAGACACACACACAGAGACACACATACAAACCACACACACGCACACACACACACACACGCGCACACACACACAAACACACACAGACACACACAGACACACACATACACACACAACCACACACACACACGCACACAGGCACACACACACGCACACACACACACCTTGCATCCCTGCCAAGTCCCGAATTAACCACATTTGCCCCACATTGTCCCAACCGTGCGCCGACTCTATCAACCCCCACAACCCGAGAGACCGAGACCCCCCGACCCCAAACCCTAGCTACTCGATCGATATTATATATATATCCCAATCCCCCTCACCTGCTCCCCACTGTCCGCGGCCGCCGCCATGCATGCATATGGAGGTCGAGCCTGTCGAAGTCGTGGATATATATGTAGGAGAGCGACAACGACAGAACAATCGACACCCCACCGCCACACATCTAAACAACCATGCATGCAACCTCCTATCTTCAGATCCAGTCACAGGGCACATGTGGAGAGATAGGCCTTTGGCTTCTTCGAACCTCGGCGTGCTCCCCTCCGGTCAAGCTGAGATGAGATAGCGCAACATATACATGGATAAGGTGCAAGCCAAGCTGGTGACGGTTTGCCGCAGGTTGATGTGTCAGAGCTGGCACCGGGAATGGCGGAAGCGGTCCCATCTACACAACGACGATGGCTGACAAATTTGTGTAGTGTTTTTGAGTTCACACCTTCAAGGGTACCCATCACTAGGCGGGTCGATCCGGTGGAGTTAATTTAGGACCCACCGGCGGGTATGTAGGCGGGTGAGGTGGCACGGAGAGGTGGCGGAGGTGGGTATGGAAGTCACAAACCCTCCTCCATACCTCGTGGGTTCCACCCGACCGTAGTGAGATGAGGTGTTGTTTTGAAGTGTATAATAAAGGGCTCCTTAATTTGGTTTCATATAATAGGATAGGAAAATCATGTATGAATAGGAAAAGTTAGGGGCTTTTTTAATTTATTTGATTTGCTTAATTGTGTTGGATTTAGATCCTATAGGATTTTTTACTACATTCCTTTGATTCATACGATAGAAAAATCATAGGAATAATAAAATCATAGGATTGAGACTAAGTCATATGGGCTAGTTGAATCTGATGGGAAGATGAGTTGTGTTTGATTGTGCCAAAGGATATTTTCCATGAGGGTGAGACCTAATGTATTATTCCTATATGATTTGCATTACATGATTTGCATTACATGATTCCTATAGAACTAGTTCATATATAAGGGACATATTTTCCTAGCTAGGAATAAAATAACTAGTGTGTAGGAAAAATTCCCATATATAGGACCTAAACCCTACATGTACAGTTCCCGCTTACGAATTATCCTATATTTGAATCAAACAAGTGTTTTTTTGATTCCATGGGAACATATCCTATATAGGAACCAATTCTATAGTAATCTTGTAGTGCAACTATAGGAATATAACATTAGGTCGTACCTCATTAAAAAAACATTTGCACAATCAAACAAAACTATATTTCTATTGGATTCAACTAGCCATGGCATCCTAATCCTAGCCTGGCTTTTCCATTAGGGCATCCACAATGTTGCTATTGACAAATCCAAAACAATGGTGAATTTGGCTTCGGTGTGAAATATAGCAAGAGCTCCACAATGTAGTGGTTCCAAATATTTATAACATGAGTCCCGCCATCAAGCTAAAACAACACATAAAGACAATATAGAACTACTCTCACAATGTAGGGAACTAGTTCCAAAGGCCAAAAGTGAAATTTGGCATCGGAGCTCCTACTTGCTCCGGTTCCCTATTTTTCTGGTTTTGGAACTACCTCTACAATGTATGGAACTAGTTCCAAAAGCCAAAAATCAAATATGGAACCACTTTTGGCGGGGCATCCACAATGTTGATATTGCCAAATCTGACACAATGGTGAATTTGGCTTCGGTGTGAAATATAGCAAGAGCTCCACAATGTAGTGGTTCCAAATATTTATAACATGGGTCCCACAATCAAGCTAAAACAACACATAAAGCTAGTACAGAACTACTCTCACAATGTAGGGAACTAGTTCCAAATGCCAAAAGTGAAATTTGGCATCGGAGCACCTACTTGCTCCGGTTCCCTATTTTTCTGGTTTTGGAACTACCTCTACAATGTATGGAACTAGTTCCAAAAGCCAAAAATCAAATATGGAACCACTTTTGGCTACACGTTGTGGATGCTTATTGTTCAGAGTTTTGGATACGTTGGCTATGAAGCATTGATACAGTAATTAATAACAAACATGCACGTGCATGTTCTGTACTTTTCAATATCATGATTTCTAGCTAATTAATTGATCTTACAAGATGTACAAATACACATAATTAATACAAGCATTATTCCACAAAATATTAGGACTACACTCTTCGGTTATTCTCACATAGCAGCTATAATATGGTTAGATTTGTCTCCGAACTCAAGGTCAATATGAGCACACTATATAAGGACAGAACGAGGAAGAGAGAGCAACTGACTATGCGTACTCAAAGAAGAAGAGAGGGAGAGCAACTGACTCTACGTACTCTTTACATTCCTCCCATAGATCTGGCGGGGCGCTCGTGTTGAGCACATCCGTCCTCGGTGGGCACGGCCGACGCGCGGCTCCGTCTCTCTATCGTCTTCCACCAGGTCTCTTTGTTCGTGGCGCCGAGGGGAAGACATTGCCCGGAGAGGAGGTGTGACCTCGGCGCGGACGGCGGCGCCTTCAGTGAACCGGCTGGACCGCACGACGTCTTCTGGTTGATACAAAGGTATATCTCCTCCGATCCTCGAGCTACCAGCCTGCCGTGCTATAGATCTAAGTTACTTTTTTAGGGAAATATCTAAGTTACTAGTAGAAGATAATTAGGCTCTATACAGTACTGTACAGCATCTTCCCCCTCTGCCTTGTGTTGTCTAATTAAAGAGACAGTGATACTTGTAGCTGACTAGCTGCCATCTTTTCACTCTTCGTGTATGTAACTACGTATTTGTCCTATATACGACGAGTTGCTGAACTCTGGAGAAGTTTTCCTATTTTCTACGGACTACTTAGTTTGTACGGAGTATCTACCTTGCCCTACTTAGTTTTACTATTCGTCCTTCTATATGTAGGTTTGCATTGGACAACAGGCCATTATCTTCTCCAGCTCGTCGCTATTGTGACCCTTTGGTACACTGCCCAACAAACTTTTTAGTTAAGAGTGATTTGGGCAGTGTTACGGAAATGCCACATCTGGTGACGTTATTAGATTTCGGTGACACGGCACGAAAAAGTCAGACCTCCCCTTGGAACGGGCAGTCAGTAGTATCCATAGTGGTAACCTGATGACTTATACCACATGTTTACTATGGCCCTGCCTACAACAGCGAGAAGGATGCAAGAAAGGCCAGATATGCCATCGGTTTTCTGATGAAGTGTTAGCGCTGTATTTAGGTTGGGGAACTGAGCTTTATGGAACTCACCTTGTTCGCATCAAGCTATCCAAGACATATATGTTTTGGCTTAGGTAAGCGAGAGACAATGTATATCGATCTTTGTCCATTGCTTTTAATTTGAATCCATTTAAATTTAGTCTATTCGTGATTAACTATTTAAACTTGTCGAGCTTTTTACATTCATGTCCTTTGTACGGAGTATCTACCTTGCCCTACTTACAACCCACTAATACTTCCTTCTATATGTAGGTTTGCATTGGACATCAGGCCAATATCTTCTCCAGCTCGTCGCTATCACTACAAGAAAAGTTCTGATAGACAACGTCCCAAAATCGTCCGCTAAGGGGTATTTTTCGTCGCCTATGGGCCTAACCCGACGATATGGGTTCTGTTGTCGAAACTGCGTCAGGCAAAGTCCTACCACGTTTTTTTCGGTCCGTCGCGCTTGGGCGCCCTTCCGCCATGGAAAATCGGACCGTTGCAGAAGTGTTTCCGGGAGCCCGTTGACTGCTGACGTCATGCAAACTGCCACGTGGCAGACGCCGTTAACTGTCAGTTAACGGCGTTAACCGGCTGAAACCCCGTGGTAGATGGTAGGCCCACACGTGGCCTGCCAAATCTTAAGCGGGCCGGCCCATTAAGTTTCCGGGCCGGGCCAGCTGACTTAGTTTGACCGGTCAACTATATAGCTGGGCTGGACCATTAGTTACGTGGGCCGGGCCTAACCTCTAAGGTTGACTGGTCAAAACATTAATGGGCCGGCCCACTAAGCATGTGGGCCGGGCCGAATGCACTTGTTTGACCGGTCAACAGGCAAAAAGGCCGGCCCACAAGACATGTGGGACCCATTTTCCAGTTATCGGGCCGGCCCATTTTACAAGTGGGGTCCACCTTAAAGCAAGTGGGCTGGCCCAAGAAGTTATTGGGCCGGCCCAATTAGCCTGTGGGTCCCACTTTCCTGCAACCGGGCCGGCCCACTTAGTACGTGGGGTCCACAATAGATCAAATGGGCTGGCCCAACAAAAAAGTGGGCCGGGCCAAAAACATGGGTGGGTCCCACTTTCCTGTTGAAGGGCCGGCCCATTTAGAGTGTGGGGTCCACCATATAGCAAGTGGGCCGGCCAGCAAGATAGTGGGCCGGGCCAAAAACAGGGGTGGGTCCCACTTTCCTGTTAAAGGGCCGGCCCATTTAGTATGTGGGGTCCACCACATAGCTAGTGGGCCGGCCCAGCAAGATAGTCGGCCGGGCCAAAAACACAGGTGGGTCCCACTTTCCTGTTAAAGGGCCGGCCCATTTAATATGTGGGGTCCACCACATAGCCAGTGGGCTGGCCCAACAAGAAAGTGGGCCGGGCCAAAAACACAGGTGGGTCCCACTTGCCTGTTAAAGGGCCGACCCATTTTGTATGTGGGGTCCATCATATAGCAAGTGGGCCGTCCCAACAAGATAGTGGGCCGGCCCAATAAGCAGGTGGGCCCACTATCGTGTTAACGGGGCGGCCCAATAAGTAAGTGAGCCGGCCCAAAATGAAAGTGGGTCCCACACTACTGTAAATAGGCTGGCCCAATCTGTTGTAGGGCCCTGGTTGTTTGACTAGTCAAATTGCATTAAATTTCATGAGCCTACAATCTCATATCAATGATACACACAATTACATACACAAATAAAATAACAGGAAAATTACAAGGCAATTAATGTGCCCAAATAAAAAAAATACATAGAATCATTGAAGACTTCTATTAGCATCATCAATAACACGTTGACATTTGGCAATCGGCTTGATTGAATCTTGTGTACTCTTGGTCAACATATCAGCTACAGATCTTAAAGCAGCAATACCATGTCTTTTATAAAGTACAGCCTTGAGATATTTACTGTTTGATGAAAAGAATGGTCTAGGTTGACGGCTATGAGAGGATGCATCAGAAGAAAGATCAGAACTTTTTGTGGGCCTCTCTTCTGATGAAGATTGCTTCATCACAACTGCATTCTGATAATAATGCAAAAAGAGTTAAACGATGAACTATGCAAACATGTATTAAGCATTGTCGATATGAGATAGTCACAAGTACTAAGCACAGACTTACATTATATCGCTGCATAGGCTCACCCCGGAACCTTTTTTGCGCTCTATCTTCTATGGACTTCTTCATTACAACTGCATTCTAGTAATATTGCAAACATAGTTACAACAGTGAACTATTCAAACATTTATTATGCAATGTAGATATAAGATAATAACAAGTTGCATAAATAAGACAATGTATGGAACTTGTACTAAGCAGACTTACATCATAATGTTGCACAGGGACTGTAACATCCCAAAAATTCAAAACAAAACAAATGAATTTCACTACCCCGCCGGCGCAGCGAGCACTCCTCCCCCGTCGGCAACGACGACTCTCAGCCGTCGATCCACGATCTAATCTAACGGCGCACGCTGCCAGGTACCATTTCGGGTTTAATACAGACTGACCAGCGGGTCCCACTGTCAGCTGGCGGTGGCGCGCTGAAGCGTTACTGGGCTGGCCTGCTGCGTTTTAAATCTCGCGGCCCATTAATTTTCCCGCCTAAGCCCACTTCCCCTTTTTGAATTAATTTGTTTCAGCAGTTAATCAATACTGGTCTGTCCTATAAATTGAATAGTTCAAATTTTACAAACTCAAATTTAGCAAATCCAAATGTTCTGGAAAGCTTATGATTTGCCCTAACTAACCCCACTGGATTCAACCTCATATGTGGTGTAGTTATTGAATAGCAAAAATGACAAAACAGAGACTTTTCAGTATTCAAATAAATCTTAAAAATCAACCATTTTGAATTTTGAAGTGAATCCAATTGCAATAATTCACATTTAACAAACTCTAATTTATTATGTAAAAATATGATATATGTTCTGTTCATTATCATGGGCTAGATTCAAATATTGGCTATGTAGTCAATACTAGCCCATTTAAACTATATCCAAATTTTAGAATTTAAACCTATGAGGTGTAGCACCTCATTTAAATCA
Source organism: Lolium perenne (assembly GCF_019359855.2). Lineage (NCBI taxonomy): Eukaryota > Viridiplantae > Streptophyta > Magnoliopsida > Poales > Poaceae > Lolium > Lolium perenne. The sequence goes on along the minus strand of NC_067245.2, from coordinate 163,203,868 downwards.
TACTCACAAATGATATGAAGTAATGTGTTGACCTTTAAATGCTTAGGCTCATACTTGCTCACTTGTAGAATTTAAACCAACATAGTATTTAAATTGCACTAGTTATTTAAAACACATGAGATGATGAATCTCATTTAAATCCCTTTTCTCAAATACTAAGTGTGAAGTGTTGACCTTGGTCAACATGGGATCATCCCTGGTTATTTGAGAATATTAAATCACCTCAATAGTAGTTGTTATTAAATTATTTACAACTATGTGTTAAATCATATGAGAGGTATTCCTCTCATTTAAATCTTGTTCTCAAGTAATTCAACATGAGGTGGTGACCATGGTCTAATAATCTCATATTGAATTATTTGGTGACATTAAATCACTACCATGTTAGTATTAAATTCCATGAGGTATGGAACCTCATTTAAATCATTTTCCTCAAATGATAAGTATGAAGAGGTTGACTTTGGTCAACCTAGGTCATATATTTTTCATAAGAGAAATTAAATCTTAAGAAGAATTCAATGAGAGGAAATTATTTCTCCAAACCAGAGATAAACCCTACTTCCAATTTTCAATGAGAGGAGATTATTTTCCTAATGTTAAATAAAGAAAACCTAGTATAATTTGTGAATAAATGTAAGTAGTGATGCTAGATCAATGGTGTGAGCCATTAAGGCTAAATAAGACTACTTAAGTGTTGTTTGGTGATTGTATCCTCGTATTCGTTTATAGACGCTAGTACCGGAGACTATCAAGAGGAAGAGGTCTTCTACCAAGAAGAAGAGCAAGAAAACTTTGATCACATCACCAATCAAGGCAAGCTAACACTCTTGCAAGGTTCCCTTGTGCAAAGCTCTACTAGAGCAAGGCACCATTACATTTTACTTTATGAACCTATCCCAAGTTTTTACTTTACAAGTTTTACTTGATTTCATTTATCAAAGTTACTTTTTGATTTATGATTCACTTGGTTGAATTATAGAGTAGTACAAGAGCATCACACTTAGCCTAGCAAGCTCCAAGATACTTAGCACCCCTCATAACTAATGGCTAGTGCTCAATATTAAAGGTGACTACTCTAGTTGGGAACTTGTGAATTGAAATGACTTTGAAAACCTTGGAATGATGAGTCATTCTATTGAGAGATTTTGAAGGTGAATATGACTGGTGAATGACTTGGGGAATTTTACTAAAACACTGATGGTTGGGTTCGGATGCGATACCATTTCAATTTTACAAGTACCCCCACAACACCTGAATCTGGGTAAGGCTTAGCTGGAAACTTATGTATTTTAGTATGGGTTCCCTCTGAACAAGCGTCATAGGGGTTATGCTTGAGGCTGCCTCCGTACTGGTGAAGTGAGGTGAAATGACGTGAAATGAGGTGAATGTCCGGCCCAAGCCCTGTGCAGTTCCCGGGTTGACTGCGGTTTTCACCGGGAGGCCAAGCTCATGGGGAGAGGTGCCTATACTAGAGTATGTAAATGAAAGGTTAGGATTGGTAGTTCGCGTACTGCGTACGATAAATCAGGGCCGATTACCCTGACGAACTATTGCAATTGTTGTGGCACAAGTGTACAACCTCTGCAGAGTTAAACCTATTCGAATAGCCGCGTCCTCGGTTATGGACAGTTGGAAAGGCCATACTGTTCCGTCATCAGAACTTTTCTAAAAACATGAATGGTGACTTGTGATTTGGAATTGAAAGGTGACTTTGACTTTGAATCACAACTGAGTTGTGGGAATGACACTAATGTTCCCACTTGAGTTAGTTGAGCAAATGAAGGTTTTTGGTTATTAAAGTGTTTACGAAATAAAACTGGCTTTATGCAAATGAAACTAGAGCTTAGAGCCCCCTTACTATAGTGGATAGTATTTTACCTTAGTATTAGTTTGCGAGTACTTCGAAGTACTCACGGCTGTGTCCCTGGCTATTCAAATGGCCAGACTATGAAGACGAGTACCAGAACCCGGAAGAAGGACAGCAGGACGTCTACGACAACTAGGATCACTCCTGACGTCAACAGTTGCCTGTGGAATAGATGGACTACTACTACACTACTTTCGCTTCCGCTATGTGTTATGTAATGAATAAATAGAACTTCTATTATTGTAATGAGACTGGATCATGTGATCCTTTATTTGTAAGACGATTATGTGTTGTAATAAATGATGTGTTGTGATATCAATCTATTATGTCTCGCAAAAACAATATTCCTGGGATTGCGAGGAATGGCATAATAGGCATCTGGACTTAAAAATCCGGGTGTTGACAAGTTGGTATCAGAGCCATTGTTGACCTTAGGAGACCCTAGTTAGAATGGACGTCTGAAAATTTTAGTTTCAAAACAAATGAAATGACTATTTAGGAAAACTTATTCTCCCTCTTATCATTGAGATCTTTTTCAAATAAGAAAGTTATGCTCTATTCTTCTTATACTATTACCTAAAATTCTGACACACTTCTCTAACTTACTCATCATAATTCTTCACAGATGGAGTACAATTGGGAGTGCTATCAGCTTGGTCACGGAGGAGAACTGCGGTTCGAAAAGGATTTGAAACAACTGGTTGAATATCTAGGACACCCGTATCCCGAATTCTTCGGAATACCCCTCAAAGCTCAGTTAGGAGAACCACCTCGGTGGGACGTTTCTACTGATCTAAGAAGAAGGCATGATGCCCCGGTATGGGAAACCATCTGGATTTCTGCAACGGGAAACACTTGGAAGGAAGGACTAGTCAAAGCTATGCAGGAAGCAATTTCCCGTCTGTGTGGACAAAATGAGGACAAGATCAAGAACACTCGTTTCATCTACTACCCAAGACATGACTCCATGGGAAGACCGATGACCATGCCCCCACCCCCGGAGATGAACCCCTATGAAGCACCTCAGGACTTCAGGCAGTACAAAACCCGCAGGGATTTGGACAACGCCCTCGCCTCTCGCCAAGCACATCACCCGTAGAGAAGAAGAATCCACCCGGAAGAGTAGTATCACCCCAGCACTTAAGTAGGTGTGAGTTGTATCAGGATCCCCTTGTATCGTAGAGCGATGAATGGTTCTTCAAACCAATGGTGTGTTAGAATTGTAATGTATGATGCTTGGTATGAATAAAAAAGTGTTGTTGGTTTTTACCCCCGCAACACTACTCAAGTTTTCAATATTATGAATTTTTTTTTTATTTAACAAAACAAACCATAGAAATTTCCCTCTTACCTTATCATCTACATCAATGTTCAGATGGCCCCACCAACCCGCAACGCCACCCAGGATGCCATGATGCAACTGCTGCAAACGATGATGGCAGACCGAGAAGTCGAGAGAGCTGAACGCCAAGCCAACATTGCTGCACTGCAACAACTATCTCAGAACAATCAAGGCCACGGAAACCACGATCACCCTGGATCGAAGCTGAAGAACTTTCAACACACCAACCCTCCGATGTTCAACAAGACTGAAGAGCCCCTCGATGCTGATGACTGGCTCCAGACCATGGAGAACAACCTCGAAATTGCGGGAGTTGAAGCCACAGAAAAAGTACTGTTCGCCACCCACTACCTGTCAGGACCTGCCAGAGCCTGGTGGACAAGTGCCCGTGCAATGAATGCGGGACAGATGATGACATGGGAAGACTTCAAGCTGAAGTTCAGCAAATACCATGTGCCCCAAGGACTGATCAAGAAGATGAGAGACGAGTTCCGTGAACTCAAGCAAGGAAGGATGTCCGTGGTGGAATACCGCGACAGGTTTCTCACTCTGTCAAGGTACGCCCCGGATGAGACCGACACCAATGAGAAAAGGAAGGAGAGATTTCTGAACGGACTGCACGACGAAATGCAGACTGTGTTAGTGAACATTCCGTTCGCTGACTTAGAAGCCCTCGTGGACTCAGCCATACAGATGGAAGGAAAGCTGCATCAGGCCAATGAGAACCGCAAGCGAAGGATGATGAACCAAAGTGGACCCCACCATACCCAGAAGTACCGCAACAACTCCTCTGGAGGATTCACCCCAAGATACAACAAACCCCCTGCTCAGAGTTATCGCCCCAACTACACCAACAACAACGGAGGACCCCCGAAGCCCGGAGGCAACAACAACAACAACAACCACAGCAACCACAACAACCACCCCAACAATAGCAACAACAAGGGAAACAACAACAACACCAATACTGCCCCAAGGACTGGAAGCAATGCTACCCCCGTCATTCCCAGAGACAAGTCCACCGTCAACTGCTATGAATGTGGAGTTGTGGGTCACTTCTCCAATGAGTGCCCCAAAAAGCTTGCCAGGATTGCCGCCAATACCGCAGCACCTGCTCAGCAACAGCGTCGCTTCGCAGGTAGAAGGAACCAGAACAACAACAACGGCCGTCTCTACCACATGACTGCCACTGAAGCTCAGGAAGCACCCCAGACCACGCCAAGTATGTCCTCCTGTTAATAAAATGCTCAATCTCTCTTAGGAACCTAACTTTTCTTAAAATCTCGGGACGAGATTTGTTTAAGGGGGAAGGGTTTGTAACATCCCAAAAATTCAAAACAAAACAAATGAATTTCACTAGTTCCAAATTTTGGAACCAACAAAAACTTTTATTAAATTAAGTATGATCCATAGTGACCTTGCTTAATTCTTGTGCTATTGCCATGATTGCTTGTTATATTAGTTTGAAATAATCTTAAACCCTAAACCTCACCCCTCTTTTCACCATCCTAGTTAAAATAAAATAAAAGGAAAATAAATAAGAAAAAGGCATATGTGCCTATGGCTATATTTATAAAACTTTACCCTAAGCTTTTCTACTTTGCTTAGAGGTTTGGAAAACCTTCATACACCTTACCTAAGGCTTATCAAACCAAATCCAAGTGGTTTCCATAGAAAATAAAAAGAAACTAAAAATGCCATAGAGGCATATGAGAGCAAAATAGCAAATATGTGAATTTAAGAACCTTGACCCTCATACATGTTGTGAATGGTTGGATCACTCCTATATACCATTTCAACACTCAACAACACCAATTGAGTCAAGCCAAGTCAAAGTAAAACACAAATGCAACATATGCATAGAGGCATATGTGACACATATCCATAATACCCAATTTTTGCCCTAGGACTTTAAACCTTGACCAAATGTTGGGAAACCATCTCTCAACCTATTATAACACTAAATTGACCCTAACCCATGTCCAAGTAAAGCAAGATCAACTATTTACAAGTTTAATGAAAAGTGACACATCACCTCTTATGTGTTATGGCCATTTTTGCAAATCTTTGAACAAGACCATTTGAATTGGTTTCAATGGTTGGAAAATGTTTCTAAACTACTAAGAACCACATTAGAGTCAACAAAAGTCAACTCAAATGAAGAGAAATCAAATAGGGAGAAAATCCCCAAAATTCACTCACATACACTTAGCCAAATTTGCAAATCTTCAACCAAGGCCACCATTGCTTGATCTCTTGATTGTAGAATACTTATATATGATAAACAAACACAATTGCATCAAAGAAACAAGAATCAAATCAAAGGAAATCTCAAAACCATCTCACATGTGATGATGGTCATTTGGGAGATTTTTAACCTGATCCCCTCTTTACCCCTCTGGCTTTGACTTTTCTTCAACTAAACTTGGTCAACTATGACCATGTCATCCAAGACCATGTCAAGGTCAACAACTTTCATGTTGACCATCTCTGCTGAAGTTGATTAGGTTGACCAGAATAGAATGGACAAGTGAGGACTTTGAATTAAAGAGAAGATGATCCACTTTTTGAAACTTTGCAAATCTTCACCAAAATAAACCCCACCACCACCTTTCCAACCCTTTATTTATATGTTTAAGCTCCACCAAAAAGAAATCCAAAATCTGAACAAAAGCTCCATGCGGCCATTGTGTCGAGCACCTTGTGTGCATAATCTGGAATTCATGTTACATGCTATTATCCAGAGGATTTTGGCCTAAACCCCCTTTAACTTGTGATGATCATCACCCCTCTACACCCCTGCACCTCTACACGTCCTTGCTCTTGCTGCTTTAAGCATGGAAAAGCCCTAAACTATCCATGCCATGTGCATGCCGGCCACACATGCCACCCATCTCTCTGGCTCTCCCCTCTCTTTTTCACCTTGTCATCGAGCATCTATGTACTCCCCTAAGCACGCATGCACCATCCCTACGCAAGGAGACACACACAAGTGGCCGAACCAGGCGCGCCCATGCACGCCCAGGACCGTGCCAGGCACGCGGTGACCGCGCCCCGACCCAACCCTGGACGCGCTAGGACGCCACCGTGCCCAGTCGCCCTCGTCCTCCTCCTGCATCCCTACGTCTGCATCGAGCACCACCTCCCTCGCCTCTACCCCGTAGACAAGCTCCCTAGCCCACGCAAGCACCATCATCACCGTCCTCCTCCGCTTTTGGCCGCGCATGCCGTGGCAGAACCCACACGCGCCCGAGCGATCCTATCGCGCCCTGGACGCAACAGCTACGCCTTGAGCATCGCCTAGCCGTCGCCTACACGACGCCCCCATCGCCTTGCCCCTTCACGTCCAGAATCGCCGGCGCCCTTGACGACCGGCCGCTCCGCCATGGCCACCCAGCGCATCTATATAAAGAGCCTCTCCCGTGCTTCAAGCTCCACACCAAACTTGCTCCCCTCCTCCTCCTTGACCTCCTCGAACACCTCTCTCGCCCCAATTTCACCGGAGTTACTCCAATTCGAAGCCGACGGCCGCCGGAGTCCGCAGATCACCATCGCCAATTCACGCCGCCCCGAGCCCCGCCGACGGTACCAGTCGCTCCCTCGTCCTCGACAACGACGCCCAGCATCCCGCAGAGCACCGCGGGAGCCTCCGTCGCGCCGCCGACCCCCTACCCTGCCGGCGCAGTGAGCACTCCTCCCCCGTCGGCAACGACGACTCTCAGCCGTCGATCCACGATCTAATCTAACGGCGCACGCTGCCAGGTACCGTTTCGGGTTTAATACAGACTGACCAGCGGGTCCCACTGTCAGCTGGCGGTGGCGCGCTGAAGCGTTACTGGGCTGGCCTGCTGCGTTTTAAATCTCGCGGCCCATTAATTTTCCCGCCTAAGCCCACTTCCCCTTTTTGAATTAATTTGTTTCAGCAGTTAATCAATACTGGTCTGTCCTATAAATTGAATAGTTCAAATTTTACAAACTCAAATTTAGCAAATCCAAATGTTCTGGAAAGCTTATGATTTTCCCTAACTAACCCCACTGGATTCAACCTCATATGTGGTGTAGTTATTGAATAGCAAAAATGACAAAACAGAGACTTTTCAGTATTCAAATAAATCTTAAAAATCAACCATTTTGAATTTTGAAGTGAATCCAATTGCAATAATTCACATTTAACAAACTCTAATTTATTATGTAAAAATATGATATATGTTCTGTTCATTATCATGGGCTAGATTCAAATATTGGCTATGTAGTCAATACTAGCCCATTTAAACTATATCCAAATTTTAGAATTTAAACCTATGAGGTGTAGCACCTCATTTAAATCATACTCACAAATGATATGAAGTAATGTGTTGACCTTTAAATGCTTAGGCTCATACTTGCTCACTTGTAGAATTTAAACCAACATAGTATTTAAATTGCACTAGTTATTTAAAACACATGAGATGATGAATCTCATTTAAATCCCTTTTCTCAAATACTAAGTGTGAAGTGTTGACCTTGGTCAACATGGGATCATCCCTGGTTATTTGAGAATATTAAATCACCTCAATAGTAGTTGTTATTAAATTATTTACAACTATGTGTTAAATCATATGAGAGGTATTCCTCTCATTTAAATCTTGTTCTCAAGTAATTCAACATGAGGTGGTGACCATGGTCTAATAATCTCATATTGAATTATTTGGTGACATTAAATCACTACCATGTTAGTATTAAATTCCATGAGGTATGGAACCTCATTTAAATCATTTTCCTCAAATGATAAGTATGAAGAGGTTGACTTTGGTCAACCTAGGTCATATATTTTTCATAAGAGAAATTAAATCTTAAGAAGAATTCAATGAGAGGAAATTATTTCTCCAAACCAGAGATAAACCCTACTTCCAATTTTCAATGAGAGGAGATTATTTTCCTAATGTTAAATAAAGAAAACCTAGTATAATTTGTGAATAAATGTAAGTAGTGATGCTAGATCAATGGTGTGAGCCATTAAGGCTAAATAAGACTACTTAAGTGTTGTTTGGTGATTGTATCCTCGTATTCGTTTATAGACGCTAGTACCGGAGACTATCAAGAGGAAGAGGTCTTCTACCAAGAAGAAGAGCAAGAAAACTTTGATCACATCACCAATCAAGGCAAGCTAACACTCTTGCAAGGTTCCCTTGTGCAAAGCTCTACTAGAGCAAGGCACCATTACATTTTACTTTATGAACCTATCCCAAGTTTTTACTTTACAAGTTTTACTTGATTTCATTTATCAAAGTTACTTTTTGATTTATGATTCACTTGGTTGAATTATAGAGTAGTACAAGAGCATCACACTTAGCCTAGCAAGCTCCAAGATACTTAGCACCCCTCATAACTAATGGCTAGTGCTCAATATTAAAGGTGACTACTCTAGTTGGGAACTTGTGAATTGAAATGACTTTGAAAACCTTGGAATGATGAGTCATTCTATTGAGAGATTTTGAAGGTGAATATGACTGGTGAATGACTTGGGGAATTTTACTAAAACACTGATGGTTGGGTTCGGATGCGATACCATTTCAATTTTACAAGTACCCCCACAACACCTGAATCTGGGTAAGGCTTAGCTGGAAACTTATGTATTTTAGTATGGGTTCCCTCTGAACAAGCGTCATAGGGGTTATGCTTGAGGCTGCCTCCGTACTGGTGAAGTGAGGTGAAATGACGTGAAATGAGGTGAATGTCCGGCCCAAGCCCTGTGCAGTTCCCGGGTTGACTGCGGTTTTCACCGGGAGGCCAAGCTCATGGGGAGAGGTGCCTATACTAGAGTATGTAAATGAAAGGTTAGGATTGGTAGTTCGCGTATTGCGTACGATAAATCAGGGCCAGTTACCCCTGATGAACTATTGCAATTGTTGTGGCACAAGTGTACAACCTCTGCAGAGTTAAACCTATTCGAATAGCCGCGTCCTCGGTTATGGACAGTTGGAAAGGCCATACTGTTCCGTCATCAGAACTTTTCTAAAAACATGAATGGTGACTTGTGATTTGGAATTGAAATGTGACTTTGACTTTGAATCACAACTGAGTTGTGGGAATGACACTAATGTTCCCACTTGAGTTAGTTGAGCAAATGAAGGTTTTTGGTTATTAAAGTGTTTACGAAATAAAACTGGCTTTATGCAAATGAAACTAGAGCTTAGAGCCCCCTTACTATAGTGGATAGTATTTTACCTTAGTATTAGTTTGCGAGTACTTCGAAGTACTCACGGCTGTGTCCCTGGCTATTCAAATGGCCAGACTATGAAGACGAGTACCAGAACCCGGAAGAAGGACAGCAGGACGTCTACGACAACTAGGATCACTCCTGACGTCAACAGTTGCCTGTGGAATAGATGGACTACTACTACACTACTTTCGCTTCCGCTATGTGTTATGTAATGAATAAATAGAACTTCTATTATTGTAATGAGACTGGATCATGTGATCCTTTATTTGTAAGATGATTATGTGTTGTAATAAATGATGTGTTGTGATATCAATCTATTATGTCTCGCAAAAACAATATTCCTGGGATTGCGAGGAATGGCATAATAGGCATCTGGACTTAAAAATCCGGGTGTTGACAGGGACGCTTTGGCGAGTATCTTCTAATGATGACTGCTTCACTAAAACTGCATTCTAGTAATATTGCAAACATAGTTACAACAATTAACTATTCAAAAATGTATTACGCAATGTAGAGATCAGATAACAGCATGTAGCAGAAATAAGCACAAGATAAGATAAGATGCATGTACTAAGCACATACTGGCTCGCTGCAGGTCCTTCTCTTGCATGCACTAGTCGTGGTCGACATGCCTGTCATTTTAGGTTCAGCCATCAAGTGAAATGCTAATCCTCCTGCTCCATTGTCCTTAATCTGTGTTTAGATATCACATTTAAGACCAAGTCAGCTGGTTTCAAATAACAAAAAACTTGAGCTGCCAAATGAATAAGCCAATATTTACCAGATATCAGATTAAAACCAACTAGATGTTGCTTTGCATGAGATACGAATTTCAGACATTCAGATTTAGAGTAGGGTAATTCCAAGGTTTTCCACATAAAGTAAACTGGCATTAAGAATGACCAAATGTCAGGTTCAAATCACCTTCGCAGTTGCTCCAAGACAAGCATATCAAATAGGCAGAAACATAGTAAAGCATGTATGGCATTGCTATGGCAGGGTTCCAAGTGTTAATCTCTTGCATAAGGAACAATGCATATAGGTTATAGATAATAACGGAAGTAAACTGCCAGAGTTACCAACCAAGAACTCAGATTCCAACCTTCCCTAGCGTCCCCGCTGTTAATGTTGGGTCTTCTAATAAGTGGTTCGCATGATCAATCCATAGGAAAAATAACATTGACAAGTTAGTGAATGATAATACAAAGACAAGACATGCACGCAGCAATAACTATACAAGCTGTGCGACAGGAGCATTCATGGAAAAAATAGCTATAAGCTAAAGACGAGGTATAAGAGCAAGCAGATTGGAAATGCACATAGCATGATTATAAAAGCAGTGTGAGAATAGCAGGCACGGGAAAACAGCTAGCGGCTAGCGGTGAGCTAATGACGTGGTATAAGAACAACCAGATTGGAAATGTCCATAGCATGACTATAAAAGGAATAGCATGCAGTACAAAAACAGTTGGCAGCAAATGAATGGGTATAAGGCTATAAATATGTGGATGCACACAGGTGTTAGTAGAATGAACAGGATGGTAGCGACCGGATAATGCATTTGTACTGTACAATATTTAAACGAACTTCATGCGAAGTAACACATCAAGAAAGTTAATGGCATATGAGATCTGCAAATAACTACACAAAACATGGCTAAAGAAACACCGCGATCTAACGGGCCAGCGTACTAAACAAGCTGCGGCGGGGTGGACGGGGGCGGCAACTTGCATTCCAGTGGCGGCGAACGCGGGAGACGATGAGTCGACCCTGTTTCAGTAGAAGTACGCGTTAGTGAAGCAGATCTGGTTGGCTGGCAAGGGATTCAGTGAAGTTGATATAGCCGCTGCGCCGAGGTAGTCGGTGGAATAGATCGGCTTCTGTGGAGGGGGGGCGCGGTAAAGTAGACCCGGTTCCGTTGGAGAGGATCCGGTGCGTCGACAGGAAAGGCGTTGATTGCTACGCTGTGGATGAGGTCGGCGGTGAAGCAGATCCGTCGGTGGCGAGGTCGGCGGTGAAGCAGATCCGTCGGTGGCGAGGTCGGCGGTGAAGCAGATCCGTCGGTGGCGAGGTCGGCGGTGAAGCAGATCCTTCGGTGGCGAGGGCGGCGGGGGAGCGGATCAGGTGGGTGGACAGCCAACACGATCAAGGCTATGCTATGGAGGAGTATGCCGGCGGCGAAGCAGATCTAGTACTGTAGAGAGTCAGAGCTTTTGAAGGAGATATGCCCTAGAGGCAATAATAAAGTGGTTATTATTTATATCTTTATGTTTATGATAAATGTTTATATATCATGCTAGAATTGTATTAACCGAAACATTAGTACATGTGTGATATGTAGACAAACAAGAAGTCCCTAGTATGCCTCTTAAACTAGCTTGTTGATTAATGGATGATTAGTTTCATAATCATGAACATTGGATGTTATTAATAACAAGGTTATGTCATTGTGTGAATGATATAATGGACACACCCAATTAAGCGTAGCATAAGATCTCGTCATTAAGTTATTTGCTATAAGCTTTCGATACATAGTTACCTAGTCCTTATGACCATGAGATCATGTAAATCACTTATACCGGAAAGGTACTTTGATTACACCAAACACCACTGCGTAAATGGGTGGCTATAAAGGTGGGATTAAGTATCCGGAAAGTATGAGTTGAGGCATATGGATCAACAGTGGGATTTGTCCATCCCGATGACGGATAGATATACTCTGGGCCCTCTCGGTGGAATGTCGTCTAATGTCTTGCAAGCATATGAATGAGTTCATAAGAGACCACATACCACGGTACGAGTAAAGAGTACTTGTCAGGAGACGAGGTTGAACAAGGTATAGAGTGATACCGAAGATCAAACCTCGGACAAGTAAAATATCGCGAGACAAAGGGAATTGGTAATATATGTGTATGGTTCATTCGATCACTAAAGTCATCGTTGAATATGTGGGAGCCATTATGGATCTCCAGATCCCGCTGTTGGTTATTGGTCGGAGTGAGTACTCAACCATGTCCGCATAGTTCTCGAACCGTAGGGTGACACACTTAAAGTTGGATGTTGAAATGGTAGCACTTGAATTATGGAATGGAGTTCGAATATTTGTTCGGAGTCCCGGATGAGATCCCGGACATCACGAGGAGTTCCGGAATGGTCCGGAGAATAAGATTCATATATAGGATGTCATTTTATGTGAAATAAAATGTCGCGGAAGGTTCTATGGAAGGTTCTAGAAGGTTCTAGAAAAGTCCGGAAGAAACCACCAAGGAAGGTGGAGTCCACAAGGGACTCCACCTCCATGGCCGGCCAGCCCTAGATGGGGTGGAGTCCCAAGTGGACTCCACCATAGGGGGCCGGCCACCCCCACATGGGAGGTGGGAATCCCACCTTTGGGTGGGAGTCCTAGTTGGGCTAGGTTTCCCCCTCCTATGGAAGGTTTTGGTTTCGGGTCTTATTCGAAGACTTGGACACCAACACTTGGGATCCACCTATATAATGAGGGGCCAAGGGAGGGGGCCGGCCACCCCCAAGACCATAGCTTGGCCGCCCCCCTTGAGTGGCCGGCCACCCCCTCCCAAACCCTAGCTTTGCTCCTCCACTTCATATTGCCCGCGTAGCTTAGCGAAGCTCCGCCGGACTTCTACACCGCCACCGACACCACGCCGTCGTGCTGTCGGATTCAAGAGGAGCTACTACTTCCGCTGCCCGCTGGAACGGGGAGGTGGACGTCGTCTTCATCAACAACCGAACGTGTGACCGAGTACGGAGGTGCTGCCCGTTCGTGGCGCCGGAACCGATCGTGATCAAGATCTTCTACGCGCTTTTGCAAGCGGCAAGTGATCGTCTACCGCAGCAACAAGAGCCTCATCTTGTAGGCTTTGGAATCTCTTCAAGGGTGAGACTCGATACCCCCTCGTTGCTACCGTCTTCTAGATTGCATCTTGGCTTGGATTGCGTGTTCGCCGTAGGAAAATTTTTGTTTTCTATGCAACGTTATCCTACGGTGGTATCGAGCCGTGTCTATGCATAGATGGTTGCACGAGTAGAACACAATGGTTTGTGGGCGTTGATGCTCTTGTTATCTTTAGTTTGAGTACTTTGCATCTTTATGGCATAGTGGGATGAAGCGGCTCGGACTAACTTTACATGACCGCGTTCATGAGACTTGTTCCTCGTTCGACATGCAACTTGTATTGCATAAGAGGCTTTGCGGGTGTCTGTCTCTCCTACTATAGTAAAGATTCAATTTACTCTTCTATTGAAAACATTAGTATCAACGTTGTGGTTCATGTTCGTAGGTAGATTAGATCTCTCTCGAAAACCCTAAACCACGTAAAATATGCAAACCAAATTAGAGACGTCTAACTTGTTTTTGCAGGGTTTGGTGATGTGATATGGCCATAATGTGATGATGAATATGTATGAGATGATCATTATTGTATTGTGGCAACCGGCGGGAGCCTTATGGTTGTCTTTAAATTTCATGTTGAGTAGTATTTCAAAGTAGTTGTAATAGTTGCTACATGGAGGACAATCATGAAGACGGCGCCATTGACCTTGACGCTACGCCGACGATGATGGAGATCATGCCCGAAGATGATGGAGATCATATCCGTGCTTTGGAGATGAAGATCAAAGGCGCAAGAACAAAAGGGCCATATCATATCACATATGAACTGCATGTGATGTTAATCCTTTTTATGCATCTTATTTTGCTTAGATCGCGACGGTAGCATTATAAGATGATCCCTCACTAAAATATCAAGATAATAAAGTGTTCATCCTTAGTAGCACCGTTGCCAAGTCTTGTCGTTTCGAAGCACCTCGTGATGATCGGGTGTGATAGATTCAATAAGTACATATAACGGGTGCAAGGCAGGTTTTGCACATGCGGATACTAAGGTGGCCTTGACGAGCCTAGCATGTACAGACATGGTCTCGGAACACGTGATACCGAAAGGTAGAGCATGAATCATATGGTTGATATGATGAACACTTTGAGTGTTCGCCATTGAAATCACACCTTTTCTCGTGATGATCGGGTTTAGGTGCGGTGGATTTGGTTCGTGTGATCACTAAGACAATGCGAGGGATATTGTTTTGAGTGGGAGTTCACTTAGGTTTTTAATTATGTTGAATTAAAATTTGAACTCAATTTGTCATAAACTTAGTCTAAACTATTGCAAATATATGTTGTAGAGATGGCGTCCCCAATCAATTTTAATCGGTTCCTAGAGAAAGAGAAACTTAAGAGCAACGGTAGCAACTTCACCGACCGGTTCCGTCATGTGAGGATCTTCCTCTCTCGGCGGAAATCTGCAATTTGTGCTTGATGCACCGCTAGGTGACCCTCCTGCAGAAAATGAATCCGATGAAGTAAAAGCTGTTTACGCGACTCGGAAAACTCGGTACTCTCAAGTTCGAGTGTGCCATCTGTGCAGTCTGGAATCCGATCTTCAAAAACGTTTTGAGCACCATGATCCTCATGAGTTGATGAATGAGCTGAAAGCTATATTCGAGACTCATGCGGCGATGGAATGCTATGAAGCATCGAAACATTTCTTCAGCTGTATGATGGAAGAAGGCAGCTCCGTTAGTGAGCACATGCTCGCCATGACCGGGCATGCGAAGAAACTCGATGACTTGGGAATAGTGATTCCTAACGGTGGGGATTAATCGTGTCCTTCAATCACTGCCACCAAGTTACAAGAACTTTGTGATGAACTACAATATGCGAGAACATGAACAAGGAGTTACCTGAACTTTTTGGCATGCTAAAAGCTGCTGAGATTGAGATCAAGAAAGAGCACCAAGTGTTGATGGTCAACAAGACCACCAGTTTCAAGAAACAGGGCAAGTCTAAGGGAAAATTCAAGAAGGGTGGCAAGAAAGCTGCCACGCCTCCTATGAAACCTAAGAACGGCCCTAAGCACGATCTTGAGTGCTATTACCGCAAGGAGAAGGGACAACTGGAAGCGTAATTGCTCCAAGTATCCGGCTGATCTGAAGAGCGGCCTTGTCAAGAAGAAGAAAGAAGGTATATTTGATATACATGTTATAGATGTTCATATCACCGGTTCTCGTTCTAGTACCTGGGTATTTGATCTTGGTTCGGTTGCTCATATTTGTAACTCGAAACAGGAACTAAAGAATAAACGACAACTGCTGAAAGATGAAGTGACGATGCGCGTTGGAAACGGATCCAAGGTCAATGTGATCGCAGTCGGCACACTTCCTCTACATCTACCTTCGGGATTAGTTTTAAGCCTAAATAATTGCTATTATGTACCTGCGTTGAGCATGAACATTATATCTGGATCTTGTTTAATGCAAGACGATTATTCATTCAAGTCTGAGAATAATGGTTGTTCTATTTTTATGAATAATATCTTTTATGGTCGAGCACCACAAAAGAATGGCTTATTTCTATTAGATCTCGATAGTAGTGATACGCATATACATAACATTGATGCTAAGCGAATTAAACTTAATGATAATTCTACTTATATGTGGCACTGTCGTCTTGGTCATATTGGAGTGAAACGCATGAAGAAACTCCATACTGATGGATTACTTGAATCACTTGACTTTGAGTCACTTGATAGATGCGAAGCATGTCTAATGGGTAAAATGACAAAGACTCCATTTTCTGGTATGATGGAGCGAGCCACTACGACTTATTGGAAATCATACATACAGATGTATGTGGACCAATGAGCGTAGCATCGCGCGGTGGTTATCGTTATGTTCTAACCTTCACAGATGATCTGAGTAGATATGGGTATATCTATTTCATGAAACATAAATCCGAAACTTTCGAGAAGTTTAAGGAATTTCAAAGTGAAGTAGAAAATCAACGTAACAAGAAGATCAAATTTCTACGATCTGATCGTGGAGGTGAATATCTGAGTTATGAGTTTGGCATGCATTTAAAGAAATGCGGAATACTTTCACAATTGACACCGCCGGGAACACCTCAACGAAACGGTGTGTCCGAACATCGTAATCGAACTCTCTTAGATATGGTTCGTAGTATGATGTCTCTTACAGATTTGCCGTTATCATTTTGGAGTTATGCATTAGAGACAGCCGCATTCACTTTAAATAGAGCACCATCAAAATCCGTAGAAACGACACCGTATGAATTATGGTTTAATAAGAAACCTAAGCTGTCGTTCTGAAAGTTTGGGGTTGCGAAGCCTATGTAAAGAAGTTACAACCGGACAAGCTAGAACCCAAAGCGGAGAAATGCGTCTTCATAGGATACCCTAAGGAAACTATAGGGTACACTTTCTATCACAAATCCGAAGGCAAAATCTTTGTTGCTAAGAACGGAACCTTTCTTGAGAAAGAATTTCTCACTAAAGAAGTGACTGGAAGAAAAGTAGAACTCGATGAGATTGATGAATCTATACTCGTTGATCGAGTAGCGCGATGCCGGAAGTTGTACCTGTACCGCCTACACCGGCAACGAGAGGAAGCTAATGATAATGATCATGAAACTTCGAACGAGGAAACTGCGAACCTCGCAGATCGACAAGGGAACGTGCCACTCCTGATTGGTATGATCCTTGTCTAAATGTCATGATTGTAGATAACAATGATGAGGACCCTGCGACGTATGAAGAAGCGATGATGAGCCCAGATTCCAACAAATGGCAAGAAGCCATGAAATCCGAAATGGGATCCATGTATGATAACAAAGTATGGACTTTGTTAGACTTACCTGATAGCCGAAAGGCTGTCGAGAATAAATGGATCTTCAAGAGAAAAACAGATGCTGATGGTAATATTATCGTCTATAAAGCTCGACTTGTCGCAAAGGGTTTCCGACAAATTCAAGGAGTTGACTACGATGAGACTTTCTCACCTGTAGCGAAGCTAAAATCTGTGAGGATTTTGTTAGCAATAGCTGCATTTTTCGATTATGAGATTTGGCAGATGGATGTCAAAACGGCGTTCCTTAATGGAGACATTGAGGAAGAGTTGTATATGGTACAACCCAAAGGTTTTGTCGATCCTAAAAATGCTGACAAAGTATGCAAACTTCAGCGTTCAATTTATGGACTGAAGCAAGCATCAAGAAGTTGGAACCGACGCTTTGATAAGGTGATCAAAGACTTCGGGTTTATACAGTGTCATGGAGAGGCCTGTATTTACAAGAAAGTGAGTGGGAGCTCTGTAGCATTCCTGATATTATATGTAGATGACATATTATTGATCGGGAATGATATAGAACTATTAAGCAGTGTTAAGGGTTATTTGAATAATAGTTTTTCAATGAAAGACCTTGGTGAAGCATCATATATATTAGGCATCAAGATTTATAGAGATAGATCAAGACGCCTAATAGGGCTATCACTGAGTACATATCTGGACAAGATTCTAAAGAAGTTTAGAATGGACGAAAGTAAGATAGTGTCCGTACCAATGTTACCAGGCAAGGTATTGAGTAAAACTCAAGGACCGGCTACGAGCGAGAAGAAAGAGAAAGGATGTGTAACATCCCCTATGCCTCGGCAGTATGATCTATCATGTATGCCATGCTATGTACTTTACCGGATATAGCACATCTGTTAGTTTGACTAGCAGATATCAAAGTGATCCAGGAATGGAACAACTGGACAGCGGTCAAGAATATCTGAAGTACTTGAAAAGAACTAAGGATATGTTTCTTTGTTATGGAGGTGACCAAGAGCTCGTTGTAAACGGTTACACCGATGCAAGTTGGAACAACGATCCCGATGACTCTAAGTCACAATCTGGGTACGTGTTTATATTGAATGGTGCTGCGAAGCTGGGCAAGCTCGAAGCGGTGCACGGTGGCGAAGTCTTCAACGGAATCAGAGTACATAAGCGGCTTCGGAGGCTTCATCGAAGCGGTATGGATGAAGAGGTTCATTGTAGAGCTCGGTGTGGTTCCTAGTGCATTGGACCCATTAATCATTTCTTGTGATAACATGGGTGCCATCGCCAATGCACAAGAGCCAAGGTCACACAAGAGGCTGAAGCATATCAAGCTGCGTTACCACTCGATTCGCGAGTACATCGAAGATGGAGAAGTAAAGATTTGCAAAGTACACACTGATCTGAATGTAGCAGATCCGTTGACTAAAGCTCTCCCTAGGGCAAAGCATGACCAACACCGAGAATGCCCTGGGTGTTAGGTATATTACAATGTAATCTAGATTATTGACTCTAGTGCAAGTGGGAGACTGAAGGAGATATGCCCTAGAGGCAATAATAAAGTGGTTATTATTTATATCTTTATGTTTATGATAAATGTTTATATATCATGCTAGAATTGTATTAACCGAAACATTAGTACATGTGTGATATGTAGACAAACAAGAAGTCCCTAGTATGCCTCTTAAACTAGCTTGTTGATTAATGGATGATTAGTTTCATAATCATGAACATTGGATGTTATTAATAACAAGGTTATGTCATTGTGTGAATGATATAATGGACACACCCAATTAAGCGTAGCATAAGATCTCGTCATTAAGTTATTTGCTATAAGCTTTCGATACATAGTTACCTAGTCCTTATGACCATGAGATCATGTAAATCACTTATACCGGAAAGGTACTTTGATTACACCAAACACCACCGCGTAAATGGGTGGCTATAAAGGTGGGATTAAGTATCCGGAAAGTATGAGTTGAGGCATATGGATCAACGGTGGGATTTGTCCATCCCGATGACGGATAGATATACTCTGGGCCCTCTCGGTGGAATGTCGTCTAATGTCTTGCAAGCATATGTATGAGTTCATAAGAGACCACATACCGCGGTACGAGTCAAGAGTACTTGTCAAGAGATGAGGTTGAACAAGGTATAGAGTGCTGCCGCAGATCACACCTCGGACAAGTAAAATATCGCGAGACAAAGGGAATTGGTAATATATGTGTATGGTTCATTCGATCACTAAAGTCATCGTTGAATAAGTGGGAGCCATAAAGGATCTACAGATACCGCTGTTGGTTATTGGTCGGAGTGAGTACTCAACCATGTCCGCATAGTTCTCGAACCGTAGGGTGACACACTTAAAGTTGGATGTTGAAATGGTAGCACTTGAATTATGGAATGGAGTTCGAATATTTGTTCGGAGTCCCGGATGAGATCCCGGACATCACGAGGAGTTCCGGAATGGTCCGGAGAATAAGATTCATATATAGGATGTCATTTTATGTGAAATAAAATGTCGCGGAAGGTTCTATGGAAGGTTCTAGAAGGTTCTAGAAAAGTCCGGAAGAAACCACCAAGGAAGGTGGAGTCCACAAGGGACTCCACCTCCATGGCCGGCCAGCCCTAGATGGGGTGGAGTCCCAAGTGGACTCCACCATAGGGGGCCGGCCACCCCCCACATGGGAGGTGGGAATCCCACCTTTGGGTGGGAGTCCTAGTTGGGCTAGGTTTCCCCCTCCTATGGAAGGTTTTGGTTTCGGGTCTTATTCGAAGACTTGGACACCAACACTTGGGATCCACCTATATAATGAGGGGCCAAGGGAGGGGGCCGGCCACCCCCAAGACCATAGCTTGGCCGCCCCCCTTGAGTGGCCGGCCACCCCCTCCCAAACCCTAGCTTTGCTCCTCCACTTCATATTGCCCGCGTAGCTTAGCGAAGCTCCGCCGGACTTCTACACCGCCACCGACACCACGCCGTCGTGCTGTCGGATTCAAGAGGAGCTACTACTTCCGCTGCCCGCTGGAACGGGGAGGTGGACGTCGTCTTCATCAACAACCGAACGTGTGACCGAGTACGGAGGTGCTGCCCGTTCGTGGCGCCGGAACCGATCGTGATCAAGATCTTCTACGCGCTTTTGCAAGCGGCAAGTGATCGTCTACCGCAGCAACAAGAGCCTCATCTTGTAGGCTTTGGAATCTCTTCAAGGGTGAGACTCGATACCCCCTCGTTGCTACCGTCTTCTAGATTGCATCTTGGCTTGGATTGCGTGTTCGCCGTAGGAAAATTTTTGTTTTCTATGCAACGTTATCCTACAGCTTTGGCGTGTGAGAGTATTTTTGAGCTAATGGGGCGAATGGTTGGTGGGTGGGTGTGGGCCTGTGGGGAGGGTTCGGGATCTAGGCAAGATATTTCATTGTTACCGAAAGAGCCCTCCATGGTCGGTGGGTTGTAGCTTCCGGACCAGGGTTAAAAGGGTAAAACTGGTCATGGGATTTTCGAATGGATGCGGCGGGATGATTTGGTTCGCGGCCGAAATTTTTAGTTTCAAGCTACGAGCAGAACGACAAAAATAATGTTCTTCCCCAGGGAGCTCTCATTTCTTCCTCTTCTCTTTCTCTCTCGAGTCTCTCCCACTCCCCCGGCTCCTCTCCCCCTTCTCTCCGGCAGCCTCGCCGGCCGGAGACGAGGCCGACTTCTCTCTGTATATCGCACACCCTCCGAACTAAATTAATTGATTCAACTATCCTTAGACGTGTATGTATCTAGAGTAAAAACATGTGTGGATACACCCATATTTAGATAAGCAAAGTTGAGTCAGATAATTTGGATCCGAGGGAGTTAGTGTTGTTGTAAGCTTAGATCCAGTGTTTCCCATGAGAAGAATGGCGCAATGGAGTCGGGGATCTCATCATCGGCTTCAGATCTGGACTATGGTGAATCTGGCAGATCAGATCTGGCGGATCTTGTCGGCCAAACCCCGATCTGGTGCCATCAAGGTGATGGCGCTAACGGTGAGGCTTGCTTTGGTCAGTGCTTCAGATCTGGCCAATGGGGAAGTCAAGCTGCTAACGTTCACAAGATCGGGGCATACGACGGCGTCATCCATCTTGCCCGTGAACATCTTGGCCTTTCAGCGGCCCTTCTCAGAGCCAATATGCCGTTGCTGAGGCCCTTCTTCTCCTTCGTCCTGGCGACTACCGGCGACACCGTCCCAAGTGGTGCGTCCCCGGCGACGGAGTTGCTGGAAAGGATGCGGAGCAGAGATCTGATGTGCGGTCCAGAAGGACTCGATTGATTTTCTTCTATATGTTTTGGGGTCCTTTTTGTAAAGTTGCAGGTCCTATTAGTTGTTGTCTAGTTCTTTTGGACCTCTATGTAATTTTTTGGACTAGTTTCCATTTGCACCGATAAACTTGAATTTTGACAAGTTCACGGGGAAAAAATTCCTTTGCACATATGGACTATCATGTATGAACATTCTTGAGATTTAAACTATATGTAATGGCCAGCACTTGCCCAAGGGGCTCGTCTAGTGCGCACTAGTTTCCATTAGCACCGATAAATTTGAATCTTGACAAGTTCTTGGAAGAATAAATTGATTCACATATAGCCTATCATGTATGAACATTATTGGGATTCAAACTATACATAGATGGCCAACACGTGTGCAAGGGGGTCCCTCTAATGTGCACTAGTTTCCATTAGCACTGATAAATTTGAATCTTTACAAGTTCTCGAAATAAAATTGCTTCACACATATGCCCTATCATGTATGAACATTATTGGGATTCATATTATATATAGATGGCCAACACTTGTGCAAGGGGGTCCTCTAATTCTTGGGGATTTCAATCTCTCTCTCTCTCTCTCGATCTATCGTTGGTGGCCAGAACAACACACATATGCATGCACTTTATGCGCAAAGGCGCGGGTGCCTCTAATAATTCATGTGTGTGCGTATATTTAAACATATTCTTGGGGATTTCAATCTCTATCATCTCTCGATCTATATATTGTTGGTGGCCAAGAAACACACTTATATATATACGCATGCACTTTATGCGCAAATTAAGGTGGGTGCCTCTAATAATGTGTGTGCGCACTCGATCGATGATCCCTAAACCTTAAACCATAAAACCGTCAAACCCTAATCCCTAATCACCCTAAACACTAAACCCTAAACCCTAAACCCAAAAACCCTAAACCCTAAACCCTAAACCCTAAAAGCTAAACACTAAACCCTAAACCCTAAACACTAAACCCTAAACCCTAGACCCTATACCCTAATTAACACTAACCCTAACCCTAGCCCTAATTAAACCCTACATATATAGGCCAACGACACTTAATTGCGCATCAAGCAGGCGACCAACTAATTAGCGCTGATAAATTAATTAACTTGAATTTTGAAAAGTTCTCGATCTCGAATGAAAACACATTTGATTAAGTAGTCTCATAATATATATATAATTAGTGTGCATGCGCGCATGGCATACCTTGCATATCATTCGTGCATATATTTCAATATATATTTGAACATATTCTTGGGGATATGTATATATATCAATCTCTCTCTCTCGATCTATATATCGTTGGTGGCCAAGAAGCACACTTATATATATATATATACGCATGCACTTTATGCACAATGGCGCGGGTGCGTCTAATAATTCATGTGTGTGCGTATATTTGAACATATTCTTGGGGATTTCAATCTCTATCTCTCGATCTATATATCGTTGGTGGCCAAGAAACACACTTATATATATACGCATCCACTTTATGCGCAAATTAAGGCGGGTGCCTCTAATAATGTGTGTGCGCACTCGATCGATGATCCCTAAACCTTAAACCACAAAACCCTAAAACCCTAATCCCTAAACACCCTAAACCCTAAACACTAAACCCTAAACCCAAAAACCCCAAACCCTAAACCCTAAACCCTAAACCCTAAACCCTAAACCCTAAACCCTAAACACTAAACCCTAAACCCTAGACCCTATACCCTAATTAACACTAACCCTAACCCTAGCCCTAATTAAACCCTACATATATATAGGCCAATGACACTTAATTGCGCATCAAGCAGGCGACCAACTAATTAGCGCTGTTAAATTAATTAACTTGAATTTTGACAAGTTCTCGATCTCGAATGAAAACACATTTGATTAAGTAGTCTCATAATATATACGTATAATTAGTGTGCATGCGCGCATGGCATACCTTGCATATCATTCGTGCATATATTTCAATATATATTTGAACATATTCTTGGGGATATGTATATATATCAATCTCTCCCTCTCGATCTATATATCGTTGGTGGCCAAGAAACACACTTATATATATACGCATGCACTTTATGCGCAAAGGCGCAGGTGCCTCTAATAATGTGTGTGTGCACTCGATCGATGATCTCTAAACCTTAAACCCTAAAACCCTAATCCCTAATCCCTAAACCCTAGACCCTAAACCGTCAACACTGCACCCTAAACCCTAAACACTAAACCCTAAACCCTAAACCCTAACCCTAGACCATAAACCCTAAACCATAAACCCTAAATATATTTCAATCTCTCTCTAGATCTATATATCGTTGGTGGCCAAGAAACACAGTTATATATACGCATGCACTTTATGCGCAAAGGCGCGGGTGCCTCTAATAATGTGTGTGTGCACTCGATCGATGATCCCTAAACCTTAAAACCCTAATCCCTAATCCCTAATTATACCCTAAACGTACACCCTAAACACCCTAAACACTAAACCCTAAACCCTGACCCTAATCCCTAAACCCTAAACACTAAACCCTAATCCCTAACCCTAGCTAGACCCTAAACCCTAAACACTAAACCCCAAACCCTAAACCCTATATAGACCCTAAACCCTAATTAACCCTAACCCTAACCCTAAAACCCTAGCTAGCTAACCCTAAACCCTAAACCCTAATTAAACCCTACATATATATATAGGCCAATGACACTTAATTGCTCATCAAGCAGGCGACCAACTAATTAGCGCTGATAAATTAATTAACTTGAATTTTGACAAGTTCTCGATCTCGAATGAAAACACATTTGATTAAGTAGTCTCATAATATATATATAATTAGTGTGCATGCGCGCATGGCATACCTTGCATATCATTCGTGCATATATTTCAATATATATTTGAACATATTCTTGGGAATATATATATATATCAATCTCTCTCTCTCGATCTATATATCGTTGGTGGCCAAGAAGCACACTTATATATATATGCGTGCACTTTATGCGCAAAGGCGCGGGTGCGTCTAAAAATTAATTCATGTGTGTGCGTATATTTGAACATATTCTTGGGGATTTCAATCTCTATCTCCCGATCTATGTACGGTTGGTGGCCAAGAAACACACTTATATATATACGCATGCACTTTATGCGCAAATTAAGGCGGGTGCCTCTAATAATGTGTGTGCGCACTCGATCGATGATCCCTAAACCTTAAACCATGAAACCCTAAAACCCTAATCCCTAAACCCTAAACACTAAACCCTAAACCCTAAACCCTAAACACTAAACCCTAAACCCTAGACCCTATACCCTAATTAACACTAACCCTAACCCTAGACCTAATTAAACCCTACATATATAGGCCAACGACACTTAATTGTGCATCAAGCAGGCGACCAACTAATTAGCGCTGATAAATTAATTAACTTGAATTTTGACAAGTTCTCGATCTCGAATGAAAACACATTTGATTAAGTAGTCTCATAATATATATATAATTAGTGTGCATGCGCGCATGGCATACCTTGCATATCATTCGTGCATATATATATTTCAATATATATTTGAACATATTCTTGGGGATATATATATACCAATCTCTCTCTCGATCTATATATCATATCGTTGGTGGCCAAGAAGCACACTTATATATATATACGCATGCACTTTATACGCAAAGGCGCGAGTGCGTCTAATAATTCATGTGTGTGCGTATATTTGAACATATTATTGGGGATTTCAATCTCTATCTCTCGATCTATATATCGTTGGTGGCCAAGAAACACACTTATATATATACGCATGCACTTTATGCGCATATTAAGGCGGGTGCCTCTAATAATGTGTGTGCGCACTCGATCGATGATCCCTAAACCTTAAACCATAAAACCCTAAAACCCTAATCCCTAATCCCTAAACACCCTAAACACTAAACCCTAAACCCTAAACCCTAAACCCTAAACACTAAACCCTAAACCCTAGACCTATACCCTAATTAACACTAACCCTAACCCTAGCCCTAATTAAACCCTACATATATAGGCCAACGACACTTAATTGCGCATCAAGCAGGCGACCAACTAATTAGCGCTGATAAATTAATTAACTTGAATTTTGACAAGTTCTTGATCTCGAATGAAAACACATTTGATTAAGTAGTCTCATAATATATATATAATTAGTGTGCATGCGCGCATGGCATACCTTGCATATCATTCGTGCATATATTTCAATATATATTTGAACATATTCTTGGGGATATGTATATATATCAATCTCTCTCTCGATCTATATATCGTTGGTGGCCAAGAAGCACACTTATATATATATATACGCATGCACTTTATGCGCAAAGGCGCGGGTGCGTCTAATAATTCATGTGTGTGCGTATATTTGAACATATTCTTGGGGATTTCAATCTCTATCTCTCGATCTATATATCGTTGGTGGCCAAGAAACACACTTATATATATACGCATGCACTTTATGCGCAAATTAAGGCGGGTGCCTCTAATAATGTGTGTGCGCACTCGATCGATGATCCCTAAACCTTAAACCATAAAACTTTAAAACCCTAATCCCTAAACATCCTAAACCCTAAACACTAAACCCTAAACCCAAAAACCCCAAACCCTAAACCCTAAACCCTAAACCCTAAACACTAAACCCTAAACCCTAAACCCTAGACCCTATACCCTAATTAACACTAACCCTAACCCTAGCCCTAATTAAACCCTACATATATATAGGCCAATGACACTTAATTGCGCATCAAGCAGGCGACCAACTAATTAGAGCTGATAAATTAATTAACTTGAATTTTGACAAGTTCTCGATCTCGAATGAAAACACATTTGATTAAGTAGTCTCATAATATATATGTATAATTAGTGTGCATGCGCGCATGGCATACCTTGCATATCATTCATGCATATATTTCAATATATATTTGAACATATTCTTGGGGATATGTATATATATCAATCTCTCCCTCTCGATCTATATATCGTTGGTGGCCAAGAAACACACTTACATATATACGCATGCACTTTATGCGCAAAGGCGCAGGTGCCTCTAATAATGTGTGTGTGCACTCGATCGATGATCTCTAAACCTTAAACCCTAAAACCCTAATCCCTAATCCCTAATTATACCCTAAACGTACACCCTAAACACCCTAAACACTAAACCCTAAACCCTAGACCCTAAACCCTCAACACTGCACCCTAAACCCTAAACACTAAACCCTAAACCCTAAACCCTAACCCTAGACCATAAACCCTAAACCCTAAACCATAAACCCTAAATATATTTCAATCTCTCTCTAGATCTATATATCGTTGTTTGCCAAGAAACACAGTTATATATACGCATGCACTTTATGCGCAAAGGCGCGGGTGCCTCTAATAATGTGTGTGTGCACTCGATCGATGATCCCTAAACCTTAAAACCCTAATCCCTAATCCCGAATTATACCCTAAACGTACACCCTAAACACCCTAAACACTAAACCCTAAACCCCGACCCTAATCCCTAAACCCTAAACCCTAAACACTAAACCCTAATCCCTAACCCTAGCTAGACCCTAAACCCTAAACACTAAACCCCAAACCCTAAACCCTATATAGACCCTAAACCCTAATTAACCCTAACCCTAACCCTAAAACCCTAGCTAGCTAACCCTAAACCCTAAACCCTAATTAAACCATACATATATATATAGGCCAACGACACTTACTTGCGCATCAAGCAGGCGACCAACTAATTAGCGCTGATAAATTAATTAACTTGAATTTTGACAAGTTCTCGATCTCGAATGAAAACACATTTGATTAAGTAGTCTCATAATATATATATAATTAGTGTGCATGCGCGCATGGCATACCTTGCATATCATTCGTGCATATATTTCAATATATATTTGAACATATTCTTGGGGATATATATATCAATCTCTCTCTCTCGATCTATATATCGTTGGTGGCCAAGAAGCACACTTATATATATATATATGTGTGCACTTTATGCACAAAGGCGCGGGTGCGTCTAATAATTAATTCATGTGTGTGCGTATATTTGAACATATTCTTGGGGATTTCAATCTCTATCTCTCGATCTATATATCGTTGGTGGCCAAGAAACACACTTATATATATACGCATGCAATTTATGCGCAAATTAAGGCGGGTGCCTCTAATAATGTGTGTGCGCACTCGATCGATGATCCCTGAACCTTAAACCATGAAACCCTAAAACCCTAATCCCTAATCCCTAAACACCCTAAACACTAAATCCTAAACCCTAAACCCAAAAACCCTAAACACTAAACCCTAAACCCTAAACCCTAAACACTAAACCCTAAACCGTAGACCCTATACCCTAATTAACACTAACCCTAACCCTAGCCCTAATTAAACCCTACATATATAGGCCAACGACACTTAATTGCGCATCAAGCAGGCGACCAACTAATTAGCGCTGATAAATTAATTAACTTGAATTTTGACAAGTTCTCGATCTCGAATGAAAACACATTTGATTAAGTAGTCTCATAATATATATATAATTAGTGTGCATGCGCGCATGGCATACCTTGCATATCATTCATGCATATATATATTTCTATATATATTTGAACATATTGTTGGGGATATATATATACCAATCTCTCTCTCGATCTATATATCATATCGTTGGTGGCCAAGAAGCACACTTATATATTTATACGCATGCACTTTATGCGCAAAGGCGCGGGTGCGTCTAATAACTCATGTGTGTGCGTATATTTGAACATATTATTGGGGATTTCAATCTCTATCTCTCGATCTATATATCGTTGGTGGCCAAGAAACACACTTATATATATACGCATGCACTTTATGCGCAAATTAAGGCGGGTGCCTCTAATAATGTGTGTGCGCACTCGATCGATGATCCCTAAACCTTAAACCATAAAACCCTAAAACCCTAATCCCTAATCCCTAAACACCCTAAACACTAAACCCTAAACCCTAAACCCTAAACCCCTAAACACTAAACCCTAAACCATAACCCTAAACACTAAACCCTAAACCCTAGACCTATACCCTAATTAACACTAACCCTAACCCTAGCCCTAATTAAACCCTACATATATAGGCCAATGACACTTAATTGCGCATCAAGCAGGCGACCAACTAATTAGCGCTGATAAATTAATTAACTTGAATTTTGACAAGTTCTCAATCTCGAATGAAAACACATTTGATTAAGTAGTCTCATAATATATATATAATTAGTGTGCATGCGCGCATGGCATACCTTGCATATCATTCGTGCATATATATATTTCAATATATATTTGAACATATTAATTCTTGGGGATATATATATATCAATCTCTCTCTCGATCTATATATCATATCGTTGGTGGCCAAGAAGCACACTTATATATATATATATATATATATATATATATATATATATATATATATATATATATATATATATATATATATATATATATATATAGAGCTGAACTATTCTCGAACCCCCCTTAAGAGGGGTTCTAGAATAGCTATTCTAGAACCCTTAAGCCGAGAAAACCTCCCGCACCGAACCGCCTGTGAAACCTCACCTGCACCTGTCCCGCACGTGTGAACTCCCTCCTCCCGAACAAAATCCCAAATCCCCTCCTCTGGCAGGTACCTACATCAGCGGCGCCGCCCAAATCCTCCCGCCCGCCTTCTTCCTCGCCGCCGCCCAGCCATACTCCCGCCCGCCTTCTTCCTCCCTGCCGCCCAGCCATACTCCCGCCCTCCTTCTTCCTCGCTGGCGCAAGGGATCCAGTCTCCGCCGTTCCCTGGACAAGGGCCTACGGCGCCTTCTCCCTTGCCGAGGCCAGCGGCCCAGTCTCCTTGGATGAGGGACGCAACCTTCCTCGCCCTTCCAGATTCCCTGCGCCCCCGATTCCCTGGCCGAGACCTTCTGCGAGCGGTTGCATGCTCATGCGGCTCCATCTCCAGGTTTGTGAACTCCAACTCAAGCGGTGTAGACAGCTGCTCCTAGGATTGGCGTGCGCACGGGTCAGCGGCTTGGTGCCCTGCACTGCGTACTACAGCGACACCAAGTTCTGGAGTCCAACATTACAGCTAGGAGGACCATACATACTGTAAAATTACAGATCTGGCTAGAAGTCAACTCTTTTCCTAGCGAGTAGGTCACACCGGGAGGAGTGGCCTCGATGCCAGGGGCCGCCACGCTCGTCCTGGCCACCAGACGAGCTCCCCACTCCAACGGCCTCCCAAGAACTTCTGTAGGTGCCAGACTATTTTATTTACTGCTCTGGACTGAACTACTGTCAGGCTGTTTCTAAAGTCTGTTGGTCCGCCAATTTCTCAAGTTCTGAATTCAGCGGCAGTTGTTGCAGCATTGGAAACAAGTTATCCTTGGATTGCTGACTTGGTAACTTGTATTCTCATCTTTTTCTGCTGGTTTGTTCGGCACAGTCAAATTACCGTTTGCTCTTTGTTCTGAAGACTATATTGTACGAATACTTTTTGGTCTGCCTAACTGAAGTCGGCCATGTGTAGAACATCTTATTTAGCTTGGATGCATTCTGGGCCGGAAGTATAATTTGGTGGATAGCAAAACAGCACCAAGATTTTTCTTATAGCCCCGTACAACACTTGTATTTTCATGTCCGGTGATGTTTAACTACAATCTGCTCGATGAGATGCGCCCTCTGGTTTCTGGTTTTTCTTTCTTAGCAAAATAATATTTGAGCAAAAGAGGTTGTGGTGCTATTTTTTCCTTCAGCTTCAGAGATTTAATACTTGGCCTGATTTTGTCCTTCTTTCTTGATGATTGTACGTATACATGTATTGCCTGGCTAAGAGTAAGGAAATTTTGGTACGGTTTATCCTATTGGAACTTAAATTCTTTGAGGAAGCTTCTGAATCGCCGCCTCTTGCGGATTTTTCCTGCTCGAATCCGCCACCGTCCGCTTGTGCTCAGGACCTCCCGTTACCCCGTCTATGCCACAGAGCGCGTGCTGCCCTGTCCTGCACCAACATCCAGCACCATGTCTTGTTGAAACACAGGTGATCTTCTTTTAATGATATATTATACCTAGGGTTTTCTCACTACAGAATCGGTAGCAAAACTAATGTTGTTCCGAAGTTCACTTCTCAATCTTATTTGTTCAGGTTTTCACTTCGTCCTACGGAGGAAGTCCATTTATTTTGGCCGAGAAAGTTCGTTTAATTTACACAACAAATTTGCATATTTCTGGTGGCAAAAAATTATTACAGGTGAAAAAATATTTTCCATAGTAGAAATACCTATTTTACAGGAAGCTTGATTTCAAGTTCATTCCTTATATCCTGAAAAATTCATTCCTTGTGTTTGATTCAGTTGGTATAGAAAAAAGAGAAGTTCATTTATTGGCATGCGTCTTTTAGTTCAAATCACAAAACATTAAAAAGAGAAACAGTGGCGAAGAAGTTCACTTTATTCGTGGGAGAAATTCAATTCCACTTGAGTGTGGAGTCAAAATTGTTCATATTTTTGTCAAGAGGTTGGCTTATTGTAATTCGGAAGCCGTGTCTTGTGCGTGAGCTCCAGACCGGTTTGTATACTTAGAAAAGGAAGTCCACCTATTAAGGTAGAGCGGTTAGTTTACTGAAAAACTTAAGTCCAGTCTGTAAAATATAAATGATATATGATATTCCACTTCTCAAAGGAAAAACACGAAAACATTCTGTAGTGCATTTCCTTACTTGTGTTTTATCTCTAAATGGAAGTTCAGATTTAAATGTATAGTAGTTCGGATGCTAGTAATGATATATGATATTAAAAAAGGTAGAACAATTTGAATTTTTTTTCTGCAACTAATTGTGTAGTACTAATCTCAAAAGTAGCTGAAACCTACAAAGCTTCACAAGCCTGCACTTGAGTTTGTGATTTTTATGCTAATAAGATCTGTGGAATTTCTTTTTTGAAGTTCACATTACTTGATTGGCGTAGTGCACCTTTTTCCATATGTGAAGTTTGCTTTTTTATATGACTTAACTATCATCACAGTACCCACAAGGAGCATTGCAACGAGCTGGGAGTTCTTGCGGCTGGCTCCTGCGGCTGTCACTGCAAGTCATGCTCTTCATTGCGTGAAGCAGCCGAGCACAAGTGTGCACAACATGAATTAAGGTGCGGAGATGAAGAGCTCACTTTTCGTAATCCGCGGAGTTCACTTCTCCTAATTCGTGAAGGTCACATCTCCTGCTACTTTAGTTTGGATATTCTTGCTAGATGGAATATTATTTTATTTCTTTTTGATATTGTAAAGCTCCATGTGCAGAAATGTAGCTACACTGGGGGTTCACTCGTGTATCCTCGACAGTCTAGCGGGCTTCTCGAAGGAGTCCAGCACGCGACCGCACCCCGAAGTCCACCTGCAGCTCCGTGGATACTCAGGCGGACCGCTGCCAGATAACTTCACTCACGTCATGGAAGCAATAATGTCTTAGGAGTCCACGGCTTTGGCGAGTCTCTCATGCCCAGGTCAGCCTTCTACTCGCACTGTGGACTATGGCTGCTATGATGGTTGCTGCTATGCGAAATGCTATTGCTTCCTATGATTTTATTCTTGGTTGTAGTTGCTTGATTATTTACAACACTGAGCGGGTCACATGTTAATTGTGAGAAGCTCAATTAGGCCAAATAGGGAGTTCACTTTCCTATTAAAAAAGATAGCAGAAAATGCCCTCGGTGCACCTGTTAGTTTTAGGAAGTTCACTCATTCGGTTTAGACAGTGCACTTGTTATTTTTTTCCATCTTGACATCAAATTTTTAACCGAAGTTCTGGTCTATTGTTGACAAAGTTCATTCCGAGTTAATTTCATCCCTAAAAACTAAAGTACACTCTGCAAACCACGACGGTTCAGTGCTATCAATCTGTTTCAACTAGAAAAAATGTAGACCGATCAACTGATCTTGGCCAATGAAACAGAGATAACAGTGGACATATGTTTGCTCATAAATTTGGGCAATTCGTTTTCTTTTGTCGCAGGTTCAATTCATTTGCACTTGAAAGTTCACTGCTGCCTGTGAATTTATTCTTGGCCGTACTAGTTTGTGTTTCTTACATGACTGAGCGGTTCACTTTATAATCACGAGCAGTTCGATTTGGCCAAAATAGGGAGTTCACATTCTTGTTAAAAAAGATAAAAGCAAAATTCCATTTGTATAGCTTTTATTTTATGAAGTTCATTCGTTCGGTTTAGAGAGTGGTCATGTTTATTTACTTCCATCTGGAAATAGAAAATTTAAATCGAAGTTCGGTTGTACTGTTAGCAAAGTTATTTCAAGTTAACTTCATCCCTAAGAATGAAGAACACTGAAAAGTTAGATTCGGGTGAGAACTCGCCCTGTACACACAGCACGAGCACATGCCTCTCCGCCAACATGCCCTCCATCAGCACACTTTATAATCACATTGGTGTGATATCTGAAATTCTGGAGTGTTGTTTGATATCTTTGTTAACGGATGATTTTGAACCAACTTATTACCCCATTGTTTTAGCGTGCCATCGGTCTCTTGTGTTATTGTTGTCGAGGTGGTGAACTGCTTCTTTTATTATTGGCATACATATGATCTTTGTGGCTCCTCTTACCAGCGACCTGTGCATAACTCGGTTGAAAGATGAACTCTGTAGTTCACTGTTGCAAGCGAATTTATTTAGCAGTTGACTGATATTATATCGAAAGTTCAGACACATAAATAGGCGAAGTTCATTTTGATCAATATGGTTTATAATTTTGTTTTGATGAAACACACATTAAAGGATGCTTTTAAAAATGTTCTCTACGAGATACTCACCTTTGGACAAATTTTTCTATAGAAAACAAACTACAAGATTTCAGTGATTCTCAGCTGCCTATCTATGGTCTGTGTATCACTACTAATTCATTTTTATCGTTTCCAGGGGAGTTCAATTCGTCCGAAGACGAAGTTCAGTATAAGAGAAATAGGTGCTGGTGCCGAGTGAGGGAGTTAGCTTCTACTTTTTTGTGGAGTTCACTTTGTATAACAGTAGAAGTATAGTCTGTAAAGTTCTTTTTCTTGTTTATTCATTTCCGTGTAAATGGTAGTAGTTTCTCGCCAGTATTCACAGAAAAAAAGAGAAATATCCGCTGGTGCCAAGTGAGGGATTTTGCTTCTATTTTTTGTGGAGTTCACTTCGTATAACAGCAGAAGTCTAGTCTGTAAAGTTCTTTTTCTTGTTTATTCATTTCTATGTAATAGTAAATATTTCATCGAACCTGAGTTTCATTGTATGCAAGAGTTCATTTCATTCACGAGAGGAGTACACCTCATCCCTAAAATTCAAAATCAGATTCCACTCCACAAATTAATAATGCTTGTAGTATAAAAGCAATAGATTTCACTCCAGGACAGAAGTTTGCTTTATAAATTATATTAAAATTCACTTTGTAACAAACAGAGAAATAATTCACTGTATGAAAACTTGATGTCCAATATGCAAAAAAAAAATACCGGAGTATACAAAGAAATTTGGAACATATATAGTCATATGTGAGTTGCAGATTTGTGACCGAGAAGATAAATTAAGAAGTTTATTTTATTAACATGGGGAGTTAACTTTTATATTTTTGCGGAGTTAACTTTTATATTTTGGGGGAGTTTATTTTGTCTAGATGGCTGATGAGAAATAGGAAATATACTTTGTTTAAAGTGCGATTTTACTGTTTTATTAGTGTTGGGATTCATTTCATGTTCTCTGTTTTTATTTCACAAAGTGAACTAAGTAGCTCAGTGCACGTGACATTGAAGTTCACTCTACAATACATTAGGAAAAACATCGAGAAACTTAGAAAACAAATCTTCCATATTAAAATCTTCTCTTGAATTTGTAAGAATTTTGAAAACTGATTTATATGAAAAGATGCGGAATTTGCATAGATTTCCAATGGTATATTAGTTGTATCATTTCAGGTTACAGTTTGAAACGAAAACGAAATGGCCAGGTGCAGCGAAAATAATCTGTACCACGATCGGAAGTTCAGTAGCACCTACTAGGAAGTTCGCCTATATGTCAGAAGGAAGTTCAGCCTCTCCATTTTTACGGGCGGAAATCCTATGTACTCAATTCATCCCTACAAGCTACAGTTGACCAAATCGACCCCTTCCTTGAGTAGTTGACATCTATATGATCCTAATTTCACTCTAATATGGTGCCTCGCCCCAACTGAGCACCCAAGCCATGTCAATTTTGAACCCGTGGCGTGCCGATGAACATCTTCTTTTTAGTACATTTAAAATTACTTTAAAACTGTTAACAATTTGGAAAAATGTTCAGCATGAAAAAGTTGCGCATTTTTCATAGCTTTCCAACGGTGTATCATATCTATCAATCCGACGAGTGGTTTGAAAATAGTGTCCAAATATAGTACGAAAATTGAGAAGTTCACGAAAACAAACTTGAGTATATTTAAATCTGCTCTTAAACCGTATAAAATTTAGGAAAGCAATCTGAACGAAAGTGATGCGCAATTTTCATACCTTTCCAATGGTACCTCATATGCCTCAATCCGGCAAACGGTTTGAAAATAGCGTCCAAATAACTTTACGAAAACAATGAATAGCACGAAAATAGAGTTTAGTATATTTGAAATTATTTTTCAATTACACCGAATTTGGGAAAACTATGTGAACAATAAAGTTGCGAAATTTTCATATCTTTCCAACGGTATATCATATGCATCATTCCGACATTCAGTTTATTAATCACCCTTGAAACACTGTCCGTCGAAACAAGAAATTTTGTGTCCCGCCGAGAAGTTCACCCTCCATGCAGCGGGAAGTTCAGAAAGGGTTCGAGAATAGTTATTCTCGAACCGGTTCGAGAATAGCAGACCTATATATATATATATATATATATATATATATATATATATATATATATATATATATATATATATATATATACGCATGCACTTTATGCGCAAAGGCGCGGGTGCGTCTAATAATTCATGTGTGTGCGTATATTTGAACATATTCTTGGGGATTTCAATCTCTATCTCTCGATCTATATATCGTTGGTGGCCAAGAAACACACTTATATATATACGCATGCACTTTATGCGCAAATTAAGGCGGGTGCCTCTAATAATGTGTGTGCGCACTCGATCGATGATCCCTAAACCTTAAACCATAAAACCCTAAAACCCTAATCCCTAAACACCCTAAACCCTAAACACTAAACCCTAAACCCTAAACACTAAACCCTAAACCCTAAACCCTAAACCCTAAACATTAAACCCTAAACCCTAAACCCTAGACCCTAGACCCTATACCCTAATTAACACTAACCCTAACCCTAGCCCTAATTAAACCCTACATATATAGGCCAACGACACTTAATTGCGCATCAAGCAGGCGACCAACTAATTAGCGCTGATAAATTAATTAACTTGAATTTTGACAAGTTCTCGATCTCGAATGAAAACACATTTGATTAAGTAGTCTCATAATATATATATAATTAGTGTGCATGCGCGCATGGCATACCTTGCATATCATTCGTGCATATATATATTTCTATATATATTTGAACATATTCTTGGGGATATATATATACCAATCTCTCTCTCGATCTATATATCATATCGTTGGTGGCCAAGAAGCACACTTATATATTTGTACGCATGCACTTTATGCGCAAAGGCGCGGGTGCGTCTAATAATTCATGTGTGTGCGTATATTTGAACATATTATTGGGGATTTCAATCTCTATCTCTCGATCTATATATCGTTGGTGGCCAAGAAACACACTTATATATATACGCATGCACTTTATGCGCAAATTAAGGCGGGTGCCTCTAATAATGTGTGTGCGCACTCGATCGATGATCCCTAAACCTTAAACCATAAAACCCTAAAACCCTAATCCCTAATCCCTAAACACCCTAAACACTAAACCCTAAACCCTAAACCCTAAACCCTAAACCCTAAACCCAAAACCCCTAAACACTAAACCCTAAACCCTAAACCCTAAACACTAAATTCTAAACCCTAGACCTTACCCTAATTAACACTAACCCTAACCCTAGCCCTAATTAAACCCTACATATATAGGCCAATGACACTTAATTGCGCATCAAGCAGGCGACCAACTAATTAGCGCTGATAAATTAATTAACTTGAATTTTGACAAGTTCTCGATCTCGAATGAAAACACATTTGATTAAGTAGTCTCATAATATATATAATTAGTGTGCATGCGCGCATGGCATACCTTGCATATCATTCGTGCATATATATATTTCAATATATATTTGAACATATTAATTCTTGGGGATATATATATATCAATCTCTCTCTCGATCTATATATCATATCGTTGGTGGCCAAGAAGCACACTTATATATATATATATATATATATATATATATATATATATATATATATATATATATATATATATATATATATATATATATATATATATATATACGCATGCACTTTATGCGCAAAGGCGCGGGTGCGTCTAATAATTCATGTGTGTGCGTATATTTGAACATATTCTTGGGGATTTTAATCTCTATCTCTCGATCTATATATCGTTGGTGGCCAAGAAACACACTTATATATATACGCATGCACTTTATGCGCAAATTAAGGCGGGTGCCTCTAATAATGTGTGTGCGCACTCGATCGATGATCCCTAAACCTTAAACCATAAAACCCTAAAACCCTAATCCCTAAACACCCTAAACCCTAAACACTAAACACTAAACCCCCAAACCCTAAACACTAAACCCTAAACCCTAAACCCTAAACCCTAAACATTAAACCCTAAACCCTAAACCCTAGACCCTATACCCTAATTAACACTAACCCTAACCCTAGCCCTAATTAAACCCTACATATATAGGCCAACGACACTTAATTGCGCATCAAGCAGGCGACCAACTAATTAGCGCTGATAAATTAATTAACTTGAATTTTGACAAGTTCTCGATCTCGAATGAAAACACATTTGATTAAGTAGTCTCATAATATATATATATATATATATAATTAGTGTGCATGCGCGCATGGCATACCTTGCATATCATTCGTGCATATATTTCAATATATATTTGAACATATTCTTGGGGATATATATATTTCAATCTCTCTCTCTCGATCTATATATCGTTGGTGGCCAAGAAATACACTTATATATACGCATGCACTTTATGCACAAAGGCGCGGGTGCCTCTAATAATGTGTGTGTGCACTCCATCGATGATCCCTAAACCTTAAACCCTAAATTAACCATAATCCCTAATCCCTAATTATACCCTAATAAACATACACCCTAAACACTAAACCCTAAACCATAAACCCTAAATATATTTCAATCTCTCTCTAGATCTATATATCGTTGGTGGCCAAGAAACATACTTATATATATACGCATGCACTTTATGCGCAAAGGCGCGGGTGCCTCTAATAATGTGTGTGTGCACTCGATCGATGATCCCTAAACCTTAAACCCTAAAACCCTAATCCCTAATCCCTAATTATACCCTAAACGTACACCCTAAACACTAAACCCTAAACCCTAAACTCTAGACCCTAAACCCTAAACACTACACCCTAAACCCTAAACCCTAAACACTAAACCCTAAACCCTAACCCTAGCTAGACCCTAATATAAACCCCAAACACTAAACCCCAAACCCTAAACCCTAAACCCTATATAGACCCTAAACCCTAACCCTAAAACCCTAGCTAGCTAACCATAAACCCTAAACCCTAATTAAACCCTATCTATACCTAATAATAAAAGCAAAAGGGTTTCTCCCTCGGTCGTTCGTCCAATTCAAAACGCCCTAAAAAGTAGAGAAAATTACCCACCCTGCCACCCATCTATACCTAATAATAAAGGGAGAAGCGTTTCCGTGGTTTGGTCCGTCCCGTTTCTGTCGTCCGTCGTCGTTCGTTTGTCCCGCAGGGTCCCGTTCACTCAACGATCCTTTCGTATTGGTAAAGGAAAAGCAGGCTCACGTTCATCCAACGATCAGT
The DNA here is from genome assembly GCF_019359855.2 of Lolium perenne. Classification (NCBI taxonomy): domain Eukaryota; kingdom Viridiplantae; phylum Streptophyta; class Magnoliopsida; order Poales; family Poaceae; genus Lolium; species Lolium perenne. Next base: position 163,165,417 of record NC_067245.2, on the reverse strand, counting down.
TCGTATTGGTAAAGGAAAAGATAGAAACCAGCGACAACAAAGGAAACGGAAGTCCAAGGCATGCACGACTCCTCCCGAAGTCCTATATATTCTCGGTTGTTTTTCTTGACAATCCATCTATAAATTAACACGTAGCTAAGCCTACGTCGTCATGATCAAGCGCTGGAGCCGAACGATTCCTGGCCTAGGTCAAGGCCGGCATCATGTCCAGCTCCAGATCCTCCTCCGCCCGTGTCGGCGACTTCGGCCTGCCCGCGTCCTCGAGTCGAAAAGGATCTCCTATACGGACGCCGGCATCGCTATCACACACGGGCACATGGCGGCTAAGCACTCATGGGCAATGAGGCCTAGCACCAGACGTGTTCGCGTTCAGCGCACTCCTGCTGGAGCTCGTCAGGGGATCGAGCGGGCGTCTCTGTGTTTTCAATCCCCACCGAAAGCACCTCTTTGTCCCATCATCCCCTTCTAGAACCACCGCTCACCGCCGCTACCCCATTGTGAGTGTCCCTGACGGCGAGCTCCTCGCACCTGTACACGACTACTCGTTGATGCAGAGGTGTGGTTCAGGCACGGAGGTGCCATGGATGGCCGGCAAAGCCACCCTCTCGATGACATACTTGTATCTGCTGCTGCGCAACTCCTCTCTCCATGTAGAGAGCGATCTGCTAAACTAGATGGGGATGCATAATTGGGACTTGGATTCGGTGACTGGCTGTAACGCCGTAACTGGACGGCTCATCCGCCTCACATTTTCCATCTAACGGCTCCAATCAATCGATCTTAAAATTTTGCTAGATTTATCTTTTTTGCTCCGCTCAAAATACAAAGTATTTTTGATTGAAAGTTTTCGTACTTACAACATGATTCGTTGGCAACATGTAGATTTTTAGTTTTGAATTTTTTGATGATTTTGAAAAAAATAAAAAAATATCATCAAAAAATTCAAAACTAAAAATCTACCTGTTGTCAATGAATCATGTAGTAATTACGAAAAAGTTTCAAATTAAAAATACTTTGTATTTTGAACGAAGCAAAAAAGATAAATCTAGCAAAATTTCGAAATCGATTGATTGGAACCGTTAGATAAATAATGTGTGGCGGATCAGAGCGCCAGTTACGGCGTGACCGGCCTACAGCCAGTCACCGAATCCCAATCCGCATAATTGTGGTTCCATACGGGCATGGACCAGCGATGAGATTTGGAATTTGCATGGTGTGTCAATGGTACCTGATGAGAGACTGAAAAAAGAGAGATGGCAGAGGTCGACCGCTTGGAGCCAAACGCCTAGCACCTTTGAGCCATGGAATCAGCCGATGTTGATGCCGGGACGGCCGCCCTCTTTTTTGCGCGCGGCCACAGAGGGCCTACATCGATCCAACTCACGCGCTCGTGACCGCTGAAGCTATGAATCTCCCCGCGTACGAATCTCAGATCGGCGACCGCTGAAGCTCTAGGTCTTCTAGCGTATGAATCCAGACCGGCGACCGCTCAAGCTGTGAGTCTTTTAGCGTACGATTCCAGACCGGCGAGGTGGTAATCGATCCCCACAGCCGAGATCGAGACCCCTGAAGTTGTGTGATTTTTGGCGGACGAATCGCAGATCGGCGAGCTGGTAATCGATCCCCAGCGATTTATTCCTCGCGGATTTTTCTGCTGCCTGTGCGGCTGTGCCTCCGGCGTGGTGTACGACGTGACCGGGGTTGCGTCCAATTCGTCCAAGGAAGAAGAGAAGTTGCAGGGAAGCAACCAACGACCAGCTGAGTGGAGATTGGAGCGATGTGAACTTACCGCTAAGCAAGAAATTTATTCGACATTGTCTCGGCTGATCTAATGTCCAAAAGATGCCTTCTGTTCCAAACGAAACTAATGGTCTGCAGCTCTTCTTAGTAGAAACAGGCAAGTATTTTTCTATATAATTATTGGATTTCTCCGACCGTGGTTCTTAGGATTACAATCTATTTATATGATGTATATTTAGAGGTGAATCTAAACATGGAATAGTGAGTGTGAGATAATGCCAACTGCATACAAAACATTTATGAAGATAAAGTGCAGATGACATATGTAGCCATGCTGTGTGGCAGATGTACGGATTTCTACATGTATGCATACGAGTGGGGTGTTGTAGGCTGATCTGAACATTAGAGAAGAGTTTTTGCCCCTACATACGTGCATCCCTTTTTTGTTTTTGCTCAGTTCGTTTGTTCCTGGAAGGTGCATGCTAGGATGCGGGTGATGGCCGGCTGCTGGGCGGTTCTGCAATTTTCTTTTGATCAAACTTCAGCGAATGGAGATATTCATCCATGAGTTGTGCGTAATTCGGAAGAAACTTATGAACGATTCCTATCCTATATATTGTAAAAAAATCCTTTATAAAGCATTGAGATATATATTTCTGTTACTACCTGCAGACTTGTGTATATTTCACTCATTTTTATTTATGTTTCAAAAATTTATTTGCATGTTAGTTGCAGTTTTAACCATAGAAACGCTATATATCTGTAACCACATCGACGACGGTGAAAAAAAGAAGTGCCAACGCGGATGATTTACTAAAACGTTTGCGTATTTATTTCTCCCGCACGGGCACTTTTGCTAGTATATATATATAGGCCAACGGCACTTAATTTCGCATCAAGCAAGCGACCAACTAATTAGCGCTGATAAATTAATTAACTTGAATTTTGACAAGTTCTCTCGAATGAAAACACATTTGATTAAGTTGCCTCATAATATATATATATATATATATATACAATTAGTGTGAATGCGCGCATGGTATACCTTGCACATATCATTCGTGCATATATTTCAATATATATCCGAACATATTCTTGGGGATATATATATATATCAATCTCTCTCTCTCGATCTATATATCGTTGGTGGCCAAGAAACACACTTATATATATACGTGCATGCACTTTATGCGCAAAGGCGTGGGTGCCTCTAATAATGTGTGTGTGCACTCGATCGATGATCCCTAAACCTTAAACCCTAATCCCTAATTATACCGTAAATGTACAACCTAAACAATGTAAACCCTAAACCCTAGACCCTAAACCCTAAACACTACACCCTAAACCCTAAACCCTAAACACTAAACCCTAAACCCTAACCCTAGCTAGACCCTAATATAAACCCCAAACACAAAACCCCAAACCCTAAACCCTAAACCCTATATAGACCCTAAACCCTAATTATCCCTAACCCTAACCCTAAAACCCTAGCTAGCTAACCCTAAACCCTAATTAAACCCTATATATATAGGCCAACGGCACTTAATTTCGCATCAAGCAAGCGACCAACTAATTAGCGCTGATAAATTAATTAACTTGAATTTTGACAAGTTCTCTCGAATGAAAACACATTTGATTAAGTTGCCTCATAATATATATATACAATTAGTGTGAATGCGCGCATGGCATACCTTGCACATATCATTCGTGCATATATTTCAATATATATCTGAACATATTCTTGGGGATATATATATATTTCAATCTCTCTCTCTCGATCTATATATCGTTGGTGGCCAAGAAACACACTTATATATATACGCGCATGCACTTTATGAGCAAAGGCATGGGTGCCTCTAATAATGTGTGTGTGCACTCGATCGATGATCCCTAAACCTTAAACCCTAATACCTAATTATACCCTAAACGTACAACCTAAACAATGTAAACACTAAACCCTAAACCCTAGACCCTAAACCCTAAACACTACACCCTACACCCTAAACACTAAACCCTACACCCTAAACCCTATAATTAAACCCTACATATATAGGCCAACGACACTTAATTACGCATCAAGCAGGCGACCAACTAATTAGTGCTAATAAATTAATTAACTTGATTTTTGACAAGTTCTCTCGAATGAAAACACATTTGATTAATTTGTCTCATAATATATATATAATTAGTGTGCATGCGCGCATGGCATACCTAGCTTGCATATCATTCGTGCATATATTTCAATATATATATTTGAATATATTCTTGGGGATATATATATAGTTCATTCTCTCTCTCGATCTATATATCGTTGGTGGCCAAAAAACACACTTATATACGCATGCACTTTATGCGCAAAGGCGCGGGTGCCTCTAATAATAATGTGTGTGTGCACTCGATCGATGATCCCTAAACCTTAAACCATACAACCCTAAAACCCTAATCCCTAATCCCTAAACACCCTAAACCCTAAACCCTAAACCCTAAACGTACACCCTAATTAAACACCGTAAACACTAAACACTAAACCCTAATTAAACCCTACATATATATATATAGGCCAACGACACTTAATTGTGCATCAAGCAGGCGACCAACTAATTAGCGCTGATAAATTAATTAACTTGAATTTTGACAAGTTTTCGAATGAAAAACATGTACATTTGATTAAGTTGCCTCACAATATATATATATATAATTAGTGTGCATGCATGCATGGCCTACCATGCATGCATATACATATATATATATATATATATATATATATATATATTTGAACATTCTTGGCGATTTCAATAATCTCTCATCTCTATATCTCTCTTTATCGATTGGTGTGGCCAGCGCAACGACACACATTATGCTTGCACTTTACGCGCAAAGGCGGGTGCCTCTAATAGTGCATGTCTGTGCACACTCGATCGATCTAGCTAGAGTTTTGATTAATTGTGTAGAACACTAATAAAAAAGTTGTATTTTAATTCACAATAAGTTATAATTAACCCTAACACATAAACCCTCTAAATAAACCATAAAACCCTATATAGCTAGCTATAGGCCAACGACGACCCTTAATTGCGCATCAAGCAGGCCAGGGGTCCTCGCGGTCCTCTAATTAAATATATGTGCCATTAACCCTAAACCCTAAATCGTATATATATATATAGAAAACTAACCTTAATTAGATAATCAAACCCTCGTTAAAACACATAACCCCAAGCTAATTAATAACCCAATCTAATAAAACCTTGCTATATATAGCTAGTAAACCCTAGATTATATAACCCCAATTAATATATATGGCCTATATCGATCATATATATATAGACATTATTGGGATTCATTAATTATATAATAAGTACTGATAATTCAATTAATTATATATATAAGTACTGATAACACAAATAAAGAAGTTGTATTTGAATCCACACAACCCTAATCTAAAACACATAGCCCCTAACATGGCCTAATTAATTAACCCCTTCTCTCTAGCTAATTAGTGGAAATTGCACAAAATCAAAAGGGGTCCCTCACTAATTATACATATATATCTAGATTGTGATAATCTTTTGCCCCATATTTGGTGGATGGGTGCATCTTGGCATGTAAAACAATTAATGTTTGCAAATGGCGTTGTCAAAATTTATGTACAAATGATTTCTTTCCATCCAAAGTGCATAAAATGGAAATTTTAATGAAGAAAGTACAAATAAAACAGCTCAACATGCCTCCACACCCCGATTTTCACACGAAGTAGAGCATATTTAAAGGATAATTCCAGAGTTTTACTATTTTTTCAAGCAACTTTGCTAATTTCCACCCACTCACATGACTTTATGTCGATTTAACGAAAATAGGGCGAATTTAAACTACATGGGCGGGATAGTTTGAATTGTGCGCGCGGCAAAGGGAACTGCCTATTCCTCAACCTTGTGCACGGAAAATTACACACGCAACTCCATTAAACACCACCTACCGGGCGGCCCGGCCGCATGACCCCCCACCCACCGCTACACAACTTATCCCCGTCCGTGCGAAGAGCTTCCCCTCCCCGTCCCGTTCGTGTGAAGAAGAAGCTTCCCCTCCCCGTCATTCTTCTCGAGACGCACCGGCGGTCAAGTTGATCCACGATAGGGCTGCTATCTCTAGCTCAATCATGCATCGGGCAAGACGGCCTAACGATTTATATTTTCTTGATGCTGCTTAAAAAAATCGGCAGTATGCTCGAACTAATTGGCACTTTATAGTTTTCCGCTCGATTTGTCCTCGATCAATTTGTTCATTTGCGTGGGCATATAGAATCAGTTCTGCACTCGATCCGTTAATTTGCTGAAATGCCATGGCAAAGTTTTGTACATGATCTGTTTGCTAAAATGTCGATGGGCAATTTTTGTTTTGTACTCGACATGATTGCTGAAATGCATAATCATGTACTAGTATAGTTTTGTACTCGATGGATATACATTTCCTACTTCGCCTTAAATTAATCACCAACCATTGTATCTCATAATTAAACAGATGGACAGAACTTGGATACTGCATGGACACTTATGTTCCCCTTCATATATAAATGGTGTTCAACCCTTTATGGGGTTTATTAGAGCTCATGAAGGTCACAACCTGGACGTGTATTGCCCGCGCTGCACATGTATGAATGGTGAGAAGAGGCCTCACCATGTAGTGGAAGATCATTTACACATTTTTGGGATGGACCGCACATATGTTAGGTGGGTTTATCATGGTGAACCATATAATGATCCTTGAGCGGGAGAAGCAGATCTTGCTCACACTGTATGTGTGCTGGCATATGTAGTTAATTATTTATATTGATGCTGCCGCTGTTTTGATCAATAGTTTGCATTGTTGTGCAAGATTCTGTACTCAAATTTAACTTGTTGCAGATGGATGGACGGGAAGGAGAGAAAAAGCGCTTGCTTCAGGAAACGGGTTTCAGCTCTGGGACATGTGCTGTGCCAGATGAGAAGGTAAATATGTAAAACGACATTTGTTCAGGTTGCATCCCTTAGATGTTTGTCTAATCTGTTGATGTACTAATTGCAGAAGCATAGAGTTGAAGAGGTCTCTCAGTTTGATGGGAGATTTGAAGATGAATCTCAGTTTGATGCACCTGTGGATGGTACTGATGACAAGCCTTTCATAGACAAAGGTCCTGCACCTGAGATTATCCAGCCTACAGAAGGAGGCCGTGGACTGAGTACACAGCTTTGCGTTGAAGTGGATGCACGCCCAGAGATCATCAGGGGCGTCCTGGTAGTCTCAAGACCACCCAGCCTGATGCACCTATGGATGATACTGATGACGAGCCTTTCATAGACGAAGGTCCTGCACCTGAGATTATCCAGCCTACAGAAGGAGGCCGTGGACCGAGTACACAGCTTTGCGTTGAAGTGGATGCACGCCCAGAGATCATCAGGGGCGTCCCGGTAGTCTCAGGACCACCCAGCCCTGATGCAAAATGTTGACCTACTTTATGATTCGTACTCTTATGTTCTGGTGTTGTAGTATGTACTATCTTTGTTATGATTTGTACCCCTTTGGCGCTAGAACTATAATTAAGCATTCAGTGGATGATCGCGTTGCAAAATTTGACACCCACACAATCTGTTCATCGTATGAGTAGTAGCACAATTACTTCTACAGCCAGTCCTGCCAGCGCATTAATTGGTAGCATGAAACACTTTCAGGCACTCCCCTCTGATTCATATTAATTGACTCAGTTTTGTCTAGATATGGATGTATCTAGATGTATTTGTTAACTAGACTAACAAACTTGAGTCAGTTAATATGAATCGGTGTAAACCGCCCAAGTCCTCGAGCAGCTAGTTTATTGACTCTGGACTCCAAGCCTCTCGCGGCAAGCCATCGACGAAGCTTTGACCAGATCTTGGCCCGCTTTTTTTTTGCGAATAGCAAAGCTTTGACCAGTTCCTCTCGGGATACAGCACGCCGGTGAGCTTGCATGGTTGCCATGAGCACTTTCCGGCGGAACTTCCTCTGCAGCGCCCTCAAGCCGCCGCTGCGAGACAGCACGCAGTGCCTCGAGGTGGACGGAACGGACGAACTCGGGATCTCAGGGCGGGGGGTCCGCCTCGTCCGGGAACGATCTCCAGCGGGTTAGCGAGGACATGCATGGCGGCCGGGGGATTTGGTTTTTTGTTGTTGTTGTTTGAGCTTGGGATTTGGGGTTTTTTCGGATAGGGGAGGAGGAACCGAGGAAGAGGAAGGAACAGCCCGCGTGCTTGGCGCGTGGCAGTGTGCTTGAATTTCGAATTTTTGTGAAATGTTTCATTTCCCCGCTACAATTCGGGGGTTTTCTTGACGCGCCAATGCGTCCCGCGGGCGGGTTCAAGTGAATTTGGGGTGCCACACTATGGGCCCCAGTTTCAGTGAGACATGTAATGACTAGTCACATCAGTAAGTTCACTGTGTAATAAAATATGTTACCCCTCCCCTTTATGTAGCCCCCCTTGTCTCTCCCGATCGAGTGCCGACAGCCGACGGATGCAAGCCGCTAGCTCGATCCCCTCCTTTTGCCTCCACCGTCCAGGCATCCAGCTTGGAGGGGCATGCTGCATCTAGACCAAGCGGATTAGGTAGTACTAGTAATGTTCTTTCCTTTCTCGAGATCGGTTCTTTTTTTCTCACCTCGATATCTTGCGCATCTATTTCTATTCTGGGCGAAGGGGTGTCTTTCTGGTCACCCTCGCGCTGGGAGTGATTGATGGGGATGGGGGCGGGGGCTACCTTTGCTTGGATTGGGGTGTTCTTCCTTTATTTGTCGACATTTGCAACCTTTGTAGTTTTTGCTGATCCTCACTGTATCTTTTGTCAGCTTGTACAGGAAAGGGAAGACCTCGGTGGTGGTGGTGGTGGGGGGCAATGGAGCGTAAGGCCACCACGCATGTGGGCAGTTGGCTGAGCCTGAGCTGTGTCCCCAGCCCCGGAATCCAGGTACTCCATTTGCTTATCCACTCTGTCTGTCTGCATCCTCAATCTGTTCCTGTTCTGGAAAAATGCTTAAAGTAGCACATGTCTTCAGCTGTTTGTGCGTAAAGCCTCCGTGACACCATGCTCTATATTCTCTGTATCAGGTTGGTACCTCCAGGTTCCGTGCTGAGGCTATGGGGAATGATAGCGCCCCACCTGCTGCAGGAGCATGGCCAGATCTGCAGCACAAGAAGCGAAATGCCACTGCCGAGCTGGGCAGGGACCGCCCAGGGGTAATTTTTTTTAACCAACTTACGTTGATGTAGTCTGAATCTGATACTCCCTCAGATCCAAATTAATTGACTCAACTATATGTAGATACGGATGTATCTAGACGTGTTTTAGCTCTAGATACTACTACCTCCATCCCAAAGCTTAGGGCTTATATTATTTTTAGAAAGTCAAACTATACCATATTTGACTAAGCTTTTACCAAAAATCATTAACATGCAAAATACAAAATTAATATCATTAAATAGGTTGTGAAATATATTTTCCTACGGTATCTACACAATATTATATTTGTTGAAGAATGTTCTAAAATTTTGGTCAAACTTTACTTGTTTTGATTTCTCAAAAATAAATAAGCCTTAAGCTTTGGGATGGAGGTATCTAGACAAAGCTGAGTCAACTAGTTTTTTTTGTCTGTCCATAGCTAGTGTTCATGGTGCAAAAAGCTAAGAGCATCCACTATATGCATCAGTCTATCTCATACAGTAATTCAATATCACTGCTGAGGTCTACCTTTTATTTTGCTATTCATATGCAGACTCAAACTTTAGGGCCTTTACTCAAAAGGAAGATCAAAACTGCGGCTGATCAGGCTGCCAGTATGTTGTTGCCGCCCCCATCTTCTAAATGCCTTTACACGCACAAGGCCACGCGTCCGCTGGGTGGTGATCTTTTAATGAATATGGTATATTTTCTTAATCCACAAAACATGCCTTGATTTTTGTCTGTTTATTGTCGGTTTTTTCTAATGCTTTCCAAAAGTTTACAACAACAACAACAACAACCAAGCCTTTCAGTCCCAAACAAGCTGGGGTAGGCTAGAGTTGAAGCCCATAAGATCTCGAAGCCAAAAGTTTAGAAACACCAAATTCGTTTGCTTACAATCATCATACAGTAATGTTTATCTACTCTCCAGTTCCCCTAACCCAACAAAAAATGATGTTAATTACGATTTTTAGATTAAAAGAGCGCCATTAGGCGCTGTTAATTACGACTTTGAGATTAAAATGTCATTTGCAATTGCTAATTACAATTTTGAGACAAATGATTAGTTTAACCTCGATCTGTTCTGCTCTCCATTTTTCCCAACCGAAAAAATGTAACCATTCCATTCCTCTGAAATGGAACCATTCCATTCCATTCCATGCTGTTTCAGAACCGAACACACCCTTGCATTGTTGTGAACTGTTGTCCATACACAGCCATACCCTTCCACTTACATCCAGCACTATATGCATCAGTCTGTCTCAGAGTCATTCAATATCACTGCTGAGATCTGTTCCCATTCTTATGTAGGCTGAAACTGCTGCGCCTTTACTCAAGTGGATGCAAAATGAGGCTGATGAGGCTGCTGTGAGGACGATGGTGCCGGCACCATCATCCGAAAACCTCTACAAGCACGAGGCCATGGGCCAGCTGGGTGGTGACCTTTTAATGAATCTGGTATATTTTCTTAATCCACATACATGATTTTATTATTATCTGTTTACTTACTGTTGGCTTTGCCTAATGCTTAGCAAAGGTTCAGAAACACCGCGTTTGCTTACAATCATCATACACAAATTTTTCACTTTTCAGTCTATCTCATCCAGTATATAAACTGTTGAGTTCCGTTGGCTTCTTTTGTAATCATTTGCATTGTTGTCAACTGTTGTCTATGCACAACCCTATTCTTCCACTTACATCCCGCACTACTTGCATCAGTCTATCTCATAGATTTATTAAATATCAATGATGAGTTATGTTGCTATTCATATGCAGGATGAAGCTTCTGTGCCTCTACTCAAATGGAAAAATGATCCTGATGAGGCTGCTGTGAAGACGATGGTGCCGCCACCATCTTCTGAAAACCATCTCAAGCACAAGGCCACGGGCCAGCTGGGTGGTATCCTTTTCAGTAAGCAGGTATATTTTCTTAATCCTCATACATGATTTGATTTGTCTGTTTATTGCCGGCTTTGTCTAATGCTTACCAATAGTTCAGAAACACACACAACCCTATTCTTCCACTTACATCCATCACTATATGCATCAGTGTATCATAGATTCATTTTATATATCACTGCTGATGTCTGTTGCTCTTCAATTTTCATATGCAGACTGAAACTGCTAAGCCTTCATTGGTCAAAAGGATTGCAACTGCTGCTGATGAGGCATCTGCAGAGGCTGCCACCAAGTTACTGTCAGCCCCACCTTCTGGATGCTTATATAAGCTCAACTCCAAGGACCAGCCGGGCCGTAACCATCCAAGGGTTCGGGTATATTTTCTTAAGCCACATATACATGCCATGATTTATGTCTGATATTATCACCAGCTCTATCTAATGCTTTTTGGAATTCGGAAACGCCAAATTAGCACGCTTATATTCATCATACACTAAATTTTGACTGTTCAGTTTGTAACATAGTGTTATGCACTCGCTTATCAACATTTGCATTGCTCTGAACTATGCACTTTACACAACCTAATTCTTCCACTTACATTCAGCGCTACGCACCAGTAGTACCTCCCATGTTTCCTTCACCATCCCGATGCCGAGCTTGCGGGAATATGGCGGGCCCATGTACATACCCCGCATATAACACCTCCTATGGCTCTATCTACATTTCTAATAACTCCTTCACGGAGTTACAGGTATGTATTCTCAGTGGTTTAGCATGAATTGGCATATAGTAAAGTCTTGTTTTTAGTCTTCCTGCTTCTTACATTAGTATCAATTTTCACCTGCAGACTGTACCTTGTGAACTTTGCCCAATGATCAACCAGATGTGTCCGCATGAAGGGTCTTTCACTATGCATGGCAATGGCAAATTGATGAACACCTACACGGTCTATGAGGTGTATGTCTACAAGACGCAGGACATCACATATTTGTATGGACATGATTGGAGAAAGTTTGCTTTTGACTACGGTCTGAAGAAGGGCGACGAGCTGAGGATCAGAAACTCAAACGGGCAGATATACGTAACTGCTTACAGAGTTGGAGACACTTCCAAATATATAATATGTAACTTTTTTGTACTCATATCCTTTGATTACTGCATTCTGAGCAGTTGTTCTAAACCATTCCCTCTGTTCTAGCTTGCTGGGTTTAACATGATCAAAGCTGCAGATCCCCTGATGGAACAGGAGTGGATGTCACAAAGGGCACCCACACCAGCACCGGCACCGGCTTCCCACTCTCCTGCATCAGCACCGGTTCCTGTACCAGCTCCGTTTACTGCATCTACCCAGCAGGCCCCTACATCAGCATTGGTCCTGTCGAGGCCCCATATACTACACCTGCCCGGCAGGCTCCCGCATCAAGATCGGTTCCTCTAGCTGCACCGTTTATCGCACCTGTCCAACAGTCTCAGCATCAGCACCGGTTCCTCTAGAGGCACCGTTTATTGCACCTGCCCAGCAGTCTCCTGCATCAGCACCAGCTCGTGTACCAGCCCTTGCTCCTGCACCTGCCCCAGCCAGATCACCGAGGTCTCAGCTCATTGCTGTGGTCACCCATGTGGTGACCAGGACGCATCTGAAGGCTATGTTGGTGAGTATATGACAAAGATAATCGCTCTTATCTTGATGTCTTCTCTGCTCAAAGTCTCACATGGTTCAGTCTTTAGTGCATTGGTGCCATTGACTAATTTTTGGTGGTATCTCTTGCTTTGAATCAGAAATTGCCTAAAAGTATCTCCAAGGATCTCAATGCTGGCCGAAGGGGCAAGATTTCCCTCGTCATGGAGAGTGAAGGTCTCACCGTGGAGGGACGGTACTCCGTCAGTCCCACAGATGGCCGCTTGGCTGTTACTTCCAGGTGGAAAAAGTTCATTGGCGGTGCCAAACTTCGCATTGGATCAAAGTTGAAGGTCAAGATCTTTCGATGCCACTGTGACATACTGGTCATAAAGTTTGCGGTTGTCTAGTTCTATTGTCCCATGAGCCCTTAGCAAATGCATTTGTAGTTATACTTATATAAGGTTATCTTATCTGAACTGCTAATTAATTGTATGGGTGGTAAAACTCTGGCAAGCTTTTGCTCTTAGCAAGTATGTATGTATGATCAGCTATTATGATAACTAATGTTTGTTTTCATCTTAATTTGCATTTCTGTTTTAGAAAAAAACTTAATTTCTATTTTGGCTGACCTGTTAGAGAACTATCAGATTGAATCCACAACATGATTCAAATAGATTCATTACACCGAGTCACATGTCTTGACCTTGCTATACACTAGTTCCATTAATCAGTGCAAGAAGGCTTACCTGAGCTGCCTGAACCACAGCAGATTCGAATCCACCTTAGCTATCTAGCTAGAAATACAACCTTTGCAGAAAGAGGATTTGCAGTACGGGGAGGCTGACATTGGGGACCCATGAGCCAGCAGCGTCGTCAATGTTTTAAAGGCGGCAAGAGATCGAAACAAAAAAAATAAGCCAAAAATCAGTTGGTAAACAAAATCCAAGAAATGAAACATTTACCTTTCTGAGAGGATGACATGCGGGACCCATGAGGCAGCAGCATCCTCAACTATTCCAAGGCGGCAGGGGATCAAAATAAAAAAAGGAAATAGCCATAAATTAATTAGGGTAAAAATAAATCTATCAAAGGAAACCTTTATTGTTCATAGAGGATGACATGTGGGACCGACCTGCCAGCTGCGTCGTCATCGTTTCAAAGGGGGCAGGGGATCAAAAGAAAAAGGCAAATAGCCAGAAATTAGGGGTAAAAAATAAATCCAACAAAGGAAACTTTTATTGTTCATAGAGGATGACATGCGGGACCCATGAGCCAGCAGGTTCCTCAACGTTTCAAACTCAGCATGAGATTGAAAGAAAAAGGCAAGTGACCAAATATCAGGAGCAAAAAATAATCCAAGAAAAGAAATTTTATTGTACATAGAGGATGACATGCGGGTCCCATTTTGCAGCAGCGGTCTCAACGTTTCCAAGGCGGCACAGGGCCAAAAGAAAAATGAAGTAGCCAGAAATCAGGGGTGAAAAAAATCCAAGAAAAGAAAGATTTCAATTGGGCTGCATCTGGACATCTGGGCCTTCGAACTATCCTGCTGGGCCTTTTGACTCGTACAATTTCAGCCCACTCCAAAACAGGAAAGTTCGGATTTATCTAAAAAAACAGGAAAGTCCTATGCTTCGCAAAAACACAAAACAAGGAGATTCAACATATAAGTTTGTTTATGTAAAAATAAATATTTAATTTATCCGTTTGCAATAGCTCAGAGCGAAATACAATGTTTATTGTCTGCAAAATAATCAAGATATCACATTTTTCTTGTACAGGGAGGCTGACATCGGGGACCCATGAGCCAGCAGCGTCGTCAACGTTTTAAAGGCGGCAGGGGATGAAAAAAAAACCAAAAATCAGTTTGTAAAAAATCAAAGAAAAGAAAACATTTATCGTTCTAAGAGGATGGCATGCGGGACCCATGAGGCAGCATCCTCAACGTTTATTGTTTATAGAGGCTGACATGTGGGACCCGTGAGCGAGCAGCCTCTCGACAACGTTTTAAAGGCGGCAGGAGATCGAAAGGAAAAATAAGACAAAAATCAGTTGGTAAACGAAATCCAAGTAAAGAAATATTTACCGTTCTGAGAGGATGACATGCGGGACCCATGAGGCAGCAGCATCCTCAACGATTCCAAGGTGGTAGGGGATAATTCGCAAAAAAGGCGGCAGGGGATCAAAAGAAAAAAAAAGGAAATAGCCAGAAATTAATTAGGGGTCAAAAATAAATCCACCAAAGGAAACTTTTATTGTTCATAGAGGATGACATGTGGGACCGACCTGCCAATAGCGTCCTCATCGTTTCAAAGGGGCAGGGGATCAAAAGAAAAAGGCAAATAGCCAGAAATTAGGGATCAAAAATAACTCCAATAAAGGAAACTTTTATTGTTCGTAGAGGATGACATGCGGGACCCATGAGCCAGCAGCTTAGTCAACGTTTCAAAGGTGGCATGAGATCGAAAGAAAAAGGCACATGACAAAATATCAGGAGCCAAAGATAATCCAAGAAAAGAAACTTTATTGTACATAGAGAATGACATGCGGGTCCCATTTTGCAGCAGCGGTCCCAACGTTTCAAATGCAGCTTGAGATCAAAAGAAAAAAGAAAGTAGCCAAAAATTAGGGGGTAAAAAAAACTCCAAGAAAGGAAAGTTTTATCGTTCATAGAGGCTGACATGTGGGACTGATAACCCACAAGTATAGGGGATCGCAGCAGTCTTCGCGGGAAGTAAATCCCAATTTATTGATTCGACACAAGGGGAGACAAAGAATACTTGAAAGCCTTAACAGCGGAGTTGTCAATTCAGCTGCACCTAGAAACAGACTTGCACGCAAGAGTTTATCAGTAGTAACAGTTTTATAACAGTAGCAGTAGTGAAATAACAGCAGCAGAGTAACAGAGACAGCAGTAGTGATTTTAGTAAACAGCAGGATTAAAATACTGTAGGCACGGGGACGAATAACGGGCGTTGCATGGATGAGAGAAACTCATGTGACAATCATAGCAGGGCATTTGCAGATAATAATAAAACGGTGTCCAAGTACAAAGCAATCAATAGGCATGTGTTCCATATATAGTCGTACGTGCTCGCAATGAGAAACTTGCACAACATCTTTTGTCCTACCAGCCGGTGGCAGCCGGGCCTCAAGGGAATCTACTGGATATTAAGGTACTCCTTTTAATAGAGTACCGGAGCAAAGCATTAACACTCCGTGAACACATGTGATCCTCACATCACTACCATCCCCTCCGGTTGTCCCAATTTCTGTCACTTCGGGGCCTCGGGTTCCGGATAGCGACATGTGTATACAACTTGCAGGTAAGATCATAAAACAATGAATATCATGATGAAACAATAACATGTTCAGATCTGAGATCATGGCACTCGGGCCCTAGTGACAAGCATTAAGCATAACAAGTTGCAACAATATCATCCAAGTACCAATTACGGACACTAGGCACTATGCCCTAACAATCTTATGCTATTACATGACCAATCTCATCCAATCCCTACCATCCCCTTTGGCCTACAGCGGGGGAATTACTCACACATGGATGGGGGAAACATGGCTGGTTGATGAAGAGGCGTCGGTGGTGATGATGGCGATGATCTCCTCCAATTCCCCGTCCCGGCGGAGTGCCAGAACGGAGACTTCTGGCTCCCGAAATGGAGTTTCGCGATGTGGCGGCGTTCTGGAGGGTTTCTGGCGACTTCTACTTTTTTCGTGATTTTTAGATTGAACCCTTTAAGTAGTCTAGAGGAGGGCGTCGGAGGCCGGCCGAGGGGGCCACACGCTAGGGCCGCGCGCCCCCCTCCTGGGCCGCGCCGCCCTAGGGTGTGGGGCCCTCGGGCCTCCACCTGGCTTGCCCTTCTGGCTCCGTGAGTCTTCTGGAAAAATAGGACCTTTCGCATAAATTCCAATGATTTTCCTGAAAGTTGGATTTCTGCACAAAAATGAGACACCGGAACAGTTCTGCTGAAAACAGTGTTAGTCCGTGTTAGTTGCATCCAAAATACGCAAATTAGAGGCAAAACAATAGCAAAAGTGTTCGGGAAAGTAGATACGTTTTGGACGTATCAACTCCCCCCAAGCTTAGCTTATTGCTTGTCCTCAAGCAATTCAGTTAACAACTGATGTGATAAAAGAACTTTCACGAACACATTTGTTAATATGATGTATATATTCTCATGCTATGGCTAACACTTAGGCGGTTCATATAGGATACATGCAAATAAGATCATCTAAAAGCTATGTCAATCATGGACAGGTACCAACAATTAATAATAAGCATCATGAATCATGTCTATAAGCAGGATTGCAATGTTCATAAAAGAGTATGATAAAGTGGTATCTCGCTTGCCCATATTTGATCAGCAAAACATAAATGCCCAGGCACCTCTGAAGTTCATAGAAAGACTAGAAATAGTGATTGTCAAAGATAAAAGCATCAAAGTTATACCACAATCAATCATATTTTGGGACAAGCATATTATACTAAGAATGACAGTTGTGCTCTCAAGAAAGTGCTCAAAGAAAGGATGGAGACACAACATAAAAGTAAAAGATTGACCCTTCGCAGAGGGAAGCAGGGATTAACATGCGCTAGAGCTTTTCATTTAAAATAGGAGTAAAATTATTTTGAGTGGTGTTTGTTGTTGTCAACGAATGGTAATGGGTACACCAACTACCTCGCCAACCGGACTTCCAAGAGCGGCTCCCATGAATTATTTTTGTGTTTATGTGGCACTCCCATGAAATAGACCAGATTACACTATAAAAATTGTATAAAATAATCTACTGGTCCAAATTTGATGATTTTGTACTTTCTGGAATCCTCAGATCATGTACTTCGAGTTGTACAACTTTGATATGTGCACAAACTTGCTTTAGTAAAATCTATTCAAATCAGTAATTCGAGGATAATTCAAATTCTATAAATCATTTTTGAATAATTCCAATTGCTCTAATCTTGTATTACTGTAACCTATCCAGGGAGGTCAAATTCATATTTTTACAACACATAATGCTTGCAGTAGCTAATTAATAAGGTTGTATATGTAATGTAGATACTCGATTAATGGTTTTTCTAAATCAAATTAAATTTCCAGAATACTTTAATAACATTGCACATATCAGTGAACGCATAATGCAACACTTGCACACCACCTCTCTTGTGAAATAAATTGGTGCATATCATGCATGCATACATGTCTATGATTGTTCATATTGAAGGTTTGTTTATTTTTGGTTTGCTTGCTTGTTTAGATTGTGAAGGAGGTCAAGGTTACTCTTGTGATTACTGTGATTGTGCGGGTTGCTTTGATCAAGGCAAGTGACAATCAAATCCTACTTATTTTAATTATGCATTAGTGTTTTGAAACTAGTATGCATGGTAGGATTTTGTTTTCAAAAGTAAAATATTATGCTATGCTTAGCAAAACCCTAGTAGTGTGTAGCTACTCCTGAGCCCATTGCTAGGATGCCTTAATTTTTGCTTTGTAACATCAAATACCAAATGCTGTTTCGTTATTGGTTGTGAGTGTTTAAAAATTTAAAATTAATAACCCTAATGAAACACCTGGGTGGATTGGTTGATGGTGGGAGGCTGCTCAGATCCACGCCCCTAGTAGGCTGAAGTGGTGAAGTCCACGCCCCTAGTTGGCTGAAGTGGTGAATCCCTGAGAGTTCGCATGTTGTAGAGTGGTCGCTTTTGACTGCACACCTGGTTTTCACCAGGGGATCGTGTGGGGGTTTACTACCTGTGAGGGGTTTTAAGCTTGTGAGTTCCACTTGTGGTTGGCCACCCAGGATTAAAGAGATTACTATGTCGTCCATGTTTTAGATAGCTTCCAGTGTAGCCTTATGGTATTATGGGCTCTGCCGGGATTAAGTAAGTTGTGGGGGTTCAACTTGTGGCTAGACAGTGGGTGGAGGCGACGGCCAACGGAACGTGTCTAGTTTGTATGGTTGAATTCTTCTTTTGAAAGATCTTGTCTCATTCTTCTCTTGGGAAGGGTGGGTCGTAAGGTGAAAGTGCACAACCTCTCGAGAGTTAAACCTAAGATCTTAGCCGTGTCCCCGGTTATGGATAATTTGAGCTTCTAGGCAAGGAATGTACGGAAGAATCTCATCATTGTTTTCTGAATGTATTTAAAATTTGATCAACTTTGAGAAAACTCATGGGAGATGTAACCATGTGATTATTCTAAAACCCATGGAGGATTTAACCATGGTGTGATTTCATAATGTCATTCAAAGATTTTCAATTTTTTTTGTTTTAAATAAAATGTAGGATAAAATTGGCTTTATGCAAATTTGCCTAAACTCCACTTGCCAAATATCATGTAGATAGTTATGCCTAAAAACTGCCACCAAATAAGTGTCATTTGCCAGTACATCATTGTACTGACCTCCATTCGTGGGGCTGCATATTCAAACGTGCAGGTTATTCTGAAGACGGGTACTAGTAGGATCTCGAGTCTACATTCCAACATGTCTGCCTGTGGCGCATGGAGATGATGGAGGCTCATTGAAGTTTATTTCCGCTGTGTTTGCTTTGAATATTTATTTTGAGCTAGTCCAAGTGACTATGCAATTTGTAAGACTTTATTTTATCTCCTGTGGATCTACGTTGTAGTAAATTTGATACTATTGCTATGATTACTATATTTTGTAATGTGTGTGCTATCAGTGATCCCGGGAATAGCACTATACACAGGTATCTTTGCCTTTATTAAAAGGTAGGGTGCTACACACTCCTTCCAACCTTTCTTTCACAAACCATGGCTAACCGAATCCTCGGGTGCCTGCCAACAATCTCATACCCTGAAGGAGTGCCTTTTTATTTTAGTTTTATTATGATGACACTCCCCCCAACATTTGCTTACACAAGCCATGGCTAACCGAATTCTTCGGGTGCCGTCCAACAATCACATACCATGGAGGAGTGTCTATTTAGGTTAATCAATTTGGGACTGGGAATCCCATTGCCAGCTCTTTTTGCAAAATTATTGGATAAGCGGATGTGCCACTAGTCTATAATGAAAGTCCGTCAAGAGTAAATGACAAGGTCGAAAGTTAAACACCACATACTTCCTCATGAGCTATAAGACATTAACACAAATTGAGAAGCATTTTGAAGGTTTTAAAGGTAGCGCATGAGAATTTACTTGGAATGGTTTGAAATGCCATGCATAGGTATTTATGGTGGACACTTTGGAACAACTTGGTTTTCAGGTGTTTGGAAGCACAAGAAGCGTTCCCGCTCAGTACAAGTGAAGGCTAGCAATAGACTGGGGAGCAACAAATCAAGAGAGCAGTCACTATCATAATCATGCTTGCGGCAAAATAAATTAACGAAGGCATAAAAGTGATACAAGAACTCTGAAGCAATGTAAATCATAGAGGCTTAATTGACTTTTGTTCAGTCATATGCATGCGTGAGCATGTGCCAAGTCGATATAAATGAATTATTCAGAGGAGGATACCACAATGTCATACCTACTTATGAATAAAACATTGCAAGCAAACATCCATGACATGCTACTCATATTAATAAATTGGAGCTAAACATGAGAGATCATGAACTAATAGACATTCTTAAATGACATATACCTCACATGAACCAACTAAGCATGCTCACATGGATGAGTATATGTACAAAAATGAAAACAAATAGAGTTCATACCAGCCTCTCACCACAATCCAATTGTCGTAGATCGTCATTATTGCCTTTCACTTGTGTAGCTTGGATAATATGAAATGAAAACCACGCTCCAGCCACCGAAGACCATTGAACTCAAGATGAACTTTACAAACCAAAGAAGAACAGCAAATATTTTTGGTGTTTTCGAATTTGAGAACAAGAACAAAAGGAAACAAGCAAACAAAGCAAAATCTTTTTGGATTTTCTTATAGCAAACCAACGATAGCAAATAAAGCAAGATAAATGCAAGAAACCAAAACAAACAAATGGTGAAGAGAAACAATAGAAATATTTTTGGTCTTTTTGGGTTTTAGGAAAGAAACAAAGCAAAAACAAGAAATGGCAAACTAGGAGAGTCACATAAACACAAAACAGCATGAATTCGTCAAACTTGACAGCAGTACAGTACTCGATTTTTAAGAAATTCTTCCACTGCTCAGATCGAAAAGTGTTCAACTAATGAAAGTTAGATAACAACCTGGGGAACATGCACAAAAATTGGCTTTGCAAAATATCATCCTGGATATTTTTGAGAATTTTTTCGGTAACAGTCCAGAATCTGTTTTCAGGCATCACTTCCCCAAATATCATCTCCCTCTCATTAGAAAACCACTCAATTAAACTAAACAAGTATATATGTCAACACCCGGATTTTTAAGTCCGAATGCCTATTATGTCATTCATCGCAATCCCAGGAATATTGTTGTTGTGAGGCATAATAGTTAAGTATCACAGTCATCATTCATTACAAACCATAATGTCTTACAACTTGGAATCACATCATACATATTACACGAATAGTTGATCTATTGATCAACGAACAAACACAAGTTCATTGCGGAAGCGTAAGATACAAGGACTCTCTAGTCCACAGGCCAACGCTTGACGTCGGAAGACTCCTAGTTGTCGTAGGCGTCCCGCTGGTCATCTCCTTGTTCATCTTCATACTCTGGCCATTTGAATAGCCAGGGACAAAGCCGTGAGTACTTTAAGTACTCGCAAACTAATACTAAAGTAAGTGCTATACATTTCTAGTACGGTTTGCTAAGCTCTAGTTTATTTGCATAAGGCCAATTTTAGTTCACAAGTATTTGAGAAAAGCTTGTTCATATGCTAACTAACTCAAGTGGGAACATTAGTGTCATTCCCACCATTCAAGTGGTGATTTCAATTCAATTCACCACAATTCATTTCACCATCTCATTTCAACATCATTTTCAAAGATATGACATCGGAAACTGTATGGCCTTTCCAACCGTCTGTAACCGTGGACGCGGCTATTCGAATAGGTTTACACTCTGCAGAGGTTGCACACTTGTGCCACAACATTTGATTTCATCCGTCGGGATTACCCCGAATCATCGTAACACAGTACGCGGATCATCAATCATAACCTTTCACTTACAAATCCTAGTATGAGCACCTCTCCCCATGAGCTTGGCCTCCCAGTGAAGACCAACTGTCAACCTGGGAACTGCACAGGGCTTGGTCGTACAATTCACCTCAATTTCACATCATTTCTCAACAACGGAGGCAGCCTCAAGCGTAACCCCTATGACGTGTGTTCAGAGGGAACCCATACTAAGATGCATAAACTTCCAGTTAAGCCCTACCCATAATCAGGTATTGTGGGGGTACTTACTAATTGGAAAGGTATCGCATTCAAACCAACATCATGTTTATCAAAAATCACTATCTTCTCTGGGTCATATTCACCTTCAAAAATCATTCAATGGAATGCATCATCATTCCAAGGTTTCAAATTCATTTCAAGTCACATTGTTCCCATCTAGAGTAGTCAAGTTTTTATTTCATTAGCACTAGCTCTAATTCATGAGGGGTGCTATCTTGCTTTGCTTGATTGAGAATAACTTCACTACTCTAGTAACCTCTTGTACTTTGACCAAAGTTAACTAAAAAAGTAACTCTTTGAGAAAACAAGTAAAAACTTGTAATGTATAAACTTGGGATAGGCTTATGTAAGAAAAGGTAAGATTCATGGTGCCTTGCCCCAAAGGGGCTTTGCACTTTGCAAGAATATTAGCTTGCCTTGGTAGTTCTCAAAATTCTCCTCCTCCTCCTCTTGGTAGCAACCTTCTTCTTCGGTGTACTCTCCGGTGCTAGCGTCTAAATTTGAATACGAGTATAATTACTCACTAATTCAATGGAGATTCCATGTATCACATATAAACACACAAACTATTCTATGCACACAAATAATCTAATTAGGGTGCATGGGTGTGTTGCTTGAGGAGAATTTACTTCTTTTTATTTCATATGTAAATGATAGTTTCCATAGGGTTCTTGAGAAATAATTTCCTCTCAGTGAAATCTTCTTAAGATTCAATTTCTCAAACAATCATATATGAACTTATATTGACCTAAGTCAAACATTCATCATTATCATTTGAGAAAATGATTTAAATGAGGTAGACCACCTCATACCATTTAATAGTGCTACATATAATTTAAATCTCTAAGTAATTCATATAAGTGAGTTTGGCCAGGGGTCCAAACATCACATGAATCCATTTGAGACAAAGTTTAAATGAAGTATAAGACTTCATATGCAAATACTTAATAGTTTTGGACAATATCAACTAGTTAAACTAGCCATATTATCCCTTAATTAAACTAGGGCATGATCATACAACGTGAACACACCATTTTATTGCCTAATCAATTAGTGTAAGTCAAATCTGAGCTATTAGAGTTGGAATTAACTTAATATCTATTTTGGTTGATTTTTAATAATTGTTTGAATAGGGAAAAGTCCCTACCTTCTTCTTTTTATCACATTAATTCTACAACTAATCTGGTCATGAGACCAGTGGCATTCTGTCGATCTTTTCCATAGCTTTCCAACCATATAAAGTTCATTGAATTTGGTTAAGCCAATTTAAATCTATTGAATTTCAAAGTTTGGGCAGTATTGAATTTGTTTGGAATTGTTTAAATCGAATTTGAATGAAAAAGGCCGGCGGGAAAACTAACTGGGTCTAACTGATTTAAAACGGCCCAAGGCCAGCCCACCACGCGTCTGTGCCCGCGTAGGCTGCCTGACAAGGGGGCTCCACCCGTCAGCGAGTTTTAAAACCCGAATTGGTACGAGCGACGTGGCGCGTTGGATTAGAAGGCGATCCAACGGCGCACAGTCGTAGTCTTCTCCGACGAGAAGCCGAGGGTCTGGCGGCGAGGGTAGGGGGTCGGAGAGCTTACGGCGGCTCCAGCGAGGGTTGGCAGTGTGCTCGGTGAAGTTGTGGACGACGGTGAGCCTCCTGGTAGCAGTGGCGTCGCCTGAGGTGGTCGGGATCGTCGGCGATTGCTGCAGAGCTTCCGCGGCGGTGAGCTTCTGATTGGCCTTGCTCCGGCGACGATTCGATGGGTTGAGTGGTGGTGGAGAGTCAAGGATGGGAGGAGAGGGTGATGGTGCGCCTGGATTGCTCAGGGGAGCTCGGTATTTATAGGCGCGAGAGGGTGCTGCGGGGCAGTGAGGTGGTCGACATGCTCGCGGTGTCTCCGGCGAGCTAGCGAGCTAGGCGAGGGTGTGGCGCTGTTCTGCGGTTCCTGGCGAAGCGTTTGGCGGCGACAGCGGGGTCGGGCGGTGGCTAGGTTGGTCGCATTGCTTCCACGACTGCCGCGGCGTTCACGGAAGCAGGTCGTCGTCTCCGGCGCCGGCGGTCACGGGTCTGGGCTGCGCGCGTGTCTGGCGGCGTCGCGGTGGCACGGTGATGCTCAACGTGCTTGAAGGGGGTCCAGGGCGTGCGTGAGGGCGTGGCGCGGCGCGTGTCCAGGGTGCGTCTGTGGCGCGCCACGCGCGACATGAGCGGCATACTGGCCGCCATGGGCGCGAGCTGGTCTAGCTAGTGCAGTGCTTCTCCTCGACAACGTCGGTTGCTAGGTGGTGTAGGAGGTGAGGTGGCGTCGTTTGGGCAGGGTGGCCGTGGCTGAGGAAGAAGGGAGAGAGGGGTGGCTCGACGTGTGGCATGTGGCCGGCATGGCCATGCCATAGCTTGCTATGCCTCTCTCCTTAGGGTTCCTATGTGCCATTAAGGTTGAGAGGGGGCAGGGGGACCATTTAGAATAGGTTGGGATAGATTAGGGTTGAGGTAGATCACTATTTCAAATAGTGTCAAATAGTTCCATAGTTGTAATTTCTGAATTTTGTCCAAATTTGATTTAATTCAAATGGTTGCCCAATTTGAAATGTGTGTGTTTGGTTGAGTTCTAAATGACCAGAGATGATGAGAGGTGGTGGTGGAATTTTTGAATTCAAAGTTTTGCAAAAATTGATAAGTGGGAGATTGTTACATATGTTAAAAAGTTGCAACTTTGATTGAGCATAGCTAATGATCAAGAAAGAATTTGGCATGGTGATCTTTACAAAAAGTGTTCACCTTGATGTTGACTTGGATGTGGTGCAAAGAGTTAGCAAGGTTTGGTTTGAGAAAGTTCAATTGCAATGGCTCAAAGTAGTGATCAGACTATAATTGGCAGTTTTGGCCATTATCATATGTGAGCAAGTTTTGCATTTGAAATCCATTTCATTTGTGATTCTTTGATTCCAAAAGTTGTAATAAGTGTTTAGTAACATTATTCAACTAATGGTGAAGACCAAATTGGTCTAGGGTCAAAATTTATAAAAAATGCCATAGAGCATATGTGAGGTTTTTAGGGTTTTGCATTTATTTGATTTTCTTCCTCTTTTGGATTTATTTGGTTTGTGATCTTCTCATGATCACTTTAGGGTTTTAGGGTTTAGATGATACACCTAATAACAATCATCATGGCATATCACTCAAATGCACAAGTCCTATGCATGGCACTATATGCAATTTAAAAAGTTTTTGTTTGTTTGAAATTTTGCTCTCTGGAATTCTTCTAACTTTCTTTTATTGAAATTTGGGATGTTACAAACCCTTCCCCCTTACAAAAGATCTCGTCCCGAGATCGAAAAGAAAGTTAGGTACTAAAGAGATCTGGGTACTCCTTCTTCATGAAGTCTTCGCGTTCCCATGTGGCTTCATCCTCGGTATGATTGCTCCATTGTATCTTCAGAAACTTGATGCTTCGGGTACGGGTGGTTCGGTAAGCTTCCTCCAGGATGTGAATCGGCACTTCGCGGTAAGTCAGATCCTTGTTGATATCCACCGATCGGTGATCGATGTTCTTGAACACTTCGGTCTTCTCAGGAACTTCAAGGCACTTCCGGAGGAGTGAGATATGAAACACGTCGTGCACAGCCGACATCTCTTCAAGTGGCTCCAGTTGATAAGATACTTCTCCTTGGCGGCTGAGGTCTTTGAAGGGTCTGACATATCGGGGTGCGAGCTTTCCTTTCAGCTGGAATCTCTGCATTCCTTTCAAGGGGGATACCTTGAGATAGACGAAGTCTCCGATTTCGAAGGTCATCTCCCGACGTCTCTTGTCGGCGTAGCTCTTCTGTCTTGATTGCGCAGTCTTGAGGTACTCGTGAATCTTGTGTACTTTCTCTTCGGCTTCACGCAGAACATCTGGGCCAAAGACTTGGCTTTCTCCGACTTCCGACCAGTTCAGGGGGGTACGGCATTTTCTTCCGTACAAGGCTTCAAATGGGGCCATCTGTAGGCTAGATTGGTAGCTGTTGTTGTAAGAGAATTCTGCGTAAGGTAGGCAGTCTTCCCACTTTGATCCGTATTCCAGTACACATGCTCTCAGCATGTCCTCCAGTATCTGGTTGACTCTCTCAGCCTGTCCGTCGGTCTGAGGGTGATAGGCGGTGCTGAAATTCAGACGGGTTCCTAGTCCTTCATGCACTTTCTGCCAGAATCTTGAGGTGAACTGTGATCCTCTATCTGACACTATCGATTTCGGGGTTCCGTGCAGGGCGACTATTCTGGAAATGTACAGTTCAGCTAACTTTGGGCCTTGGTAGGTGGTCTTGCCGGCGATGAAATGGGCGACTTTGGTCAATCTATCAACAACTACCCATATTGAATCATTGCCTTTGCTGGATTTGGGCAGTCCGGTGATCAAGTCCATTCCTACGGAGTCCCATTTCCATTCTGGAATCTGGAGGGGTTGTAACAGTCCGGCGGGTCGTTGATGTTCTGCCTTGACTCTTTGAAAGATGTCACATTTGGCGATGTAGCTGCCGATTTCTCTCTTCATTCCATGCCACCAGAATTGCTCCTTCAGGTCTTGGTACATCTTGGTACCTCCGGGGTGGATTGAATAAAGGGTGTCATGGGCTTCTTGCAAAATGACTTGCTTCAAGTCTGAGTCCGATGGTACGCAGAGACGTTCTTTGTACCAAAGAACTCCGGCTTCGTCTACGGTGAATCCGGGGGCTTTTCCTGCGGCTATCTGTTTCATGATTCCGTCAATGCTAGCGTTGTCCTTCTGGGCTTCCTTGATCTGGCTAACCAAGGTGGGTTGTAGTTCTATGCTGGCTAGGAATCCTTCACTAACAAGTTCAAGTCTGAACTGTTCAAACTCTTGGTGTAAGCTGGGCTGTTCGGTTGCGAGCATGGAGTTCAACTGACACGGCAGTCGACTCAAAGCATCCGCTACCACATTGGCCTTGCTGGGGTGGTAGTGAATTTCCATGTCGTAATCCTTGATCAATTCGATCCATCGGCGTTGTCTCATGTTCAGCTCCTTCTGGGTGAATATGTATTTCAGGCTCTTGTGGTCGGAGTAGATCTCGCATCGATTACCCATGAGGTAATGACGCCAAACTTTCAAGGCTAAGACCACGGCTGCAAGCTCGAGGTCATGGGTTGGGTAGTTCTGTTCATGTTGCTTTAGCTGTCTTGAAAGGTAGGATACAACCTTGCCTTCTTGCATAAGCAAACATCCAAGACCAGTCTTGGAGGCGTCGCCATATACGTCAAAGGGCTTTGTGATATCTGGCATGATCAGGATGGGGGCTGTGGTCAGTCTACTCTTGAGCTGTTGAAAGCTCTCTTCACATTTATCGGTCCACTCAAACTTTCTGTCCTTCTTCAACAATTGGGTCATTGGTCGAGCGATCCTCGAAAAGCCTTCTACAAATCTGCGGTAATATCCGGCTAATCCAAGAAAAGCGCGGACCTCGGTTTGTGTGGTTGGGGCTTGCCATTCCATAACAGTTTTGATTTTGGCGGGATCTACGGCAATCCCTCCTGCAGACAAGATGTGTCCCAGGAATCCAACTTCTTCCAACCAAAACTCACACTTGCTGAACTTAGCATACAACTGGTGATGCCTAAGGGTTTCTAGGATAGTCTCCAAATGCTGTTCATGTTCCTCTTCGGACTTGGAGTACACAAGGATGTCATCGATGAAGACAACGACAAAGTTGTCCAAAAAGTTCATGAAGATCTTATTCATGAGATTCATGAACTAAGCGGGGGCATTGGTCAGTCCAAATGACATGACGTTGTACTCATACAACCCATATCTGGTGGTGAAGGCCGTTTTTGGAATGTCGGTGGCTCGGATTTTCAGTTGATGGTACCCAGTTCTAAGGTCGATCTTGGAGAAAACTCTGGCTCCGGTGAGTTGATCAAACAAGTCTTCTATCTTGGGTAAGGGGTATTTGTTTTTGATAGTGACATCGTTAAGCTTACGATAATTGATACGTCCAATTTGCATCACTATTTTATATCATAATTTGCTGTTATTCATTGATATATTTCATATTGGGACACAATACTTATGTTATTTCATCTATTTTGCATGTTTCATCATTATTGGAGGATCAAACACCGGAGCCAGGATTCTGCTGGAAAAAGCACCGTCAGAACGCAATATTTCGGAAGATCAACTGTGGAAGGAAATTATACCAAAAATCCTATTTTTCAAGATGACGAAGGAAGCCAGAAGGAGGAGCCAGCTGGACCCAGGGTGGGCCCACACCATAGGGCGGCGCGGCCCATGGCCTGGCCGCGCCACCATGTGGTGTGGGGGCCCCACAGCCCCTTTCGCCTCCTTTTCTTCGCGAAATCCTTCGTCCCGAAAACCTAAGCCACAGAGGGTACCTCGCGAAGAGTTACAGCCGCCTCTGCAGGGCGGAGAACACCAGAGAGAAAAGAGCTCTCCGGCGGGCAGGAATCCACCGGGGAAATTCCCTCCGGGAGGGGGAAATCGACGCCATCGTCACCGTCATCGAGCTGGACATCGTCTCCATCACCATCATCATCATCATCTCCACCATCATCACCGCCGTCTCCACCGCTGGACACCGTCACCGCTGTAGCAATTTGGGTTTGATCTTGATTGTTTGATAGGGGAAACTCTCCCGGTATCGATCTCTACTTGTTGTTGATGCTATTGAGTGAAACCATTGAACCAAGTTTATGTTCAGATTGTTATTCATCACAAGGGGTATAATCACAAGTATGTATTAGTCCTAGGAAGGGCGGTACATTAGCATAGGTTCACCCACACAACACATATCATAACAATGAAGATTATTTAGCCGTATGTAGCGAAAGCACTAGACTAAAATCCCGTGTGTCCTCGAGAACGTTTTGTCATTATAAGTAAACAAACCGGCTTGTCCTTTGTGCTAAAAAGGATTGGGCCACTCGCTGCAATTGTTGCTCTCGCACTTTACTTACTCGTACTTTATTCAACTGTTACATCAAAACCCCCTGAATACTTGTCTGTGAGCATTTACAGTGAATCCTTCATCGAAACTGCTTGTCAACACCTTCTGCTCCTCGTTGGGATCGACATTCTTACTTATTGAAAATACTACGATACCCCCCCTATACTTGTGGGTCATCAAGACTATTTTCTGGCGCCGTTGCCGGGGAGTGAAGCGCTATTGGTAAGTGGAATTGGTAAGGAAAACCTTTACTGTTTGTGCTGATTTTATTTCTGCCTGCTGCTATAAGTCATTATGGAGAGATCTTCTCTTCAATTTTTATTTGGGAAATCTACTACTACTGCAACGGTAGTGGATGAGGCGCCAGGTGAGGAAGTGATACCATATAAAATACCTATGAAAATTATTGAACGTGTTATGGATAACCGCTATGAAGGGGATGGAACTGTCCACCCTGGAGATCATTTATTGTTCTTACATGAATTATGCGGTTTATTCAAGTGTGCAGGTATTGCTATGGATGAAGTGAGGAAGAAACTATTCTCTTTATCGCTGTCTGGTAAGGCGGCGCATTGGTATAAATTACTGGATAATGGGGATTCTCTTGAATGGAATGATATTGTGCCCCGGTTTTATTCTAAGTTCTATCCTCCAAGTGAAATTCACAAGGATCGGAATCGCATATATAATTTTTGGCCTCATGATGGAGAGAGTATTGCCCAAGCTTGGGGGAGATTGAAGTCTTTAATGCTCAAATGCCCCATTCATGAGCTTCCTGGTAATGTTATTATTGATAATTTCTATGCAAGACTTTCTTTTCAAGACAAGACCTTGCTGGATACTTCTTGTTCTGGATCATTTACACGCAACAAAGAAGAGTTTAAAAGGGACCTTCTTGATCGGATCCAAGAAAATACTGAAGGTTGGGAGAACAACAAGGATAGAGAATCAGGTATAATTTATGATTATAAATGCATTGAAGCTTTTATGGATACTGATAAATTTCGTAATATGAGTGCTACATATGGTCTTGATTCTCAAGTTGCTGCAAATCTTTATAAAGCTTTTGCCTCTCATTATGAATTGCCAAAGAAGAATTTTGATAAGTATCATGAACCGTATAAAGATAAAATTGATTCATCTATTAATAAATGCGTTGTAGTTGAAACTGCTGATCATGTTATTCCTGAAGTTTATATTGAAAAAACTCCTTTCCCTGCTAAAATGAAGGAGTACTCTATTATAAATAGTGCGGTTCATAAAAGTGAAAAGAAACCTGTAGAACCTGAAGAACAAATAAAAGTTGAACCTGCTGTTGCAATAGTTAAAGATCTTGTGACTGAAAATGTGGAGGATGGTCATATTATTTTCTGTGAAGATGCTTCTAATATTGTTTCACATCCTAATAAACCCAAACAAGTTAGTGTTCCTATGCTATCTGTTAGAATTGGTGATCATTGCTATTATGGTTTATGTGATATTGGTGCAAGCGTTAGTGCTATTCCTTATGAGCTTTACACGGAGATTATGCACGAAATTGATTCTTGTGAACTTGAAGATATTGATGTGGTTATTCAGCTGGCTAATAGAGAAACTATTTCTCCAATTGGTATTGTTCGAGATGTGGAAGTTCTATGCGGTAAGATTAAATATCCTGCTGACTTTTTGGTACTTGGTTCTGCTGCTAGTGATTATTGTCCTATTATTTTTGGTAGACCTTTTCTAAATACTTGTGGAGCTATTATAGATTGCAAGAAAGAGAAAATTTTGACAAAATTTGCTGGTGAATCTTATGAGTTTAACTTCTCTAAATTTACCAAAACTCCTTATAAAGCTGATTTGCCTAATAATGATTTTAAAATGGAGCAATGTGCATCTATTGTTCTTGTTCCTAATAATCCTTTGCAGCAACATTTGGAGGATAGCGAGAGTGAAGTTTTTAGGAAAGAAAGAGATGAGCTTGAGGAAATTTTTCTTCGCCAACCTATTCTCAAGCATGATTTACCGGTGGAAGATTTGGGTACAACACCGCCACCAAAGGAAGATCCTGTTTTTGAATTAAAGCCTTTGCCTGATAATCTTAAATATGCTCATATTGATGATAAGAAAATATATCCTGTTATTATTAGTTCTAAGCTTTCAGAGATTGAGGAAGAAAGGCTATTGGAAATATTGAAGAAACACCGAGGCGCTATTGGCTACACTCTTGATGATTTGAAAGGGATTTCTCCTTCTATTTGCCAACATGCTATTAATATGGAAGATGATGCAAAGCCTGTTGTTGAACATCAGCGTCGTCTAATTCCGAAGATGAAGGAAGTGGTAAGGAATGAGGTATTAAGACTTCTTGAAGCTGGTATTATATATCCTATTGCTGATAGTAGATGGGTTAGTCCTGTGCATTGCGTTCCCAAGAAAGGAGGAATGACTGTTGTGCCTAATGATAATGATGAGCTCATCCCTCAAAGAGTAGTTGTAGGGTATAGAATGTGCATTGACTTTCGAAAAGTTAATAAAGTTACTAAGAAAGATCATTACCCTTTACCATTTATTGATCAAATGCTAGAAAGATTGTCTAAAAATACTCATTTTTGTTTTCTTGATGGTTATTCTGGGTTTTCACAAATTGTTGTTAAAGCTAAAGATCAAGAGAAAACCACTTTTACTTGTCCCTATGGAACTTATGCTTATAGACGTATGCCTTTTGGTTTATGTAATGCTCCTGCTACTTTTCAAAGATGCATGTCTGCTATTTTTCATGGTTTTTGTGAGAGTATTGTAGAGGTATTCATGGATGATTTTTCCGTCTATGGGAATTCTTTTGATAGTTGCTTGCAAAACCTTGATAAAGTTTTGCAGAGATGTGAAGAAACTAACCTTGTTCTTAATTGGGAGAAATGCCACTTTATGGTTAATGAAGGAATTGTATTGGGACATAAAACTTCTGAGAGAGGTATTGAAGTTGATAGACATAAAGTTGAAGCAATTGAGAAGATGCCCTATCCTAGGGATGTTAAAGGTATTCGTAGTGTTCTTGGTCATGCTGGGTTTTATAGGAGATTTATTAAAGATTTCTCCAAGATTTCAAAACCTCTTACTAATCTTCTTCAAAAAGATGTACCATTTGTTTTTGATGATGATTGTAAAGAAGCTTTTGAAACTCTAAAGAAAGCTTTAACAACTGCTCCTATAGTTGAACCTCCTGATTGGAATTTACCATTTGAAATTATGTGTGATGCTAGTGATTTTGCTGTAGGCGCTGTTCTTGGACAGCGAGTAGATAAAAAACTGAATGTTATTCATTATGCTAGTAAAACTCTTGATGCTGCTCAAAGAAATTATGCTACAACTGAAAAAGAATTATTAGCTGTAGTCTTTGCTTGTGATAAATTTAGATCTTATATTGTTGATTCAAAAGTTACCATTCATACTGATCATGCTGCAATTAGATACCTTATGACAAAGAAAGATGCTAAGCCGAGGCTTATTAGATGGGTACTTCTTTTGCAAGAATTCGATTTACATATTGTAGATAGGAAAGGTGCTGATAATCCTGTTGCTGATAATTTGTCTAGATTGGAAAATATTGCTTATGATCCTGTTCCTGTTAATGATAGTTTTCCAAATGAACAATTGGCTGTAATAAAGGTGAGCTCGCGAGACAGTCCTTGGTATGCTGATTATCCTAACTTTATTGTTTCCAAGTACTTGCCTCCAACCTTTTCAGCTCAGCAAAGGAGGAAATTCTTTTATGACTTGAGGCATTATTTTTGGGATGACCCACACTTATATAAAGAAGGAGTGGATGGTATTATGCGAAGATGTGTTCCCGAATATGAACAACAAGAGATATTGAGTAAATGTCATGGTAGTGCTTATGGAGGACATCACGCCGGAGAAAGAACCGCGCAAAAGGTTCTACAATCAGGTTTTTATTGGCCAACTCTCTTCAAGGATGCGAGAAAGTTTATTTTATCTTGTGATGAATGCCAAAGGGTTGGTAATATCTCCAGACGTAATGAAATGCCTATGAATTATACTCTTGTTATTGAACCGTTTGATTGTTGGGTATTTGACTTCATGGGACCTTTTCCGTCTTCAGAAGGTAACACTCATATACTTGTTGCTGTTGATTATGTTACTAAATGGGTGGAAGCAATACCTACAAAAAGTGCTGATGGTGAGACCTCTTTAAGAATGCTTTTAGACATTATTTTTCCTAGATTTGGAGTGCCTAGATATATTATGACTGATGGAGGTTCTCATTTTATTCATGGAGGTTTTAGAAAAACTCTTGCTAAGTATGGTATTAATCATAGAATTGCTTCCGCTTATCATCCTCAAACTAGTGGTCAAGTAGAATTATCAAATAGAGAGATTAAATCTATTTTGGCTAAGACCGTTAATAAAACTAGAAAGAATTGGGCTAGTAAATTGAAGGATGCACTATGGGCTTATAGAACTTCTTATAAAAATCCCATGGGAATGTCACCTTATAAAATGGTTTATGGGAAAGCTTGTCATTTACCTTTAGAACTAGAGCACAAAGCTTATTGGGCAGTTAGAGAGTTAAATAAAGATCCTAAACTTGCCGGTGATAAGAGGTTGTTGCAATTAAGTTCTCTAGATGAATGGAGAAGTGAAGCTTATGAAAATGCTAAACTCTTTAAAGAGAAAGTTAAAAAATGGCATGATAGAAGGATTATCAAAAGAGAATTTAATATTGGGGATAAAGTCCTATTGTATCGGTCTCGTCTCAGATTCTTTGCAGGGAAATTACTCTCAAAATGGGAAGGACCATATGTTGTCGAGGAGGTGTATCATTCAGGAGCAATCAAAATTAGCTCTCTCCAAGGCAATGCCACGCAAGTGGTGAATGGACAAAGACTCAAGCATTATATCTCTGGTGATTCCTATAATGTTGATGTTGATATTATTCAAGTGGAAACACCGGAGGCCTTTATCAAAGGGCAAATTGACAGTCCGCTAGAACTCGACTTTGAATAGGTAACAGTACTGGTAATGAAAAGTACGCAATTTACTTTCCGAACAATATTTTTGCTGTTTTTGGAAAATATGAAAAATTACGAGTTCGAAACGGAGTGTAAAGGACGCACGAGGGTGTGCCACCATAGGCCGGCGCGGCCTGGCTTGGGCCCGCGCCGACCTATGGTTTGGCCGCCTCGTCGCCCCTTTCCGACTCTGTTTCGATCTGGTACTTTCCTTTTGTCGTGAAAATATTTGCTATATAATCCCCCGGACCCCTGGAGGTCCGTATATCGTTTTCTCGACGTGTTTTGTTTCGAGCTGTTTCTGCCAGGATCTGTTTTCAGTTTAGAAGCATCATGGTCTCCAAGAACAAGGGCAAGGAGTTTCTGGATGAAGATGATCGAGATCTTGGGTGGAAAGAGGAAGACAAGGACGTCAAGGAAGAGGATGAAGAAGAGGTGGAGGAAGATTCGCGCGCACACCCGCGTGCTACCATCGCAAGCATCAAGGTGGTGGACAACCCTTTTAGTGCAAACAAGAGCGCAAGAATTCGCACTGGAGGAGCGGTTCCACATCATTACCTAGCTCCGAAAACATCTCTATCAGGCATTCACCATCCCTTCCACAATCTAATTTTCAATAATCAAATTGAAGGGACTCCAAAGGCAGCATTGCCTAGCCAGTGGGATATAGATCGTTCTAACACTGCAGGAGGGAAGGAGCCTGAGGCTGAAGAGTGGGGAAATAATTCCAAGAGCTGGGACTCGCCGTCGGACAGACTCCTTAACCGCGTCGAGCACAATTCAGAGATGATTCGCAATCTCACATACAGGATTGATGAGCTTCAGGAGCTTATTGAGAAGCTTGTCAGGAATTCATCACCACCATCGCCGAAGGAGTAATTCATCATCGGTATTGGCATCCCCTTGGTTTGTTCCAAGCTTGGGGGAGTGCCGCGGTATCACATTATCACTACCTTTTACTTTTATTGTCAAGTAGTGTCATATCATGAGTAGGGAAGTTATCATATAATATGGGTTGCAGTTTGGAAGTATCTCTCCTTTAGTTGGTTGTCTATGTATCCCTTGGTGTGAGTTATCGTTATGGAATATTAATGAGAAGTCTTATCATTTACATATTGCACATCTTATTCTAGTTTGCAATCTCTATTATATGATTTACCTTGTTGTTAGTATTGGTATCACTTTGGGAGCATTGAATAAATCTATTTGGTTTTGGCAAACTTAGCATTGGTCAATAGCAACAACACTTTGAGGTTTAAGTAGAAAAGAGAAATACATGTAGTTGTTTCATTGTCTTTCTTTCTTGTTAGCTCATAGCTTATTATTCTGAAGTTAAAATTGTTTGTGCTTACAAGGAAGATGCATGATTGTTTCTATCACATGTATATTTGTTTGTTTCCCTCGACTCTTATGCTTGCTAATTAACCTTGCTAGCCAAAGACCTGTACTGAGAGGGAATACTTCTCGTGCATCCAAACCTTAACCCAAACCTATGCCATTTGTGTCCACTATATCTACCTATTACATGGTATTTTCTGCCATTCCAAGTAAATACTTCATGTGCTACCTTTAAACAATTCAAAACTTAGTATCTCTTATTTGTGTCAATGTTTTATAGCTCATGAGGAAGTATGTGGTGTTTTATCTTTCAATCTTGTTGGGCAACTTTCACCAATGGACTAGTGGCTTCATCCGCTTATCCAATAATTTTGCAAAAAGAGCTGGCAATGGGATTCCCAGTCCCAAAATTAACTAAACTAAATAGACACTCCTCCACGGTATGTGATTGATGGACGGCACCCGAAGGATTCGGTTAGCCATGGCTTGTGTAAGCAAAGGTTGGGGGGAGTGTCATCATCATAATAAAACTAAAATAAAAAGGCACTCCTTCATGGTATGAGATTGTTGGCAGGCACCCGAGGATTCGGTTAGCCATGGTTTGTGAAAGAAAGGTTGGAAGGAGTGCCACACAAAATGAAAATAATATGGGAGCCGCTCTTTGAAGGTTTGTCTGGCAAGGGGGTTAGAGTACCCGCTACCAGTCGTTGACAACAACAAACACCTCTCAAAATGTTACTTTTATTCTCTTTATATGATTTCAAAACTGAAAAAGCTCTAGCACATGATTTAATCCCTGCTTCCCTCTACGAAGGGCTTGTCTTTTACTTTATGTTGAGTCAGTAAACCTATTTCCCTCCATCTCAAGCAAGCATTTGAGTAGTTGTGATCAAACCATTATATTGTGATTTGCTTCATCATGTCTTTTATTCTTCCTTGTTTAGTACAAGTTTTATCTGAATGAATATAGCTTTGCAAGTTATCAATGATCATGAAGAGACCATTATAATTGAGTATGCAAGTTGTGCCTTATAAACTTTAACATGAGAGCGCTGCTCAATGAGATAAGTATAATCTGTTAATTGTTCTCTGACCAAGAACGAAGTTTGCCATCACCAATTATGATTTCTTATGCACCTTTATTTGTGATTACCTTATACTTGTTTCAAATTGAGTTATATGAGGAAGTTGTTTACTATAATGTCTTGTGTGAATGAATATGATGCTTCTTGTCCGTATTTTATTTATCGACTCTTCACTCTATAAACATGTGGTCCTGTTTACTGAGCTCAGTTTCGCTTGGGGACAAGCGAAGTCTAAGCTTGGGGGGAGTTGATACGTCCAATTTGCATCACTATTTTATATCATAATTTGCTGTTATTCATTGATATATTTCATATTGGGACACAATACTTATGTTATTTCATCTATTTTGCATGTTTCATCATTATTGGAGGATCAAACACCGGAGCCAGGATTCTGCTGGAAAAAGCACCATCAGAACGCAATATTTCGGAAGATCAACTGTGGAAGGAAATTATACCAAAAATCCTATTTTTCAAGATGACGAAGGAAGCCAGAAGGAGGAGCTAGCTGGACCCAGGGTGGGCCCACACCATAGGGCGGCGCGGCCCATGGCCTGGCCGCGCCACCATGTGGTGTGGGGGCCCCACAGCCCCTTTCGCCTCCTTTTCTTCGCGAAATCCTTCGTCCCGAAAACCTAAGCCACAGAGGGTACCTCGCGAAGAGTTACAGCCGCCTCTGCGGGGCGGAGAACACCAGAGAGAAAAGAGCTCTCCGGCGGGCAGGAATCCGCCGGGGAAATTCCCTCCGGGAGGGGGAAATCGACGCCATCGTCACCGTCATTGAGCTGGACATCATCTCCATCACCATCATCATCATCTCCACCATCATCACCGCCGTCTCCACCACTGGACACCATCACCGCCGTAGCAATTTGGGTTTGATCTTGATTGTTTGATAGGGGAAACTCTCCCGGTATCGATCTCTACTTGTTGTTGATGCTATTGAGTGAAACCATTGAACCAAGTTTATGTTCAGATTGTTATTCATCATCATATCACCTCTGATCATGTTCCATATGATGTCTTGTGAGTAGTTCGTTTAGTTCTTGAGGACATGGGTGAAGTCTAAATGTTAGTAGTGAATTATGGTTGAGTAATATTCAATGGTATGATATTTAAGTTGTGGTGTTATTCTTCTAGTGGTGTCATGTGAACATCGACTACATGACACTTCACCATTTATGGGCCTAGGGGAATGCATCTTGTATTCGTTTGCCAATTGCGGGGTTGCCGGAGTGACAGAAACCTAAACCCCCGTTGGTGTATCGATGCAGGAGGGATAGCAGGATCTCAGAGTTTAAGGCTGTGGTTAGATTTATTCTTAATTACTTTCTTATAGTTGCGGATGCTTGCAAGGGGTATAATCACAAGTATGAATTAGTCCTAGGAAGGGCGGTACATTAGCATAGGTTCACCCACACAACACTTATCATAACAATGAAGATTATTTAGCCGTATATAGCGAAAGCACTAGACTAAAATCCCGTGTGTCCTCTAGAACGTTTTGTCATTATAAGTAAACAAACCGGCTTGTCCTTTGTGCTAAAAAGGATTGGGCCACTCGCTGCAATTGTTACTCTCGCACTTTACTTACTCGTACTTTATTCAACTGTTACATCAAAACCCCCTGAATACTTGTCTGTGAGCATTTACAGTGAATCCTTCATCGAAACTGCTTGTCAACACCTTCTGCTCCTCGTTGGGATCGACATTCTTACTTATCGAAAATACTACGATACACCCCCTATACTTGTGGGTCATCAATAATCCGTACATAAACGATTTGCACCATCCTTTTTGTCCACAAACAAAACTGGTGATCTCCAGGGGGATGCACTTGGTCTAATCAGACCTTTGGCCAACATGTCATCTATCTGTTTCTTCAGCTCCACAAGCTCGGTTGCGTTCATGTTGTAGGCTCTCTGGGCTATGGGTCCAGTTCCGGGGATTAACTCGATGATAAACTCGATATCCCGATCCGGGGGCATACCGGGTAGATCATCCGGAAACACATCAGGGTAGCGACAAACGACCCTGATTTGATCCAGAGTTGGCTTGGATACACTTTGGTTGCAGGTAAACGTTCTGGGTTGTTTTTTAGAGACGTGCTCTACTACGATACCGGTGCTGCTAGTCATGGTTATGGCTTTCTTGGCACAGTCTATCAATCCATTGTGCTTGGACATCCAGTCCATTCCTAGTACGACTTCCAAACCTTTGGTTCCCAGAATGATTAGATTGGCATAGAAATCTACATCATGGATTTTGATTGGTACATTTTTGCAAAATTTTCTGGCTTTGGTGGTTGATCCGGGAATTTGAACTATCATAACATGCTTCAAACTGAGGGGTTGAATTTTACTTGTTGATGCAAAGTCTTCGGTGACAAAAGAATGAGATGCTCCGGAATCAAACAACACTCTGGCAGGGATGTGGTTGACAGAAAACATACCCAGTACAACATCTGGTGCTTCCTGGGCTTCTTCGGCGTTCATGTGGTAGAGGCGGCCATTGCGGTTATTGGGGTTGTTGGGGGCGAACTTCTTGCTGGTGGAGACACGGCGTTGCTGCTGAGCAGGTGCAGCGGTGTTGCCGGCGAGCTTGGCGAGACGCTTGGGACACTCGTTGGAGTAGTGCCCCACTACACCGCACTCATAACAAGTGATGGTGGTCTTGTCCTGCTTGTTCGCAACGGGACGGCGTTGCTTCCGGTTCTGGGAGCGGTGTTGGTGTTGTTGTTGTTGTTGTTGTTGGGGGCTCTAGGCGAAGCGCGGTTGTAGTTGTTGTTGTAGTAGTTGTTGTTGTTGTGGTTGTTGTTGTTGTAGCCTCCTGGCTTGGAGTTTCCTCCACTCCGGTTCTGATAACCGGGGCGCGAGTTCTGCATCGGTGGCTTGTTGTTTCTCGGAGTGAAACCCCCGCTTGAGCTGGGGCGAAACTTCTGGGTATGGCTAGACCGACTTTGATTCGCCATGCGGCGCTTGCGGTTCTCATTGGCTTGGTTCAGCTTGCCCTCCATCTGGATGGCGGAGTCAACAAGGGCTTCAAGGTCGGCGAAGGGGATGTTGACGAGGACAGTCTGCATCTCATCATGCAGTCCGTTCAGGAATCTCTCCTTCCTCTTTTCAACGGTGTCGGTCTCATCAGGGGCATACCTCGACAGTGTGAGAAACTTGTCGCGGTATTCTACCACCGTCATGCGACCTTGTTTCAATTCACAGAACTCATCCCTCATCTTTTTGATAAGACCCGGGGGTACATGGTACTTGCTGAACTTGAGCTTGAAGTCCTCCCAAGTCATGAACTGACCTCCGTTCATGGCACGGGTGCTTGTCCACCAAGCGCGGGCTGGTCCAGCGAGATAGTGGGTGGCAAACAAGACCTTCTCGTTGGCTTCCACTCCGGCTACTTCCAGGTTGTTCTCCATAGTCTGGAGCCAGTCGTCGGCGTCGAGGGGCTCCTCGGTCTTGCTAAACACCGGAGGGTTGGTGTTCTGGAAGTTCTTGAGCTTGGATCCAGGGTGGTCATGATTTCCATGGCCTTGATTGGCTATGTTCTGCAAAGCGTTGAGGTTGGCTTGGCGTTCAGCTCTTTCTGTCTCCCTGTCGGCAAGCAAGGTTTGCAACAGTTGCATCATCGCGTCGTTGGTCCGATTGGGAGGGGCCATCTGAAGATATAGAAGATCATGAGATAAGAGGGAACATTCTATGGTTCATTTTGGTTATGTTTGAAAACATTTAAAAACTTGTAATCTTTTCATGACAAACATAACATTCATTCATTCAACACCTAGTACAAACTAACACACACATACTCCAATGGTTTTAAGAACCATTCTCATGCTACGATACAAGGGATGGGATACAACTCACACCTACATAAGTGAAACTAGTGCAACTACTCCTCATCCTCGACGTCGATCGGGACGTAGTCGTCAGGTCCTGCCTCCAGGAACTCGTAGTCCTCCTCCTCGGTGAACTCGTCCTCCTCAAAGTCGTCGTCGTCGCTCAGGAAGGCTCCTCCTCCCTGAAGGTCGATGCCTCCGTCGTCATCCTCCAGCTCTCTGATCTGATCCTCCTGGGCCTTGACAGTGGCCTCAAGTGACGCGATCTTGGCGCGAAGGCGCACAATCGTAGCGTCCTTCTTGGCACGCTGCTGGCGAAGGCTCTTGCGGTCGTTGTTGAGTAGCTTGATCGCCTCACCCTGCTCGATGATGTGAGCATGGGTCTGGTTCGCGTAAGCGCGAGTGGCGTCGAGGTCCTTCTGAGTCTGGTAGAGCATGAAGTCCAGGTGCTCAGCATGGTGCCTCAACTCCGGGTGCGGCTGCAGCTCCATGGGCACTCCCATGGCATCACGCCTCACAAGATGCGCGTAGCGTGAAGCGAGGATGCACCACGTTCTGTCCACAGAGGCGCGCAGGTGCCTCCTGAAGGCCACGTGCGAGTCCGTCGAGCCAGTTGCTCTCGCGGAAGGAGAAGAGGATCCTCTCCGAGGTGGGAGGCTCCATCTTGCCCCTCAAGTCGGCAGTGATCACCCACTGCAACTCTCCTCCGGGTGTGTCGTCCAGTTGAACCCCGTGGAACTCGGGGTGTGGGCGCCCAAGGAAGTCAGAGACGGCGTTGAGGTCGTGCTCGAAGATCAAGCTCCCTCCGTTCCCAAGCTGGTAAAACTTGGTGTTGATGGGTTCATTCGGCTCCATCTGAAAGAGAATTGGATGAGTAAGTTAGAGAGTGCAAAGTGTGGCAAAATTTTAAGTTGATTCAAGTAAGATAGAACATGATTCATCAAATTTTGGCAAAGTCTCATAGACAAGAGTGTAAGTAAATTTTCACAAATATTTTCTTTCATTTGATTTCAAAGTTAAGTTTTTCAGAACGCCCATTCTAACTAAGGTCTTCTAAGGTCAAACAATGGCTCTGATACCAACTTGTCAACACCCGGATTTTTAAGTCCGAATGCCTATTATGTCATTCATCGCAATCCCAGGAATATTGTTGTTGCGAGGCATAATAGTTAAGTATCACAGTCATCATTCATTACAAACCATAATGTCTTACAACTTGGAATCACATCATCCATATTACACGAATAGTTGATCTATTGATCAACGAACAAACACAAGTTCATAGCGGAAGCGTAAGATACAAGGACTCTTTAGTCCACAGCCAACGCTTGACATCGGAAGACTCCTAGTTGTCGTAGGCGTCCCGCTGGTCATCTCCTTGTTCATCTTCATACTCTGGCCATTTGAATAGCCAGGGACAAAGCCGTGAGTACTTTAAGTACTCGCAAACTA
Source organism: Lolium perenne (assembly GCF_019359855.2). NCBI lineage: Eukaryota > Viridiplantae > Streptophyta > Magnoliopsida > Poales > Poaceae > Lolium > Lolium perenne. Next base: position 163,123,919 of record NC_067245.2, on the reverse strand, counting down.
ATACTAAAGTAAGTGCTATACATTTCTAGTACGGTTTGCTAAGCTCTAGTTTATTTGCATAAGGTCAATTTTAGTTCACAAGTATTTGAGAAAAGCTTGTTCATATGCTAACTAACTCAAGTGGGAACATTAGTGTCATTCCCACCATTCAAGTGGTGATTTCAATTCAATTCACCACAATTCATTTCACCATCTCATTTCAACATCATTTTCAAAGATATGACATCGGAAACTGTATGGCCTTTCCAACCATCTGTAACCGTGGACGCGGCTATTCGAATAGGTTTACACTCTGCAGAGGTTGCACACTTGTGCCACAACATTTGATTTCATCCGTCGGGATTACCCCGAATCATCGTAACACAGTACGCGGATCATCAACCATAACCTTTCACTTACAAATCCTAGTATGAGCACCTCTCCCCATGAGCTTGGCCTCCCAGTGAAGACCAACTGTCAACCTGGGAACTGCACAGGGCTTGGCCGTACAATTCACCTCAATTTCACATCATTTCTCAACAACGGAGGCAGCCTCAAGCGTAACCCCTATGACGTGTGTTCAGAGGGAACCCATACTAAGATGCATAAACTTCCAGTTAAGCCCTACCCATAATCAGGTATTGTGGGGGTACTTACTAATTGAAAAGGTATCGCATTCAAACCAACATCATGTTTATCAAAAATCACTATCTTCTCTGGGTCATATTCACCTTCAAAAATCATTCAATGGAATGCATCATCATTCCAAGGTTTCAAATTCATTTCAAGTCACATTGTTCCCATCTAGAGTAGTCAAGTTTTTATTTCATTAGCACTAGCTCTAATTCATGAGGGGTGCTATCTTGCTTTGCTTGATTGAGAATAACTTCACTACTCTAGTAACCTCTTGTACTTTGACCAAAGTTAACTATAAAAGTAACTCTTTGAGAAAACAAGTAAAACTTGTAATGTATAAACTTGGGATAGGCTTATGTAAGAAAAGGTAAGATTCATGGTGCCTTGCCCCAAAGGGGCTTTGCACTTTGCAAGAATATTAGCTTGCCTTGGTAGTTCTCAAAATTCTCCTCCTCCTCCTCTTGGTAGCAACCTTCTTCTTCGGTGTACTCTCCGGTGCTAGCGTCTAAATTTGAATACGAGTATAATTACTCACTAATTCAATGGCGATTCCATGTATCACATATAAACACACAAACTATTCTATGCACACAAATAATCTAATTAGGGTGCATGGGTGTGTTGCTTGAGGAGAATTTACTTCTTTTTATTTCATATGTAAATGATAGTTTCCATAGGGTTCTTGAGAAATAATTTCCTCTCATTGAAATCTTCTTAAGATTTAATTTCTCAAACAATCATATATGAACTTATATTGACCTAAGTCAAACATTCATCATTATCATTTGAGAAAATGATTTAAATGAGGTAGACCACCTCATACCATTTAATAGTGCTACATATAATTTAAATCTCTAAGTAATTCATATAAGTGAGTTTGGCCAGGGGTCCAAACATCACATGAATCCATTTGAGACAAAGTTTAAATGAAGTATAAGACTTCATATGCAATTACTTAATAGTTTTGGACAATATCAACTAGTTAAACTAGCCATATTATCCCTTAATTAAACTAGGGCATGATCATGCAACGTGACCACACCATTTTATTTCATAATCAATTAGTGTAAGTCAAATGTGAGCTATTAGAGTTGTTATTAACTTAATATCTATTTTGGTTGATTTTTAATAATTGTTTGAATAGGGAAAAGTCCCTGCCTTCTTCTTTTTATCACATTAATTCTACAACTAATCTGGTCATGAGACCAGTGGCATTCTGTAGATCTTTTCCATAGCTTTCCAACCATATAAAGTTCATTGAATTTGGTTAAGCCAATTTAAATCTATTGAATTTCAAAGTTTGGGCAGTATTGAATTTGTTTGGAATTGTTTAAATCGAATTTGAATGAAAAAGGCCAGCGGGAAAACTAACTGGGCCTAACTGATTTAAAACGGCCCAAGGCCAGCCCACCACGCGTCTGTGCCCGCGTGGGCTGCCTGACAAGGGGGCTCCACCCGTCAGCGAGTTTTAAAACCCGAATCGGTACGAGCGACGTGGCGTGTTGGATTAGAAGGCGATCCAACGGCGCACAGTCGTCGTCTTCTCCGACGAGAAGCCAAGGGTCTGGCGGCGAGGGTAGGGGGTCGGAGAGCTTACGACGGCTCCAGCGAGGGTTGGCAGTGTGCTCGGTGAAGTTGTGGACGATGGCGAGCCTCCTGGTAGCAGTGGCGTCGCCTGAGGTGGTCGGGATCGTCGGCGATTGCTGCAGAGCTTCCGCGGCGGTAAGCTTCCGATTGGCCTTGCTCCGGCGATGATTCGATGGGTGGAGTGGTGGTGGAGAGTCAAGGATGGGAGGAGAGGGTGATGGTGTGCCTGGATTGCTCAGGGGAGCTCGGTATTTATAGGCGCGAGAGGGTGCTGCGGGGCAGTGAGGTGGTCGACATGCTCGTGGCGTCTCCGGCGAGCTAGCGAGCTAGGCAAGGGTGTGGCGCTGTTCTGCGGTTCCTGGCGAAGCGTTTGGCGGCGACAGCAGGGTCGGGCGGTGGCTAGGTTGGTCGCATTGCTTCCACGACTGCCGCGGTGTTCACGGAAGCATGTCGTCGTCTCCGGTGCCGGCGGTCACGGGTCTGGGCTGCGCGCGTGTCTGGCGGCATCGCGGTGGCACGGTGATGCTCAACGTGCTCGAAGGGGGTCCAGGGCGTGCGTGAGGGCGTGGCGCGGCGCGTGTCCAGGGCGCGTCTGTGGCGCGCCACGCGCGACATGAGCGGCATACTGGCCGCCATGGGCGCGAGCTGGTATGTCCAGTGCAGTGCTTCTCCTCGACAACGTCGGTTGCTAGGTGGTGTAGGAGGTGAGGTGGCGTCGTTTGGGCACGGTGGTTGTGGCTGAGGAAGAAGGGAGAGAGGGGTGGCTCGACGTGTGGCATGTGGCCGGCATGGCCATGCCATAGCTTGCTATGCCTCTCTCCTTAGGGTTCCTATGTGCCATTAAGGTTGAGAGGGGGCAGGGGGACCATTTAGAATAGGTTGGGATAGATTAGGGTTGAGGTAGATCACTATTTCAAATGGTGTCAAATAGTTCCATAGTTGTAATTTGTGAATTTTGTCCAAATTTGATTTAATTCAAATGGTTGCCCAATTTGAAATGTGTGTGTTTGGTTGAGTTCTAAATGACCAGAGATGATGAGAGGTGGTGGTGGAATTGTTGAATTCAAAGTTTTGCAAAAATTGATAAGTGGGAGATTGTTACATATGCTAAAAAGTTTCAACTTTGATTGAGCATAGCTAATGATCAAGAAAGAATTTGGCATGGTGATCTTTACAAAAAGTGTTCACCTTGATGTTGAATTGGATGTGGTGCAAAGAGTTAGCAAGGTTTGGTTTGAGAAAATTGAATTGCAATGGCTCAAAGTAGTGATCAGACTATAATTGGCAGTTTTGACCATTATCCTATGTGAGCAAGTTTTGCATTTGAAATCCATTTCATTTGTGATTCTTTGATTCCAAAAGTTGTAATAAGTGTTTAGTAACATTATTCAACTAATGGTGAAGACCAAATTGGTCTAGGGTCAAAATTTATAAAAAATGCCATAGAGCATATGTGAGGGTTTTTAGGGTTTTGCATTTATTTGATTTTCTTCCTCTTTTGGATTTATTTGGTTTGTGATCTTCTCATGATCACTTTAGGGTTTTAGGGTTTAGATGATACACCTAATAACAATCATCATGGCATATCACTCAAATGCACAAGTCCTATGCATGGCACTATATGCAATTTAAAAAGATTTTGTTTGTTTGAAATTTTGCTCTCTGGAATTCTTCTAACTTTCTTTTATTGAAATTTGGGATGTTACAATATACAAGCATCCAGCAACCATAATATGCAAAGAATGAGTGATGCCGGTATACCTCCCCCCAAGCTTAGGATTTTGGCCTAAGTGGAGTTCAACCCCAGCGAGGGTCGCTGTTCCTCGCCGGTGGATCATGCATGGCGTAGTCATAGTAAGGTCCCTGTGCAGAAGAAAAGCGCGGAGGCTCCACATGTCCAAAATGTTGATGCGAAGAACTTGTTGCATCGAATGACGAGTCGAGGTGTTCCTCGGCCTCCTCCATATTATCTCTTGCATGATGGCCTCCTCCCTCTATGTGTGCATTCAGTGCACCTTCTGTGACTGACCAATCCTCCCTGGAATCAAGGTTAAATAGAACAAGCGCAGGCAATCTCACTAGTTTTTCAGTTTTCTTAGTTGTTCTCCAAGACTTCTTGTAAAATGTTATCTTGTAAGACAGGTTACTCTAGTTAGATGAATCAGAAACAAATTCATGTTTAATCATGGAGACTATGTCAAGTCTTTCTACGGAAAGTCGAATATCAAGATGGTGAGGTTCCACACCATGCAAAGCTAGTAAACGAGAGGCGATGAGACCTCCACATATTCCGCCCTTCTCACGGTTAGTAGCAAGTCTATAAGCTATCAATGCCCCCAAATTATAAGTCTTACTACCTTGCAGTGCAGCAGCTAGAAAAGCTAAATCCTGGATAGATAGTTTACTACCATTCTTTCTAGCAAGAACGCATTTAGTAATGAAATAAGCAAAGTAGCGGATAGCTGGGAGTTGAATGCTAGTGATTTTACCACCATCCTCTGAGAAAGTCCTTCCATGACAAATCATCTCGAAAAGGCTTAAGAGCTCTCGCGGCGATCCCCTTATCTTCTCACATGATCCCCATTGCGGTACTCTAATTGCTGTACAAAAATCATTGAATGGCAAGTTGACAGTTTTATTATAAATCTTATACTGAACCATGGGGTTAGATTGCGACCAATTGAACTTAAAATCCTGCACAACAGACATAGTCAATTTTGCATATTGGCATGGTTCTCCATCAACGAAATCATTCAACCCTGCACGGGAAATTAGATTCTGAACATCTTCCAATATTCCCGCACTTCTCATGAAATCTGTGCACGGGTAGTAAGAGGGGTATACTCCCTCTTCGTGGTTCACTCTCATGACTTGTTGCACCTGCGGTGTTAAGAAAAGGTCTCCCAAGAATAATAGACATATTATCATCTTCAGGCATTTCCAACACAACAAAATCAGTTAATATCAAACAGTTATTAGTAACTTGAACAGGAACATCCTCACATATACCAACAGGAATAGCAGTAGATTTATCAGCCATTTGCAAAGATATATCAGTAGGTATCAACTTATCTAAATAAAGTCTCTTATAAAGAGAAAAAGGCATAACACTAACACCGGCTCCCAAGTCACGTAGAGCAGTTTTAACATAATTATTCTTAATAGAACAAGGAATAGTAGGTATACCTGGGTCGCCCAACTTCTTTGGCACTTTGCCATTGAAAGAGTAATTAGCAATCATAGTGGAAATCTCCTCATTGGGGATTTTCCTTTTGTTAGTAACAATATCTTTCATATACTTTGAATAAGGAGGCAATTTAATAGCATCAGTCAAAGCGATTTGCAAGAATAAAGGTTTCATCCAATCACAAAATTTATTATAGTGTTCTTCTTCCTTTGATTTTAGTTTCTTAGCAGGAAAAGGCATTTGCTTTTGCACCCAAGGTTCTCTTTCATTACCATGTTTCTTAGCAATAAAATCTTCTTTAGTATACTTTTTATTTTTAGCATGCTTTTCAGGTTCATATTCAACCTCTTCTTTATCAGAAGCATCATTCTTATCATTATCATTATCATTATTATGTTCATTACCACTTTCAGTTTCAGCATCAGAAATAGAAATCCTATTAGGATCATTAACGGGTTCAGAGGATTCTACAACATTTTTATGTTTCTTCTTCTTTTTCTTAGAAGGAGCACTAGGTTCAATGCGTTGAGAATCTTGTTCAATTCTTTTGGGATGCCCTTCAGGATATAGAGGATCCTGGGTAGAGACACCACCTCTAGTTGTTACTTCATAAGCATGTTTCTCTTTAGAATTACTTTTTAACAAGTCATTTTGCACTTTAGTGAGTTGATCAATTTGAGTTTGAACCATTTGAAAATGTTTAACAAGCATCTTAACATCATTGGAGGTTCTCTCCACAATATCATGCAAATTGCTAATAGCTTGAGAATTTTCCATTAGATGATTCTCTACTCTCATATTAAAATTTTCTTGCTTAACAATATAATTATCAAACTCATCTAAGCATTGAGCAGGAGGTTTTGAATACAGAATATCTTCCCTAGTAAAGCGTTGAAGGGAGTTTACCTCAATCATGGATGAAGGGGAAATTATCTCACATATATCTTCTATGGGAGGTAGATTCTTCACATCTTCGGATTTAATACCTTTCTCCTTGAGAGACTTCTTGGCTTCCCTCATATCTTCATCATTCAATTCAATTAAACCCCTCTTCTTCAATATTGGCGTTGGAGTTGGTTCAGGTGTAGTCCAATCATCATGATTCCGGACTATTTTAGCCAATAATTCTTGACTTAAATCTGGAGTTCTTTTCCTGAAAACACAACCAGCACAACTATCCAAATATGCTCTAGATTCAATGGTTAGTCCACTATAAAATATATCAAGTAGATCATTCTTTTCTAAATCATGTCCAGGTCGAGCTCTGATAAGAGAACAAAATCTTGCCCAAGCCTCAGGCAATTTCTCTTCATCCCCCTGGTCAAATCTATAAATTTTCTGTAAAGCAATATGTTGAGCACTAGCAGGAAAGTATTTCCGAAAGAAAACATCACGCAAATCAGTTGGACTTTTAATAGAACCAGGAGGCAAATTATTATACCAAGTTTTAGCATCATCCTTTAATGAGAAAGGAAAAATTTTAGCGACAAAGTAAGTACGCGTCTTGACATCATCAGAAAACAAGCTACTCATAGAAGAAAGTTCAATCAGGTGTTCTACAGCACTTTCTTTTTCAGTACCACAAAAGGGTGCTTTCTCTACAATAGCTATATGAGGTAGATCAAGAGAAAAATCATAATCTTTATCCTTAATGCATATAGGAGATGTGGCAAATTTAGGATCAGGAGATAACTTATGTCTAACAGTATATTGTGTGAGAAACTTTTTAATTTTTCTTGCATCAGCAGTAGCATTGCATCTATTAATAAAATCATCGTTAAGCTCCACATAATCTTCATCAGGATCTTCACTAGAATAATCAAGTTCAGGTGAATTAACAGGTGTAGCAGCATTTTCATTAGGAGTTTCAGCATTTTCAATTTGTCTAGACCTAGCAATTGTAGCATCTAGAAAGGATCCCAATGAACCACTATCATCAAGCACAGCAGAAACATTATCAATATTATGAGAGTTTTCAGATTCAGCAGAAGTACCAGCAAGTGAAGCTTGCGGCGGTGAAACAAGTTGACTTATCACAGATGGTGAATCAAGAGTAGCAGAGGTACTCAGAGTTGTACCTTTTCTTGTAGTGGATGGTAATATGGCGACTTTACGATCGCGAGTTTTACCCATGATGGAGAATTTGCAGCGAACAATATCAATCCACGTGAACTTCCAAATAAAGCTATGCTCCCCGGCAACGGCGCCAGAAAACAGTCTTGATAACCCACAAGTATAGGGGATCGCAGCAGTCTTCGTGGGAAGTAAATCCCAATTTATTGATTCGACACAAGGGGAGACAAAGAATACTTGAAAGCCTTAACAGCGGAGTTGTCAATTCAGCTGCACCTGGAAACAGACTTGCTCGCAAGAGTTTATCAGTAGTAACAGTTTTATAACAGTAGCAGTAGTGAAATAACAGCAGCAGAGTAACAGAGACAGCAGTAGTGATTTTAGTAAACAGCAGGATTAAAATATTGTAGGCACGGGGACGGATAACGGGCGTTGTATGGATGAGAGAAACTCATGTAACAATCATAGCAGGGCATTTGCAGATAATAATAAAATGGTGTCCAAGTACAAAGCAATCAATAGGCATGTGTTCCATATATAGTCGTACGTGCTCGCAATGAGAAACTTGCACAACATCTTTTGTCCTACCAGCCGGTGGCAGCCGGGCCTCAAGGGAATCTACTGGATATTAAGGTACTCCTTTTAATAGAGTACCGGAGCAAAGCATTAACACTCCGTGAACACATGTGATCCTCACATCACTACCATCCCCTCCGGTTGTCCCAATTTCTGTCACTTCGGGGCCTCGGGTTCCGGACAGGGACATGTGTATACAACTTGCAGGTAAGATCATAAAACAATGAATATCATGATGAAACAATAACATGTTCAGATCTGAGATCATGGCACTCGGGCCCTAGTGACAAGCATTAAGCATAACAAGTTGCAACAATATCATCAAAGTACCAATTACGGACACTAGGCACTATGCCCTAACAATCTTATGCTATTACATGACCAATCTCATCCAGTCCCTACCATCCCCTTCGGCCTATAGCGGGGGAATTACTCACACATGGATGGGGGAAACATGGCTGGTTGATGAAGAGGCGTCGGTGGTGATGATGGCGATGATCTCCTCCAATTCCCCGTCCCGACGGAGTGCCAGAACGGAGACTTCTGGCTCCCGAGACGGAGTTTCGCTATGTGGCGGCGTTCTGGAGGGTTTCTGGCGACTTCGACTTCTTTTTCGCGATTTTTAGATCGAACCCTTTAAGTAGTCCAGAGGAGGGCGTCGGAGGCCGGCCGAGGGGGCCACACGCTAGGGCCGCGCGCCCCCCTCCTGGGCCGCGCCGCCCTAGGGTGTGGGGCCCTCGGGCCTCCACCTGGCTTGCCCTTCTGGCTCCGTGAGTCTTCTGGAAAAATAGGACCTTTCGCATAAATTCCGAGGATTTTCCTGAAAGTTGGATTTCTGCACAAAAATGAGACACCAGAACAGTTCTGCTAAAAACAGCATTAGTCCGTGTTAGTTGCATCCAAAATACACAAATTAGAGGCAAAACAATAGCAAAAGTGTTCGGGAAAGTAGATACGTTTTGGACGTATCAGGGACCTATGAGCCAGCAGAGTCCTCAACGTTTCAAAGGCGGCAGGGGATCAAAAGAAAAAGGAAATAGCCAAAAATCAGAGGGTGAAAAAAACCAAGAAAATGAACTTTTATAGTACATAGAGGATGACATGCAGGTCCCATGAGCCAGCAGGTTCCTCAACGTTTCAAACGTGGCATGAGATCGAAAGAAAAAGGCAAGTGACCAAATACCAGGAGCCAAAAATAATTCAAGAAAAGAAAGTTTTATAGTACATAGAGGATGACATGCGGGTCCCATTTAGCAGCAGCGGTCTCACCGTTTGAGAGGCGGCAGGGGATCGAAAGAAAAAGGTAAGTGACCAAATATGAGGTGCCAAAAAAATCCAAGAAAAGAAAGTTTTATAGTACATAGAGGATGACATGCGGGTCCCATTTAGCAGCAGCGGTATCACTGTTTGAGAGGCGGCAGGGGATCGAAAGAAAAAGGTAAGTGACCAAATATGAGGTGCCAAAAAAAATCCAAGAAAAGAAAGTTTTATAGTACATAGAGGATGACATGCGGGTCCCATTTAGCAGCAGCGGTATCACCGTTTGCGAGGCGGCAGGGGATCGAAAGAAAAAGGCAAGTGACCAAATTTGAGGTGCCAAAAAAAACTCTAAGAAAAGAAAGTTTTATAGTACATAGATGATGACATGCGGGTCCCATTTAGCAGCAGCGGTCTCAATGTTTCCAAGGCGGCAAGGGATCAAAAGAAAAAGGAAGTAGCCAGAAATCAGGGGGTCAAAAAAAATCCAAGAATAGAAAGAATTTTGGTTCATAGAGGATGATATGTGGGACCCATGATCCTGCATCGTAAACGGCTCGATCGTAGAGCGTTGAATGAGATGGCGCGATCGAGAAAAAAAACAATGCCAGAGAGGCTGCCATCTGGGCCCTACATCCCTCGGCGGTGCGGAGTTGCGTTGACTCGGCCGGCGAACCCGAGAATTCGAGATGCACCACGTCCCGGGCCACCATACGCAACGTTTTGGCCGGTTTTGTCGGGCTAGGTGGCCTCAAAAACGAGAAAAAAAAATGTTTTGACATGCACAACGGACAGACCCAAAATCGTCGGCCATGGTACACCAGCAACCACGGCGCGACTTCAACTTCGTCGGCCATGGCAACTTTTCTTGTAGTGTATGGTGATGCTTTGGTACACTGCCCAAAACACTTTTTAGTTAAGAGTGATTTGGGCAGTGTTACCGAAATGCCACATCTGGTGACGTTATTAGATTTCGGTGAAACATCACGAAAAATCCAGACCTCCCCTTGGAAAGGGCAGTTACTAGTATCCATAGTGGTAACCTGATGACTTATGCCATCGGTTTTGTTTATGAAGTGTTGGCGCTGTATTTAGGTTGGGGAACTGATCTTTATGGAACTCACCTTGTTCGCATCAAGTTATCCAAGACATATATGTTTTGGCTTAGGTAAGAGGGATACAATGTATATCGATCTTTGTCCATTGCTTTTAATTTGAACCCATTTAAATTCATGTCCTATAATTTTTTGCAGTGAGCTTCTTCGAGGAAAGCGCTAGGGTTTATGGTTTAGGGCTGATGACTTCCTTGCACTTCTTACACCGTAAGAGATGGAAAGGGGTGGAGGTTAAGAAGGGAGAATTCTAAGGGTAAAGTAGTTGATGGCAGTATTGGAGTACTAGCAGCGCCATTTGTGTGACAGCAGTTATCCTACAAATGAGCTAGTTGTCTACTGTTTCTCCAAGTACGTTTGTCGTCGTATCATCCTGTCTAATTCTTAATGCGTTTATCCTTATTTACGTATTTATATTTCTACTTACTCGTGAAATTTATTGTGTCTTAATTAGGCTTTATATGGCGTCCAGATCAACGAAGTTAATGCATTATAGTCTCCACGGTCTTCTTGTTCGGAACATCGGCGTCTGACCAAATAATTTACTTTTTTGGTGGGGCACGATCGAGGGGACGGAGATTCCGGGGATGGATCTGGAGAGGAAGATGAAGAAGACAAACTGTTATATTTCGGTGACACCGCCCAAAATATCGATTGCTTCGTTTTCAGCTTCTCAGTGCCCCTCTCACCCTATATAATCATCGATTGGAGATATAGTGGGAGCGAGAGGAAATGCAAAATCTTCAAAAAGAGGTCTTTTTTTCCTAGGAAAAGCTCTAACCATCCTGACAATTCCCATTGAACTTTTAACCCGTTCACGAGAGACTTGATTTACTGAGATATATACCAGAATTTCTTATTTTGCTTTTTTTGTATTGCATGTAGGGATTTGTATGTTGTGCATCCTAAATTATGAATAAAGTTGGTGTTCAGTTGGTCAAACATTTGTCTATGTGAATACGCGAGGTGAAAATAAACTTTTTTTTGGCAATTTCTTACTAGCTAAGTTCTTGTTCAGCATGCTAGAGGCTGCTTTGGTTTTTTACACCATTCTTGATAGGAACCATCTCTTGAGTAGAACGGCGTTTGTTAAATGGCGTGGTAGGTTGGGGACATTTATTTCATATTTCCGTGTGTGCATGTGTCTTTGACTGTTTCCTCACGGAGTATGAGAAATTTTGACATTGGAGCTCTCTAGAGAGAGTGGAGGTCACAATGTCGTAGGATAGGACCGTATGTCCGCCACACCGGACTTTTTTGCTTAGGGCCTGCGTGTACGTGTACTTCTGTATAAAAGGGAACTGAGGAACAACATCTATAACGGTGCCTACTTTTATTAACCACACGTACGATCTAGATCCAACACCTGCATGTGGGTGTGGTCGGTTTACTATGAAACCAGCTAACACATGACCTTTTTATTTATGATGAATAGCCGGAGTCCTGCTTTTCTTCTTCTTATATCTTATTGAACTAGAGATTGGAACTAACCATTCCGTTATATGAGTTCAATCCAACGGGTGGCAGTGAAGGGATTGAAGGTGTCCACTCTTTGTCAAAGTCTTACAAATCTTTCGTGGACCTTTTCGATCAAAACCGAATAAACGAAATCAATGGGACTACTTTAAAGGCATTTGTTTGGTGACAACTACACACATGAAAGCATTGAATTGGCACAATTTTCACATGCTTTTTCCCAAGTGCTCGTACGTAATAGTTTTTTTACTGTAATTTGTTTCCAAGTGCATATATATTTTTACCGGACAAGATTTACTGTAATTTATAAAAAATTGGATTGTCCGTGTGCATTTTTTTGGTGGCAACTACACATGAAATCATTGAAATTCGCACAATTCTCACATGATTTTTCTCCAAGTGCTCAGACGTAATTGGTTTTTTTCTTCTTCCGTGAAGTAGTGGTTGTTTTATTTAGATCATGCAACGACCTTTTGGTACAGGCCCATTTGTAGCCCAAGTTTAGGTCGCTGACGTGCAAGGACCCACCTATCAAAACTAGGGGCCCTTGTGTGTCTGAAATGTCCCAAAAGTTGGCACCCATTTTGGGAAATTTGAAGCGATTGAAATGTCCCTTCTGACCATGAATCTGACGAAACCTGTTATGACAACAAGGGTATTCTAGTATTGTTACCCAATTTCAGGATAACCCACACACACAGCTGCACGCTTGCAGCCAGCCGAGCCTTACCCCGAGCGACTTTTCCCCAATCAGACGAACCCTAGATCTGGCTCCGCCTCTCCGGTAAGATCCACCACCCCACCCCCCATCTTCCACGCCGTTGCCGCGCTGCCATCACACGTGTGCCGTCCATCCTCCCTGGCCACATAGACAATGTCTCGCCCAAATCGTCTGCCACGCTGCGTCCGCCCACCGGTACAGTTCAAGCGCTATTCCGCAAGCATACCATCTTGGTTGCGGTAGCAATAATGCAGACCAACGGTCCTACATTGGGTATACTATTGTACAAGCCGAGTTATTTCTGTATTCTCTATATGCACATGATTGTTTGTTCGATTTGCCATGGACTAGCTAACGGGGTTTCAACTGCCTACTCGTATAGAAGTTGCGAGAAGTTAGTTAGTTGTTCTAGCTGGTTCCGTGTCTGCCTACGTGCAGGTTGATGTAGTTTGTTACATTTGGCAGGATTATGTACGAGGAGCATCGTCTCAGTCTGTTGTTATGAGTAGAGGTATTCCCTCCTGTCGTATATATATGCTAGAGTCATCGCTCCATGCAATCTTTTTAATTTAGCCCTTTCTGTATTGTGCAAACTATTGAGTTTATAATGGGGATACCTATCAGCTTCTTTCTCTGAAGGAACTAGCATGTGGATGTCCCTTGATTTCACTGGTTCCTGGTTTGTGGTTCCAACACCAGTGTATCTTTTTTATTTCATTTTTCTACCCATCGCTCACACCAGCATGCACACATCCTACATAATTAATACATCGCACACATCCTACATATTAATACACATCTTATGTTTGTGCTCATTATCTTAGATGCAGCTAAAAGAAATCCTCCAATGAGACCAAATAATCATGGTTTCCTTGAAATGGTACGTAATGGTACCCAACTGACGAATTCTCGTGTAGAAATGTTGCTTGCACCCCAACATTCCCAGAAAATAGTGCTAAGGAAGTAGACAAAGCATCTAAGCACATCAAGACAATATCGGCATCCAAGGCACACCAAGGCGATACATATCTGGGACCCTTATTACCTCAGAAGAGTGCTAGTTCGTCCATTTTGTCCTACCTATCATATATATATATATATATGTAGCTTGATTGCAAATGCAAATTAATTTTGTAATGATTGCTTGTCCAATCCCTATTCTGTTGCTTGCAAGGGGACGGAGAATCCTACTGCGAGCAACAATGAGAGGGATAAACGGATTCCTTCAGATGGAACCATGATAGCTCACGGGAATCATCAGAATTGCACCGCTATCTTAAAAACTAAGGTGCTAGTTCGTCCATCCTGTCCTACCTATCATATATGTTGCTTGATTGCAAATGCAAATTAATTTCTTTAATGCTTGCTTGACCAATCCCTATTGTGTTTCTTACAAGTGGACGGAGAATCCTACTGCCAGGAACAATGAGAGGGATAAACAGATGCCTTCAGATGGAACCATGATCCAGCCAAGAATGAACATATCTTCTGGTCTGCCGGCTTTCAGTTCTACCAGCCTGTCTCCGCCCCACGAAGGAGATACATATTTTGAACCCTTATTTCAGGAGAAGCTTAAGACCATACCCGCTACCTTGAAAGCTAAGGTTCTCATTCGTCCATTATGTCTTGACTTATCATGTATGTTGTTATACTTGGTTGATCAATCCATATCGTGCTTCTTACAAGGGGATGGAGAAACCTACTGCCAGGAAGAATCAGATGGCTGACCAAACACCTTCAGATGCAACAACAATCCAGCCAGGAACAGAAAGATTATCTCTTGGCCTGCCAGCTTCCACTAGTCCCAGCACGAGTCCCAATAGAGAATTATCAATGGGAACACATGTTGAATGTGAAACAAGTAGTTCTGGAAGTGCCTCGCCAAAATATAAACGACGAAAAACGGATCTTAGGTCAACGCTATGCAGATCCTTGCGTCCAGAACACTCTTTTGCTCCAGGTAAGTTCTAATATGAATTGCTTACTTGCATTATGGTTAGCTGCATGATGGCCTTTTTGCTGACTTCTTCTTTCTAGGCTGTAGCAGAGTTCATGATCCTACTGCACATATCCTTATGGATATTGAAGTCTCTGGTAGTTCAACTCAGGTTGAAAATGTGGCTGAACGCATGCTTCATGTATTTCTTTGTCCGTTTCCTCTTGGATTAAGACCTTTATATTGTGATATACTAAATAGTGGTATTGTATATGTTGATCCAGACGTCGAAGGAGATGATGTTCTGGAAATTGTAGAGAGAGTGGGAAAAGGACCCAGCGGGTTGTCAGAATCTCCGGATGCCACACTTATTGCCGTCATTCCAAAAGGGAATACCAGGTCCATGTCAGCTCAAATTGCTGCAAACATTGCGACTGAATGCTACAAGGCAGCCAGGAAAATTGTGCTTGTTCGTTCGCATTGGAGTAAGTACAAGGGGGACGTTGGCCTTCTCTGTAACTATTAAAGTAAAGTTGTGGTAAGTACGGCCTTTGCACCACCTGTAATCTTTATTTGTAGCTGTGATACGTCCAATTTGCATCACTATTTTATATCATAATTTGCTGTTATTCATTGATATATTTCATATTTGGAGATGATACTTATGTTATTTCATCTATTTTGCATGTTTCATGATTATTGGAGGATCGCTCACCGGAGTCAGGATTATGCTGGAAAAAGCGCCGTCAGAATGCAATATTTCGGAAGATCAACAATTGACGGAATTTATATGAAAAATCCTATTTTTCCTGAAGACGACGAGAGCCAGAAGGAGGAGCCGAGGAGGGATAGTCGCGAAGAGTCACAGCCGCCTCTGCGGGGCGGAGAACACCAGAGAGAAAAGAGCTCTCCGGCAGGCTGAGATCCGCCGGGGAAATTCCCTCCCGGAGGGGGAAATCGACGCCATCGTCACCGTCATCGAGCTGGACATCATCTCCATCACCATCACCATCATCTCCATCATCATCACCGCCTTCTCCACCGCTGCACATCGTCACCGATGTAACAATTTGGGTTTGATCTTGATTGTTTGATAGGGGAAACTCTCCCGGTGTTGATTTCTACTTGTTATTGATGCTATTGAGTGAAACCGTTGAACCAAGGTTTATGTTCAGATTGTTATTCACCATCATATCACCTCTGATCATGTTCCATATGATGTCTCGTGAGTAGTTCGTTTAGTTCTTGAGGACATGGGTGAAGTCTAAATGTTAGTAGTGAAGTATGGTTGAGTAATATTCAATGTTATGATATTTAAGTTGTGGTGTTATTCTTCTAGTGGTGTCATGTGAACGTCGACTACATGACACTTCACCTTTATGGGCCTAGGGGAGTGCATCTTGTACTCGTTTGCCAATTGCGGGGTTGCCGGAGTGACAGAAACCTGAACCCCCGTTGGTATATCGATGCAGGAGGGATAGCAGGATCTCAGAGTTTAAGGCTGTGGTTAGATTTATCTTAATTACTTTCTTGTAGTTGCGGATGCTTGCAAGGGGTATAATCACAAGTATGTATTAGTCCTAGGAAGGGCGGTACATTAGCATAGGTTCACCCACACAACACTTATCAAAACAATGAAGATTAATTAGCCATATGTAGCGAAAGCACTAGACTAAAATCCCATGTGTCCTCAAGAACGTTTGGTCATTATAAGTAAACAAACCGGCTTGTCCTTTGTGCTAAAAAGGATTGGGCCACTTCCTGCAATTGTTACTCTCGCACTTTACTTACTCGTACTTTATTCAACTGCTACATCAAAACCCCCTGAATACTTGTCTGTGAGCATTTACAGTGAATCCTTCATCGAAACTGCTTGTCAACACCTTCTGCTCCTCGTTGGGATCGACATTCTTACTTATTGAAAATACTACGATACACCCCCTATACTTGTGGGTCATCAAGACTATTTTCTGGCGCCGTTTCCGGGGAGTGAAGCGCTATTGGTAAGTGGAATTGGTAAGGGAAACTTTTACTGTTAGTGCTGATTTTATTTCTGCCTGCTGCTATAATTCATTATGGAGAGATCTTCTCTTGAATTTTTATTTGGAAAATCTACTACTACTGCAAAGGTAGTGGATGAGGCGCCAGGTGAGGAAGAAGTTCCATACAAAATACCTATGAAAATTATTGAACGTGTTGTGGATAACCGTTATACAGGGGATGGAAGTGTCCACCCTGGAGATCATTTACTGTTCTTACATGAATTATGCGGTTTATTCAAGTGTGCAGGTATTGCTATGGATGAAGTGAGGAAGAAATTATTCTCTATATCGCTGTCTGGTAAAGCGGCGCATTGGTATAAATTACTAGATAATGGGGATTCTCTTGAATGGAATGATATTGTGCCCCGGTTTTATTCTAAGTTCTATCCTCCAAGTGAAATTCACAAGGATCGGAACCGCATATATAATTTTTGGCCTCATGATGGAGAGAGTATTGCCCAAGCGTGGGGGAGATTGAAGTCTTTAATGCTCAAATGCCCCATTCATGAGCTTCCTGGTAATGTTATTATTGATAATTTCTATGCAAGACTTTCTTTTCAAGACAAGACCTTGCTGGATACTTCTTGCTCTGGATCATTTACACGCGACAAAGAAGAGTTTAAAAGGGACCTTCTTAATCGGATCCAGGAGAATACTGAAGGATGGGAGAACGACAAAGATAGAGAATCAGGTATAAATTATGATTATAAATGCATTGAAGCTTTTATGGATACTGATAAATTTCGTAATATGAGTGCTACTTATGGTCTTGATTCTCAAGTTGCTGCAAATCTTTATAAAGCTTTTGCCTCTCATTATGAATTGCCTAAGAAGAATTTTGATAAGTATCATGAACCGTATAAAGATAAAATTGATTCATCTATAAATAAATGCGTTGTAGTTGAAACTGTTGATCATGTTATTCCTGAAGCTTATATTGAAAAAACTCCTTTCCCTGTTAAAATGAAGGAGTACTCTATTATAAATAGTGCGGTTAATAAAAGTGAAAAGAAACCTATAGAACCTGAAGAACAAATAAAGGTTGAACCTGCTATTGCAATAGTTAAAGATCTTGTGACTGAAAATGTGGAAGATGGTCATATTATTTTCTGTGAAGATGCTTCTAATATTGTTTCACATCCTAATAAGTCTAGGAAAGCTAGTGTTCCTATGCTATCTGTTAGAATTGGTGATCATTGTTATTATGGTTTATGTGATATTGGTGCAAGTATTAGTGCTATTCCTTATGAGCTTTACACGGAGATTATGCACGAAATTGGTTCTTGTGAACTTGAAGATATTGATGTGGTTATTCGGCTGGCTAATAGAGAAACTATCTCTCCAATTGGTATTGTTCGAGATGTGGAAGTTCTATGCGGTAAGATTAAATATCCTGCTGACTTTTTGGTACTTGGTTCTGCTGCTAGTAAATATTGTCCTATCATTTTTGGTAGACCTTTTCTAAATACTTGTGGAGCTGTTATAGATTGCAAGAAAGAGAAAATTTTGACTAAATTTGCTGGTGAATCTTATGAGTTTAACTTCTCTAAATTTGCCAAAACTCCTTATAAAGCTGATTCACCTAATAATGATTTTAGAGTTGAACAGTGTGCATCTATTGCTCTTGCTCCTAATAATCCTTTGCAGCAACATTTGGAGAATAGTGAGAGTGAAGTTTTTAGGGAAGAAAGAAATGAGCTTGATGAAATTTTCCTCCATCAACCTATTCTTAAGCATGATTTACCGGTAGAAGATCTGGGTACAACACCACCACCAAAGGAAGATCCTGTCTTTGATTTAAAACCATTGCCTGATAATCTTAAATATGCTCATATTGATGATAAGAAAATATATCCTGTTATTATTAGTTCTAAGCTTTCAGAGTTTGAAGAAGAAATGTTATTGGAAATATTGAAGAAACACCGAGGAGCTATTGGCTACACTCTTGATGACTTGAAGGGGATTTCTCCCTCTATTTGCCAACATGCCATTAATATGGAAGATGATGCAAAGCCTGTTGTTGAACATCAGCGTCGTCTAATTCCTAAGATGAAGGATGTGGTAAGAAATGAGGTATTAAGACTTCTTGAAGCTGGTATTATATATCCTATTGCTGATAGTAGATGGGTTAGTCCTGTGCATTGTGTTCCTAAGAAAGGAGGAATGACTGTTGTGCCTAATGATAATGATGAGCTCATACCTCAAAGAGTAGTTGTAGGGTATAGAATGTGCATTGATTATCGAAAAGTTAATAAGGTTACTAAGAAAGATCATTACCCCTTGCCTTTTATTGATCAAATGTTAGAAAGGTTATCCAAAAATACTCATTTTTGCTTTCTTGATGGTTATTCTGGGTTTTCACAAATTGCTGTCAAAACTAAGGATCAAGAGAAAACCACTTTCACTTGTCCCTATGGAACTTATGCTTATAGACGTATGCCTTTTGGTTTATGCAATTCTCCTGCTACTTTTCAAAGATGCATGTTTGCTATTTTTCATGGCTTTTGCGAGAGTATTGTAGAAGTATTCATGGATGATTTTTCCGTCTATGGGAATTCTTTTGATAATTGCTTGCGGAACCTTGATAAAGTTTTGCAGAGATGTGAAGAAACTAACCTTGTTCTTAATTGGGAGAAATGCCACTTTATGGTTAATGAAGGAATTGTATTGGGACATAAAATTTCCGAGAGAGGTATTGAAGTTGATAGAGCTAAAGTTGAAGCAATTGAGAAGATGCCCTATCCTAGGAATGTTAAAGGTATTCGTAGTGTTCTTGGTCATGCTGGGTTTTATAGGAGGTTTATTAAAGACTTTTCCAAGATTTCAAAGCCTCTTACTAATCTTCTTCAAAAAGATGTACCTTTTGTTTTTGATGATGATTGTAAGGAAGCTTTTGAAACTCTAAAGAAAGCCTTAACAACTGCTCCTATAGTTGAACCTCCTGATTGGAACTTACCATTTGAAATTATGTGTGATACTAGTGATTTTGCTGTAGGCGCTGTTCTTGGACAGCGAGTAGATAAAAAATTGAATGTTATTCATTATGCTAGTAAAACCCTTGATGCTGCTCAAAGAAATTATGCTACTACTGAAAAAGAATTGTTAGCTGTAGTCTTTGCTTGTGATAAGTTTAGATCTTATATTGTTGATTCAAAAGTTACAATTCACACTGATCATGCTGCAATTAGATACCTTATGCAAAAGAAAGATGCTAAGCCAAGGCTTATTAGATGGGTGCTTCTGTTGCAAGAATTTGATTTACATATTGTAGATAGGAAAGGTGCTGATAATCCTGTTGCTAATAATTTGTCTAGATTGGAAAATATTGCTTATGATCCTGTTCCTGTTAATGATAGTTTTCCAAATGAACAATTGGCTATAATAAAGGTGAGCTCGCGAGACAGTCCTTGGTATGCTGATTATGCTAACTTTATTGTTTCCAAGTACTTGCCTCCAACCTTTTCAGCCCAGCAAAGGAGGAAATTCTTTTATGACTTGAGGCATTATTTCTGGAATGACCCACACTTATATAAAGAAGGAGTGGATGGTATTCTGCGAAGATGTGTTCCCGAATATGAATAGCAAGAGATATTGAGTAAATGTCATGGTAGTGCTTATGGAGGACATCACGCCGGAGATAGAACTGCACAAAAGGTTCTACAATCAGGTTTTTATTGGCCAACTCTCTTCAAAGATGCAAGGAAGTTTATTTTATCTTGTGACGAATGTCAAAGGGTTGGTAATATCTCCAGACACAATGAAATGCCTATGAATTATACTCTTGTTATTGAACCATTCGATTGTTGGGGATTTGACTTCATGGGACCTTTTCCCTCTTCAGAAGGTAACACTCATATACTTGTTGCTGTTGATTATGTTACTAAATGGGTGGAAGCCATACCTACAAAAAGTGATGATGGTGAGACCTCTTTAAGAATGCTTTTAGATAATATTTTTCCTCGATTTGGAGTTCCTAGATATATTATGACTGATGGAGGTTCTCATTTTATTCATGGTAGTTTTAGGAAAACTCTTGCTAAATATGGTATTAATCATAGAATTGCTTCCGCTTATCATCCTCAAACTAGTGGGCAAGTAGAATTATCAAATAGAGAGATTAAATCTATCTTGCAAAAGACTGTTAATAAAACTAGAAAGAATTGGGCTAGTAAATTGAAGGAAGCACTATGGGCTCATAGAACTGCTTATAAAAATCCCATGGGAATGTCGCCTTATAAAATGGTTTATGGAAAAGCTTGTCATTTACCTTTAGAACTAGAGCACAAAGCTTATTGGGCTGTAAGAGAACTAAATAAAGATCCTAAACTAGCCGGTAAGAAAAGATTGCTACAATTGAGTTCCCTAGATGAATGGAGAAGTGAAGCTTATGAAAATGCTAAACTCTTTAAAGAGAAAGTTAAGAAATGGCATGATAGAAGAATTATCAAAAGAGAATTTAATATTGGGGATAAAGTCCTATTGTATCGGTCTCGTCTCAGACTTTTTGCAGGGAAATTACTCTCAAAATGGGAAGGACCATGTGTCATTGAGGAGGTGTATCGTTCAGGAGCAATTAAAATTAGCTCTCTCCAAGGCAATGCCACACAAGTGGTGAATGGACAAAGACTCAAGCATTATATCTCAGGTGATTCTTATAATGTAGATGTTGATGTTATTCGAGTGGAAACACCGGAGGCTTTCATCAAAGCTCAAATTGACAGTCCGCCAGAACTCGACTTTGAATAAGTAACAGTACTGGTAATAAAAAGTTCGCGATTTACCTTACGAGCAATGTTTTTGCTGTTTTTGGAAAATATGAAAAATTACGAGATCGAAACGGAGTGGAGGAGATGCACGAGGGCGTGCCCCCATAGGCCGGCGCGGGCCCTAGCCTGGCCGCGCTGCCCTATGAGCTGGCCTCCTCGTCGCCCCTCTCCGACTCTGGTTCGACCTGGTACTTTCCTTTTGTCGTGAAAATTCCTGCTATATAATCCCCCGGGCCCCTGGAGGTCCGTATATCGTTTTCTCAGCGTGTTTTGTTTCGAGTTGTTTCTGCCAGGATTTGCTTCGGATCTAGAGCCATCATGTCTTCGTCGGAAACTCCGAAGGACAGCTTCTGTGAGGACGTTGTCAACTTGTACATGAACGAACTGAAGATGCACCCCAAGGAGTTGCTGTTTGTTGATGGAGAGCTGCAGATCAAAGATGTCCAGGGTCCTAAAGGGGAAGGAAGCTTGGAAGACAGGATGGAGAAGCTAGAACAAGAGGTCTTCAACTACAAGAAGATGGTTGAGCGTGAGGTGGATATCTTCCACAAGATTGTGTCTGAACTTATTGATGCACACAAGAAGGAGACTGCAAAGCTATGGGACGACATCCTCTCACTTCACGACACCACCAACAAACTCCAAGCTCAACTCTATGACGTTCAGAATCAGAACTGTGAGTATGAAAACAGGTTTAAACACATAAGCTATGCTGCTAGTTTCAGGATTCCTGAGACCAAGATGTCGTTTGTTGATGGAGAGCCTCTTCCTTGGAAGTCTGATGATGGGAATTCATCACCACCATCACCGAAGGAGTAATTCATCATCGGTATTGGCATCGCCTTGGTTTGTTCCGAGCTTGGGGGAGTGCCGCGGTATCACATCATCACTATCTTTTACTTTTTACTATCAAGTAGTGTCATATCATGAGTAGGGAAGTTATCATATAAGATGGGTTGCAATGTGGAAGTATCTCTCCTTTAGTTGGTTGTCTATGTATCCCTTGGTGTGAGTTATCGCTATGGAATATTAATGAGAAGTCTTATCATTTACATATTGCACATCTTATTTTAGTTTGCAATCCCTATTATATGATTGATCTTGTTATTAGTATTGGTATCACTTTGGGAGCATTGAATAAATCTATTTGGTTTTGGCAAACTTAGCATTGGTCAATAGCAACAACACTTTGAGGTTTAAGTAGAAAAGAGAAATACATGTAGCCAGTTTCATTGTCTCTCTTTCTTGTTAGCTCTTTAGCTTATTATTCTAAAGTTAAAATTGTTTGTGCTTACAAGGAAGATGCATGATTGTTTCTATCACATGTATATTTGTTTGTTTCCCTCAACTCTTATGCTTGCTAATTAACCTTTCTAGCCAAAAACCTGTACTGAGAGGGAATGCTTCTCGTACATCCAAACCTTAACCCAAACCTATGTCATTTGTGTCCACCATACCTACCTACTACATGGTATTTCCAGCCATTCCAAGTAAATACTTCGTGTGCTACCTTTAAATAATTCAAAATTTAATATCTCTTATTTGTGTCAATGTTTTATAGCTCATGAGGAAGTATGTGGTGTTTTATCTTTCAATCTTGTTGGGCAACTTTCACCAATGGACTAGTGGCTTCATCCACTTATCCAATAACTTTGCAAAAAGAGCTGGCAATGGGGTTCCCAGCCCCGATTAATTAACCTTCATAACTTTATACATAGACACTCCTCCATGGTATGTGATTGATTGGAAGGCACCCGTGAAGGAGATATGCCCTAGAGGCAATAATAAAGTGGTTATTATTTATATCTTTATGTTTATGATAAATGTTTATATATCATGCTAGAATTGTATTAACCGAAACATTAGTACATGTGTGATATGTAGACAAACAAGAAGTCCCTAGTATGCCTCTTAAACTAGCTTGTTGATTAATGGATGATTAGTTTCATAATCATGAACATTGGATGTTATTAATAACAAGGTTATGTCATTGTGTGAATGATATAATGGACACACCCAATTAAGCGTAGCATAAGATCTCGTCATTAAGTTATTTGCTATAAGCTTTCGATACATAGTTACCTAGTCCTTATGACCATGAGATCATGTAAATCACTTATACCGGAAAGGTACTTTGATTACACCAAACACCACTGCGTAAA
This sequence comes from Lolium perenne, assembly GCF_019359855.2. Lineage (NCBI taxonomy): Eukaryota > Viridiplantae > Streptophyta > Magnoliopsida > Poales > Poaceae > Lolium > Lolium perenne. Next base: position 163,100,409 of record NC_067245.2, on the reverse strand, counting down.
TGGGTGGCTATAAAGGTGGGATTAAGTATCCGGAAAGTATGAGTTGAGGCATATGGATCAACAGTGGGATTTGTCCATCCCGATGACGGATAGATATACTCTGGGCCCTCTCGGTGGAATGTCGTCTAATGTCTTGCAAGCATATGAATGAGTTCATAAGAGACCACATACCACGGTACGAGTAAAGAGTACTTGTCAGGAGACGAGGTTGAACAAGGTATAGAGTGATACCGAAGATCAAACCTCGGACAAGTAAAATATCGCGAGACAAAGGGAATTGGTAATATATGTGTATGGTTCATTCGATCACTAAAGTCATCGTTGAATATGTGGGAGCCATTATGGATCTCCAGATCCCGCTGTTGGTTATTGGTCGGAGTGAGTACTCAACCATGTCCGCATAGTTCTCGAACCGTAGGGTGACACACTTAAAGTTGGATGTTGAAATGGTAGCACTTGAATTATGGAATGGAGTTCGAATATTTGTTCGGAGTCCCGGATGAGATCCCGGACATCACGAGGAGTTCCGGAATGGTCCGGAGAATAAGATTCATATATAGGATGTCATTTTATGTGAAATAAAATGTCGCGGAAGGTTCTATGGAAGGTTCTAGAAGGTTCTAGAAAAGTCCGGAAGAAACCACCAAGGAAGGTGGAGTCCACAAGGGACTCCACCTCCATGGCCGGCCAGCCCTAGATGGGGTGGAGTCCCAAGTGGACTCCACCATAGGGGGCCGGCCACCCCCACATGGGAGGTGGGAATCCCACCTTTGGGTGGGAGTCCTAGTTGGGCTAGGTTTCCCCCCTCCTATGGAAGGTTTTGGTTTCGGGTCTTATTCGAAGACTTGGACACCAACACTTGGGATCCACCTATATAATGAGGGGCCAAGGGAGGGGGCCGGCCACCCCAAGACCATAGCTTGGCCGCCCCCCTTGAGTGGCCGGCCACCCCCTCCCAAACCCTAGCTTTGCTCCTCCACTTCATATTGCCCGCGTAGCTTAGCGAAGCTCCGCCGGACTTCTACACCGCCACCGACACCACGCCGTCGTGCTGTCGGATTCAAGAGGAGCTACTACTTCCGCTGCCCGCTGGAACGGGGAGGTGGACGTCGTCTTCATCAACAACCGAACGTGTGACCGAGTACGGAGGTGCTGCCCGTTCGTGGCGCCGGAACCGATCGTGATCAAGATCTTCTACGCGCTTTTGCAAGCGGCAAGTGATCGTCTACCGCAGCAACAAGAGCCTCATCTTGTAGGCTTTGGAATCTCTTCAAGGGTGAGACTCGATACCCCCTCGTTGCTACCGTCTTCTAGATTGCATCTTGGCTTGGATTGCGTGTTCGCCGTAGGAAAATTTTTGTTTTCTATGCAACGTTATCCTACAGTGGTATCAGAGCCGTGTCTATGCATAGATGGTTGCACGAGTAGAACACAATGGTTTGTGGGCGTTGATGCTCTTGTTATCTTTAGTTTGAGTACTTTGCATCTTTATGGCATAGTGGGATGAAGCGGCTCGGACTAACTTTACATGACCGCGTTCATGAGACTTGTTCCTCGTTCGACATGCAACTTGTATTGCATAAGAGGCTTTGCGGGTGTCTGTCTCTCCTACTATAGTAAAGATTCAATTTACTCTTCTATTGAAAACATTAGTATCAACGTTGTGGTTCATGTTCGTAGGTAGATTAGATCTCTCTCGAAAACCCTAAACCACGTAAAATATGCAAACCAAATTAGAGACGTCTAACTTGTTTTTGCAGGGTTTGGTGATGTGATATGGCCATAATGTGATGATGAATATGTATGAGATGATCATTATTGTATTGTGGCAACCGGCAGGAGCCTTATGGTTGTCTTTAAATTTCATGTTGAGTAGTATTTCAAAGTAGTTGTAATAGTTGCTACATGGAGGACAATCATGAAGACGGCGCCATTGACCTTGACGCTACGCCGACGATGATGGAGATCATGCCCGAAGATGATGGAGATCATATCCGTGCTTTGGAGATGAAGATCAAAGGCGCAAGAACAAAAGGGCCATATCATATCACATATGAACTGCATGTGATGTTAATCCTTTTTATGCATCTTATTTTGCTTAGATCGCGACGGTAGCATTATAAGATGATCCCTCACTAAAATATCAAGATAATAAAGTGTTCATCCTTAGTAGCACCGTTGCCAAGTCTTGTCGTTTCGAAGCACCTCGTGATGATCGGGTGTGATAGATTCAATAAGTACATATAACGGGTGCAAGACAGTTTTGCACATGCGGATACTAAGGTGGCCTTGACGAGCCTAGCATGTTGAGACATGGTCTCGGAACACGTGATACCGAAAGGTAGAGCATGAATCATATGGTTGATATGATGAACACTTTGAGTGTTCGCCATTGAAATCACACCTTTTCTCGTGATGATCGGGTTTAGGTGCGGTGGATTTGGTTCGTGTGATCACTAAGACAATGCGAGGGATATTGTTTTGAGTGGGAGTTCACTTAGGTTTTTAATTATGTTGAATTAAAATTTGAACTCAATTTGTCATAAACTTAGTCTAAACTATTGCAAATATATGTTGTAGAGATGGCGTCCCCAATCAATTTTAATCGGTTCCTAGAGAAAGAGAAACTTAAGAGCAACGGTAGCAACTTCATATTGGTTCCGTCATGTGAGGATCTTCCTCTCTGGCGGAAATCTGCAATTTGTGCTTGATGCACCGCTAGGTGACCCTCCTGCAGAAAATGAATCCGATGAAGTAAAAGCTGTTTACGCGACTCGGAAAACTCGGTACTCTCAAGTTCAGTGTGCCATCCTGTGCAGTCTGGAATCCGATCTTCAAAATCGTTTTGAGCACCATGATCCTCATGAGTTGATGAATGAGCTGAAAGCTATATTCGAGACTCATGCGGCAGTGGAATGCTATGAAGCATCGAAACATTTCTTCAGCTGTATGATGGCAGATGGCATCTACGTTAGTGAGCACATGCTCGCCATGACCGGGCATGCGAAGAAACTCGATGACTTGGGAATAGTGATTCCTAACAGACTGGGGATTAATCGTGTCCTTCAATCACTGCCACCAAGTTACAAGAACTTTGTGATGAACTACAATATGCAGAACATGAACAAGGAGTTACCTGAACTTTTTGGCATGCTAAAAGCTGCTGAGATTGAGATCAAGAAAGAACATCAAGTGTTGATGGTCAACAAGACCACCAGTTTCAAGAAACAGGGCAAGTCTAAGGGAAAATTCAAGAAGGGTGGCAAGAAAGCTGCCACGCCTCCTATGAAACCTAAGAACGGCCCTAAGCCTGATGCTGAGTGCTATTACTGCAAGGAGAAGGGACACTGGAAGCGTAATTGCTCCAAGTATCTGGCTGATCTGAAGAGCGGCCTTGTCAAGAAGAAGAAAGAAGGTATATTTGATATACATGTTATAGATGTTCATTTCACTGGTTCTCGTTCTAGTACCTGGGTATTTGATACTGGTTCGGTTGCTCATATTTGTAACTCGAAACAGGAACTAAAGAATAAACGACAACTGCTGAAAGATGAAGTGACGATGCGCGTTGGAAACGGATCCAAGGTCAATGTGATCGCGATGGCACACTTCCTCTACATCTACCTTCGGGATTAGTTTTAAGCCTAAATAATTGCTATTATGTACCTGCGTTGAGCATGAACATTATATCTGGATCTTGTTTAATGCAAGACGGTTATTCATTCAAGTCTGAGAATAATGGTTGTTCTATTTTTATGAATAATATCTTTTATGGTCGAGCACCACAAAAGAATGGCTTATTTCTATTAGATCTCGATAGTAGTGATACGCATATACATAACATTGATGCTAAGCGAATTAAACTTAATGATAATTCTACTTATATGTGGCACTGTCGTCTTGGTCATATTGGAGTGAAACGCATGAAGAAACTCCATACTGATGGATTACTTGAATCACTTGACTTTGAGTCACTTGATAGATGCGAAGCATGTCTAATGGGTAAAATGACAAAGACTCCATTTTCTGGTATGATGGAGCGAGCTACTGACTTATTGGAAATCATACATACAGATGTATGTGGACCAATGAGCGTAGCATCGCGCGGTGGTTATCGTTATGTTCTAACCTTCACAGATGATCTGAGTAGATATGGGTATATCTATTTCATGAAACATAAATCCGAAACTTTCGAGAAGTTTAAGGAATTTCAAAGTGAAGTAGAAAATCAACGTAACAAGAAGATCAAATTTCTACGATCTGATCGTGGAGGTGAATATCTGAGTTATGAGTTTGGCATGCATTTAAAGAAATGCGGAATACTTTCACAATTGACACCGCCGGGAACACCTCAACGAAACGGTGTGTCCGAACGTCGTAATCGAACTCTCTTAGATATGGTTCGTAGTATGATGTCTCTTACAGATTTGCCGTTATCATTTTGGAGTTATGCATTAGAGACAGCCGCATTCACTTTAAATAGAGCACCATCAAAATCTGTAGAAACGACACCGTATGAATTATGGTTTAATAAGAAACCTAAGCTGTCGTTCCTGAAAGTTTGGGGTTGCGAAGCCTATGTAAAGAAGTTACAACCGGACAAGCTAGAACCCAAAGCGGAGAAATGCGTCTTCATAGGATACCCTAAGGAAACTATAGGGTACACTTTCTATCACAAATCCGAAGGCAAAATCTTTGTTGCTAAGAACGGAACCTTTCTTGAGAAAGAATTTCTCACTAAAGAAGTGACTGGAAGAAAAGTAGAACTCGATGAGATTGATGAATCTATACTCGTTGATCAGAGTAGCGCAGTACCGGAAGTTGTACCTGTACCGCCTACACCGGCAACAGAGGAAGCTAATGATAATGATCATGAAACTTCGAACGAGGAAACTACTGAACCTCGCAGATCGACAAGGGAACGTGCCACTCCTGATTGGTATGATCCTTGTCTAAATGTCATGATTGTAGATAACAATGATGAGGACCCTGCGACGTATGAAGAAGCGATGATGAGCCCAGATTCCAACAAATGGCAAGAAGCCATGAAATCCGAAATGGGATCCATGTATGATAACAAAGTATGGACTTTGGTAGACTTACCTGATAGCCGAAAGGCTGTCGAGAATAAATGGATCTTCAAGAGAAAAACAGATGCTGATGGTAATATTACTGTCTATAAAGCTCGACTTGTCGCAAAGGGTTTCCGACAAATTCAAGGAGTTGACTACGATGAGACTTTCTCACCTGTAGCGAAGCTAAAATCTGTGAGGATTTTGTTAGCAATAGCTGCATTTTTCGATTATGAGATTTGGCAGATGGATGTCAAAACGGCGTTCCTTAATGGAGACATTGAGGAAGAGTTGTATATGGTACAACCCAAAGGTTTTGTCGATCCTAAAAATGCTGACAAAGTATGCAAACTTCAGCGTTCAATTTATGGACTGAAGCAAGCATCAAGAAGTTGGAACCGACGCTTTGATAAGGTGATCAAAGACTTCGGGTTTATACAGTGTCATGGAGAGGCCTGTATTTACAAGAAAGTGAGTGGGAGCTCTGTAGCATTCCTGATATTATATGTAGATGACATATTATTGATCGGGAATGATATAGAACTATTAAGCAGTGTTAAGGGTTATTTGAATAATAGTTTTTCAATGAAAGACCTTGGTGAAGCATCATATATATTAGGCATCAAGATTTATAGAGATAGATCAAGACGCCTAATAGGGCTATCACAGAGTACATATCTGGACAAGATTCTAAAGAAGTTTAGAATGGACGAAAGTAAGAAAGGGTTCTTACCAATGTTACCAGGCAAGGTATTGAGTAAAACTCAAGGACCGGCTACGACAGAAGCAAGAGAAAGGATGAGTAACATCCCTATGCCTCAGCGATAGGATCTATCATGTATGCCATGCTATGTACTAGACCGGATATAGCACATGCTGTTAGTTTGACTAGCAGATATCAAAGTGATCCAGGAATGGAACACTGGACAGCGGTCAAGAATATCCTGAAGTACTTGAAAAGAACTAAGGATATGTTTCTTTGTTATGGAGGTGACCAAGAGCTCGTTGTAAACGGTTACACCGATGCAAGTTGGAACACTGATCCTGATGACTCTAAGTCACAATCTGGGTACGTGTTTATATTGAATGGTGCTGCAGGAAGCTGGGCAAGCTCGAAGCAGTGCACGGTGGCGAAGTCTTCAACAGAATCAGAGTACATAGCGGCTTCAGAGGCTTCATCAGAAGCGGTATGGATGAAGAGGTTCATTGTAGAGCTCGGTGTGGTTCCTAGTGCATTGGACCCATTAATCATTTATTGTGATAACATGGGTGCCATCGCCAATGCACAAGAGCCAAGGTCACACAAGAGGCTGAAGCATATCAAGCTGCGTGACCACTCGATTCGTGAGTACATCGAAGATGGAGAAGTAAAGATTTGCAAAGTACACACTGATCTGAATGTAGCAGATCCGTTGACTAAAGCTCTCCCTAGGGCAAAGCATGACCAACACCAGAATGCCATGGGTGTTAGGTATATTACAATGTAATCTAGATTATTGACTCTAGTGCAAGTGGGAGACTGAAGGAGATATGCCCTAGAGGCAATAATAAAGTGGTTATTATTTATATCTTTATGTTTATGATAAATGTTTATATATCATGCTAGAATTGTATTAACAGAAACATTAGTACATGTGTGATATGTAGACAAACAAGAAGTCCCTAGTATGCCTCTTAAACTAGCTTGTTGATTAATGGATGATTAGTTTCATAATCATGAACATTGGATGTTATTAATAACAAGGTTATGTCATTGTGTGAATGATATAATGGACACACCCAATTAAGCGTAGCATAAGATCTCGTCATTAAGTTATTTGCTATAAGCTTTCGATACATAGTTACCTAGTCCTTATGACCATGAGATCATGTAAATCACTTATACCGGAAAGGTACTTTGATTACACCAAACACCACTGCGTAAATGGGTGGCTATAAAGGTGGGATTAAGTATCCGGAAAGTATGAGTTGAGGCATATGGATCAACGAGTGGGATTTGTCCATCCCGATGACGGATAGATATACTCTGGGCCCTCTCGGTGGAATGTCGTCTAATGTCTTGCAAGCATATGAATGAGTTCATAAGAGACCACATACCACGGTACGAGTAAAGAGTACTTGTCAGGAGACGAGGTTGAACAAGGTATAGAGTGATACAGAAGATCAAACCTCGGACAAGTAAAATATCGCGAGACAAAGGGAATTGGTAATATATGTGTATGGTTCATTCGATCACTAAAGTCATCGTTGAATATGTGGGAGCCATTATGGATCTCCAGATCCCGCTGTTGGTTATTGGTCGGAGTGAGTACTCAACCATGTCCGCATAGTTCTCGAACCGTAGGGTGACACACTTAAAGTTGGATGTTGAAATGGTAGCACTTGAATTATGGAATGGAGTTCGAATATTTGTTCGGAGTCCCGGATGAGATCCCGGACATCACGAGGAGTTCCGGAATGGTCCGGAGAATAAGATTCATATATAGGATGTCATTTTATGTGAAATAAAATGTCGCGGAAGGTTCTATGGAAGGTTCTAGAAGGTTCTAGAAAAGTCCGGAAGAAACCACCAAGGAAGGTGGAGTCCACAAGGGACTCCACCTCCATGGCCGGCCAGCCCTAGATGGGGTGGAGTCCCAAGTGGACTCCACCATAGGGGGCCGGCCACCCCCCACATGGGAGGTGGGAATCCCACCTTTGGGTGGGAGTCCTAGTTGGGCTAGGTTTCCCCCTCCTATGGAAGGTTTTGGTTTCGGGTCTTATTCGAAGACTTGGACACCAACACTTGGGATCCACCTATATAATGAGGGGCCAAGGGAGGGGGCCGGCCACCCCCAAGACCATAGCTTGGCCGCCCCCCTTGAGTGGCCGGCCACCCCCTCCCAAACCCTAGCTTTGCTCCTCCACTTCATATTGCCCGCGTAGCTTAGCGAAGCTCCGCCGGACTTCTACACCGCCACCGACACCACGCCGTCGTGCTGTCGGATTCAAGAGGAGCTACTACTTCCGCTGCCCGCTGGAACGGGGAGGTGGACGTCGTCTTCATCAACAACCGAACGTGTGACCGAGTACGGAGGTGCTGCCCGTTCGTGGCGCCGGAACCGATCGTGATCAAGATCTTCTACGCGCTTTTGCAAGCGGCAAGTGATCGTCTACCGCAGCAACAAGAGCCTCATCTTGTAGGCTTTGGAATCTCTTCAAGGGTGAGACTCGATACCCCCTCGTTGCTACCGTCTTCTAGATTGCATCTTGGCTTGGATTGCGTGTTCGCCGTAGGAAAATTTTTGTTTTCTATGCAACGTTATCCTACAACCCGAGGATTCGGTTAGCCATGGCTTGAGAAAGCAAAGGAGGGGAGGAGTGTCACCTAAATAAAACTAAAATAAAAAGGCACTCCTTCATGGTATGAGATTGTTGGCAGGCACCCGAGGATTCGGTTAGCCGTGGTTTGTGAAAGCAAAGGTTGGAAGGAGTGCCAACTTAAAATAAAACTTTATGGGAGCCGCTCTTCGAGAGTTTGTCTGGCAAGGGGGTTAGAGTACCCGCTACCAGTTGTTGACAACAACAAACACCTCTCAAAATGTTACTTTTACTCTCTTTATATGATTTCAAAACTGAAAAAGCTCTAGCACATGATTTAATCCCTACTTCCCTCTGCGAAGGGCCTGTCTTTTACTTTATGTTGAGTCAGTAAACCTATTTCCCTCCATCTTAAGCAAGCATTTGAGTTGTTGTGATCAAACCATCTATATTGTGATTTACTTCATCATGTCTTTTACTCTTCCTTGTTTAAGTACAAGTTTTATCCGAATGAATATAGCTTTGAAAGTTATCAATGATTATGAGGATATTATTATGATTGAGTATGCAAGTTGTGCCATATAAACTTTAACATGAGAGCGCTGCTCGATAGATAAGTATAACCTGTTAATTGTTCTCTGACCAAGAACGAAGTTTGCCATCACCAATTATGATTTCTTATGCACCTTTATTCGTGATTACCTTCTACTTGTTTCAAGTTGAATTATATGAGGAAGTCATTTACTAGAATGTCTTGTGTGAATGAATATGATGCTTCTTGTTCATATTTTATTCATCGACTCTTCACTCCATAAACATGTGGTCCTGTTTACCGAGTTCAGTTTCGCTTGGGGACAAGCGAAGTCTAAGCTTGGGGGGAGTTGATACGTCCAATTTGCATCACTATTTTATATCATAATTTGCTGTTATTCATTGATATATTTCATATTTGGAGATGATACTTATGTTATTTCATCTATTTTGCATGTTTCATGATTATTGGAGGATCGCGCACCGGAGTCAGGATTCTGCTGGAAAAAGCGCCGTCAGAATGCAATATTTCGGAAGATCAACAATTGACGGAATTTATATGAAAAATCCTATTTTTCCAGAAGACGACGAGAGCCAGAAGGAGGAGCCGAGGAGGGCCAACATGGGCCCCCCTCATAGGCCGGCGCGGGCCCTGCCCTGGCCGCGCCGCCCTGTGAGGTGGGGGCCCACAGCCCCCTCTGGCCTCCTCTCCTTCGCGTATTTCTTTGCCCCGAAAACCTAAGCTCCGGGGGGATAGTCGCGAAGAGTCACAGCCGCCTCTGCGGGGCGGAGAACACCAGAGAGAAAAGAGCTCTCCGGCAGGCTGAGATCCGCCGGGGAAATTCCCTCCCGGAGGGGGAAATCGACGCCATCGTCACCGTCATCGAGCTGGACATCATCTCCATCACCATCACCATCATCTCCATCATCATCACCGCCGTCTCCACCGCTGCACATCGTCACCGCTGTAACAATTTGGGTTTGATCTTGATTGTTTGATAGGGGAAACTCTCCCGGTGTTGATTTTTACTTGTTATTGATGCTATTGAGTGAAACCATTGAACCAAGGTTTATGTTCAGATTGTTATTCACCATCATATCACCTCTGATCATGTTCCATATGATGTCTCGTGAGTAGTTCGTTTAGTTCTTGAGGACATGGGTGAAGTCTAAATGTTAGTAGTGAAGTATGGTTGAGTAATATTCAATGTTATGATATTTAAGTTGTGGTGTTATTCTTCTAGTAGTGTCATGTGAACGTCGACTACATGACACTTCACCTTTATGGGCCTAGGGGAGTGCATCTTGTACTCGTTTGCCAATTGCGGAGTTGCCGGAGTGACAGAAACCTGAACCCCCGTTGGTATATCGATGCAGGAGGGATAGCAGGATCTCAGAGTTTAAGGCTATGGTTAGATTTATCTTAATTACTTTCTTGTAGTTGCGGATGCTTGCAAGGGGTATAATCACAAGTATGTATTAGTCCTAGGAAGGGCGGTACATTAGCATAGGTTCACCCACACAACACTTATCAAAACAATGAAGATTAATTAGCCATATGTAGCGAAAGCACTAGACTAAAATCACGTGTGTCCTCAAGAACGTTTGGTCATTATAAGTAAACAAACCGGCTTGTCCTTTGTGCTAAAAAGGATTGGGCCACTCGCTGCAGTTGTTACTCTCGCACTTTACTTACTCGTACTTTATTCAACTGCTACATCAAAACCCCCTGAATACTTGTCTGTGAGCATTTATAGTGAATCCTTCATCGAAACTGCTTGTCAACACCTTCTGCTCCTCGTTGGGATCGACATTCTTACTTATCGAAAATACTACGATACACCCCCTATACTTGTGGGTCATCAAGCTGCTAATTTTGGGAGTCTACCATTCGTTTATCCATGCACTTTCATGTCACTAGGAAAGTGGTAAGATGGACATAAAATTCCCACCAGTGAAAAAGCATTGTACAAACCTTCTTCAGAAAGGCCTTCGGCAATGACGGTACCTCCTTAAAAAGAAGTACTTTGACACAGATCCAAATGACGTGCCAAAAGAAAGTCAAGTTCCATCGATGAATAACGATGAGTGGAAGGCGCTAGTAGACCACTGGAGGTATCCCAAAACGGTGGTCAGTTCCTTTCTGAACTCAAAGTTTTTGCCTTATACATTGTAATGTACACAGTTACTAATTCTGCAATTCCTGCAGAAGATATGTGTTGCCAACAAAAAAATCGTTCTAAGGTTCAATACCATGAATCAACTGGGTCACGAAGCTACGAAGTGCACTTGCAAAATTTGGTAAGAAGTGATGGATGTCTATAGTTTTGGTGGCCATTTTGATTTTTATTTTGCTCAGTGCATGTGCTCATTTATATGACGTTCTGTGTTATTGCATCGAGTTCTTGGTTTAATACTGTGATGTACATGTTTCCATTAAACTAAACTCCTATTTTAATCGGTACCTATTTGTATGAACTTTCGTTCGCATCATTGCTTCCCTGCAAATCTGTATGTTATGTCTACAAGCTTGATGCTTTGAAGTGTTCCACTCTTGATAGTTATCTATATGAGAAACAAGAAGTATATGAAACTTTGTGACTAGATCCCCATAGAACATGTAAGCTAGCTTCATGTATGTGTTTTATTTTAGGGAGACAAGTACAAAGGTAAAGAACCCACTCCTCTAGATATATTCAAGGAATGCCACTTCAGCCGGAAAATGGCTTCTCCTCCGCCGTAAAAGATGCAATCGTAAGTCAACTTTCATAGGGTAACCTTTTATAAGTTGTTGTATCTTGGTGTATGTGGTAACCTGTTTGCTTCATTGCAAATGAAGGCTGGGATGGAAAAGCAGCTAGCTATACCTACGACAGATGGAGGACGCAAGACTGAGATCCAGGTTTTATCCGAGGTCCTCTCAAAAATACAGCAAAACCTGGCTTTCTTCGAAATGTGGGACTTATTATTCCTTCTGGATCGAAATTAAGGAATCTGGCTGCAGAACTGGAGAGAGAGAAGAGGGGTAGTGCAAAGCTACAAGATGTTGTTAAGAACCAGCATGATCAAATGGTTGAGCTGACCAGCCAGGTACAAGAAGCAGAAAAAAAGCGGGCAGACATGGAAGGAACAATTGATACGTTGACTAAAATTATACGGCAGCAAAGCTAGAGATCATAAACGTGTTGAACTGGTGGTGCCATGGTCATGAATTGAACTGTTATATTTTCCCTGGTTTCAGACAACTGTTATTTCGATTTGCGGACTGGCGCTGCCATGGTCCACCACAATAGGTAGTTTTAGAGAGTGCCAATGGTGCTTTATGATTAAATTATTTACCTGTAATTATACATGTAATTATGTCATGTAATATGTCGTTTGTAATTTTCGTTTTGACGACTAGGCCTTAACAGTGTCATGTAAAGCCCACTGGGCCGTAGTCAGATGCATTGAAACAAATTTAGCCCAGTACTTTTTATCTGGGCCTTAACAGGAGCTATATGTCTAGTCTGTACAAGCCTAGAATTGGGCCCGTAAATCATCGAATCCTTGCTTGGGCCTCATTGTAAGTGGACGCATGATGTTATAATGGGCCCAACAAGAAGAATAAAAATAGGCCTTTTTTTGGCAGCCTGTAGACAGCCCATTAATGATCGACAACACCATGGGCTGACCGTTATGGGCTGGCCTAACCTATGGCACTAAGGCCGTAACTAGGGCCTTGGAAATTATAGGCCTTCCTCGGCGGCCTATAGACGGCCAAACAAAAACCGACAACATCATGGGCCACCTTTTTATGGGCTGGCTTAACCTGTAGCAGTTAAGGCCGTAACATGGGCCTTCAAAATCATATCCAAGTTGGATCGATGGGCCGTAGATGGCCCATTTGAGGTGTGCCACGTGGCACCTGCACATTCGACACGTGTTGCATTGCGATACGACCACGTGGGTGCACGTGTCAAAAGCCGGATGGACATCTCGTACGGTGCAGGTTGCAGCTATGAAACTTTTTATTGTTCCACGTGGCAGCTATTTAAATGGGCCACGTGTCTGCATTTTATTAGTCCACGCGCAGGAAGCTGGGTCACGGTCTCCTCGCTAGACGACAAAAACGACAGTCACCCGACCGGACTGACATATTAATCATTGACCTGGCAGCCTGACACAACGGTCGCTGGCAGAGGGGACAAGTGCTATGACGGATATGGCCGTCACGACGGACCGGGCTGGGTGGGCTTCGGGTGTGCGCTTGGCCATCACAGATCTGTGACGCGCCTCCCTAACCATCATCCGGGCCATCTGTGACGCGATATCCGCCACGGTCCTGCAAACCGTCAGGATCACGTGTCTGTGACGCATTTTGGACATTCGTCGAAGAACTAAAATCGTTATAGAAGACCCATATTTTACTAGTGCGACCCTCGCCATGGCCAGGTTCCTCGGAGGAAGCCGCCACCATGCTCGGGCCGACGATTGCTGAGAATAAGGTGACGCCCGGAGCTGACGAGGAGGAACATCTAGACGACGCCAAGTCCATCCCCTGGACGCCCACCTGCAGCAGCCACCTCGCCTCACCGTCATCGACCGCCGCCAACTGTCACCGGTGAGTCCGGGCCCTGCCCCACCCCTTCGTTCTGCTCTGTCGACGTGCACTGCACGGACGTGAAGGAGACAACGGCCTCAGGCCATCGGATCTCGATCCCGTGGGTGCATGGTCCATGCATGCCACGGTGGCCATGCAGGCCAGGCCTGCCACGGGCCCCTGCCCTTTTTCATTTTTCTTTTCTCCCTCCACCTGGAAATTCCCTTGGGCCGGCCCATCTCTGCGCACTAGCGTGGCCCATATCCTTCCCGCCAACTTTTATTCGTTTAAAAATTTGAATCTCGGTTAATTTTTGAATATGTATCTATGAGCCAAAATGCAAATAACTTGAGTTTGGAACATCCATTTTGGGTGAAACCATATGTGCTAGAACCGAAATTTCATTACGTTTTAGATGCCACTGGTCTTGTATTTTTACGATTTTTGTACGATTTTTGGCATATTAAACTTGTTCTATGTTTAGTTCAGACTCTAACTAATTCCTAAAATTGTAGGTTTAATTTTTTTGAGTGAATCCAATTTTGTTAGTCTTGTTTTAGCATTGGCCTTCTTGATTAATTAGTGTTAGCATCTGTTCATGAGAATTGGTTACTGTTAGTGATAGTGTGTGTCACATGAGATGTTGAACCCAATATCATTTGATCCCAAGCAAATTTTTAACCACTTCTTTTCCTTAAAAATTGCCAACTCATGTTTTGATCTTGCCAAGCAATTACCCCTGCATACTTAGACATGTTTTATTTAAACCTTGATTTTGGACTTATGCGTTGATTGTATGTTGTTCATTTATTTTTGCGATGCTAGATTTGAACATGGGTGAAGTTGAAGGAGAGGAAGTGTGTGAAGGATTTGAAGAAGACCATGGTCTAGCCAACCAAGTCAATCGATCTTTTGATCTCTTAATGTTGTGTTACTTGTTGTTTTTATCTTCTTGCTATCGTTGTCTATTGATCCATCTTGGGTTAATTCTACTTGTGTTGACTAGGCATACTTACCTTAAGTATGTTGATCTCCTTGACACCTCAATTACACCCCCACCCCGCTTAGTGGTATGATGGTTAGTGTAAGGGTATATTGCCCCTATGTGTGGTTTTGGTAATTAATGACAACCCCTATGGACTAATGTTTTCATTGAGTTTATATGAAGGAATATTCCATAGGTACTACTTGTATTCCATGTGTTGGATTCAAGTATGGATGCCATGAAGATAAATATATACCTTGTGTATTGGCATCAAGATCATCGATTTGAAGATATATATGTGATATGATCAAGAATAAGAAATGAAGATGGTGTTCTTATGTGGAACTCAATATTAGCCATGCTCTAGCTTATGTGATAAGCAATGGATGATCAAGATCTTGAGTGTTTGATTCCAAGTGAAGAATTCAAGTTATGGCTCTAAGTCGGTGTCATGATAGTCTCATAAGTTGAGCTATGGTTGACTAACATTTAGATCATGCAAATAAATGAACAATTCTTTATACACCTCAAGATAGTATGATAGAGCATGAGAAGATGCAAGGTTGACCAATACAAAGAGTGAAGAATAGATTCAAGTTTGGTCAACACATGAAGCATGAATAATGTGCCACGTGAAGTCATGTGGTATGGTAAGTCGTGTCAATCATGCTTTATGAACTAACCCATCATATATGTTCCCTTGTGTTGTCTATGTGGGTTAGGTATCTTTCCATGGGCATGCATCAAAAGTGAGATCTCATATAGCCCATGAGAGGATGACATCAAGTGGTGATCGTCATCAAGGTCGAGTTGGACAAGTTCAAGATGAGCATCTCAAGTGGATCACATGCTTGAAGCTTGCCGTACGTTTGGTGATAATGAAAATGTGAAGATGTGCATCAATGAAGCGATCCCATCATGGTGTATGGGGGAGCAATTGAGAGTCTTCACGAAGCAACAATGATCAAGTGAGGCATTCCGGCTTGAGTGGAGCTTGAAGAGCTATCATCAAGCTCAAGCGGGATGCGCAAGGCAAAGGTATGGCCTTGCTAGGTTTTCCTTTTACCGGTCTCAAGGTGGTTGTTGGGAGACCGGATTATAGGATAGATAACCGCACTATCAAGAGGGGCTTTCGGTTGGGTAACTTGATCGCATCGTCTTAGGGAGCTCAATCATTTGCATACTTTGCATATCCCTATTGCTTCTTGGTGTTTCTCTGTGTGAGGTTCTTTGGCTTGTTGCTAGCTTTACAACAAGCCCAAGTTTATCGAAAACGTAATTCGTATGCATCTTCTATAGCGTTTTCGAGCTTGGAGGTTTTACCGGTGTCTCTTTTATGGATAGGTCAAAACATTCAACTCATGGCTTTTACTCCTTGGATGGACAATGAATTTTCTATGCAGAAAGTTGTAGGGCTTGTTTTCTGATTCCAGCAAGCCCAAGATCATCGAAATCGGAATCCGGACGCAAAAGTTATCATGGTTTTTGCAAAACATGTTTTCATGTTTGGCCCGGTGCCTCGCCCGGCGTGACCGGCGTCCCACCGGATGGCCCGGTTTCAACCGGCCCCTGGACCGGTGCACACCGGGCACCATCCAGGGGAGTTTTCCCCTTCGCCCAGCGCTGACCCGGCGCCCGGTCCGGTTTGGACCGGACGGCCCGATTTGTGGCCCGATCGGACCGGCTCTCACGCCAGGCGTCCCGGTGCCTGGCCCGGTCGACCATCTCTCACGCTAGGCACCTGGTGCCTGGCCCGGTCGACCAGCTCTCACGTCAGGCGTCCCGGTGCCTGGCCTGGTCAACCAGCTCTCACACCAGGCTGCACGAAAAACTCCCACATCTGCCCCCAAACGGTCATATTTCGTTTGGCTATAAAAGGGACTTCTTCCCCAGCAGTTTTCTAGGGTTCTTGAGCATGTTTTTGACCACCATTGTTGAACCTCTTGAGCTTGCTTACTCTCCCTTCCCTCCCATGATTCTTGCTCATTCTTGAGGGATCTAAGAGAGGAGATCTAGATCTACAACCTCCACCAATCAATTTCTCCTCTAAGTGAGGGGAACTCTTGAGATCTAGATCTTGGAGTCATTTGTTCATTTCCTCCTTTTTTTTTCTTCCCCTCTAATCTCATCCTAGCATTTTTTGCTTTGGTGGTGTTTGAGTGTGAAGGATTTGAACACCTCTAGTGTTCTTGCTTTGCATCATTGCATAGTGTTGAGCTCTCCACCACGATTAGTTCGAGTGAGAGACCGTGAGCTTGTTACTCTTGGAGGGTGACCTCCTAGTTGGCTTGGTGGCTGTCCCGGTGACCTCTTCGTGGAAGATTGTGAAGAGGCTCGGGCTTCTCCTTCGTGGAGCTTGTGAAGTGGTTGTGGAGCTTGCCATCTCCGGAGCAGAGGAAAAGCTAACCATAAGGAAAGGGCCATTATCCTTCGTGGGTTTGGCTCGGAGAAAAAGGAGAGCCTTCGTGGCATTGGGGAATCCTTCGTGGGACCTCCACCTCTCCAAACGTGATGTACCTTCTTGCAAAGGAAGGGAACACGGGAGTACATCTTCGTCTCCGCGTTCCTCGGTTATTTCTATACCCGAGCTTACTTTCCTTGTGATAGCTATCGTGCTTGAAGTACATATATCTTGCTATCACTTGTGCTACATATATCTTGTGCCTATCTTGCTTAGCTCTAGTTGTTGTTGCACTTAGGTGAGCCTAGCATATTTAGCATTTATGCTTGTAAAATAAATGTTAGTTTAATTCCGCATTCTTACAAGCCAAATCCGTAAGAGTTTTTAAAACGCCTATTCACCCCCCCTCCTCTAGGCGACATCTCGTCCTTTCAGTTAGCATCAAGACCCTTGTTGTATCTTAGTTCATCCATGAAACTATAGGTTGGGAACCCCTTGGAATGGTTGATCTTGTTCAAACGGGTGAGTTGGTTTTACCCAAGTGTATTTTTATGAAAGGAAAGGATCTTGACAAAGATGGTTGGAAGGAGAAATCTTGTTTTCAAAAACTTTGGCACCTAAGTATTCACCCATGCCAATTAACTCGCGGAACCACATTACCCCAACATGGGCACGGGGCTTAACTCGTAGTTTGTTAAAATTAATGTGGGTATATAAGGGTACGGTTACCCCTGAATCCGGGTTGTCGTTGGTGGAGACAATATTATAACGGGATGCCTTCGGGGCTACCCGTCTGGAAGACACTATGGGTCTCCCGCCGTGGCAATGGAGTCACACTCAAAGTGAGGTGAGCTGCCATGGTTTGTCGGGGAGGTACATACTCCATAGGGTTGGTTCCCATGTTTAGGCGAATAGGCGAAAGGTTATGTCCGAGTTTTTGACATGTCATAGTTGATATGCGGGGAAGTTGCCCACATGATAAACTTGCGGATCTTATGGGGAAAGTGTGCAAACTCTGCAGAGTAAAATCTATTCGAATAGCCGTGTCCGCGGTCATGGACGGTTGGAATGGCCGTTGCTTAGCCTAATGAGTTTTTGTTTAGAAAGTGTTTAACAAAGGAAAGAAAGGAACGTGTTTTCGGAGTACCGGAAGGGTACGGGAATGGTTTGATTGGCCACATGGAGATAGCCGGGAAAAGAAAAACTACCGGGTCTTCCCACCCTTGTGTTTTATGTCATAGGACCTCTTTTGAAGTGTATTCTTCAACAAAGATATAGAGATGTCATAGGACCTCTTTTGAAGTATCTTCTTCAACAAAGATATAGAGATGTCATAGGACCTCTTTTGAAGTATCTTCTTCAACAAAGATATAGAGATGTCATAGTACACTTTTGAAGTGTCTTCTTCAACAAAAATATAGAGATGTCGTAGAACCCCTTTGAGTATCCCCTTCTACAAAGATGTAGGGATGCTATATCCACAAGATAAACTGCTTCTCTTTTACATGCTATATCCACAAGAGAAACTGCTTCTCTTTTACATGATATATCCACAAGAGAAACTGCTTCTCTTTTACATTCTATATCCACAAGAGAAACTAGTCTTTCTCTCTTGTCATCTTAGATTAGTACTTGTGTCTCGCACTCTTGCAAAGTACCTTCTTGATGGTTTGCGAGTACAATTCCATTGTACTCACGGGTTTGTCCCTGGCTATTAACTTGGCCAGACTATGAGGAGGAGTTCGAAGATGATGGAGGTTATCAGGACGACTATGCGACTTAGGACGATCTCCCAATCAGCTGCCTGTAGGGTTTAAGCCATGACTTGGGCCCGACGCTGTTGATTTGTATCCGCTGCAAGTGTTTGCTGAATTCAGCCCAAAGTGGCATATATGTAAGAATTGGTCATGTGACCATTTGTAAGACTTATTTATTCGTTACTATGTAATGGATGATGTAACTCTGGATATCAGTTCGGTTATGTGCTCACGGTACACTGATCATGGGATCGTGAGTTGAATGCATAACGGGTATTTCAGACGGCTAGTCCGGGGTCACCACACCCTTTCATCAGACACGTGCTCAGCCAATTTTTTAATGATAGTCCACCGCTGGATATATGTTCTCATCGACTCTTCTGATTTCTGCTTGCAAGTCCTTAACTGCTCTATTGACGCTGGTTTTTTGCAAGTAGACCAAAAATTCTTCATGAACAGGTCCTCGAAGGTTTCCCGGCTATCTATGGATCCCTCTGGCAACTTCCTCATCCAGGATCTTGCGGATCCACTGAGGTGGACCTGGATGCTTTGCATAGCTATCGCTCTTGTGCCACCCATCAATTTCACAGTCTCCAGATAGTCGACCAACCAATCCTCTGGATCTTGAAGTCCGTCGAACTTTTTATAATTGTCGGGTAGTTCAAAAACTAGTGGGTACTCGAGTTTTGCGAACCCTTCGGGTAAAGAAAGGGAGTCCACACAAGTCTTCATCACTATCCTCTATTGTTTGATGACTTTCTCAGGTTCTGTTTTCTCGACCTCTTTCCTCGCGTGCTCTGTCAACTCGAGCTTGAGCTGATGTGTTCCTCGTGTCGCCTTCTCTTGGATCGTCTCGAGTTGCTGCTACAGTATGTTGGGGACTATTTTGTCTTGGGATATTTCGGCGTGGAGCACTTTCAGGTTGCGCTGCTATTTCTCTTCCTTCTATCGACGCACCCATAACACCAACTCTTGCCATAGCTATCTGATATAATGATGATCGAGGATCCCCTTGAGGTGGCCTGGATGCCATCAAATATGCGTGTGTCACCATGTATCCTGCCTCTGTCATTTTCAGGATTATATGCCCTCGCGTATCTATCGACATGAAGGACATGTCGAGGTTTTGAATCAGGTTATCTCGCTCGGTTTCGGGTATGCCTGCCAACCGAGACCTTTCTCTTCCGCGGCTATCTCTCTGATTATCTGCTGAGTTTCTCGAGTGTTGACTCAAGTTGTTTCTATGCTCGCTGGAAGCATCTGATGCAGCTCTTCTTTCGTCAAGGTTCTGTCATAGTTTTTCTAACTCGCATCTGGAATGACTAAGTTTATACTGATATGCTTGTAGTGCTGCTGCTGAAACTTGTGTAGTCATCAGCTCCGTGCCGTTCATAGCTCTTGTAGCTCTGTCCCATGCTTCCTGCGACAACTGCACTTTTTCTCGTGGCTCAGCTTCGATATATTTGCTTCATGTTCCACGCGTAAGATCTGCGAGATCGACGTAAGGGTTTCCCAAATCGTCGAAAGCCTCAGATTCTTCATCAGCTTTTTTTAGATAAAGGAGCATAGCCCAACCTCTGCATCCAAGGGATGCACACAACTCTCTGCTTTATTAAATTATTCGCAATGCCTTACAAGGGGAATACAAAGATAACCTTGAAGCCACCTTCCTAGTGGCAACTCGCTATACTTACGATGAAGGAGGTGACCAAGAACAAGGCCATACTCCCTGACGGTACACCAACGCACATCATCCAAAAAGCAAAACCCTGAGGGTGTGCCATTGCACATGTCGTAGAGTTCGCAACCACCATCTATCTCGAACCCATCTCCAAGTGAGATCAACGCATTGACCGCGACAGGCATTCCATCGATGTCACCATGATGCCAGATAGCTCCACCATCCTGCACGCGTCCAATAGTCCTCACCCGTCTTTGATACCCCGCAGCTCCACGCCGCTGAGAATCATCGACGACAACATGGTAGATGAACACCACTACACCAAGATCCACCTCTATCTAGCCGCTGCTCCAAAAACGATACCCCAAGAGGTAGCGCGATGTAGGGAGCATCGTCATCGTCTGATCTAGGCTAGATCTTGGGTTTCCCCCGGAGCAACACGAGTGAGTAACCGCAGACTGCGACGACCATGCCTTCAAGAAGGAAGTGACGCTTAACTCCGCCATCGCCCGCCAATCGTGGCGCGGTTTTCACCGACAGCCGCGAATCCCCAACTCGGCAAGAGCAAGCGGAGAGGCCAACAAAGATGATGCCTTCGCAAAGGAACGACGCCAATAGCCGCCGCCATCATCCGCCAAGAACGAAGTCAAGGCGCGGTTTTCACCGGAGTCGTCGGATCATGTGATCCACCACCCCAGCACCGAGCCGACCTCCTCCGGCGAAGAAAGAAGCCACCACCACCAAACCCGGATCAACTCGGATTCATTGATTTCGTCAGTGAGTTTCCCTACCACCTCCTCCTAACCCTACCACCTCGCATCCTCCTAACCCTACCGCCTCCGCGCGGCGGTCATTTGCTTCACGACATGCTCCTGTGATTACAAAAATCTGGTGATATTTTGCAGTTGTGTTTTCGTCGAGCTCAGGATAGGTGACACCGTCGTATAGTTCAGCGAATACCTCCCTGGTAGCGGTGTTGTTGATGTTGGTGAAGTCGAAGTTGGTGAAGCTTTCCGAGTTGCTATCTTGAGATAGATCGGTTTCCGTGAACGACCTGAAGGTCATATTACCGAACAAATCGGTGAGTAATCTGCCATCGGCGGTTTTGGTGAAGCATGGCGGCGAAACTTCTTCGTCGCCTGACTAAACAGACGATGTTGACGATCCCAAGTAATCGGGCTCGACCACCAACGGTCCCGAAAAAAATCGGTGCCGAAAGACAGTGCGATCCTTATTTCCCGACGAGGAAACGAAAGCTCCCGAAAGTCATCTTCATCGACTCCTCCAGATCGGCATATGCATGCAAACGGGTGGGAGGGTGAGGAACAAAATCGACGAGATCAGGTTGGACTCGTTTACCTCCTTCCATCGCGTTGCTTGCCACTGATGATGATGTTGACGGTGCTATCGAGATCAGAACCTTGCAACCTCCAATTACCATAGACGGCCCCAATTGACGAGGGATTAACTCATCAATGCCTATGTATTGTAGACTTAGGGTTTCGTAAGAAGTAGAGGGCAAGTGGACCTCGAAGGTTCAGCCGAACAAAGGTGCTCAACTCAATGTTACGGTGGCTAGGTTACAATGATTTTGGTCCCCTCTTTCTTCCTCGACTTCCCCTTTATATAGGAGGTGAAGCCGAGGCTTTAATCATGTCGTACAAGCTACAAACCGTCGGGCCGCGCTGGGCCTTTCCTATATTGATACAAGTTTCCTATAGTAACTCTATTTTCATAATCTGAAAGCTTCCAACCTTCTGGGCCTCCAAAGCTTCGAGTCCATGGGCTTCCTGCTTTCCTGTGGACCTAGGGTACTTATTCGACATGCCTGGTAGGTATACCTATGTCACTTTGTAATATTGGATCAACTATAAGTGTGATACCATATTCTATATATCTCGAAATCAAGCCCGATATTGATCCCATACACTTGGAGGAAACATGTATAACTATCCAACTTGCTAATAAAGAAGTTATTAGTCCTCTAGGCATGGTAAGAGATGTTGAAGTATTAGTTCGAAAGATTAAGTATCTCGCTGATTTCATTGTTCTTGGTTGCTCCCAAGATGCATTTTTTTCCTATTATATTTGGTAGACCCTTCTTACATATTATTGGTGCTGAAATTGATTTGACAAAAGAGAGAGTTTTTATTAAATGTGCTGGAGAAATGTTAGAGTCTAATTTTTTCAAGTTTACTGATAAGCATTTAGAAAAAGAAAAGTTACAAAAAATACTATGGAACTCTTGCTTCTATGGCAGTTTGCTTCATCGGATGCGGTGGAACGATATGTACTTAATCAAGAGGAACCATAAAGATTGTGCTTCTTATGTTAAAACTTGTGATAAATGTCAACGTGTTGGAAATATTGGTAAGAGAAATGAAATTCCTATGAATTATACTTTACCTTTTGAACCATTTGACGTGTGGGGATTTGATTTTAATGGGCCATTTCCTGCCTCCAAAACGCAGCATACTCACATTTTGGTTGCAGTGGGTTATGTTATTGTTACTAAGTGGGTGGAAGAAATTCCGACAAAGAATTCCATGCCACTACAATGAAGATGTTGAAGGACAACATTCTCCCCAGGTCGGGAGTACCTAGATTTTTAATTACTGATGGTGCTTCTCACTTTAGAAAAACCTTGGCTAAATATGGTGTTAATCATAGAGTAGCATCTCCATATCACTCACACACTAGTGGTCAAGTTGAATTAAGCAATAGAGAATTAAAGCTTATATTGGAAAAGAGAGTTAATAAGTCTAGGTATGATTGGCCAACTAAAATTAATGAAGCATTATGGGCTTATAGAATTGCTTTTAAAATCCTATGGGAACGTCTCCTTATACAATGGTTTATGGAAAAGCTTGTCATTTACCTGTAAAGCTAGGTGGGCCATAAAGGACTTAACTTTAATTTTAAAACTACGGGACAAAAGAGAATCCTAGACATAAGCCTATTAGATGAATGGAGAAATGAAGCTTAAGAAAGTGCTAGATTTTTCAAAGAAAAAGTTAAAATTTGGCATGACAAAAGAATAAAGAAGAAGGAATTCAAAGTGGGAGACCAAGTGTTATTGTTCAACTCTCGTTTCAAGTTCTCTGCATGCAAACAAGCATCGAGATGGCGGGGTCCATTGGTTGTACAAGAGGTGCATCGCTCTAGAGCCATCCGTCTCCATGGAGATTATAAAGGTAAACCTCATGTTGTTAATGGACAACGTCTTAAACGTTATATTGCAGGAGAACGCTTCATAGGAAATGTGGAAGTGGTACATCTCCGGACTCCGGAAGCTATCATCGCCGAGAATTTCCCTCTGTCAGACACCGGAAACAAATAAAAGTTGAGATACGGTATGTAGCGATCTCAGAATCTTTTCATATTTTAGGATAGCTACTTTTTTGCGAAATAAGGAAGATTCGCGAAAGATTTGGCGAAACGGGGTCACGGGGGGCGAAAGAGCAGAGGTGGCCATCTGTAGGATAACGTTGCATAGAAAACAAAAATTTTCCTACGGCGAACACGCAATCCAAGCCAAGATGCAATCTAGAAGACGGTAGCAACGAGGGGGTATCGAGTCTCACCCTTGAAGAGATTCCAAAGCCTACAAGATGAGGCTCTTGTTGCTGCGGTAGACGATCACTTGCCGCTTGCAAAAGCGCGTAGAAGATCTTGATCACGATCGGTTCCGGCGCCACGAACGGGCAGCACCTCCGTACTCGGTCACACGTTCGGTTGTTGATGAAGACGACGTCCACCTCCCCGTTCCAGCGGGCAGCGGAAGTAGTAGCTCCTCTTGAATCCGACAGCACGACGGCGTGGTGTCGGTGGCGGTGTAGAAGTCCAGCGGAGCTTCGCTAAGCTACGCGGGCAATATGAAGTGGAGGAGCAAAGCTAGGGTTTGGGAGGGGGTGGCCGGCCACTCAAGGGGGGCGGCCAAGCTATGGTCTTGGGGGTGGCCGGCCCCCTCCCTTGGCCCCTCATTATATAGGTGGATCCCAAGTGTTGGTGTCCAAGTCTTCGAATAAGACCCGAAACCAAAACCTTCCATAGGAGGGGGAAACCTAGCCCAACTAGGACTCCCACCCAAAGGTGGGATTCCCACCTCCCATGTGGGGGTGGCGGCCCCCCTATGGTGGAGTCCACTTGGGACTCCACCCCATCTAGGGCTGGCCGGCCATGGAGGTGGAGTCCCTTGTGGACTCCACCTTCCTTGGTGGTTTCTTCCGGACTTTTCTAGAACCTTCTAGAACCTTCCATAGAACCTTCCGCGACATTTTATTTCACATAAAATGACATCCTATATATGAATCTTATTCTCCGGACCATTCCGGAACTCCTCGTGATGTCCGGGATCTCATCCGGGACTCCGAACAAATATTCGAACTCCATTCCATAATTCAAGTGCTACCATTTCAACATCCAACTTTAAGTGTGTCACCCTACGGTTCGAGAACTATGCGGACATGGTTGAGTACTCACTCCGACCAATAACCAACAGCGGGATCACGGAGATCCATAATGGCTCCCACATATTCAACGATGACTTTAGTGATCGAATGAACCATACACATATATTACCAATTCCCTTTGTCTCGCGATATTTTACTTGTCCGAGGTTTGATCTTCGGTATCACTCTATACCTTGTTCAACCTCGTCTCATGACAAGTACTCTTTACTCGTACCGTGGTATGTGGTCTCTTATGAACTCATTCATATGCTTGCAAGACATTAGACGACATTCCACCGAGAGGGCCCAGAGTATATCTATCCGTCATCGGGATGGACAAATCCCACTGTTGATCCATATGCCTCAACTCATACTTTACGGATACTTAATCCCACCTTTATAGCCACCCATTTACGCAGTGGTGTTTGGTGTAATCAAAGTACCTTTCCGGTATAAGTGATTTACATGATCTCATGGTCATAAGGACTAGGTAACTATGTATCGAAAGCTTATAGCAAATAACTTAATGACGAGATCTTATGCTACGCTTAATTGGGTGTGTCCATTATATCATTCACACAATGACATAACCTTGTTATTAATAACATCCAATGTTCATGATTATGAAACTAATCATCCATTAATCAACAAGCTAGTTTAAGAGGCATACTAGGGACTTCTTGTTTGTCTACATATCACACATGTACTAATGTTTCGGTTAATACAATTCTAGCATGATATATAAACATTTATCATAAACATAAAGATATAAATAATAACCACTTTATTATTGCCTCTAGGGCATATCTCCTTGATCTCCCACTTGCACTAGAGTCAATAATCTAGATTACATTGTAATATACCTAACACCCATGGCATTCTGGTGTTGGTCATGCTTTGCCCTAGGGAGAGCTTTAGTCAACGGATCTGCTACATTCAGATCAGTGTGTACTTTGCAAATCTTTACTTCTCCATCTTCGATGTACTCGCGAATCGAGTGGTAACGCAGCTTGATATGCTTCACCTCTTGTGTGACCTTGGCTCTTGTGCATTGGCGATGGCACCCATGTTATCACAGTAAATGATTAATGGGTCCAATGCACTAGGAACCACACCGAGCTCTACAATGAACCTCTTCATCCATACCGCTTCGATGAAGCCTCTGGAAGCCGCTATGTACTCGATTCTGTTGAAGACTTCGCCACCGTGCACTGCTTCGAGCTTGCCCACCATCGCAGCACCATTCAATATAAACACGTACCTGATTGTGACTTAGAGTCATCAGGATCAGTGTTCCAACTTGCATCGGTGTAACCGTTTACAACGAGCTCTTGGTCACCTCCATAACAAAGAAACATATCCTTAGTTCTTTTCAAGTACTTCGGGATATTCTTGACCGCTGTCCAGTGTTCCATTCCTGGATCACTTTGATATCTGCTAGTCAAACTAACAGCATGTGCTATATCCGGTCTAGTACATAGCATGGCATACATGATAGATCCTACTGCCGAGGCATAGGGGATGTTACACATCCTTTCTCTTTCTTCTGCCGTAGCCGGTCCTTGAGTTTTACTCAATACCTTGCACAGGTAACATTGGTAAGAACGCTTTCTTACTTTCGTCCATTCTACTCTTCTTTAGAATCTTGTCGTGATATGTTGTCTGTGATAGCCGTATTAGGCGTCTTGATCTATCTCTATAAATCTTGATGCCTAATATATATGATGCTTCACCAAGGTCTTTCATTGAAAAACTATTATTCAAATAACCCTTAACAACTGCTTAATAGTTCTATATCATTCCCGATCAATAATATGTCATCTACATATAATATCAGGAATGCTACAGAGCTCCCACTCACTTTCTTGTA
The DNA here is from genome assembly GCF_019359855.2 of Lolium perenne. NCBI lineage: Eukaryota > Viridiplantae > Streptophyta > Magnoliopsida > Poales > Poaceae > Lolium > Lolium perenne. The sequence continues at coordinate 163,073,779 of NC_067245.2, read as the reverse complement.
AATACGAGGCCTCTCCATGACACTTTGTATAAACCCGAAGTCTTTGATCACCTTATCAAAGCGTCGGTTCCAACTTCTTGATGCTTGCTTCAGTCCATAGATTGAACGCTGAAGTTTGCATACTTTGTCAGCATTTTTAGGATCGACAAAACCTTTGGGTTGTACCATATACAACTCTTCCTCAATGTCTCCATTAAGGAACGCCGTTTTGACATCCATACGCCAAATCTCATAATCGAAAAATGCAGCTATTGCTAACAAAATCCTCACAGATTTTAGCTTCGCTCTGGTGAGAAAGTCTCATCGTAGTCAACTCCTTGAATTTATCGGAAACCCTTTGCGACAAGTCGAGCTTTATAGACAGTAATATTACCATCAGCATCTGTTTTTCTCTTGAAGATCCATTTATTCTCGACAGCCTTTCGGCTATCAGGTAAGTCTACCAAAGTCCATACTTTGTTATCATACATGGATCCCATTTCGGATTTCATGGCTTCTTGCCATTTGTTGGAATCTGGGCTCATCATCGCTTCTTCATACGTCGCAGGGTCCTCATCATTGTTATCTACAATCATGACATTTAGACAAGGATCATACCAATCAGGAGTGGCACGTTCCCTTGTCGATCTGCGAGGTTCAGTAGTTTCCTCGTTCGAAGTTTCATGATCATTATCATTAGCTTCCTCTGTTGCCGGTGTAGGCGGTGCAGTACAACTTCGATCTTGCGCTACTACGATCAACGAGTATAGATTCATCAATCTCATCGAGTTCTACTTTTCTTCCAGTCACTTCTTTAGTGAGAAATTCTTTCTCAAGAAAGGTTCCGTTCTTAGCAACAAAGATTTTGCCTTCGGATTTGTGATAGAAAGTGTACCCTATAGTTTCCTTAGGGTATCCTATGAAGACGCATTTCTCCGCTTTGGGTTCTAGCTTGTCGGTTGTAACTTCTTTACATAGGCTTCGCAACCCCAAACTTTCAGGAACGACAGCTTAGGTTTCTTATTAAACCATAATTCATACGGTGTCGTTTCTACGGATTTTGATGGTGCTCTATTTAAAGTGAATGCGGCTGTCTCTAATGCATAACTCCAAAATGATAACGGCAAATCTGTAAGAGACATCATACTACGAACCATATCTAAGAGAGTTCGATTACGACGTTCGGACACACCGTTTCGTTGAGGTGTTCCGGCGGTGTCAATTGTGAAAGTATTCCGCATTTCTTTAAATGCATGCCAAACTCATAACTCAGATATTCACCTCCACGATCAGATCGTAGAAATTTGATCTTCTTGTTACGTTGATTTTCTACTTCACTTTGAAATTCCTTAAACTTCTCGAAAGTTTCGGATTTATGTTTCATGAAATAGATATACCCATATCTACTCAGATCATCTGTGAAGGTTAGAACATAACGATAACCACCGCGCGATGCTACGCTCATTGGTCCACATACATCTGTATGTATGATTTCCAATAAGTCAGTAGCTCGCTCCATCATACCAGAAAATGGAGTCTTTGTCATTTTACCCATTAGACATGCTTCGCATCTATCAAGTGACTCAAAGTCAAGTGATTCAAGTAATCCATCAGTATGGAGTTTCTTCATGCGTTTCACTCCAATATGACCAAGACGACAGTGCCACATATAAGTAGAATTATCATTAAGTTTAATTCGCTTAGCATCAATGTTATGTATATGCGTATCACTACTATCGAGATCTAATAGAAATAAGCCATTCTTTTGTGGTGCTCGACCATAAAAGATATTATTCATAAAAATAGAACAACCATTATTCTCAGACTTGAATGAATAACCGTCTTGCATTAAACAAGATCCAGATATAATGTTCATGCTCAACGCAGGTACATAATAGCAATTATTTAGGCTTAAAACTAATCCCGAAGGTAGATGTAGAGGAAGTGTGCCGACTGCGATCACATTGACCTTGGATCCGTTTCCAACGCGCATCGTCACTTCATCTTTCAGCAGTTGTCGTTTATTCTTTAGTTCCTGTTTCGAGTTACAAATATGAGCAACCGAACCAGTATCAAATACCAGTGTACTAGAACGAGAACCCGTGAAATGAACATCTATAACATGTATATCAAATATACCTTCTTTCTTCTTCTTGACAAGGCCGCTCTTCAGATCAGCCAGATACTTGGAGCAATTACGCTTCCAGTGTCCCTTCTCCTTGCAGTAATAGCACTCAGCATCAGGCTTAGGGCCGTTCTTAGGTTTCATAGGAGGCGTGGCAGCTTTCTTGCCACCCTTCTTGAATTTTCCCTTAGACTTGCCCTGTTTCTTGAAACTGGTGGTCTTGTTGACCATCAACACTTGATGTTCTTTCTTGATCTCAATCTCAGCAGCTTTTAGCATGCCAAAAAGTTCAGGTAACTCCTTGTTCATGTTCTGCATATTGTAGTTCATCACAAAGTTCTTGTAACTTGGTGGCAGTGATTGAAGGACACGATTAATCCCCAGTCTGTTAGGAATCACTATTCCCAAGTCAATGAGTTTCTTCGCATGCCCGGTCATGGCGAGCATGTGCTCACTAACGGAGCTGCCTTCTTCCATCATGCAGCTGAAGAATTGTTTCGATGCTTCATAGCATTCCATCGCCGCATGAGTCTCGAATATAGCTTTCAGCTCATTCATCAACTCATGAGGATCATGGTGCTCAAAACGTTTTTGAAGATCGGATTCTGCATCGCACGGGATGGCACACTGAACTTGAGAGTACCGAGTTTTCCGAGTCGCGTAAACAGCTTTTACTTCATCGGATTCATTTTCTGCGGGAGGGTCACCTAGCGGTGCATCAAGCACAAATTGCAGATTTCCGCCGAGAGGAAGATCCTCACATGACGGAACCAGTCGGTGAAGTTGCTACCGTTGCTCTTAAGTTTCTCTTTCTCTAGGAACTGATTAAAATTGATTGGGGACGCCATCTCTACAACATATATTTGCAATAGTTTAGACTAAGTTTATGACAAATTGAGTTCAAATTTTAATTCAACATAATTAAAAACCTAAGTGAACTCCCACTCAAAACAATATCCCTCGCATTGTCTTAGTGATCACACGAACCAAATCCACCGCACCTAAACCCGATCATCACGAGAAAAGGTGTGATTTCAATGGCGAACACTCAAAGTGTTCATCATATCAACCATATGATTCATGCTCTACCTTTCGGTATCACGTGTTCCGAGACCATGTCTGTACATGCTAGGCTCGTCAAGGCCACCTTAGTATCCGCATGTGCAAAACTGTCTTGCACCCGTTATATGTACTTATTGAATCTATCACACCCGATCATCACGAGGTGCTTCGAAACGACAAGACTTGGCAACGGTGCTACTAAGGATGAACACTTTATTATCTTGATATTTTAGTGAGGGATCATCTTATAATGCTACCGTCGCGATCTAAGCAAAATAAGATGCATAAAAAGGATTAACATCACATGCGGTTCATATGTGATATGATATGGCCCTTTTGTTCTTGCGCCTTTGATCTTCATCTCCAAAGCACGGATATGATCTCCATCATCTTCGGGCATGATCTCCATCATCGTCGGCGTAGCGTCAAGGTCAATGGCGCCGTCTTCATGATTGTCCTCCATGTAGCAACTATTACAACTACTTTGAAATACTACTCAACATGAAATTTAAAGACAACCATAAGGCTCTGCCGGTTGCCACAATACAATAATGATCATCTCATACATATTCATCATCACATTATGGCCATATCACATCACCAAACCCTGCAAAAACAAGTTAGACGTCTCTAATTTGGTTTGCATATTTTACGTGGTTTAGGATTTCGAGAGAGATCTAATCTACCTACGAACATGAACCACAACGTTGATACTAATGTTTTCAATAGAAGAGTAAATTGAATCTTTACTATAGTAGGAGAGACAGACACCCGCAAAGCCTCTTATGCAATACAAGTTGCATGTCGAACGAGGAACAAGTCTCATGAACGCGGTCATGTAAAGTTAGTCCGAGCCGCTTCATCCCACTATGCCATAAAGATGCAAAGTACTCAAACTAAAGATAACAAGAGCATCAACGCCCACAAACCATTGTGTTCTACTCGTGCAACCATCTATGCATAGACACGGCTCGATACCACTTTGTAGGATAACGTTGCATAGAAAACAAAAATTTTCCTACGGCGAACACGCAATCCAAGCCAAGATGCAATCTAGAAGACGGTAGCAACGAGGGGGTATCGAGTCTCACCCTTGAAGAGATTCCAAAGCCTACAAGATGAGGCTCTTGTTGCTGCGGTAGACGATCACTTGCCGCTTGCAAAAGCGCGTAGAAGATCTTGATCACGATCGGTTCCGGCGCCACGAACGGGCAGCACCTCCGTACTCGGTCACACGTTCGGTTGTTGATGAAGACGACGTCCACCTCCCGTTCCAGCGGGCAGCGGAAGTAGTAGCTCCTCTTGAATCCGACAGCACGACGGCGTGGTGTCGGTGGCGGTGAAGAAGTCCGGCGGAGCTTCGCTAAGCTACGCGGGCAATATGAAGTGGAGGAGCAAAGCTAGGGTTTGGGAGGGGTGGCCGGCCACTCAAGGGGCGGCCAAGCTATGGTCTTGGGGGTGGCCGGCCCCCTCCCTTGGCCCCTCATTATATAGGTGGATCCCAAGTGTTGGTGTCCAAGTCTTCGAATAAGACCCGAAACCAAAACCTTCCATAGGAGGGGAAACCTAGCCCAACTAGGACTCCCACCCAAAGGTGGGATTCCCACCTCCCATGTGGGGGGTGGCCGGCCCCCTATGGTGGAGTCCACTTGGGACTCCACCCCATCTAGGGCTGGCCGGCCATGGAGGTGGAGTCCCTTGTGGACTCCACCTTCCTTGGTGGTTTCTTCCGGACTTTTCTAGAACCTTCTAGAACCTTCCATAGAACCTTCCGCGACATTTTATTTCACATAAAATGACATCCTATATATGAATCTTATTCTCCGGACCATTCAGGAACTCCTCGTGATGTCCGGGATATCATCCGGGACTCAGAACAAATATTAGAAGTCGATTCCATAATTCATGTGCTACCATTTCAACATCCAACTTTAAGTGTGTAACCCTCCGGTTCGAGAACGATGCGGACTTGGTTGAGTACTCACTCCGACCAATAACCAACGGCGGGATACGGAGATCCATAATGGCTCCCAAATATTCAACGATGACTTAAGTGATCGAATGAACCATACACATATATTACCAATTCGGTTTGTCTCGGGATATTTTACTTGTCCGAGGGTTTGATCTTCGGTATCACTCTATACCTTGTTCAACCTCGTCTCCTGACAAGTACTCTTTACTCGTACCGTGGTATGTGGTCTCTTATGAACTCATTCATATGCTTGCAAGACATTAGACGACATTCCACCGAGAGGGCCCAGAGTATATCTATCCGTCATCGGGATGGACAAATCCTTTGTTGATCCATATGCCTCAACTCATACTTTCCGGATACTTAATCCCACCTTTATAGCCACCCATTTACGCAGTGGTGTTTGGTGTAATCAAAGTACCTTTCCGGTATAAGTGATTTACATGATCTCATGGTCATAAGGACTAGGTAACTATGTATCGAAAGCTTATAGCAAATAACTTAATGACGAGATCTTATGCTACGCTTAATTGGGTGTGTCCATTATATCATTCACACAATGACATAACCTTGTTATTAATAACATCCAATGTTCATGATTATGAAACTAATCATCCATTAATCAACAAGCTAGTTTAAGAGGCATACTAGGGACTTCTTGTTTGTCTACATATCACACATGTACTAATGTTTCGGTTAATACAATTCTAGCATGATATATAAACATTTATCATAAACATAAAGATATAAATAATAACCACTTTATTATTGCCTCTAGGGCATATCTCCTTCAGCTGTAGGATAACGTTGCATAGAAAACAAAAATTTTCCTACGGCGAACACGCAATCCAAGCCAAGATGCAATCTAGAAGACGGTAGCAACGAGGGGGTATCGAGTCTCACCCTTGAAGAGATTCCAAAGCCTACAAGATGAGGCTCTTGTTGCTGCGGTAGACGATCACTTGCCGCTTGCAAAAGCGCGTAGAAGATCTTGATCACGATCGGTTCCGGCGCCACGAACGGGCAGCACCTCCGTACTCGGTCACACGTTCGGTTGTTGATGAAGACGACGTCCACCTCCCCGTTCCAGCGGGCAGCGGAAGTAGTAGCTCCTCTTGAATCCGACAGCACGACGGCGTGGTGTCGGTGGCGGTGTAGAAGTCCAGCGGAGCTTCGCTAAGCTACGCGGGCAATATGAAGTGGAGGAGCAAAGCTAGGGTTTGGGAGGGGGTGGCCGGCCACTCAAGGGGGGCGGCCAAGCTATGGTCTTGGGGGTGGCCGGCCCCCTCCCTTGGCCCCTCATTATATAGGTGGATCCCAAGTGTTGGTGTCCAAGTCTTCGAATAAGACCCGAAACCAAAACCTTCCATAGGAGGGGGAAACCTAGCCCAACTAGGACTCCCACCCAAAGGTGGGATTCCCACCTCCCATGTGGGGGGTGGCCGGCCCCCTATGGTGGAGTCCACTTGGGACTCCACCCCATCTAGGGCTGGCCGGCCATGGAGGTGGAGTCCCTTGTGGACTCCACCTTCCTTGGTGGTTTCTTCCGGACTTTTCTAGAACCTTCTAGAACCTTCCATAGAACCTTCCGCGACATTTTATTTCACATAAAATGACATCCTATATATGAATCTTATTCTCCGGACCATTCCGGAACTCCTCGTGATGTCCGGGATCTCATCCGGGACTCCGAACAAATATTCGAACTCCATTCCATAATTCAAGTGCTACCATTTCAACATCCAACTTTAAGTGTGTCACCCTACGGTTCGAGAACTATGCGGACATGGTTGAGTACTCACTCCGACCAATAACCAACAGCGGGATCTGGAGATCCATAATGGCTCCCACATATTCAACGATGACTTTAGTGATCGAATGAACCATACACATATATTACCAATTCCCTTTGTCTCGCGATATTTTACTTGTCCGAGGTTTGATCTTCGGTATCACTCTATACCTTGTTCAACCTCGTCTCTGACAAGTACTCTTTACTAAATGCCGTGGTATGTGGTCTCTTATGAACTCATTCATATGCTTGCAAGACATTAGACGACATTCCACCGAGAGGGCCCCAGAGTATATCTATCCGTCATCGGGATGGACAAATCCCTTTGTTGATCCATATGCCTCAACTCATACTTTCCGGATACTTAATCCCACCTTTATAGCCACCCATTTACGCAGTGGTGTTTGGTGTAATCAAAGTACCTTTCCGGTATAAGTGATTTACATGATCTCATGGTCATAAGGACTAGGTAACTATGTATCGAAAGCTTATAGCAAATAACTTAATGACGAGATCTTATGCTACGCTTAATTGGGTGTGTCCATTATATCATTCACACAATAACATAACCTTGTTATTAATAACATCCAATGTTCATGATTATGAAACTAATCATCCATTAATCAACAAGCTAGTTTAAGAGGCATACTAGGGACTTCTTGTTTGTCTACATATCACACATGTACTAATGTTTCGGTTAATACAATTCTAGCATGATATATAAACATTTATCATAAACATAAAGATATAAATAATAACCCCTTTATTATTGCCTCTAGGGCATATCTCCTTGAGTCTCCCACTTGCACTAGAGTCAATAATCTAGATTACATTGTAATATACCTAACACCCATGGCATTCTGGTGTTGGTCATGCTTTGCCCTAGGGAGAGCTTTAGTCAACGGATCTGCTACATTCAGATCGGTGTGTACTTTGCAAATCTTTACTTCTCCATCTTTGATGTACTCGCGAATCGAGTGGTAACGCAGCTTGATATGCTTCAGCCTCTTGTGTGACCTTGGCTCTTGTGCATTGGCGATGGCACCCATGTTATCATGATAAATGATTAATGGGTCCAATGCACTAGGAACCACACCGAGCTCTACAATGAACCTCTTCATCCATACCGCTTACGATGAAGCCTGCGAAACCGCTATGTACTCTGATTCTGTTGAAGACTTCGCCACCGTGCACCTTTGCTTCGAGCTTGCCCAGCTTCGCAGCACCATTCAATATAAACACGTACCTGATTGTGACTTAGAGTCATCGGGATCGGTGTTCCAACTTGCATCGGTGTAACCGTTTACAACGAGCTCTTGGTCACCTCCATAACAAAGAAACATATCCTTAGTTCTTTTCAAGTACTTCGGGATATTCTTGATCACTGTCCAGTGTTCCATTCCTGGATCACTTTGATATCTGCTAGTCAAACTAACGGCATGTGCTATATCCGGTCTAGTACATAGCATGCCATCCAGGATAGATCCTACTGCCGAGGCATAGGGGATGTCACACATCCTTTCTCTTTCTTCTGCCGTAGCCGGTCCTTGAGTTTTACTCAATACCTTGCTGGTAACATTGGTAAGAACCCTTTCTTACTTTCGTCCATTCTAAACTTCTTTAGAATCTTGTCCAGATATGTACTCTGTGATAGCCCTATTAGGCGTCTTGATCTATCTCTATAAATCTTGATGCCTAATATATATGATGCTTCACCAAGGTCTTTCATTGAAAAACTATTATTCAAATAACCCTTAACAACTGCTTAATAGTTCTATATCATTCCCGATCAATAATATGTCATCTACATATAATATCAGGGAATGCTACTGAGCTCCCACTCACTTTCTTGTAAATACAGGCCTCTCCATGACCTTTGTATAAACCCGAAGTCTTTGATCACCTTATCAAAGCGTCGGTTCCAACTTCTTGATGCTTGCTTCAGGTCCATAAATTGAACGCTGAAGTTTGCATACTTTGTCAGCATTTTTAGGATCGACAAAACCAATGGGTTGTACCATATACAACTCTTGCTCAATGTCTCCATTAAGGAACGCCTTTGTGACATCCATAAGCCAAATCTCATAATAGAAAAATGCAGCTATTGCTAACAAAATCCTCACAGATTTTAGCTTCGCTACAGGTGAGAAAGTCTCATCGTAGTCAACTCCTTGAATTTGTCGGAAACCCTTTGCGACAAGTCGAGCTTATAGACGATAATATTACCATCGGCATCTGTTTTTCTCTTGAAGATCCATTTATTCTCGACAGCCTTTCGGCTATCGGGTAAGTCTACCAAAGTCCATACTTTGTTATCATACATGGATCCCATTTCGGATTTCATGGCTTCTTGCCATTTGTTGGAATACGGGCTCATCATCGCTTCTTCATACGTCGCAGGTCCTCATCATTGTTATCTACAATCATGACATTTAGACAAGGATCATACCAATCAGGAGTGGCACGTTCCCTTGTCGATCTGCGAGGTTCAGTAGTTTCCTCGTTCGAAGTTTCATGATCATTATCATTAGCTTCCTCTGTTGCCGGTGTAGGCGATGCAGGTACAACTTCCGATGCTGCGCTACTGCGATCAACGAGTATAGATTCATCAATCTCATCGAGTTCTACTTTTCTTCCAGTCACTTCTTTAGTGAGAAATTCTTTCTCAAGAAAGGTTCCGTTCTTAGCAACAAAGATTTTGCCTTCGGATTTGTGATAGAAAGTGTACCCTATAGTTTCCTTAGGGTATCCTATGAAGACGCATTTCTCCGCTTTGGGTTCTAGCTTGTCCGGTTGTAACTTCTTTACATAGGCTTCGCAACCCCAAACTTTCAGGAACGACAGCCTAGGTTTCTTATTAAACCATAATTCATACGGTGTCGTTTCTACGGATTTTGATGGTGCTCTATTTAAAGTGAATGCGGCTGTCTCTAATGCATAACTCCAAAATGATAACGGCAAATCTGTAAGAGACATCATACTACGAACCATATCTAAGAGAGTTCGATTACGACGTTCGGACACACCGTTTCGTTGAGGTGTTCCCGGCGGTGTCAATTGTGAAAGTATTCCGCATTTCTTTAAATGCATGCCAAACTCATAACTCAGATATTCACCTCCACGATCAGATCGTAGAAATTTGATCTTCTTGTTACGTTGATTTTCTACTTCACTTTGAAATTCCTTAAACTTCTCGAAAGTTTCGGATTTATGTTTCATGAAATAGATATACCCATATCTACTCAGATCATCTGTGAAGGTTAGAACATAACGATAACCACCGCGCGATGCTACGCTCATTGGTCCACATACATCTGTATGTATGATTTCCAATAAGTCAGTAGCTCGCTCCATCATACCAGAAAATGGAGTCTTTGTCATTTTACCCATTAGACATGCTTCGCATCTATCAAGTGACTCAAAGTCAAGTGATTCAAGTAATCCATCAGTATGGAGTTTCTTCATGCGTTTCACTCCAATATGACCAAGACGACATTGCCACATATAAGTAGAATTATCATTAAGTTTAATTCGCTTAGCATCAATGTTATGTATATGCGTATCACTACTATCGAGATCTAATAGAAATAAGCCATTCTTTTGTGGTGCTCGACCATAAAAGATATTATTCATAAAAATAGAACAACCATTATTCTCAGACTTGAATGAATAACCGTCTTGCATTAAACAAGATCCAGATATAATGTTCATGCTCAACGCAGGTACATAATAGCAATTATTTAGGCTTAAAACTAATCCCGAAGGTAGATGTAGAGGAAGTGTGCCGACTGCGATCACATTGACCTTGGATCCGTTTCCAACGCGCATCGTTACTTCATCTTTCAGCAGTTGTCGTTTATTCTTTAGTTCCTGTTTCGAGTTACAAATATGAGCAACCGAACCAGTATCAAATACCCAGGTACTAGAACGAGAACCAGTGAAATGAACATCTATAACATGTATATCAAATATACCTTCTTTCTTCTTCTTGACAAGGCCGCTCTTCAGATCAGCCAGATACTTGGAGCAATTACGCTTCCAGTGTCCCTTCTCCTTGCAGTAATAGCACTCAGCATCAGGCTTAGGGCCGTTCTTAGGTTTCATAGGAGGCGTGGCAGCTTTCTTGCCACCCTTCTTGAATTTTCCCTTAGACTTGCCCTGTTTCTTGAAACTGGTGGTCTTGTTGACCATCAACACTTGATGCTCTTTCTTGATCTCAATCTCAGCAGCTTTTAGCATGCCAAAAAGTTCAGGTAACTCCTTGTTCATGTTCTGCATATTGTAGTTCATCACAAAGTTCTTGTAACTTGGTGGCAGTGATTGAAGGACACGATTAATCCCCAGTCTGTTAGGAATCACTATTCCCAAGTCACTGAGTTTCTTCGCATGCCCGGTCATGGCGAGCATGTGCTCACTAACGGAGCTGCCTTCTTCCATCATACAGCTGAAGAAATGTTTCGATGCTTCATAGCATTCCATGGCCGCATGAGTCTCGAATATAGCTTTCAGCTCATTCATCAACTCATGAGGATCATGGTGCTCAAAACGTTTTTGAAGATCGGATTCCAGACTGCACAGGATGGCACACTGAACTTGAGAGTACCGAGTTTTCCGAGTCGCGTAAACAGCTTTTACTTCATCGGATTCATTTTCTGCAGGAGGGTCACCTAGCGGTGCATCAAGCACAAATTGCAGATTTCCGCCAGAGAGGAAGATCCTCACATGACGGAACCAGTCGGTGAAGTTGCTACCGTTGCTCTTAAGTTTCTCTTTCTCTAGGAACTGATTAAAATTGATTGGGGACGCCATCTCTACAACATATATTTGCAATAGTTTAGACTAAGTTTATGACAAATTGAGTTCAAATTTTAATTCAACATAATTAAAAACCTAAGTGAACTCCCACTCAAAACAATATCCCTCGCATTGTCTTAGTGATCACACGAACCAAATCCACCGCACCTAAACCCGATCATCACGAGAAAAGGTGTGATTTCAATGGCGAACACTCAAAGTGTTCATCATATCAACCATATGATTCATGCTCTACCTTTCGGTATCACGTGTTCCGAGACCATGTCCGTACATGCTAGGCTCGTCAAGGCCACCTTAGTATCCGCATGTGCAAAACTGTCTTGCACCCGTTCTATGTCCTGATTGAATCTATCACACCCGCTCATCACGAGGTGCTTCGAAACGACACGACTTGGCGCCGGTGCGACTAAGGCTGAACACTTTATTATCTTGATATTTTAGTGAGGGATCATCTTATAATGCTACCGTCGCGATCTAAGCAAAATAAGATGCATAAAAAGGATTAACATCACATGCGGTTCATATGTGATATGATATGGCCCTTTTGTTCTTGCGCCTTTGATCTTCATCTCCAAAGCACGGATATGATCTCCATCATCTTCGGGCATGATCTCCATCATCGTCGGCGTAGCGTCAAGGTCAATGGCGCCGTCTTCATGATTGTCCTCCATGTAGCAACTATTACAACTACTTTGAAATACTACTCAACATGAAATTTAAAGACAACCATAAGGCTCCTGCCAGTTGCCACAATACAATAATGATCATCTCATACATATTCATCATCACATTATGGCCATATCACATCACCAAACCCTGCAAAAACAAGTTAGACGTCTCTAATTTGGTTTGCATATTTTACGTGGTTTAGGGTTTTCGAGAGAGATCTAATCTACCTACGAACATGAACCACAACGTTGATACTAATGTTTTCAATAGAAGAGTAAATTGAATCTTTACTATAGTAGGAGAGACAGACACCCGCAAAGCCTCTTATGCAATACAAGTTGCATGTCGAACGAGGAACAAGTCTCATGAACGCGGTCATGTAAAGTTAGTCCGAGCCGCTTCATCCCACTATGCCATAAAGATGCAAAGTACTCAAACTAAAGATAACAAGAGCAACAACGCCCACAAACCATTGTGTTCTACTCGTGCAACCATCTATGCATAGACACGGCTACGATACCACTTGTAGGATAACGTTGCATAGAAAACAAAAATTTTCCTACGGCAAACACGCAATCCAAGCCAAGATGCAATCTAGAAGACGGTAGCAACGAGGGGTATCGAGTCTCACCCTTGAAGAGATTCCAAAGCCTACAAGATGAGGCTCTTGTTGCTGCGGTAGACGATCACTTGCCGCTTGCAAAAGCGCGTAGAAGATCTTGATCACGATCGGTTCCGGCGCCACGAACGGGCAGCACCTCCGTACTCGGTCACACGTTCGGTTGTTGATGAAGACGACGTCCACCTCCCCGTTCCAGCGGGCAGCGGAAGTAGTAGCTCCTCTTGAATCCGACAACACGACGGCGTGGTGTCGGTGGCGGTGTAGAAGTCCAGCGGAGCGTCGCTAAGCTACGCGGGCAATATGAAGTGGAGGAGCAAAGCTAGGGTTTGGGAGGGTGGCCGGCCACTCAAGGGGGCGGCCAAGCTATGGTCTTGGGGGTGGCCGGCCCCTCCCTTGGCCCCTCATTATATAGGTGGATCCCAAGTGTTGGTGTCCAAGTCTTCGAATAAGACCCGAAACCAAAACCTTCCATAGGAGGGGAAACCTAGCCCAACTAGGACTCCCACCCAAAGGTGGGATTCCCACCTCCCATGTGGGGGTGGCCGGCCCCCTATGGTGGAGTCCACTTGGGACTCCACCCCATCTAGGGCTGGCCGGCCATGGAGGTGGAGTCCCTTGTGGACTCCACCTTCCTTGGTGGTTTCTTCCGGACTTTTCTAGAACCTTCTAGAACCTTCCATAGAACCTTCCGCGACATTTTATTTCACATAAAATGACATCCTATATATGAATCTTATTCTCCGGACCATTCCGGAACTCCTCGTGATGTCCGGGATCTCATCAGGACTCCGAACAAATATTCGAACTCCATTCCATAATTCAAGTGCTACCATTTCAACATCCAACTTTAAGTGTGTCACCCTACGGTTCGAGAACTATGCGGACATGGTTGAGTACTCACTCCGACCAATAACCAACAGCGGGATCTGGAGATCCATAATGGCTCCCACATATTCAACGATGACTTTAGTGATCGAATGAACCATACACATATATTACCAATTCCCTTTGTCTCGCGATATTTTACTTGTCCGAGGTTTGATCTTCGGTATCACTCTATACCTTGTTCAACCTCGTCTCCTGACAAGTACTCTTTACTCGTACCGTGGTATGTGGTCTCTTATGAACTCATTCATATGCTTGCAAGACATTAGACGACATTCCACCGAGAGGGCCCAGAGTATATCTATCCGTCATCGGGATGGACAAATCCCACTGTTGATCCATATGCCTCAACTCATACTTTCCGGATACTTAATCCCACCTTTATAGCCACCCATTTACGCAGTGGTGTTTGGTGTAATCAAAGTACCTTTCCGGTATAAGTGATTTACATGATCTCATGGTCATAAGGACTAGGTAACTATGTATCGAAAGCTTATAGCAAATAACTTAATGACGAGATCTTATGCTACGCTTAATTGGGTGTGTCCATTATATCATTCACACAATGACATAACCTTGTTATTAATAACATCCAATGTTCATGATTATGAAACTAATCATCCATTAATCAACAAGCTAGTTTAAGAGGCATACTAGGGACTTCTTGTTTGTCTACATATCACACATGTACTAATGTTTCGGTTAATACAATTCTAGCATGATATATAAACATTTATCATAAACATAAAGATATAAATAATAACCACTTTATTATTGCCTCTAGGGCATATCTCCTTCAGTAGGATAACGTTGCATAGAAAACAAAAATTTTCCTACGGCGAACACGCAATCCAAGCCAAGATGCAATCTAGAAGACGGTAGCAACGAGGGGGTATCGAGTCTCACCCTTGAAGAGATTCCAAAGCCTACAAGATGAGGCTCTTGTTGCTGCGGTAGACGATCACTTGCCGCTTGCAAAAGCGCGTAGAAGATCTTGATCACGATCGGTTCCGGCGCCACGAACGGGCAGCACCTCCGTACTCGGTCACACGTTCGGTTGTTGATGAAGACGACGTCCACCTCCCGTTCCAGCGGGCAGCGGAAGTAGTAGCTCCTCTTGAATCCGACAGCACGACGGCGTGGTGTCGGTGGCGGTGTAGAAGTCCGGCGGAGCTTCGCTAAGCTACGCGGGCAATATGAAGTGGAGGAGCAAAGCTAGGGTTTGGGAGGGGGTGGCCGGCCACTCAAGGGGGGCGGCCAAGCTATGGTCTTGGGGGTGGCCGGCCCCCTCCCTTGGCCCCTCATTATATAGGTGGATCCCAAGTGTTGGTGTCCAAGTCTTCGAATAAGACCCGAAACCAAAACCTTCCATAGGAGGGGGAAACCTAGCCCAACTAGGACTCCCACCCAAAGGTGGGATTCCCACCTCCCATGTGGGGGGTGGCCGGCCCCCTATGGTGGAGTCCACTTGGGACTCCACCCCATCTAGGGCTGGCCGGCCATGGAGGTGGAGTCCCTTGTGGACTCCACCTTCCTTGGTGGTTTCTTCCGGACTTTTCTAGAACCTTCTAGAACCTTCCATAGAACCTTCCGCGACATTTTATTTCACATAAAATGACATCCTATATATGAATCTTATTCTCCGGACCATTCCGGAACTCCTCGTGATGTCCGGGATCTCATCCGGGACTCAGAACAAATATTCGAACTCCATTCCATAATTCAAGTGCTACCATTTCAACATCCAACTTTAAGTGTGTCACCCTACGGTTCGAGAACTATGCGGACATGGTTGAGTACTCACTCCGACCAATAACCACGAGCGGGATCTGGAGATCCATAATGGCTCCCACATATTCAACGATGACTTTAGTGATCGAATGAACCATACACATATATTACCAATTCCCTTTGTCTCGCGATATTTTACTTGTCCGAGGTTTGATCTTCGGTATCACTCTATACCTTGTTCAACCTCGTCTCCAGACAAGTACTCATTACTCGTACCGTGGTATGTGGTCTCTTATGAACTCATTCATATGCTTGCAAGACATTAGACGAAATTCCACCGAGAGGGCACAGAGAAAATCTATCCGTCAACGGGATGTACAAATCCCACTTTGTTGATCCATATGCCTCAACTCATACTTTCCGGATACTTAATCCCACCTTTATAGCCACCCATTTACGCAGTGGTGTTTGGTGTAATCAAAGTACCTTTCCGGTATAAGTGATTTACATGATCTCATGGTCATAAGGACTAGGTAACTATGTATCGAAAGCTTATAGCAAATAACTTAATGACGAGATCTTATGCTACGCTTAATTGGGTGTGTCCATTATATCATTCACACAATGACATAACCTTGTTATTAATAACATCCAATGTTCATGATTATGAAACTAATCATCCATTAATCAACAAGCTAGTTTAAGAGGCATACTAGGGACTTCTTGTTTGTCTACATATCACACATGTACTAATGTTTCGGTTAATACAATTCTAGCATGATATATAAACATTTATCATAAACATAAAGATATAAATAATAACCACTTTATTATTGCCTCTAGGGCATATCTCCTTCAGTCTCCCACTTGCACTAGAGTCAATAATCTAGATTACATTGTAATATACCTAACACCCATGGCATTCTGGTGTTGGTCATGCTTTGCCCTAGGGAGAGCTTTAGTCAACGGATCTGCTACATTCAGATCAGTGTGTACTTTGCAAATCTTTACTTCTCCATCTTCGATGTACTCGCGAATCGAGTGGTAACGCAGCTTGATATGCTTCAGCCTCTTGTGTGACCTTGGCTCTTGTGCATTGGCGATGGCACCCATGTTATCACAGTAAATGATTAATGGGTCCAATGCACTAGGAACCACACCGAGCTCTACAATGAACCTCTTCATCCATACCGCTTCGATGAAGCCTGCGGAAACCGCTATGTACTACGATTCTGTTGAAGACTTCGCCACCGTGCAATCGCCGAGCTTGCCCAGCCATCTTTGCAGCACCATTCAATATAAACACGTACCCAGATTGTGACTTAGAGTCATCAGGATCAGTGTTCCAACTTGCATCGGTGTAACCGTTTACAACGAGCTCTTGGTCACCTCCATAACAAAGAAACATATCCTTAGTTCTTTTCAAGTACTTCGGGATATTCTTGACCGCTGTCCAGTGTTTCATTCCTGGATCACTTTGATATCTGCTAGTCAAACTAACGGCATGTGCTATATCCGGTCTAGTACATAGCATGGCATACATGATAGATCCTCTTGCCGAGGCATAGGGGATGTTACACATCCTTTCTCTTTCTTCTGCCGTAGCCGGTCCTTGAGTTTTACTCAATACCTTGCCTGGTAACATTGGTAAGAACCCTTTCTTACTTTCGTCCATTCTAAACTTCTTTAGAATCTTGTCCAGATATGTACTCTGTGATAGCCCTATTAGGCGTCTTGATCTATCTCTATAAATCTTGATGCCTAATATATATGATGCTTCACCAAGGTCTTTCATTGAAAAACTATTATTCAAATAACCCTTAACACTGCTTAATAGTTCTATATCATTCCCGATCAATAATATGTCATCTACATATAATATCAGGAATGCTACAGAGCTCCCACTCACTTTCTTGTAAATACAGGCCTCTCCATGACCTTTGTATAAACCCGAAGTCTTTGATCACCTTATCAAAGCGTCGGTTCCAACTTCTTGATGCTTGCTTCAGTCCATAGATTGAACGCTGAAGTTTGCATACTTTGTCAGCATTTTTAGGATCGACAAAACCTTTGGGTTGTACCATATACAACTCTTCCTCAATGTCTCCATTAAGGAACGCCGTTTTGACATCCATATGCCAAATCTCATAATCGAAAAATGCAGCTATTGCTAACAAAATCCTCACAGATTTTAGCTTCGCTACAGGTGAGAAAGTCTCATCGTAGTCAACTCCTTGAATTTGTCGGAAACCCTTTGCGACAAGTCGAGCTTTATAGACAGTAATATTACCATCAGCATCTGTTTTTCTCTTGAAGATCCATTTATTCTCGACAGCCTTTCGGCTATCAGGTAAGTCTACCAAAGTCCATACTTTGTTATCATACATGGATCCCATTTCGGATTTCATGGCTTCTTGCCATTTGTTGGAATATGGGCTCATCATCGCTTCTTCATACGTCGCAGGGTCCTCATCATTGTTATCTACAATCATGACATTTAGACAAGGATCATACCAATCAGGAGTGGCACGTTCCCTTGTCGATCTGCGAGGTTCAGTAGTTTCCTCGTTCGAAGTTTCATGATCATTATCATTAGCTTCCTCTGTTGCCGGTGTAGGCGGTACAGGTACAACTTCCGGTACTGCGCTACTCTGATCAACGAGTATAGATTCATCAATCTCATCGAGTTCTACTTTTCTTCCAGTCACTTCTTTAGTGAGAAATTCTTTCTCAAGAAAGGTTCCGTTCTTAGCAACAAAGATTTTGCCTTCGGATTTGTGATAGAAAGTGTACCCTATAGTTTCCTTAGGGTATCCTATGAAGACGCATTTCTCCGCTTTGGGTTCTAGCTTGTCCGGTTGTAACTTCTTTACATAGGCTTCGCAACCCCAAACTTTCAGGAACGACAGCTTAGGTTTCTTATTAAACCATAATTCATACGGTGTCGTTTCTACGGATTTTGATGGTGCTCTATTTAAAGTGAATGCGGCTGTCTCTAATGCATAACTCCAAAATGATAACGGCAAATCTGTAAGAGACATCATACTACGAACCATATCTAAGAGAGTTCGATTACGACGTTCGGACACACCGTTTCGTTGAGGTGTTCCCGGCGGTGTCAATTGTGAAAGTATTCCGCATTTCTTTAAATGCATGCCAAACTCATAACTCAGATATTCACCTCCACGATCAGATCGTAGAAATTTGATCTTCTTGTTACGTTGATTTTCTACTTCACTTTGAAATTCCTTAAACTTCTCGAAAGTTTCGGATTTATGTTTCATGAAATAGATATACCCATATCTACTCAGATCATCTGTGAAGGTTAGAACATAACGATAACCACCGCGCGATGCTACGCTCATTGGTCCACATACATCTGTATGTATGATTTCCAATAAGTCAGTAGCTCGCTCCATCATACGAGAAAATGGAGTCTTTGTCATTTTACCCATTAGACATGCTTCGCATCTATCAAGTGACTCAAAGTCAAGTGATTCAAGTAATCCATCAGTATGGAGTTTCTTCATGCGTTTCACTCCAATATGACCAAGACGACAGTGCCACATATAAGTAGAATTATCATTAAGTTTAATTCGCTTAGCATCAATGTTATGTATATGCGTATCACTACTATCGAGATCTAATAGAAATAAGCCATTCTTTTGTGGTGCTCGACCATAAAAGATATTATTCATAAAAATAGAACAACCATTATTCTCAGACTTGAATGAATAACCGTCTTGCATTAAACAAGATCCAGATATAATGTTCATGCTCAACGCAGGTACATAATAGTAATTATTTAGGCTTAAAACTAATCCCGAAGGTAGATGTAGAGGAAGTGTGCCATTGCGATCACATTGACCTTGGATCCGTTTCCAACGCGCATCGTCACTTCATCTTTCAGCGGTTGTCGTTTATTCTTTAGTTCCTGTTTGAGTTACAAATATGAGCAACCGAACCAGTATCAAATACCAGTGTACTAGAACGAGAACCGGTTGAAATGAACATCTATAACATGTATATCAAATATACCTTCTTTCTTCTTCTTGACAAGGCCGCTCTTGAGATCAGCCGGATACTTGGAGCAATTACGCTTCCAGTGTCCCTTCTCCTTGCGATAATAGCACTCAGCATCGGGCTTAGGGCCGTTCTTAGGTTTCATAGGAGGCGTGGCAGCTTTCTTGCCACCCTTCTTGAATTTTCCCTTAGACTTGCCCTGTTTCTTGAAACTTGGTGGTCTTGTTGACCATCAACACTTGATGCTCTTTCTTGATCTCAATCTCAGCAGCTTTTAGCATGCCAAAAAGTTCGAGGTAACTCCTTGTTCATGTTACTGCATATTGTAGTTCATCACAAAGTTCTTGTAACTTGGTGGCGGTGATTGAAGGACACGATTAATCCCCGATCTGTTAGGAATCACTATTCCCAAGTCATCGAGTTTCTTCGCATGCCCGGTCATGGCGAGCATGTGCTCACTAACGGAGCTGCCTTCTTCCATCATACAGTGAAGAAATGTTTCGATGCTTCATAGCATTCCACTGCCGCATGAGTCTCGAATATAGCTTTCAGCTCATTCATCAACTCATGAGGATCATGGTGCTCAAAACGTTTTTGAAGATCGGATTCAGGATCGCACAGGATGGCACACCGAACTTGAGAGTACCGAGTTTTCCGAGTCGCGTAAACAGCTTTTACTTCATCGGATTCATTTTCTGCAGGAGGGTCACCTAGCGGTGCATCAAGCACAAATTGCAGATTTCCGCGAGAGGAAGATCCTCACATGACGGAACCGGTCGGTGAAGTTGCTACCGTTGCTCTTAAGTTTCTCTTTCTCTAGGAACCGATTAAAATTGATTGGGGACGCCATCTCTACAACATATATTTGCAATAGTTTAGACTAAGTTTATGACAAATTGAGTTCAAATTTTAATTCAACATAATTAAAAACCTAAGTGAACTCCCACTCAAAACAATATCCCTCGCATTGTCTTAGTGATCACACGAACCAAATCCACCGCACCTAAACCCGATCATCACGAGAAAAGGTGTGATTTCAATGGCGAACACTCAAAGTGTTCATCATATCAACCATATGATTCATGCTCTACCTTTCGGTATCACGTGTTCCGAGACCATGTACGTACATGCTAGGCTCGTCAAGGCCACCTTAGTATCCGCATGTGCAAAACTGTCTTGCACCCGTTATATGTACTTATTGAATCTATCACACCCGATCATCACGAGGTGCTTGAAACGACAAGACTTGGCAACGGTGCTACTAAGGATGAACACTTTATTATCTTGATATTTTAGTGAGGGATCATCTTATAATGCTACCGTCGCGATCTAAGCAAAATAAGATGCATAAAAAGGATTAACATCACATGCAGTTCATATGTGATATGATATGGCCCTTTTGTTCTTGCGCCTTTGATCTTCATCTCCAAAGCACGGATATGATCTCCATCATCTTCGGGCATGATCTCCATCATCGTCGGCGTAGCGTCAAGGTCAATGGCGCCGTCTTCATGATTGTCCTCCATGTAGCAACTATTACAACTACTTTGAAATACTACTCAACATGAAATTTAAAGACAACCATAAGGCTCCTGCCGGTTGCCACAATACAATAATGATCATCTCATACATATTCATCATCACATTATGGCCATATCACATCACCAAACCCTGCAAAAACAAGTTAGACGTCTCTAATTTGGTTTGCATATTTTACGTGGTTTAGGGTTTTCGAGAGAGATCTAATCTACCTACGAACATGAACCACAACGTTGATACTAATGTTTTCAATAGAAGAGTAAATTGAATCTTTACTATAGTAGGAGAGACAGACACCCGCAAAGCCTCTTATGCAATACAAGTTGCATGTCGAACGAGGAACAAGTCTCATGAACGCGGTCATGTAAAGTTAGTCCGAGCCGCTTCATCCCACTATGCCATAAAGATGCAAAGTACTCAAACTAAAGATAACAAGAGCATCAACGCCCACAAACCATTGTGTTCTACTCGTGCAACCATCTATGCATAGACACGGCTGCGATACCACTTTGTAGGATAACGTTGAATAGAAAACAAAAATTTTCCTACGGCGAACCCGCAATCCATGCCAAGAAGCAAACAATAAGACGGTAGCAACGAGGGGTATCGAGTCTCACCCTTGAAGAGATTCCAAAGCCTACAAGATGAGGCTCTTGTTGCTGCGGTAGACGATCACTTGCCGCTTGCAAAAGCGCGTAGAAGATCTTGATCACGATCGGTTCCGGCGCCACGAACGGGCAGCACCTCCGTACTCGGTCACACGTTCGGTTGTTGATGAAGACGACGTCCACCTCCCCGTTCCAGCGGGCAGCGGAAGTAGTAGCTCCTCTTGAATCCGACCGCACGACGGCGTGGTGTCGGTGGCGGTGTAGAAGTCCGGCGGAGCTTCGCTAAGCTACGCGGGCAATATGAAGTGGAGGAGCAAAGCTAGGGTTTGGGAGGGGGTGGCCGGCCACTCAAGGGGGGCGGCCAAGCTATGGTCTTGGGGGTGGCCGGCCCCCTCCCTTGGCCCCTCATTATATAGGTGGATCCCAAGTGTTGGTGTCCAAGTCTTCGAATAAGACCCGAAACCAAAACCTTCCATAGGAGGGGGAAACCTAGCCCAACTAGGACTCCCACCCAAAGGTGGGATTCCCACCTCCCATGTGGGGGTGGCCGGCCCCCTATGGTGGAGTCCACTTGGGACTCCACCCCATCTAGGGCTGGCCGGCCATGGAGGTGGAGTCCCTTGTGGACTCCACCTTCCTTGGTGGTTTCTTCCGGACTTTTCTAGAACCTTCTAGAACCTTCCATAGAACCTTCCGCGACATTTTATTTCACATAAAATGACATCCTATATATGAATCTTATTCACCGGACCATACCGGAACTCCTCGAGATGACCGGGATCAAATCCGGGACTCAGAACAAATATTCGAACTCCATTCCATAATTCAAGTGCTACCATTTCAACATCCAACTTTAAGTGTGTCACCCTACGGTTCGAGAACTATGCGGACATGGTTGAGTACTCACTCCGACCAATAACCAACAGCGGGATCTGGAGATCCATAATGGCTCCCACATATTCAACGATGACTTTAGTGATCGAATGAACCATACACATATATTACCAATTCCCTTTGTCTCGCGATATTTTACTTGTCCGAGGTTTGATCTTCGGTATCACTCTATACCTTGTTCATCCTCGTCTCCTGACAAGTACTCTTTACTCGTACCGTGGTATGTGGTCTCTTATGAACTCATTCATATGCTTGCAAGACATTAGACGACATTCCACCGAGAGGGCCCAGAGTATATCTATCCGTCATCGGGATGGACAAATCCCACTGTTGATCCATATGCCTCAACTCATACTTTCCGGATACTTAATCCCACCTTTATAGCCACCCATTTACGCAGTGGTGTTTGGTGTAATCAAAGTACCTTTCCGGTATAAGTGATTTACATGATCTCATGGTCATAAGGACTAGGTAACTATGTATCGAAAGCTTATAGCAAATAACTTAATGACGAGATCTTATGCTACGCTTAATTGGGTGTGTCCATTATATCATTCACACAATGACATAACCTTGTTATTAATAACATCCAATGTTCATGATTATGAAACTAATCATCCATTAATCAACAAGCTAGTTTAAGAGGCATACTAGGGACTTCTTGTTTGTCTACATATCACACATGTACTAATGTTTCGGTTAATACAATTCTAGCATGATATATAAACATTTATCATAAACATAAAGATATAAATAATAACCACTTTATTATTGCCTCTAGGGCATATCTCCTTCTGTAGGATAACGTTGCATAGAAAACAAAAATTTTCCTACGGCGAACACGCAATCCAAGCCAAGATGCAATCTAGAAGACGGTAGCAACGAGGGGGTATCGAGTCTCACCCTTGAAGAGATTCCAAAGCCTACAAGATGAGGCTCTTGTTGCTGCGGTAGACGATCACTTGCCGCTTGCAAAAGCGCGTAGAAGATCTTGATCACGATCGGTTCCGGCGCCACGAACGGGCAGCACCTCCGTGCTCGGTCACACGTTCGGTTGTTGATGAAGACGACGTCCACCTCCCGTTCCAGCGGGCAGCGGAAGTAGTAGCTCCTCTTGAATCCGACGGCACGACGGCGTGGTGGCGGCCGCGGTGTAGAAGGCCGGCGGAGCTTCGCTCAGCTACGCGGGAAATATGCCGTGGAGGAGCAAAGCTAGGGTTTGGGAGGGGGTGCCCGGCCACTCAAGGGGGGCGGCCAAGATATCGTCTTGGGGGTGGCCGGCCCCCTCCCTTGGCCCCTCATTAGATAGGTGGATCCCAAGTGTTGGTGTCCAAGTCTTCGAATAAGACCCGAAACCAAAACCTTCCATAGGAGGGGAAACCTAGCCCAACTAGGACTCCCACCCAAAGGTGGGATTCCCACCTCCCATGTGGGGGGTGGCCGGCCCCCTATGGTGGAGTCCACTTGGGACTCCACCCCATCTAGGGCTGGCCGGCCATGGAGGTGGAGTCCCTTGTGGACTCCACCTTCCTTGGTGGTTTCTTCCGGACTTTTCTAGAACCTTCTAGAACCTTCCATAGAACCTTCCGCGACATTTTATTTCACATAAAATGACATCCTATATATGAATCTTATTCTCCGGACCATTCCGGAACTCCTCGTGATGTCCGGGATCTCATCCGGGACTCCGAACAAATATTCGAACTCCATTCCATAATTCAAGTGCTACCATTTCAACATCCAACTTTAAGTGTGTCACCCTACGGTTCGAGAACTATGCGGACATGGTTGAGTACTCACTCCGACCAATAACCAACAGCGGGATCTGGAGATCCATAATGGCTCCCACATATTCAACGATGACTTTAGTGATCGAATGAACCATACACATATATTACCAATTCCCTTTGTCTCGCGATATTTTACTTGTCCGAGGTTTGATCTTCGGTATCACTCTATACCTTGTTCAACCTCGTCTCTGACAAGTACTCTTTACTCGTACCGTGGTATGTGGTCTCTTATGAACTCATTCATATGCTTGCAAGACATTAGACGACATTCCACCGAGAGGGCCCAGTATATCTATCCGTCATCGGGATGGACAAATCCCACTGTTGATCCATATGCCTCAACTCATACTTTAGGATACTTAATCCCACCTTTATAGCCACCCATTTACGCAGTGGTGTTTGGTGTAATCAAAGTACCTTTCCGGTATAAGTGATTTACATGATCTCATGGTCATAAGGACTAGGTAACTATGTATCGAAAGCTTATAGCAAATAACTTAATGACGAGATCTTATGCTACGCTTAATTGGGTGTGTCCATTATATCATTCACACAATGACATAACCTTGTTATTAATAACATCCAATGTTCATGATTATGAAACTAATCATCCATTAATCAACAAGCTAGTTTAAGAGGCATACTAGGGACTTCTTGTTTGTCTACATATCACACATGTACTAATGTTTCGGTTAATACAATTCTAGCATGATATATAAACATTTATCATAAACATAAAGATATAAATAATAACCACTTTATTATTGCCTCTAGGGCATATCTCCTTCAGTCTCCCACTTGCACTAGAGTCAATAATCTAGATTACATTGTAATATACCTAACACCCATGGCATTATGGTGTTGGTCATGATTTGCACTAGTGAGAGCTTTAGTCAACGGATCTGCTACATTCAGATCGGTGTGTACTTTGCAAATCTTTACTTCTCCATCTTCGATGTACTCGCGAATCGAGTGGTAACGCAGCTTGATATGCTTCAGCCTCTTGTGTGACCTTGGCTCTTGTGCATTGGCGATGGCACCCATGTTATCACGATTAAATGATTAATGGGTCCAATGCACTAGGAACCACACCGAGCTCTACAATGAACCTCTTCATCCATACCGCTTACGATGAAGCCTGCGAAGCCGCTATGTACTCTGATTCTGTTGAAGACTTCGCCACCGTGCCTTTGCTTGAGCTTGCCCTGCTTACTGCAGCACCATTCAATATAAACACGTACCCAGATTGTGACTTAGAGTCATCAGGATCAGTGTTCCAACTTGCATCGGTGTAACCGTTTACAACGAGCTCTTGGTCACCTCCATAACAAAGAAACATATCCTTAGTTCTTTTCAAGTACTTCAGGATATTCTTGACCGCTGTCCAGTGTTCCATTCCTGGATCACTTTGATATCTGCTAGTCAAACTAACAGCATGTGCTATATCCGGTCTAGTACATAGCATGGCATACATGATAGATCCTCTGCCGAGGCATAGGGGATGTTACACATCCTTTCTCTTTCTTCTGCCGTAGCCGGTCCTTGAGTTTTACTCAATACCTTGCACAGTAACATTGGTAAGAACCCTTTCTTACTTTCGTCCATTCTAAACTTCTTTAGAATCTTGTCCAGATATGTACTCTGTGATAGCCCTATTAGGCGTCTTGATCTATCTCTATAAATCTTGATGCCTAATATATATGATGCTTCACCAAGGTCTTTCATTGAAAAACTATTATTCAAATAACCCTTAACAACTTTGCTTAATAGTTCTATATCATTCCCGATCAATAATATGTCATCTACATATAATATCGGGAATGCTACAGAGCTCCCACTCACTTTCTTGTAAATACAGGCCTCTCCATGACACTTTGTATAAACCCGAAGTCTTTGATCACCTTATCAAAGCGTCGGTTCCAACTTCTTGATGCTTGCTTCGAGTCCATAGATTGAACGCTGAAGTTTGCATACTTTGTCAGCATTTTTAGGATCGACAAAACCTTTGGGTTGTACCATATACAACTCTTCCTCAATGTCTCCATTAAGGAACGCCGTTTTGACATCCATCTGCCAAATCTCATAATCGAAAAATGCAGCTATTGCTAACAAAATCCTCACAGATTTTAGCTTCGCTACAGGTGAGAAAGTCTCATCGTAGTCAACTCCTTGAATTTGTCGGAAACCCTTTGCGACAAGTCGAGCTTTATAGACAGTAATATTACCATCAGCATCTGTTTTTCTCTTGAAGATCCATTTATTCTCGACAGCCTTTCGGCTATTGGGTAAGTCTACCAAAGTCCATACTTTGTTATCATACATGGATCCCATTTCGGATTTCATGGCTTCTTGCCATTTGTTGGAATCTGGGCTCATCATCGCTTCTTCATATGTCGCAGGATCCTCATCATTGTTATCTACAATCATGACATTTAGACAAGGATCATACCAATCAGGAGTGGCACGTTCCCTTGTCGATCTGCGAGGTTCAGTAGTTTCCTCGTTCGAAGTTTCATGATCATTATCATTAGCTTCCTCTGTTGCCGGTGTAGGCGGTACAGGTACAACT
Organism: Lolium perenne; assembly: GCF_019359855.2. Classification (NCBI taxonomy): domain Eukaryota; kingdom Viridiplantae; phylum Streptophyta; class Magnoliopsida; order Poales; family Poaceae; genus Lolium; species Lolium perenne. The sequence continues at coordinate 163,046,701 of NC_067245.2, read as the reverse complement.
TCGATCTTGCGCTACTGCGATCAACGAGTATAGATTCATCAATCTCATCGAGTTCTACTTTTCTTCCAGTCACTTCTTTAGTGAGAAATTCTTTCTCAAGAAAGGTTCCGTTCTTAGCAACAAAGATTTTGCCTTCGGATTTGTGATAGAAAGTGTACCCTATAGTTTCCTTAGGGTATCCTATGAAGACGCATTTCTCCGCTTTGGGTTCTAGCTTGTCCGGTTGTAACTTCTTTACATAGGCTTCGCAACCCCAAACTTTCAGGAACGACAGCTTAGGTTTCTTATTAAACCATAATTCATACGGTGTCGTTTCTACGGATTTTGATGGTGCTCTATTTAAAGTGAATGCGGCTGTCTCTAATGCATAACTCCAAAATGATAACGGCAAATCTGTAAGAGACATCATACTACGAACCATATCTAAGAGAGTTCGATTACGACGTTCGGACACACCGTTTCGTTGAGGTGTTCCCGGCGGTGTCAATTGTGAAAGTATTCCGCATTTCTTTAAATGCATGCCAAACTCATAACTCAGATATTCACCTCCACGATCAGATCGTAGAAATTTGATCTTCTTGTTACGTTGATTTTCTACTTCACTTTGAAATTCCTTAAACTTCTCGAAAGTTTCGGATTTATGTTTCATGAAATAGATATACCCATATCTACTCAGATCATCTGTGAAGGTTAGAACATAATGATAACCACCGCGCGATGCTACGCTCATTGGTCCACATACATCTGTATGTATGATTTCCAATAAGTCAGTAGCTCGCTCCATCATCTGAGAAAATGGAGTCTTTGTCATTTTACCCATTAGACATGCTTCGCATCTATCAAGTGACTCAAAGTCAAGTGATTCAAGTAATCCATCGGTATGGAGTTTATTCATGCGTTTCACTCCAATATGACCAAGGCAGCGATTGCCACATATAAGTAGAATTATCATTAAGTTTAATTCGCTTAGCATCAATGTTATGTATATGCGTATCACTACTATCGAGATCTAATAGAAATAAGCCATTCTTTTGTGGTGCTCGACCATAAAAGATATTATTCATAAAAATAGAACAACCATTATTCTCAGACTTGAATGAATAACCGTCTTGCATTAAACAAGATCCAGATATAATGTTCATGCTCAACGCAGGTACATAATAGTAATTATTTAGGCTTAAAACTAATCCCGAAGGTAGATGTAGAGGAAGTGTGCCATTGCGATCACATTGACCTTGGATCCGTTTCCAACGCGCATCGTCACTTCATCTTTCAGCAGTTGTCGTTTAGTCTTTAGTTCTGTTTCGAGTTACAAATATGAGCAACCGAACCAGTATCAAATACCCAGTACTAGAACGAGAACCGTGAAATGAACATCTATAACATGTATATCAAATATACCTTCTTTCTTCTTCTTGACAAGGCCGCTCTTCGGATCAGCCGGATACTTGGAGCAATTACGCTTCCGGTGTCCCTTCTCCTTGCGATAATAGCACTCAGCATCGGGCTTAGGGCCGTTCTTAGGTTTCATAGGAGGCGTGGCAGCTTTCTTGCCACCCTTCTTGAATTTTCCCTTAGACTTGCCCTGTTTCTTGAAACTGGTGGTCTTGTTGACCATCAACACTTGATGCTCTTTCTTGATCTCAATCTCAGCAGCTTTTAGCATGCCAAAAAGTTCAGGTAACTCCTTGTTCATGTTCTGCATATTGTAGTTCATCACAAAGTTCTTGTAACTTGGTGGCGGTGATTGAAGGACACGATTAATCCCAGTCTGTTAGGAATCACTATTCCCAAGTCAACGAGTTTCTTCGCATGCCCGGTCATGGCGAGCATGTGCTCACTAACGGAGCTGCCTTCTTCCATCATACAGCTGAAGAAATGTTTCGATGCTTCATAGCATTCCACTGCCGCATGAGTCTCGAATATAGCTTTCAGCTCATTCATCAACTCATGAGGATCATGGTGCTCAAAACGTTTTTGAAGATCGGATTCCAGATCGCACGGGATGGCACACTGAACTTGAGAGTACCGAGTTTTCCGAGTCGCGTAAACAGCTTTTACTTCATCGGATTCATTTTCTGCAGGAGGGTCACCTAGCGGTGCATCAAGCACAAATTGCAGATTTCCGCCAGAGAGGAAGATCCTCACATGACGGAACCGATCGGTGAAGTTGCTACCGTTGCTCTTAAGTTTCTCTTTCTCTAGGAACTGATTAAAATTGATTGGGGACGCCATCTCTACAACATATATTTGCAATAGTTTAGACTAAGTTTATGACAAATTGAGTTCAAATTTTAATTCAACATAATTAAAAACCTAAGTGAACTCCCACTCAAAACAATATCCCTCGCATTGTCTTAGTGATCACACGAACCAAATCCACCGCACCTAAACCCGATCATCACGAGAAAAGGTGTGATTTCAATGGCGAACACTCAAAGTGTTCATCATATCAACCATATGATTCATGCTCTACCTTTCGGTATCACGTGTTCCGAGACCATGTACGTACATGCTAGGCTCGTCAAGGCCACCTTAGTATCCGCATGTGCAAAACTGTCTTGCACCCGTTATATGTACTTATTGAATCTATCACACCCGATCATCACGAGGTGCTTGAAACGACAAGACTTGGCAACGGTGCTACTAAGGATGAACACTTTATTATCTTGATATTTTAGTGAGGGATCATCTTATAATGCTACCGTCGCGATCTAAGCAAAATAAGATGCATAAAAAGGATTAACATCACATGCAGTTCATATGTGATATGATATGGCCCTTTTGTTCTTGCGCCTTTGATCTTCATCTCCAAAGCACGGATATGATCTCCATCATCTTCGGGCATGATCTCCATCATCGTCGGCGTAGCGTCAAGGTCAATGGCGCCGTCTTCATGATTGTCCTCCATGTAGCAACTATTACAACTACTTTGAAATACTACTCAACATGAAATTTAAAGACAACCATAAGGCTCCTGCCGGTTGCCACAATACAATAATGATCATCTCATACATATTCATCATCACATTATGGCCATATCACATCACCAAACCCTGCAAAAACAAGTTAGACGTCTCTAATTTGGTTTGCATATTTTACGTGGTTTAGGGTTTTCGAGAGAGATCTAATCTACCTACGAACATGAACCACAACGTTGATACTAATGTTTTCAATAGAAGAGTAAATTGAATCTTTACTATAGTAGGAGAGACAGACACCCGCAAAGCCTCTTATGCAATACAAGTTGCATGTCGAACGAGGAACAAGTCTCATGAACGCGGTCATGTAAAGTTAGTCCGAGCCGCTTCATCCCACTATGCCATAAAGATGCAAAGTACTCAAACTAAAGATAACAAGAGCATCAACGCCCACAAACCATTGTGTTCTACTCGTGCAACCATCTATGCATAGACACGGCTCGATACCACTGTAGGATAACGTTGCATAGAAAACAAAAATTTTCCTACGGCGAACACGCAATCCAAGCCAAGATGCAATCTAGAAGACGGTAGCAACGAGGGGGTATCGAGTCTCACCCTTGAAGAGATTCCAAAGCCTACAAGATGAGGCTCTTGTTGCTGCGGTAGACGATCACTTGCCGCTTGCAAAAGCGCGTAGAAGATCTTGATCACGATCGGTTCCGGCGCCACGAACGGGCAGCACCTCCGTCCTCGGTCACACGTTCGGTTGTTGATGAAGACGACGTCCACCTCCCCGTTCCAGCGGGCAGCGGAAGTAGTAGCTCCTCTTGAATCCGACAGCACGACGGCGTGGTGTCGGTGGCGGTGTAGAAGTCCGGCGGAGCTTCGCTAAGCTACGCGGGCAATATGAAGTGGAGGAGCAAAGCTAGGGTTTGGGAGGGGTGGCCGGCCACTCAAGGGGCGGCCAAGCTATGGTCTTGGGGGTGGCCGGCCCCCTCCCTTGGCCCCTCATTATATAGGTGGATCCCAAGTGTTGGTGTCCAAGTCTTCGAATAAGACCCGAAACCAAAACCTTCCATAGGAGGGGGAAACCTAGCCCAACTAGGACTCCCACCCAAAGGTGGGATTCCCACCTCCCATGTGGGGGTGGCCGGCCCCCTATGGTGGAGTCCACTTGGGACTCCACCCCATCTAGGGCTGGCCGGCCATGGAGGTGGAGTCCCTTGTGGACTCCACCTTCCTTGGTGGTTTCTTCCGGACTTTTCTAGAACCTTCTAGAACCTTCCATAGAACCTTCCGCGACATTTTATTTCACATAAAATGACATCCTATATATGAATCTTATTCTCCGGACCATTCCGGAACTCCTCGTGATGTCCGGGATCTCATCCGGGACTCCGAACAAATATTCGAACTCCATTCCATAATTCAAGTGCTACCATTTCAACATCCAACTTTAAGTGTGTCACCCTACGGTTCGAGAACTATGCGGACATGGTTGAGTACTCACTCCGACCAATAACCAACAGCGGGATCTGGAGATCCATAATGGCTCCCACATATTCAACGATGACTTTAGTGATCGAATGAACCATACACATATATTACCAATTCCCTTTGTCTCGCGATATTTTACTTGTCCGAGGTTTGATCTTCGGTATCACTCTATACCTTGTTCAACCTCGTCTCCTGACAAGTACTCTTTACTCGTACCGTGGTATGTGGTCTCTTATGAACTCATTCATATGCTTGCAAGACATTAGACGACATTCCACCGAGAGGGCCCAGAGTATATCTATCCGTCATCGGGATGGACAAATCCCACTGTTGATCCATATGCCTCAACTCATACTTTCCGGATACTTAATCCCACCTTTATAGCCACCCATTTACGCAGTGGTGTTTGGTGTAATCAAAGTACCTTTCCGGTATAAGTGATTTACATGATCTCATGGTCATAAGGACTAGGTAACTATGTATCGAAAGCTTATAGCAAATAACTTAATGACGAGATCTTATGCTACGCTTAATTGGGTGTGTCCATTATATCATTCACACAATGACATAACCTTGTTATTAATAACATCCAATGTTCATGATTATGAAACTAATCATCCATTAATCAACAAGCTAGTTTAAGAGGCATACTAGGGACTTCTTGTTTGTCTACATATCACACATGTACTAATGTTTCGGTTAATACAATTCTAGCATGATATATAAACATTTATCATAAACATAAAGATATAAATAATAACCACTTTATTATTGCCTCTAGGGCATATCTCCTTCAGTGGCCACCCCAACTAGTAGGGCGCGCCACCCGAGGTACGTTGTTCCCACCTCAGACTTCCTTTCTGACTCTTTTTCGACTCAAACTCGTTATTTTTACCTAAAAATCATCAATATACGCTCCTCTGCCGATCTAATCTCGCATGGAGTCTTTTCCGAGCGAACAGTGTTTTCGACCCTGCCTTTCAGATTTGTCTCTACCAAAACCTTAGCTATGTCTTCGGAAGACTCCTCCGAATGCTCCTCCATGGGAAGGAGGAGAAGGAGAAAGGATCCCTTCGAAGATGAAGATGAAGAGGAAGAAGAGGAGCGTAAGGAAAAAATAAGAAGATGATGAAAAGGAAGGAGAAGAGGACCACAAGCATATCACCAACGATGAGCAAGGGGAAGCTTCACCCCCTCCTATACCTCTTGCTGTAGTGAGGATGGTGTCGCCTCCTAAACTTGAGGTGCTCTGCTCACAGGAGTACTGGTGGAAAAGCTCCAAGGCACTCTATGGCCTAGATAAATCTTGCTGGTAATTTCCATCGCAGGGAAAAGTCAAAGGAAAAAGTATCAACCCCAGATTGGATGCCAAGAAAAGAGACATTAGAAAAGAAGAATTGGGAGGACCCAAGAGTACGCGGGAGTTCAAGCAATCCTACAACCTCATTATGACTTTGCTTCACGATCTTCAAGAACATCGTGATCCAAAGCATCAGGAGAAGAAGGAGAAGAAATAAGATCTACACCAACCCTCAAGTTTGGGGAAGTTATATCAAGTATTTTTATGCATTTTAGTTTATCCTATCTTTTTTAGTTCGTCATCTTAGTTTCGTTTTGCTTTTATCTAGTAGTATCAAATCTCTTATAGTTTGGAGAGCTCTTAGAGCATTATCATCTATCTTTGGTCAAGTGATTTTTAATGAAATTTGAAGTATGGTCTCATCCATGATTCTTTTGTGTGGAGATTTATGGGTAACACTCATGCAGCTGTGTTCCTCATATTTAGAAATTTCAATCACATCTTATCTTGAACTTAATTAACTTGAACATGTTGTACAAGCATAGAATTTTGTAAGTATGGCTTGCACCAAAGAAAAGATCCAACAAGCAATACTAAGCATTATAAGAAAAATAAAAATACCTTGAAGTTGTGTGGGAGATGTGGTCTTGGAGAACAAATAGTTAGGAAGAAGAGATGACAAGGAATTATGGGATATTCTTGGTAAGCAACGAGTAAATTTATATCATGGATATTTTAATACATATGTTTAAACAAGTTTGTGAAAGAAAAGGTCAGCACCCAAGGATTCAGTTAGCCATGGAAAGTGAAAGACAAATTAAGCTGGATGTAAGTCATATGACATGATTGAAATATCCATGAATAAGGTTTATATTGGTTACTAAGGGGAAAGACTATTAACTGATCATATAAGAAAAAAAGCGAAGTGTTTCATGAACATCAAACTTCATGCTCTTCTTGTCATTTAAAAATTCATCTTCTTGTAACTAGTTGCTTTATGATCGAGAGTTTATCCTCAGTGCAAAGGAAGAGTAAAGAAGAACAAACTGGTGAAAGGCTAAGCATAGAAGTGATCTATACTTATAGACACACATGAAGAGTTGTTCAATTGTCCAACATGCAATGGTTGATCTTGTTCAAACGGTAAGAAGTAATTGCTAGTGTTTCTATTATGAATTTCATGTTTGTATGATTGTTGGTTCAGAAATCTTTCTTTACAATTGAATATTCATAAGTTGATGATGCAATGCTCGTATTTCTTTTATCAACTGTAAGCTCATTGATACATGATATGATCTATTCGCTTATTTGCTCGAGGGCGAGCAAAAGTTTAAGCTTGGGGAAGTTGATACGTGCATTTTTCTTCATCAGTATTGCTACATATAGGATTAGTTTTCATTGTTATTTGACTTCATACATTGCTATTTATGCATTTTTAATCGATTTCCGGAACTTTCCTACAAAGTCCCCTTCATTGGTATTTAATTCCTGGGAGGCAGAAAACCTCCATTTTCGTATTTTATTTGTTTTAGGACTTTCTAGGTCGCTAAAAATCAAGGGAAAAATACTTGATTAGTTTTCACCCGAAGAAAGTCCGTGAGCGAAAGAACCACGCGAGAGGGTTCACGAGGTGCGAACGGTACCAGGTGGCGCGCCCAGACTTGTAGGGCGTGCCACCCTAGCATGTTCGCTCCTCGAGCGTCGCCTCGGGCCCCCCTTTATACCAGAAGCTCTGTTTCGCCTAAAAACCTAAACCATATTTTCCCGAGATTATAGAGGCGGCAACAGAGGCGAAAGCCCTCTCCTACAACGGGAGCGGGTAGATCCTGCTGCACCGGTGCCTTCGGTGTAGGGAAAATTGACGCCATCGACATCCCCACTCCTCCTTGGCTTGGGAGGAGGCATCTCCATCAACATCTCCATTAGTTCCATCATCACCACCATCTCCATCTACGAGATCGACGTCATCTCCCTCATAGTTTGTGTTGAATTGAACCCCGAATATTGTTTTTAGTGCTATTGCATGTTCATGTGTCGTCATGGTGAACAGACAGATGCCATGGGATGGCTTATCTTGGGGCCGAATGGACGCTAGAGGATTCGGGGGAGGGTTTTTGATGTGGATGGTGAGGTTTCCGGATGGATTCCTCAAGAACTTGGCCTTGGCCGAAGGAAGAAGATGATGAACTCAAGAACAAGGACAGCACTAGATCTCTCTATTTCTTCATCACAAGTGCATACAGGTTTGATTGTACATCTCATCGTGCCCGCGAAGGGCTGTGCCCCATCTCCTTATATAGGGGAGAGGGTGGCTTACAAGGGAAGGAACCCTAGAAACCCTAATGGGATCTTTGACTAGACAAACTACTTTACAAAGCTACTTTAGCTACCGATGATGCCGGTATGCCTTTAATCAGAAGCCGTGACATCCTCCGGCACCTTTTACGTCATCCTTTGCCTTTGGCGTCATGGCTTCGATTAAAGCTGAAGTGCTTCGCTCATCTTTGTCTTCTAGCTCTGGAGAGCATCTTTGACTGGTCTTTGCCGACGTGCTACAGTAGCTTTGTTCCGGTATTCCGGTACGCTCTTAGCTAGTTCCGGTATCCCCCTCCTTGGGATACCGGTATGATTCTCTGAATCAACTTTCGCTATCCGGAACAACCTTTAAACCGGTACTTTGATGGCCTAAACCATCCGGTTTGGCATGCCTTTGGCATACCGGGGGTCATCCCCCCAACATTAGTCCCTGAAGCTGGTATAGTCCGGTGGATCCTATCCAACGGACCATGCTAGGTTTTCCTTTCTCAAGGTACCGGTTTAACCCTTCCGGAATCCGGATCAAATTCTTCGGTGTCCTTGCCGAACTTATTTCTCTGTACCGGTTTTCTCCGGCATCTCTTGTCATTAAACCTCTCCTCGTCGAAGTCGAGAATATCTCGAGTACCGTGCCTATCAGTGACATGCGCACTGTGCCTGGCGCGCGACAGTGTCAGTGGTCACTTCGGTTCGTCTTCTGTGCCCGCATTTATGGCGCCGCACCGGATCCGCGCTGCCGTTCCGGATCCGTGTGGCCTTCCTGTGTCTTTGTATTTTTGGTGCGTTTATCTTCGCGCCACGTGGCGGCCCACGATCCGAACCGCCGCGGCCCAGCGGTTTCCGGCCCACTTCTCTTCTTTCCTATATAAGGGGGGAGCGGTTCCTCTTCGTCTTCTCTCCGCATTTGCCCCCTTCCCTGCGCTCTAAGCCCTCTCGCCCGTTGCGCTCCCGTCGCCGCCGTTCTCCGCCGAGTTGCTGCTCCGACGAAGTCCAGCCATTCTTTGCGCTGCGTCAGGACTCTCCATCGCGCAGAGGGTCTTTGAAGCTCCTCGTCCGCAGCAGCATCGGGTTCCGGCAGGCACCCTCTGCTCACCTACGCCGCCGGCCTTCTCCGTCGACCGCAAGCCCGTCGCACCTCCGGCGACCTTCTTCGTCAGCGTCTCCACCACCTCTGGTTAGCTCCCATTCTCGTTTGCCCCTTTCTCTTTTGCCTTTCAGTTCTTGGGCCGGTAGGGTATTTGCTTCCTCTTTTCTTTTGCTTTTCCTCTTACTCGTAGATCTTCGCGCGGGGCTTGATCTTGGGAAATCTGTTTTTAGGTAGATTCCGGCATCTATCGACACGCATGTCTACCGACCTTTATCTTTCCGATTCGGCTTCCAGCAGCCGCCACAGTCAGTCTTCCGGTGGGCTTGAAGCTGAGCTGGACCGGATGGGAGCTTCCTCATCCGTTCCGGACTCTAGCTCTAGGAAGGGCCAGGAAGCCAGCAGCTCCCGCCAAGGTTCCGGTGTGGACTTGGCCAACATCACTCGGGGAGCTTGGAAAGGCTCCGATGTGACCCAAAAAGACATCGACTGGCTGTACCGCTCCCAGAGGATACCGGCACAGGTATCTTGCCAGATTCCATGTGACGAGGTGGAACCCAAGCCCGAGCCGAGAGAGTTTGTTGTTTTCGTCTCTCATTTTGAGCGCGGCTTCTGCCTTCCTGCCTCTGGTTTCTTTCATCAGTTCCTTGACTTTTATAAACTCCAACCCCATCACCGTCCTGGCAACGCCATCTTCTACCTCTCCTGCTATGTTTCTTTCATGGAGGCCTACGTTGGCCTCCTTCCCACCAAAGAAGCTTCCGCTCGCTTCTTCTGCCTTCGGATCAACTCGGTCCAAGGCAAAGACATCCCCAAGCCAAAACCTCCGGTGCAGTGCGGGTCCTGCATCGTGGGTTCCCGCCAAGGGAGCCCCTTTTTCAAGTTCTCTGGCCTGGATTCTTGACAGGCCTGGCAGGAGACTTTCTTCTATGTGAGGAACAAAGGTTCCTCAGATTTCATCAACTTGCCGGCTTACAATCCGGCGACGCCCACAAAGACCAACTGGGGCTACCATCCGGGGACCAATCATATCGAGACTAACCGGATAGTCCGGTTCCTGGAGAGCCTCAAGAAGGATATGAGGATCTGCTCCGACGATATCATCCGTGCGTTTATCTCAGGCCGGGTGCTTCCTCTCCAGCGCCGAGCTCATAAGATGAGCCAGATGTGCGGCCCCCGTGATCCCACGAAAATCTCCGGCTTGGCCCTGAGCATAGAGGATGTAGAGCTCAAGGCAATGCAAATTTGTAATACGGACATGCCCTCGGATTGGAAATGGGGCCTCCTTCCTCTTAGCGCCATGAACCCTCCAATAGCTGATGTAAGAACTCGAGTAATCCGGGTTGTTTTCCGGTACCTTTTCAATGCATAACTAACCGATTCTTCTCTTTTTCAGGCCTGCGAGCGCTTCCCTCGCATCGCTGACGAGGTGCGTGCTCCTTTCCGTAGGCGCGATCTGGACAAGGTTGCTCCGGATCCTTACGTGATCTGGACCAAGAGCAAGATGAGCCGCTCCCATACTCCGCGTCCCGGTAACTTTTCTGGCAAGGACTCCGGTTCGGACGATGAGGTTACTGTACTTGAGGTATCTTGCTCTTTCCGTTTTCTCATGTATCATATTTCTGTAGCCGCTCCTTCAGCCAACGCCAACCCACAGGTCATGGAGCACGCCACCCCGCTTCAGGCCGAATGCGGGGCCGAGTTTATGGAGAAGCTCGCCTCGGAGGGCCGCAAGAAGAAGGCGCCCACGCCTGAGGCTGGCTCCAGCGAGATCCCTCCGGCCAAGCGCTCCCGGATTGAGATCGCCGGGAACACGGTGACCACCAAGCGCTACCGGAAACGGGAGATGCCGGTGGCTACCGGGTGAGTTTCCGCTTTTACCTTTTTGTCTCTTGACTCTTTTTGCTTCCAGATTTTCTTTTGTTTCCGGATTCTCTTTTACCGGTTTCTTTTCTGAACTGTTTCTTCTTTTTTCAATCTTCTTTCCAGGCCTCCTTTGAAGATCTCCAAGAGCGCCTCTGGTATGAGGCCGGAGACCTCAGGGGACGCCGCCAGGGGCTCCCCTCCTCCTCAGCCAAGCCCGGCACCATCTGGTGCCGGCAACCTTTCTGCCTCCCCTCTGGGGGGCAACACAAGTTCGGGGTGCGCGGCCCCAAAACCTTCTGATCACCACGCGGAGGGGGACTTTGTCTCCCCTCCGGAGACCCAAGACACCGGCGCCAGCAACACCGGCGCCAGGCACCGAAGACGCCGGGCAGGCGGAACCTCTGGTTCCTCCTTCCCAGAAGAAAAAGAAGAACAAGACCTCTTCCTCCCCCTCCAAGGCCGTGCCGGATTCTTCCGGACCGGCCAGCTCCTATCCGGTGAAGGACGCTCCGGAAGCTCCTGAGCCTGCCAAGGCTACGCCAACTCCTCCTCCGGTAACCTCCATCGAGAAGCCGGCTCCTGCCAAGCCCACGCCGCCAGAGAGCGGTAAGCTTACTGCCCAGCAACTTGCTGTGGTGGTGACTGCGGCCACGGGTCCCTCTTCCGGTTCGCGGACGATGGTCCTGCATACCGGGCGTTCCGCCGTGGTGGCCTCCGCCCAGATTGGCCGGATTACGGAGTTCCAACGCCAAGGAGCCGAGCTGGGCCATCTGCTCGATTACGCTGAGAAGTGGAATCGGGCGGATCTGATGTCGGCGACGCGGGGCCTTGGCAAGGACAAGCTTCCGGTGGTCGACCCCTCCGGCCCCCGCAGCACCGTCCAACACTTTGGCCGGCTGCGGCGCGCGGCCAAGGAGTTTGACAATGCCTGGCACGATGCCAGCAGCAACGTGACGGTAAGCCGCACAACTCAATCTCTTTTACATCCTTGTTGAAATCTTTTTTTTCCAAAATTTGAAGATTATGTATATCCTTCTAGTCCCCGAGTTTCGGGTTGAGAACGTAGTTCTTAGCGCAAAACTGTGTTAGAAAAGCAAAAAACCGGCATAGCCAGTCCCCGAGTTTCGGGTTGAGAGCGCAGCACTTAGCGCGAAACTTTGTTAGAAATGCAAAAAACCGGCATAGCCAGTCCCCGAGTTTCGGGTTGAGAGCGCAGCACTTAGCGCGGAACTTTTTTCTCCTTGCCGGCATATTTCTTACTGAAAACCCTTCTCAACTTGAACAGAGCACGGCGAACACCCGGAAGCAGCTCTTTGAAGAGCTGCTGTGGGAGCACCGGGAGCTGTCCGAGGCCCACAGCAAATGCCAAGGTTAGTTCTTGCTCTTCCGGCTTCTTTTTACCGGTTGCTTTTGCTTTCCAGCACTTGCTTAACTTTTTGCATTTCAGCGCTTCCGGAAGTCTCCTTCGAGGATCTTTCCGCCGAGCTCGCCGCCCTCAAAGGTACTATCTCTTCTTTGTTTTTACTCGTTTTGCATGTTTCATCGTACCGGTTTTCCGTTTGTTAACAAAACTTTTCCGGATTCAGCTGAAAAGGAGCAGCTCACCTCCGCGCACCGCGAGTTGAAGGAGCAGGCCATGCAGGCTGAGCTCCGGCATGCGCGTGAGCTCAAGGAGGCCAAAGCCGCAGCAGAGGCCAAACTTGACGAAACTCTGAAGGAGTATACCGACTCCACTGCTGGGCTGCGGAAGGAGCTGGAGGAGGAGGCGGCCGCGCGGAAGGCTGCACAGGACAAGATCGCCCAGCTCACCACCGATCAAGCCGACTATGATCGGATGGTGATGCAGATCGACGCCCTCGCGTGCAGTAAGTGATTCCTCCTTTTTTTCTCTTGCTTAAAAGCTTTTAGCTCATACCGGTATGTTCTTACACCGGTTGCTTTTCCTTTTGTAGGGATCTTCCCGGACTCCCAAGCGCATGCTGTCGCCAAGTTCGCAGAACACAGGGCCACGCAAACTTTGCCGAGCCCGGATGCGCCCTGGGACGGCTACGATTACCTGGTCGCACTCTCCGCCCGGATCGCATATGCGTTCCGTGGACCGGCATCTTGCCGATCTTCCGGATGCTGCGATCCAGGTCCTGAAGGTGCTCTGGCCTGGGGAGCCGATTCCACGGAACGCGGCGGACCTGGGGAGCCGATGTCAAGGATGCAATTTCCGATGACGAAGGAACCGTCGAGGACGAGGAGGATGAGGATGCCGAAGAGGACGCGGCGGATCCGGAAGAAGGCGACGCTCCTCCGGAAGCTCCTGCGGCTGGCGAGCAGCCTCCCATTGCCTGAACCTGTTATCTTGTGCCCCTTTATATTTGTTGCTTCAAAACTTCCAGCTTGTTAAATTCTACCCCGGAATGCCGGGGTTTGAGATGTAAGTTAAAACAATCATGCCTTTTGCTGTGCTACAACAATTATGCCGGTATCTCTGTACCGGTAACTATTTAAGTTAAGTTTTACGTGCTGACTTAGCATTTTGCATATCGTTTGCTTTGATCTTGCACTGTGAAGATTCCGGAATTGTTTCGGCATCCAATCCGATGCACACTTGGTTCTTTTGCTTTGCCTCTGCCTACCTCTCTGGGTTTTTTGGCGTATGAGTCACAAAGTTCTTTTGCCAAGCAAGCATTTTTCTTGAACTTAGAAAAAATTCGAATTTTTTCACAAAAAACCGGTATAATCGGGGTTAGTTAAACTTTTCCGGATTGATTGTTCCCATTCATCCTCTTTGTGTTTCACGTGCTTAGTTCCTACCGGTTTATCTTGCTTGCCATGAAGCCGGTCTGCGGACAACAGCATAGTCGAAGACTCCGGTAGGTTTAGCACGTTACTAAACCAGAAAGAAAAAATGTTCACCAAGCAACCGGTAAACTGAAAAAATAAACATATTACATGCAATTTTCGGTAGAGGCAGTCCCCGAGCTTCATTCGAGGTGCCGGCATCTTTATTCATAGTATTAAGGTACAAAAAGGAACTTCTTACAGCACAACTTCAGGAATAGAAAGGACGCAGTAGTGCTATGTTCCATGGGCGCTTGGTTTCCTCTCCAGACCTGTCCGCCTTGCCCTTCTTTGATTCCTGTGCATCGATTAAGTAGTAGGCATCATTGTGCAGAGCCTTGCTCACAATGAAAGGTCCTTCCCACGGGGGTGAGAGCTTGTGGCGTCCCTCAGTGCGCTGCACTAGGCGTAACACCAGATCTCCTTCCCGGAAAACCCTCGGGTTAACCTTCCGGCTATGATAGCGTATGAGGTTCTGCTGGTATATGGCTGTTCTAGCCAAAGCCAGCTCTCTTGCTTCTTCTAGCAAGTCCACATCGTTTTCTCGGGCCTTTTTTACCTCTTCTTCGATATAGAGTTGAACCCTTGGTGAATCATGTATGATATCGGTTGGGATTATGGCTTCCGCCCCATAAACCATGAAGAACGGGGTGTATCCGGTAGACCGGTTTGGTGTTGTTCGGATGCTCCACAGTACGGATGGTAGCTCATCCAGCCAACATCCTGGTGACTTTTCAAGCGGTTCGATCAGCCTTGGCTTGATACCGGAAAGCACCAGAGCATTTGTCCTTTCAACCTGGTCATTGCCTTGCGGGTGTGCGACGGAGCACAAATCCAACCGAATATTATTATCCTCACAAAACCTTTTGAACTCACCTTGAGCAAAGTTTGTGCCATTGTCAGTGATGATGCTATGCGGGTATCCATACCGCAAGATCACATCTTTTAAGAATTTCACAGCCGTATGCCCATCACACTTTGCGATAGGCTTCACTTCCAACCATTTGGTGAACTTATCCACCATTACTAGTACATGTGTCATGTTGCCCCTTGCGGTTTTAAATGGACCAACCATATCAAGGCACCAAACTGCAAATGGCCACGTCAATGGTATAGTTTTGAGGCCGGACGCTGGGGTATGATTTTGCTTGGCGTACCGCTGGCAGCCGTTGCACTTTCGTACCAAGTCCTCAGTGTTTTCCAGAGCTGTGGGCCAATAGAACCCATGCCGGAAGACTTTTGCCACTAGGGCCCTTGATGTGGCATGGTGTCCACACTCTCCTTGGTGAATCTCTACCAGCATTTCTTTTCCCTCTTCCGGTTCCACGCATCTCTGGATGACACCGGTAACACTTCTTTTGTATACTTCTCCATTGATGATAGTGTAGGCCTTGGACCTTCTTTGGATCCTTCTCGACTCGTTTTCGTCAACCAGCAAGGTGCCGTTGATCAGGAATTCCTTAATAGGTTCAACCCACGTTGGTGTTTCCCGGACTAGGAATACCGGTACGTCTATCTCCATACTGTCCACCAGCATAGCTTCTTCCGGTTTTGACACTGCAGTCCCCGGGTTTACCGGAACAGTCCCCGGGTTTCCTTCGTCAATGTCCATTGGCACAACGTGTGACTCCGGTACAAAAATTGACTCTGATTCCGGACTCGGTTTGATCGATGGAGTCCTTAGGTGAGCTAAAGCCACTCCGGGAGGAATTTCCTGCCGGGAGGAACCTAGCTTAGAGAGAGTATCCGCGGCTTCGTTTTCCGTGCGCGGCACATGGTGAAACTCACAACCTTCGAAGAAGCCGGCAATCTTTTGCACATGAAACTGGTATGAGGCCATGTTGGCATCTTTTGCATCCCAATCTCCGGAACACTGCTGCACCACAAGATCTGAATCTCCATAACAAATGATCCGGTGCGCATCGATTTCTTTTGCGACTTTGAGCCCATGGATCAGAGCCTCGTACTCAGCAACATTGTTTGATGCTCTGAAGTGCACTTGTAAAACGTACCGGAGATGATCTCCCTTAGGTGAAGTAAGCACCACTCCGGCGCCTAGACCCTCCTTGAGTTTGGATCCATCAAAGTGCATCTTCCAGTACTCTATCTTGTGTTCCGGCGGTTTGTATTGCATTTCCGCCCAATCAACCAAAAAATCAGCTAAAACCTGCGATTTTATGGCGTCCCTTCTTTCGTATTCTGGTACGTATGGTGATACCTGAATTGCCCACTTGGCAATCCTGCCGCTAGCATCCTTGTTGCCCATGATATCGGAAATTGGTGCCTCACTCACTACCTTCATGGGATGTTCTTCAAAGTAGTGCTTCAGCTTTGTGGCGGCCATGAACACGCCATAGGTCATTTTCTGGAAGTGAGGGTAGTTTTGTTTTGAGAGGGAGAGCACCTCGCTCAAGTAGTATACCGGTCTCTGCACGGTTTTTTCCTTCCTCTTCTCTTTCGACCACAACTACCACACTCACAACCCGGTTCGTTGCTGCTATGTACAACAGCATGGGCTCTCTTTCTAGAGGTGAAGCCAATATTGGCGCAGTGGCTAGCATTGTTTTCCGCTCTTTAAACGATGCATCTGCCTGAGGGGTCCAGACGAAGGAGTCGGATTTTTTCATCAAAGCATAGAGTGGTAGGGCCTTTTCCCCCAACCTGCTTATGAACCGGCTTAGCGATGCCAAGCTTCCGGTAAACTTTTGCACATCTTTGAGCTCTTGCGGTATTTCCATTCTTTCTATGGCCCGGATCTTTACCGGATTAACCTCAATACCCCGGCTAGACACGAGAAAACCAAGCAATTTGCCGGCTGGTACACCGAAGGTGCATTTTGCCAGATTGAGTTTCATCCAGAACCTTCTTAGGTTATCAAACGTTTGCCTCAAATCATCGATCAAGGTTTCCTTGACCTTCGTTTTTATCACAATGTCATCCACATAGACTTGCACATTCTTACCGATTTGATCAAACAAACACTTTTGCATGTAGCGCTGGTACGTTGCACCAGTGTTGCGCAAACCGAAAGGCATAGTAACATAGCAATAAGCCCCGTGCGGGGTGATAAACGCGGTTTTTATTTGATCTTCCTTTTTCAAGGGAATTTGGTGGAAACCGGAATAGGCATCCAGGAACGACAGCAGTTCACATCCAGCAGTGGAATCAATCACTTGATCGATCCGGGGTAAAGGGAAAGGATCTTTCGGACAAGCCTTGTTCAGGTTGGTGTAGTCGATGCACATGCGCCACACCTTTGGAGCTTTTGCTTCAAGGTTCTCCTCTTTTTTCTTCTCGACCAGCACCGGATTGGCTAGCCACTCATTATGCAATACTTCCACGATGAATCCGGCAACTAACAACTTTGTCACCTCTTCTCCAATAATCTTTCTTCTGTCTTCAGCAAACCGGCGCAACGGCTGCCTTACCGGCTTCGCATCCTTCCGGACATTCAGAGAGTGCTCAGCCAACTCCCTCGGAACACCTACCAAATCATCAGTAGACCAGGCAAAGATATTCCGATTCTCACGGAGGAAGTTGACGAGCGCGCTTTCCTATGCCTCACTGAGACCGGCACCGATACGAATGGTGCGCTCAGGGTGAGCCGGATCCAACACGATGTCTTTTGTTTCCTTGGTTGGCTTGAACACCGGTGTGCCAAGGTTGCCACTCATTGCAGCTAAACTCAACTGTGAGGACTGAGCCAGCGCAACCGCAGTTTGCATTCTCCTTTTTTCCTCTGCGATCACCAATGATTCGGCCAGATTTGATCCGGCGGAAGCGGTTTCCAGCGATACCTTGTAGTTTCCCACTACGGTCAAGGGTCCAGATGGTGCCGGCATCTTCATCTTGAGATATGCCGTATGAGTTGAGGCCATAAACGATGCCAACGCCGGTCTCCCCAGCAGCGCATGGTAAGGACTGTCTAAATCCACCACTTCGAACAGAACATTTTCCACCCGGCAATTGTCACGTCCTCCAAACGACACATCCACCCGGACTTTTCCCATGGGCGAGCAGGACAAGCTCGGAACGATTCCATGGAACGTAGTGTGAGTTGGTTGCAGCATGTTCTCAGTGATTCCCAGCGTACGCATGGTATTCCGGTACATAATGTTTATGCTGCTTCCATTGTCAATCAGCACCTTGCTGAACCGCACTCGAGCTGTTGGCCCATGCATGATAGGGTCCACAACAAGAGCATAACCACCCGCATTAGGCATGATTTTCGGATGATCCTTGAACGACCAGGTGATTTCCTGATCTGACCACATCATGTACCTTGGTACCGCCGGCATCACCGCGTTCACTTCCATGGAGCGGCGGTATAAGCTTTGCTTGTCAGTTGGCTCAGTAACGAACACAACATAGCATAAGTCTGGATCTTGGTAAACATTCTGGCCCAAAGGTGCTGGCGGTGGCGGTTGGCCATTGCCATCACCCACCTGATGAACTTGCTGGTGATGCTGCCGGTTTGGCTGAGGTTGTACCAGTAGAGCATTTGCTCCGGTAAGCGGTGGTGGTGGTGGTAAGGGGTGCTGATGCAGCATATCTTGCGACGGTGGTAGTACCGTGGTACAGCCTTGTGCTTGCGCATCTTTTACCGCACCTTTTAGCATCAGGTACTTAGTCCAAGAACAATCCTTGGTCAAATGGTTAGACGGGTTAGCCGGATTCGGTGTGTGCCACCGGCAAGGTTGGTCCATAGCTGCTTCCATGGTGTACTTTGCATGTTCTTTCCAGTTCTTTTTCTGGCCCCGGGGCTTCTTTTCGACCCATTGTTTTTTAGGACCCGCCCACGGCTGCGATCCGGTTTTTGGCCTCTGGCTGCCGCTGGCCCCAGAGTTATCTTGCACAGCAGCAACTCGCTGCGGACCGTACCTTCGATCCGAGAATTCTTCCCTTCTTTTGTTGTGCCGGTTATCCCAGTACTGATCTTGGCGTGGTTGGCTTGTTTGTGCTGGCTCTGCCTGCACAGCCGGTTGCATTGGGTCTCCCAATGCGTAGCTATCCGCCACACGTATCATTTCCGACAAAGTTGTCGGCATGTTCCTCTGTAGCTTTTGCCACAGAGGTGAACCTCTTCTGCACCCGTTGCAAAACCAAGCTATGGCTTGTGCTTCGATTACCCCTTCACAGGAGTTCCTTGTGGAGTTCCACCGGGTCAGGTAATCCCGGTCTATTTCGTTCGAACGCTGCGTGCATAGGGCAAGCTATTGTGGCCTGTTTGGCCTCCGGTAGGTACTGCTGAAGTTGCTCACAAAAGCTTCCTCAAAGTCCAACCAGCCGTTTATACTTCCTGCCGGCAAATTGTTCAGCCAGATGCGCGCTGGTCCTACCAGGAAAGACGGTACAATTCTCACGGCCCAACGCCGGTTTCCTCCACCAGCGATGGTTCCTCCGCCTCCGGCAACGTAAACTGCGGTCACATAATCCGCAAGCCAGTCTTCCGGCTTGGTGCTACCATCGTACGTTTTTGTATCGCGGGGCAACGTGAAGTTGCGAACCGGTGGTTCCTCTTTCATGATCCGCGGGCCAAAACACTTGGGACCCGGAGGACCTTCTGCCTCAACCATTTCAGACCAATACATCCTATCCAGCCTGTGCCTCGCGTCCCGGTCTGGTAGGCATCTTTCTCCCAACCTTTCCCCAAAGGGTTCCAGTAGGCTCCGACTCTTTCGGTTGCTGAATCAGCTTCGTCGTATCTTTCCGGTACCATGGCCCTTGCCTGCCAGTACCTTGGCGGAGGCATTTCCTCCTCTGCATAAGCAGCTCTTGGTACGCGATAATTTTGCCCGGTTTCACCTCTACCGGCATACTCATCTCTGGCATAGCCGTATCTGGCATAGCAACGATCTGCCCCTTGGCTTTTTCTACTGGCCTCGTGTCACCCGGCTTGTTGTTTTCCGGCAAGAACCGGATCATACACAGTCATCTGCTGCGCATTCACCTCTTTTTTCTTTTCTTTTGTCCGGATGGGGGGACGATGCCTGCCCATGGGACTTGCTTCCGGCATTCTTTGTTGAACGCACAGATTTTGAAGCTGTAGCCTTGTTCAACTTGGCCAGCTGCTCTGCATTTTGCTGCTCGATGGTATCAAGCAACTCCCTGACACGCTCTTGCTGTTTTGCCAAAGCATCCCCGGAAAGCGATTCACACAGCTCTACTGCAGCCTTAGCAGCTTTTATGGTTTTATCCGGACTGCTATACTTAGGTTTCTCTACCATGCTCAATGATGCAGAAGTGCTCTTTCCGGTAAGAATCTCCTTACGCAGATCCTGATCTAGGTTGCGAGCTCTAAGCCGGTTTTCCGGTATCCTTGCAGCCTGAGCGCTAACAGAAGCAAAGCCATGGGCAGCATTATACTCACGTAGGGTTAGGTTCAGCTCGCGTTGCGCCCGGACGATGTCGGTGCCGTTCGCGAGCAGCTTCTGGCGTTGCGCCTCCAGCTCCGCCTGAGCCACTGCCGGGTCGATGTTCTGCGCGATAGGCGTAGCGAGGACACTCATGGCCGCTTGGAGTGGAGTCTCCGGTGGTGGTGCGGAAGCTCCGCAGCTTCCTGGTCGCGCTCGGTCGGCGGCTTGGCTGTGCGTGCGGACTTCGTCCGGCCAGCGCCTTCTGCCGCAGCTCCCTTGCTGGCGTCGCCCGCGCCAACGACCAGCACCTCGACGCTGCCGGCGGCGCGGTCGCTGCGAAGCGCAGATCTTGGCGGGTCCGGAGCCACCAGCACCGGCGAGAGGCACTGGCGCTCGGGGACGGTGCCGTAGTAGACGAGGATGCTCCCGAACTCGATGACGCGGCCGTTCTTGGGGAACTTACCTCCGTTGGAGAAGCATCCCGTGTTGTCGTTGATGAAGCGCATGTCACGGATGCGGTTGACGAGCGCGGTGACGACGCGCTCTCCGCCGACGGTGAGGAGGCCCGCCCGAATATGAACTCCAGCAAGCGCCGCTGCTGGCCCCACGGTGGGCGCCAACTATCGTCGTGGTCAATAGACAGATGCCATGGGATGGCTTATCTTGGGGCCGAATGGACGCTAGAGGATTCGGGGGAGGGTTTTTGATGTGGATGGTGAGGTTTCCGGATGGATTCCTCAAGAACTTGGCCTTGGCCGAAGGAAGAAGATGATGAACTCAAGAATAAAGACAGCACTAGATCTCTCTATTTCTTCATCACAAGTGCATACAGGTTTGATTGTACATCTCATCGTGCCCGCGAAGGGTTGTGCCCCCTCTCCTTATATAGGGGAGAGGGTGGCTTACAAGGGAAGGAACCCTAGAAACCCTAATGGGATCTTTGACTAGACAAACTACTTTACAAAGCTACTTTAGCTACCGGTGATGCCGGTATGCCTTTAATCAGAAGCCGTGACATCCTCCGGCACCTTTTACGTCATCCTTTGCCTTTGGCGTCATGGCTTCGATTAAAGCTGAAGTGCTTCGCTCATCTTTGTCTTCTAGCTCTGGAGAGCATCTTTGACTGGTCTTTGCTGACGTGCTACAGTGTAGCCTGTTCCGGTATTCCGGTACGCTCTTAGCTAGTTCCGGTATCCCCCTCCTTGGGATACCGGTATGATTCTCTGAATCAACTTTCGCTATCCGGAACAACCTTTAAACCGGTATTTTGATGGCCTAAACCATCCGGTTTGGCATGCCTTTGGTATACCGGGGGTCATCCCCCCAACATCATGATTGGTCTTTTTTCATTATTTGGTGGGGATATTATATATTCAGATTGTGTTTGTACTCATTACACCTCTGGTCCATATCATGTTTGATATTTGTGAGTAGTTCCCCACGTTCCTGGGGGCATAGATCTGGTTATGATTCTATATGATATGCAATGAGTATTTGTTCAAGTTTTCTATCTTTTATGTTGTTCTATGATGGTTTTACTGCACCTATATGGGCTCAAAGGACTGCACTTTAATGTAATGCATTAGTGTTGGAAGGGTAAGAATGACAGAAACCATGTTCCAACACTATGGGTTGCATTAGAGGGGTTTATGTCGGGGACCCCTGATCTTATAGCCATGATTGGACATTTATGTCTTAATGATTCCTATACTCACTTATGAAAATGGCTCTAGGACCCATCATAAGGGGTGCATTTGCTCATTATGAATGCACCTAATTAAGCTCCCCCTAATTGAATAAAGCTTGACAAAATATTTACCGCATTGTTTAGAACTCAGATACTAGTGAATCCATACCGCCCTCGAGAACGTCAGTCTCATATAAGCACACACTTGAGCTTGTCCTCTTGCTGCATAGAGGATTGGGCTTTTCTCTCATCAAGAGCATTTACTTATTTGCTATTTACTTTCCGCACTTTATTTTTATTGCAAACTATACACACAAAAACACCAAAACTGCATACTTTATTATTATTGCTTTCTTGCCGATTCTGCTAACCAATACCTTCAGCTTCTCGTGGGTTCGGCAACCTTTCTTATTGAGAAGTACTACAATTGATCTCCTACACTTGGGAGCTATCAATTAGTCACATATGAGGCGAGGAAACTCAATTTGCTCCCACTCAACTTGTGTCATCTCCATATAATGATCGAGAAAACTAGTACAGCCACTCATAGCCTTCTTGTGTCACTCTTCTGACTAATAATATAAATAGTGCCTTAAGTTCATCAACCATAGCGCATGGACAAGTCACAGTGTGTACGATAATCCCCATTATCATCCTCACTCGCGGAGTTCTTGAGTTCATATCCTAGCGGTTCTTGTATCACGTAAAGCATGTCATTACTAGTGAGAAGATCCCTTTGGAGTTGGTACAAATTTTATGAAGTTAGATCCATCAATTTTAAGTTTCTCATTACGCACAAAAGAGCCATAATAAACATTAGGGTATGATATCATCTACAAAGAATGATATTTGCAACAACATTTAGAATAAGTTCATAATTATGAGTTCAAGTTATAATCACATATTATCAAAGAACTCCACTAAAACAATCATCCCTAAGAATGTCTTAGTGATTACATGACCCCATTCACTATACCTCCCCCGATCGTCGCGGCCATTGGTATAGTTGCAAGGTAGAGACCTAAGTGTCGATCACATCATCCATGTGACCCATGCTTGATGTTTCGATCACCCGTGTTCCGAGGCCATGTCTATGCACATGCTAGGCATGCCAATTTAACCTTTAGTGTATTCGAAGTGCAACGTGGCTTATACCCACCATATGCGAACGCCATATTCTGACACACGATCGTCATGGTCTGCCTCATAACGGAGAACTTTATTGGTAGTGCACACTTAAGGGAGAATACTTTTATTAGTATTAATGTTAGAGATCATCTTATTTAATGTTACCATTGTGGAAACTTAACACTAGCAACTAAACAACATGTTTTAAGCTATTTTACGTCAAGGTGATGTGTCACATGATATGAGGTTTTCATTAATGTGCTTAGATCTCCATCGAGTGCCCTGGCATGGCGCCTCCAGTTGATTGCCCATCACGACGTTTTACTACTACAACAACTTAGCAACAGCAAGCAGAAACTACTTTACATCATGACCATATCATATAACAAGCCCCCCCCCCCCCCCCCTCCCGGCAAAAGAAAATTAGACGCCTCTATTTTATCTCTTGTAAATTTTACATGGCTGTAAGGGCTTCCATGAAAAGAACTTTTCTTACCTACCAACTTTCAACCACAACACCGATTAAAAGATTGTCTCTATTACACCCCTTTCGGGGCCATCCATTGCAAATGCCATACCGCAAAAGTAAGAGAGACAGACACCCCCAGGCCCCACCCGCTTAAATGGGAGTATTTTAGGTCCATGGGACTGCTAATTTCACGTTTATTTATTGATTTTGTAGTATTTTTTGTGTTAAACAGCTAAGCAGGTTAGCTTTCTCTATTGCCCGCTATAGCTGTTGTAGCTTTCCAAAAGAGGTTGCCGCTAAACCAAATAGCCCGCTATTTAAAACCTTGGTATTTATGGCAAGAAAATTAAATCTAGAAACATCAAAAGGTACCCAGAACCATTCATTGCTCCTGATGCACAATCAGTTTTTACAATATAGGGAAACCGATGGGTTTCACTCTAAACTAATCTGGAGATATGACATATTATTCAAACTCTTGGGAATGTGCAGCTTTGGACAGTCAGATATGCACAATGATCTCAGAGAGGTTACATTCTTCAACCACTCTGGCAAGGTCTCCAATTTTGTGCATTTTGTTAGAGACAAACTCCGGAGGAATGACAAATGCTGCATACCACAGGGTAAAGAAATTAATTCTGTGCACATTGAAATATGAAGTTCCTCAAGCCCATGAAGTTCATGCAGCCCCTCACATTGAGAACATTCTAGTAGCTCGTCACACATGGAAATTGATAGAGCCCTTAAATGCCTAGACAAACCTTGGAGTGATCCTCTACATGCAATCAACTTCTCATTATTCATCAGCATGATCAAGCGTTTAACAGCTCGGAGTTTTACATGCACTGCTATGAATTTTGGGCATTGAGTGACTGTCAATTCTTCAAGGCGCGGGAAAAGTGCTTCTCTGTGTGATGGCAGCCAGGTTTCTAGATTGGGCATGTGAAAGAATGAGAGTTTCTCCAACGAGGGAAACGTGCCATCACCCCCATAGAATGTGTCATCTACATATTTGACAGCATCTATTCCGCTTAGTACAACAGTCTTGAGGAGAGGTAACTGTCCCAGTGGCGGCAGGCTTTCACAAGCCAGATTAACCAGCTTGATATCAGTAAGTGCTTTTAGGTAAGGTACCTTACTGGTTATCCATGATGGAAGTTTCCTTCCTGGATAGGAAAAAAATTGAAGCACTTTCAAACCACGGCTTGGTTTGAGAAGTTCAAGTATTTCCTGTGCTCTTGAACTAGTTTCGGGATCTGTGCAATTTCCAGTCCAACTCAATGCCAATGACTCAAGCTTATGTTTGTCTTGCAAGATAACATTTCTGGCGTCAGCAGAAGAAGAATTTTCCATGTTCTGAATACCGAGTTCCTTCAAATTAACTAAAGGACGTAACTCTGAGATGGTATGTGTTGGAGTCTTCGCTGCAATGTACCTTGGCAATATTTTGATGCTTGTGAGTTGGTTCATCTGACATGGCATTTGAGTTAGTAAAGGACATTCAAGAATGTTTAGGTAGGCAAGACTTCTCAAGCTTTTCATGCCTCTGGGTAAAACAGCAAAGTAGTGACAGCCTTCAAGGTTTAGCGTATGCAGATTCACTAGATTGCTTATAGCTTCATGCAAGCCAAGAAGTTTTTCACAGTGAGATAGGTCCAGCACATGCAAGGATTGCATCTTTCCAACTGATTCTGGCAGTTCAGCAATTTCAGTTCGTGAAAGGTTGATGTGCGTCAAAAATCGAAGGTTGCTAATTGAATCTGGTACTATCTCAATATCACTATGAGAAAGATTGATATAGGTTAATTTTTGTAGCATATCAATTACCCTAGGGATCCTCTTGATCCTGCAAGATGGCATATGCAGTACACGCAGAGCTGTCAGATGTTGGCAAACCTCTGCTGGGATATCTGTGATTGCGCACTTGTTCTCAGACAAAAGCATGTTTTCATCTCTGAGCAATATTAGGGTCCTCAAACTTGCAAATTCAAATAATTCTGGTGGAAGCTTACTGGTTTCAGAATCAACGAGTAAGGAGAGGCACCTGGCATTGTACGAAGGCCAAATTATTTCCCTTCTAGCATCTATTGCTAAGTGGAATCCCCCGCTGATCCTTTGCGCAAGAAGTTGCATCCCAGGATGCATCTTGTAAACAGTGTTTCCACTGTGTCGAGATTTCTGCACTACATCATAGAAGTGTTCTGTCATTATCTTGGAGAAGTACAGATGCATGTCGGATTTGCTGCTTGTCAGTTTTATGAGCTCATCAGCAATGAACATGTCAGTCAGCTGTTCAGGTGTAAAGCTATGAACTAGGAACAGTGAGCAGTAAAGAAAGCATTGCTGGATGCTTGAAGGTAGATGTTTATAGCTGACATAAGCTGCCTCCAACAGAAGGCGGTCTGCATAGAAGACGAGATCAAATCTGCTCAGGACATGCTGCCAAGCGACTTGAGTTTTTCGTATGCTCTTCAGCTTGTTTGATACACTGAGTAGTATTGAGGGCACACCACCACATGTTTCAGCAATCATTTTTCTGATTGGGATGAGCCGTGGTGGCAACTCTGCAGGATTTTGCATCCAATGTGTGAGCAGCTTTGAAGAATCAGCTGGCAAGAGACTCTGTAAGGTGTATGGTTTGAGGGAGTTGGCCAACGTTACAGCATCAGGAATGCGACTAGTGACAATCATCTTGCTTCCTGGCATTCCAGCACTCTGAAGGACTTCCATCAGTACCTGCCATTTCTGCATATTCTGATCCCACACATCATCCAATACAAGAAAAAATCTCCGCCCACTAAGTTCCTTTTTGATAAGGCACTGGAGTTTCTCCGGATCCTCTATGTTACACTTCTGGGTGGTTAGAACTTCTGCTATTCTACTCAATATCACCATGCTATTAAAATTACAAGATACCAAAACCCAAATTCGATCATCACCAAAGGTATCTACAACCCATGGATGCCAGAATACTAGCTGAGCGAGGGTCGTCTTCCCGATTCCAGCCATTCCCGTTATGGGGAGAATTGACAGGCCAAGTGCGCTGTCATGGCTTTGCATCATTCTTAGGACATCATCCACTTCTCTTTCTCTACCAAGTACACCTTCAGGTTCGCCAAATGTTCTTTGACAATTCACAGGTGCATGGATATCTGTGTGTCTGGCTGGCTGTCGGATTCTATATGTTTGTGCATAGCAGTCTTTCAAGTTAGCTATTGCATGCTTGATCTTATTGACAATAAGACGGCGAAAACGGAGCCTTAGAAACATGGGCAAGGTGCGTACCTGAAACGCAAAAAGGTTCCCTTTTTCCATCAGATGGCGAGACACTCTATCCAGCGTGCTATCAGTATCAAGTGTGAGGGACCAGATCCTCTGCAGAAGCTGGAGGTATTGCTCGTTGTTGGTGTTGATCATAAGAAATGCACTCTCATCGGTGTGACTGATCCTCCCATGGATCATCATGAACTGCGCATGCAGGTCCTGGAGTAGGCTTCCAATGCCAAGCAGCTCAGCCAGCTCCTGGACAGATTCGGACTGCAGCTTTTCCATCATTGCGTGCAGTAGATGCTCCACCAACATGGTTTTCTCTTCTATTGTGAACTTCTATCTGAGGAGTCCGATTGCCTTGAACTATGCCCGCACTTGAAGGAGATTATTTATCTTGAAGATCAACATCTGGAGGATTTTCCCCTCATCATTAGTTTGGTGGACTTGTTGATAGTTGACTTCCTTTGGCATCTTTTCCATGGGGCTTCTGTACATACATTGCGTAGGAAACTTCATAGATATTTTTTAGGTCCTTGAACTATTCTTCCTACTGTCACTAAATTTTAATTTTGTAACATGTGGCAGAGGTTAGTGCTAGGTCTACGTCACACGTTACTGTCTCACCAACTGGGCCTTTAACGTTTTTCCTCCCTACAGTGTTCGAAATTAAAAAAAAAAAAAAAAAAAAAAAAAAAAAAAAAAGCTACTATATGGCAGGCATAGTGTTGTTGTTGGAACGTCACTGTCTCACTGATGCAATGGTTCTATAATAAAATATGGGCATGTATTTCTAAGGCATTTATTTGTGCCACAATTATTGAACCAGTCTAGAATCAGACACAAACACATCTCAAAGCTTATCCAAAGGCCAGGAAGTTCAAGAGTTAGGGCATCTCCAACCCCAGGACCCAAACGGACGTGTATAGTCGTCCGATTGTGGTCGTTTGGGTCGACCTCCGGACACGCGGACAGACAATATGTCCGTGGCTTGTTTTGGTTCCCCAACGCGGACAGACCCAAATTATTTCTCTTCCCTGTCAAGCCATACTACTACTTGGGCAAGAACATGCCCGGCGAGCTCCGCCCCGCCCCGTCGAACCTCGGCCCCAGCAGCCTCCGTCCCCGCCCCGGCGACCTCCGCCCCACCCCGCCACTTCCCGGCGACCTCCGCCCCACCCCGCCACTTCCGGCGAGCTCCGCCGCGCCACGGGTCGCCAAGGCACGGCGACCTCCGCCCCCGCCATGCCCCTGGCGAGCTCCGCTCCGCGGTTCCCGCCCGCGTCGACCTCCGCCCGGCGAGCTCGCTCCGGCAGCCCCGCCCGCGTCAACCTCTGCGAGGCCTCCGTCCCCGCACCGGCCGGCGGCCTCCGTCCCGCCCATGGCCGTGCCCGCCCCCGCTGGTGAGCGAGTGTGCGCGCGACGCGGCCGTGCTCGCGGACGGCGGCCGACGGCGTGGCGGGCGGCGCGCGTCGCGGTGGCGGGCGAGGGCGGCGCGGGGAACGGCTGGGAGGGTCCAGCTGCGCGCGTGGGAAGGAAGCGAGCGTGCGCGGCCCCCTGCGGCGCGCGGGCGGCGGAGCTCCTCGCGGCTTGGCTCGGCGGCGGCGTGACGGGCGAGGCCGAGGGCGCGCGTGGCGAGGCCGCCGACCTCCCGGTGATGGCCGCTCCCACCCCCCACCGCCGAGGCTCCAGCTCGCGCACCACAGCTCCGCCGCACCTCTCCTTCGTCGGCAGCAGCTGCAGCGGGCGGAGCTTCCTCGCACGGCGCGGGCGGCGGAGCTCCTCAGCGCGGCGGCAACGCTCATCACCGTTTCGGCCGCGGCGACCTCCGACAGGGACGAAAAAAAGGGGCCATGCTTAGCGACGGGATCCTCCACGCGAGCTCGACGGCGGCGGTTGGCCGGCGAGCCTATTCCGGTGAGGAGCGATGGCAATATCCATGGCAGAAGAGAAAAAGAAGGATAGAGGAGAGTAAATGCTGTGCGGGTCTGGGTGTGTGGCTGCCATGTGGGGTTTGGGAGGACACGCGCGGATGACCAGAGACGCCCGCACGCGTCCGGCTCGCCCCAAATTGCTCCCAAATTTGGTCCGGCTTTGGGTCATGCCGGACAGCACAGCAGTCCGTTTTTAATATGGGTCTGCGCGTTGGGACGCGTTTTTACCCAAACGGACGAAAGTGGTGTCCGTTTTTCGGTTTGGGTCTCCGGGTTGGAGATGCCCTTAACACTGCAACTTGCAGATGGCAAACCTGATTAAATTCCCCCTCAGGCCCATAATACCTGTCGTGGTTTTAATTCAAAATTGTATTGGAACCACGACAAATATTATAGAGGAGGGAGTATTAGAATTTCCTGGAAGTTTCCAATTGGCATGTTCTCAGTCCACATGAAAGACTTGGCATGTGTCCAAAGAAAGACTTGCCAGTTGCCATTGGAATACTTTTGACAGGTTCTTCATAGGAACCTGTGAAGGTTTCTTAGATCCTATCTTGCAAATCCTGCTTGCAATTACTGCGAACTGAACTTCGCTCTGGCGTGCTGTAAAGTAACTGAGGTACTGTACTATTTAAGCTTCAATTTATCTCCAGCATATGACTAATCAGTTCTATTTGTCCTGCAGAAAGATTACCAGCTGCTTCTTTCCAGATCATATTTGTTTGATCCATACTTTGATCTTTCATACTGGTACCATTAATCGTGATGCTTGTCCACCAAAGCATTGAAAAGGATGTCTTTGAGCCACTGGAGGCTCGTGTTACTGAAATTGGACGCCGCTTCTTTGGGGTAGTGAGTTCACCTGGAAATGGTGAAAGAGGTCTTATAGTGCAGGAACTTCCAGCAAAGATTAGATGGGAAGTGCAGCATCTCGAAGAATTGTTTGAGGGAATCAAGGAAGACAAGGAGGGGGTCTATGAAGGCATCACGTCTGTTAGCATGGCAGTCTCTGAGTGGCAAAGAAGATTGGGAATAGCATACCAGAATGTTGGAGCTCCTGAACCTTTTGAGGGAATGAAATGGGCATTTGAGCATCATGAGGAGTGGGTTGAGGATGATACCACATCAGGAGCCAATAATGAGACGCTGTCTTTTGATGAAGATGAGCTTTTTGAATCACTTCGATACCTTAAGACTGCAGAAGGTGGTTCAGAAGCTCGTCTCTTGGAAAGTATCAAGAGTGTGATGCAGTGCATCAACCATGTTCTTGCCACTGTTCGATCAAGAATGGACGCAGCCAATGGGAGCTCTCGTATTGTAGACCATGTCTTCTCCCCAGTATTGGGACTTCTAAAAACTATTGACCATCTAGTATCAGAAGCTACTGCCCGCAGTAACAAATCTGAGAACTATAAGTTCCTTGCCAAGATTGATGAAAAAGTAAATTGCTTGCAAGATGCACTGCATGTGATTGATAGAAACAAGAGAGAGGTTCAGGAAAGCTTTAGGATGATTGAAGATCTCATCTCGCCACTATTGGCACGTCTTAATGACACCTGCAATGATCATTTGGAATCTCCGAGCTTCCAAGATGAGATTAAGCACAACATTAACAGCTTGGTAGATGTACTTGATATGGTTGACAAAAAGAAGCAAGATGGAAATGCTAACTTCACCATTGTCAACGCAGCGTTCTTGCCACTGTTGACTTGTTTGAGCACCTTCAGGCACCTCTCATTAGAAGCCTTAGCTCATGAAGATAAATCAGGTGCTTCTGTTCTCTTGAGCAGCATCACTGATGAGCTATCACAGCTCAAACATGCACTCCAGAAAGTCCAGGAGAAAGAAAAAGGGATATACAGTAACTTTGATGCCATCGAGCAACATATTGATGAGATTTTTGAGGGACCTATCATAGATGCTGAAGGCTCCTTAAAACTTCGGCAGATGGGTGGTCTGCGAGAAAAGCTCCATATGATTCATGAAGAGATAACAAACATATGGGGAAAGGTGAATGACTCTTATAAGGTCCAGGAGGTCTCCATCGGATCGATATCTGCAGGACATGAAGCTTCATCTTATCATCCGTTGTCAGCAGCAGATACATTCTGCATTGCCAGGGAAAGTGCGCAAATGCGGCAGCTCAAGGTTACCATCGATAGTCTGCATACGAGGTTGAGAAATTGCCTTATGTGCCTTGCTGTGTTCCCAGAGGATGCAGTCATCAAGAAGAGGCTGCTAATTCATTGGTGGATTGGAGAAGGCTTTGTGAGTTCAGTTTCCGAGGGAAGAAATTCTTTGATGAACTGCTTGTCCCGAAGGGATTCATTAAGCCAGTAATGAAATACCACTGCGACAAAGTCCACAGTTGCAAGGTGCAACCGTGGATCCGTGGGATACTGATCGAATCTGCAAGGAGCACCGCATTTGTTGAGATCAATTCTGATGGCAGCTCCAAGAATGACTTCACCAGAACCCAGCGTGCATGTTTGTATGATGGGAAGATCCTTACCAATTTCCACCATGATGTGTTGACGGTTTACAATATTAAGCAACAGTATCTGGAGTTAGACAAGGCATGGTTTTCTGGAAAGAAATGTTTGAGCACTCTGCAGTTAGGACGATGGCAGGACTCGAATTATGACCCTCGGGCACATCACATAGAGATGAACAATGTTGAATTCCTAAAACAGTTCAAGTCCTGCAAGGAACTGAAGTACCTGAGCTTGAGAGGCATATCGAGCATTGTAGCCCTCCCAACCTCGATTGGAAAGCTCACAAGACTTGTTATCCTTGATCTCAAAGCATGCCATAATCTGGAGGACATACCAAAGGAGATAGTGAAACTAGTGAAGCTAGAGTACTTGGACGTTTCGGAATGCTACTTGATGTCAGGTATGCCTAAAGGACTAATCAAGCTTTCACAACTTGAAGTTCTCAAGGGGTTTGTTCTGGCCAACACTAGGAGCAAAGATCCCTGCCATCTCAAGGAACTTGTCATGCTGAAAAAATTACGGAAGCTGAGCATTAGAATTGGAAATAGTATAGATAGTGATCAGTTTGAGAAAATCAATGAGTTTTCTGCCCTCCGGTCGCTCACACTTACTTGGGGGACTGCGGTACCCTCAATACCTGCTATACATGATGGAAATCGTGTTTCAGGATCAAGTCATGCTGCTACTACTGCTCTTAAACATGCAATGCCTTCTGTTCTCCCCTCAGGTCTTGAGAAGCTGGATATCCGTTGCTACCCAGTAGCAGAATTTCCTTGCTGGGTTAATCCGCAAGATCTGAAAAATTTGAAGAAACTCTATATCAGGGGAGGTATCATCAGTGGTCTAGGTGAGGACAAGTTCTGGGAGGTGACCGTGGTTCGGCTAATGTTCCTCAATCTTCTCAACTATGCCTGGACTGCACTGCAAGATACATTCAAGAAACTCCACATTTTGGAGGTGCATGAATGTGAAAATCTTGAAACATGGCCTGACTGTCAAAAAGGCTTGTGGCGGAAAGAGATGAATGGAATGTTTGCATCTCTATTACCCTGAAATGAGACTTCAATCTTGCAAGGCATCAGTTTCTTGTTAACTGCCAACTTGTGGTATTTCTTCAACCATGCCATACCAGAACAAGAATTTATAGACAAGGTTCAGAAGGCAACTTGTTGACGGTAAAGAAGAAACTTGAATTTTCGCCAGTCCCGTTCCATTTCCGTGAACAAAATATTGCGACATCACAAAAGAATTATTGTCAGATGGCTATCAGTACTCAGCTCTCCACTTTGTAAGCCTGGATCAAGATCTGGGTGTCTCAGACACGTCATCTCTGAGCAGTGAGCACGCAGTGGCGGAGCCATCCTTGAGCTGTGTAGTCATTTGACTACACAACTTTTTGACAATACAAGCTTAAAATGTGTAAAAAATAATTAGAAAATTATACAAATACATGTATTTGACTACACAACTTTAACATGACTACACATGGTTGATGTTCTGGCTCCGCCACTGTGAGCACGGAAGGGACAGTGAAACGTTCAGGCCGCGTTTTACAGGTACTGCAGCAGCAGATCAATAATCTACTCCCTCCGTTCTTAAAAATAAGACGTTTCCCAAAACACCTTTTTTTTTTTTAGAGAAACACTCTATATTTAGGAACGGGTTCTTTTACTGTACCCAGTACCCCCAAGTTTGTATATACTCTCCATTCTCGTCGATCTACTGGATGAGGTTAACGCAGACTCCGGTAAAAGTGCCATGGAGTAACATGGCAAAAATTAGGGAGTACCACTACCGCAGGGGTAGAATGGTAATATGTAATAATTATTATAACTTTTGTTTATAATCATGAAACCAGAACTCAGTTCTATTGTATCTCCTATTAATGATGACTTCCTCTAGCTGACTGCGGACGGCAAGGGAGCGAGATGCTGAATTTTGTAGTCGTCGTAGAGATAACTGATTCCAAGAAATTGGGGCAAATTGGGGCAAAGATAACCATGAATCTGAAGGGAACAATTCACGGATTCAATTAAGAACAAGGATTTTGGGGATACATGGTTAAACTTAAACAATCTGGTGAAGTAAACCAATTTTTCGCGAAAACGCAAAAGCCTTACGTTTCGATGCATTGATAGAAAAGAAGGTTATACTTAGAAGTCCTCGAGAGGACACACCCGGCATACAACTCGACCCAAGAAAGAGAGCCTATCCTAGGGGAGGAGTTGGCGAACACCTCGGGCCCCCGCGTCCGCCCATTGCTGCGCTTCAAAACAAATGTCGTTGAACAGAGATGCCACTGACGGACGTGCGTTGTCAAAGACCGCAGCACTCCGCTGCTTCCATATCCACCACGCCGTGAGCATGATTATCGACGAGGTGCCTTTGCGCAGCTGGCGAGGGGCGGTCCGCACCACCAGCGACCACCACTCCGCGAAGTATACCAATACGGTGTTCAATCATGCACAGCACATGGGAGATGAAGACAGGATGAGTGGATGTGGTTGAAGAAGACAGAAGGGACGAGCGCCCATAGCGCCTAGTGCCTAACTAAAGTCGAGCGATAAGGGGAAAAATAATGGGAGCGCAGCCGGCCGCCCGGCAGAGAGAAAATAAGTGGTGTGTCCTAGCGGTTGCATGCTCGAGGGAGAAGACCGCCGTTGCAGTCGTGCACCCGGTGGCGACCGAGCGCGTTTGGTAGCCTAGGCTGAATTCTTGTATCGCTGCGCCAGTGAGAAAAATGCCTCTGTCATTTTAGATGGGCCACGGACGAAAAGGCCTCTTGTTTAGTCGCATGTGCAGAGTTTTTTCGGCCCCGTGTAGATTTAGGATCTGCCTGTTTGGTAGGTTGGTGCTTCGAGCTTACTGGTGAAAGACAAGCGGTTCCGCCAGGAATTCGAAGCCTCTACAGGTGAGGGGACATGGCGACTAGCCCCGCCAGATCTCGAGCTCGCGTGCTGGATCCCTGCCACTCGGAGAAGCAATTGAAGGAGGCAATGTGATGAGATCAGGGGAGAGGAAGGTTCAGAGGGGGGAGAGGGAGGGATGCAGGAGCGAGGGGCACTTACGATGAGCAGGTTGTTCATGGCGGCGCGGCGAGGAGAGAGGAACATGCAGACGGTGATGAGAGAGAGAGAGAGGTGGCCGTTGTAGCATATGCGACACTTTAACGTGTGGGGGTTAAGCTGGACGCGCCGTGCTCTGCGGCTGACAAGTGGATCCAACTGGCGATTTATTATATTGCCCCTGTGGATCTAAATAAATGTTGGCTGCCGAAATATTTTTTTTAGATCATAGGCCAAAAGGCCCAACGTTAAATTAATAACGCCACAATGGCGACAAGGTACAAAGAGCTGAACCCAGATTACAACACACACCCACACACCCACACGAATTGCCAACATGGCTACAACCGGAACCTCGAACGGCGATCACAACCCTTACGAAGCCTGCGAAGAATCGGAGAAGACATCGGACAACAACAGTGTTGGGCCGGAGCTCACCCTAGAGCGAGCCATCGAGCACGCACGCCGTCAATAGAACTCCCCGCCGCGGGCAGCGCCACCAGTGGCCGACCACCACTGTGCATTGCTGCGCGTAGTTGACGTATGTCTTTCCGTCCAACACGCGTCCGTTGGGAACCCCAAGAGGAAGGTGTGATGCGTACAGCAGTAAGTTTTCCCTCAGTAAGAAACCAAGGTTTATCGAACCAGTAGGAGTCAAGAAGCACGTCGAAGGTTGATGGCGGCGGAGTGTAGTGCGGCGCAACACCAGGTATTCCGGCGCCAACGTGGAACCTGCACAACACAACCAAATTACTTTGCCCCAATGTGACAGTGAGGTTGTCAATCTCACCGGCTTGCTGTAACAAAGGATTAGATGTATAGTGTGGATGATGATGTTTGCAGAGAACAGTAGAACGAGTATTGCAGTAGATTGTATTCGATGTAAAAGAATGGACCGGGGTCCACAGTTCACTAGTGGTGTCTCTCCCATAAGATAAATAGCATGTTGGGTGAACAAATTACAGTTGGGCAATTGACAAATAAAAAGGGCATGACCATGCACATACATGTTATGATGAGTAGTGTGAGATTCAATTGGGCATTACGACAAAGTACATAGACCGCTATCCAGCATGCATCTATGCCTAAAAAGTCCACCTTCAGGTTATCATCCGAACCCCCTCCAGTATTAAGTTGCAAACAACAGACAATTGCATTAAGTATGGTGCGTAATGTAATCAACAAATACATCCTTAGACATAGCATTGATGTTTTATCCCTAGTGGCAACAGCACATCCACAACCTTAGAACTTTCTGTCACTGTCCCAGATTTAATGGAGACATGAACCCACTATCGAGCATAAATACTCCCTCTTGGAGTTACAAGCAAAAACTTGGCCAGAGCCTCTACTAGCAACGGAGAGCATGCAAGATCATAAACAACACATAGATAGATTGATAATCAACATAGCATAGTATTCCATATTCATCGGATCCCAACAAACGTAACATGTAGCATTACAAATAGATGATCTTGATCATGTTAGGCAGCTGACAAGATCTAACAATGATAGCACAATTAGGAGAAGATGACCATCTAGCTACTGCTATGGACCCATAGTCCAGGGGTGAACTACTCACACATCACTCCGGAGGCGACTATGGCGGTGAAGAGTCCTCCGGGAGATGATTCCCCTCTCCGGCAGGGTGCCGGAGGCGATCTCCTGAATCCCCCGAGATGGGATTGGCGGCGGCGGCGTCTCTGGAAGGTTTTCCGTATCGTGGCTCTCGGTACTGGAACTATTCTCGACGGCTTATGTAGGCGGAAGGGTAGGTTTAGGGGCGACGCGAGGGGCCCACACGCTAGGCCGGCGTGGCCAGGGCCTGGGCCGCGCCGCCCTAGTGTGGCGTCGCCTCGTCGCCCCACTTCGTTTCCTCTCCGGACTTCTGGAAGCTTCATGGAAAAATAAGATCCTGGGCGTTGATTTCATCCAATTCCGAGAATATTTCCTTACTAGGATTTCTGAAACCAAAAACAGCAGAAAACAGCAACTGGCTCTTCGGCATCTCGTTAATAGGTTAGTGCCGGAAAATGCATAAATATGACATAAAGTATGTATAAAACATGTGAGTATCATCATAAAAGTAGCATGGAACATAAGAAATTATCGATACGTTGGAGACGTATCATGCATCGACCACCACCGATCGAACCCCAACAAGCAGCACCAAGGAAACTCGACGAGGAAGCAGGGGAGGACGCAAGCCTTGCCGAAGGTCGCCAAGCGAAGAGCGAACGCCAACCGAAGAGACACGGTAAGCTCCAAGACGATGTGTTCAAGAAGAACACGACACGAGAGCGTCGTCACCGCCCGGTCCGCAGATCTTAGGTTCTCACCCAGAGCACCTTGCTCGTCGAAGACCGCGCCTCAGCCACACCACCAACGGAGAGCCGCATACTGTGAACTCCAAGGCGGTGTCTTCAAGAAGATCACGACACAAGAGCGCCGCCACCGCCCGATCCGAGGATCTTGGTCTTTCACCCGGAGCACGTAGATGGCCAGGGAGAAGCCTCAACAACGCCTTCAAGAAGGGAGCGGCGTCCGCAGACGTCGCCGTCGTGGCCCGGGTGTTGGAGATATGCCCAAGAGGCAATAATAAAATGGTTATTATAATATATCTTTGAGTTTATGATAATGTTTACATACCATGCTATAATTGTATTAACCGAAACATTGATACATGTGTGTTATTTGAACAACAAGGAGTCCCTAGTAAGCCTCTTG
Organism: Lolium perenne; assembly: GCF_019359855.2. Classification (NCBI taxonomy): domain Eukaryota; kingdom Viridiplantae; phylum Streptophyta; class Magnoliopsida; order Poales; family Poaceae; genus Lolium; species Lolium perenne. The sequence continues at coordinate 163,009,754 of NC_067245.2, read as the reverse complement.
TATAACTAGCTTGTTGATTAATAGATGATCATAGTTTCATGATCATGAACATTGGATGTTATTAATATCAAGGTTATGTCATTATGTGAATGATGTAATGGACACACCCAATTAAGCATAGCATAAGATCACGTCATTAAGTTCTATTTGCTATAAGCTTTCGATACATAGTTACCTAGTCCTTTCGAGCATGAGATCATATAAATCACTTATGCCGGAAGGGTACTTTGATTACATCAAACGCCACTGCGTAAATGGGTGGTTATAAAGATGGGATTAGGTATTCGGAAAGTATGAGTTGAGGCATATGGATCAACAGTGGGATTTGTCCATCCCGATGACGGATAGATATACTCTGGGCCCTCTCGGTGGAATGTCGTCTAATTAGCTTGCAAGCATATGAATGGTTCATAAGAGATGACATATCACGGTACGAGTAAAGAGTACTTGTCAGGAGACGAGGTTGAACGAGGTATAGAGATACCAATGATCAAACCTCGGACAAGTAAAATATCGCGTGACAAAGGGAATCGGTATCGTATGTGAATGGTTCATTCGATCACTAAGTCATCGTTGAATATGTGGGAGCCATTATGGATCTCCAGATCCCGCTATTGGTTATTGGTCGGAGAGAGGTCTCAACCATGTCTATATAGTTCGTGAACCGTAGGGTGACACACTTAAGGTTTGATGTCGTTTAAGTAGATATGGAATATGGAATGGAGTTTGAAGTTTTGTTCGGAGTCTCGGATGGGATCCAAGACATCACGAGGAGGTCCGGAATGGTCCGGAGAATAAGATTCATATATAGAAAGTCATATTCCAAGTTTGGAAATGATCCGGTGCATTTATGGCAGGTTCTAGAAAGTTCTAGAAAAGTCCGGAAGAAATCACCATGGAAAGTAGAGTCCCGGAGGGACTCCACCTTGCATGGCCAGCCAAACCCTAAGGGGAGGAGTCCCAGGTGGGCTCCACCATAGGTGGCCGGACAACCCCACAAGGAAGGGGTGGGAGTCCCACCTTGAGTGGGGATTCCCCCCTTGAGTAGGTTTCCCACCTATGGGAGGTTTTGTTTTTGGGGTCTTATTCGAAGACTTGGACTACAACTCTTGGGGATTTCCACCTATATAATGAGGAGGAGAGGGAGGGGGCAGCCGACTCTTGGCCGCACCACCTAGGGCCCCCATGGCCGGCGCCCTACCCCTCTCTCTCCCCAAACCCTAGCGCCCCTCCTCCACATAATACTCCCGCAGCGCATAGGCGAAGCCCTGCCGGAGTTCTCCATCGACACCGCCACCACGTCGTCGTGTTGCCGGGATTCCAAGGAGGATCTACTACTTCCGCTGCCCGCTGGAACGGGGAGAAGGACGTCGTCATCAACACCGAACGTGTGACCGAGTACGGAGGTGCTGCCCGATTGTGGCACCGTCAAGATCTTCTACGCGCTTTTGCAAGCGGCAAGTGATCGACTACAGCAACAACGAGATCTAATCTCGTAGGCTTTGGAAATCTTCGAGGGTTAGTCTCATGATCTTCTCGTTGCTCCCATCTTCTAGATTGCATCTTGGCTTGTTTTTCGTTCTCGCGGTATTTCTAAGGCATTTATTTGTGCCACAATTATTGAACCAGTCTAGAATCAGACACAAACACATCTCAAAGCTTATCCAAAGGCCGGGAAGTTCAAGAGTTAGGGCATCTCCAACCCCAGGACCCAAATGGACGTGTATAGTCGTCCGATTGTGGTCGTTTGGGTCGACCTCCGGACACGCGGACAGACAATATGTCCGTGGCTTGTTTTGGTTCCCCAACGCGGACAGACCCAAATTATTTCTCTTCCCTGTCAAGCCATACTACTACTTGGGCAAGAACATGCCCGGCGAGCTCCGCCCCGCCTCGTCGAACCTCGGCCCCAGCAGCCTCCGTCCCCGCCCCGGCGACCTCCGCCCCACCCCGCCACTTCCCGGCGAGCTCCGCCGCGCCACGGGTCGCCAAGGCACGGCGACCTCCGCCCCCACTGTCAACACCCGGATTTTTAAGTCCGGATGCCTATTATGTCATACATCGCAATCCCAGGAAATTGTTGTTGCGAGGCATAATAGTTAAGTATCACAGTCATCATTCATTACAAACCATAATGTCTTACAAATTGGAATCACATGATCCATATTACACAAATAGTTGATCTAATGATCAACGAACAAACACAAGTTCATAGCGGAAGCGTAAGATACAAGGACTCTCTAGTCCACAGGCCAACGCTTGACGTTAGAAGCTCCTAGTTGTGGTAGACATCCTGCTGATCGTCCTCCTCGTACTGCTGCTCGGCTTCATAGTCTGGCCATTTGAATAGCCAGGGACAAAGCCGTGAGTACTTTAAGTACTCGCAATCTAATACTAAGGTAAGTACTAACATTACTATTGAAAGTGTTCTAAGCTCTAAGTTTATTTGCAGAAAGCCAATTTTATTTCATAAACACTTTTGTAAACAACTCCTCAAGTGCTAACTAACTCAAGTGGGAACATTAGTGTCATTCCCACAACTTAGTTGTGATTCAAGTCAAAGTCACCGTTCAAGTTCAAAAAAAGATATAAATTCTGATGACGGAAACAGAATGGCCTTTCCAATTGTCCATATCCGCGGACGCGGCTATTCGAATAGTTCTACACTCTGCAGAGGTCGCACACTTGTGCCACAACATTTGATTACATCCGTCAGGGATAAAACCCTGAATAATCGTAACTCAGTACGCGGATCATCAACCATTAACCTTTCACTTACACACCCTAGTATAGGCACCCCTCCCCATGAGCTTGGCCTCCCGGTGAAAACCAACTGTTAACCCGGGAACTGCACAGGGCTTGGCCGTACAATTCACCTTCAATTCACATCATTTCTCAACAACGGAGGCAGCCTCAAGCATAACCCCTATGACGTGTGTTCAGAGGGAACCCATACTAAGACGCATAAATTTCCAGCTAAGCCCTACCCATAATCAGGTATTGTGGGGGTACTCAAATATTGGAATGGTATCGCATCCAATCAATCATCAGTTTTTAGCCAAAGTCCCCAAGTCAACTTCAGTGTCATATTCACCTTCAAAATCTTTCAATGGAAATGACTAATCATTCCAAGGTTTTCACCATCCTCATTTCATCAACACATTGTTCCCATCTAGAGTAGTCAACTTAAATTTAGCACTAGCCACTATGTGTGAGGGGTGCTAAGTATTTGCTTCTAGGCTAAGTTTGATACTCTTGTACTAACTCCATACTAATCTAGTAAAACATAAATCAAAAGGTACTTTGATAAAACAAAAGTAAATAAAGCTTGTAAAGTAAAAACTGGGAAATAGGATCATAAGCATAAAGAAAAAGGGGTAATGCCTTGCTCATGGTGAGCTTTGCACTTTGCAAGAGTATTATCTTGCCTTGGTTGGGAAACTGGTCAAAGTGGTCTTCTTCTTCCTGGAAGTAGACCTCCTCCTCCTCCTGGTACTCCTCGGTACTAGCGTCTAAAATACGAATACGGGGTACACAATCATCACACCAAACTAATCTACTAAACTATGCACAAACATGGTTCACACACCTAAACTAGCATCACATTTGGCTAATAAGTTGGTGGATGTGTTTTTCTTATTAATTAAGAAAAATAATTTCCTCTCATACTAAACTTAAGTGTTACTTTGAATTATTTAGAGAAATAATTTCCTCTCATTATCTTATTAAGATTTAATTTCTCTTATGCATAATATGTGACCTAGGTTGACCCAAGTCAACCTCTTCACACTTAGCATTTGGAGAAAAAGATTTAAATGAGGTGAGCACCTCATACCATTTAATTCTAGCATAACAAAGATTTAATTTCACCAACAATTCCTATGGGACCTAAATAACCAGAGTCTCCACTTTACTTGGAATTGGTGGTGACAAGATTTAAATGAGGGAAACTCCCACATAAGAATTATTAATAGTTTTGGACAAAATCTTTGACTAGAAATAGCCATAAAGGCATTTAAACAACTAAACCATGATCATTCAAAGGAAGCATGGCATATTTTTGTAGAAACAATTAGTATAAGTGAAAAGTGAATTATTGGAGGTGGAATTAACTGAAAAGCATTTATGGTTGATTTTTAAGAATTATTATAAGACAGAAAAGTCCCTGCCTTGTTTATTTTGTCACTTTAATTCTACAAAAGATCTAGGGTTCTATCCAGTGGCAAGGTGTAGACAATTTCATAAGGTTTCCAAAAAGATAAAGTTTGCAAAATTTGGCCCAGTAGATTTGTCACAATTGAAATTCAAAGTTTGCATCAGATTAGAGTATTTTATCTAAATTCCAGATTTGAATTCAAACGGTGGGCTTCGCGCGGGAAAAGAACTGGGCTGCGGGAAAAAAAGGAAAATGGGCCGGCCCACTTCGCGTCCAGCGCGAGCAGGCCGTCTGACGGCGGGTCCCAGTGGTCAGCGAGATTAACTCACCGAACCGGTACGGGAAGCGAGGAGCGTTGGATCAGGCGATGATCCAACGGCTGGAGGTTGTCGTCGTCGACGGCGAGAGGCAGTGGCGAGCGCGGCGGCAGCAGGGGGTCGGAGCCGTCGTCGGAGCTCCGGCGGTCGTCGGAGTGGTGCGCCGCGACGTTGTCGATGATGGGGAGGCGCCTGGAAGCAGCGGCGCGTCCTGGGGCGGCCTCCTTCTCCGGCGGGCTTCGGCTACGGTAAGCGGCGGCGAGCTAGCAATTGCGGCGGTGCGGTGGCTAAAAGATGGAATTGAGGCGGCGGGGAGAGGCTGTGAGGTGAGGGAAGGTGAGTGGCGTGCTCAATTGGAGCGGGCGGGGGCTCCTTTTATAGCGGCGAGAGGTGGCTGTGGCGCCCGGCTAGGTTCGCCATGGTCGCCGTCGGTCCAGGGCCGCGAAGGGGCAAGTGATGGGCTCGGAGTGTTGGCGACGTCCAGGCGGAGCTGACGCGCTTGATTGTGGGGAAAACGAGGCACTACAGCGGTGGTGAGCTTGACGGAAGCTCTCGGGCAGTGGCGGATGGTCGTCGACGCGTTCGTCACCTGCGGCGTTCCCGCGGGCCAGCGAGCGTGTCCAGGCGTGTCAGGGTGAGGTGAGGCGTCGACTGGCGGTGAGCGTGAAGGCTGAGGTGATGCGAGGACGCGGGGCGTCGTCACGCTCTGGGCGTCCAGGGTGATCGCCATGCGCGCTCTGGCGCGGCATGGGCGTTGCCTGGGCGTCACTGGGCGCGCTGGTTCCGGCGTGTGCGTGCGTCGTGTTGACCATGGGAGGGTACGGGCGTGTCCAGGAGAGTGAGGGGAAGCTAGTGGACACGATGGTGCAGGCCAGAGATGGCCAGTGGTGAGGATGGCATGAGGGTGGCATTGCCATGCCACGGCATGGCCATCCTTGGTCAATGTCGAGCAACAGAGGTGGTGGCAAGTGGTGAAAAGATGTGGTGAGGTGAGAGGGAGACTCCAGGGTGCAGAGAGGGCAAGGTTGGACCAAGTCCAAGGTAGAAAATGAAGTATGGGCTCAAATTTCTACCCTGCCTGCAATGTGTTCGACAGAATGCCCGCAAGAAACATATTTTTGAATTTTGAAAATCTTTTTGGTGGGTTGAAATCAAATAATAGATGGAGCATTTTGGTGGTGGTGGTGGTCAAAATGGAATTGATATGCAAAATCACATTTTGCATATGATCTTGTTTTTGTGAGAAAGTTCCAACTTTGCTTGCTTCCCATTTGAAATTGGTGATGAATTTGGGGTGATGGTTTTGGGCAAAGTTGTAGTGCTTGATGTTGTCTTGGATGAGGTGAAAAGGTTTGACAAAGTTTAGAAGTGGAAAGAAGAAAACCAGGGGCTCAAAGTGAGCATCAGACTAAAAATGGCTCATGTGACCATAATCACATGTGAGCTCAAAATTGCTTCAAATTTGAATTGAAAAGTGTTTGAGGGTTTCCAAAGTTGTTAATATATGTTTGGTATCCATTTACACCCAATGGTGCAAACCAAAAAGGTCTATAACAAAGATTTGTAAAAATGGCCTAAGCCTTATGGGTGTGTGAAGTTGGGTTTTTATTATTTCTTTTCTATTTTCTTTTTATTTGACTTTGGGTGATCAAGGGATCATTGCTAGGGTTTTAGAGTGAGAGAGAACACATAAGCAAACATCATGGCAAGTGCACACTCAAAATAATTAATAAGGTGATCTATATGCATAAACCTATATGATGAGAAAAGTTTTTTGTTAACCCTGATTTTTGGATTCTTGAACTCTCTCTCTTGTTCATTTTATTGAAACTTGGGATGTTACACCCACCATGCCCTGGCGAGCTCCGCTCTGGCAGTTCCCGCCCGCGTCGACCTCTGTCCCGGCCGCGTCGACCTCCGCCCCGGCGAGCTCTGCTCCGGCAGGCCCCGCCCGCGTCAACCTCTGCAGGCCTCCGTCCCCGCACCGGCCTGGCGGCCTCCGTCCCGCCCGTGGCCGTGCTCCGCCCCGCCTGGTGAGCAGGCGTGCGCGCGCGACGCGGCCGTGCTCGCGGACGGCGGCCGACGGCGTGGCGGGCGGCGCGCGTCGCGGTGGCGGGCGAGGGCGGCGCGGGGAACGGCCTGGGAGGGTCCAGCTGCTGCGCGCGTGGGAAGGAAGCGGCGTGCGCGGCCCTGCAGCGGCGCGGGCGGCGGAGCTCCTCGCGGCTTGGCTCAGCGGCGGCGTGACGGGCGAGGCCAGGGGCGCGCGTGGCGAGGCCGCCGACCTCCCCGGTGATGGCCGCTCCCACGGCCCCCGCCCGCCAGGCTCCAGCTCGCGCACCACAGCTCCGCCGCACCTCTCCTTCGTCGGCAGCAGCTGCAGCGGGCGGAGCTTCCTCGCGCGGCGCGGGCGGCGGAGCTCCTCAGCGCGGCGGCAACGCTCATCACCGTTTCGGCCGCGGCGACCTCCGACAGGGACGAAAAAAAGGGGCCATGCTTAGCGACGGGATCCTCCACGCGAGCTCGACGGCGGCGGTTGGCCGGCGAGCCTATTCCGGTGAGGAGCGATGGCAATATCCATGGCAGAAGAGAAAAAGAAGGATAGAGGAGAGTAAATGATGTGCGGGTCTGGGTGTGTGGCTGCCATGTGGGGTTTGGGAGGACACGCTTGGATGACCAGAGACGCCCGCACGCGTCCGGCTCGCCCCAAATTGCTCCCAATTTTGGTCCGGCTTTGGGTCGTGCCGGACAGCACAGCAGTCCGTTTTTAATATGGGTCTGCGCGTTGGGACGCGTTTTTACCCAAACGGACGAAAGTGGTGTCCGTTTTTCGGTTTGGGTCTCCGGGTTGGAGATGCCCTTAACACTGCAACTTGCAGATGGCAAACCTGATTAAATTCCCCCTCAGGCCCATAATACCTGTCGTGGTTTTAATTCAAAATTGTATTGGAACCACGACAAATATTATAGAGGAGGGAGTATTAGAATTTCCTGGAAGTTTCCAATTGGCATGTTCTCAGTCCACATGAAAGACTTGGCATGTGTCCAAAGAAAGACTTGCCAGTTGCCATTGGAATACTTTTGACAGGTTCTTCATAGGAACCTGTGAAGGTTTCTTAGATCCTATCTTGCAAATCCTGCTTGCAATTACTGCGAACTGAACTTCGCTCTGGCGTGCTGTAAAGTAACTGAGGTACTGTACTATTTAAGCTTCAATTTATCTCCAGCATATGACTAATCAGTTCTATTTGTCCTGCAGAAAGATTACCAGCTGCTTCTTTCCAGATCATATTTGTTTGATCCATACTTTGATCTTTCATACTGGTACCATTAATCGTGATGCTTGTCCACCAAAGCATTGAAAAGGATGTCTTTGAGCCACTGGAGGCTCGTGTTACTGAAATTGGACGCCGCTTCTTTGGGGTAGTGAGTTCACCTGGAAATGGTGAAAGAGGTCTTATAGTGCAGGAACTTCCAGCAAAGATTAGATGGGAAGTGCAGCATCTCGAAGAATTGTTTGAGGGAATCAAGGAAGACAAGGAGGGGGTCTATGAAGGCATCACGTCTGTTAGCATGGCAGTCTCTGAGTGGCAAAGAAGATTGGGAATAGCATACCAGAATGTTGGAGCTCCTGAACCTTTTGAGGGAATGAAATGGGCATTTGAGCATCATGAGGAGTGGGTTGAGGATGATACCACATCAGGAGCCAATAATGAGACGCTGTCTTTTGATGAAGATGAGCTTTTTGAATCACTTCGATACCTTAAGACTGCAGAAGGTGGTTCAGAAGCTCGTCTCTTGGAAAGTATCAAGAGTGTGATGCAGTGCATCAACCATGTTCTTGCCACTGTTCGATCAAGAATGGACGCAGCCAATGGGAGCTCTCGTATTGTAGACCATGTCTTCTCCCCAGTATTGGGACTTCTAAAAACTATTGACCATCTAGTATCAGAAGCTACTGCCCGCAGTAACAAATCTGAGAACTATAAGTTCCTTGCCAAGATTGATGAAAAAGTAAATTGCTTGCAAGATGCACTGCATGTGATTGATAGAAACAAGAGAGAGGTTCAGGAAAGCTTTAGGATGATTGAAGATCTCATCTCGCCACTATTGGCACGTCTTAATGACACCTGCAATGATCATTTGGAATCTCCGAGCTTCCAAGATGAGATTAAGCACAACATTAACAGCTTGGTAGATGTACTTGATATGGTTGACAAAAAGAAGCAAGATGGAAATGCTAACTTCACCATTGTCAACGCAGCGTTCTTGCCACTGTTGACTTGTTTGAGCACCTTCAGGCACCTCTCATTAGAAGCCTTAGCTCATGAAGATAAATCAGGTGCTTCTGTTCTCTTGAGCAGCATCACTGATGAGCTATCACAGCTCAAACATGCACTCCAGAAAGTCCAGGAGAAAGAAAAAGGGATATACAGTAACTTTGATGCCATCGAGCAACATATTGATGAGATTTTTGAGGGACCTATCATAGATGCTGAAGGCTCCTTAAAACTTCGGCAGATGGGTGGTCTGCGAGAAAAGCTCCATATGATTCATGAAGAGATAACAAACATATGGGGAAAGGTGAATGACTCTTATAAGGTCCAGGAGGTCTCCATCGGATCGATATCTGCAGGACATGAAGCTTCATCTTATCATCCGTTGTCAGCAGCAGATACATTCTGCATTGCCAGGGAAAGTGCGCAAATGCGGCAGCTCAAGGTTACCATCGATAGTCTGCATACGAGGTTGAGAAATTGCCTTATGTGCCTTGCTGTGTTCCCAGAGGATGCAGTCATCAAGAAGAGGCTGCTAATTCATTGGTGGATTGGAGAAGGCTTTGTGAGTTCAGTTTCCGAGGGGAAGAAATTCTTTGATGAACTGCTTGTCCCGAAGGGATTCATTAAGCCAGTAATGAAATACCACTGCGACAAAGTCCACAGTTGCAAGGTGCAACCGTGGATCCGTGGGATACTGATCGAATCTGCAAGGAGCACCGCATTTGTTGAGATCAATTCTGATGGCAGCTCCAAGAATGACTTCACCAGAACCCAGCGTGCATGTTTGTATGATGGGAAGATCCTTACCAATTTCCACCATGATGTGTTGACGGTTTACAATATTAAGCAACAGTATCTGGAGTTAGACAAGGCATGGTTTTCTGGAAAGAAATGTTTGAGCACTCTGCAGTTAGGACGATGGCAGGACTCGAATTATGACCCTCGGGCACATCACATAGAGATGAACAATGTTGAATTCCTAAAACAGTTCAAGTCCTGCAAGGAACTGAAGTACCTGAGCTTGAGAGGCATATCGAGCATTGTAGCCCTCCCAACCTCGATTGGAAAGCTCACAAGACTTGTTATCCTTGATCTCAAAGCATGCCATAATCTGGAGGACATACCAAAGGAGATAGTGAAACTAGTGAAGCTAGAGTACTTGGACGTTTCGGAATGCTACTTGATGTCAGGTATGCCTAAAGGACTAATCAAGCTTTCACAACTTGAAGTTCTCAAGGGGTTTGTTCTGGCCAACACTAGGAGCAAAGATCCCTGCCATCTCAAGGAACTTGTCATGCTGAAAAAATTACGGAAGCTGAGCATTAGAATTGGAAATAGTATAGATAGTGATCAGTTTGAGAAAATCAATGAGTTTTCTGCCCTCCGGTCGCTCACACTTACTTGGGGGACTGCGGTACCCTCAATACCTGCTATACATGATGGCAATCGTGTTTCAGGATCAAGTCATGCTGCTACTATGGGCATGACTATGCCGTTTTGGTATATCCAGATGGAAAAAGGGGTCCTGGGTCTCGTCGGGAGACGGCTGGAGATGCTCTAACTGATGGTGACTGTCGCCTTTGGACTAACCCTCCGAAACCCTAGCTTCCACGACATACTCCGCCCACGTACGTCTCTCCTCTCAGCCGCCGCCTAAACCCTAGCCGCCTCCAGTTCTTCCTCCTCCATAGATTGGTTCCCCCTCCTCCGGTCGGCTTCGCCGGCGTCGGGAGGAGTGGGGAACCCGATCTATGCGTGGAGTTTCGAATTAAAGTATTGTTTTCATTAGATTATGTTAGGATTTTGGTAGCCGTCTTCTAGTTGGTTTCCCCTCAATGGAGATGGCATCGTCTGCAATAAGTGATCTTCAGCCTTTCGTTCGGCGACGAGATCTTCTTCCCGGCGTCAATGGTGGTGTTGAACAATCACAATTTTCTAGGTATGGGCCTTCGGATCTTGCTTCGTCAGATCGATTTTGGATCTTTTGTCGTTGTTGCCGCGAGGAGGATTATCCTCGCAGTTTTTGTCCCGGCTGCTACGTCCTCGACAAAGCTAGTCGGTTATTATTCCCTGACATGCTGGTGTTGGTACTCTTGCCGATGTTGTATGACTGCTTTAATGGTTGCTTGCGTGCACGCAGCCTTGGCATTGCGGCTCAAAAAATTATGGGAGAACTTTCGTCGGTATCTACAGGTTTATGGTTCGTTATCTATCTTTGGCTGCCTTCAGAAGAGTACAAGATTGTGTTCTGGAAGAAGAAAGAAATTGAAGACCTCGAAGATTTGTTATTATCTTTTAGACTTTATTTTGTAATCGTTGGAGTCAGTTCATGTATCTCTACCATGTATTATTTGTTGCTATGAATATATGTGGTATTGATTGTCAAAAAAAAAAAAAGTCATGCTGCTACTACTGCTCTTAAACATGCAATGCCTTCTGTTCTCCCCTCAGGTCTTGAGAAGCTGGATATCCGTTGCTACCCAGTAGCAGAATTTCCTTGCTGGGTTAATCCGCAAGATCTGAAAATTTTGAAGAAACTCTATATCAGGGGAGGTATCATGAGTGGTCTAGGTGAGGACAAGTTCTGGGAGGTGACCGTGGTTCGGCTAAGGTTCCTCAATCATCTCAACTATGCCTGGACTGCACTGCAAGATACATTCAAGAAACTCCACATTTTGGAGGTGCATGAATGTGAAAATCTTGAAACATGGCCTGACTGTCAAAAAGGCTTGTGGCGGAAAGAGATGAATGGAATGTTTGCATCTCTATTACCCTGAAATGAGACTTCAATCTTGCAAGGCATCAGTTTCTTGTTAACTGCCAACTTGTGGTATTTCTTCAACCATGCCATACCAGAACAAGAATTTATAGACAAGGTTCAGAAGGCAACTTGTTGACGGTAAAGAAGAAACTTGAATTTTCGCCAGTCCCGTTCCATTTCCGTGAACAAAATATTGCGACATCACAAAAGAATTATTGTCAGATGGCTATCAGTACTCAGCTCTCCACTTTGTAAGCCTGGATCAAGATCTGGGTGTCTCAGACACGTCATCTCTGAGCAGTGAGCACGGAAGGGACAGTGAAACGTTCAGGCCGCGTTTTACAGGTACTGCAGCAGCAGATCAATAATCTACTCCCTCCGTTCTTAAAAATAAGACGTTTCCCAAAACACCTTTTTTTTTTTAGAGAAACACTCTATATTTAGGAACGGGTTCTTTTACTGTACCCAGTACCCCCAAGTTTGTATATACTCTCCATTCTCGTCGATCTACTGGATGAGGTTAACGCAGACTCCGGTAAAAGTGCCATGGAGTAACATGGCAAAAATTAGGGAGTACCACTACCGCAGGGGTAGAATGGTAATATGTAATAATTATTATAACTTTTGTTTATAATCATGAAACCAGAACTCAGTTCTATTGTATCTCCTATTAATGATGACTTCCTCTAGCTGACTGCGGACGGCAAGGGAGCGAGATGCTGAATTTTGTAGTCGTCGTAGAGATAACTGATTCCAAGAAATTGGGGCAAATTGGGGCAAAGATAACCATGAATCTGAAGGGAACAATTCACGGATTCAATTAAGAACAAGGATTTTGGGGATACATGGTTAAACTTAAACAATCTGGTGAAGTAAACCAATTTTTCGCGAAAACGCAAAAGCCTTACGTTTCGATGCATTGATAGAAAAGAAGGTTATAATTAGAAGTCCTCGAGAGGACACACCCCGCATACAACTCGACCCAAGAAAGAGAGCCTATCCTAGGGGAGGAGTTGGCGAACACCTTGGGCCCCCGCGTCCGCCCATTGCTGCGCTTCAAAACAAATGTCGTTGAACAGGGATGCCACTGACGGACGTGCGTTGTCAAAGACCGCAGCATTCCGCTGCTTCCATATCCACCACGCCGTGAGCATGATTATCGACGAGGTGCCTTTGCGCAGCTGGCGAGGGGCGGTCCGCACCACCAGCGACCACCACTCCGCGAAGTAAACCAATACGGTGTTCAATCATGCACAGCACATGGGAGATGAAGACAGGATGAGTGGATGTGGTTGAAGAAGACAGAAGGGACGAGCGCCCATAGCGCCTAGTGCCTAACTAAAGTCGAGCGATAAGGGGAAAAATAATGGGAGCGCAGCCGGCCGCCCGGCAGAGAGAAAATAAGTGGTGTGTCCTAGCGGTTGCATGCTCGAGGGAGAAGACCGCCGTTGCAGTCGTGCACCCGGTGGCGACCGAGCGCGTTTGGTAGCCTAGGCTGAATTCTTGTATCGCTGCGCCAGTGAGAAAAATGCCTCTGTCATTTTAGATGGGCCACGGACGAAAAGGCCTCTTGTTTAGTCGCATGTGCGGAGTTTTTTTGGCCCCGTGTAGATTTAGGATCTGCCTGTTTGGTAGGTTGGTGCTTCGAGCTTACTGGTGAAAGACAAGTGGTTCCGCCAGGAATTCGAAGCCTCTACAGGTGAGGGGACATGGCGACTAGCCCCGCCAGATCTCGAGCTCGCGTGCTGGATCCCTGCCACTCGGAGAAGCAATTGAAGGAGGCAATGTGATGAGATCAGGGGAGAGGAAGGTTCAGAGGGGGGAGAGGGAGGGATGCAGGAGCGAGGGGCACTTACGATGAGCAGGTTGTTCATGGCGGCGCGGCGAGGAGAGAGGAACATGCAGACGGTGATGAGAGAGAGAGAGAGAGAGGTGGCCGTTGTAGCGTATGCGACACTTTAACGTGTGGGGGTTAAGCTGGACGCGCCGTGCTCTGCGGCTGACAAGTGGATCCAACTGGCGATTTATTATATTGCCCCTCTGGATCTAAATAAATGTTGGCTGCCGAAATATTTTTTTAGATCATAGGCCAAAAGGCCCAACGTTAAATTAATAACGCCACAATGGCGACAAGGTACAAAGAGCTGAACCCAGATTACAACACACACCCACACACCCACACGAATTGCCAACATGGCTACAACCGGAACCTCGAACGGCGATCACAACCCTTACGAAGCCTGCGAAGAATCGGAGAAGACATCGGACAACAACAGTGTTGGGCCGGAGCTCACCCTAGAGCGAGCCATCGAGCACGCACGCCGTCAATAGAACTCCCCGCCGCGGGCAGCGCCACCAGTGGCCGACCACCACTGTGCATTGCTGCGCGTAGTTTACGTATGTCTTTCCGTCCAACACGCGTCCGTTGGGAACCCCAAGAGGAAGGTGTGATGCGTACAGCAGTAAGTTTTCCCTCAGTAAGAAACCAAGGTTTATCGAACCAGTAGGAGTCAAGAAGCACGTCGAAGGTTGATGGCGGCGGAGTGTAGTGCGGCGCAACACCAGGTATTCCGGCGCCAACGTGGAACCTGCACAACACAACCAAATTACTTTGCCCCAATGTGACAGTGAGGTTGTCAATCTCACCGGCTTGCTGTAACAAAGGATTAGATGTATAGTGTGGATGATGATGTTTGCAGAGAACAGTAGAACGAGTATTGCAGTAGATTGTATTCGATGTAAAAGAATGGACCGGGGTCCACAGTTCACTAGTGGTGTCTCTCCCATAAGATAAATAGCATGTTGGGTGAACAAATTACAGTTGGGCAATTGACAAATAAAGAGGGTATGACCATGCACATACATGTTATGATGAGTAGTGTGAGATTCAATTGGGCATTACGAAAAAGTACATAGACCGCTATCCAGCATGCATCTATGCCTAAAAAGTCCACCTTCAGGTTATCATCCGAACCCCCTCCAGTATTAAGTTGCAAACAACAAACAATTGCATTAAGTATGGTGCGTAATGTAATCAACAAATACATCCTTAGACATAGCATTGATGTTTTATCCCTGGTGGCAACAGCACATCCACAACCTTAGAACTTTCTGTCACTGTCCCAGATTTAATGGAGACATGAACCCACTATCGAGCATAAATACTCCCTCTTGGAGTTACAAGAAAAAACTTGGCCAGAGCCTCTACTAGCAACGGAGAGCATGCAAGATCATAAACAACACATAGATAGATTGATAATCAACATAGCATAGTATTCCATATTCATCGGATCCCAACAAACGTAACATGTAGCATTACAAATAGATGATCTTGATCATGTTAGGCAGCTGACAAGATCTAACAATGATAGCACAATTAGGAGAAGACGACCATCTAGCTACTGCTATGGACCCATAGTCCAGGGGTGAACTACTCACACATCACTCCGGAGGCGACCATGGCGGTGAAGAGTCCTCCGGGAGATGATTCCCCTCTCCGGCAGGGTGCCGGAGGCGATCTCCTGAATCCCCCGAGATGGGATTGGCGGCGGCGGCGTCTCTGGAAGGTTTTCCGTATCGTGGCTCTCGTGCACCGGAACTATTCTCGACGGCTTATGTAGGCGGAAGGGTAGGTTTAGGGGCGACGCGAGGGGCCCACACGCTAGGCCGGCGTGGCCAGGGCCTGGGCCGCGCCGCCCTAGTGTGGCGTCGCCTCGTCGCCCCACTTCGTTTCCTCTCCGGACTTCTGGAAGCTTCATGGAAAAATAAGATCCAAACAGCAGAAAACAGCAACTGGCTCTTCGGCATCTCGTTAATAGGTTAGTGCCGGAAAATGCATAAATATGACATAAAGTATGTATAAAACATGTGAGTATCATCATAAAAGTAGCATGGAACATAAGAAATTATCGATACGTTGGAGACGTATCATGCATCGACCACCACCGATCGAACCCCAACAAGCAGCACCAAGGAAACTCGACGAGGAAGCAGGGGAGGACGCAAGCCTTGCCGAAGGTCGCCAAGCGAAGAGCGAACGCCAACCGAAGAGACACGGTAAGCTCCAAGACGATGTGTTCAAGAAGAACACGACACGAGAGCGTCGTCACCGCCCGGTCCGCAGATCTTAGGTTCTCACCCAGAGCACCTTGCTCGTCGAAGACCGCGCCTCAGCCACACCACCAACGGAGAGCCGCATACTGTGAACTCCAAGGCGGTGTCTTCAAGAAGATCACGACACAAGAGCGCCGCCACCGCCCGATCCGAGGATCTTGGTCTTTCACCCGGAGCACGTAGAAGGCCAGGGAGAAGCCTCAACAACGCCTTCAAGAAGGGAGCGGCGTTCGCAGACGTCGCCGTCGTGGCCCGGGTGTTGGAGATATGCCCAAGAGGCAATAATAAAATGGTTATTATAATATATCTTTGAGTTTATGATAATGTTTACATACCATGCTATAATTGTATTAACCAAAACATTGATACATGTGTGTTATTTGAACAACAAGGAGTCCCTAGTAAGCCTCTTGTATAACTAGCTTGTTGATTAATAGATGATCATAGTTTCATGATCATGAACATTGGATGTTATTAATAACAAGGTTATGTCATTATGTGAATGATGTAATGGACACACCCAATTAAGCATAGCATAAGATCACGTCATTAAGTTCTATTTGCTATAAGCTTTCGATACATAGTTACCTAGTCCTTTCGAGCATGAGATCATATAAATCACTTATGCCGGAAGGGTACTTTGATTACATCAAACGCCACTGCGTAAATGGGTGGTTATAAAGATGGGATTAGGTATTCGGAAAGTATGAGTTGAGGCATATGGATCAACAGTGGGATTTGTCCATCCCGATGACGGATAGATATACTCTGGGCCCTCTCGGTGGAATGTCGTCTAATTAGCTTGCAAGCATATGAATGGTTCATAAGAGATGACATATCACGGTACGAGTAAAGAGTACTTGTCAGGAGACGAGGTTGAACGAGGTATAGAGATACCAATGATCAAACCTCGGACAAGTAAAATATCGCGTGACAAAGGGAATCGGTATCGTATGTGAATGGTTCATTCGATCACTAAGTCATCGTTGAATATGTGGGAGCCATTATGGATCTCCAGATCCCGCTATTGGTTATTGGTCGGAGAGAGGTCTCAACCATGTCTATATAGTTCGTGAACCGTAGGGTGACACACTTAAGGTTTGATGTCGTTTAAGTAGATATGGAATATGGAATGGAGTTTGAAGTTTTGTTCGGAGTCTCGGATGGGATCCAAGACATCACGAGGAGGTCCGAAATGGTCCGGAGAATAAGATTCATATATAGAAAGTCATATTCCAAGTTTGGAAATGATCCGGTGCATTTATGGCAGGTTCTAGAAAGTTCTAGAAAAGTCCGGAAGAAATCACCATGGAAAGTAGAGTCCCGGAGGGACTCCACCTTGCATGGCCAGCCAAACCCTAAGGGGGGGAGTCCCAGGTGGGCTCCACCATAGGTGGCCGGACAACCCCACAAGGAAGGGGTGGGAGTCCCACCTTGAGTGGGGATTCCCCCCTTGAGTAGGTTTCCCACCTATGGGAGGTTTTGTTGTTGGGGTCTTATTCGAAGACTTGGACTACAACTCTTGGGGATTTCCACCTATATAATGAGGAGGAGAGGGAGGGGGCAGCCGACTCTTGGCCGCACCACCTAGGGCCCCCATGGCCGGCGCCCTACCCCTCTCTCTCCCCAAACCCTAGCGCCCCTCCTCCACATAATACTCCCGCAGCGCATAGGCGAAGCCCTGCCGGAGTTCTCCATCGACACCGCCACCACGTCGTCGTGCTGCCGGGATTCCAAGGAGGATCTACTACTTCCGCTGCCCGCTGGAACGGGGAGAAGGACGTCGTCATCAACACCGAACGTGTGACCGAGTACGGAGGTGCTGCCCGATTGTGGCACCGTCAAGATCTTCTACGCGCTTTTGCAAGCGGCAAGTGATCGACTACAGCAACAACGAGATCTAATCTCGTAGGCTTTGGAAATCTTCGAGGGTTAGTCTCATGATCTTCTCGTTGCTCCCATCTTCTAGATTGCATCTTGGCTTGTTTTTCGTTCTCGC